>NC_142959.1:0-1250000 GCF_039701765.1 Tetranychus urticae
AACCTAACCTAACCTAACCTAACTCTAACCTAACCTAACCTAACCTAACCTAACCTAACCTAACCTAACCTAACCTAACCTAACCTAACCTAACCTAACCTAACCTAACCTAACCTAACCTAACCTAACCTAACCTAACCTAACCTAACCTAACCTAACCTAACCTAACCTAACCTAACCTAACCTAACCTAACCTAACCTAACCTAACCTAACCTAACCTAACCTAACCTAACCTAACCTAACCTAACCTAACCTAACCTAACCTAACCTAACCTAACCTAACCTAACCTAACCTAACCTAACCTAACCTAACCTAACCTAACCTAACCTAACCTAACCTAACCTAACCTAACCTAACCTAACCTAACCTAACCTAACCTAACCTAACCTAACCTAACCTAACCTAACCTAACCTAACCTAACCTAACCTAACCTAACCTAACCTAACCTAACCTAACCTAACCTAACCTAACCTAACCTAACCTAACCTAACCTAACCTAACCTAACCTAACCTAACCTAACCTAACCTAACCTAACCTAACCTAACCTAACCTAACCTAACCTAACCTAACCTAACCTAACCTAACCTAACCTAACCTAACCTAACCTAACCTAACCTAACCTAACCTAACCTAACCTAACCTAACCTAACCTAACCTAACCTAACCTAACCTAACCTAACCTAACCTAACCTAACCTAACCTAACCTAACCTAACCTAACCTAACCTAACCTAACCTAACCTAACCTAACCTAACCTAACCTAACCTAACCTAACCTAACCTAACCTAACCTAACCTAACCTAACCTAACCTAACCTAACCTAACCTAACCTAACCTAACCTAACCTAACCTAACCTAACCTAACCTAACCTAACCTAACCTAACCTAACCTAACCTAACCTAACCTAACCTAACCTAACCTAACCTAACCTAACCTAACCTAACCTAACCTAACCTAACCTAACCTAACCTAACCTAACCTAACCTAACCTAACCTAACCTAACCTAACCTAACCTAACCTAACCTAACCTAACCTAACCTAACCTAACCTAACCTAACCTAACCTAACCTAACCTAACCTAACCTAACCTAACCTAACCTAACCTAACCTAACCTAACCTAACCTAACCTAACCTAACCTAACCTAACCTAACCTAACCTAACCTAACCTAACCTAACCTAACCTAACCTAACCTAACCTAACCTAACCTAACCTAACCTAACCTAACCTAACCTAACCTAACCTAACCTAACCTAACCTAACCTAACCTAACCTAACCTAACCTAACCTAACCTAACCTAACCTAACCTAACCTAACCTAACCTAACCTAACCTAACCTAACCTAACCTAACCTAACCTAACCTAACCTAACCTAACCTAACCTAACCTAACCTAACCTAACCTAACCTAACCTAACCTAACCTAACCTAACCTAACCTAACCTAACCTAACCTAACCTAACCTAACCTAACCTAACCTAACCTAACCTAACCTAACCTAACCTAACCTAACCTAACCTAACCTAACCTAACCTAACCTAACCTAACCTAACCTAACCTAACCTAACCTAACCTAACCTAACCTAACCTAACCTAACCTAACCTAACCTAACCTAACCTAACCTAACCTAACCTAACCTAACCTAACCTAACCTAACCTAACCTAACCTAACCTAACCTAACCTAACCTAACCTAACCTAACCTAACCTAACCTAACCTAACCTAACCTAACCTAACCTAACCTAACCTAACCTAACCTAACCTAACCTAACCTAACCTAACCTAACCTAACCTAACCTAACCTAACCTAACCTAACCTAACCTAACCTAACCTAACCTAACCTAACCTAACCTAACCTAACCTAACCTAACCTAACCTAACCTAACCTAACCTAACCTAACCTAACCTAACCTAACCTAACCTAACCTAACCTAACCTAACCTAACCTAACCTAACCTAACCTAACCTAACCTAACCTAACCTAACCTAACCTAACCTAACCTAACCTAACCTAACCTAACCTAACCTAACCTAACCTAACCTAACCTAACCTAACCTAACCTAACCTAACCTAACCTAACCTAACCTAACCTAACCTAACCTAACCTAACCTAACCTAACCTAACCTAACCTAACCTAACCTAACCTAACCTAACCTAACCTAACCTAACCTAACCTAACCTAACCTAACCTAACCTAACCTAACCTAACCTAACCTAACCTAACCTAACCTAACCTAACCTAACCTAACCTAACCTAACCTAACCTAACCTAACCTAACCTAACCTAACCTAACCTAACCTAACCTAACCTAACCTAACCTAACCTAACCTAACCTAACCTAACCTAACCTAACCTAACCTAACCTAACCTAACCTAACCTAACCTAACCTAACCTAACCTAACCTAACCTAACCTAACCTAACCTAACCTAACCTAACCTAACCTAACCTAACCTAACCTAACCTAACCTAACCTAACCTAACCTAACCTAACCTAACCTAACCTAACCTAACCTAACCTAACCTAACCTAACCTAACCTAACCTAACCTAACCTAACCTAACCTAACCTAACCTAACCTAACCTAACCTAACCTAACCTAACCTAACCTAACCTAACCTAACCTAACCTAACCTAACCTAACCTAACCTAACCTAACCTAACCTAACCTAACCTAACCTAACCTAACCTAACCTAACCT
This sequence comes from Tetranychus urticae, assembly GCF_039701765.1. Classification (NCBI taxonomy): domain Eukaryota; kingdom Metazoa; phylum Arthropoda; class Arachnida; order Trombidiformes; family Tetranychidae; genus Tetranychus; species Tetranychus urticae. The sequence goes on from NC_142959.1 coordinate 2,712, forward strand.
AACCTAACCTAACCTAACCTAACCTAACCTAACCTAACCTAACCTAACCTAACCTAACCTAACCTAACCTAACCTAACCTAACCTAACCTAACCTAACCTAACCTAACCTAACCTAACCTAACCTAACCTAACCTAACCTAACCTAACCTAACCTAACCTAACCTAACCTAACCTAACCTAACCTAACCTAACCTAACCTAACCTAACCTAACCTAACCTAACCTAACCTAACCTAACCTAACCTAACCTAACCTAACCTAACCTAACCTAACCTAACCTAACCTAACCTAACCTAACCTAACCTAACCTAACCTAACCTAACCTAACCTAACCTAACCTAACCTAACCTAACCTAACCTAACCTAACCTAACCTAACCTAACCTAACCTAACCTAACCTAACCTAACCTAACCTAACCTAACCTAACCTAACCTAACCTAACCTAACCTAACCTAACCTAACCTAACCTAACCTAACCTAACCTAACCTAACCTAACCTAACCTAACCTAACCTAACCTAACCTAACCTAACCTAACCTAACCTAACCTAACCTAACCTAACCTAACCTAACCTAACCTAACCTAACCTAACCTAACCTAACCTAACCTAACCTAACCTAACCTAACCTAACCTAACCTAACCTAACCTAACCTAACCTAACCTAACCTAACCTAACCTAACCTAACCTAACCTAACCTAACCTAACCTAACCTAACCTAACCTAACCTAACCTAACCTAACCTAACCTAACCTAACCTAACCTAACCTAACCTAACCTAACCTAACCTAACCTAACCTAACCTAACCTAACCTAACCTAACCTAACCTAACCTAACCTAACCTAACCTAACCTAACCTAACCTAACCTAACCTAACCTAACCTAACCTAACCTAACCTAACCTAACCTAACCTAACCTAACCTAACCTAACCTAACCTAACCTAACCTAACCTAACCTAACCTAACCTAACCTAACCTAACCTAACCTAACCTAACCTAACCTAACCTAACCTAACCTAACCTAACCTAACCTAACCTAACCTAACCTAACCTAACCTAACCTAACCTAACCTAACCTAACCTAACCTAACCTAACCTAACCTAACCTAACCTAACCTAACCTAACCTAACCTAACCTAACCTAACCTAACCTAACCTAACCTAACCTAACCTAACCTAACCTAACCTAACCTAACCTAACCTAACCTAACCTAACCTAACCTAACCTAACCTAACCTAACCTAACCTAACCTAACCTAACCTAACCTAACCTAACCTAACCTAACCTAACCTAACCTAACCTAACCTAACCTAACCTAACCTAACCTAACCTAACCTAACCTAACCTAACCTAACCTAACCTAACCTAACCTAACCTAACCTAACCTAACCTAACCTAACCTAACCTAACCTAACCTAACCTAACCTAACCTAACCTAACCTAACCTAACCTAACCTAACCTAACCTAACCTAACCTAACCTAACCTAACCTAACCTAACCTAACCTAACCTAACCTAACCTAACCTAACCTAACCTAACCTAACCTAACCTAACCTAACCTAACCTAACCTAACCTAACCTAACCTAACCTAACCTAACCTAACCTAACCTAACCTAACCTAACCTAACCTAACCTAACCTAACCTAACCTAACCTAACCTAACCTAACCTAACCTAACCTAACCTAACCTAACCTAACCTAACCTAACCTAACCTAACCTAACCTAACCTAACCTAACCTAACCTAACCTAACCTAACCTAACCTAACCTAACCTAACCTAACCTAACCTAACCTAACCTAACCTAACCTAACCTAACCTAACCTAACCTAACCTAACCTAACCTAACCTAACCTAACCTAACCTAACCTAACCTAACCTAACCTAACCTAACCTAACCTAACCTAACCTAACCTAACCTAACCTAACCTAACCTAACCTAACCTAACCTAACCTAACCTAACCTAACCTAACCTAACCTAACCTAACCTAACCTAACCTAACCTAACCTAACCTAACCTAACCTAACCTAACCTAACCTAACCTAACCTAACCTAACCTAACCTAACCTAACCTAACCTAACCTAACCTAACCTAACCTAACCTAACCTAACCTAACCTAACCTAACCTAACCTAACCTAACCTAACCTAACCTAACCTAACCTAACCTAACCTAACCTAACCTAACCTAACCTAACCTAACCTAACCTAACCTAACCTAACCTAACCTAACCTAACCTAACCTAACCTAACCTAACCTAACCTAACCTAACCTAACCTAACCTAACCTAACCTAACCTAACCTAACCTAACCTAACCTAACCTAACCTAACCTAACCTAACCTAACCTAACCTAACCTAACCTAACCTAACCTAACCTAACCTAACCTAACCTAACCTAACCTAACCTAACCTAACCTAACCTAACCTAACCTAACCTAACCTAACCTAACCTAACCTAACCTAACCTAACCTAACCTAACCTAACCTAACCTAACCTAACCTAACCTAACCTAACCTAACCTAACCTAACCTAACCTAACCTAACCTAACCTAACCTAACCTAACCTAACCTAACCTAACCTAACCTAACCTAACCTAACCTAACCTAACCTAACCTAACCTAACCTAACCTAACCTAACCTAACCTAACCTAACCTAACCTAACCTAACCTAACCTAACCTAACCTAACCTAACCTAACCTAACCTAACCTAACCTAACCTAACCTAACCTAACCTAACCTAACCTAACCTAACCTAACCTAACCTAACCTAACCTAACCTAACCTAACCTAACCTAACCTAACCTAACCTAACCTAACCTAACCTAACCTAACCTAACCTAACCTAACCTAACCTAACCTAACCTAACCTAACCTAACCTAACCTAACCTAACCTAACCTAACCTAACCTAACCTAACCTAACCTAACCTAACCTAACCTAACCTAACCTAACCTAACCTAACCTAACCTAACCTAACCTAACCTAACCTAACCTAACCTAACCTAACCTAACCTAACCTAACCTAACCTAACCTAACCTAACCTAACCTAACCTAACCTAACCTAACCTAACCTAACCTAACCTAACCTAACCTAACCTAACCTAACCTAACCTAACCTAACCTAACCTAACCTAACCTAACCTAACCTAACCTAACCTAACCTAACCTAACCTAACCTAACCTAACCTAACCTAACCTAACCTAACCTAACCTAACCTAACCTAACCTAACCTAACCTAACCTAACCTAACCTAACCTAACCTAACCTAACCTAACCTAACCTAACCTAACCTAACCTAACCTAACCTAACCTAACCTAACCTAACCTAACCTAACCTAACCTAACCTAACCTAACCTAACCTAACCTAACCTAACCTAACCTAACCTAACCTAACCTAACCTAACCTAACCTAACCTAACCTAACCTAACCTAACCTAACCTAACCTAACCTAACCTAACCTAACCTAACCTAACCTAACCTAACCTAACCTAACCTAACCTAACCTAACCTAACCTAACCTAACCTAACCTAACCTAACCTAACCTAACCTAACCTAACCTAACCTAACCTAACCTAACCTAACCTAACCTAACCTAACCTAACCTAACCTAACCTAACCTAACCTAACCTAACCTAACCTAACCTAACCTAACCTAACCTAACCTAACCTAACCTAACCTAACCTAACCTAACCTAACCTAACCTAACCTAACCTAACCTAACCTAACCTAACCTAACCTAACCTAACCTAACCTAACCTAACCTAACCTAACCTAACCTAACCTAACCTAACCTAACCTAACCTAACCTAACCTAACCTAACCTAACCTAACCTAACCTAACCTAACCTAACCTAACCTAACCTAACCTAACCTAACCTAACCTAACCTAACCTAACCTAACCTAACCTAACCTAACCTAACCTAACCTAACCTAACCTAACCTAACCTAACCTAACCTAACCTAACCTAACCTAACCTAACCTAACCTAACCTAACCTAACCTAACCTAACCTAACCTAACCTAACCTAACCTAACCTAACCTAACCTAACCTAACCTAACCTAACCTAACCTAACCTAACCTAACCTAACCTAACCTAACCTAACCTAACCTAACCTAACCTAACCTAACCTAACCTAACCTAACCTAACCTAACCTAACCTAACCTAACCTAACCTAACCTAACCTAACCTAACCTAACCTAACCTAACCTAACCTAACCTAACCTAACCTAACCTAACCTAACCTAACCTAACCTAACCTAACCTAACCTAACCTAACCTAACCTAACCTAACCTAACCTAACCTAACCTAACCTAACCTAACCTAACCTAACCTAACCTAACCTAACCTAACCTAACCTAACCTAACCTAACCTAACCTAACCTAACCTAACCTAACCTAACCTAACCTAACCTAACCTAACCTAACCTAACCTAACCTAACCTAACCTAACCTAACCTAACCTAACCTAACCTAACCTAACCTAACCTAACCTAACCTAACCTAACCTAACCTAACCTAACCTAACCTAACCTAACCTAACCTAACCTAACCTAACCTAACCTAACCTAACCTAACCTAACCTAACCTAACCTAACCTAACCTAACCTAACCTAACCTAACCTAACCTAACCTAACCTAACCTAACCTAACCTAACCTAACCTAACCTAACCTAACCTAACCTAACCTAACCTAACCTAACCTAACCTAACCTAACCTAACCTAACCTAACCTAACCTAACCTAACCTAACCTAACCTAACCTAACCTAACCTAACCTAACCTAACCTAACCTAACCTAACCTAACCTAACCTAACCTAACCTAACCTAACCTAACCTAACCTAACCTAACCTAACCTAACCTAACCTAACCTAACCTAACCTAACCTAACCTAACCTAACCTAACCTAACCTAACCTAACCTAACCTAACCTAACCTAACCTAACCTAACCTAACCTAACCTAACCTAACCTAACCTAACCTAACCTAACCTAACCTAACCTAACCTAACCTAACCTAACCTAACCTAACCTAACCTAACCTAACCTAACCTAACCTAACCTAACCTAACCTAACCTAACCTAACCTAACCTAACCTAACCTAACCTAACCTAACCTAACCTAACCTAACCTAACCTAACCTAACCTAACCTAACCTAACCTAACCTAACCTAACCTAACCTAACCTAACCTAACCTAACCTAACCTAACCTAACCTAACCTAACCTAACCTAACCTAACCTAACCTAACCTAACCTAACCTAACCTAACCTAACCTAACCTAACCTAACCTAACCTAACCTAACCTAACCTAACCTAACCTAACCTAACCTAACCTAACCTAACCTAACCTAACCTAACCTAACCTAACCTAACCTAACCTAACCTAACCTAACCTAACCTAACCTAACCTAACCTAACCTAACCTAACCTAACCTAACCTAACCTAACCTAACCTAACCTAACCTAACCTAACCTAACCTAACCTAACCTAACCTAACCTAACCTAACCTAACCTAACCTAACCTAACCTAACCTAACCTAACCTAACCTAACCTAACCTAACCTAACCTAACCTAACCTAACCTAACCTAACCTAACCTAACCTAACCTAACCTAACCTAACCTAACCTAACCTAACCTAACCTAACCTAACCTAACCTAACCTAACCTAACCTAACCTAACCTAACCTAACCTAACCTAACCTAACCTAACCTAACCTAACCTAACCTAACCTAACCTAACCTAACCTAACCTAACCTAACCTAACCTAACCTAACCTAACCTAACCTAACCTAACCTAACCTAACCTAACCTAACCTAACCTAACCTAACCTAACCTAACCTAACCTAACCTAACCTAACCTAACCTAACCTAACCTAACCTAACCTAACCTAACCTAACCTAACCTAACCTAACCTAACCTAACCTAACCTAACCTAACCTAACCTAACCTAACCTAACCTAACCTAACCTAACCTAACCTAACCTAACCTAACCTAACCTAACCTAACCTAACCTAACCTAACCTAACCTAACCTAACCTAACCTAACCTAACCTAACCTAACCTAACCTAACCTAACCTAACCTAACCTAACCTAACCTAACCTAACCTAACCTAACCTAACCTAACCTAACCTAACCTAACCTAACCTAACCTAACCTAACCTAACCTAACCTAACCTAACCTAACCTAACCTAACCTAACCTAACCTAACCTAACCTAACCTAACCTAACCTAACCTAACCTAACCTAACCTAACCTAACCTAACCTAACCTAACCTAACCTAACCTAACCTAACCTAACCTAACCTAACCTAACCTAACCTAACCTAACCTAACCTAACCTAACCTAACCTAACCTAACCTAACCTAACCTAACCTAACCTAACCTAACCTAACCTAACCTAACCTAACCTAACCTAACCTAACCTAACCTAACCTAACCTAACCTAACCTAACCTAACCTAACCTAACCTAACCTAACCTAACCTAACCTAACCTAACCTAACCTAACCTAACCTAACCTAACCTAACCTAACCTAACCTAACCTAACCTAACCTAACCTAACCTAACCTAACCTAACCTAACCTAACCTAACCTAACCTAACCTAACCTAACCTAACCTAACCTAACCTAACCTAACCTAACCTAACCTAACCTAACCTAACCTAACCTAACCTAACCTAACCTAACCTAACCTAACCTAACCTAACCTAACCTAACCTAACCTAACCTAACCTAACCTAACCTAACCTAACCTAACCTAACCTAACCTAACCTAACCTAACCTAACCTAACCTAACCTAACCTAACCTAACCTAACCTAACCTAACCTAACCTAACCTAACCTAACCTAACCTAACCTAACCTAACCTAACCTAACCTAACCTAACCTAACCTAACCTAACCTAACCTAACCTAACCTAACCTAACCTAACCTAACCTAACCTAACCTAACCTAACCTAACCTAACCTAACCTAACCTAACCTAACCTAACCTAACCTAACCTAACCTAACCTAACCTAACCTAACCTAACCTAACCTAACCTAACCTAACCTAACCTAACCTAACCTAACCTAACCTAACCTAACCTAACCTAACCTAACCTAACCTAACCTAACCTAACCTAACCTAACCTAACCTAACCTAACCTAACCTAACCTAACCTAACCTAACCTAACCTAACCTAACCTAACCTAACCTAACCTAACCTAACCTAACCTAACCTAACCTAACCTAACCTAACCTAACCTAACCTAACCTAACCTAACCTAACCTAACCTAACCTAACCTAACCTAACCTAACCTAACCTAACCTAACCTAACCTAACCTAACCTAACCTAACCTAACCTAACCTAACCTAACCTAACCTAACCTAACCTAACCTAACCTAACCTAACCTAACCTAACCTAACCTAACCTAACCTAACCTAACCTAACCTAACCTAACCTAACCTAACCTAACCTAACCTAACCTAACCTAACCTAACCTAACCTAACCTAACCTAACCTAACCTAACCTAACCTAACCTAACCTAACCTAACCTAACCTAACCTAACCTAACCTAACCTAACCTAACCTAACCTAACCTAACCTAACCTAACCTAACCTAACCTAACCTAACCTAACCTAACCTAACCTAACCTAACCTAACCTAACCTAACCTAACCTAACCTAACCTAACCTAACCTAACCTAACCTAACCTAACCTAACCTAACCTAACCTAACCTAACCTAACCTAACCTAACCTAACCTAACCTAACCTAACCTAACCTAACCTAACCTAACCTAACCTAACCTAACCTAACCTAACCTAACCTAACCTAACCTAACCTAACCTAACCTAACCTAACCTAACCTAACCTAACCTAACCTAACCTAACCTAACCTAACCTAACCTAACCTAACCTAACCTAACCTAACCTAACCTAACCTAACCTAACCTAACCTAACCTAACCTAACCTAACCTAACCTAACCTAACCTAACCTAACCTAACCTAACCTAACCTAACCTAACCTAACCTAACCTAACCTAACCTAACCTAACCTAACCTAACCTAACCTAACCTAACCTAACCTAACCTAACCTAACCTAACCTAACCTAACCTAACCTAACCTAACCTAACCTAACCTAACCTAACCTAACCTAACCTAACCTAACCTAACCTAACCTAACCTAACCTAACCTAACCTAACCTAACCTAACCTAACCTAACCTAACCTAACCTAACCTAACCTAACCTAACCTAACCTAACCTAACCTAACCTAACCTAACCTAACCTAACCTAACCTAACCTAACCTAACCTAACCTAACCTAACCTAACCTAACCTAACCTAACCTAACCTAACCTAACCTAACCTAACCTAACCTAACCTAACCTAACCTAACCTAACCTAACCTAACCTAACCTAACCTAACCTAACCTAACCTAACCTAACCTAACCTAACCTAACCTAACCTAACCTAACCTAACCTAACCTAACCTAACCTAACCTAACCTAACCTAACCTAACCTAACCTAACCTAACCTAACCTAACCTAACCTAACCTAACCTAACCTAACCTAACCTAACCTAACCTAACCTAACCTAACCTAACCTAACCTAACCTAACCTAACCTAACCTAACCTAACCTAACCTAACCTAACCTAACCTAACCTAACCTAACCTAACCTAACCTAACCTAACCTAACCTAACCTAACCTAACCTAACCTAACCTAACCTAACCTAACCTAACCTAACCTAACCTAACCTAACCTAACCTAACCTAACCTAACCTAACCTAACCTAACCTAACCTAACCTAACCTAACCTAACCTAACCTAACCTAACCTAACCTAACCTAACCTAACCTAACCTAACCTAACCTAACCTAACCTAACCTAACCTAACCTAACCTAACCTAACCTAACCTAACCTAACCTAACCTAACCTAACCTAACCTAACCTAACCTAACCTAACCTAACCTAACCTAACCTAACCTAACCTAACCTAACCTAACCTAACCTAACCTAACCTAACCTAACCTAACCTAACCTAACCTAACCTAACCTAACCTAACCTAACCTAACCTAACCTAACCTAACCTAACCTAACCTAACCTAACCTAACCTAACCTAACCTAACCTAACCTAACCTAACCTAACCTAACCTAACCTAACCTAACCTAACCTAACCTAACCTAACCTAACCTAACCTAACCTAACCTAACCTAACCTAACCTAACCTAACCTAACCTAACCTAACCTAACCTAACCTAACCTAACCTAACCTAACCTAACCTAACCTAACCTAACCTAACCTAACCTAACCTAACCTAACCTAACCTAACCTAACCTAACCTAACCTAACCTAACCTAACCTAACCTAACCTAACCTAACCTAACCTAACCTAACCTAACCTAACCTAACCTAACCTAACCTAACCTAACCTAACCTAACCTAACCTAACCTAACCTAACCTAACCTAACCTAACCTAACCTAACCTAACCTAACCTAACCTAACCTAACCTAACCTAACCTAACCTAACCTAACCTAACCTAACCTAACCTAACCTAACCTAACCTAACCTAACCTAACCTAACCTAACCTAACCTAACCTAACCTAACCTAACCTAACCTAACCTAACCTAACCTAACCTAACCTAACCTAACCTAACCTAACCTAACCTAACCTAACCTAACCTAACCTAACCTAACCTAACCTAACCTAACCTAACCTAACCTAACCTAACCTAACCTAACCTAACCTAACCTAACCTAACCTAACCTAACCTAACCTAACCTAACCTAACCTAACCTAACCTAACCTAACCTAACCTAACCTAACCTAACCTAACCTAACCTAACCTAACCTAACCTAACCTAACCTAACCTAACCTAACCTAACCTAACCTAACCTAACCTAACCTAACCTAACCTAACCTAACCTAACCTAACCTAACCTAACCTAACCTAACCTAACCTAACCTAACCTAACCTAACCTAACCTAACCTAACCTAACCTAACCTAACCTAACCTAACCTAACCTAACCTAACCTAACCTAACCTAACCTAACCTAACCTAACCTAACCTAACCTAACCTAACCTAACCTAACCTAACCTAACCTAACCTAACCTAACCTAACCTAACCTAACCTAACCTAACCTAACCTAACCTAACCTAACCTAACCTAACCTAACCTAACCTAACCTAACCTAACCTAACCTAACCTAACCTAACCTAACCTAACCTAACCTAACCTAACCTAACCTAACCTAACCTAACCTAACCTAACCTAACCTAACCTAACCTAACCTAACCTAACCTAACCTAACCTAACCTAACCTAACCTAACCTAACCTAACCTAACCTAACCTAACCTAACCTAACCTAACCTAACCTAACCTAACCTAACCTAACCTAACCTAACCTAACCTAACCTAACCTAACCTAACCTAACCTAACCTAACCTAACCTAACCTAACCTAACCTAACCTAACCTAACCTAACCTAACCTAACCTAACCTAACCTAACCTAACCTAACCTAACCTAACCTAACCTAACCTAACCTAACCTAACCTAACCTAACCTAACCTAACCTAACCTAACCTAACCTAACCTAACCTAACCTAACCTAACCTAACCTAACCTAACCTAACCTAACCTAACCTAACCTAACCTAACCTAACCTAACCTAACCTAACCTAACCTAACCTAACCTAACCTAACCTAACCTAACCTAACCTAACCTAACCTAACCTAACCTAACCTAACCTAACCTAACCTAACCTAACCTAACCTAACCTAACCTAACCTAACCTAACCTAACCTAACCTAACCTAACCTAACCTAACCTAACCTAACCTAACCTAACCTAACCTAACCTAACCTAACCTAACCTAACCTAACCTAACCTAACCTAACCTAACCTAACCTAACCTAACCTAACCTAACCTAACCTAACCTAACCTAACCTAACCTAACCTAACCTAACCTAACCTAACCTAACCTAACCTAACCTAACCTAACCTAACCTAACCTAACCTAACCTAACCTAACCTAACCTAACCTAACCTAACCTAACCTAACCTAACCTAACCTAACCTAACCTAACCTAACCTAACCTAACCTAACCTAACCTAACCTAACCTAACCTAACCTAACCTAACCTAACCTAACCTAACCTAACCTAACCTAACCTAACCTAACCTAACCTAACCTAACCTAACCTAACCTAACCTAACCTAACCTAACCTAACCTAACCTAACCTAACCTAACCTAACCTAACCTAACCTAACCTAACCTAACCTAACCTAACCTAACCTAACCTAACCTAACCTAACCTAACCTAACCTAACCTAACCTAACCTAACCTAACCTAACCTAACCTAACCTAACCTAACCTAACCTAACCTAACCTAACCTAACCTAACCTAACCTAACCTAACCTAACCTAACCTAACCTAACCTAACCTAACCTAACCTAACCTAACCTAACCTAACCTAACCTAACCTAACCTAACCTAACCTAACCTAACCTAACCTAACCTAACCTAACCTAACCTAACCTAACCTAACCTAACCTAACCTAACCTAACCTAACCTAACCTAACCTAACCTAACCTAACCTAACCTAACCTAACCTAACCTAACCTAACCTAACCTAACCTAACCTAACCTAACCTAACCTAACCTAACCTAACCTAACCTAACCTAACCTAACCTAACCTAACCTAACCTAACCTAACCTAACCTAACCTAACCTAACCTAACCTAACCTAACCTAACCTAACCTAACCTAACCTAACCTAACCTAACCTAACCTAACCTAACCTAACCTAACCTAACCTAACCTAACCTAACCTAACCTAACCTAACCTAACCTAACCTAACCTAACCTAACCTAACCTAACCTAACCTAACCTAACCTAACCTAACCTAACCTAACCTAACCTAACCTAACCTAACCTAACCTAACCTAACCTAACCTAACCTAACCTAACCTAACCTAACCTAACCTAACCTAACCTAACCTAACCTAACCTAACCTAACCTAACCTAACCTAACCTAACCTAACCTAACCTAACCTAACCTAACCTAACCTAACCTAACCTAACCTAACCTAACCTAACCTAACCTAACCTAACCTAACCTAACCTAACCTAACCTAACCTAACCTAACCTAACCTAACCTAACCTAACCTAACCTAACCTAACCTAACCTAACCTAACCTAACCTAACCTAACCTAACCTAACCTAACCTAACCTAACCTAACCTAACCTAACCTAACCTAACCTAACCTAACCTAACCTAACCTAACCTAACCTAACCTAACCTAACCTAACCTAACCTAACCTAACCTAACCTAACCTAACCTAACCTAACCTAACCTAACCTAACCTAACCTAACCTAACCTAACCTAACCTAACCTAACCTAACCTAACCTAACCTAACCTAACCTAACCTAACCTAACCTAACCTAACCTAACCTAACCTAACCTAACCTAACCTAACCTAACCTAACCTAACCTAACCTAACCTAACCTAACCTAACCTAACCTAACCTAACCACCAACCAACCTAACCTTCTAACAGTGAAGTCACGTTATTTTTTGCTCCGCTGTTAATCGTTAAAACTGGCCTAAATTTTCATCAATTTTCAAAATTTTTGTTTTATTCTGTTTTGTGAACCCACCCCCGACCTAGTCCTACCTTTATTTTTTGTAAAGTCACTTCCTTAGTCCCATAACGGGCTATCCCGTTATTTGCTATGGGAGATACTAATGGTAATAGCAGTAACCTTATAAGACCTTCAAGTTTTGGCTCTGACTTTGGCCTCAATAACTCAAGTCGGACCTCAAACGCTGCTAAACAAGTGTCCCAAGATGCCACCCCATCAATTCCATCGAAGTTCGGTGACCTGTTTTCCCGTATTCGATCTAGAAGTGAAGACGCAAACAACATGGTTAGTGCAAACAGCAAGTCGGAACCTACAAAAGCCTTAGTCGCGAAATGTAAAGATGACATTGAGTCATTGTTAAAGGAATTAGCTACCACGCTGTATAACGACTACTGGAACAAGAACGCGGTCGCGAGTCAGAGAAATGCCGAAAATAATGCAAGGGAAGTCGTTCGTTTGAAGAAAGATATAACTTTATTGGAAAACAAAGTGGCCAAGTTGGAAGATAAAGTTAAAGAAAGTAACTCCAGATACGAGAAATTAGAAGAGAAATACAACGAAACAAGTAGGAAATACGAAGAATCCCAAAGTCGTATCCTAGAGTTGGCTAACCAAGTCAATAGTAATAACAATAACAATGCTGTTCTACAAGACCATTCACTGAATCACGATGTGTTGAAGGCCTTCTTTGGAAATAGTAAACCACGAAGATGCACCAACTCACAGAGTGATTACGAAGATGCTGAAGACGATACCACTATCCAGATCTCGAGTCAGCCCAAACCACAAGGAGCAACGAACGAGTTACTGATTGATCAATTACTCACAAGAATTGATGAGCTTGAAAAGCAAAACGTTTATTACAAAACAAATGAGAAAGATACAACACAAAATCAAGTATCCCAAAGAGCAAGAAGTAATTCCAACGTCTCACGTCCATTTGGCCATAACGGTAAAAATCGTAGGGTCGAACAAGGCGGCATCGACTTACAGGCCACATCAAGTCATCACTCAAACACCGCTGTGGAAGAAAATCAGAATGGAATTAGTTCATTCAGAAGACAAAGACAGAGAACTTACCGCAACACAAATAATGAAGAAGATTACATGCCTGTAACACATGGTATTCCAGCTGAATTACAATATAAACAAAGCAACTATGGTAACGTAACCGCACCAAGTTATGCACAAATAGCGCGCCAAAGTCAAAACATTAATCGTAACAATCAAGTGAATCGTTACGAAACTGTCAACTCTAATTATGTCCAACAACAGGCAAGTCATCCACTCAGTGGAGCCAGATATCAGCGACCTGCTAACCAGAAAAAAGACATTGTTTATTCCGCTTTACCTGGTAAACCTTTTCCTACTGATGGTAGCTGTATTGTTATAAGTCACACAAATCCAGCTATAACTCATTTACAATTGGAAAATGATATTATGGCAAATATAAAAATCAAGTCACTCGGAATAAGAGTTCTCAGGCTATCTCGAGTATCGGGTGCCAGAGTCGTAGCTGTCTGTCAGGATGCATCTCATGGTGAGAAATTACTGAATCACATAAAAGAGAATGCATCACTCCAAATGACTGCAACTGTCATGAGGAAACGTAGACCTATTCTGATCTTAAGCCGTGTCCCGAACTCACTTGAATTTGAAACTTTAATGGAGGAGATCAAGGAACATAATGATGGACTTACTGACTTGGATGTGTCAGGAATCAAGCTGGCATACAAAAAGAATAGACCGGATGGGAAAAGTACATTGACTTACGACATGGTGATTGAGTGTGACCCGAAAACCTATCACCGATTAGCAGATACTAAAAGGCTGTACATCGAGTACAGAACTATTTGGGTTAACAAGACCACATCACTCAAGCAGTGTTATAGATGCCAAGGTTTTGGACACGTTTCGACTAAGTGCAAAGAGGAATTGGAATATTGCGGCAATTGCTCGGAGCCTCATCGAAGTAAAGGTTGTCCAAATAAGGAAATTACTAGATGCATCAATTGTGTCAGATACAACAGGAGTCTACATAATCCAAGTCTAAGACTTGACACCAAGCACAAAGCGAATAGCGGTAACTGTCGAGTCAGGCAAGCCATGCATGAAGTAGCAGCCTCTATGATGGACACCGCCCGTTGCGAATAATATCACCATAAAGTCTAAAAAGCAGCACACTTTAAACACCGCAATAAAGATTAAACAAGCAAATGTAGCACACAACTACGAGGCATATTATGCAATTTTGAATGATGCCATAGATGATCAGACAGATTTTATCTTAATTCAGGAACCCCCTCCAAAGCCTTTCATTTACAAACGTTATTATGATTATTACCCCGATTCAGTAAATTCAACTACCAAAGTCTTAACGATCCTGAGGAAAAGCAACTTGTCATGCAGAATGATTGCAACCGACAAGCGAGACAACGTTGTCGTTACTGAGGTAACTGACTCTAAGTTAAGAATTATAAACACATATATCAAACCAAGATCGGATGCGCTGCCAACACTGAAATGCATCGAGTCGCAAGTCACTAAACACTCCATAATAGTTGGGGACATGAACGCCAGATCTAGGCTCTGGGGTGATAAAACCACAAACAAAATTGGTAGACAAGTTACGGACTTTATCGACAAGCATCAACTTGACATCTGTAATGATATAAGTGAACCAACCTTTCGAATAATCAGGGGAGGCAAACTTTTTGAAAGCTTTATTGATCTTACTTTGGTGACGAAGTCAATGTTGCCCCTAATTTATGGATGGGAAATTGGCAATACCACAAGTAATAGTGACCACAGAATTATATCCTTTGATGTAAGCTCCATTCTCAACAAACAAGTCGGCTCCAAAGGGAATGCAAAAGAAAAACTAAGTCTCAAGAGTATGGACTGGAACAAATATAATGAAATTACGACAAATTATGAAGAACCACAATCAGTGACTTTGGCCAATCAATTCCAAGTGGATGAAAAGATCAAGTCACTCGAGTTATATATAATCGAATCAGCGAAAAAGGCGGGAGCTACCTTGGTTAGAACCAATAGGGCCAAACCCTTCCCATGGTGGAACAAAGAGATCATAGAAACGCAGCGAGTGCTTAAACTGGCAAACAGAAGACTGAAAAAATGTTCACCAAGATCTAACAAACATTTTCTCAAATGGGTAGTTAGTCTTAATGACAAACTCAAAACTCAAATCAATGACGCGAGACTTAAATACTGGGCAGATTTAAACACGGAATGTGAAGTCACAGACGTATGGACGTCTTATTATCACAGATACAAATTAAGACATAAAACTGCTGCACCATCAACGATTGAATTTGAGGGCAGAACAGTTGAAGATGAAGGGGAAATTGTCAAGATCTTAGCACATCACTTTTATGGAGGTATCGAACCTTCACAACCTGACTTACTTATACAAGACGTCGATGGAGATATAATCGAGCCTGTCATTACTCTGCATGAAGAAAACTTTTTCAATTTCACTGAATTGGAGTACGCCATCAATGACTTCTCAGACAATAAAGCACCAGGTCTCGATGGTATCAAACCCAAGCTGGTGAAAGAACTAGGATTAAACACAAAGTCGGCGATTCTCAAGATATACAACTCTTGTAGTAAAATTGGATACTTTCCCACAAGTTGGAAATGGGCTAATACAGTGTTAATCCCAAAGCCGTACTCCGGCAAACCGACTCCGAAGAGCTTCCGCCCAATAGGACTTCTGCCTATCATGAGCAAAATTTTCGAGAAAATGATGCTAATCAAGCTACAGAACATATTAATGGCCAAAATGCATCCTCAACAGTATGGTTTCAGACCAGGCATATCCACAATTGATGCTCTCTATAACCTTAAGAGAAACTTTGATTCAATGAAGGACACTGATAATGATGTTATACTTATCACTTTTGACATCAAAGGTGCCTTCGACTCAGTCAGATGGCAGGATATCATAAAGGTATTCGAGACTCTGAACCCTGATCCAAGTCTGCTGAAGATTATGAAGTCGTACCTTACAGATAGAAAGACAACTGTAAACTACAGAAAGTCGACGTTTACGATAAAGAATAGCAAAGGAGCCATTCAGGGTAGCTGTCTTGGCCCGACTTTGTGGAACCTTATAATGAATCAACTCCTAGAAAGAACGGATAAATTTAAGCCACACATCCAAGCATATGCCGACGATTTGTGCTTACTCGCTAGCCTGCAAAACAAGTCATCAACTGGTCTTGAAGAAGACACTGACTCTCTTAACGTCACTCTTAAAGAGATCGAAGCTTGGGCTAGGGACTATGGCCTCAACTTCTCAACCGAAAAAACTAAAGTACTTTTCTATGGTCATAGAGCACCACCAAGGATAGTTTTCCTCAACTCTACTTTAAGCTACTCAAGCAGTGCCAAAATTCTAGGTCTGACAATTGATAACAAGTGGAATTGGAACACACACGTAAACGAGATTGCTGAGAAGATCAACAAAATAACGAAAGCCTCTGACTCGGTCTTTGGCTGGCCTAAGCCAAAACCTGAACTCCTTCGAATAATCTATAAAGGAGTCCTGCTTCCGAAAATCAGCTATGGCTGCGAAGTATTTTGCGAAAAGCTATCTAAAACAAATTGTTGTAAATTGACTTCACTTCAAAACAAGATGCTTCGAGTAGTTGGAAGTTTCTATCGTACGACTCCAACCTCGACTATGCTGCTGCTACTGGATCTAGTACCGATTAATATTCATCTCAATTCACTGAGGAGGAAATACCTGACTCTGAAGAATGTTATCAAGATTGATAAACTTCCGAGAGACAGAGACGTTGAAACCAAACCAAGAAAAATCTTCTCACCTAGTCCTTCCTTTTTGACTGGGGGAATAGGAGCGAAATTCCTGGAGGACCCAATGGGGCAAACAGAAGCTGATGAACTGTATGCCTTTACTGACAGAAGTAAGATGGACGAAGGAGTCGGTTACGCTGGAGTCATAATAAACTCCGATAGAAAAATCTTATTACAATTCTCAAAGCCACTTTTCAGCTATGCCAGTATATTTCAAGCGGAGTGCCTGGCTCTAATTCACCTTTGCAATAGACTCGACTCTTTGAGATTCAAATCGTTTAAACGAGTAAATGTGTACACGGACTCGGAGTCATTATACACGGCATACAACTCCAATTATGAACAACATCCATTGGTGGAGCAAATAAAAGACCTAGTCCACCGACTCAAGTCTGACAATAAACTCGCAGTGACTGTAAACTGGGTGAAGGCGCACATAGGAATAGCAGGCAATGAAAGGGCAGATGAACTCGCCAAGAAAGGAATTAAAAGCCGTACACGTGTAGAATATGATCTGATACCTAGGAGTTTAGTGAAAAGGCTAACTAAAGAGGAAGCAAGAGAAACATCGGAAGATTACTTCAGCGAAAACAAGTCGGTGTCTCTTGTGAACTCAATTGACATAACAGCAGGATGGCTAAAATCAAGTCAGTGCCCGAACAAGGAGCTCCTTTGGATCCTTAGTGGACATGGTCCCTTTGTTCAATACTTAAATCGTTTCAGGAAACTCAGCCATAACACTTGCTACTGTGGAAAGAGTGGAACATCCATGGAACACGTCCTTGATGAATGTCCTGTCCTCTACCCTGAAAGAAGGAGAATACATACCAAAATCGAACCCAACTACCAAAAGTTAAATGTAAGTCGACTCCTTACGTTACTACTTAGAGAGGACCTAACACTAGCTAACGACCTCTCAAGTCACTTCATTTCGACAGTGAAAAAATTGAATAAGGTTCACTTTGGTCTCTGAATTAGCTGTGATTGCTAAACGCAGTCACATGCACTCCTTTTGCCCTAAATTTTCATATCATTTAGACTCTTATTGCTTTGATTACTCACAAACATCAGAAATTCTGAACTGGAAAGCTGTTTCTTTAATCAAGTATGACTGAAACTTTTAACTTTTTATGTAGTTAGACTTTTACTGTCTTTTAACATATGTGACTGGTTGTTGATTGCTATGATTTGAGTCATTGCATTGTCATGAATAATATCGGGGAGGTGACACCCCCACTCGAATTGTCGTGATCGTGAATTTCATGTAAAGTATAAACTGGTTGTTTATTCAAATTGTCATTCGGACTTTTGTAGCTAAAAACTGTTATGCAATCTGAGTATTGAATTAAGCTAGAAGCTTTTTAATGCGCAGAAGCTGAACCATATTTAAAAGTTAACTGATTTCAGAGCATGTGGAGTTAAATAGCCAATTACGCTTTTTCTAACTAAAGTCACAACCTTTCCCCTTTTCTGCAAATCAACATGCATTAGTTGTCATTTTACCCTTCACCACTTCACGTCATCCTTTTACCTCATGTTTATTTTTCTGTGAACACTTAAAATTCGTAAACACCTGTAATTCAGTGCCTCTAAATTCGAAAAGTTCTTCGGTGTCCAAGGAATGGGAGAAAATCCCTTCTCTTTTAAAAGTACTGACTCTATCGTGAATTTTGATACCAGTTTTGTGAAATATACACCAAGTATTACCAACTTAGTACCTTCAAGTCAACAAATTAGTTTTGATATTTATCGACAAAGACTTAACGAAATAGTCTCAATGATATCCAATGAGGAAACGTCACCGACTACAGTCACAGCGGAGATAGAGACATCATCCAGTGAATCAAATAACATCAACGCTGATAATAAATCAGATGAAACATCCAGTGAATCGAATAATATCAATGCTGGAAGTAAATCAGATGATACATCCAATCTTAGTCCCCTACACTCAATCACCATTTCAGAGGATCTCCCAAACTTATCAGCTTATCTAAATGAAGATGACCTCGCTGACTTACCTGGTTTGGACTGCTTCAACAATACTCCACACATGGCAATATCAAGAGCGGCATTGGTTTTAGCAGGCTTAGCCCGCGATGTTATCCAAGTCAGAGCCCAGGAAGTAAACAAACGAACGGCTGTTGAAGTCAAGGAAATTGGCCTACAAACTGACTGTATCTCTCTTTTGGAAAGTCCGAGACTCGTCAGTGACATACCAATTCTGAAGAAGGATGTAAGCTGTCATCAAGTCATGGACGTTGACTTGCATGAATTTCTGGTTCAACTACCACCTCAGTGTCATGCACACATGAACATACTTAGAAGTGACTTGGAAGCTGCTTTTGGCGCCATTGGTACTCTTCTGGCTAACTTTGCCAAGGTACTCAAGATATGTCAACCTATGAATCCTAGCCTTTCCGAAGTATATGACAAGTGCGTTGAAGTATATGACTTGCTAAAGAAATTAGAAAAACGCAGCTTCAGTAATCGTTTCGAATGGTACGAATGTAGAAAGATCCAATTTGAAGACTTACCTGATTATCATCTACCGCCTCCTGATGACTTCATGCAAGACAGAAGTTCAAAGAGGGATAAGGAGAAAAAGAGGGCTAAATCTCTCATTGGTAATCTACCGTCGATAACTCCACAGTCAATGTACATAGAGATATTTGACCAGAATGGAGAGATCAGCGATTCCAACGTAGGACTTAAAGTCTCTCTCGAGCCATTCTTTTACTCCAAGTCGCCACCTCTCAAGTCCTCCACCATGTCGAAGTCAAGTGGCAAAAGGCCCGCTGATGACAAATCAAGCCGCAAGAAACATCCAGAAAAGAAAGGAAGTACGAGTCATGGTCACCAGTCACCAACAAAATTAAACAAAGCTAAATCTACTAAGGTGATTGACAGTAAGTCAAAGGATGACAAGGATAAGGAAAACGAAGTGGAGATTCGTTCGTCACCCGACTCTCCAGTTGATGGAAGCGATGGAGAGGAATCGATCTCAAGTCGGTCCAGCAACGACTCTGATGAAGTCAAACCACCAAGGAAAAGGTCGAAGACCGAGGAAAAAGCAGTATCTGAGCCAAATGATCGGAGTGACAAGAAGAAGAAGAAGATGATAGAGATTAGAATTTGTAATACCAAATATTGCCCTTACTTTCAGAAGGTAAAAGAAGGCTCTAACTTCACGCGTCACATGAGGACGTATCATGCCAGAAGAAACCGTGGTGATGGAGATTCATACACTAAGATCGAGGTGACTCGGGCCGAGTATGATGATAGACAAGAAAACTGGGATGACTTCCTAGCCGCATGCAAAAGAGAAAGGAACAAGTACAGAAGTTCAGAATGGAACGAGAAGAAGCACAGAGTGTATAAAAGACTAATTAAGAGATTTCCGTACGAACCTAAGATTTAAATTTTAGTCATTGACTTTTCGATTTCTTCGTTTTCTTAATTATGCATCTAGTCTTAGTTAACTTTTTTACTTTGCAACCTTAACGATTTTGTTTCTTACATTTACCTATTTACCTTTTTGCATATATTTATCATATTATCTCTTCCCGACATTATCAACTCTATTATGTAGAAATTCACCGACTAATTGTGTTTAAAACATTAATAATCCATTCCTTCTTATTACTTAATATCCATACAACAAGTCATTAAATCATTATTTTCATAATCAAGCCTAATTCATCCTTTTCTCAACTGCCCTCTCCTTATATCTAGTCACTAACTTGAAGTTCAGCTCCAGTAGACTCTGTCTGACTTCATATCATGAAATGATGGGTTGATTCCTATTAAGAATTAATCCATCCTTCATAAGTCAATCCACCTAAAATCGTACCTAATAGTTAAAAGAAATGAACTCGTTCTTGTTGCAAACATAAAAAACAGAGGGCAGCACATTGACGTCTACTAAGTCAATTAGGTGTTAGTAGCTTCAGCTGTTTTAAGCTCATTAGCTTTTTGACTCTAGTCAATGAATTGATAGTATACCTGTCAAGTTGTCTCTTAATCTTGTTTCGATTAGTTTTTGGTTAGTATAAACTCTGTTAATCGTACTCGTCAATTCTTTCAAAGTCATTACAACACCCCAGTTCAAATTGTGTATCCTATTTCGGTGACTTGGAAACAACGACCAATATGTCGGATGATATTATTACAATTAGAAGGAATAATTTCCTTAAAATGAGCAAACAATTTGCCGCCGTTTTGGATAACCTGGTTAAACCTGTTGTTGAGAGCGTTGGAAGTCACCTCATCAATGATGGAACTATGTCTGACAAGAAAACAGTGAAGACTCAAACCGACGTCTACGAATTTGTTGATTTGGCAAGTGGAGATGCAACAAGCCTTATTAGATACCTAGACGTGCTCTCTACATCGTGTGCCGCCAACTCAAGACCATATCTACAGAGTCTGCGAAGCGATATTGAAGTCTTAGACACCGAAGTCAGATCACTATCAAAGAAATTCAGTGAGCTATTGCCAACTTTGGATGCGATGGTTCCCTCGGTCGGTGACCAAGCACTACTCATCAAAGACGCTGCTTACATTCTCAAGCATTTAGATGTTGTTACTAGAACCAAGTCAGCTCCTTGGTACAAATATAAGGAGCTCTACACTGAGGAGGAACTCAGTATCTTTAGGAAACAATCAGCAGAACTTAGTCAAGGCGAGGACGATGATGATGAAGATGAAGCGACTCCAAATTCCCAGGAAGTGTATGAAAAGGATACAATTGGAGATGAGGAAGAATTCACCTCCGACAAGAATCCTACTGCTGAGCAAGGAGTCTCAGAGACACCACCGGTTGAATCTGTTGACCCTGACTCACCTAGACCTTTACAGATAGACACGGATAGAGATGATGAAGATTCCCAAGAAGATGAACAACAAAACAACAAAGCCACCGACTCGGATCAATTAACACAGGACATCGGCCTGAAGGAAAACCCTGACCCAGACGTAGCAGGAATGGATCCTGAGACCGATAACTATGTTGTAAAGCAATGCTCTGTTGAGAGCTGTGACTATTCAGTTGACTTTACATCAAATAGGTCATTTGCAGGACACTTCGCCAAGTACCACCTGGGTATATACAAAGTCAAAAAGTGGACTCTTAAGGACATTAATTCATCGACTTATAAAGCAATCAAGGAAAAGTGGTTCTCGAACGAATAGTGTTTTAGCTGATAATTACCAAATGACAAATAAGCATACTGATGCCTTAATACTTATATGCTTCACTGAATCTGAATACACCGGTGTTATCCCTCCCCTGTTTAATCCTTGTCCCTTTCCTCTACCTACCCTTCCAAATACAGTATTTTGGCTTTTATCTCAACTCAATGACTCTGAGGTCTTAAGTTTTTCTTTTAAATAACGATTTTTAGTTCATTCCTTACCTAAAGCTTTAGGTACCACAGCAGTCGCCTGATAGTACAGGTGACTCCGTTTAACCTTTTTTAAGAAATTTTATAACATTACAATACCGTTTATAACACTGTGACAGTTGTACACAACCCCTTCTTGGTGAAGTCAGTTCATTGACAAAAATAATAAAAACACTTATAACATATCATATATATTATCTCCCATTAATACCTATTAGCTTTCAAACCATGCTTTCTTAGGTTACTTCAATACTCTGATTGACTAGGCAGGGACTGACTTCAATACTTAATGTTGGATATTTTCAGCTAGCATCAGATAACAATCTGCCTTCGACGAATAGCCGAGGGTTCAGATTCTTTTTCTGCTTGAACCTTACAATAGGCAGCTATCACTCTCTCCGCTTGGTATGTAGACTTCAGGAATCGCTGAATCCTTTTTAGTCGAGTCATTATGTACTGACTTTACTGATCAGCAAGTGAATCCAAATCAATTTAACCTGAAACAGATACTTACTTGCTATTCCTCTTTGAGTCCGACGTTGAAGATTAAACCTGAATAGGCTAGTGACACAGAGATGTTCAAATTACAATACAAAAGTAGAAGTCATTGTCTCTAAATAATAAAACGATCAAGGCCTAAAACTGTATGCCGAAAAGATGCTTCTAACTTGACAGACTTTTCGGTCAATGCATTGAACAATTCATTTCCTGACTTTATTAACTTACTTACCTAACATACCTAATCTACTAGACTTAGTCTGTGTTACAATTCATGCTCTTAGTTTTTACCAGGTAGAGTACAACTCATGAAATTCACGATCTTCTTGGCTGTTTGCCATAGTAAGTTTGGGCTAATTTCGCCTAAGCTAAGTCTTGTAATTAGAAGACATAGACTTCCTTTCTTCTGATAAAAGTAGAGTCTTAAGAAAAGACTCTTAGAGTTTAAAAATCTAGATAGCCAATGACAATGAAGAGAAGCAAAACAGCGAACCATGTCCGTAATTAGCAAATTAAAATTTTAGTGGACGCATAAAGTCTGAACCTCGATCCTTTACGTTCAATTAAAGCTAAGAAAGGACTTCAAGTCTAATTGAAACACAAAGTCCGAGCTTTGGTCCTAACCTCAAAATAGGTCTTAACAATGAACGTTAAGTCCAATAAACAGTAGAAGTCTGAACCTTGTCCCTTTATTTTTAACAAAAATTTAAAGAACAGATACTAAATCTGATAGAAACACAAAGTCTAACTTTGTCTTTACTTCATATAAAAGTCGATAATGGAGGCTAAGTCCTATAGGCATTCGAAGTCTGAGCCTTGTCTTCTACCCTCATTCTGAGTCAATAACAGACGTTAAGTCTGAAATAGACACAAAAGTCTGAAACTTGTCTCCTTACCCTATTTCTAACTTGATAACATCCATTAAGCCCGATAGAAACTCAAAGTCTGAACCTTATTCTTTTTCGCAGTTCAACAATCTCAGGCCTGAGACAGCATCGAGCCTGTCTCCTTTTATGTATGTTTTCTGGTCCTCTCAAAGTTTAATGTTTTGGAGTCGGCGGATTCAGTGAATCCAACCTCACTGACTCGATTGTTATTATAGTCAGTGACTTACACATAAGTCCCTGACTCACTAGTCACCGACTTAAATTTTCACAACTCTTTTTAATTTTGTATCCAGAGTCACTACCTCATAAGAAGTCACTGACGTTCAACAGTCAGTGACTTCACCTTGTAATTTGCGCCTGATGCGAATCGGGCTAACACCTTTCTTTTATTTTTTATTTTATATTTAATAAATAGTCTTTTTACTTTAAAAAAAAAAAAAAAAAAAAAAAAAAAAACCTAACCTAACCTAACCTAACCTAACCTAACCTAACCTAACCTAACCTAACCTAACCTAACCTAACCTAACCTAACCTAACCTAACCTAACCTAACCTAACCTAACCTAACCTAACCTAACCTAACCTAACCTAACCTAACCTAACCTAACCTAACCTAACCTAACCTAACCTAACCTAACCTAACCTAACCTAACCTAACCTAACCTAACCTAACCTAACCTAACCTAACCTAACCTAACCTAACCTAACCTAACCTAACCTAACCTAACCTAACCTAACCTAACCTAACCTAACCTAACCTAACCTAACCTAACCTAACCTAACCTAACCTAACCTAACCTAACCTAACCTAACCTAACCTAACCTAACCTAACCTAACCTAACCTAACCTAACCTAACCTAACCTAACCTAACCTAATTGAATCTGACAATATTGTACGATCTCTAGACCCAGCGGTCCTTGTCAACACTCCGAATCCAAGAGAAGGAGTTCAGCCAATAATTGCTGAACGAAAACAGCAAGAGGATCAGACCAACAAGGTCACGTCAACCGTCAGGTCAGGTCACGAACCTACCCTCACGTCACGTCAGACAATCAACGCAGAACATTCGGAGATAATTACAAATGACACTCTAAATGAAGTTGTAAGCAACATCTCAAGTGAACTGGCCGTTCTCAACACGTCGGTGGAAGCAATGTTTAAAGAAAGGAAAAAGGCTGAAACGAAGATAGGCTTCGAGAATTGGGGATACCTTAGCAATGAAGGTAAACTCAACTGTTTGGCCAAGCATCTTCCTCTCCAGATTGTGCACAAGTTAGCTGAAAGAATAGCAAAGACCGAAAACAACCTTACAATGATTGAAAGAAGGTCTCAAGAAATAAAAGACATCAAAGGCGATGTGGTTAAACTCGAAGAGGAAATGGAAGACCTCAGACACAAGTTGGAAACCAGAGGCAAGGAGATAGCTCTAACAATCAATATCCAAGAAGACAACATCAAAATGTTGTTGGATCAGATAGAAGAGTTGGAGCGTAAATTGGCAACGTCAGTACCCGTCAGGTCAAGCACGTCAGGTCACCAGGTGACCCCAAAGAATAAGAGACAAAGCGAATCTTCGCTATTGGAAAGTAATCAGCTACAGTCAGCTGAGGCGAGGAAACAACTGCTGTTTGACACTTCACCTGAAAACAATAAAAGATCTAAACAAGCTGAAGATAGCGATAGAGAAGCCAGGGAAAAAGAGAAAAGAGCAGCAAGGAAAGCGAGAAAGAAGAGACGGACCCTCCTCGAGGAATTTAACGCTCGTAAATATGAGCAAGCGATCTCGATAAAGGTCAAACAGTGTCCAATCATTGGCTGTTTGAGAGTGGAGAAAGAGAAATCCTCTAATCTACCACGTCACTATCGAATTTGGCACCCAACAGTGGTCCCACCGTTCCCACAAGTATTTCCAACTATGATGCAGGCTGGCAGATATAACGAACTTAAGAGAGCCTGGGATGAGTACTCAAGAGCAAACCCTCCGCTACCACCAGCAAGGAGAGAGGAGATGCACCAATGCGCCATTCAAGATCAGGAACGTTTTGAGAAAATGATTACTGCGGAAACTACGGCATCATCGTCTTCAAGTCAAGAGAAGCACTAGAAGCACCGATTCATAAGGACGTTAACCCGAATGGACACGTCACTTCAGACACGTCAAGTCACGTCACTTGACCAGCAGCCCCTCATAAATACCTCAGACTTCTCAATTAGTTAAACATTAATAGTTAATCAATTTACTTATTCAAAATCTTAATTCTTTATCCACAGCAGTTCAAATCACTCATTTATCACGCTTCGATTTCACAGTTCGACTTTCTCTTTTCAATTTTTCTCCTTTCTTTTCTTCTCTTAATAAAACTCTTTCCTTAATAAGGAAAGAACAAAATGTTTAACACCAAACAGGGGAAGCCTTAGATAATCATGTAATTCAGTTCAAGCACTAAAAATTAATCAATTCTTTTCTTAATAAAGATATTAATAACAGAAATTTCATTTGCTACGCATTCAATCCTCTTCCCCTCATAAGATCCTCAAACCCTGAAAGATGTATCTACCACCGGTAACAACGTATACCATAAAAAACATGTAAAACCCTTCAGTGTAAAAATGCCAAGTTCCGCCGTAAGTCACGTCACGTCAGACACGTCAGGCTTGTCATGTCACGAAAGGTCAGACTCTTCACGTCAGAGGACATAAGAGTAAAGTCATGAAAAAGATTAATATCAAACAAAGTAGGAATCACAGGAGAATAGCAACAGGAAAATTTGAAGTCTCAAAATCAGAGGCATCAAAAGAAAAGACGCATAAAAGAAAAGAAACGGCACATAGCTATAGCAGCAGATACACTGGAGGGTAATCCCCCCCGGTACGAAAAGGCCCGAAAAATGTAAGTGCAATGTGACACGTCACGGAGCACACGTCAGACACGTCAGGGACAGCAGAGTTGTTTCAACGACTTACTGCATGTAAATTTATATACAAACATTCGTGTGAATCTTCACACAATTATTGTAAAAGGTCATCTACGACCACCACTTAAACTTTGTAATAGAAAATTGTATTTCACGTCACGTCAGACACGTCAAGTCACGTCAGACACACAAAACATGTAATTGTAATGTACACCAAACCTGAGCATTAGCCTCGGGACTTTTTGTAAGTATTGGGTCAGCCAATAAAAGTTATTTTAAACTCAAAAAAAAAAAAAAAAAAAAAAAAAAACCTAACCTAACCTAACCTAACCTAACCTAACCTAACCTAACCTAACCTAACCAACCAACCAACGGTGGCGCAAACGGTAAAACGTTTGCATCCCACCAGGTTGGCCAGGGTTCGAATCCCGTCCAAAGCTGAAAACGTTTGAACCCCTCTCCAAGCAGTCTAATTGAAGGCAGAAGAGTGGGGGATGTATCCTAAGTAAGCGGAGGTCGGCGACGACGACCCGAGGGGGGTGTAGGGCCTTAAGGCTGAACTGGACACCCGGAGGCTTCTGTTCGCAATTCTGAAACGGTGCTCCGATCCGTGGTCACTGCGCGCAAACCACATACGCCCCCCTGGTTTTAACCAGAAGGGAAATCACTCCAAAAATCCTCTAAGGTGTATCGCCATAGGCTGCCAAAAAGGACGGGGAGTGATTTCTTTTTAAAAAAAAAAAAAAAAAAAAAAAAAAAACCTAACCTAACCTAACCTAACCTAACCTAACCTAACCTAACCTAACCTAACCTAACCTAACCTAACCTAACCTAACCTAACCTAACCTAACCTAACCTAACCTAACCTAACCTAACCTAACCTAACCTAACCTAACCTAACCTAACCTAACCTAACCTAACCTAACCTAACCTAACCTAACCTAACCTAACCTAACCTAACCTAACCTAATCAACCTAACCGAGTCACCGAGAGTGAAGTCACGTTATTTTTGCTCTTCAGTGAATTGTGAAATTTGGCCTGAAAATTCGTCGATACTTAAAGTTTTTTGTTTTGTTCTTTTGTGCGAACCTTAGTGCTACCTAGTAGTGAAAACCGTTTTTCAAAAGTCGCTTCCTGAGTCCCTTTACGGGCATTCCCGTTATTTATAATGGGAGAAGCACATGGTGTTAGCAGTGGTATTATTCGTCCTTCATCTTTTGGTAGTGATTTTGGCCTCAACGCCTCAACCCGTTCTACTACAAGCAGTCGTCAACTCTCACAGGACACAAATGCCGTTATACCTTCCAGATATGGTGACCTCTTTGGCCGTATCAAGTCAAAAAGTGAAGATATTGGTAAAGTCGTTGCCGCCAATAGTAAATCTGAACCTACAAAGAATATAGTCTCTAAAGGTACCGAAGAGATCGAGATCCTACTCAAGGAACTAGCAAATAATCTATATAGTGAATACTGGACTCCTAATGCCGTTACAAGTCAACGCGTCGCCGAGGAAAATGCTAGGGAGGTGGTTAGCCTGAGAAAAACCGTCTCCCAAATGGAAGCTAAGTTAACATCGCTCGAGACTAAAGTCAATGACAGTAACGCGAGGTACAAGAAGCTGGAAGAGAAGTACAAAGACACCCTACGAAAGTACGAGGAATCTCAGACTCGTATTATTGAATTAGCTAATCAACTCACTAACCAAGCTAGCAACAACACAACTTTTGTGGATCCCTCACTAAATCAAGAAGCCTTAAAGAAGATCTTTGGCTGTGACGGGTCTACCAGATGTACCAACTCTGACAGCGAATACGAAGACTCTCAAGAAGATACCGTTATTATCCCGAATACCGATTTAGTAACTCCACGTGGAGCAGAGAACCCTCTCCTGATAGACCAACTACTGTTAAGAATTGAAGATTTGGAACAACAGAATATGTTTTACAAAAGTAATGGTAATCCTTTATTGAAAACACAAAATAATCAAAGAAGCAGAGTCAATTCCCTCAACGTAGTACACTCCAACGAAGGCAACCACCAAGTCCAAACGTCGAGCCAGAATGAATTCGGAGTCCGTGACACACGTAGACGACACATCGACTCAACTGGAAGAGAGGAACAGAACAGAATCAATTCAGAAAGAAGATATAAACAAAGAACTTACCATAATATCAACAATAATGTGGTAAACCAACGATATCAAACACATGGAAACTCAGCTGTTGAACAACAACAAAGCAACCATGGTGATCAAATACCAACATTTGCTTCAGTGGTGCGCCAAAATCAAACTTCTAGTCATATCCAACAATTAGCTAGAAATGATGTAAACAGACAGCAGCCCCAACCTCAAGAAAACAATTATGACTTTCGAAATCCCTCAGTGAGGCAAAAGAAGACCATCGTCAACTCGGCCCTCCCTGGGAAGCCTTTCCCAACGGATGGATCCTGTATTAGCATAAGCCACAAGGATCCAAAACTCACTCAATTACAAGTCGAAACTCACATTACCTCGAACATAAAGATAAAAACACTAGGAATTAAAGTCCTTAGACTCTCCCGTGTGTCAGGTGCTCGAGTCGTAGCGGTATGCTTGGATCCTAAGCATGGAGAGAAGCTTCACAGTCATATACAGGAAAACAGTGAAACTTTGCAGTTGAATTCGATGGTTGTCAGGAAGAGACGACCTCTCCTTACACTCAGCCGTGTCCCAAATACTCACGCACTGGAAACACTATTGGAAGAGATAAAAGAGCACACTGATGGTCTCACCGACTTAGATACAAGCCAAATTAAACTAGCCTACAAGAAAAATAGACCAGACAGCAAGACCACTTTAACACATGATATGGTCATTGAATGTGATATAAAAAGCTACCATCGCCTCTGCGACGCCAAAAGACTCTACATTGAGTACAGGACTATTTGGGTAAACAGCACTTCTTCTTTCAAGCAATGTTACAGATGCCAAGGTTTCGGCCATGTCTCCACCAAGTGCAAGGAGGAACTGGAACGTTGTGGAAACTGTTCCGAGCCTCACCGAACCAAAGGCTGCCCTAACGAACATATACATAGATGTATCAATTGTGTTAAATACAACAAGAATTTACTGAATCCTGCTCTTAGGCTTAATATAAACCACAAGGCCGGTAGCAATGTTTGTCAAGTCAGAGTCGCAATGCAAGAGATAGCAGCCCAAATGATGGACACTGACCGTTGCGTTGAATAATATCAAGTCGCATAAGCAGCATCACACTTTTACAACTTTAAATTTTATCCAATTAAACGTAGCTCACAACTATGAAGCATATTATGCAACTTTAAATGCAGCAATCGAAAGCAAAGCAGATTTTATACTAATTCAGGAGCCACCTCCTAAACCTTTTGTATATAAACGACATTTTGACTTCTATCCAGACCAGATGAATTCCTCGACTCAAGTATTAATCATTGTGAGGAAAAGCAATCTTACATGTAAACTAATTCCAACAAGGAACCAGGACAACCTTGTCATCCTTGAATGTAAAGATTTGAATTTCAGAGTCACTAATGTCTACATCAAGCCCCGAACTGACCCCCAACCGGTTCTTAACATCATCAATTCGCAAATTCGAGGCCATACTCTCATTGCTGGAGACTTCAATGCCAGGGCAAGAATTTGGGGAGATAAGACAACAAACAAAGCTGGTAGAATAGTTAACGACTTTATCGAATCCAACTCACTAAATCTATGTAATGATACAACGGAGCCTACCTTTCGTATCATACGTGGCCTGAAGCTCTTTGAGAGTCATATCGACTTAACACTTACATCGACTTCACTGACAAACCGTTGCCTTAACTGGTTGATAGACAACGGCATCAGTAACAGTGACCATAGGATGATATCTTTCGAGTTGCACCTCTCAAACTTGCTCGTTTCAAGATCGAGTCATTCCTTCAAAGGGGAAAGACTTAGTCTCAGAAACTTAAACTGGGAAAACTATAACTTACTCACCAACTCATCAGCTGACCTACCTCCTGAACAATGTGAAGACGAGAACTCGATAGATGATAGAATCGTAGACTTTGAGTCGCACATTAAAAGCTCAGCCAAGGAGTCTGGTGCTACTACCCTCTGCGATGCAAAGCCAAAACCCTTTCCGTGGTGGAATAGCAAAATCACCGAGTTACAAGAAATAATCAAACTCGCTAATAGGCGATTTAAGAATTGTTCACCCAGAACTAACAAGCACTACCTAAAATGGGTCACTGAATTAAATGATAAACTGAAGAAGGAGATAAATGAATCAAGACTGCGATACTGGGCTGACTTAAATACCGAATGCGAAGTTAATGAAGTTTGGTCCTCATACTATTCAAGATACAAGTCAAGACATAAGGCAACGGCACCCACAACTATCGATTTGAATGGTGAAGAAATAAACGATGAAGAACGTATCGTTAAAGTCCTAGCTCAACACTTCTATGGAAATGGTGATGTTGAGGAGACTACATTAATGGCTCGTGATGACTCTAACTCCGCAGCTCAACCCAAAAGCAAGGCTTACTTCAATCTTACCGAATTAGCGTACTCAATCAATGACTTCTCCGATAACAAAGCCCCTGGCATCGATGGGATTAAACCAAGATTGATCAAGGAACTGGGAGAGTCGTCGAAAAGGACTTTATTAAAGATCTATAACGACTGTACTCACCTAGGATACTTTCCCACTCGCTGGAAACAAGCAAATACAGTTCTTATACCCAAACCTTACTCAGGCAAGGCTACACCCAAGAGTTTCCGACCCATAGGTTTGCTACCAGTCATGGGTAAAATTCTGGAAAAACTGATGTTAACTAAACTCCAGAGTTTGTTACTCTCCAAGATGCATCCTCAACAGTACGGTTTTAAAGCGGGCGTCTCTACCATCGATGCTTTACACAATTTGAAGTCGGTTATAAATGAGTACAAAGGGAAAGGCTCAAACGTCATACTGATCACGTTCGACATTAAAGGAGCGTTTGATTCAGTGAGATGGCCTGATGTCATTACAGCTTTTAAGTCACTTACACCCGATCCAGAGTTAGTTGATCTACTGATATCATATTTAACAAATAGATATACAACCGTTAACTTTAAAGGATCTACCTTTACAGTCAAGAATACCAAGGGGGCCATTCAAGGAAGTTGTTTGGGCCCGACTCTCTGGAACTTGATCATGGACTCACTCTTAAAGGATACAGAGAACTCTAAGTTCCATATCCAAGCATATGCGGATGACTTATGCTTAGTAGCTGATATCAATACCAGAATCCAAAGTAAAGAAAATGAAGATCTGGCTGCTTTAACCTCAACACTCAGAGTCATTGAAGACTGGGCTGAGAGATATGGACTAGCCTTTTCTATCGAGAAAACCAAAGCGCTATTTTATGGTCGTAGCAAACCACCAACGATAAACTTCCTCGGCTCTGTGATCAGCTACTCGAGTCATGCTAAAATACTTGGATTGACTTTTGATAACAAAATGAATTGGAATACGCATATTATGGAGATAACTGACAAAATTAGTAAGATAACAAGATCAAGCAACTCCATTTTTGGCTGG
This sequence comes from Tetranychus urticae, assembly GCF_039701765.1. Lineage (NCBI taxonomy): Eukaryota > Metazoa > Arthropoda > Arachnida > Trombidiformes > Tetranychidae > Tetranychus > Tetranychus urticae. The sequence continues at coordinate 35,566 of NC_142959.1, forward strand.
CCCAAACCAAGAACCGAACTTCTCAGAATCATATACAAAGGTGTGATTCTCCCTAAGATCAGTTATGGCTGCGAAATCTACATGGAACAACTAACTAAGTTGAATCAATCAAGGCTTGTGACTCTACAAAACAAGGTCTTAAAGTCTATTGAAGGTTTTTACAGAACAACAGCGACTTCTACGATGCTATTGCTTCTGGATCTGGCACCGATAAACGTTGTGCTTAGGTCTTTAAGAAGGAAGTACCTAGCCCTAAAAGACGAAGTTACATTAGCTGACTTACCAAGAGATAGAAAAGTGGAAAGCAAGCCCAGGAAGGTCTACTCTCCAAGTCCGGCTTTCATCTTTGATAAAAGAGGAGATAGATACAAGAATGACCCAATGAAGAATCCCGAGCTTCACCATCTTTATGCCTTCACTGATGGTAGTAGGATGGATGAAGGCGTAGGATATGCTGGAGTCGTCTTCAACCATTTGAAAAGAGTTATTCTAAAGTTTTCGAAGTCACTTTTCGCTTATGCAAGCATCTTTCAAGCTGAATGCATGGCTGCTATACACCTTCTAAACAGGGTAAACAGTATAAACCTCAAGAAGATCAAACAAGTCAGTATCTTCACGGATTCTGAATCACTTTACACTGCTTACAACTCCAACTATGAGCAGCACCCCTTGATTGAACACATAAAAACTCTGGTCTACCAGATAAAGTCGGTACATAATACAACTATTATTCTAAACTGGGTTAAAGCTCACATTGGAATAGAGGGAAATGAAATTGCCGACAAATTAGCAAAAAAGGGAATCTCTAACAAAACAAGAATAGAATATGACCTAATACCAAGAAGTCTAATTAAAAGACTCATCAAGGATGAAGTAGCTGAATTTACAAATGAATATGTCGTGGCAAATAAGTCTCCAAATCTAATGAATACTAATAACATCTCATGTGGCTGGCTGAAGAACAACATACGCCCCAACAATGAATTAGTGTGGCTTCTAAGCGGACACGGACCTTTTATACAATACTTTTATCGCTTCAAACTTATATCACAACGCAAGTGCTACTGTGACGTCGATGAAGCAACCATGGAACATGTTATGAACCAATGCCCGGCGCTTCAAGCAACACGGAACAGGATCCACACCCTAATACCCAATGAACTTCAGAACTGTAATGTAAGTCAGATTATCTCATCACTTTTGAGGAAAGACCTGAGTCAGGCCAACAAGATAGCCATAATTCTAGTCAAGTCCATTAAGAAGTTAAACAGCTCACATATCAATATGTAGCATTGTTAAGGCTGCACATGTTTTTAATCTCACACAAAACTTTCTGGTTTGTTTTTGAATGCATATTGCCCATAGTCAATTCATTTCTTGAATCGGTGTTTCACTTATTGGGGGCAAAATACCTTAAATCTTGTAAAATATGGTTAAGTCACAAGACTTGACAATTATTTTCGCTCACTGCACAATGGTGCAAATAGTTATCATTCCATTAGCAACTTTTCGCAATTCCTTACCTCTGAATTATTCCCTGATGACTTTTTATGTCACTACCTCTTTCACTTTTAATATCCAATACTCAAGTGGATTACAAGTCATTGATACACTTGCTGATTTTAAACCTAAACATGCTTTTTCTATGGACTCATTACTTATTGGAGGTGATCTCCCTAGTTTGAAAATTGCTATTTCCTCCTTTACTGTGCTTCAAAACAATAGCCTCAGTCCGATCTATTCATATAAATTGAACTGAGTCTGTGATTTAGTCTTTTATTGGCCTCAGAACGAGAACATGGCTGATAAATCACATAGAAAATACTCAACAGTACCCTTTAGGCATCGTATTGTTCACCTCTCGCATTAATTGGCTGAATTTATTAGCTAAAATCAGTTAATTGTGTTGTCAGGTGAAAACCCCACTGCGCAGCCGTAAGCTTTTGAAAGTAACTGACTTTTAAAATGCATGTTTGTTTAAACGCTAAATTGGCTTTTTTAAGCTAAAATAACTAATCTCTCGCAAGTCAGACTCTCTAGCGTTTTTCTTTTGTACACTATCGCTCTTCGCCTCACTCTGTTCACATCTCTAGTAGTATAAGTTTTTACCTTTGACTGTTTATTGAAGTCTTCACCTTTCGTCGACAATTCTTGCTTCTGTGCTTGGATTTCATCATCAACAATTACTTTGATATGTTCTTCGATGAAGATAGTTCCCAAGTCAATAAATCGGCTCATGACGCCGCAAATACTTCAAGCCAGCCCACCACTGCGACTTCCAATGCTTCCCCTCAACCTAGTGGTTCACATCCTAATTTGGAAACTTATCGAGAAGGATTCAACAGGCTCAACAACATCACTCCATCTAAATCACCAGCGTCATCATCTTCTTCATTTCTGTCCCCTCTTCCGATCAACCCTTTGAGACGAAATAACTCAGAGACTCAGGATAGCCCAAATCCTATGGATGCAACTAATGAAGCTTCGTCGCCCGCTGATCTCAATTCAACACAAGTCTTATCAGACCTTCCGAATCTTTCGGAATATTTAGGTGATGATGTTCTTCTGAACTTACCTGGACTGGACCCTCTAGGAGTCCCACATCAAGCAGCGACTTCCAGGACAGCTTTAGCCCTAGCCTCACTCGCAAAGGATATTATCCAGTTTAGAGCGGATGAGTTACTGAGGCGTTCACAGGTAAAGGTAAAGGATGCCCACCAACAGACTGAACCTAGCCACCTCCTTGAAAGTCCTAGACTTCTAAACAACATACCAGTGGTCAAGGAATCAGGAGTATCTGATCAACCTCCGTGCCCTGAATTTCATCGTCTTCTGGTCCAGTTACCTCCTCAGAGCCAGCAACATATTAACCAACTTAGGTGCGACTTGGAAGTGACCTACGCGGCAGTTGGAACGCTTTGTATGAACTTCGCTAGGGTCCTAAAAGTCTGTGAACCTGTCAATCCAAATTTTGCCAGTTTATACACACAATGTGCTAGAGTCTATGAATCTCTTCGTGAAATGGAGAAAAGAAGCTACACTACTCACTTTGATTGGTATACCTGTCGCAAAGTCACGCTTCCGGACTTGCCAACTGACATACCTTCTCCTGACTCGAATGAGGCCGGGACCCCTTCAGGCTCTAAAGGAACCGACTCAAAAGGGAAAGGTAAAAAGCCAAAAGCCAAGCACCCTTTAGCTGACTTGCCTACGATTACTCCCCAGTCAATGTTTATTGAGATATTCGACGAAAGCAGAGTTACCCTCAAGAACACCGCCACCAGTCAAGGAACCGACATGGATCTAGAGATTTCATACTCACCTTATTTGGTCGCAACCAAAAGCCAGGAAGCAACGACTCCTGTACCTAGGAAATCACCAAAGAAAACAGTTGAGAAGACCCCAACAATACAAGCTGCTGAAAGTTCCAGCTCTAGCCCTTTGAACTTTACCATACCACGTACTGCAGTTTCAAGCAACAAGAACTCTATCAGAATTAGAAGCACAATCCCCGACTTAGAATCCAGTGACTCTTCTGAATCTGGTTCAGAATCTGAGTCCTCTGACACAAGTCAGAGTGAGGAGGAAAATCTGCAACCTGAAAGAAACAGAGTACCAAGCTCTGGGAAGTCAGCCGCCAAAAGACCTAGAAATGAAAGTCCTACTCCTGCCTCTAATAAAAAGAAGAAAACAAAAGATGTTGAAATTAAGGTCTGCAACGTTAAATATTGCCCCTACTTCCAGAAAGCTAAGGATGGTTCGAATTACACTCGACACATGAAGACTTATCATAGGAAAAGGAATGAAGGAGAAGGTGAAGCCTACACCAGAATCACCGTGAGTCGCAAGGAATTCGATAGGAGAGAGGATAACTGGGAGGATTTCAAGTCAGCATGCAGGAGAGAGAAGAAGAAGTACAGAAAGGATGAGTGGAATGAAAAGAAGTTTCAAGTTTACCGCAAACTTATTAGACGTTTTGCCTACACAAGCAGATATTAGCTCTTAACTTCGCAATCTCTGACTTCGTTTTGATTCATTGCTAGACTTCTTAATATCTACCAAATATGATAGTCACCCAGGTCTCAGGCCTATTTTGAAATTGTTGAACTATCAGTAACTCCATGACTTACGCAGTCTGTTTGATAGTATTGTAAACAAGTCATTTCTTGTAACAAATATTTATTTATTATCATTTGTATTGTCAAATTTTTATAAGATTCAAACCAAAGTCATTAACTTCCTTGTATAACTTACTCCCTTTTACATTGTCATTATCAAAATTCATATCCTTAACCCATTATGTCACCTAATTTTCATTGTTTTATATAACACAAAGGGTTTTCGCCCTGATGCTAGTCTATGACTCCTTAACGAGACAAATCTCGAATAAAAATTAACAAGTTGAGCTAAAAATTACTTACTCTCGCTAACCTGATTCCTATTATCAATAAGAACCCCTTCAATAGCGAAATAAGATGATTGGTATTGATTTCTGTCGGTAGATGGCAGTCAGAATCAATCAATCACATATGTGTTTGGCTTACTTACGCTATCGAACACAAGGTGTTAACTCTTCACTTTTTGTTTACGATTCAAACTCTCATTTCACTTTTTACCTTGACACTATCAACTACTTCTTTTAGTCAAAATTCTCATTAATATTTGTTAAGTGTTTAAAGTCGGTACTCATATCAGAGTTAAATAGTCTTCAATACTCTCTGACTTCCACTCTTTTACCTGCAAGTTGCTCCTTTACCTTAAAGTTTCAATACATAGGATTAGCCTTTCATCTTACCATCAACATGTTCAGTGACGCTAGCACAATAAAAAGGAAATACTTCCTTAATATGGCTGATCAATTCGCCAAAAACCTTGATGACTTACTCAAGCCAGTTGTTGGATCAGTTGAAAACAGACTTAGCAAAGCTGAGGCATCTGCCAAGAGGAGAACTGTGAAAGTTCAAACAGATGTTAATGAATTCCTTGACTTGGCCGAAAGTGGACAAAAGAATAGTCACACAGCTACCTACTTCGACACACTGTTGCTCTCATGTGCTGATGAGTCAAGACCTTTCCTCCAAAATTTGAGGAAAGACATTGAACACATGGACTCTGAAGTCACTCAGTTATTTGGAGAATACAGAAAACTTATTCCTAAGCTTAGAACCATTGTTCCCAAGATTGATGATCAGGAACTCATCATTAAAGACGTCGCCTACATTCTGAAACACCTAGATATTGTTACCAGATCTAAAATGGTCCCCTGGTACTCATATAATGGCATATACACCCCTGACCAGCTCCATGAATTTGCTTACAAAGGCCCTGACTTCGGAGGTAACACCTCAGTACAATTAGAATCTGGAATTGCAGACATTGCTGACTCTGAAGCAAGTACTCTTAATGCTGGAGGTGAGGACCAGCCAAGCAATCAAGATATTAATACAAGCACTTCGGAAGTAAACAGGCGAAGCCCTGACTCATTGGACCCGACTTCCCCTCAGCCACTCGTGATTGACACCGCTCAAGAGAAACGTGGGACCCCAGTTCAGCTCAACGACACGACAGAGGAAGTAAACTCTCATGAACGCTTAAGCAGTGACTCTTTAGATGATCGCAACAGGGACAAAGACCCAGATGTTTCCGAATCTTTTACCTACCAGGTGAAGCAGTGCTCAGTCAAGGATTGTGACTACTCGGTTGATGCCACGTCAAATGCATCTTTCACAAGTCATTATGCTAATTTCCATGTTGGAGTCTACAAGATCAAGAAATGGAATTTAGTCGAAATTAGTTCAGAGACTTACAAAAATCGGAGAGAGAAATGGTTCCCTTCTGGAAGCGACGTCGTCAGCAAGTTGAAGGCAGCCTAGCTCTTCATATATTGAAAACTTATCTTCGCAGGGAACAGAACTTCAGAAATTTGTTACCTCTTCCTTTAAGTAAAAACGTTACTATAGACTTCTGACTTGCGAGAGTTTCTCCCACATTCTAAAGGTGTACATAACCCTTTTTGGTATTTTACTGAAATAATCTTATCCAAGCCCTAAACACTAATAGTAGTTTTCAATGCACCGACTCTTTTTAGGAAATTTGTAATTTTTGGCAACAGCCAATAGACCACTTATTAATTATTTTATTCACAATTCTTGTAAGGAATTGTATTTATTCCTCAGTAATTTTCTTACTTACTCTTTAGAAATTCTTGAACATCTAAGTGATGTATTCCTATCCCTTCCAAATGCCGATTTAGTCACAAACAGTGCTAAGTCATTGAAAGGAGGAAAACACAAACTCCCTTACCCTCCGAAACTGTTAACACTAAAATTAAATAAAGTCCCTTTTCTGTTTAAATTTACTGAATTTTGTTTTAATACCCATTGTTCAGATACAGCCCAGTAAGTTACTGAATCATTTCAGCTCCTCACAGCTCATCTTATAATCGATGATGCATTTTCTACTTTCAGTGATGCCTTCTTTTAGATGAACAGTCATTTATGCAAGAATCGCAGGTATAAGCTTTCGCGGTTTTAACTGTTTACTCCTAAAAAGTCTCTGTCTTTAGGCTATCCCCTGTTATCATATTTGTAATTCACATTCATTGTCGTATGACGTCAATGATGCTCCTAGGAATTCACTTCGTGAATTGATTTATTAAAACTTAGAGTTTATTTAGAATACTTTGATATTTATTAAATATACAAAGGGTTTTAATGTTTAACTAAGCAAGTAGAGAAATCAATGACTTGTTAGTACACAATTCCATGCTAATTGGTCATCTCAATATCCTTTTCGAAGGTTATGAGCTAGCTTACAACCTATCAAAGTCTTATAGCCACCAAGACAAAAAGTTTAAGTCAAACGAGTAATCAACTCACTGAAAAATGAAATTTTTCAACGATTAATCCACTTACAGTCAATAACTTTGACCCAAGCAACAATCAGCGAAGCTGGTACTTAGCTGAAACACTGATTTTGAAATGAATTGAGGAGTTACACTAATAATAGCTTTTTAGATTCACTGATTGTGGCTTCGAACTGATTTAAATGTGCAGTCTTAACTTAGGAATAACTTAAAAGGGGACTGATGTATTGAATCAGTCTCCTCTGCTTATTATAGCTCAAATAAAGGCTAAACGCCATTCCTGTTTCTATGGTCGACCTCAAGGTTTTCCAGATAAACTGACAAAGTCAAAGAAGTGTTGACTCACTGAATCCATTATAGTCAATGACTTGTGAAAGTTACTGACACACAAATAGTCAGTGACTTTCAAAGACCCTGACTCGAAGCAATTCATTGACTTGCAAGTCATTGCCTCTCCTTTTGTTGTCCGACTCCCCGATTCACTGCATTTCACGTCGCAGACTTGTAAATGTAAATTGATGTTAAGACTTCTCGAAAGTCATTACCTCCTTGCCCCACTGTTACCCTTGAGTCAACGACGAGTTAGTCGTTGACTCCTTTATGCAATCAGCGCCTGATGAGAATCGGGCTTCTCTCTTTTATTTTTAAATAATAAATAGGTTTTTACTTTAAAAAAAAAAAAAAAAAAAAAAAAACCTAACCTAACCTAACCTAACCTAACCTAACCTAACCTAACCTAACCTAACCTAACCTAACCTAACCTAACCTAACCTAACCTAACCTAACCTAACCTAACCTAACCTAACCTAACCTAACCTAACCTAACCTAACCTAACCTAACCTAACCTAACCTAACCAGAAGTCACTACTCTTCATACCTTGGACCATTGCCCAGCCTTGTACAACGTGAGATCCAAGATTCATCGAAAAGTCGACAACAAATTTCAGGGCCAGAATGTAAGTCAGCTTCTTTTGTTACTCCTGAATGGGGATATGACTCTCGCAAACACCATCGCTAAGTTAATAATCAAGTCTGTAAAGAGCTTGAACAGAATTCATTACCAAGTCTGAACTCCAATCCCTATATTCCTAATTATAAGTTCAAACCTAAACATTGCATCATACATATTTACATGCTTCTGACTTAAACTAAGTGCGCAGTCGTAGACTGCCGAGTCACAACAGTCAGTTTTAAAAAGCTAAAAGTTAGCTTGAAGTAACGGACTCGCTTTAAAAGCTAAGTCATAGGCAACTTAGTTAATTTAAAATAAGTAACCAACTTACCTACTCTCAGTTATTAAGTCGCCTCCTCTTCACACACAACTATCATCTCAGTCAAATTATCATCGTGTCTACATCACTTAAATTGTGCATCTAATCATCTGACAACAATGCCCGAAAACGACAAGGAGAACGTTAATTCGTCGACTCCCAACATACCTACCGATAGTGACAATGTAAGTCCGCCACCAACCTCGGAATCAGTAACTCCAACTATACCCAATGCGAACCTGAATAACAGCCTTGAGGTATACCGTGATCCAAAGCTGGATGACCTTCTTCATCCCAGGTTGAACATCTCACCAACACCAGGAACCCATAACAAAAATGATGAACTCAGTGACTTACACAAAATGGATAATGGTGATGACACCCTCTCTAGTGTAAACGACTTGAGTACTGTCTCAGTCACCGATAATCTCCCCAATCTGCTGGATTACCTTGACGCAGATGACTTGTTGGATCTCCCTGGCCTAGACCCCTTTGGCAATCAACCAAACACTATTACCTCTAGAGGAGCAATGGTACTGGCAACCCTTGCCAGAGACGTAATCAAAGTCAGACTCGAGGAAATCAACCAGAAGTCGGTTGTCAAAGTCAAAGACGCTGCCCTACAAACTGATTGTGCATCTCTTCTTTCAAGTCCTCGCCTACTCAGTCGGATTCCCGTTGTAGTAAGAACCTGCCCGGATTACCAAGTCAATCCTGATCTACATGCTTTCCTGGTCAAACTTCCAGTTGAATGCCAAGCCTATGCTAATCTTCTGAGGACCGACTTGGAAGAGACTCTCAGTACTGTTGCTACCTTTGTCCATAATTTTGCTAATGTCCTGAAGGTGTGTCAGCGAATGAACCCAACCTTCATTGATCTCTATAACCAGTGCCTTAGACTATACGAACTTATTGAGTCAATGGAGAAGAAGAGCTTCAGCTACCACTTTGACTGGTACAACTGTAGGAAGTTGGTACTTCCAGAGTTTCCAAAAGATGTGACTCCCGCTGTTGATATCGAGCTGCTGAAAAAACAACCCAAAAGCAAGAACAAGGCGAAAAATAAGGACAAAACGAAGTCACAACTCGAAGACTTGCCACGCATTCCCCCTCGTTCAATGTTTATTGAAATCTTTGACAACAGCAGATTTATTTCAAAGAGGAAAGGCACTGGGTCGGGCTCCGACTCTGATAATGCAATTTCCTATGTACCTTACTTTACTGTCTCATCCTTTCCTGATAGTTCACCAGAGAAGTTGAACACCAAGTCGCAACTTACAAAGAAGTACAACATCTCAGAGGTTCCTCTTAGTCAAATGATATCCGAATATCGACAGGGAAACTCAAGCAAACGTGATGCTGAATCTGAATCTGGAGACTCAGACAGTGAAGTCAGTGACGGTAACACAAAAGATGCTTACTCTTCGTCAGATGATTCTGTAGTCAAGAAACCTGTGAGAAAAAGACCAAGAGTTGAGTACAGAAAGTCAGCGAGTCATAGAGAAGAGAAAGACTGCAGGAAAAAGAAGGAAGAAAAGATTGAAATAAAAGTATGCGCTGAGACGCCTTGTCCGTACTTCCAAATAGCCACTGAAGGATCCAACTATACCCGACATTGTGACACTTACCATGCAAAGAAAAATGATGGAAGCGCCTACATAAGGAAGTCAGTGTCTCTAAAGGAGCTAGAGGAAAGAGAGGAAAATTGGGAAGACTTCAAAGCTGCTTGCCATAGGGAAAAGAAGAAATACAAACCTAGAGATTGGAGAACCAAGAAGTTCAAAGCGTATCAGAAGCTCATCAAGCGATTTGCTTTCGAACCATCCGAGTCAGCAAGAAAATAGACTGATGAGGATAGACAATAATTCACCGACTTTGCCATTTTCTTTTTTCATTACTAATGTACACCTTATCTAGTCCCTATTACTAGTCATTAAGTTTGTTTGTTCTTATTATATTTTTGTAGCCTGACAATTAACAATGTTAACCATTCCAGTATTTACTCATCAGCATCTCCTACAAGTCACCACCTCCTACCATTATTTATCTTTATTAACCTTTTCAATCTGTAACTTTGTTTCAATTGCTAAGACATAAACCTATTTCCATTACATGATACATCAGTCAATGACTCTCGTTATTCCTTACCTCAATCAATCCTTGGTCAAACTTCTCGCATCAATCTAAACTTAGGCAATTTTGAATTGGAACCTCGCTTTCAGTTCTAAATTGCCATAATAGATGGCATAACCTAAAGTTGGTTTGCAAACATATGACTCGAGCTTGAAAACGCGCTTAAGCTTTTTAAATCACTCTCAAAGACAACTTTGGAGTTGAGCATTTCTAAAATTTTAAAAGTATCTCAGTAGTAATTCTTCACTCGACGTCAACAAGTATTCCACTTACCCTAAAAACCTCTAGTCCTTACCCCTAGCAAAGTCGCTAACTCATCTTAGTTCTATCTTCAATTTGATTGTGAAAATTATCATCTACCTCGTTTACCTTGTGTGGTTCCTATTCTCTGTGTTACCTACATCAACATGACTTCAGACCAAGAGTCAGTCAAAAAGGGATACTTCCAAAATATGAGTCAGAAATTTATATCAAATCTTGAAGAACTGATCAAACCGGTACTAAAAGAGACCGAGTCCTACCAAAGTGACAAGTTATCCCGGAAATCCCTTCCAGCCAAAACACAGACCGATACTAACGAATTCGTCGACTTGGCGGATGGAAGCAATAATTACTCATTCAATGGTTTTGACTTCCTAGCTGTATCTTGCTCAACAGACTCGAGGAGCTTCATTCAAGATCTAAGGAATGACTTCGAGTCACTGGTACAACAAACACTTCCTCTGTTGGACAAGTACGAGGAATTTATGCCTACCCTAAACGCAATGGTCCCTTCATCCAGCAACCAAGCCCTATTAATTAAAGACGTTGCTTTTATACTTAAGCACGTCGATGCTGTCACTAGATCTAAAATTGCCAAGTGGTACTCATACAATGAACAATTCACTGAGGCTCAACTCGAGGAGCTGACTTCCAAAACCTCTGATGAAATGGAAGTATCTGATGAGAAAGAACCTCCTAAGAAAGACAAAAAGGATGAAGATATTCCAAAGAAAAAGAAGAAAATCTCAAAGAGAAGGAAGCCACTCTCACCTTTACCCGAACCTGATGTTGAGTCGGAAGAGAAGGAACTCGTCATTGACGAGTCACCGGCAGTAAACTCTCCTCAAAATTTGTCGTTGGATGGAAACACTGGAAAAGACAGTTTACCTGTACGAGTGGAGGCAACAACTGATGGAATCAGTAACCAGGAAAGGACTGTTGAGGCCAATGAAGGCGCTGACTCCAGATCTGATCATGATACTGATAACTATGTCGTTAAAGAATGCGTTATGAAAGGCTGTGACTTCTCACTAGACAGCCATGTAAATGTCTCTTTTGTTACCCATTATGCTTTATGTCACCCTGGTACTTATAAAACTTTAAAGTTCAAGGTGGTTGACATCGACTCAAAGACTTACAAAGCCAGGATGTCTAAATGGAACTCGGATCAATACATAAATACCGTTGGTGGTGCACGTATTCCGTAGTATTAGCTGACTCACCTCAATTATTCATTTGAAGTTGCGACTTAATAACTGAGAGACACATAATAATCACTTATTTATATGCTTACTCTACTTTTTAGTCTAGAACAACTAGAAATTTTTTGCAGCTGACTTTTTCCTAGATCTTAATGACAACGTCACAACTTTTATATCATTTCTAACCTCAATATATGACTTACAAAGTCTTTTAAGATATACAGTATCCTCTCTTTTGTATTTCCCTAATACCTGTAGCAAACTTGAAGTTCATGACTTAATCATGTCGATTCCTGACTCCTCGCAGACTTGTAACACAATCTGCACTTTTATCTAACTTCCCAAATTTCTTGAAAGTTTTGCCTTTAATTAAAATAAAAGTACCCTTACGACTTTATAACAAGTCTGACTTACAAACAAAGTTATTACTTTTTCCTCATCTCACTCGAGAGCTTGAGATGATAACCTCCAATATGCCCAATATAATGAATTCTGTTTGATTCTTTGTGTTTTGTAACGACTTACGGAGTCTGACTTACTCGTTAACTTGGGTACAACATACAGCATGTAATACTGCTGGAACACCATTTTCTTGAGACTTATCTATCTCCCCATTCTTGTGGTACTCAGAAGAGGCTGGCAGTGACAAAGTTGGTGACTGTAACGTCACTTTGTCAAAACTACTGCACTGTCATAAACATTCGTGTGAAAGAGTTACTGATTCATTGAGATTTTGAGTCCTTACCTACTTGGTTAACTCAGACCTGGTGGCAGTCACATGTGACTAGACCTGAGATTGACTGATCCTACACCACTGAAGTGGCGGTAACATGGTTATTCTAATACTACTCGTAGTTTAAAACAGGCATACATTAGTCTTGAACCTTTAATGAATTGTTAAAACTACGATTCACTGAATTTAAAGTCAATAACTCATGAGTCAGTAACTCTTCTTTTTATTGATGTTTGAGTCTCTGACTCTCAAGTCATCACTCTTGTGATTCAGTGACTCCCTCTGATTCACTGACTTGTATGCTTCAGTGACTCTTGGGCCTCACTGACTCAGCTCTTTTATTGTTTCACCCCCCGATTCACTGACTTCCCTGATTCACCGAATTACCCCAATTCACTGACTCAACTACTCCTAAGAAGTCACTGATGTTCTTCCTTTACAAAGACATCAGTGACTTCATTATTGCAACGGGCGCCTGGCGATAAGCCGGGCTTATCAAAATGTATATTTTATTTATATTTTTATAAATAAATAGCTTTTTACTTTAAAAAAAAAAAAAAAAAAAAAAAAACCTAACCTAACCTAACCTAACCTAACCTAACCTAACCAACCAACCAACGGTGGCGCAAACGGTAAAACGTTCGCATCCCACCAGGTTGGTCAGGGTTCGAATCCCGTCCAAAGCTGAAAACGTTTGAACCCCTCTCCAAGCAGTCTAATTGAAGGCAGAAGAGTGGGGGATGTATCCTAAGTAAGCGGAGGTCGGCGACGACTACCCGAGGGGGGTGTAGGGCCTTAAGGCTGAACTGGACACCCGGAGGCTTCTGTTCGCAATTCTGAAACGGTGCTCCGATCCGTGGTCACTGCGCGCAAACCACATACGCCCCCCTGGTTTTAACCAGAAGGGAAATCACTCCAAAAATCCTCTAAGGTGTATCGCCATAGGCTGCCAAAGAGTCCGGGGAGTGATTTCTTTTTAAAAAAAAAAAAAAAAAAAAAAAAACCTAACCTAACCTAACCTAACCTAACCTAACCTAACCTAACCTTGGTAAAAATAGAATTAAAGAGTCATGCGGCTATTGTTTTATTTGGAAAATATGGAATATATCATTATCATCACTTTAATTAGTGGATTTTATTTGATTACTAAACATTAATTTGTCATCAAGGAATACTGTCAGACCAATGGATCAATTCATGGAACTACTTGATAAATATATGTAATATTTTAAGGCCATTTAATAACATTTATTAATAATAACCATTTGGTGGACAATAATTTCCATTTAAATTAACTAAAATTTAGTTAAACTAATAATTAAATAAATACTACGTCCAATTGACGAAGCACTAGTTCCAGACATTTTCAAGTTACCACATTGGAGTCATCATTTCAACTCCCCTCAATAATCCTTTTGTTAAAACAAAGTATTTGTTTTGCCCTTCTGACCATTGTTAAGAATGAGAAATAAGACAGGGGAATAGATAGAATAAAGAAAGAGGAGAATTATTTGGACCATTTCTTTTTCGCAATTTGAACACTTAATTTTTGAATATTACATATAGTATAAATTTACTAACTATCGATATAAATATTTCTCACAAACAACGTTCAGACCCCATTTTTTATAAGTTTATCTGTGCTTTAGAATCACCTGAGGATTTTCAAAATATCGAGTGTACACAATTTTTTTTTGATAGATTCAGTCTTGTATGAACTGATAAAAAGAGAAATAGGACCTACGCTTACGCTATGTGTTCCAAGAAAATTGATTCAAGAAATCATTATTTTATTAAGTTACAAGAATTAAAGGTAATTTTGCTATTTTGTTACATTAACAACAATGTTTAAATGTCAAAAGATCAAATTATTTGTTTCACATGCCCATTTAATCGTAATGAGTAACATCATTTCATCATAAAAAACTGTTGAAATTGAGCAAATATACAACATTTTTTTGTTTGCTGAGTTAGTCAAATTCAAATGAGGCTAATAACTTTGATGGAATGATGATTGTTTGCTCTGGTATAAAATGATGATTTTATTTAATCAGATTCACATTTAAATTGATAATGAGAATAAGAGTATAAAAAGAAATTGTAATTAATTTTAAAAAGATATCAGTTGATTTTAAAAGCTCACAAAGTTTTAACTTGTTTTTCAACTCACTATAAAATATAAAAAATCAAGTGAAAATGCGTTTAACAGAAATTGTTTACCTCTGTTTCTTTATTTCTTTCGTTGCTTTCTTTGGCCAGGTTGAGGGATCGCCACGGGCACCTAGAAGACGAGAGGATTTAAAAAACGGAAGAAATGGATAAAGATATCTACATATGATTCTATATGTTTTGACTTTATTCTGGGGAAAAACTTTGCTATTCTTTGATGTCCAACAATTTAATTTGTTCTATTCAATAAAATGTAAAACCTTGAAATAAAAAAAGCTTGATTAAATTAATTAATGTTTGTCTAAGTCATTCATATTACTTGGTAAAAATAGAATTAAAGAGTCATGCGGCTATTGTTTTATTTGGAAAATATGGAATATATCATTATCATCACTTTAATTAGTGGATTTTATTTGATTACTAAACATTAATTTGTCATTCCAATATTTCAATAAAACTCGTTTATTTCGGTGAACTGTTTCAGTATTAACCAACTGATAATGGGCTCGTTTTCGCGGTCATTTGACACGTGAGTGACATGCAAAGATCGTTTCTTGATCAATGGATTAAACTAAGCTGTCTGAGCTGAAAATGAGTCAACCTTTCAAGAGCGTAACAAATCTGCGATATGACAGATATGCAAAATTTTAAGGAAAAATATTTTAACAATTTAGAGTTTACAAATCAGATCAGACATAATAGTAAATAGATTTTAATTTTTTATGATTACAATAAAAGAAAATAAAACCTGATCAGATAATACCAATCAATTATTCTTCCACCAACTTAATTTGCTGTTATTTGACACATTGTCTAAGAACTTATAAATAAGTCATATTTTGTATGTTGAATTTAGTTTCCTTTGGTGAGAATAAAAATAAATTTTACGGTCAAAATCCAATTTCTTTTCAGACTGTTTTTCTCGCTCAATCCTTCGATGAATTACTAGTACGAACTGAGAATGTTTTATAAGCTTTAGAAAATACAGGTCAAACAATAAAAGTACCAAAATGTCAACTCGAATAGTATTAATTCGATATTGTTTATCGAACCGGCAAATCCAATTTAATTGCTTACTATTCATCAAGGAATACTGTCAGACCAATGGATCAATTCATGGAACTACTTGATAAATATATGTAATATTTTAAGGCCATTTAATAACATTTATTAATAATAACCATTTGGTGGACAATAATTTCCATTTAAATTAACTAAAATTTAGTTAAACTAATAATTAAATAAATACTACGTCCAATTGACGAAGCACTAGTTCCAGACATTTTCAAGTTACCACATTGGAGTCATCATTTCAACTCCCCTCAATAATCCTTTTGTTAAAACAAAGTATTTGTTTTGCGCTTCTGACCATTGTTAAGAATGAGAAATAAGACAGGGGAATAGACAGAATAAAGAAAGAGGAGAATAATTTGGACCATTTCTTTTTCGCAATTTGAACACTTAATTTTTGAATATTACATATAGTATAAATTTACTAACTATCGATATAAATATTTCTCACAAACAACGTTCAGACCCCATTTTTTATAAGTTTATCTGTGCTTTAGAATCACCTGAGGATTTTCAAAATATCGAGTGTACACAATTTTTTTTTGATAGATTCAGTCTTGTATGAACTGATAAAAAGAGAAATAGGACCTACGCTTACGCTATGTGTTCCAAGAAAATTGATTCAAGAAATCATTATTTTATTAAGTTACAAGAATTAAAGGTAATTTTGCTATTTTGTTACATTAACAACAATGTTTAAATGTCAAAAGATCAAATTATTTGTTTCACATGCCCATTTAATCGTAATGAGTAACATCATTTCATCATAAAAAACTGTTGAAATTGAGCAAATATACAACATTTTTTTGTTTGCTGAGTTAGTCAAATTCAAATGAGGCTAATAACTTTGATGGAATGATGATTGTTTGCTCTGGTATAAAATGATGATTTTATTTAATCAGATTCACATTTAAATTGATAATGAGAATAAGAGTATAAAAAGAAATTGTAATTAATTTTAAAAAGATATCAGTTGATTTTAAAAGCTCACAAAGTTTTAACTTGTTTTTCAACTCACTATAAAATATAAAAAATCAAGTGAAAATGCGTTTAACAGAAATTGTTTACCTCTGTTTCTTTATTTCTTTCGTTGCTTTCTTTGGCCAGGTTGAGGGATCGCCACGGGCACCTAGAAGACGAGAGGATTTAAAAAACGGAAGAAATGGATAAAGATATCTACATATGATTCTATATGTTTTGACTTTATTCTGGGGAAAAACTTTGCTATTCTTTGATGTCCAACAATTTAATTTGTTCTATTCAATAAAATGTAAAACCTTGAAATAAAAAAAGCTTGATTAAATTAATTAATGTTTGTCTAAGTCATTCATATTACTTGGTAAAAATAGAATTAAAGAGTCATGCGGCTATTGTTTTATTTGGAAAATATGGAATATATCATTATCATCACTTTAATTAGTGGATTTTATTTGATTACTAAACATTAATTTGTCATTCCAATATTTCAATAAAACTCGTTTATTTCGGTGAACTGTTTCAGTATTAACCAACTGATAATGGGCTCGTTTTCGCGGTCATTTGACACGTGAGTGACATGCAAAGATCGTTTCTTGATCAATGGATTAAACTAAGCTGTCTGAGCTGAAAATGAGTCAACCTTTCAAGAGCGTAACAAATCTGCGATATGACAGATATGCAAAATTTTAAGGAAAAATATTTTAACAATTTAGAGTTTACAAATCAGATCAGACATAATAGTAAATAGATTTTAATTTTTTATGATTACAATAAAAGAAAATAAAACCTGATCAGATAATACCAATCAATTATTCTTCCACCAACTTAATTTGCTGTTATTTGACACATTGTCTAAGAACTTATAAATAAGTCATATTTTGTATGTTGAATTTAGTTTCCTTTGGTGAGAATAAAAATAAATTTTACGGTCAAAATCCAATTTCTTTTCAGACTGTTTTTCTCGCTCAATCCTTCGATGAATTACTAGTACGAACTGAGAATGTTTTATAAGCTTTAGAAAATACAGGTCAAACAATAAAAGTACCAAAATGTCAACTCGAATAGTATTAATTCGATATTGTTTATCGAACCGGCAAATCCAATTTAATTGCTTACTATTCATCAAGGAATACTGTCAGACCAATGGATCAATTCATGGAACTACTTGATAAATATATGTAATATTTTAAGGCCATTTAATAACATTTATTAATAATAACCATTTGGTGGACAATAATTTCCATTTAAATTAACTAAAATTTAGTTAAACTAATAATTAAATAAATACTACGTCCAATTGACGAAGCACTAGTTCCAGACATTTTCAAGTTACCACATTGGAGTCATCATTTCAACTCCCCTCAATAATCCTTTTGTTAAAACAAAGTATTTGTTTTGCCCTTCTGACCATTGTTAAGAATGAGAAATAAGACAGGGGAATAGATAGAATAAAGAAAGAGGAGAATTATTTGGACCATTTCTTTTTCGCAATTTGAACACTTAATTTTTGAATATTACATATAGTATAAATTTACTAACTATCGATATAAATATTTCTCACAAACAACGTTCAGACCCCATTTTTTATAAGTTTATCTGTGCTTTAGAATCACCTGAGGATTTTCAAAATATCGAGTGTACACAATTTTTTTTTGATAGATTCAGTCTTGTATGAACTGATAAAAAGAGAAATAGGACCTACGCTTACGCTATGTGTTCCAAGAAAATTGATTCAAGAAATCATTATTTTATTAAGTTACAAGAATTAAAGGTAATTTTGCTATTTTGTTACATTAACAACAATGTTTAAATGTCAAAAGATCAAATTATTTGTTTCACATGCCCATTTAATCGTAATGAGTAACATCATTTCATCATAAAAAACTGTTGAAATTGAGCAAATATACAACATTTTTTTGTTTGCTGAGTTAGTCAAATTCAAATGAGGCTAATAACTTTGATGGAATGATGATTGTTTGCTCTAGTATAAAATGATGATTTTATTTAATCAGATTCACATTTAAATTGATAATGAGAATAAGAGTATAAAAAGAAATTGTAATTAATTTTAAAAAGATATCAGTTGATTTTAAAAGCTCACAAAGTTTTAACTTGTTTTTCAACTCACTATAAAATATAAAAAATCAAGTGAAAATGCGTTTAACAGAAATTGTTTACCTCTGTTTCTTTATTTCTTTCGTTGCTTTCTTTGGCCAGGTTGAGGGATCGCCACGGGCACCTAGAAGACGAGAGGATTTAAAAAACGGAAGAAATGGATAAAGATATCTACATATGATTCTATATGTTTTGACTTTATTCTGGGGAAAAACTTTGCTATTCTTTGATGTCCAACAATTTAATTTGTTCTATTCAATAAAATGTAAAACCTTGAAATAAAAAAAGCTTGATTAAATTAATTAATGTTTGTCTAAGTCATTCATATTACTTGGTAAAAATAGAATTAAAGAGTCATGCGGCTATTGTTTTATTTGGAAAATATGGAATATATCATTATCATCACTTTAATTAGTGGATTTTATTTGATTACTAAACATTAATTTGTCATTCCAATATTTCAATAAAACTCGTTTATTTCGGTGAACTGTTTCAGTATTAACCAACTGATAATGGGCTCGTTTTCGCGGTCATTTGACACGTGAGTGACATGCAAAGATCGTTTCTTGATCAATGGATTAAACTAAGCTGTCTGAGCTGAAAATGAGTCAACCTTTCAAGAGCGTAACAAATCTGCGATATGACAGATATGCAAAATTTTAAGGAAAAATATTTTAACAATTTAGAGTTTACAAATCAGATCAGACATAATAGTAAATAGATTTTAATTTTTTATGATTACAATAAAAGAAAATAAAACCTGATCAGATAATACCAATCAATTATTCTTCCACCAACTTAATTTGCTGTTATTTGACACATTGTCTAAGAACTTATAAATAAGTCATATTTTGTATGTTGAATTTAGTTTCCTTTGGTGAGAATAAAAATAAATTTTACGGTCAAAATCCAATTTCTTTTCAGACTGTTTTTCTCGCTCAATCCTTCGATGAATTACTAGTACGAACTGAGAATGTTTTATAAGCTTTAGAAAATACAGGTCAAACAATAAAAGTACCAAAATGTCAACTCGAATAGTATTAATTCGATATTGTTTATCGAACCGGCAAATCCAATTTAATTGCTTACTATTCATCAAGGAATACTGTCAGACCAATGAATCAATTCATGGAACTACTTGATAAATATATGTAATATTTTAAGGCCATTTAATAACATTTATTAATAATAACCATTTGGTGGACAATAATTTCCATTTAAATTAACTAAAATTTAGTTAAACTAATAATTAAATAAATACTACGTCCAATTGACGAAGCACTAGTTCCAGACATTTTCAAGTTACCACATTGGAGTCATCATTTCAACTCCCCTCAATAATCCTTTTGTTAAAACAAAGTATTTGTTTTGCCCTTCTGACCATTGTTAAGAATGAGAAATAAGACAGGGGAATAGATAGAATAAAGAAAGAGGAGAATTATTTGGACCATTTCTTTTTCGCAATTTGAACACTTAATTTTTGAATATTACATATAGTATAAATTTACTAACTATCGATATAAATATTTCTCACAAACAACGTTCAGACCCCATTTTTTATAAGTTTATCTGTGCTTTAGAATCACCTGAGGATTTTCAAAATATCGAGTGTACACAATTTTTTTTTGATAGATTCAGTCTTGTATGAACTGATAAAAAGAGAAATAGGACCTACGCTTACGCTATGTGTTCCAAGAAAATTGATTCAAGAAATCATTATTTTATTAAGTTACAAGAATTAAAGGTAATTTTGCTATTTTGTTACATTAACAACAATGTTTAAATGTCAAAAGATCAAATTATTTGTTTCACATGCCCATTTAATCGTAATGAGTAACATCATTTCATCATAAAAAACTGTTGAAATTGAGCAAATATACAACATTTTTTTGTTTGCTGAGTTAGTCAAATTCAAATGAGGCTAATAACTTTGATGGAATGATGATTGTTTGCTCTGGTATAAAATGATGATTTTATTTAATCAGATTCACATTTAAATTGATAATGAGAATAAGAGTATAAAAAGAAATTGTAATTAATTTTAAAAAGATATCAGTTGATTTTAAAAGCTCACAAAGTTTTAACTTGTTTTTCAACTCACTATAAAATATAAAAAATCAAGTGAAAATGCGTTTAACAGAAATTGTTTACCTCTGTTTCTTTATTTCTTTCGTTGCTTTCTTTGGCCAGGTTGAGGGATCGCCACGGGCACCTAGAAGACGAGAGGATTTAAAAAACGGAAGAAATGGATAAAGATATCTACATATGATTCTATATGTTTTGACTTTATTCTGGGGAAAAACTTTGCTATTCTTTGATGTCCAACAATTTAATTTGTTCTATTCAATAAAATGTAAAACCTTGAAATAAAAAAAGCCTGATTAAATTAATTAATGTTTGTCTAAGTCATTCATATTACTTGGTAAAAATAGAATTAAAGAGTCATGCGGCTATTGTTTTATTTGGAAAATATGGAATATATCATTATCATCACTTTAATTAGTGGATTTTATTTGATTACTAAACATTAATTTGTCATTCCAATATTTCAATAAAACTCGTTTATTTCGGTGAACTGTTTCAGTATTAACCAACTGATAATGGGCTCGTTTTCGCGGTCATTTGACACGTGAGTGACATGCAAAGATCGTTTCTTGATCAATGGATTAAACTAAGCTGTCTGAGCTGAAAATGAGTCAACCTTTCAAGAGCGTAACAAATCTGCGATATGACAGATATGCAAAATTTTAAGGAAAAATATTTTAACAATTTAGAGTTTACAAATCAGATCAGACATAATAGTAAATAGATTTTAATTTTTTATGATTACAATAAAAGAAAATAAAACCTGATCAGATAATACCAATCAATTATTCTTCCACCAACTTAATTTGCTGTTATTTGACACATTGTCTAAGAACTTATAAATAAGTCATATTTTGTATGTTGAATTTAGTTTCCTTTGGTGAGAATAAAAATAAATTTTACGGTCAAAATCCAATTTCTTTTCAGACTGTTTTTCTCGCTCAATCCTTCGATGAATTACTAGTACGAACTGAGAATGTTTTATAAGCTTTAGAAAATACAGGTCAAACAATAAAAGTACCAAAATGTCAACTCGAATAGTATTAATTCGATATTGTTTATCGAACCGGCAAATCCAATTTAATTGCTTACTATTCATCAAGGAATACTGTCAGACCAATGGATCAATTCATGGAACTACTTGATAAATATATGTAATATTTTAAGGCCATTTAATAACATTTATTAATAATAACCATTTGGTGGACAATAATTTCCATTTAAATTAACTAAAATTTAGTTAAACTAATAATTAAATAAATACTACGTCCAATTGACGAAGCACTAGTTCCAGACATTTTCAAGTTACCACATTGGAGTCATCATTTCAACTCCCCTCAATAATCCTTTTGTTAAAACAAAGTATTTGTTTTGCCCTTCTGACCATTGTTAAGAATGAGAAATAAGACAGGGGAATAGATAGAATAAAGAAAGAGGAGAATTATTTGGACCATTTCTTTTTCGCAATTTGAACACTTAATTTTTGAATATTACATATAGTATAAATTTACTAACTATCGATATAAATATTTCTCACAAACAACGTTCAGACCCCATTTTTTATAAGTTTATCTGTGCTTTAGAATCACCTGAGGATTTTCAAAATATCGAGTGTACACAATTTTTTTTTGATAGATTCAGTCTTGTATGAACTGATAAAAAGAGAAATAGGACCTACGCTTACGCTATGTGTTCCAAGAAAATTGATTCAAGAAATCATTATTTTATTAAGTTACAAGAATTAAAGGTAATTTTGCTATTTTGTTACATTAACAACAATGTTTAAATGTCAAAAGATCAAATTATTTGTTTCACATGCCCATTTAATCGTAATGAGTAACATCATTTCATCATAAAAAACTGTTGAAATTGAGCAAATATACAACATTTTTTTGTTTGCTGAGTTAGTCAAATTCAAATGAGGCTAATAACTTTGATGGAATGATGATTGTTTGCTCTGGTATAAAATGATGATTTTATTTAATCAGATTCACATTTAAATTGATAATGAGAATAAGAGTATAAAAAGAAATTGTAATTAATTTTAAAAAGATATCAGTTGATTTTAAAAGCTCACAAAGTTTTAACTTGTTTTTCAACTCACTATAAAATATAAAAAATCAAGTGAAAATGCGTTTAACAGAAATTGTTTACCTCTGTTTCTTTATTTCTTTCGTTGCTTTCTTTGGCCAGGTTGAGGGATCGCCACGGGCACCTAGAAGACGAGAGGATTTAAAAAACGGAAGAAATGGATAAAGATATCTACATATGATTCTATATGTTTTGACTTTATTCTGGGGAAAAACTTTGCTATTCTTTGATGTCCAACAATTTAATTTGTTCTATTCAATAAAATGTAAAACCTTGAAATAAAAAAAGCCTGATTAAATTAATTAATGTTTGTCTAAGTCATTCATATTACTTGGTAAAAATAGAATTAAAGAGTCATGCGGCTATTGTTTTATTTGGAAAATATGGAATATATCATTATCATCACTTTAATTAGTGGATTTTATTTGATTACTAAACATTAATTTGTCATTCCAATATTTCAATAAAACTCGTTTATTTCGGTGAACTGTTTCAGTATTAACCAACTGATAATGGGCTCGTTTTCGCGGTCATTTGACACGTGAGTGACATGCAAAGATCGTTTCTTGATCAATGGATTAAACTAAGCTGTCTGAGCTGAAAATGAGTCAACCTTTCAAGAGCGTAACAAATCTGCGATATGACAGATATGCAAAATTTTAAGGAAAAATATTTTAACAATTTAGAGTTTACAAATCAGATCAGACATAATAGTAAATAGATTTTAATTTTTTATGATTACAATAAAAGAAAATAAAACCTGATCAGATAATACCAATCAATTATTCTTCCACCAACTTAATTTGCTGTTATTTGACACATTGTCTAAGAACTTATAAATAAGTCATATTTTGTATGTTGAATTTAGTTTCCTTTGGTGAGAATAAAAATAAATTTTACGGTCAAAATCCAATTTCTTTTCAGACTGTTTTTCTCGCTCAATCCTTCGATGAATTACTAGTACGAACTGAGAATGTTTTATAAGCTTTAGAAAATACAGGTCAAACAATAAAAGTACCAAAATGTCAACTCGAATAGTATTAATTCGATATTGTTTATCGAACCGGCAAATCCAATTTAATTGCTTACTATTCATCAAGGAATACTGTCAGACCAATGGATCAATTCATGGAACTACTTGATAAATATATGTAATATTTTAAGGCCATTTAATAACATTTATTAATAATAACCATTTGGTGGACAATAATTTCCATTTAAATTAACTAAAATTTAGTTAAACTAATAATTAAATAAATACTACGTCCAATTGACGAAGCACTAGTTCCAGACATTTTCAAGTTACCACATTGGAGTCATCATTTCAACTCCCCTCAATAATCCTTTTGTTAAAACAAAGTATTTGTTTTGCGCTTCTGACCATTGTTAAGAATGAGAAATAAGACAGGGGAATAGACAGAATAAAGAAAGAGGAGAATAATTTGGACCATTTCTTTTTCGCAATTTGAACACTTAATTTTTGAATATTACATATAGTATAAATTTACTAACTATCGATATAAATATTTCTCACAAACAACGTTCAGACCCCATTTTTTATAAGTTTATCTGTGCTTTAGAATCACCTGAGGATTTTCAAAATATCGAGTGTACACAATTTTTTTTTGATAGATTCAGTCTTGTATGAACTGATAAAAAGAGAAATAGGACCTACGCTTACGCTATGTGTTCCAAGAAAATTGATTCAAGAAATCATTATTTTATTAAGTTACAAGAATTAAAGGTAATTTTGCTATTTTGTTACATTAACAACAATGTTTAAATGTCAAAAGATCAAATTATTTGTTTCACATGCCCATTTAATCGTAATGAGTAACATCATTTCATCATAAAAAACTGTTGAAATTGAGCAAATATACAACATTTTTTTGTTTGCTGAGTTAGTCAAATTCAAATGAGGCTAATAACTTTGATGGAATGATGATTGTTTGCTCTGGTATAAAATGATGATTTTATTTAATCAGATTCACATTTAAATTGATAATGAGAATAAGAGTATAAAAAGAAATTGTAATTAATTTTAAAAAGATATCAGTTGATTTTAAAAGCTCACAAAGTTTTAACTTGTTTTTCAACTCACTATAAAATATAAAAAATCAAGTGAAAATGCGTTTAACAGAAATTGTTTACCTCTGTTTCTTTATTTCTTTCGTTGCTTTCTTTGGCCAGGTTGAGGGATCGCCACGGGCACCTAGAAGACGAGAGGATTTAAAAAACGGAAGAAATGGATAAAGATATCTACATATGATTCTATATGTTTTGACTTTATTCTGGGGAAAAACTTTGCTATTCTTTGATGTCCAACAATTTAATTTGTTCTATTCAATAAAATGTAAAACCTTGAAATAAAAAAAGCCTGATTAAATTAATTAATGTTTGTCTAAGTCATTCATATTACTTGGTAAAAATAGAATTAAAGAGTCATGCGGCTATTGTTTTATTTGGAAAATATGGAATATATCATTATCATCACTTTAATTAGTGGATTTTATTTGATTACTAAACATTAATTTGTCATTCCAATATTTCAATAAAACTCGTTTATTTCGGTGAACTGTTTCAGTATTAACCAACTGATAATGGGCTCGTTTTCGCGGTCATTTGACACGTGAGTGACATGCAAAGATCGTTTCTTGATCAATGGATTAAACTAAGCTGTCTGAGCTGAAAATGAGTCAACCTTTCAAGAGCGTAACAAATCTGCGATATGACAGATATGCAAAATTTTAAGGAAAAATATTTTAACAATTTAGAGTTTACAAATCAGATCAGACATAATAGTAAATAGATTTTAATTTTTTATGATTACAATAAAAGAAAATAAAACCTGATCAGATAATACCAATCAATTATTCTTCCACCAACTTAATTTGCTGTTATTTGACACATTGTCTAAGAACTTATAAATAAGTCATATTTTGTATGTTGAATTTAGTTTCCTTTGGTGAGAATAAAAATAAATTTTACGGTCAAAATCCAATTTCTTTTCAGACTGTTTTTCTCGCTCAATCCTTCGATGAATTACTAGTACGAACTGAGAATGTTTTATAAGCTTTAGAAAATACAGGTCAAACAATAAAAGTACCAAAATGTCAACTCGAATAGTATTAATTCGATATTGTTTATCGAACCGGCAAATCCAATTTAATTGCTTACTATTCATCAAGGAATACTGTCAGACCAATGGATCAATTCATGGAACTACTTGATAAATATATGTAATATTTTAAGGCCATTTAATAACATTTATTAATAATAACCATTTGGTGGACAATAATTTCCATTTAAATTAACTAAAATTTAGTTAAACTAATAATTAAATAAATACTACGTCCAATTGACGAAGCACTAGTTCCAGACATTTTCAAGTTACCACATTGGAGTCATCATTTCAACTCCCCTCAATAATCCTTTTGTTAAAACAAAGTATTTGTTTTGCGCTTCTGACCATTGTTAAGAATGAGAAATAAGACAGGGGAATAGACAGAATAAAGAAAGAGGAGAATAATTTGGACCATTTCTTTTTCGCAATTTGAACACTTAATTTTTGAATATTACATATAGTATAAATTTACTAACTATCGATATAAATATTTCTCACAAACAACGTTCAGACCCCATTTTTTATAAGTTTATCTGTGCTTTAGAATCACCTGAGGATTTTCAAAATATCGAGTGTACACAATTTTTTTTTGATAGATTCAGTCTTGTATGAACTGATAAAAAGAGAAATAGGACCTACGCTTACGCTATGTGTTCCAAGAAAATTGATTCAAGAAATCATTATTTTATTAAGTTACAAGAATTAAAGGTAATTTTGCTATTTTGTTACATTAACAACAATGTTTAAATGTCAAAAGATCAAATTATTTGTTTCACATGCCCATTTAATCGTAATGAGTAACATCATTTCATCATAAAAAACTGTTGAAATTGAGCAAATATACAACATTTTTTTGTTTGCTGAGTTAGTCAAATTCAAATGAGGCTAATAACTTTGATGGAATGATGATTGTTTGCTCTGGTATAAAATGATGATTTTATTTAATCAGATTCACATTTAAATTGATAATGAGAATAAGAGTATAAAAAGAAATTGTAATTAATTTTAAAAAGATATCAGTTGATTTTAAAAGCTCACAAAGTTTTAACTTGTTTTTCAACTCACTATAAAATATAAAAAATCAAGTGAAAATGCGTTTAACAGAAATTGTTTACCTCTGTTTCTTTATTTCTTTCGTTGCTTTCTTTGGCCAGGTTGAGGGATCGCCACGGGCACCTAGAAGACGAGAGGATTTAAAAAACGGAAGAAATGGATAAAGATATCTACATATGATTCTATATGTTTTGACTTTATTCTGGGGAAAAACTTTGCTATTCTTTGATGTCCAACAATTTAATTTGTTCTATTCAATAAAATGTAAAACCTTGAAATAAAAAAAGCCTGATTAAATTAATTAATGTTTGTCTAAGTCATTCATATTACTTGGTAAAAATAGAATTAAAGAGTCATGCGGCTATTGTTTTATTTGGAAAATATGGAATATATCATTATCATCACTTTAATTAGTGGATTTTATTTGATTACTAAACATTAATTTGTCATTCCAATATTTCAATAAAACTCGTTTATTTCGGTGAACTGTTTCAGTATTAACCAACTGATAATGGGCTCGTTTTCGCGGTCATTTGACACGTGAGTGACATGCAAAGATCGTTTCTTGATCAATGGATTAAACTAAGCTGTCTGAGCTGAAAATGAGTCAACCTTTCAAGAGCGTAACAAATCTGCGATATGACAGATATGCAAAATTTTAAGGAAAAATATTTTAACAATTTAGAGTTTACAAATCAGATCAGACATAATAGTAAATAGATTTTAATTTTTTATGATTACAATAAAAGAAAATAAAACCTGATCAGATAATACCAATCAATTATTCTTCCACCAACTTAATTTGCTGTTATTTGACACATTGTCTAAGAACTTATAAATAAGTCATATTTTGTATGTTGAATTTAGTTTCCTTTGGTGAGAATAAAAATAAATTTTACGGTCAAAATCCAATTTCTTTTCAGACTGTTTTTCTCGCTCAATCCTTCGATGAATTACTAGTACGAACTGAGAATGTTTTATAAGCTTTAGAAAATACAGGTCAAACAATAAAAGTACCAAAATGTCAACTCGAATAGTATTAATTCGATATTGTTTATCGAACCGGCAAATCCAATTTAATTGCTTACTATTCATCAAGGAATACTGTCAGACCAATGGATCAATTCATGGAACTACTTGATAAATATATGTAATATTTTAAGGCCATTTAATAACATTTATTAATAATAACCATTTGGTGGACAATAATTTCCATTTAAATTAACTAAAATTTAGTTAAACTAATAATTAAATAAATACTACGTCCAATTGACGAAGCACTAGTTCCAGACATTTTCAAGTTACCACATTGGAGTCATCATTTCAACTCCCCTCAATAATCCTTTTGTTAAAACAAAGTATTTGTTTTGCCCTTCTGACCATTGTTAAGAATGAGAAATAAGACAGGAAAATAGACAGAATAAAGAAAGAGGAGAATTATTTGGACCATTTCTTTTTCGCAATTTGAACACTTAATTTTTGAATATTACATATTGTAACAAGAAAAGATGACTGTGTTAAAAATGAAATTGAGCAAATATACAACATTTTTTTGTTTGCTGAGTTAGTCAAATTCAAATGAGGCTAATAACTTTGATGGAATGATGATTGTTTGCTCTGGTATAAAATGATGATTTTATTTAATCAGATTCACATTTAAATTGATAATGAGAATAAGAGTATAAAAAGAAATTGTAATTAATTTTAAAAAGATATCAGTTGATTTTAAAAGCTCACAAAGTTTTAACTTGTTTTTCAACTCACTATAAAATATAAAAAATCAAGTGAAAATGCGTTTAACAGAAATTGTTTACCTCTGTTTCTTTATTTCTTTCGTTGCTTTCTTTGGCCAGGTTGAGGGATCGCCACGGGCACCTAGAAGACGAGAGGATTTAAAAAACGGAAGAAATGGATAAAGATATCTACATATGATTCTATATGTTTTGACTTTATTCTGGGGAAAAACTTTGCTATTCTTTGATGTCCAACAATTTAATTTGTTCTATTCAATAAAATGTAAAACCTTGAAATAAAAAAAGCCTGATTAAATTAATTAATGTTTGTCTAAGTCATTCATATTACTTGGTAAAAATAGAATTAAAGAGTCATGCGGCTATTGTTTTATTTGGAAAATATGGAATATATCATTATCATCACTTTAATTAGTGGATTTTATTTGATTACTAAACATTAATTTGTCATTCCAATATTTCAATAAAACTCGTTTATTTCGGTGAACTGTTTCAGTATTAACCAACTGATAATGGGCTCGTTTTCGCGGTCATTTGACACGTGAGTGACATGCAAAGATCGTTTCTTGATCAATGGATTAAACTAAGCTGTCTGAGCTGAAAATGAGTCAACCTTTCAAGAGCGTAACAAATCTGCGATATGACAGATATGCAAAATTTTAAGGAAAAATATTTTAACAATTTAGAGTTTACAAATCAGATCAGACATAATAGTAAATAGATTTTAATTTTTTATGATTACAATAAAAGAAAATAAAACCTGATCAGATAATACCAATCAATTATTCTTCCACCAACTTAATTTGCTGTTATTTGACACATTGTCTAAGAACTTATAAATAAGTCATATTTTGTATGTTGAATTTAGTTTCCTTTGGTGAGAATAAAAATAAATTTTACGGTCAAAATCCAATTTCTTTTCAGACTGTTTTTCTCGCTCAATCCTTCGATGAATTACTAGTACGAACTGAGAATGTTTTATAAGCTTTAGAAAATACAGGTCAAACAATAAAAGTACCAAAATGTCAACTCGAATAGTATTAATTCGATATTGTTTATCGAACCGGCAAATCCAATTTAATTGCTTACTATTCATCAAGGAATACTGTCAGACCAATGGATCAATTCATGGAACTACTTGATAAATATATGTAATATTTTAAGGCCATTTAATAACATTTATTAATAATAACCATTTGGTGGACAATAATTTCCATTTAAATTAACTAAAATTTAGTTAAACTAATAATTAAATAAATACTACGTCCAATTGACGAAGCACTAGTTCCAGACATTTTCAAGTTACCACATTGGAGTCATCATTTCAACTCCCCTCAATAATCCTTTTGTTAAAACAAAGTATTTGTTTTGCGCTTCTGACCATTGTTAAGAATGAGAAATAAGACAGGGGAATAGACAGAATAAAGAAAGAGGAGAATAATTTGGACCATTTCTTTTTCGCAATTTGAACACTTAATTTTTGAATATTACATATAGTATAAATTTACTAACTATCGATATAAATATTTCTCACAAACAACGTTCAGACCCCATTTTTTATAAGTTTATCTGTGCTTTAGAATCACCTGAGGATTTTCAAAATATCGAGTGTACACAATTTTTTTTGATAGATTCAGTCTTGTATGAACTGATAAAAAGAGAAATAGGACCTACGCTTACGCTATGTGTTCCAAGAAAATTGATTCAAGAAATCATTATTTTATTAAGTTACAATAATTAAAGGTAATTTTGCTATTTTGTTACATTAACAACAATGTTTAAATGTCAAAAGATCAAATTATTTGTTTCACATGCCCATTTAATCGTAATGAGTAACATCATTTCATCATAAAAAACTGTTGAAATTGAGCAAATATACAACATTTTTTTGTTTGCTGAGTTAGTCAAATTCAAATGAGGCTAATAACTTTGATGGAATGATGATTGTTTGCTCTGGTATAAAATGATGATTTTATTTAATCAGATTCACATTTAAATTGATAATGAGAATAAGAGTATAAAAAGAAATTGTAATTAATTTTAAAAAGATATCAGTTGATTTTAAAAGCTCACAAAGTTTTAACTTGTTTTTCAACTCACTATAAAATATAAAAAATCAAGTGAAAATGCGTTTAACAGAAATTGTTTACCTCTGTTTCTTTATTTCTTTCGTTGCTTTCTTTGGCCAGGTTGAGGGATCGCCACGGGCACCTAGAAGACGAGAGGATTTAAAAAACGGAAGAAATGGATAAAGATATCTACATATGATTCTATATGTTTTGACTTTATTCTGGGGAAAAACTTTGCTATTCTTTGATGTCCAACAATTTAATTTGTTCTATTCAATAAAATGTAAAACCTTGAAATAAAAAAAGCCTGATTAAATTAATTAATGTTTGTCTAAGTCATTCATATTACTTGGTAAAAATAGAATTAAAGAGTCATGCGGCTATTGTTTTATTTGGAAAATATGGAATATATCATTATCATCACTTTAATTAGTGGATTTTATTTGATTACTAAACATTAATTTGTCATTCCAATATTTCAATAAAACTCGTTTATTTCGGTGAACTGTTTCAGTATTAACCAACTGATAATGGGCTCGTTTTCGCGGTCATTTGACACGTGAGTGACATGCAAAGATCGTTTCTTGATCAATGGATTAAACTAAGCTGTCTGAGCTGAAAATGAGTCAACCTTTCAAGAGCGTAACAAATCTGCGATATGACAGATATGCAAAATTTTAAGGAAAAATATTTTAACAATTTAGAGTTTACAAATCAGATCAGACATAATAGTAAATAGATTTTAATTTTTTATGATTACAATAAAAGAAAATAAAACCTGATCAGATAATACCAATCAATTATTCTTCCACCAACTTAATTTGCTGTTATTTGACACATTGTCTAAGAACTTATAAATAAGTCATATTTTGTATGTTGAATTTAGTTTCCTTTGGTGAGAATAAAAATAAATTTTACGGTCAAAATCCAATTTCTTTTCAGACTGTTTTTCTCGCTCAATCCTTCGATGAATTACTAGTACGAACTGAGAATGTTTTATAAGCTTTAGAAAATACAGGTCAAACAATAAAAGTACCAAAATGTCAACTCGAATAGTATTAATTCGATATTGTTTATCGAACCGGCAAATCCAATTTAATTGCTTACTATTCATCAAGGAATACTGTCAGACCAATGGATCAATTCATGGAACTACTTGATAAATATATGTAATATTTTAAGGCCATTTAATAACATTTATTAATAATAACCATTTGGTGGACAATAATTTCCATTTAAATTAACTAAAATTTAGTTAAACTAATAATTAAATAAATACTACGTCCAATTGACGAAGCACTAGTTCCAGACATTTTCAAGTTACCACATTGGAGTCATCATTTCAACTCCCCTCAATAATCCTTTTGTTAAAACAAAGTATTTGTTTTGCGCTTCTGACCATTGTTAAGAATGAGAAATAAGACAGGGGAATAGACAGAATAAAGAAAGAGGAGAATAATTTGGACCATTTCTTTTTCGCAATTTGAACACTTAATTTTTGAATATTACATATAGTATAAATTTACTAACTATCGATATAAATATTTCTCACAAACAACGTTCAGACCCCATTTTTTATAAGTTTATCTGTGCTTTAGAATCACCTGAGGATTTTCAAAATATCGAGTGTACACAATTTTTTTTTGATAGATTCAGTCTTGTATGAACTGATAAAAAGAGAAATAGGACCTACGCTTACGCTATGTGTTCCAAGAAAATTGATTCAAGAAATCATTATTTTATTAAGTTACAAGAATTAAAGGTAATTTTGCTATTTTGTTACATTAACAACAATGTTTAAATGTCAAAAGATCAAATTATTTGTTTCACATGCCCATTTAATCGTAATGAGTAACATCATTTCATCATAAAAAACTGTTGAAATTGAGCAAATATACAACATTTTTTTGTTTGCTGAGTTAGTCAAATTCAAATGAGGCTAATAACTTTGATGGAATGATGATTGTTTGCTCTGGTATAAAATGATGATTTTATTTAATCAGATTCACATTTAAATTGATAATGAGAATAAGAGTATAAAAAGAAATTGTAATTAATTTTAAAAAGATATCAGTTGATTTTAAAAGCTCACAAAGTTTTAACTTGTTTTTCAACTCACTATAAAATATAAAAAATCAAGTGAAAATGCGTTTAACAGAAATTGTTTACCTCTGTTTCTTTATTTCTTTCGTTGCTTTCTTTGGCCAGGTTGAGGGATCGCCACGGGCACCTAGAAGACGAGAGGATTTAAAAAACGGAAGAAATGGATAAAGATATCTACATATGATTCTATATGTTTTGACTTTATTCTGGGGAAAAACTTTGCTATTCTTTGATGTCCAACAATTTAATTTGTTCTATTCAATAAAATGTAAAACCTTGAAATAAAAAAAGCCTGATTAAATTAATTAATGTTTGTCTAAGTCATTCATATTACTTGGTAAAAATAGAATTAAAGAGTCATGCGGCTATTGTTTTATTTGGAAAATATGGAATATATCATTATCATCACTTTAATTAGTGGATTTTATTTGATTACTAAACATTAATTTGTCATTCCAATATTTCAATAAAACTCGTTTATTTCGGTGAACTGTTTCAGTATTAACCAACTGATAATGGGCTCGTTTTCGCGGTCATTTGACACGTGAGTGACATGCAAAGATCGTTTCTTGATCAATGGATTAAACTAAGCTGTCTGAGCTGAAAATGAGTCAACCTTTCAAGAGCGTAACAAATCTGCGATATGACAGATATGCAAAATTTTAAGGAAAAATATTTTAACAATTTAGAGTTTACAAATCAGATCAGACATAATAGTAAATAGATTTTAATTTTTTATGATTACAATAAAAGAAAATAAAACCTGATCAGATAATACCAATCAATTATTCTTCCACCAACTTAATTTGCTGTTATTTGACACATTGTCTAAGAACTTATAAATAAGTCATATTTTGTATGTTGAATTTAGTTTCCTTTGGTGAGAATAAAAATAAATTTTACGGTCAAAATCCAATTTCTTTTCAGACTGTTTTTCTCGCTCAATCCTTCGATGAATTACTAGTACGAACTGAGAATGTTTTATAAGCTTTAGAAAATACAGGTCAAACAATAAAAGTACCAAAATGTCAACTCGAATAGTATTAATTCGATATTGTTTATCGAACCGGCAAATCCAATTTAATTGCTTACTATTCATCAAGGAATACTGTCAGACCAATGGATCAATTCATGGAACTACTTGATAAATATATGTAATATTTTAAGGCCATTTAATAACATTTATTAATAATAACCATTTGGTGGACAATAATTTCCATTTAAATTAACTAAAATTTAGTTAAACTAATAATTAAATAAATACTACGTCCAATTGACGAAGCACTAGTTCCAGACATTTTCAAGTTACCACATTGGAGTCATCATTTCAACTCCCCTCAATAATCCTTTTGTTAAAACAAAGTATTTGTTTTGCGCTTCTGACCATTGTTAAGAATGAGAAATAAGACAGGGGAATAGACAGAATAAAGAAAGAGGAGAATAATTTGGACCATTTCTTTTTCGCAATTTGAACACTTAATTTTTGAATATTACATATAGTATAAATTTACTAACTATCGATATAAATATTTCTCACAAACAACGTTCAGACCCCATTTTTTATAAGTTTATCTGTGCTTTAGAATCACCTGAGGATTTTCAAAATATCGAGTGTACACAATTTTTTTTTGATAGATTCAGTCTTGTATGAACTGATAAAAAGAGAAATAGGACCTACGCTTACGCTATGTGTTCCAAGAAAATTGATTCAAGAAATCATTATTTTATTAAGTTACAAGAATTAAAGGTAATTTTGCTATTTTGTTACATTAACAACAATGTTTAAATGTCAAAAGATCAAATTATTTGTTTCACATGCCCATTTAATCGTAATGAGTAACATCATTTCATCATAAAAAACTGTTGAAATTGAGCAAATATACAACATTTTTTTGTTTGCTGAGTTAGTCAAATTCAAATGAGGCTAATAACTTTGATGGAATGATGATTGTTTGCTCTGGTATAAAATGATGATTTTATTTAATCAGATTCACATTTAAATTGATAATGAGAATAAGAGTATAAAAAGAAATTGTAATTAATTTTAAAAAGATATCAGTTGATTTTAAAAGCTCACAAAGTTTTAACTTGTTTTTCAACTCACTATAAAATATAAAAAATCAAGTGAAAATGCGTTTAACAGAAATTGTTTACCTCTGTTTCTTTATTTCTTTCGTTGCTTTCTTTGGCCAGGTTGAGGGATCGCCACGGGCACCTAGAAGACGAGAGGATTTAAAAAACGGAAGAAATGGATAAAGATATCTACATATGATTCTATATGTTTTGACTTTATTCTGGGGAAAAACTTTGCTATTCTTTGATGTCCAACAATTTAATTTGTTCTATTCAATAAAATGTAAAACCTTGAAATAAAAAAAGCCTGATTAAATTAATTAATGTTTGTCTAAGTCATTCATATTACTTGGTAAAAATAGAATTAAAGAGTCATGCGGCTATTGTTTTATTTGGAAAATATGGAATATATCATTATCATCACTTTAATTAGTGGATTTTATTTGATTACTAAACATTAATTTGTCATTCCAATATTTCAATAAAACTCGTTTATTTCGGTGAACTGTTTCAGTATTAACCAACTGATAATGGGCTCGTTTTCGCGGTCATTTGACACGTGAGTGACATGCAAAGATCGTTTCTTGATCAATGGATTAAACTAAGCTGTCTGAGCTGAAAATGAGTCAACCTTTCAAGAGCGTAACAAATCTGCGATATGACAGATATGCAAAATTTTAAGGAAAAATATTTTAACAATTTAGAGTTTACAAATCAGATCAGACATAATAGTAAATAGATTTTAATTTTTTATGATTACAATAAAAGAAAATAAAACCTGATCAGATAATACCAATCAATTATTCTTCCACCAACTTAATTTGCTGTTATTTGACACATTGTCTAAGAACTTATAAATAAGTCATATTTTGTATGTTGAATTTAGTTTCCTTTGGTGAGAATAAAAATAAATTTTACGGTCAAAATCCAATTTCTTTTCAGACTGTTTTTCTCGCTCAATCCTTCGATGAATTACTAGTACGAACTGAGAATGTTTTATAAGCTTTAGAAAATACAGGTCAAACAATAAAAGTACCAAAATGTCAACTCGAATAGTATTAATTCGATATTGTTTATCGAACCGGCAAATCCAATTTAATTGCTTACTATTCATCAAGGAATACTGTCAGACCAATGGATCAATTCATGGAACTACTTGATAAATATATGTAATATTTTAAGGCCATTTAATAACATTTATTAATAATAACCATTTGGTGGACAATAATTTCCATTTAAATTAACTAAAATTTAGTTAAACTAATAATTAAATAAATACTACGTCCAATTGACGAAGCACTAGTTCCAGACATTTTCAAGTTACCACATTGGAGTCATCATTTCAACTCCCCTCAATAATCCTTTTGTTAAAACAAAGTATTTGTTTTGCGCTTCTGACCATTGTTAAGAATGAGAAATAAGACAGGGGAATAGACAGAATAAAGAAAGAGGAGAATAATTTGGACCATTTCTTTTTCGCAATTTGAACACTTAATTTTTGAATATTACATATTGTAACAAGAAAAGATGACTGTGTTAAATCAGGAACGAACCGTAATGATAAACCACTTTATGAAAGAAAGCGAAACAATTTCTAATAACGTATAAGTTTTAATGTGAGGATTACGATAAGGTTACAAATAAAGTTAAGGTTATAATAAAGGGAACATGGGGTTTAGTTGGTAGCGTAACCTAGATATTCTAGTTCATAATGAGGCTCTCTCTTCATTATGCTTATATACTAAGTAATAATAAGTGCTACATTCTGGAATCAATCCTTTTAAGGTTGACACCATGAAAGGTTAGACATAATTATAAATGACAGGATGCTTCAAATATGGAGTAGAGAATGATGAGAACGGAAGATCTGAGGGATTGAGTAACTGAGAAGGAGGATACAATTTTCGTCACATCACCCCACTTTTAAATCAAGAATCGGTCCTCCGATTACGAATAAGGTCAACAGAATGGGATTTGAAGTTTTTGCATAGGAATTGCATTCGATTTACGCGCTGTGTGTTGATTCAGAAATAGAGGGTGTTGATGGAAAAACAGCTGGTTGGTCAGTTAAGTAAAAGTTCTCCTGTTAGTCCTGTGAAATTTGCAGCAATTCAGTTTTTTAATTTACATTGTGCCTTATTTACTAGCTGGAATCACCCAAAAGGTAAGAAAATAAAGGGGAAGAAGAGGAGATTCCGGTGTGGCCTTTAGGTAGGTTGCAACTGCTACCACTGTGCTCTAATTTATTGTCTCTCTTTGTCAAACAGGTTTTTGATTTCTTCCATAGCTCCCTCAAAAGCTCCCTCTGCAAGTTTTTTTGTTCAGAAGCGGTGCTATCTGTTGGCTTGCAACCACACTATTCTTTTCTTGGCGTCAACTTTGAATCAACGAAAATCATGTTTGGTTTATTTTTATCCTTTTTGGCTTTCCTGTGTCTTGCTCTACTTCCTCAAGGTAAAACTAACTATAATTCTTGAAGATTTGATTGTCTTTGTTTAACGAAAAAACTTCTTTCTTTTTTTTTTCTTTTCCAGTTGATGCAATTCCTGTTGTTCCCTCCTCTGGCGCTAATCCAGATGGCCAACAAAATTCCTCGGATACAAATTCGGAGCAGGTAGACGGTCAACAGCAACAAGGTCAACAGAATGATGAAGAACAAGAAGAAATTGGACATGGTTCGCTTGTAATTGCTGAAGAGGTAGAAGAAGAACCCGGTCCATCCGTTCAAACTACTTTGATGCCTGATACATGTGTGTCACCTTGGCCTTGCCAAACTAAGTACTGGTGTATGGAAAATGATGGAAAAGGTCTGGAAATTTTGATGGAGTGGGAGAAGACGATTGTCACACCTGAGCGTGTGCAAAATTTGAAACAGTTTAAACCAGGACAGCGAGTTAGTAGAAAAAAATTACATGATGCTGGCAAAACGCTTGAAAAACAGCTTGCGGAAATTGCGAAAAATAAGGAAAAGAATAGGTGTATGTTTGAATGTGTTTATTGCGGTGGTGAATATGAAAATCTCGTAGAGCTGAAAGAACATGTCGTCGGTGTGAAGCATAAAAACCGTTATTGGCGAGTCCAGTGTGTTGAAAGATTAGACTTAGATGAAATAGAGAATAAGTTGAAAATAGGGCTCAGCATCTATCCAAGAATTTTCCCTTGGGCCAAAATTACATATGATGGAATTGAAACATTGAGTTGCACCGATGACAGAGTCCCACTTGAAAGGAGAACGCAATGGATCAAACATATGGTTGACTATCGCACTCCCTCCTGTCGCCCTTTACCTGGTGTTCGTGCAGCATACGAACCAGAGGCAAGGCCAACACAAGCATGTGCCTTAGAGCCCAGAAAATGATTTTTAATTTCTTCTGTATTCCCTTTTCACTCTTTGCATTTTTCCCAAAATTTGTTTTTTTTTGTATTGTCCCATTCTAGCGGAGCGCAGACCTCCGCAGATCACTTTTCGAAACTTTTCTTTTGACCATGTTATTAAGCATGGTTCATTCTATAACTGATTATCACACCTATTCAACCTGACCCTTTTTAGCCCTTTTCTGCCCTTTTCTCTTTATACTGTTTTTTCACTTATTTTCCTATTTTTTTATCTTTAACTTTCTCTATTTCCTCTTTTCATTATTAATTGATGTTTTCTTATTTGGGCATAATGTATCCTGTCACTAATGTTTCTTGTTACTATTAAAATTTTTCCTGAGAAATTGTTTGCGGAAATGAATTCCACAAATGGAAATGAGTGAGTATATGGTTAACGTATAAAACTAAAGAGATTCTGGTTAAGTTATCATTAATCTGTTAACACTTCATCTATTATCTATCTTCAACTAATTTTACTGATTTTTTCTTTTGATTTATCTTTGTACTTCTTATTCTCAGGATGAATGCGAGAAATTTCGGTGTTCATGGTAAGTTTCCATTATTCACAGTTATGTTTTCTGATTAAGCTAATTATCTTTTCTCTGTATTTTTTCCTTTTCTTTTCTTTACAGAAAGAAAGCTCATTCTGGAGTTAATTGACCATTTTGACCGGCAAAAGAGGCAGCTCTCAATAGGACGGCTGATGCGGATCTACCGGCACTTGACTGGCTTCAATTTTCCTTATTCGAACATTTCTTTCGGGCGAGTGGTACAGTATCTTGGCGCTATGAAAGGTGTTCAAGTCTATGACAACTGCTTTGTCCGATTGGATGATCCGTGGTATTTGATGGGTGTCTGGCCTGCTGATTTCCAACTCGATGACATCGAATGATGTACAACTGCTAACTGTTAGTGTTATGTTTACGCTATGCTTAAATTGAATAATCAAATAAAATAATGATGAAAAATGAAAAAAACTGTGTCCAAGCTAATTTTTCAATGATTCCAGGTTAAGTTTTGTAATCTTTTGATTTCGGGATCCATTTCTTCTTTTTCTTCTTTTTGTTCATTTTTTGTTTGAGGATGTATTTCTGTTAAGGGAATTTCTTCTTTTTCATCTTGTTTTTGTTGTCTGGCGTTTTTCTGGTCAGTAAGTTTTTTGCAACAGAGCTTTGAGCGAACAGATTTGAAACGGCAAAGGATATAAATGAAGAGGCTGATAATAAGAAATGTTGCTAGCAGAAGAGTTATACTGACAAGAGGATTAGCGTAGATGGTTCCTAAGATAACTGTCGTGTTAGAGTCTTCCAATTCCTTCAGTAATTCCGAATGGCTTTGGCCAGCGGATAGATATACATTTATTGCAGCAAAGTCCGTTCCTTGAAGTTTGAGGTTGTATCGGTGATAAATAGAAAAATACTCATATACTTCTCCATCTATTATTAAAGGTACATTAATAGGGAATGAGAATACCCAATTTGGACAGGGAAATACTTTATCTGCAACCTTTATCTGGTGTCCAAAACAATAAACGAGTCTATTTGTTGATGTCGACTTCACTTGTACATTCCTTGAGTCACCAGGTGCACATTGTCTCTTTTCCCAAAGAGTGTTGGGCTTGATAGTCTTATTCTTGCAGGTAAATTGACTACTTACTATTAGAGGACCATGTTGAGTTGCCCTACTTTGAATTTGGCAAATCTGTTTGCTTTCTGTGTTCATCAAGATAAACTTTGGTCCAATGTAATAAACACAATCGTCCTCATCAGTCCTCATCAGGAACGGATCTGGTTCAGCTAAAGAGTAATTTGTACTCTTACGAAACCCGTGAATCTTGAACCAAAGTTTATTCTCATCTGACCGGCAGTTGATCATTGTCATTAGGTCTATCGGGTATCTCAATTGGTCTGTTGAAGAGAGGTTAGTTAGAGCAGCGATTTGACTACTGACTTTTCTTTGTTTCATGGCATGGAAAATGTCAGTCAACTGTGCTTTCAGCATCGAAAATTTGTCAGCAATACCAGTTGAGATAAGGATATTTGTGAGTAGATTATTTTCAATAGCATCAAGTCGTTCGGTGTTGTCATTGAGCCTCCTAATAACATCATTTAACCTCTCTTTGATTCTTGATGTTTCCATACTTTGTTGTAATTGTATCTGATATTGTTGTCTTACTTGTTCCTCAATTTGTGCAACACGGTCCAAATGTGTTCTTATGGCTCCATATGTAAGAATGCCAGTAAAAACTACGGCGGACAGGACAGCCAATACTGGGGTACGCGTTTTTCTGGATGATATCGGTGGACAATGTTGGTTTATTTCCTCTAGAATGGTTCTAAATTCAAATTCACACCAACTTTTAAACTTGTCTCTTTGAGATTGGGGTAACAATAGAGCTTCTGCCAATTCTGGACACGTATTTTTGAACTCGATGATAGTGTCGATTTCTCCTTCAGCTTCCACAACTGTCTTACTTGCCTCGCGCCATAGTAAAGGATTCATTACATTGAATTCAGCAACTGAGGGCCCAACGAATAAAACCATTAATGTCAATACAACTCCTGATAATGCCTTTGATTTCGCCCTTGTGACTCTAGGTTCGGTCTCGTATTGCCTGGCAGTAGTCTTTTCTGGTTCATAAGTACGATCTTCATCAGTGGATTGACTCTTTTCTCTTTCTGATTCATCTCCAAAAATTTGAACATTTTCGTCAAAATGGACATGTTTAGATTCTTCACCTGAGTTTGAGTCAATCGATTCTCCGGTTCTCACTTTCATCTTTCCACAGGCACATAACTTTCCAGGGGAGAAATCGGAGTCTGGTAGAGTTGTATCTTCATCTGTAGTGTCTATGCTAGGTGAAGACGACCCTCTTGAGCTATTTTGCGTGTCAAGTTGTCCAAATGTTAATCGTTTCGGATTGGTTACTGTGAATGTCCTGTCTCGCTCTACTTCTAATCCTTTTACAATGGGTGTACTGGTGGTAGTTTTTCCTTTCAGAGGAGAGAAAACGAAAACATCGGTCGTGTCATGCCAACTTGGAGTCTGACTCGAACTTGAGCTTTCAACTGTGGTCCTAGGTTCGTTACTCTGATTAGTCAACTTTGAATCTCCTTCATTCCTGAGCACGTCTACTCGTGGTGTAACTGATATGGTTGGTGACTCAACTTCGTCGAGGGAGTATCTTCCTTTAAATCTTTTCAATCTTTGAATGTTGACAACCATTGGTTCTTTATTAACTCCGATCTCTTTCACTTTGTAAACTAAAGGTGAGGCCTTTTCAACCACTACAAAAGGGCCATGATACTTATGAAGTAACTTCTTAGTTAGCCCAGTAGTACCTGGGTTAGGGTAGTAGACTAAGACAGTGTCACCAATTTCAAACTCATTATCCGAATGTGATTTGTTATAATCACTTTCATTTCTTGACCTGGCTTCATCCATGTTATTTTTCACAAACTCACGCAGTTTTGGCCAATCATCGTTAATAAAGTTAGCGTACTGTTGTTCAGTATAACGAGTGACATCCAGCGGTACGTTTTGTTCATCTGGTGTAATGGCTTTTCTTCCGTACACCAATTCAAACGGAGACATCTTCAAACTCGAATGGTACGATGTATTATAAGCAAACGTAATCTCTGGTAAGAATTCATCCCAATCATTGTGATATTTATTCACGTACATTGAGAGCATTGCTGCTATTTGTGCATTTACCCTTTCAACTTGTCCATTTGCTTGTGGATGGTATGGTGTCGTAAACAGTTGTTTGATTCCATACTTGTTTGTCAGATCACGAATCAAATGGCTAGTAAAGTTTGTTCCATTGTCTGAGACAAGAATGTTTGGAGCACCATGCCTACAGAAAATTTGGTTTTTGATAAACTTTGCAGTATTTTGTGAAGATGTAGAAGAGATTGCTGCTGTTTCCATGAATTTAGTGAAAGCATCTATCGCAACGATGATGTACATTTTGCCATGAGCTTTATTCATTGGACCAAGGATATCAATGTGTACTCGTTCAAATGGATAATTGGACACGATTGGATTTAATTTCCCAGCCTCTAATTCATGCGGAGTTTTTCTTGTTTGACAAAGGAAACAAGAAGCCACATATTTGTTAATGTACACAGACATACCAGGCCAGTAGTATTTCTCACGGATCTTTTCATATGTTTTGCCAATTCCTTGGTGTGCTGACGATAGGGCATCATGATGAATGTAGCATACATCCTTTCTCAGCTTCTTAGGTACAACCAAAAGATTTTCAATTTTACCGAGACGATAAACCTTGCGATAAAGCAACCCATTCTTGACCAGGAACTTTTCGGCCTTTTTTCTTTTCTTATTAGATAAGTCACTCAGGTTTCCAAGAGTTACTATCATAGATGAGCAGAAGGGGTCATCGTCCTGTCCTAGTTTAAAACTAGCTAAATTCAATTCGACATGAGTTGTAAAAACATGAATTCGGTCTTCTGTAGCATGGGTATCTTCTGGCTCGCCAACAGGATATCTGCTCAGGAAATCTGCATCTGAATGATGTTTACCACTTTTGTATTCGATTTGAGGATCAAATTCTTGTAAAATTATCGCCCATTTTGCTAATCTTCGAGGCAGATTCTTCTTACTCTGGAGGAAAGTTAGTGCTGAATGATCCGTAACAACACGAAAAGGTTTAGTCTCCAGGTAAATTTTGAATTTGTCTAGGGCATAAATGATGGCGAGACATTCTAGTTCCGAAATGGTATAATTGCTTTCATGAGAGTTCAGTTGCCTACTTGCGTACGCTACTGGTCGCCAATTTGCACCATGTTGTTGTAACAAGACTGCTCCAACACCAACTCCAGATGCATCTGTCCTGACTTCAATTGGTAAATCACTTTGGTAGTGAGCTAAGACTGGGGCATTGATCAATGAATCCCTTAGCTTTTCAAAGGCCGTTTGTTGTTCTTCATTCCATTCAAAAATCGCGTCTTGCTTTGTTAGTTTGGTTAGTGGTTTTGCAATGGTGGAGAATCCGTTGATGAATTTTCGGTAGTAGCTACAGAAGGCCACGAAAGATTTTACATCTCGGACACAATTTGGGACTTTTATCTTTTTAACGGCTTCCAATTTTGATTCCTCTGGGGATTGACCTTCCTTAGTTATCTTGAACCCAAGATAAGTTACTTCAGGCAAGGCGAATACACTTTTGTTAGGGTTTAATTTCAGACCTGCTCCAATTATCCGATCGAGAACAAGTTTAATGCTAATAAGATGTTCTTCAAATGTCTTATTGAATATTAGTATATCATCAAGGTATACTAGACAAGAGTTGTACTTAAGACCGGATAAGACCACGTCCATGCATCTTTGAAAGGTGGCAGGAGCATTAGTCAAACCGAAAGGCATAACGTCAAATTCATAAAGCCCATCCATTGTGATAAAAGCAGTTTTTTCTTTGTCCTTTTCATTAATTCCGATTTGATAGTAGCCAGATTTTAGGTCCAAACTGGTGAAAATACATGCACCAGTCAAGTAATCCAAGGCATCATTAATATTTGGAAGTGGGTAATGGTCTTTCTTTGTTACGCCATTTAATTTTCGGTAATCCACACAAAATCGATAATCACCAGTTTTTTTCTTTACTAGCACAATTGGGGAAGCCCAAGGCGAACATGATGGTTTAATGATCGCAGTATCTAATAGTTCTTTTACTAATTTATTAGTGATCTCTCTCTTTTCAGGGGAAGTGCGGTAGGGAGCAGTTGATATCGGGCGCATATTTGGGGTGTCAATGCTGTGTACAAATTTGTTGGTGAGTCCCATTTCGTCAGGTTTTATGGCGAAAGCTTCTCGATAGCTCCTGAGTAACTGTAGTAGTTCTTCCTGCTGTTGTTGGCTGAGTTGCTTACCAATCTTCACCTTACCATCAAACAAATTGCAATCGTTTAATAACTCAGCATCTTTTTTCACCTTTTGGGAACCTAAGATGCCCATACTCTCATTTTCTTCTCCCTGAGGTAGCTCCACAATGTCACCGGCGGGTTTGTTCTCATACTCTCCAACCTTGGTTCCACTGGCAAGGAAAACAGGAATCGAACCGAAATTACATAATTCGACTTCAGCTTGTCCATGTACAATGGTTACAACAGCATTAGCAACCGCAACCTTCTTGTTTTTCTCAAATAGTTGGTTACCTGTTGTTACAAAATAAACTCCTTTTGGTAAAGAATGTTTCTTTGAGGTGGATACATCTGAAAACAACCGTGTTCTTGGAGGAAGTTCAGTATTTTTATTCAGGTATAATTCACCAATGTGCTCTGTTGAAATTAACTTTCCCCTAGGGCTGATAAGTAAGTTGCTTTTACAATTTACATTTTGTCCAATCAGTAACTTGATATCGGCTGGCATCCACT
Source organism: Tetranychus urticae (assembly GCF_039701765.1). Classification (NCBI taxonomy): domain Eukaryota; kingdom Metazoa; phylum Arthropoda; class Arachnida; order Trombidiformes; family Tetranychidae; genus Tetranychus; species Tetranychus urticae. Next base: position 80,484 of record NC_142959.1, read on the forward strand.
CAACTACTACTACGGTCACGTCCACTGTCTTTCCATCACCTTCAATTGGTATACCTAGTTTAACATCACAAACACCAATTGGTTTTCCAGTGGGGGCAAAAAGACCACTAATTGTAATTGTTTCATTACTTTGTACCTCGAGTTTGAATAACTCTACAACTTCTTTCGTAATGCAAGTAATCTGCGAGCCAGTATCAATTACACCTTTGATTGGATTATTATTAAGTTTAGCATCGACTTGAATAAGGGGACCAATTAGTTTGTTGTCTACAGGTCTGTTGACAGTTGCAGACATTGAGTGAGCTTGTTGTGATGTTGATGGGGTACTACTCGGGTTTGAGGTTGGGGTATTGTCTGGCACTACTTGTACCGAATAGCCTGGATTGTTGACTTGCCTTTGGTCGTATTGTCTTTTTCTGCAATTCCTCTGTACATGTCCGATTTTATTACAGTAGTGGCATGTTACCGTGGTGCGATCTCTTCGGGTACCATTGTTGTTAGTAAAAGCTTCCATCATAGCTAGCATCTTTTCCATCATATTTGACTGGCTGGTGATTAAACTTTTCACATCATCGGTTGAAACCATTCCTGCAATCGTCTTTGGTTGAGTGGCCATCGGAGGTGTTTTGGGCCGTGAGATTGCTGGCATACTTGTGAGAGTGAATTCGTCACCTACTGTACCTATTCCACAAGTTTGAGCTGTCATGTTTTGTTGTCTCCCGACAGCATAACGTAGATTAGCTTGTTTCTCGGCAGAACGAGCTAGGATAACCAATTCCTCAAAATGCTTGACATTACTAGTATTCTTAGAATACATTTCGACCTGGGTAGCTGGTAATAAGCCTTTAATGCATCGATCAACAAAGACAGAGAATTCCACTTTTGCTTCGTCAGCATAATGTATCATTTTATCACAGAATTTTGTCACATCTTCTCCTATTAACTGTCTCGTTTCGTAAAGCAGCTCTAGATAATTTCTTTTCTCAGTTGCATAGGCAGCGATGAACCATTCTTTGATCTTTGGCCAGCTAGCGACACCTCTCGTCTCATCTTTGGTGGTACGGACGAACCATCCTCGTACAGTTGGTGAAAGGTAGGTTTTCATTTTCGAAAATCTGTCTTCATCAGTCCAATGTACTGCACTGGTAACCGTTTCATATTCATTAATCCACTCATTCGCATCCATAGGAGGGGTAAATTGTTTAATTGTCACCGGAGGCAAATAGGCCCGTGTCATCGTTTTCATAAAGGTCTCGAAAGTTTCAGTTGGAATTGTCATGTTCTGATTATCGTTTGAAGTCATGATTGTTACACAAAAAGAGAATTTTCAGCGTATCCCACCGCTGCCACCAATTGTAACAAGAAAAGATGACTGTGTTAAATCAGGAACGAACCGTAATGATAAACCACTTTATGAAAGAAAGCGAAACAATTTCTAATAACGTATAAGTTTTAATGTGAGGATTACGATAAGGTTACAAATAAAGTTAAGGTTATAATAAAGGGAACATGGGGTTTAGTTGGTAGCGTAACCTAGATATTCTAGTTCATAATGAGGCTCTCTCTTCATTATGCTTATATACTAAGTAATAATAAGTGCTACATTCTGGAATCAATCCTTTTAAGGTTGACACCATGAAAGGTTAGACATAATTATAAATGACAGGATGCTTCAAATATGGAGTAGAGAATGATGAGAACGGAAGATCTGAGGGATTGAGTAACTGAGAAGGAGGATACAATTTTCGTCACAATATCGTATAAATTTACTAACTATCGATATAAATATTTCTCACAAACAACGTTCAGACCCCATTTTTTATAAGTTTATCTGTGCTTTAGAATCACCTGAGGATTTTCAAAATATCGAGTGTACACAATTTTTTTTTGATAGATTCAGTCTTGTATGAACTGATAAAAAGAGAAATAGGACCTACGCTTACGCTATGTGTTCCAAGAAAATTGATTCAAGAAATCATTATTTTATTAAGTTACAAGAATTAAAGGTAATTTTGCTATTTTGTTACATTAACAACAATGTTTAAATGTCAAAAGATCAAATTATTTGTTTCACATGCCCATTTAATCGTAATGAGTAACATCATTTCATCATAAAAAACTGTTGAAATTGAGCAAATATACAACATTTTTTTGTTTGCTGAGTTAGTCAAATTCAAATGAGGCTAATAACTTTGATGGAATGATGATTGTTTGCTCTGGTATAAAATGATGATTTTATTTAATCAGATTCACATTTAAATTGATAATGAGAATAAGAGTATAAAAAGAAATTGTAATTAATTTTAAAAAGATATCAGTTGATTTTAAAAGCTCACAAAGTTTTAACTTGTTTTTCAACTCACTATAAAATATAAAAAATCAAGTGAAAATGCGTTTAACAGAAATTGTTTACCTCTGTTTCTTTATTTCTTTCGTTGCTTTCTTTGGCCAGGTTGAGGGATCGCCACGGGCACCTAGAAGACGAGAGGATTTAAAAAACGGAAGAAATGGATAAAGATATCTACATATGATTCTATATGTTTTGACTTTATTCTGGGGAAAAACTTTGCTATTCTTTGATGTCCAACAATTTAATTTGTTCTATTCAATAAAATGTAAAACCTTGAAATAAAAAAAGCCTGATTAAATTAATTAATGTTTGTCTAAGTCATTCATATTACTTGGTAAAAATAGAATTAAAGAGTCATGCGGCTATTGTTTTATTTGGAAAATATGGAATATATCATTATCATCACTTTAATTAGTGGATTTTATTTGATTACTAAACATTAATTTGTCATTCCAATATTTCAATAAAACTCGTTTATTTCGGTGAACTGTTTCAGTATTAACCAACTGATAATGGGCTCGTTTTCGCGGTCATTTGACACGTGAGTGACATGCAAAGATCGTTTCTTGATCAATGGATTAAACTAAGCTGTCTGAGCTGAAAATGAGTCAACCTTTCAAGAGCGTAACAAATCTGCGATATGACAGATATGCAAAATTTTAAGGAAAAATATTTTAACAATTTAGAGTTTACAAATCAGATCAGACATAATAGTAAATAGATTTTAATTTTTTATGATTACAATAAAAGAAAATAAAACCTGATCAGATAATACCAATCAATTATTCTTCCACCAACTTAATTTGCTGTTATTTGACACATTGTCTAAGAACTTATAAATAAGTCATATTTTGTATGTTGAATTTAGTTTCCTTTGGTGAGAATAAAAATAAATTTTACGGTCAAAATCCAATTTCTTTTCAGACTGTTTTTCTCGCTCAATCCTTCGATGAATTACTAGTACGAACTGAGAATGTTTTATAAGCTTTAGAAAATACAGGTCAAACAATAAAAGTACCAAAATGTCAACTCGAATAGTATTAATTCGATATTGTTTATCGAACCGGCAAATCCAATTTAATTGCTTACTATTCATCAAGGAATACTGTCAGACCAATGAATCAATTCATGGAACTACTTGATAAATATATGTAATATTTTAAGGCCATTTAATAACATTTATTAATAATAACCATTTGGTGGACAATAATTTTTATTTAAATTAACTAAAATTTAGTTAAACTAATAATTAAATAAATGTCTCTTTGGGATCGTCAATGTTAATGTCTCATTGGGATCGTCGGTGTTATTTCAATGTTGAATGTCTCATTGGGATCGTCAATGTTAATGTCTCATTGGGATCGTCAATGTTATTACAATGTAAATGTCTCATTGGGATCGTCAATGTTAATATATCATTGGGATCGTCAATGTTCATGTCTCATTGGGATTCTAAATGTTATTTCAATGTTAATTTCTCATTGGGATCGTCAATGTTAATGTCTCATTGGGATTATCAATGTTATTTCAATGTTAATTTCTCATTGGGATCGTCAATGTTAATGTCTCATTGGGATCGTCAATGTTAATGTCTCATTGGGATCGTCAATGTTAATGTCTCATTGGGATTCTAAATGTTATTTCAATTTTAATTTCTCATTGCAATCGTCAATGTTGAATGTCTCATTGGGATCGTCAATGTTAATGTCTCATTGGGATCGTCAATGTTATTACAATGTTAATGTCTCATTGGGATCGTCAATGTTAATATATCATTGGGATCGTCAATGTTAATGTCTCAGTGGGATCGTCAATGTTATTTCAATGTTACTTTCTCATTGGGATCGTCAATGTTATTTCAATGTAAATGTCTCATTGAGATCGTCAATGTTGATGTCTCACTGGGATCGTCAATGTTCATGTCTCATTGGGATCGTCAATGTTATTTCAATGTTAATGTCTCATTGGGATCGTCAATGTTAATGTCTCATTGGGATCGTCAATGTTATTTCAATGTAAATGTCTCATTAGGATCGTCAATGTTAATGTCTCATTGGGATCGTCAATTTTAATGTCTCATTGGGATCGTCAATGTTTATTTCAATGTAAATGTCTCATTAGGATCGTCAATGTTGATGTCTCATTGGGATCGTCAATTTTAATGTCTCATTGGGATCGTCAATGTTTATTTCAATGTGGATGTCTCGTTGGGGAAGTCAATGTTAATGTCTCATTGAGATCGTCAATGTTAAAGTCTCTTTGGGATCGTCAATCTTAATATCTCATTGGGATCGTCAATGTTAATGTCTCATTGGGATTGTCAATGTTATTTCAATGTTAATTTCTCATTGGGATCGTCAATGTTAATTTCTCATTGGGATCGTCAATGTTAATTTCTCATTGGGATCGTCAATGTTAATTTCTCATTGAGATCGTCAATGTTAATTTCTCATTGGGATCGTCAATGTTAATGTCTCTTTGGGATCGTCAATGTTAATGTCTCAGTGGGATCGTCAATGTTATTTCAATGTTACTTTCTCATTGGGATCGTCAATGTTATTTCAATGCAAGTTGAAGAAAACCGAAAAAAGTATAAGTATTGATATTTCTAGGGGTAAGCAAGTTGAAGAAAACTCGATGAATGCTAAAGGCAAGCGTGTTTTGATCTAAATTTCTCATTGGGATCGTCAATGTTATTTCAATGCAAGTTGAAGAAAACTCGATGAATGCTAAAGGCAAGCGTGTTTTGATCTAAATTTCTCATTGCGATCGTCAATGTTATTTCAATATAAATTTCTCATTGGGATCGTCAACGTTAATGTCTCATTGGGATCGTCAATCTTAATATCTCATTGGGATCGTCAATGTTAATGTCTCATTGGGATTGTCAATGTTATTTCAATGTTAATGTCTCATTGGGATTGTCAATGTTATTTCAATGTTAATTTCTCATTGGGATCGTCAATGTTAATGTCTCATTGGGATCGTCAATGTTAATGTCTCATTGGGATCGTCAATGTTTATTTCTCATTAGGATCGTCAATATTAATGTCTCATTGGGATCGTCAATGTTATTTCAATGTATATGTCTCATTGGGATCGTCAATGTTAATACAGGGCTATTCAGCTACTTAGTATGATGTTGAACGCCAATAACTTTGCAACCATACATGCTATTGGCCTAGGAATCGAATATAGTGAGTTTGGGAGACATTCATTTTTTATGTTTCAAGGTCAAGGTCATTCAAGGTCATTTTTCGGAAATCGTTCCTATGCCCTTTAGAGGTCATTTGAAGGTCATAACTGCTTTTTCAAGGTCAAAAAATTCATTTCCAAAAGTTTCGAATCGTTTTACTGAAGGTTTTAATCAGAAAAAGCGCTTTAAACATTCGTGTCGCATTCATCAGTTAAAATAAAATTTCTATCGATTCATCTCATTATCATTTCATTATCATTATTAAAGCAAACACAAATTTTTCAACATGAGTCCAAGACAGAAATTCAATCGTCAACAAAAAACGGACATTTTTTACCAGTTTTTGCTCAATGGACGCTCTCCCGCTCGAACAACTGCGGCTTTGAAGCGTGTTTGGGGCAACAGGTTCGTGAAGGTCCACCCCACAACAATGCATAACATTGAAAAAATTTTTCAGAAGTATGGGTCGGTGGAGTACCAACGGAAGAGAGAGAAAACTGTCAGAGTTACAGAGAAAATCGAACAGGCTCGAGCTTTGACAGCACAAGCCTCTTCAGAGGGACGTTCTCTCACTTCCGTTCGGTTAGCGCCACTAATCAATGCTTCTCAAAGCACAGCTTGGCGAATTCTTAGGAAGGACCTGAAGCTGAAACCTTATCGCCTCAAATTGCTTCATAAGCTCAATGAAGATGATTTTGATCGTCGGACGGAATGGTGCGATATGGTTTTGGATAGGGTAAGCTCAGACTCCAGTTTGCTCGAAAGAATAATTTGGACAGATGAAGCAATTTTCAGTCTCGCACAAACTGTCAACAGACACAATTGTGTGTACTGGGATTCATCTAATCCAAATCGTTCTTTCGAGGCTGATAATTTAGGCTGTGAGAGAGTCATGGTTTGGTGTGGAGTCTGGGCAGGAGGGAGAATCGGGCCTTATTTTTATTCTCGGTCTGTCAAAGGAGATTCGTACGAGCAGATGTTGCGAACTTTTGTCTTTCCTAAGCTTGCAGAGATAAGAGAAGACTGGGAAAGCTACTTCATCTTTCAGCAAGATGGAGCAGCACCCCATTATGCAGTGAATGTCCGGAGTCTGCTTGACGAAACATTTGAAGAGTGGTTGGGTCGACGTGGTACTTGGGAGTGGCCTGCACGGTCTCCGGATCTCACTGTATGCGACTTTTATCTCTGGGGTCGTTTGAAAGACAAAGTTTTTGCGCAAGATCCTCGTACGATGGATCAGTTGAAAGCTGTGATTTTTGATCAGTTCCATTCTTTGGAACAATCAGAAATCGCAAAAGCTTGTAAATCTGTGGAGTTCCGTTGTCAGGCTTGCATTGCATTGGAAGGACGACAACTGAAACTCCACAAAGATTACAGCTGATCCCATTTTGCAGACTGAGAACTCATCACTTCACTCCCGAAGCAGCTTTTCAGTACGGAGTGAAGTGAGAACCCCGGTAGGCAAGGGCAACCGGGTTAAAAAAACTGCCCAAAGGTCAGCAAGACAACTCCACCTCCTCGCGGTGCTGACTGGGTAAAGCAAACGGAGCTCTGTTTTACTTTTGAGCGAGAGAAAAATTGTTTGAAGCGCTTTTTCTGATTAAAACCTTCAGTAAAACGATTCGAAACTTTTGGAAATGAATTTTTTGACCTTGAAAAAGCAGTTATGACCTTCAAATGACCTCTAAAGGGCATAGGAACGATTTCCGAAAAATGACCTTGAATGACCTTGACCTTGAAACATAAAAAATGAATGTCTCCCAAACTCACTATATTCGATTCCTAGGCCAATAGCATGTATGGTTGCAAAGTTATTGGCGTTCAACATCATACTAAGTAGCTGAATAGCCCTGTATATCATTGGGATCGTCAAGCTTAATGTCTCTTTGGGATCGTCAATGTTAATGTCTCATTGGGATCGTCAATGTTATTTCAATGTAAATGTCTCATTGAGATCGTCAATGTTGATGTCTCACTGGGATCGTCAATGTTAATGTCTCATTGGGATCGTCAATGTTATTTCAATGTTAATGTCTCATTGGGATCGTCAATGTTAATGTCTCATTGGGATCGTCAATGTTATTTCAATGTAAATGTCTCATTAGGATCGTCAATGTTAATGTCTCATTGGGATCGTCAATTTTAATGTCTCATTGGGATCGTCAATGTTTATTTCAATGTAAATGTCTCATTAGGATCGTCAATGTTAATGTCTCATTGGGATCGTCAATTTTAATGTCTCATTGGGATCGTCAATGTTTATTTCAATGTGGATGTCTCGTTGGGGAAGTCAATGTTAATGTCTCATTGAGATCGTCAATGTTAAAGTCTCTTTGGGATCGTCAATCTTAATGTCTCATTGGGATTGTCAATGTTATTTCAATGTTAATTTCTCATTGGGATCGTCAATGTTAATTTCTCATTGGGATCGTCAATGTTAATTTCTCATTGGGATCGTCAATGTTAATTTCTCATTGGGATCGTCAATGTTAATTTCTCATTGGGATCGTCAATGTTAATGTCTCTTTGGGATCGTCAATGTTATTTCAATGTTACTTTCTCATTGGGATCGTCAATGTTATTTCAATGCAAGTTGAAGAAAACCGAAAAAAAGTATAAGTATTGAGATTTGCAGGGATATGCAAGTTGAAGAAAACCGAAAAAAGTATAAGTATTGATATTTCTAGGGGTAAGCAAGTTGAAGAAAACTCGATGAATGCTAAAGGCAAGCGTGTTTTGATCTAAATTTCTCATTGGGATCGTCAATGTTATTTCAATGCAAGTTGAAGAAAACTCGATGAATGCTAAAGGCAAGCGTGTTTTGATCTAAATTTCTCATTGCGATCGTCAATGTTATTTCAATATAAATTTCTCATTAGGATCGTCAACGTTAATGTCTCATTGGGATCGTCAATGTTAATTTCTCATTGGGATCGTCAATGTTAATGTCTCTTTGGGATCGTCAATGTTAATGTCTCAGTGGGATCGTCAATGTTATTTCAATGTTACTTTCTCATTGGGATCGTCAATGTTATTTCAATGCAAGTTGAAGAAAACCGAAAAAAAGTATAAGTATTGAGATTTGCAGGGATATGCAAGTTGAAGAAAACCGAAAAAAGTATAAGTATTGATATTTCTAGGGGTATGCAAGTTGAAGAAAACTCGATGAATGCTAAAGGCAAGCGTGTTTTGATCTAAATTTCTCATTGGGATCGTCAATGTTATTTCAATGCAAGTTGAAGAAAACTCGATGAATGCTAAAGGCAAGCGTGTTTTGATCTAAATTTCTCATTGCGATCGTCAATGTTATTTCAATATAAATTTCTCATTAGGATCGTCAACGTTAATGTCTCATTGGGATCGTCAATGTTAATTTCTCATTGGGATCGTCAATGTTAATGTCTCTTTGGGATCGTCAATGTTAATGTCTCTTTGGGATCGTCAATGTTATTTCAATGTTACTTTCTCATTGGGATCGTCAATGTTATTTCAATGCAAGTTGAAGAAAACCGAAAAAAGTATAAGTATTGATATTTCTAGGGGTATGCAAGTTGAAGAAAACTCGATGAATGCTAAAGGCAAGCGTGTTTTGATCTAAATTTCTCATTGGGATCGTCAATGTTATTTCAATGCAAGTTGAAGAAAACTCGATGAATGCTAAAGGCAAGCGTGTTTTGATCTAAATTTCTCATTGCGATCATCAATGTTATTTCAATATAAATTTCTCATTGGGATCGTCAACGTTAATGTCTCATTAGAATCGTCAATGTTAATGTCTCATTGGGATCGTCAATGTTAATTTCTCATTGGGATCGTCAATGTTATTGCAATGTAAATGTCTCATTGGGATCGTCAATGTTAATGTCTCATTGGGATCGTCAATGTTATTTCAATGTTAATTTCTCATTGGGATCGTCAATGTTATTTCAATATTAATGTCTCATTGGGATCGTCAATGTTAATGTCTCGTTGGGATCGTCAATGTTAATGTCTCATTGCGATCGTCAATGTTATTTCAATGCAAGTTGAAGAAAACTCGATGAATGCTAAAGGCAAGCGTGTTTTGATCTAAATTTCTCATTGCGATCGTCAATGTTATTTCAATATAAATTTCTCATTGGGATCGTCAACGTTAATGTCTCATTGGGATCGTCAATCTTAATATCTCATTGGGATCGTCAATGTTAATGTCTCATTGGGATTGTCAATGTTATTTCAATGTTAATGTCTCATTGGGATTGTCAATGTTATTTCAATGTTAATGTCTCATTGGGATTGTCAATGTTATTTCAATGTTAATGTCTCATTGGGATCGTCAATGTTAATGTCTCATTGGGATCGTCAATGTTATTTCAATGCAAGTTGAAGAAAACTCGATGAATGCTAAAGGCAAGCGTGTTTTGATCTAAATTTCTCATTGCGATCGTCAATGTTATTTCAATATAAATTTCTCATTGGGATCGTCAACGTTAATGTCTCATTAGAATCGTCAATGTTAATGTCTCATTGGGATCGTCAATGTTAATTTCTCATTGGGATCGTCAATGTTATTTCAATGTTGAATGTCTCATTGGGATCGTCAAGCTTAATGTCTCTTTGGGATCGTCAATGTTAATGTCTCATTGGGATCGTCAATGTTATTTCAATGTTAATTTCTCATTGGAATCGTCAATGTTAATTTCTCATTGGAATCGTCAATGTTAATGTCTCATGAGATCGTCAATGTTAATGTCTCATTGGGATCGTCAATGTTTATTTCTCATTAGGATCGTCAATGTTAATGTCTCATTGGGATCGTCAATGTTATTTCAATGTAAATGTCTCATTGGGATCGTCAATGTTAATATATCATTGGGATCGTCAAGCTTAATGTCTCTTTGGGATCGTCAATGTGAATGTCTCATTGGGATCGTCAATGTTATTTCAATGTTAATTTCTCATTAGAATCGTCAATGTTAATGTCTCATTGGGATCGTCAATGTTAATTTCTCATTGGGATCGTCAATGTTATTTCAATGTTGAATGTCTCATTGGGATGGTCAAGCTTAATGTCTCTTTGGGATCGTCAATGTTAATGTCTCATTGGGATCGTCAATGTTATTTCAATGTTAATTTCTCATTGGAATCGTCAATGTTAATGTCTCATTGGGATCGTCAATGTTAATTTCTCATTGGGATCGTCAATGTTATTTCAATGTTGAATGTCTCATTGGGATCGTCAATGTTAATGTCACATTGGGATCGTCAATGTTATTTCAATGTAAATGTCTCATTGGGATCGTCAATGTTAATATATCATTGGAATCGTCAATGTTAATGTCTCATAGGGATTCTCAATGTTATTTCAATGTTAATTTCTCATTGGGATTCTAAATGTTATTTCAATGTTATTTTCTCATTGGGATCGTCAATGTTAATGTCTCATTGCGATCGTCAATTTTATTTCAATATAAATTTCTCATTGGGATCGTCAACGTTAATGTCTCATTGGGATCGTCAATGTTAATTTCTCATTGGGATCGTCAATGTTAATGTCTCATTGCGATCGTCAATGTTATTTCAATATAAATTTCTCTTTGGGATCGTCAATGTTAATGTCTCAGTGGGATCGTCAATGTTATTTCAATGTTACTTTCTCATTGGGATCGTCAATGTTATTTCAATGCAAGTTGAAGAAAACCGAAAAAAAGTATAAGTATTGAGATTTGCAGGGATATGCAAGTTGAAGAAAACCGAAAAAAGTATAAGTATTGATATTTCTAGGGGTATGCAAGTTGAAGAAAACTCGATGAATGCTAAAGGCAAGCGTGTTTTGATCTAAATTTCTCATTGGGATCGTCAATGTTATTTCAATGCAAGTTGAAGAAAACTCGATGAATGCTAAAGGCAAGCGTGTTTTGATCTAAATTTCTCATTGCGATCGTCAATGTTATTTCAATATAAATTTCTCATTAGGATCGTCAACGTTAATGTCTCATTGGGATCGTCAATGTTAATTTCTCATTGGGATCGTCAATGTTAATGTCTCTTTGGGATCGTCAATGTTAATGTCTCTTTGGGATCGTCAATGTTATTTCAATGTTACTTTCTCATTGGGATCGTCAATGTTATTTCAATGCAAGTTGAAGAAAACCGAAAAAAGTATAAGTATTGATATTTCTAGGGGTATGCAAGTTGAAGAAAACTCGATGAATGCTAAAGGCAAGCGTGTTTTGATCTAAATTTCTCATTGGGATCGTCAATGTTATTTCAATGCAAGTTGAAGAAAACTCGATGAATGCTAAAGGCAAGCGTGTTTTGATCTAAATTTCTCATTGCGATCGTCAATGTTATTTCAATATAAATTTCTCATTGGGATCGTCAACGTTAATGTCTCATTAGAATCGTCAATGTTAATGTCTCATTGGGATCGTCAATGTTAATTTCTCATTGGGATCGTCAATGTTATTGCAATGTAAATGTCTCATTGGGATCGTCAATGTTAATGTCTCATTGGGATCGTCAATGTTATTTCAATGTTAATTTCTCATTGGGATCGTCAATGTTATTTCAATATTAATGTCTCATTGGGATCGTCAATGTTAATGTCTCGTTGGGATCGTCAATGTTAATGTCTCATTGGGATCGTCAATGTTATTTCAATGCAAGTTGAAGAAAACTCGATGAATGCTAAAGGCAAGCGTGTTTTGATCTAAATTTCTCATTGCGATCGTCAATGTTATTTCAATATAAATTTCTCATTGGGATCGTCAACGTTAATGTCTCATTGAGATCGTCAATCTTAATATCTCATTGGGATCGTCAATGTTAATGTCTCATTGGGATTGTCAATGTTATTTCAATGTTAATGTCTCATTGGGATTGTCAATGTTATTTCAATGTTAATGTCTCATTGGGATTGTCAATGTTATTTCAATGTTAATGTCTCATTGGGATTGTCAATGTTATTTCAATGTTAATGTCTCATTGGGATCGTCAATGTTAATGTCTCATTGGGATCGTCAATGTTATTTCAATGCAAGTTGAAGAAAACTCGATGAATGCTAAAGGCAAGCGTGTTTTGATCTAAATTTCTCATTGGGATCGTCAATGTTATTTCAATGCAAGTTGAAGAAAACTCGATGAATGCTAAAGGCAAGCGTGTTTTGATCTAAATTTCTCATTGCGATCGTCAATGTTATTTCAATATAAATTTCTCATTAGGATCGTCAACGTTAATGTCTCATTGGGATCGTCAATGTTAATTTCTCATTGGGATCGTCAATGTTAATGTCTCTTTGGGATCGTCAATGTTAATGTCTCTTTGGGATCGTCAATGTTATTTCAATGTTACTTTCTCATTGGGATCGTCAATGTTATTTCAATGCAAGTTGAAGAAAACCGAAAAAAGTATAAGTATTGATATTTCTAGGGGTATGCAAGTTGAAGAAAACTCGATGAATGCTAAAGGCAAGCGTGTTTTGATCTAAATTTCTCATTGGGATCGTCAATGTTATTTCAATGCAAGTTGAAGAAAACTCGATGAATGCTAAAGGCAAGCGTGTTTTGATCTAAATTTCTCATTGCGATCGTCAATGTTATTTCAATATAAATTTCTCATTGGGATCGTCAACGTTAATGTCTCATTAGAATCGTCAATGTTAATGTCTCATTGGGATCGTCAATGTTAATTTCTCATTGGGATCGTCAATGTTATTGCAATGTAAATGTCTCATTGGGATCGTCAATGTTAATGTCTCATTGGGATCGTCAATGTTATTTCAATGTTAATTTCTCATTGGGATCGTCAATGTTATTTCAATATTAATGTCTCATTGGGATCGTCAATGTTAATGTCTCGTTGGGATCGTCAATGTTAATGTCTCATTGGGATCGTCAATGTTATTTCAATGCAAGTTGAAGAAAACTCGATGAATGCTAAAGGCAAGCGTGTTTTGATCTAAATTTCTCATTGCGATCGTCAATGTTATTTCAATATAAATTTCTCATTGGGATCGTCAACGTTAATGTCTCATTGGGATCGTCAATCTTAATATCTCATTGGGATCGTCAATGTTAATGTCTCATTGGGATTGTCAATGTTATTTCAATGTTAATGTCTCATTGGGATTGTCAATGTTATTTCAATGTTAATGTCTCATTGGGATTGTCAATGTTATTTCAATGTTAATGTCTCATTGGGATTGTCAATGTTATTTCAATGTTAATGTCTCATTGGGATCGTCAATGTTAATGTCTCATTGGGATCGTCAATGTTATTTCAATGCAAGTTGAAGAAAACTCGATGAATGCTAAAGGCAAGCGTGTTTTGATCTAAATTTCTCATTGCGATCGTCAATGTTATTTCAATATAAATTTCTCATTGGGATCGTCAACGTTAATGTCTCATTAGAATCGTCAATGTTAATGTCTCATTGGGATCGTCAATGTTAATTTCTCATTGGGATCGTCAATGTTATTTCAATGTTGAATGTCTCATTGGGATCGTCAAGCTTAATGTCTCTTTGGGATCGTCAATGTTAATGTCTCATTGGGATCGTCAATGTTATTTCAATGTTAATTTCTCATTGGAATCGTCAATGTTAATTTCTCATTGGAATCGTCAATGTTAATGTCTCATGAGATCGTCAATGTTAATGTCTCATTGGGATCGTCAATGTTTATTTCTCATTAGGATCGTCAATGTTAATGTCTCATTGGGATCGTCAATGTTATTTCAATGTAAATGTCTCATTGGGATCGTCAATGTTAATATATCATTGGGATCGTCAAGCTTAATGTCTCTTTGGGATCGTCAATGTGAATGTCTCATTGGGATCGTCAATGTTATTTCAATGTTAATTTCTCATTAGAATCGTCAATGTTAATGTCTCATTGGGATCGTCAATGTTAATTTCTCATTGGGATCGTCAATGTTATTTCAATGTTGAATGTCTCATTGGGATGGTCAAGCTTAATGTCTCTTTGGGATCGTCAATGTTAATGTCTCATTGGGATCGTCAATGTTATTTCAATGTTAATTTCTCATTGGAATCGTCAATGTTAATGTCTCATTGGGATCGTCAATGTTAATTTCTCATTGGGATCGTCAATGTTATTTCAATGTTAATGTCTCATTGGGATTGTCAATGTTATTTCAATGTTAATGTCTCATTGGGATTGTCAATGTTATTTCAATGTTAATGTCTCATTGGGATCGTCAATGTTAATGTCTCATTGGGATCGTCAATGTTATTTCAATGCAAGTTGAAGAAAACTCGATGAATGCTAAAGGCAAGCGTGTTTTGATCTAAATTTCTCATTGCGATCGTCAATGTTATTTCAATATAAATTTCTCATTGGGATCGTCAACGTTAATGTCTCATTAGAATCGTCAATGTTAATGTCTCATTGGGATCGTCAATGTTAATTTCTCATTGGGATCGTCAATGTTATTTCAATGTTGAATGTCTCATTGGGATCGTCAAGCTTAATGTCTCTTTGGGATCGTCAATGTTAATGTCTCATTGGGATCGTCAATGTTATTTCAATGTTAATTTCTCATTGGAATCGTCAATGTTAATTTCTCATTGGAATCGTCAATGTTAATGTCTCATGAGATCGTCAATGTTAATGTCTCATTGGGATCGTCAATGTTTATTTCTCATTAGGATCGTCAATGTTAATGTCTCATTGGGATCGTCAATGTTATTTCAATGTAAATGTCTCATTGGGATCGTCAATGTTAATATATCATTGGGATCGTCAAGCTTAATGTCTCTTTGGGATCGTCAATGTGAATGTCTCATTGGGATCGTCAATGTTATTTCAATGTTAATTTCTCATTAGAATCGTCAATGTTAATGTCTCATTGGGATCGTCAATGTTAATTTCTCATTGGGATCGTCAATGTTATTTCAATGTTGAATGTCTCATTGGGATGGTCAAGCTTAATGTCTCTTTGGGATCGTCAATGTTAATGTCTCATTGGGATCGTCAATGTTATTTCAATGTTAATTTCTCATTGGAATCGTCAATGTTAATGTCTCATTGGGATCGTCAATGTTAATTTCTCATTGGGATCGTCAATGTTATTTCAATGTTGAATGTCTCATTGGGATCGTCAATGTTAATGTCACATTGGGATCGTCAATGTTATTTCAATGTAAATGTCTCATTGGGATCGTCAATGTTAATATATCATTGGAATCGTCAATGTTAATGTCTCATAGGGATTCTCAATGTTATTTCAATGTTAATTTCTCATTGGGATTCTAAATGTTATTTCAATGTTATTTTCTCATTGGGATCGTCAATGTTAATGTCTCATTGCGATCGTCAATTTTATTTCAATATAAATTTCTCATTGGGATCGTCAACGTTAATGTCTCATTGGGATCGTCAATGTTAATTTCTCATTGGGATCGTCAATGTTAATGTCTCATTGCGATCGTCAATGTTATTTCAATATAAATTTCTCATTGGGATCGTAAATGTTAATGTCTCATTGGGATCGTCAATGTTATTGCAATGTTAATTTCTCATTGGGGCGTAAATGTTATTTCAATGTTTATTTCTCATTGGGATCGTCCCTGTTAATGTCTCAGTGAGATCGTCAATTTTAATTTCTCAGTGGGATCGTCAATGTTATTGCAATGTAAATGTCTCATTGGGATCGTCAATGTTAATGTCTCATTGGGATCGTCAATCTTAATATCTCATTGGGATCGTCAATGTTAAAGTCTCTTTGGGATCGTCAATCTTAATATCTCATTGGGATCGTCAATGTTAATGTCTCATTGGGATTGTCAATGTTATTTCAATGTTAATTTCTCATTGGGATTGTCAATGTTATTTCAATGTTAATTTCTCATTGGGATCGTCAATGTTAATGTCTCATTGGGATCGTCAATGTTAATGTCTCATTGGGATCGTCAATGTTATTTCAATATAAATTTCTCATTGGGATCGTCAACGTTAATGTCTCATTGGGATCGTCAATCTTAATATCTCATTGGGATCGTCAATGTTAATGTCTCATTGGGATTGTCAATGTTATTTCAATGTTAATGTCTCATTGGGATTGTCAATGTTATTTCAATGTTAATTTCTCATTGGGATCGTCAATGTTAATGTCTCATTGGGATCGTCAATGTTATTTCAATGTTAATTTCTCATTAGAATCGTCAATGTTAATGTCTCATTGGGATCGTCAATGTTAATTTCTCATTGGGATCGTCAATGTTATTTCAATGTTAATATATCATTGGGATCGTCAAGCTTAATGTCTCTTTGGGATCGTCAATGTTAATGTCTCATTGGGATCGTCAATGTTATTTCAATGTTAATTTCTCATTAGAATCGTCAATGTTAATGTCTCATTGGGATCGTCAATGTTAATTTCTCATTGGGATCGTCAATGGCATTTCAATGTTGAATGTCTCATTGGGATCGTCAAGCTTAATGTCTCTTTGGGATCGTCAATGTTAATGTCTCATTGGGATCGTCAATGTTATTTCAATGTTAATTTCTCATTGGAATCGTCAATGTTAATGTCTCATTGGGATCGTCAATGTTAATTTCTCATTGGGATCGTCAATGTTATTTCAATGTTGAATGTCTCATTGGGATCGTCAATGTTAATGTCACATTGGATCGTCAATGTTATTTCAATGTAAATGTCTCATTGGGATCGTCAATGTTAATATATCATTGGAATCGTCAATGTTAATGTCTCATACGGATTCTCAATGTTATTTCAATGTTAATTTCTCATTGGGATTCTAAATGTTATTTCAATGTTATTTTCTCATTGGGATCGTCAATGTTATTTCAATATAAATTTCTCATTGGGATCGTCAACGTTAATGTCTCATTGGGATCGTCAATGTTAATTTCTCATTGGGATCGTCAATGTTAATGTCTCATTGCGATCGTCAATGTTATTTCAATATAAATTTCTCATTGGGATCGTCAATGTTAATGTCTCATTGGGATCGTCAATGTTATTGCAATGTTAATTTCTCATTGGGGCGTCAATGTTATTTCAATGTTTATTTCTCATTGGGATCGTACCTGTTAATGTCTCAGTGAGATCGTCAATTTTAATTTCTCAGTGGGATCGTCAATGTTATTGCAATGTAAATGTCTCATTGGGATCGTCAATGTTAATGTCTCATTGGGATCGTCAATGTTATTTCAATGTTAATTTCTCATTGGGATCGTCAATGTTAAAGTCTCTTTGGGATCGTCAATCTTAATATCTCATTGGGATCGTCAATGTTAAAGTCTCTTTGGGATCGTCAATCTTAATATCTCATTGGGATCGTCAATGTTAATGTCTCATTGGGATTGTCAATGTTATTTCAATGTTAATTTCTCATTGGGATTGTCAATGTTATTTCAATGTTAATTTCTCATTGGGATCGTCAATGTTAATGTCTCATTGGGATCGTCAATGTTAATGTCTCATTGGGATCGTCAATGTTATTTCAATATAAATTTCTCATTGGGATCGTCAACGTTAATGTCTCATTGGGATCGTCAATCTTAATATCTCATTGGGATCGTCAATGTTAATGTCTCATTGGGATTGTCAATGTTATTTCAATGTTAATGTCTCATTGGGATTGTCAATGTTATTTCAATGTTAATTTCTCATTGGGATCGTCAATGTTAATGTCTCATTGGGATTTTCAATGTTATTTCAATGTTAATTTCTCATTAGAATCGTCAATGTTAATGTCTCATTGGGATCGTCAATGTTAATTTCTCATTGGGATCGTCAATGTTATTTCAATGTTGAATGTCTCATTGGGATCGTCAAGCTTAATGTCTCTTTGGGATCGTCAATGTTAATGTCTCATTGGGATCGTCAATGTTATTTCAATGTTGATTTCTCATTGGAATCGTCAATGTTAATTTCTCATTGGAATCGTCAATGTTAATGTCTCATGGGATCGTCAATGTTAATGTCTCATTGGGATCGTCAATGTTTATTTCTCATTAGGATCGTCAATGTTAATGTCTCATTGGGATCGTCAATGTTATTTCAATGTAAATGTCTCATTGGGATCGTCAATGTTAATTTCTCATTGGGATCGTCAATGTTATTTCAATGTTGAATGTCTCATTGGGATCGTCAAGCTTAATGTCTCTTTGGGATCGTCAATGTTAATGTCTCATTGGGATCGTCAATGTTATTTCAATGTTAATTTCTCATTGGAATCGTCAATGTTAATGTCTCATTGGGATCGTCAATGTTAATTTCTCATTGGGATCGTCAATGTTATTTCAATGTTGAATGTCTCATTGGGATCGTCAATATTAATGTCACATTGGGATCGTCAATGTTATTTCAATGTAAATGTCTCATTGGGATCGTCAATGTTAATATATCATTGGAATCGTCAATGTTAATGTCTCATAGGGATTCTAAATGTTATTTCAATGTTAATTTCTCATTGGGATTCTAAATGTTATTTCAATGTTATTTTCTCATTGGGATCGTCAATGTTAATGTCTCATTGCGATCGTCAATGTTATTTCAATATAAATTTCTCATTGGGATCGTCAACGTTAATGTCTCATTGGGATCGTCAATGTTAATTTCTCATTGGGATCGTCAATGTTAATGTCTCATTGGGATCGTCAATGTTATTTCAATATAAATTTCTCATTGGGATCGTCAACGTTAATGTCTCATTGGGATCGTCAATGTTAATTTCTCATTGGGATTGTCAATGTTATTTCAATGTTAATTTCTCATTGGGATCGTCAATGTTAATGTCTCATTGGGATCGTCAATGTTATTGCAATGTTAATTTCTCATTGGGGCGTCAATGTTATTTCAATGTTTATTTCTCATTGGGATCGTCAATGTTAATGTCTCAGTGAGATCGTCAATTTTAATTTCTCAGTGGGATCGTCAATGTTATTGCAATGTAAATGTCTCATTGGGATCGTCAATGTTATTTCAATGTTAATTTCTCATTGGGATCGTCAATGTTATTTCAATGTTAATGTCTCATTGGGATCGTCAATGTTAATGTCTCATTGGGATCGTCAATGTTATTTCAATGCAAGTTGAAGAAAACTCGATGAATGCTAAAGGCAAGCGTGTTTTGATCTAAATTTCTCATTGCGATCGTCAATGTTATTTCAATATAAATTTCTCATTGAGATCGTCAACGTTAATGTCTTATTGCGATCGTCAATCTTAATATCTCATTGGGATCGTCAATGTTAATGTCTCATTGGGATTGTCAATGTTATTTCAATGTTAATGTCTCATTGGGATTGTCAATGTTATTTCAATGTTAATTTCTCATTGGGATCGTCAATGTTAATGTCTCATTGGGATCGTCAATGTTATTTCAATGTTAATTTCTCATTAGAATCGTCAATGTTAATGTCTCATTGGGATCGTCAATGTTAATTTCTCATTGGGATCGTCAATGTTATTTCAATGTTGAATGTCTCATTGGGATCGTCAAGCTTAATGTCTCTTTGGGATCGTCAATGTTAATGTCTCATTGGGATCGTCAATGTTATTTCAATGTTAATTTCTCATTGGAATCGTCAATGTTAATTTCTCATTGGAATCGTCAATGTTAATGTCTCATGGGATCGTCAATGTTAATGTCTCATTGGGATCGTCAATGTTTATTTCTCATTAGGATCGTCAATGTTAATGTCTCATTGGGATCGTCAATGTTATTTCAATGTAAATGTCTCATTGGGATCGTCAATGTTAATATATCATTGGGATCGTCAAGCTTAATGTCTCTTTGGGATCGTCAATGTTTATGTCTCATTGGGATCGTCAATGTTATTTCAATGTTAATTTCTCATTGGGATCGTCAATGTTATTTCAATGTTGAATGTCTCATTGGGATCGTCAATGTTATTTCAATGTTAATTTCCCATTGGAATCGTCAATGTTAATGTCTCATTGGGATCGTCAATGTTAATTTCTCATTGGGATCGTCAATGTTATTTCAATGTTGAATGTCTCATTGGGATCGTCAATGTTAATGTCACATTGCGATCGTCAATGTTATTTCAATGTAAATGTCTCATTGGGATCGTCAATGTTAATATATCATTGGAATCGTCAATGTTAATGTCTCATAGGGATTCTCAATGTTATTTCAATGTTTATTTCTCATTGGGATTCTAAATGTTATTTCAATGTTATTTTCTCATTGGGATCGTCAATGTTAATGTCTCATTGCGATCGTCAATGTTATTTCAATATAAATTTCTCATTGGGATCGTCAACGTTAATGTCTCATTGGGATCGTCAATGTTAATTTCTCATTGGGATCGTCAATGTTAATGTCTCATTGCGATCGTCAATGTTATTTCAATATAAATTTCTCATTAGGATCGTCAATGTTAATGTCTCATTGGGATCGTCAATGTTATTGCAATGTTAATTTCTCATTGGGGCGTCAATGTTATTTCAATGTTTATTTCTCATTGGGATCGTCCCTGTTAATGTCTCAGTGAGATCGTCAATTTTAATTTCTCAGTGGGATCGTCAATGTTATTGCAATGTAAATGTCTCATTGGGATCGTCAAGCTTAATGTCTCTTTGGGATCGTCAAGCTTAATGTCTCTTTGGGATCGTCAATGTTAATGTCTCATTGGGATCGTCAATGTTATTTCAATGTTAATTTCTCATTAGAATCGTCAAGCTTAATGTCTCTTTGGGATCGTCAATGTTAATGTCTCATTGGGGCGTCAATGTTATTTCAATGTTTATTTCTCATTGGGATCGTCCCTGTTAATGTCTCAGTGAGATCGTCAATTTTAATTTCTCAGTGGGATCGTCAATGTTATTGCAATGTAAATGTCTCATTGGGATCGTCAAGCTTAATGTCTCTTTGGGATCGTCAAGCTTAATGTCTCTTTGGGATCGTCAATGTTAATTTCTCATTGGGATCGTCAATGTTATTTCAATGTTGAATGTCTCATTGGGATCGTCAAGCTTAATGTCTCTTTGGGATCGTCAATGTTAATGTCTCATTGGGATCGTCAATGTTATTTCAATGTTAATTTCTCATTGGAATCGTCAATGTTAATGTCTCATTGGGATCGTCAATGTTAATTTTTCATTGGGATCGTCAATGTTATTTCAATGTTGAATGTCTCATTGGGATCGTCAATGTTAATGTCACATTGGGATCGTCAATGTTATTTCAATGTAAATGTCTCATTGGGATCGTCAATGTTAATATATCATTGGAATTGTCAATGTTAATGTCTCATAGGGATTCTAAATGTTATTTCAATGTTAATTTCTCATTGGGATTCTAAATGTTATTTCAATGTTATTTTCTCATTGGGATCGTCAATGTTAATGTCTCATTGCGATCGTCAATGTTAATTTCTCATAGGGATTCTAAATGTTATTTCAATGTTGAATGTCTCATTGGGATTGTCAATGTTATTTCAATGTTAATTTCTCATTGGAATCGTCAATGTTAATGTCTCATTGGGATCGTCAATGTTAATTTCTTATTGGGATCGTCAATGTTATTTCAATGTTGAATGTCTCATTGGGATCGTCAATGTTAATTTCTCATTGGGATCGTCAATGTTATTTCAATGTTGAATGTCTCATTGGGATCGTCAATGTTAATGTCACATTGGGATCGTCAATGTTATTTCAATGTAAATGTCTCATTGGGATCGTCAATGTTAATATATCATTGGAATTGTCAATGTTAATGTCTCATAGGGATTCTAAATGTTATTTCAATGTTAATTTCTCATTGGGATTCTAAATGTTATTTCAATGTTATTTTCTCATTGGGATCGTCAATGTTAATGTCTCATTGCGATCGTCAATGTTAATTTCTCATAGGGATTCTAAATGTTATTTCAATGTTGAATGTCTCATTGGGATCGTCAATGTTATTTCAATGTTAATTTCCCATTGGAATCGTCAATGTTAATGTCTCATTGGGATCGTCAATGTTAATTTCTCATTGGGATCGTCAATGTTATTTCAATGTTGAATGTCTCATTGGGATCGTCAATGTTAATGTCACATTGGGATCGTCAATGTTATTTCAATGTAAATGTCTCATTGGGATCGTCAATGTTAATATATCATTGGAATTGCCAATGTTAATGTCTCATAGGGATTCTAAATGTTATTTCAATGTTAATTTCTCATTGGGATTCTAAATGTTATTTCAATGTTAATTTCTCATTGGGATCGTCAATGTTAATGTCGTATTGGGATCGTCAATGTTAATGTCTCATTGGGATCGTCAATGTTATTTCAATGTTAATTTCTCATTGGGATCGTCAATGTTAATGTCTCATTGGGATCGTCAATGTTAGTTCAATGTTACTTTCTCATTGGGATCGTCAATGTTATTTCAATGCAAGTTGAAGAATTTTCGATGTATGCTAAAGGCAAGCGTGTTTTGATCTAAATTTCTCATTGGGATCGTCAATGTTATTTCAATGCAAGTTGAAGAAAACTCGATGAATGCTAAAGGCAAACGTGTTTTGATCTAAATTTCTCATTGCGATCGTCAATGTTATTTCAATATAAATTTCTCATTGGGATCGTCAATGTTAATGTCTCATTGGGATCGTCAATGTTATTTCAATGTTAATTTCTCATTGGGATCGTCAATGTTATTTCAATGTTAATTTCTCATTGGGATCGTCAATGTTAATGTCTCATTGGGATCGTCAATGTTAATGTCTCATTGGGATCGTCAATGTTTATTTCTCATTAGGATCGTCAATGTTAATGTCTCATTGGGATCGTCAATGTTATTTCAATGTAAATGTCTCATTGGGATCGTCAATGTTAATATATCATTGGGATCGTCAAGCTTAATGTCTCTTTGGGATCGTCAATGTTAATGTCTCATTGGGATCGTCAATGTTATTTCAATGTTAATTTCTCATTGGAATCGTCAATGGTAATGTCTCATTGGGATCGTCAATGTTATTTCAATGTTAATTTCTCATTGGGATCGTCAATGTTATTTCAATGTTGAATGTCTCATTGGGATCGTCAAGCTTAATGTCTCTTTGGGATCGTCAATGTTAATGTCTCATTGGGATCGTCAATGTTATTTCAATGTTAATTTCTCATTGGAATCGTCAATGTTAATGTCTCATTGGGATCGTCAATGTTAATTTCTCATTGGGATCGTCAATGTTATTTTAATGTTGAATGTCTCATTGGGATCGTCAATGTTAATGTCACATTGGGATCGTCAATGTTATTTCAATGTAAATGTCTTATTGGGATCGTCAATGTTAATATATCATTGGAATCGTCAATGTTAATGTCTCATTGGGATTCTAAATGTTATTTCAATGTTAATTTCTCATTGGGATTCTAAATGTTATTTCAATGGTAATTTCTCATTGGGATCGTCAATGTTAATGTCTCATTGCGATCGTCAATGTTATTTCAATATAAATTTCTCATTGGGATCGTCAACGTTAAAGTCTCATTGGGATCGTCAATGTTAATGTCTCATTGGGATCGTCAATGTTATTTCAATGGTAATTTCTCATTGGAATCGTCAATGTTAATATATCATTGGAATCGTCAATGTTAATGTCTCATTGGGATTCTAAATGTTATTTCAATGTTAATTTCTCATTGGGATTCTAAATGTTATTTCAATGGTAATTTCTCATTGGGATCGTCAATGTTAATGTCTCATTGCGATCGTCAATGTTATTTCAATATAAATTTCTCATTGGGATCGTCAACGTTAAAGTCTCATTGGGATCGTCAATGTTAATGTCTCATTGGGATCGTCAATGTTATTTCAATGGTAATTTCTCATTGGAATCGTCAATGTTAATGTCTCATTGGGATTCTAAATGTTATTTCAATGTTAATTTCTCATTGGGATCGTCAATGTTAATGTCTCATTGCGATCGTCAATGTTATTTCAATATAAATTTCTCATTGGGATCGTCAACGTTAATGTCTCATTGGGATCGTCAATGTTAATATATCATTGGAATCGTCAATGTTAATGTCTCATTGGGATTCTAAATGTTATTTCAATGTTAATTTCTCATTGGGATTCTAAATGTTATTTCAATGTTAATTTCTCATTGGGATCGTCAATGTTAATGTCTCATTGCGATCGTCAATGTTATTTCAATGTAAATTTCTCATTGGGATCGTCAATGTTAATTTCTCATTGGGATCGTCAATGTTAATGTCTCTTTGGGATCGTCAATGTTATTTCAATGCAAGTTGAAGAAAACCGAAAAAAGTATAAGTATTGAGATTTGCAGGGATATGCAAGTTGAAGAAAACCGAAAAAAGTATAAGTATTGATATTTCTAGGGGTATGCAAGTTGAAGAAAACTCGATGAATGCTAAAGGCAAGCGTGTTTTGATCTAAATTTCTCATTGGGATCGTCAATGTTATTTCAATGTTAATTTCTCATTGGAATCGTCAATGTTAATGACTCATTGGGATCGTCAATGTTAATTTCTCATTGGGATCGTCAATGTTCTTTCAATGTAAATGTCTCATTGGGATCGTCAATGTTAATATATCATTGGGATTGTCAATGTTAATGTCTCTTTGGAATCGTCAATGTTAATGTCTCATTGGGATTCTAAATGTTATTTCAATGTTAATTTCTCATTGGGATCGTCAATGTTAATGTCTCATTGCGATCGTCAATGTTATTTCAATATAAATTTCTCATTGGGATCGTCAACGTTAATGTCTCATTGGGATCGTCAATGTTAATTTCTCATTGGGATCGTCAATGTTAATGTCTCATTGGGATCGTCAATCTTAATATCTCATTAGAATCGTCAATGTTAATGTCTCATTGGGATTGTCAATGTTATTTCAATGTTAATTTCTCATTGGGATCGTCAATGTTAATGTCTCATTGGGATCGTCAATGTTTATTTCTCATTTGGATCGTCAATGTTAATGTCTCATTGGGATCGTCAATGTTATTTCAATGTAAATGTCTCATTGGGATCGTCAATGTTAATATATCATTGGAATCGTCAATGTTAATGTCTCATTGGGATTCTAAATGTTATTTCAATGTTAATTTCTCATTGGGATCGTCAATGTTTATTTCTCATTTGGATCGTCAATGTTAATGTCTCATTGGGATCGTCAATGTTATTTCAATGTAAATGTCTCATTGGGATCGTCAATGTTAATATATCATTGGAATCGTCAATGTTAATGTCTCATTGGGATTCTAAATGTTATTTCAATGTTAATTTCTCATTGGGATTCTAAATGTTATTTCAATGGTAATTTCTCATTGGGATCGTCAATGTTAATGTCTCATTGCGATCGTCAATGTTATTTCAATATAAATTTCTCATTGGGATCGTCAACGTTAAAGTCTCATTGGGATCGTCAATGTTAATGTCTCATTGCGATCGTCAATGTTATTTCAATATAAATTTCTCATTGGGATCGTCAACGTTAAAGTCTCATTGGGATCGTCAATGTTAATGTCTCATTGGGATCGTCAATGTTATTTCAATGGTAATTTCTCATTGGAATCGTCAATGTTAATATATCATTGGAATCGTCAATGTTAATGTCTCATTGGGATTCTAAATGTTATTTCAATGTTAATTTCTCATTGGGATCGTCAATGTTAATTTCTCATTGGGATCGTCAATGTTAATGTCTCTTTGGGATCGTCAATGTTATTTCAATGCAAGTTGAAGAAAACCGAAAAAAGTATAAGTATTGAGATTTGCAGGGATATGCAAGTTGAAGAAAACCGAAAAAAGTATAAGTATTGATATTTCTAGGGGTATGCAAGTTGAAGAAAACTCGATGAATGCTAAAGGCAAGCGTGTTTTGATCTAAATTTCTCATTGGGATCGTCAATGTTATTTCAATGTTAATTTCTCATTGGAATCGTCAATGTTAATGACTCATTGGGATCGTCAATGTTAATTTCTCATTGGGATCGTCAATGTTATTTCAATGTAAATGTCTCATTGGGATCGTCAATGTTAATATATCATTGGGATTGTCAATGTTAATGTCTCTTTGGAATCGTCAATGTTAATGTCTCATTGGGATTCTAAATGTTATTTCAATGTTAATTTCTCATTGGGATCGTCAATGTTAATGTCTCATTGCGATCGTCAATGTTATTTCAATATAAATTTCTCATTGGGATCGTCAACGTTAATGTCTCATTGGGATCGTCAATGTTAATTTCTCATTGGGATCGTCAATGTTAATGTCTCATTGGGATCGTCAATCTTAATATCTCATTAGAATCGTCAATGTTAATGTCTCATTGGGATTGTCAATGTTATTTCAATGTTAATTTCTCATTGGGATCGTCAATGTTAATGTCTCATTGGGATCGTCAATGTTTATTTCTCATTTGGATCGTCAATGTTAATGTCTCATTGGGATCGTCAATGTTATTTCAATGTAAATGTCTCATTGGGATCGTCAATGTTAATATATCATTGGAATCGTCAATGTTAATGTCTCATTGGGATTCTAAATGTTATTTCAATGTTAATTTCTCATTGGGATCGTCAATGTTTATTTCTCATTTGGATCGTCAATGTTAATGTCTCATTGGGATCGTCAATGTTATTTCAATGTAAATGTCTCATTGGGATCGTCAATGTTAATATATCATTGGAATCGTCAATGTTAATGTCTCATTGGGATTCTAAATGTTATTTCAATGTTAATTTCTCATTGGGATTCTAAATGTTATTTCAATGGTAATTTCTCATTGGGATCGTCAATGTTAATGTCTCATTGCGATCGTCAATGTTATTTCAATATAAATTTCTCATTGGGATCGTCAACGTTAAAGTCTCATTGGGATCGTCAATGTTAATGTCTCATTGCGATCGTCAATGTTATTTCAATATAAATTTCTCATTGGGATCGTCAACGTTAAAGTCTCATTGGGATCGTCAATGTTAATGTCTCATTGGGATCGTCAATGTTATTTCAATGGTAATTTCTCATTGGAATCGTCAATGTTAATATATCATTGGAATCGTCAATGTTAATGTCTCATTGGGATTCTAAATGTTATTTCAATGTTAATTTCTCATTGGGATTCTAAATGTTATTTCAATGGTAATTTCTCATTGGGATCGTCAATGTTAATGTCTCATTGCGATCGTCAATGTTATTTCAATATAAATTTCTCATTGGGATCGTCAACGTTAAAGTCTCATTGGGATCGTCAATGTTAATGTCTCATTGGGATCGTCAATGTTATTTCAATGGTAATTTCTCATTGGAATCGTCAATGTTAATGTCTCATTGGGATTCTAAATGTTATTTCAATGTTAATTTCTCATTGGGATCGTCAATGTTAATGTCTCATTGCGATCGTCAATGTTATTTCAATATAAATTTCTCATTGGGATCGTCAACGTTAATGTCTCATTGGGATCGTCAATGTTAATATATCATTGGAATCGTCAATGTTAATGTCTCATTGGGATTCTAAATGTTATTTCAATGTTAATTTCTCATTGGGATTCTAAATGTTATTTCAATGTTAATTTCTCATTGGGATCGTCAATGTTAATGTCTCATTGCGATCGTCAATGTTATTTCAATGTAAATTTCTCATTGGGATCGTCAATGTTAATGTCTCATTGCGATCGTCAATGTTATTTCAATATAAATTTCTCATTGGGATCGTCAACGTTAATGTCTCATTGGGATCGTCAATGTTAATTTCTCATTGGGATCGTCAATGTTAATGTCTCATTGGGATCGTCAATCTTAATATCTCATTAGAATCGTCAATGTTAATGTCTCATTGGGATTGTCAATGTTATTTCAATGTTAATTTCTCATTGGGATCGTCAATGTTAATGTCTCATTGGGATCGTCAATGTTTATTTCTCATTTGGATCGTCAATGTTAATGTCTCATTGGGATCGTCAATGTTATTTCAATGTAAATGTCTCATTGGGATCGTCAATGTTAATATATCATTGGGATCGTCAAGCTTAATGTCTCTTTGGGATCGTCAATGTTAATGTCTCATTGGGATCGTCAATGTTATTTCAATGTTAATTTCTCATTGGAATCGTCAATGTTAATGTCTCATTGGGATCGTCAATGTTAATTTCTCATTGGGATCGTCAATGTTATTTCAATGTTGAATGTCTCATTGGGATCGTCAAGCTTAATGTCTCTTTGGGATCGTCAATGTTAATGTCTCATTGGGATCGTCAATGTTAATTTCTCATTGGGATCGTCAATGTTATTTCAATGTTGAATGTCTCATTGGGATCGTCAATGTTAATGTCTCATTGGGATCGTCAATGTTATTTCAATGTAAATGTCTCATTGTGATCGTCAATGTTAATATATCATTGGAATCGTCAATGTTAATGTCTCATTGGGATTCTAAATGTTATTTCAATTTTAATTTCTCATTGGGATTCTAAATGTTATTTCAATGTTAATTTCTCATTGGGATCGTCAATGTTAATGTCTCATTGCGATCGTCAATGGTAATTTCTCATTGGGATCGTCAATGTTAATGGCTTGTTGGGATCGTCAATGTTATTTCAATGCAAGTTGAAGAAAACCGAAAAAAGTATAAGTATTGAGATTTGCAGGGATATGCAAGTTGAAGAAAACCGAAAAAAGTATAAGTATTGATATTTCTAGGGGTATGCAAGTTGAAGAAAACTCGATGAATGCTAAAGGCAAGCGTGTTTTGATCTAAATTTCTCATTGGGATCGTCAATGTTATTTCAATGTTAATTTCTCATTGGAATCGTCAATGTTAATTTCTCATTGGGATCGTCAATGTTATTTCAATGTAAATGTCTCATTGGGGTCGTCAATGTTAATATATCATTGGGATCGTCAATGTTAATTTCTCTTTGGAATCGTCAATGTTAATGTCTCATTGGGATTCTAAATGTTATTTCAATGTTAATTTCTCATTGGGATCGTCAATGTTAATGTCTCATTGCGATCGTCAATGTTATTTCAATATAAATTTCTCATTGGGATCGTCAACGTTAATGTCTCATTGGGATCGTCAATGTTAATTTCTCATTGGGATCGTCAATGTTAATGTCTCATTGGGATCGTCAATCTTAATATCTCATTGGGATCGTCAATGTAAATGTCTCATTGGGATTGTCAATGTTATTTCAATGTTAATTTCTCATGGGGATCGTCAATGTTAATGTCTCATTGGGATCGTCAATGTTGATGTCTCATTGGGATCGTCAATGTTTATTTCTCATTAGGATCGTAAATGTTAATGTCTCATTGGGATCGTCAATGTTATTTCAATGTAAATGTCTCATTGGGATCGTCAATGTTAATATATCATTGGGATCGTCAAGCTTAATGTCTCTTTGGGATCGTCAATGTTTATGTCTCATTGGGATCGTCAATGTTATTTCAATGTTAATTTCTCATTGGAATCGTCAATGTTAATGTCTCATTGGGATCGTCAATGTTAATTTCTCATTGGGATCGTCAATGTTAATATATCATTGGGATCGTCAATGTTAATGTCTCATTGGGATCGTCAATGTTTATTTCTCATTAGAATCGTCAATGTTAATGTCTCATTGGGATCGTCAATGTTATTTCAATGTAAATGTCTCATTGGGATCGTCAATGTTAATTTCTCATTGGGATCGTCAATGTTATTTCAATGTTGAATGTCTCATTGGGATCGTCAAGCTTAATAACTCTTTGGGATCGTCAATGTTAATGTCTCATTGGGATCGTCAATGTTAATTTCTCATTGGGATCGTCAATGTTATTTCAATGTTGAATGTCTCATTGGGATCGTCAATGTTAATGTCTCATTGGGATCGTCAATGTTATTTCAATGTAAATGTCTCATTGGGATCGTCAATGTTAATATATCATTGGAATCGTCAATGTTAATGTCTCATTGGGATTCTAAATGTTATTTCAATGTTAATTTCTCATTGGGATTCTAAATGTTATTTCAATGTTAATTTCTCATCTGGATCGTCAATGTTAATGTCTCATTGCGATCGTCAATGTTATTTCAATATAAATTTCTCATTGGGATCGTCAACTTTAATGTCTCATTGGGATCGTCAATGTTAAAGTCTCATTGGGATCGTCAATGTTAATGTCTCATTGGGATCGTCAATGTTATTTCAATGGTAATGTCTCATTGGGATCGTCAATGTTAATGTCTCAGTGGGATCGTCAATTTTAATTTCTCAGTGGGGAAGGTCAATGTTATTGCAATGTAAATGTCTCATTGGGAGCTTCAATGTGTATGTCTCATTGGGATCGTCAATGTTAATGTCTCTTTGGAATCGTCAATGTTAATGTCTCATTGGGATTCTAAATGTTATTTCAATGTTAATTTCTCATTGGGATCGTCAATGTTAATGTCTCATTGCGATCGTCAATGTTATTTCAATATAAATTTCTCATTGGGATCGTCAACGTTAATGTCTCATTGGGATCGTCAATGTTAATTTCTCATTGGGATCGTCAATGTTAATGTCTCATTGGGATCGTCAATCTTAATATCTCATTGGGATCGTCAATGTTAATGTCTCATTGGGATTGTCAATGTTATTTCAATGTTAATTTCTCATTGGGATCGTCAATGTTAATGTCTCAT
The DNA here is from genome assembly GCF_039701765.1 of Tetranychus urticae. Classification (NCBI taxonomy): domain Eukaryota; kingdom Metazoa; phylum Arthropoda; class Arachnida; order Trombidiformes; family Tetranychidae; genus Tetranychus; species Tetranychus urticae. The sequence goes on from NC_142959.1 coordinate 111,665, forward strand.
TGGGATCGTCAATGTTGATGTCTCATTGGGATCGTCAATGTTTATTTCTCATTAGGATCGTAAATGTTAATGTCTCATTGGGATCGTCAATGTTATTTCAATGTAAATGTCTCATTGGGATCGTCAATGTTAATATATCATTGGGATCGTCAATGTTAATGTCTCATTGGGATCGTCAATGTTTATTTCTCATTAGGATCGTCAATGTTAATGTCTCATTGGGATCGTCAATGTTATTTCAATGTAAATGTCTCATTGGGATCGTCAATGTTAATATATCATTGGGATCGTCAAGCTTAATGTCTCTTTGGGATCGTCAATGTTTATGTCTCATTGGGATCGTCAATGTTATTTCAATGTTAATTTCTCATTGGAATCGTCAATGTTAATGTCTCATTGGGATCGTCAATGTTAATTTCTCATTGGGATCGTCAATGTTATTTCAATGTTGAATGTCTCATTGGGATCGTCAAGCTTAATAACTCTTTGGGATCGTCAATGTTAATGTCTCATTGGGATCGTCAATGTTAATTTCTCATTGGGATCGTCAATGTTATTTCAATGTTGAATGTCTCATTGGGATCGTCAATGTTAATGTCTCATTGGGATCGTCAATGTTATTTCAATGTAAATGTCTCATTGGAATCGTCAATGTTAATATATCATTGGAATTGTCAATGTTAATGTCTCATTGGGATTCTAAATGTTATTTCAATGTTAATTTATCATTGAGATTCTAAATGTTATTTCAATGTTAATTTCTCATTGGGATCGTCAATTTTAATGTCTCATTGCGATCGTCAATGTTATTTCAATATAAATTTCTCATTGGGATCGTCAACGTTAATGTCTCATTGGGATCGTCAATGTCAAAGTCTCATTGGGATCGTCAATGTTAATGTCTCATTGGGATCGTCAATGTTATTTCAATGGTAATTTCTCATTGGGATCGTCAATGTTATTTCAATGTGCATTTCTCATTGGGATCGTCAATGTTAATGTCTCATTGGGATCGTCAATGTTAATGTCTCAGTGGGATCGTCAATTTTAATTTCTCAGTGGGGAAGGTCAATGTTATTGCAATGTAAATGTCTCATTGGAGACTTCAATGTGTATGTCTCATTGGGATCGTCAATGTTAATGTCTCATTGGGATCGTCAATGTTAATGTCTCATTGGGATCGTCAATGTTTATTTCTCATTAGGATCGTCAATGTTAATGTCTCATTGGGATCGTCAATGTTATTTCAATGTAAATTTCTCATTGGGATCGTCAATGTTAATATATCATTGGGATCGTCAAGCTTAATGTCTCTTTGGGATCGTCAATGTTAATTTCTCATTGGGATCGTCAATGTTAATTTCTCATTGGGATCGTCAATGTTATTTCAATGTTGAATGTCTCATTGGGATCGTCAATGTTATTTCAATGTAAATGTCTCATTGGGATGGTCAATGTTAATATATCATTGGAATCGTCAATGTTAATGTCTCATTGGGATTCTAAATGTTATTTCAATGTTAATTTCTCATTGGGATCGTCAATGTTATTTCAATGTTAATTTCTCATTGGGATCGTCAATGTTAATGTCTCATTGCGATCGTCAATGTTATTTCAATGTAAATGTCTCATTGGGATCGTCAATGTTAATGTCTCATTGGGATCGTCAATGTTTATTTCTCATTAGGATCGTCAATGTTAATGTCTCATTGGGATCGTCAATGTTATTTCACTGTAAATATCTCATTGGGATCGTCAATGTTAATATATCATTGGGATCGTCAAGCTTAATGTCTCTTTGGGATCGTCAATGTTATTTCAATGTTAATTTCTCATTGGGATCGTCAATGTTAATTTCTCATTGGGATCGTCAATTTCAATTTCTCAGTGGGCTCGTCAATTTTATTGCAATGTAAATGTCTCATTGGGATCGTCAAGCTTAATGTCTAATTGGGATCGTCAATTTTAATTTCTCAGTGGGATCGTCAATGTTATTGCAATGTAAATGTCTCATTGGGATCGTCAATGTTAATGTCTCATTGGGATCGTCAATGTTAATTTCTCATTGGGATCGTCAATGTTAATGTCTCTTTGGGATCGTCAATGTTAATGTCTCTTTGGGATCGTCAATGTTATTTCAATGTTACTTTCTCATTGGGATCGTCAATGTTATTTCAATGCAAGTTGAAGAAAACCGAAAAAAGTATAAGTATTGATATTTCTAGGGGTATGCAAGTTGAAGAAAACTCGATGAATGCTAAAGGCAAGTGTGTTTTGATCTAAATTTCTCATTGCGATCGTCAATGTTATTTCAATATAAATTTCTCATTGGGATCGTCAACGTTAATGTCTCATTGGGATCGTCAATGATAATTTCTCATTGGGATCGTCAATGTTATTTCAATGTTAATTTCTCATTGGGATCGTCAATGTTAATGTCTCATTGGGATCGTCAATGTTAATGTCTCATTGGGATCGTCAATGTTTATTTCTCATTAGGATCGTCAATGTTAATGTCTCATTGGGATCGTCAAGCTTAATGTCTCTTTGGGATCGTCAATGTTAATGTCTCATTGGGATCCTCAATGTTATTTCAATGTTAATTTCTCAGTGGGATCGTCAACGTTAATGTCTCATTGGGATCGTCAATGATAATTTCTCATTGGGATCGTCAATGTTATTTCAATGTTAATTTCTCATTGGGATCGTCAATGTTAATGTCTCATTGGGATCGTCAATGTTAATGTCTCATTGGGATCGTCAATGTTTATTTCTCATTAGGATCGTCAATGTTAATGTCTCATTGGGATCGTCAAGCTTAATGTCTCTTTGGGATCGTCAATGTTAATGTCTCATTGGGATCCTCAATGTTATTTCAATGTTAATTTCTCAGTGGGATCGTCAATGTTATTGCAATGTAAATGTCTCATTGGGATCGTCAAGCTTAATGTCTCATTGGGATCGTCAATTTTAATTTCTCAGTGGGATCGTCAATGTTATTGCAATGTAAATGTCTCATTGGGATCGTCAATGTGAATGTCTCATTGGGATCGTCAATGTTAATTTCTCATTGGGATCTCAATGTTAATGTCTCTTTGGGATCGTCAATGTTAATGTCTCAGTGGGATCGTCAATGTTATTTCAATGTTACTTTCTCATTGGGATCGTCAATGTTATTTCAATGCAAGTTGAAGAAAACCGAAAAAAGTATAAGTATTGATATTTCTAGGGGTATGCAAGTTGAAGAAAACTCGATGAATGCTAAAGGCAAGCGTGTTTTGATCTAAATTTCTCATTGGGATCGTCAATGTTATTTCAATGCAAGTTGAAGAAAACTCGATGAATGCTGTAGGCAAGCGTGTTTTGATCTAAATTTCTCATTGCGATCGTCAATGTTATTTCAATGTTAATTTCTCATTGGAATCGTCAATGTTAATGTCTCATTGGGATCGTCAATGTTAATTCCTCATTGGGATCGTCAATGTTATTTCAATGTTGAATGTCTCATTGGGATCGTCAAGCTTAATGTCTCATTGGGATCGTCAAGCTTAATGTCTCATTGGGATCGTCAATGTTATTTCAATGTTAATTTCTCATTGGGATCGTCAATGTTAATGTCTCATTGGGATCGTCAATATTAATGTCTCATTGGGATCGTCAATGTTTATTTCTCATTAGGATCGTCAATGTTAATGTCTCATTGGGATCGTCAATGTTATTTCAATGTAAATGTCTCATTGGGATCGTCAATGTTAATATATCATTGGGATCGTCAAGCTTAATGTCTCTTTGGGATCGTCAATGTTAATGTCTCATTGGGATCGTCAATGTTATTTCAATGTTAATTTCTCATTGGAATCGTCAATGTTAATTTCTCATTGGGATCGTCAATGTTATTTCAATGTTAATTTCTCATTGGGATCGTCAATGTTAATGTCTCATTGGGATCGTCAATGTTAATGTCTCATTGGGATCGTCAATGTTTATTTCTCATTAGGATCGTCAATGTTAATTCCTCATTGCGATCGTCAATGTTATTTCAATATAAATTTCTCATTGGGATCGTCAACGTTAATGTCTCATTGGGATCGTCAATGATAATTTCTCATTGGGATCGTCAATGTTAATGTCTCATTGGGATCGTCAATGCTAAAGTCTCTTTGGGATCGTCAATCTTAATATCTCATTGGGATCGTCAATGTTAATGTCTCATTGGGATTGTCAATGTTATTTCAATGTTAATTTCTCATTGGGATCGTCAATGTTATTTCAATGTTAATTTCTCATTGGAATCGTCAATGTTAATGTCTCATTGGGATCGTCAATGTTAATGTCTCATTGGGATCGTCAATGTTTATTTCTCATTAGGATCGTCAATGTTAATGTCTCATTGGGATCGTCAATGTTATTTCATGTTAAATGTCTCATTGGGATCGACAATGTTAATATATCATTGGGATCGTCAAGCTTAATGTCTCTTTGGGATCGTCAATGTCAATGTCTCATTGGGATCGTCAATGTTATTTCAATGTTAATTTCTCATTGGAATCGTCAATGTTAATGTCTCATTGGGATCGTCAATGTTAATTTCTCATTGGGATCGTCAATGTTATTTCAATGTTGAATGTCTCATTGGGATCGTCAATGTTAATGTCACATTGGGATCGTCAATGTTATTTCAATGTAAATGTCTCATTGGGATCGTCAAGCTTAATGTCTCTTTGGGATCGTCAATGTTAATGTCTCATTGGGATCGTCAATGTTATTTCAATGTTAATTTCTCATTGGAATCGTCAATGTTAATGTCTCATTGGGATCGTCAATGTTAATTCTTCATTGGGATCGTCAATGTTATTTCAATGTTGAATGTCTCATTGGGATCGTCAAGCTTAATGTCTCTTTGGGATCGTCAATGTTAATGTCTCATGGGATCGTCAAGCTTAATGTCTCTTTGGGATCGTCAATGTTAATATATCATTGGGATCGTCAAGCTTAATGTCTCTTTGGGATCGTCAATGTTAATGTCTCAATGGGATCGTCAATGTTATTGCAATGTTAATTTCTCATTGGGATCGTCAATGTTATTTCAATGTTTATTTCTCATTGAGATCGTCAATGTTAATGTCTCATTGGGATCGTCAATGTTAATGTCTCAGTGGGATCGTCAATTTTAATTTCTCAGTGGGATCGTCAATGTTATTGCAATGTAAATGTCTCATTGGGATCGTCAATGTTAATGTCTCATTGGGATCGTCAATGTTAATTTCTCATTGGGATCGTCAATGTTAATGTCTCTTTGGGATCGTCAATGTTAATGTCTCAGTGGGATCGTCAATGTTATTTCAATGTTACTTTCTCATTGGGATCGTCAATGTTATTTCAATGCAAGTTGAAGAAAACCGAAAAAGTATAAGTATTGAGATTTGCAGGGATATGCAAGTTGAAGAAAACCGAAAAAAGTATAAGTATTGATATTTCTAGGGGTATGCAAGTTGAAGAAAACTCGATGAATGCTAAAGGCAAGCGTGTTTTGATCTAAATTTCTCATTGGGATCGTCAATGTTATTTCAATGCAAGTTGAAGAAAACCGAAAAAGTATAAGTATTGAGATTTGCAGGGATATGCAAGTTGAAGAAAACCGAAAAAAGTATAAGTATTGATATTTCTAGGGGTATGCAAGTTGAAGAAAACTCGATGAATGCTAAAGGCAAGCGTGTTTTGATCTAAATTTCTCATTGGGATCGTCAATGTTATTTCAATGCAAGTTGAAGAAAACCGAAAAAGTATAAGTATTGAGATTTGCAGGGATATGCAAGTTGAAGAAAACCGAAAAAAGTATAAGTATTGATATTTCTAGGGGTATGCAAGTTGAAGAAAACTCGATGAATGCTAAAGGCAAGCGTGTTTTGATCTAAATTTCTCATTGGGATCGTCAATGTTATTTCAATGCAAGTTGAAGAAAACCGAAAAAAGTATAAGTATTGAGATTTCCAGGGGTATGCAAGTTGAAGAAAACCGAAAAAAGTATAAGTATTGAGATTTGCAGGGGTATGCAAGTTGAAGAAAACTCGATGAAAGATGCAGGCAAACATGACTTGATCTAGAAGATTCTGGATTTGAAGGATATCTCTCCTGGTTCCGAGGTTGATACAATCGGAATTTGTGTTTGTAACTCTCTTTTTTATAAAAATACTCGGCAATCTGTATTAATTATGGATGACTTATCTGCTGAGATTCGTGTTTCTGCATGGAATCTGCCTCCTGAGGATTTAAATCCATTTATCGGTTCAATCATTGTTGTTCGGAGGGCCAAGATGACCCATAAACCTTATGGGAGATTGCTCACTGTCTCTGGTTGTTCTTCTGTCGAGATCAACCCTGCTATTCCTGAGGTAACCAGACTTGCTGAGTGGTATTCATTTAATAATACTGTCACTGTCCGTACCTCCTTGACTAAAGGTAATTTCGGTGAGATCTCTTGAGTAAGTTCACTTCCTGTTAGTCTTGCTGATGATGAAGTTATTTATACTAATTTGGGTGTCACCATCAGTAATATTTCTGAGTAGATATATCCTGTAGTAGCCTGTTCTGAATGTTCTCACAAGGTTTAATTGTACAAGTGAGATATCCCAGCTTGTGAGATATGCAAAGATACCGATTCTGGTTGATCAATTGTTTTTGACTCTCCGTGTTTTTGACGATTCCGGATCTATCAGCTTGATCGCCTTTACCAACACTGCTTTGGAGTTACTTAAAAAGGAGATCAGTGATATTCCTCTTCTCGAAGAGCGTTGAGCATTGACAAAACAATACAATCGCATCCGTATTCAATACTTGTCATATAGACGATAAATGTGAAAAATAATGCGAAATTCCACAAGAAGACTTCATAGTAAGATACATTCGATGGGCTGAAGCGCGAATAGATCGAGCTTGAATAGAGTCGAAATTCGTAAAATATCAATTTTGGCGAAAAAAGCAATTAAAAAGCTTATTTTTTCATGTAAAAATCTTTTTTATTAATACTTTATTTGTCTCAGTCCCGGACATTACTATACTACTGATAATGCTTTGCGATCTTAGCAACGACGAGCAATTTGATATTGTAAAGGAAATAATATTGAACATTTGAAATAAATCTGACACTCAGTTCAAAATATAAATCAATTTGAAATCGTTAACATCTTTTTCCTAACTCTTGGTAGATAAGATGACAAGCCTTTGTTACTTTTGTGATGCAAAGATAAATATCAATACTAGTTACACAATTATTGAACATTTCAGATAGTCATATACAAGAATTTGGGCAAATATTTTATCGTCTATGTTAGTCACGACTTCACTTGTTACGCTATTATTTCTGCTTATCTTTTTTGCAATGGAGCTCTTCCGGTCAGCGTGCAAAATATTATAAATATAAATTTCGCATGCTTTTAATCAGAAAGAAGTCGCTTCATAGATGTAGTATCAAAAATGTTGCTATGGATAAAATCTTCATCAATTTCCGTTTCTGCTGATGTCTCAGTTTCATTAGGGCGTGTCTTATCGTCAGATTCTATGCCAACATTATGTAACCTAACTGAAGCTATTTCCGTCATTCCGATTCCATCAGTTCGACTTTGGACCGTATCATTTGCCATATATGGACTAAAATCTGCATTTTTCATCCTATTTATGTATAAAATTGTGAAAATTATTCCCAAAATAATGAACAATATGAACACTGCGAAACCAATTCGAGGAACTGCAAAATATAAACATAGATAAAACTCATTTAGATCAAATACGCAAATGCAATTGTAAACTGGTATAACTTGTTAAATTATGCTCCTCGGCTCTAGTTGATGCTAGAAATTTATTATTATACCATTCAAAAGAGACTGTCGAATCCGGAGTACAAGTTAAAATATTAAATTTTGGTAACGCCATTCACATTCAAGTCCATTGTTTCTGCTTTCGATACTAGCACATACATGAAACATCAATCGCTACACTAAAATTGTACATTGGTTATTACATATTCGTCTTCCTTATTGTTTAAGCATATAACTAAAGACTGGTGGAATATGAAATTCAGAGACTCAAGAAGTGGAAGTTTTCATATATCGTTGCAATATACTTATACCAGTATTTTGAAAAAATTGTGCCCCTTTTTTCCTACTTTCACGAAAAATCATTCCATAATGAAAATCAAAATAATGTCGAACATGAATGCCACCTCTTAATGACCTAATTATGACTTTTCAACATCAACTATTAGCCTTTAAAATTTTTATCTATACTATCAATATATCAATATCTAAACCCAGTTATTAGAAAAAAACTGGGTTATAATTTGATTTCTACTTTCTATCTATCTGATCCTTTCTTTGATACTGTATTACTTACATGATCTTCCAGCTTGCTTCAATGAATTATCTGTATCGATTTTTTCTGTTTGGAAAGTGTTGATTGCAGTTGTTTGTTGATATGTTGAGGATTCATGATCTTCAGTTGCTTCTGTCACAGTGATATCAATTGATACTGTTGATGTTTTTATGTGTGAGATAGTTGTAGTTTTTCTTGGAGAACAATTGATTAATTGAATGTTATCAATGAGAATCGACCCAAAATCTGATGTAAACGCAGTGAATCCGATTCTGAAAGGCGAATGGTGTTCACCCAAAGCAACTTTAGCCGTTGTCCATTCGTGAAATGTTTCGATTGAAATTTTTGTTATAACTACTGTCTTTTCTTCGAATTTCAGATAAACTTGCAATTCACTATCATAAGCATCATCTGTATAATGCGAAAATTGTAAGGTGCAAAAGTTGGATGAATGCTGAATAAAGTTGGATGTTTCAATTTGATGTTCAGTCATGTACCAATTTCCTTCTGTTATCATGTAACCTCCATTCATCTTAGATGAATCATCATTAAAATCATCTCCTCGGACTGGACTTCCCCATCTAAATGAATCGTCTAGTGATGACCATGCACATAGATCAAGATCAAAAGCACAAGATCCACAGACAGATTCATCGAGTCCATTGACACAATCAGATTTCCAATCGCAAACAGCATCAATAGGAATGACCTCATCATATCCATCACAAACGAACACTTGTTGATTAGAATATCCTTCTACAAGGGCAATATCGTCGATAGCAATTATACTTGAACCTCGAACATTTCCATTAACTTGTAAGATGTAATTCGAAGTTGAGTTTGATGGTAAATCAAAAGGAAGGTGGACCTTAATCCATTCTGATTTTGAATGAACGGATAATGGTGTTATTGTGTCGATGGAATATGAAGTTCTTTCGGATGATGTCGAAACTAACTGAAAAGTTAAATAGCTTTCATCTGATATCGATTCACCGAAAAACACAGATAGCGTCAAAGTATATTGGAAACTCGATAATTCAATCGGCATTGACTCAATTTTTGCTTCGCCATCGGTATCAATATTTTCATTACCAGTGAGTAATAAATATGAGCCATGGTAAGAGCCAGTGGTAACATCAAATGATGGAGCTTCATAATAATTTGAACGAATACTTGGTGTTCTTATGACCCAAACATTATCAGAACTTGCATCTATCCAAGAACATTTACCAAAATCAAAGTTACAATCAACTCCATTAGGTGAGCATGATTTATCTGATAACTTAATATCATCAACAGCAATGTAACCTAATGAGTCATTCTTGTGTAAACCATAGAAGGTGAATTCAATAGTGTGTGGTCCATTCGATGAATAATCGAGTGCTACTTTGCGCCATTGATTGTAAACATTGGCTTCAATTCTGTACAAGATTGCGTCACTGTCGTGCGATGATGAATAAACCCTGATCTTCATTGTTTTACTCATTAATCCAAACATTTGAAACCAAAACGATAAACACGAAGACTTGGGATTCGTTTGTTGCTTGATTGAAAATGAACAGGTTGAATGAATGGGATCATGTAGAGTGTTTTTCAAGAGCAAGTATTTACCAACTGGTGTTCCAAGAGTGTGGTCAATCAGAGGACCACAATTTTTGCAGTTAAGAGTGTTGATGATTTGAGGTTCAATTATCTGAGCTGGATAATCCAAGAATTGGCAATTTCGGGTTGAATCGAAATCACAGAATGTGTTTTTGGATAAACAAAATCCCTCAAAAATGCTAATGTCATCAATGGCAATAGTACTTAGTCCATGGGAATCCAACTGAGTTTGTATTTCAATGCTTAAAGTTTCCGAACTTTGCATCAGACGAAGAGCCAACTCGACTTCTAGCCAAGCTCGACTCGTATCATCAAAGATAACCAATAGCGTTTCAGATTTTCCATTAACCTTTTGAACTACTTTGATTGAAGAGGACAAAGTTGTCGAGTCGATGAAATAATAAAACTTGAAACAAACGTTAGAATTGTTTATAAAATTGATATCTTTCGAAATAAAAGACTGAGATTCTTTGCTGAGCAAATAATTCCCTTTTTGTGTGCCATTCATGTGGTCGATTTCCGGAGCTTTCTTCGATTTTGCTGAAAGTCCATTAGAAATTTGCATATTCGATATTCGTGAACCACAAAGAGTTCCATCGTCAAAGTTACAAGCAAATAGCTTTTGTGGGTTCGTTTTTGATGAAATGTCTGAACAATTACCAGGTAATAACTCAATATTATCGATTGCAATGTCCCCAGACTCACTTGTTCCTCCAACAGCACTGAATATTATTCGATATTCAAGTGGCAAATTTGTAAGACTCAGAGAATGTTTCATCCACCTAGATGAGCTCGGTGGTGCAATGGTATCTACGATTTTTCTATTCAAGGTGCCAGACTCTTTTATAAAAACTATTATTGCACCGATGTTACTTTGGTTGGAAACTTTAGAGTAAAGGTAATAATCAAAAACTATACAAATCTCAGGTGATATAGATAAGCTTTCACTCTCGAGCTGCGCTGAATTATTGTATTTCAATTCTCTTTCATCGACAAACAAATACCATCCGAATTGACCACTTGAATCTTTATCTGGTCCTGAATAAGGCGATGGTGTTGATCCGGAGTTGCGAAGCCATGAAACTGTTCCAGTATTATGCCAACCACATGTATCTTCCTCAAAACTACAAGAGCCAGGAGATTCACAGGGCTTTTCGTGCAATGACACATCGTCAATAGCAAAATGATCTTTATCAGATTCAATATTGAATTCTATCGTTAGGTTACCCGAGTTTACCAAATTTGAATGCTCAAGTTGAACATTTACACGTCGATAGATCCATGCACTGTTCGAATTCATCTCAACTTCATCTGAAGTTATCTGATATTCTTTGGAGAGTGTTGCACTATTATAAATGATTGAGATGACATCTTTTTTACCTGCTAAAGGTGTTGTCCAAAATGTCAAACATTTATCAGTCCAATACAAGTCATTGCTGATCAAAGCTCTCATCGCACTTTGGGACTTATCTAAACTCAAAATGTGTCCACTTGCTACTCCTAGTGAATGATCACTCATAATATTTATAGCTGCGGCTTCAATTCTTTCCAAGCCATCAAGAGACCAAATGCAATTATCAAGTTCGAAATCACAAACACCATTTACAGGACACTCTTTACCTTCATCGAATTTGATTGATTTGAGAGCAATAATGAAATCTTCAGAATCAGTATCATCTATTTGAGTTATTCTTGTATTTGCTGATGCATTGAATTTCAGTCTAAACTCATTGCCACTCTTGATATTAACAAACTGTTCTATCCAGCCATTGCTTTGAGAGTCAACTTTGTTCATAATTTGAGTAGAGTACAAAGATTTTTCTTGCATATCTAAACTCAGTGAGCATCCAAATCGACAAAACATTCTATAAGTTATTTTCAAGCATGATGAATCAACTGGTGAATGCCAAAGGGAAGTTAATACAGCTTGATTAGTTTCTTTCGAATTAGTATCACTAAGAACATGGATATAAAAATCATCTTCTTCAGGCAGTTGATGCCAAACTCCTACATCTGATGGAGTGTTCGTTATTTTCCATACTGAGTTTGTGGATGAAATAAGGTCTGGTATGTACCAAGAACACAAAGTCTCTTGAAAATCGCATGAAAAATCAAAGTCAACATTTTCCTTTTCATCACCATAACAATTGGTCATCTTGAATGAGTCCAATCCAACAGGATAGAATGTCGGTGCATTTTCTGGCAACTGATACGCGATAAATAACAATTGATATCCGTTCCCAAGTCCACCCAGCGAAACTGAACCACTTCTCCATCTAAAGTCATCACCTCGAGGACTCAAAGTGTCTAAAGTCTTTTCTAAAGAGTTTTTAACCAACTTGATCATCAAGTGTGGTCCATGATATGGTAAAAAGTATCTAAAGTTTAAAATGCATTCATCGCGAGTTGAAAATAACACAGGAGACTTCAGTATTGCGTTACCATCCGAGTTTTTGTTTGTAACTGCAAGATACTGACCACTTGTATCGCCAGAGCCATCAGTCGAAGGGTAAAGGTTGTGACGGACTTCTTGGGGTTTGACAAGCACCCATTGATTAGAGCCAGTGCTGAGCCAAGAACAAAAATCATTTGAATTGAAGTCACAAGAGCCACAATTCGCTTCATCCGATCCATAAGGACATTCGGATTTCCCGTTGCAGACATAACTTTCATCGATACATGAAAAATCTTCAGCACAAGTAAATTGGTCAGTATGACATGTAACACTTGGTTTTGCTTTTTTACTTGCATCAGGCAAACTGGAGTAACATTTATCACTGAATATAATGTCATCAAGAGCAATGTACTTAGCATCGTTTTCATATTCATTAATTACAGGAGATGATTGAACTCCAATGAAATTGAGATGAAATGGCAGTCTCATTGAGATGGAATCAGTTCTGACTGTATGCTTTACAAAATCATTTTGTCCTGTAACTTCAGTTAAAGTTTCCAATACTTCGTTTGTTTCCGAATCCTTGATAACTAAACGAAGGCTAAATGCTGGGTTAGGGTTATTAAAGTAAAAAGTGATTGCACATCCCACAGTGTTCGTGATCAATGGGCCAAAGAAGTAAGTCTCTATTTTTGAATCTGATGTAATGTATGGTAGGAAAGCAAAGTGACCATACGATGATCCAGTTGTGTGATCTCTTGAAGGGCGAGTCTCAAGCTGGCCACTTCCAGTTACAATTTCCCATTTACTTATGGAATTGGAAGTTGATAACCAATCATTATTTAATGAATCATCTTCGAAATTATAAATCATATAAGAACAAGAAACTTCGTCTTCACCTTTTGGACAATCGAAAGTTCCATCGCATTTTTTATCCAAACTTATTCGAGCTCCATCTTTACAGATAAATTGTTTTTCTGTTTTAATTGTCTTATCATAACCACAATTCAACAACTTTACATTTCTGATGGAAATGGTTGGGTAAATCTTCGAGTTTACTATTTCAGAATTGAAGCTAATCCTGAAAGAATGAGAGATTCGTCCGATGGAGACTTGGCTAGACGTCCAGTGGTCAACTGAAGAGTTTTGATAGTTGCTATTAAACCATATTTTCAGAGCTTCTCTGTGTTCCATTAGTATCTCCACTGTAAGAGTATCAACGAATTCTGTTTGATATTCAAATGAAAGAAGACAAGATGATGACGAATGACTGATCACAGGACTAGTTAATGGTGTTATAACATTCGAAAAGGGACTTGGAACAAAAGTGGCATAACCATTCGTGATATCCCAATCATTGGAACTGTAACCACATTTGCTTCCGTCAAACGTACAGTCACCACAGTTTACTTCATCCTTTCCGTTCTTGCAATCAATTATAAAATCACATACAGAAGAGACTGCAATCTTTTCGTTATTGCCGCATTCAAAGAACGTCTTTTCTTCACAATGACCAATATTCAAGTTAATATCGTCGATCGATTTCGGTCCAGGTCCATTCGCAACAATATAGAGAAATAAAACATTATCTTGATGTTTGCTATCAATTTGAATTGATAGTTTGGCAAATGACCACGGAGAATACGAATAAGTGGACTTTGTTGGAGAGAGTTGTCTAACAGAGGAAATCGAACCATCTAAATAGTGCAAATAAATCTCCAATCTTGATGTTGGATAAGAATCGTTGTATGGAAGTGAATAAGCAAATGACAAACAAACATATTGAGTGCCTTTTGGAATCGGAAAGGGTTGTGATGCTAGCACTGAAGCACCTTCCTCGTTGAGAGTATGGATATAAGAACCTTTATCATCATACAATGTATAATCAATTGGAGGATACTGGTTGGGATATGATGCGTTAGGCATGCCGATCGTCCATTCAGAATCAACAGTCAGTTGCATCGATGGTTGATCAATATAAACAACTGTTGAAAGGGGTAAAGTATTCCAAAGACATTCACTTTCAAAGTCACACATAAATTCAGACTCGCATGTTCCAGCTTTTATGAATATATCGTCCAAAACAATTGATCCATGAGATGAAGGCTCGTAGGATCCACCAAAAATGATCTTGTGTGAAGAGTTCATCATCAATGCAATTCTTTTTTGATACCATCGCAATCCCAAATTATAATTAATTGAATAAAAAGGTTTGATTTTAGATGAATCTGATGTTCGATCAGCAATCCAAGTTGATAAAGAACAATCGCAATTAACTTTATATGAAAATTGTAAACAATTAAGACCTGAGTGTTTTTTGAGGGGAATGAAGAAATAACTTGTGTCTCTAGTGTTAGGAGCAAATGGAAATTCAAGAGCAATAACTGAACCTTTTTTGGATTCAGTAGTTTTATCATCCATTTCGACAGACAGATCATATCCACTAGAAACTTTCCAAAGTTGGTGCATAGATGGTTCAACTTCCAATGGACAGTAAACGTCAGCTTCAAAGGTACATTCGATTGAATCTTTGGCTTGCAAAGAACATGAGCCGATTCGTAAAGAAACTTCGTCTAATGCTAATTTTGAATCTTCACTGCTTCCTTCAATAGATATTTGGAAATCACCATTCATGAGAAATGATTTTTCTAAATTTTTCCAGTTATCATCATTTCCAATGCAATCTCTAACATAAATTGTTTCATTGTTTTCGAGTTTTCGATTATTCAGTTCAATTGATATTTTGTTATTGCCTATTGAACACCAATAAGATAGAGACAAACAGTAAGGACCGAGTCCATTAAACTTTTTGGAAGTTATTATTGCTTCTTGTTGGGAATGAGTTGAATCAATATAAATATAACCACCAAAATACTTATGAGTTGCATCAACTATGGGATGATCAAAGCGACTGTCAAATTTGTGTTTATGTTTCCAGGTATTTACTAGCCAATTGGAATGAGAAACTTCATCGTCAAAGTTTTCAGACAAATGCACAGTTCCTATTGTAGATGGAATATCAGAGTCTTGATGACAAAGTCCATTTTCAAATTTTATATCATCAATGGCGAAAAAACTTTTGCTTCCATGAAAAAGGAATGAAACTGAAAAAGGTTTCTCATTTGCTAAGGTTACTTTATATTGTGTCCATGCATCGGATTGTTTTTCCAACTGATCAGAGTTGAATTGTGAAACAGATTGAGACATTGATTCACCCGAAGATGAAACGTAATTTATCATTACTTGAGCAAATGCATTATTATGTGATGACTGTGAAAAGAAGAGTCTGAATTGCAAGCATGTCGCTTTGCTGGATGGTAAGGTCGGACTGGTCAACACATAATCACTGGTCTTTGATGTTGGAATATTGTATAGAAACATGTTTGCATTCGAAAAAACTTTTGAAAAAGAATTTGTAAAGATGTTCGAGTCAGGTAATCGACCATAACCAAGAAGAAAGGAATTTTTGGAAAAAATATATCCACAGGTGTTTTCACTGAAATCACAATTTTGTTCAGAGGCACATGACTTGAAATCGATGCTAAGATCATCAATTGCTATAGAAGAATCATCTTTACTCTCTGAATATTTGTCTCCGACAATCATAATCTTGTAATCATCATCACTTTGACCAGAAGGCTTCAACTGAATTTTGACATTTATCCAGTTTTGTTGACTCTCAATTGAACTTGAAGACCAAATCGGAACTAATGATGAGTTATTAAATGAATAAAATATTTGAACACGATCTCGTTTGTTATCAGGTTTAAATATATTGAATTCAAGACACTGAGTTGACCAAGAACTGAAAATATTTTCACTTATGAATCGAGTAGAAGCTGGAATGTTGACTAAGACATTTGAAGTAACAAGGTACTTATTGCTGGTCAGATTTGAAGCAGTTGCAACCTTTTCATCTTTTATCGTCCATTTAAAGTTAGGATAGTTTACATCTGATTCAATAAACCAATTACAAGATGAAAAATCATCAAAGCTGCAATCAATTGTTTTAGTACAAGATCCTGAAGAAACTCTCAACGGCCCCAAGAATATGCCTGATGAAGTAATTGTGAATTGAAGAATCGTGAAATAATCATGGTTCAGGTCTATCGTCAGACTTTGCTCAGACCATCCATCATAATTTGAACCAGATCTTGACCATATTGGGACTAGATCAACTTTTTGACTGTTTTGATTGGTTAATATTGATTCCAAATTCAAAGTACCGACATCAAAACCGAACATGTAATAGTGAAAAGATATACAGAATTGTCCATCTCCAGGACTAATGAGAGATGATTTCAATTGTCCACCAGTTTCTGACCAAATATAATTACCTTGTAAAGGCTGACCTATCATAAACAATATGCAAAAATTAGACAAACTATATTGAGATGAAAAGACAAGGTACCTTGAAAAGTGCGATCAGGTTGATCGAAATGCAATGGATAGCTGTAGCCACCAAGCGATAGTGTGTTACTTTCCCAGTCACAAGTGTCATTAATGAAGTCACAACCAAGTGCTTTGAGAGAATCAGTTGAACATTCAGTCTCTATAATAATTCAATTAAATGTGAGTATTTGATCAAATAATAAAAGTCAAGAATAAATGAAATAATTAGTTGAGTCGATATGTTCATTGTTGTTCATTCATTGATAGATTCTTAACAATATCTCTCGTTTCCCTCGCATTAAAAGTAAATAATCAATAATAACATCTGTTTTAAGACTAGGATAAGCTGTGCATAAATTAATAATCTAGTCGAACCAGGCAGAAGCGCCATGCATATGATCGTTGAAGCAAAGGATCAAATTTTTCGCAAAAATTGCGTTTGATAAGTTTTATTCACGTTACTCGCTAGAGACAAAATTAGAGTAAAGGTAAATAATGGGAAGGATAACGGTAAATTAGACAGGAAAGGGAAAAGACGAAAACAATAATCTTAGGATTAGGATAAATTAAAAGAATTAATAACAATAACAATAAATGTACAATGTTTAACTTGTTGTCAGTATATTCACGTTTCACCAAATGACCAGTAAAAGGTTAGAGAGAAAAGAGAAGAAAAGAAAAGGTAAATTAGTGGTGGAAGTGGATGACAAGATGAAAGTTAAATTATATTGTTAAATAATGTATTAACGTGAACAGTTAGTTGAAGTATCAAAGTTCGTCAAGATAATAAGGTCGCTAAAATATTTGTGAATGAACCAGTTTCGGACATCATTAGTTGATAAGCTTAAAAGTGATCAAGAGAAAAGGTAAATAAGCAAATTAGTGTGAGAGTCAAGTGAAAGTGAGATACGAGGTCTGAGGAAAAGCGCAATTAATTAGAGGAATAAAACATCTATCATTGAGAATACGAGATGCATTGTTAAATAGCTTTCACAATGTTTCTCGATTAAAGGTTCGAGTAGAGGAGTGTTCATTTGCTTATCTTTTGCTTTTCATTACTATTTCATCGTTGTCATTCAAATATACTTTGTCTTCATGAGTACCAATGAATACTGAATAAAGGCGGTCGTCATCTTTTCCTTCATATATAAAGGTATCAGTAATATCCTGAATTTCAGATTGGTTGTGCTTGTGTCACAGGAGACTTCATTAAATTATTTTCTTGATATTGTCAACTTTCTCATTTCATTAATAAGTTTGAAATAGCAATTATCTGTTTGTGATTGTCTTCATTGTTTGATATTCAACGCTATCCAAGGTGCTTCAATATTCAAAATCGTGCAACTTTATTGTTTCCAAAATGCATTTATCGGTAAGTTTCATTAAACATTTATGATTAACTTAAAGAAAAGGAAATTGTTATGATTACTGTAATATAAGTGATTATTCCCCATTAATTGTGCTCTAAAAGTCCACAACTTTTATCAGTAATCAAGGATCATTATTTTATTTTAGATTGTTGCTTTTGCTTTACTTGTGACCTTGACCTTAACGGAGGCTAGAAATGATCTCAAGGCACTCGAAACAGCGTACTCATCGCGATACCCATTACCGCCACCAGAATATGAACAATCACATGGATCTTATGGGAAACATGATTCATCTTATGGAGCTCATGGACATGATGATTATGGTTAGTTTAATCGCCATTTGGATACCAATTTTATCTGTTTGTTGTTCACTTTTTTCAAGATCACTGTTTTGAATTACTAAACAGGAACTCATGATAAATATGGTGATCACAATTCAGGATCTCATGGATTGAAGAAGTACTCTAAATATGGTTTGAACAAGGCTGATGGAGCTCAAAGTGGTGCTTATGGGCGAAACCATGGTTTCGGTCTTTACTCAAGGAATCGCGGTTATGGTTATGAGAAACATTATGCTTATGATAAAGAGGTAGGTCACTTGCACTGTCATCTCACTGATCTCATCTCTAGTTATTGTCCTTCATTCAATTAGTTGCTTTCAACTTGAAAGTTAATGAGGTCAATTTAAAGATGATCTAAGAACAAAAAGAAACAATAAAGTGGTGACAGTTGATGATGATGACCAAGAAAATGAAAAGATTGATGGTCATTGAAAAAATGAAAATGACAGTTTTCATGAATGATGATATAATAATTATTCATTTCTTTCCTTCAACACTTTTACACTTTTCAACTCGACAGTTTTCAACCAATAAACATGGATCAGATCATGCAACTCAATCTGGACACCACGGACATCATGATGAACATGGTCAACACGGTAAGCTAGGAATCAAACTGTTCTGCAGATCTAATTTTGACCAATTACAAGATAAATTTTCTAGTAAAACTCGAAAAATAACTGAGAAAGAGACAAAAGAAGATGAAAGACAAGCATTAATTTGAAAACTTTTATTCACCGAAAAGTGATTAAGAATACTTTTATAATTGATCACAATACTCGGACAATTTGATCGATATGTATTAATGAATTAAAGAGTAAAGTCTTAGTCGATTCTCTCGCTGCAATGATGAATAAACATGTACCATGGTAATCAAGTCAAGCATAATTCGTTTTATGTAATTGGTTCCACTATCCTCTTTGACATATCTTTCAATTGCTAATCTTGTTCTTATTCAATCACTATTAGACCTTGCTGCCCATGGAGACTACAAAAACGATCGATATGGAGCTCATGATAAATTCGGTAAGCATGGACATGGAAAATATGGCCACAATGCTGGATCCTATGGTAATCATGGACAAAACTATAAAAGGTAATGAAATTAATTTTGATTTATGTTAGGTAAAATTGTCTTGATTGGCTTAAGTAAACCTTGAAAAGTCCAATCGGTCGATGTACTTTTGTAATGAACCTTCATGTTATTGTTTTACCAAACAGTTTGAGATAAAATTACCAATTCAATTGACTGAATAAATTGAACTTATTCTGAAATCTCTTTTCCCTTATCACAGATTACCCAAACAACATGTCTCACCATACCTCGGAATGTACAGAGGAGGATATAATGCGCCATCAAACTATGAAGCACCCATTCCATATGAAGCATCTCATGAACAACCCTATCGAACCTATTCCGATGCACCAAAATCTGAGCCTCAATCCTCTAAATATTACTAGATACCAACTAATTTGAATAATATGGATGATGAGTTGACTAAAGATTTCCTTCAACATTGGTTGATCCATATTCTTGATCAAATCTCGAATCAATCTTATCATCTCAGCACGTGTAAAATATTTTTACAAGCCTAACCAATTAACCTTAAGAAATGAAATCAAGTGACAAAAGGTGACCAACAATTCATTAAAATATAAATGCATCAGACAAAAAAGCTAAACCATGAAAAAGCAACTCTTTCATTACCAAAATCAAGGTAATATTTGTAGACCTTTTTTTGGTGATTTTTTGTACATCAAGATCATTTGAAACAGTTGAGCCAATAAGCCCTTGTTACTCCGAAAGCTACCAAAAAAGTTTCTCATCATTATTCATTACTAATGTTATTTTCATCTAATCAATTGTAACTCACAATCTGGTTATTTTTGTTTTAACCCAAATCTTGATTCATATCTTCCGTCAACTCATCGTTCTACATGCTTTTACTTCTATTGTTTTTGCTCAAACTGTTTCCTAACCATAAATTGTTGACAAACAAAATGTAATTGTTTATTTGCTACAAATTATCTAATTATTAACTGACTTCTTACCTTTACTCAGATAATAACATGAAACAAAACGCGGTAAACGTAAAACAAAAGCCACAATAAACACACTTTTTTCACATCAATTAAAATCTCAATTAACTGTTGCTTCTTAAGAGGAAAAAATTCAGACAAACAAATGATTGTTACTTTGAATAAATTAAATCTCATTTAAATTAGTCACTTAGTTAATGGTCGATTAGCAACAATTAAACCTAATTTCATGCAAACCTTTGTTCTTGAATGTTACCCTTTGGCAGTCAAGAATCAGATTGAGTCTCGATATTAATTTTGATTTTACAATTAACCTTCAACTTTGATCATCTTCAACTAAATTTAATGTTCAACCTAAAAGTAAATCTCAAACAATTGTATCTACAATTTAATGAGCAACGGGATAAACAGTCCGAATAATGAATGCTGTTAAACACTAAACCATTATCATTACAAACAAATTTATTATTAAAGTGGGAATAATTGTCATCAAATGATAGTTAAATGTTGCTCATTTCACTTTCCTTTGCTGATACAGTAAACTAAATGAAATAATTTGACACAAAAATAGGTAGGTTGATAGGTCATTAACAATATCCCTCGTTTTCCTCGCATTACAAAGAAATAATCAATGATAAAATCTATTTTGTGATTAGAACAAGCTGTGCATAAATTAATAACCCAGTCGATTCAGGCAGAAACGTCAAAGGAAAGGGTCATATTTTTCACGAAAATTGCGTTTGATAAGTTTTATGCGCGTTACAGGCTCATTTCATTTGCAGTAACAAAAAGATCCGCCAGTCAGAACACGATTCTTTTCACTAAATCACTTTCTCATCCAACCCTTAAACCCCTGAGATAAAAATTAATCATGAAATATTCGTTATTAGTAATGCTATTGCTGAAGCAGGTATAAATACTTGAATGCAAAAAAGCAAAGACGCGAACATTTCTGTGTGTTCATCTTATCCACTGGATTTACACTCTCTCTAGTTTACTCTACAAGACTTGGTTTCGCTGGGAATCATACTAATGTGTATCACAATAATGTAATAATATTCAAAGTTTTATCATAATTATGACATTTGATTGCTTTCCATTGATTAAACGATAATCTTGATATTTATCATATTCACTCATAACGCAATAGCCTAACCAGGAAGTGTTGGAATATAATACCACTTATTATCATTTAGTGGTTAATCTCGATTAAATTGTATTATATTAATCGACATGAAGAGTTAGATTAACAAATGTGAACTCTTTAGATACATCTTTGTCATCGAGTTGCGACACTGAAAGATTAGATTATGCAGGAATCTGAATAACTTACCAACTCTGATACAAAATAATACAAAAGTTTAACAGGTATCTAAAGAGGTAGACGTTTCTGATTCATTTACTGCGAGTTTTATCTTTTCTTTGATGTGGAGAAGCAGCTTTCAATATAATAAAATACAGTCAATCGTCTATTAAAATTATGCAAAACGATCATTTGATGGCGAACAATTTCACTATCAAATACTTGATTAAATTGTTGTTATTAATTTATCTGAATATTTTTACATAGGAAATGGGAATAGTGAGAGACTCAGACTTGAGTTTTAATGCTCATGCTATCGATAAATAACGATATGCTATGGTATCGATATAATATTATATAACAATTAGCAAATAACATGCCTGTCACAATTTTTATCGAATTGTAATGACTCTGATGACAATTTATGGCTCGGGTTTAGTCGCATCTCATCGAATCATCATTATTAGAATTTAAGATTCAATTATTATAATAATTAATAATCGTTTTCTTTATAATTTTCTTCTGACAAGTTAACTATTGACCAATTTCAAAACAGTTCCAGTTCATACAATCCAACTATTTGATTAAATACTGGTTTGTCGGACTCTAACAGTTGGATTCACAGTCTCTCCCCTCTGGACCTCTACCTATCTTTTATTTTTTCAAAGAATTCTACTCAGAAACAGCGGTCAAAAACACTTTTAATTTTTGGACAGGGACTAAAATGGTACCAATCCTTTGAGGTCTAATTTAAAATGTTTCAATACTGAATACTAATGCTCTCTTTGATTCACCAAGATCTCAGCCATTGCTGACCTTAACTTCCACAAAATACATTATACATTCAACTGACCTAAGTTTTGGACGTCGCAAGGACTAAAATCATGATTTGAGCGATAGTCTTTTGGATAAGGTGTAAAGTTGATTTTAAAATTGTTATTATAAGAAATATTAATAGAAATATAATATAAACACAATTTGTCGATTGATCTTCAATCAAATCAATTATTCAAAAATATTCAGTAACATCATTCTTGTTTTCCTCGACTAATATGATTTGTCTGTGGTCAAGGTGATAGATTTAAATTGTGATCCAATCGAAAATTGGATTGGAATAAAAATAAAGAAAACACAACTCACCTTTGATAGAAACCAATAAAAAAATCACATTAATTGTTAAAGTAAAACATATTTTTAGTCTTATCATGATGTAGCGAGAAGAACGAATTGAAAGAAATTAAAATTCGATAAAAAATGAAATAAAATTAATTTATAAACCATTAATGTAACAAATTAATTATGAAGAGTCAATGGGACATTATTTAAGAATAATGGGGAAACTGATAAAATTTTCATAAATAAAATTATGATTCGTTGGGTGTTTCTGATGATAGTTAGATATTCACATATCTGAATCAATGAATAAAACACCATTTATGCCAATTTGAAGATAATTGTCACAAGATTCCGTCAAAATAAGTTATATTTATCAACAAATATATCGCGAGTCCACTCATTATTTTCAGATTATTTGGAAATTAGAGCGAAATTTAGAAAAAAACAATGAAGGTTAAAATAGGATTCCATAAAATTAGATTAGAGGCAAAGTAATAATCTATACTTTTGATATTTTTGATCTAATTGTCTGATTATCAATTTGATTCTTTTATTCCAATGATTGAGACTCAATCCCAGTTTGTAAATTAATTTTTTGACGCGAAACAGACAAAAAGGAATCAATGTACCTAGAGATTTATTGTTAAAATTGTGGTGAATAATTTGCTTTAACCAAATCTCGTGAGCAATAAAATTCAAATTAACTTAAAATTTAAATGTCATTAAACGCACAATAGAATGAAAGGTTGTGTTGAAAAGGATTGACTAGAAA
Source organism: Tetranychus urticae (assembly GCF_039701765.1). Taxonomy (NCBI): domain Eukaryota; kingdom Metazoa; phylum Arthropoda; class Arachnida; order Trombidiformes; family Tetranychidae; genus Tetranychus; species Tetranychus urticae. The sequence continues at coordinate 135,363 of NC_142959.1, forward strand.
ATAAACTCGATAGATGGTGCTTAATTTAAGTTTTAGTTGCATGTGTTAAGTTAACCAGTGCTAAGCAACCAGAAGTAACAAACCATGTAAAGTTCAATCAGTTTACTCTATCTTTTATAGTTATCTTCAACAGTTCAATTTAGTCTCAACTTACAAATCGCTGACAACAGGGAGAGTGATGAAGCGAATGAGATTATTGACTCGAGGATAACCGAGGATATCTTGATAACCAAATTTCGTTTGACGAACTGACTGATGTTATGGAAAAACGAGACGTAAGCTAGATTCATTTGTAGGTTTATTCCTGATTCTAATATTAATAATTGCATTTTTTTATTTCAGTTCCAGCGTAAATTTAATACACCAGTTCGATAGCATCAAGAATATATAGAGTCTGATGATCAGCAAAGTGACACTGAATGTATACCTGATAATCAGTCTAAAAGAAAAGGTAGAGACAAGCGACCGGCCGCAAAGGTGCAAGACGAAGTAAATGACTTATTTTTAGAGATTTATTAGGGCTAGAGATTTACATTCAATATTCTGTTCATTTCCAATTTAAGAACTTCCCTTATTGGTTGACTATGCTTCTCTTGATTTTTTTCAACAAAATCATTGAACAAAGCTATCTGTTTATGTACAATTGGATGATTCGGGTTTAAATTAATAGCTCTTTTCAAGCTTTGAAGCATTAACATCACCTTTTCTTTTCTGTAATAAATTTCAAAAGCCATCAAATGTGTAGATATGTTATTTTTAACCAATAATTGTAATGGTTTCAGGAACTTGATAGCTTCTTCTAAGGGGTTCTCTGGTCGCTCCAATTTACTTGGAATTAACTTCTCGTTGAACATTTCACCCCCAGTAGTCTCTTTGCCCGAGTTGGCTGCTACTGAGCTGTTTGCATCAGACTTTTCACCTGAATTTGGCAGAGAGCCAGAAGAATTTGAATTCAGGGGGTGAGAATGGTTCGGTTGTTCATGATTTTGATGATGAGAATTAGTTTCACTTGAATTCAACAAGTTGATGTTCCCCGAGTTGACAGTTGTAGCAGTGGACAAAGGTGATGCCGTAGTTGTCGTAGTTACACTGGATGATAATGTTGCAGATGATGCTGAGACTGGTCCTTGTTCCTTCTTAGCTTCAGCTTTTTTCTTGGCTTTTCTCTGTTTACTCATCATCTTTTTGAATTCAGAGGCACTTACTCCCTGAGGATTTATGTTTTCTCCAATTTCTTCATCTCCCAGCGGTTTGTCATATAATCCAAGATAGACTTCAATTGCAGTCTTGGCAGCATCGAAGTAGAATTTATGGCTTTTCAGGACATCTTCCAATCTTAAAAGCCCCATGTAGGATCGAAGTGTCATTTTTCTCATACAATAAGTATAGAAATCAAATTGATCTTCGGTTATCTCGGCAAAATGTCTGTCAATTTCAATACACTTTTTTAGTGAATCGCCCCATTTACCAAGTCTCTGGTAAGCTTGCGCTGCTTCATTCTGATACCACATACACTGCATTTCGTTCAGATTATCACTAGCACTTACCCCTTCACGGGTAAACTTTGAACACATCTCCTCAGCATCGCGAATACGGTTAGCTCTCAGTAAATATTTTGCACATTTCGAGTTGAGATAACGATCAGCTGTATCCAAACTTTGAGCTTCCTCTATGCAGAATACTGCCTCTTCAATGTTACCTGCGTGTTTGTAAATTTTACCCTTCAACACATAAAGCTCTATTAATGTTGGAGTATGACTAAGGGCTTCATTGATGAATTTCAACGCCTCCTCATAATTTCCTAAGTAATCAAAATGTTGAGCTAAATAGTAGTCAACCCATAGAATGGTTGTTGCATCCTCTAGACCATCACTTGAATCGGCAGATTCGAAGTAACCATGATTTAAGAGATTATCATGATATTTAAGAAAGAGTTTTTCGATAACTTGTCTTTTGAATAATGGTTGCTGTAAATATTTGTTTGTAAATAATGAAGAGGGTGGTGAAGATGAGGTGAAAGAAATTGATTGAGATTTTGCACCAAAATCGCCTCCACTTGAAAACGAACACTTTTTTGGTAAAGCATATAAGCTCTTCAAATCTCTGAATAAAGCTGGCTGTCCTTTCCTCAAGCTTTTCTTAATGTAGGATTCAGCATGTTTTTCGAATTTAGCTTCATCCATGATAAAGGTTAATGGCATTCTGAATGGCATTTGAGCTTTGGGATACAATTCTTGAAACTCCTGGTAAAGTTTTAATTTGGCTTCCTCATGATCATTTCTAAAAACATCAGAACAATCAATAGCAGTATTACCATTACTGCTAAGGTTACTCTTGCCAATATGATCCTCGCCATGATTGGTTTCGTTTTTGTTATTATTAGTATCGCCAATATCAGCCTCACTTAGTCCTAATGCTACTTCTAATTGCTTATAATAACTAGTGTTTTCAGGATTGCGAGCAATTAAATTTTCTCGTAAAATTTTGGCGGCTTCCGTACTTTTCTTCAATTTTAAGAGCAGCTCAGCTTTATACTCATGGACGGCTAGTTTATCACAAACTTCATTATCTCCATACTTGTTTAAATGTTCCAAGGCTTCATCATAGAATCCTCCTTCTTTATATACCATAACTTGGTAAAGAATTAGTTCTGATTGTTCATAGTCAACTGTGGTTTTAGAGTTATTGGTTCGGTGCGCTCCTTTATTTTGAGCATTTGCTGTGGTCTTTCTGAACTCTTCCAAGATATTTGCAGCTATCTCGTAGTCACCTAGCAAATGATAGGCCATAGCATATCCAATCCATGATGCTCTTTGTGTTGGTCGAAGATGCAATAGCTGAGATCGTGTATCACGATAACCTTCTATATCTCTCATCTGAATTTGTAAAAGACTAAGATCTCGCAAAATCTGGATATTGTCTTTATCCCATTTCAATGCATTTCGATAACACTTTATAGCTTCATCGTATTTATGGTCACTTCTCTGAAGTAGACCATAAACGTGCCAACAAACGTGAGATTTAAGATCATTCCTTAAACCTCGTCTCACATACTCGTAAGCCGCTTCTTTTCGTCCCAAGCAATTCAAGGTTAGTCCTTTCATGGCAAGCGTTTCTCCATGTTCTGATAATGCAGATATAATATAGAAAAAATGATACAGTTAAAATGGGTAAGAATAGCAAGTAAGATTGCAAGGGATTGAAATAAGGGGGGAGTTAGAAGGAGAAACATAGAATAACTATAAATCAACAATATAAATCAGTCAGAAATTGAATATAATAATCAAGATAAGAGAAAAAGGTTAAAATGAAAAATCACATGGCTCATTTTGCTATTGAAACCAATGACTTGAATCAATAGTAATTTTTATAGTATTTCAATTCAACAAATAGGCGATCAAAATACAGTCCAAGAATTAATAAATAAATATAAAATAATGATATTTACCTGAAAATTTAGGGTTAGAAAGAATTTGTTTGGCAAATTTTAATCCATTCTTATACTGTTTATGCTCATAACACTTTAATATCTTTTTAAATAAGGCGTTTTCCTTTGCAGGTAGTGGCTGTGAAGATGTTCGTGCGGTCATGTTTACCAAATAATACAATCACTTTAATTAAAGTGAAACAATTATAAAAATTAATTATGCAGACAAATACAATCTAAATTAAGCAAAAATGAAAAAATCTCATTAAAATTAAGACAAGGCTTGATACTTGGGAATCGCCCTCTACAGGTTTAATATTTATTAAGCGCGTTATTTGACCGTTGCAAGAAAAGGATTAAATCATTAGCTAAAAAAATTCCATTTTGATAATCTGTTTCATTGAATTTCGATGCTTCACTTTACTTTAAAATTATCTAAAGAAAATTTACTTATAAATTTATCAATTAATTGACAAATTTTTACAAAATAAATCATCATTAGTTACTTGAAATTTTTTAAACTTGGCGGTAAAAAAGGATTGTAACTGAAGGAAGTAACCACAGTTACTTGTTATGTTTGGTGACTAAAACCACATCTCGATTTAAACTATTTACATGCTTTATTTGTTTGTTAAATTCAATTAAATTACTTTATTTATCATGACCGTGCCATTTATTGAACAATCAAAAGAACATTTTTCCAAAAACAATCGAATCCGAGATTACCAATCGCACACATGTAAAGTTCATTCTGTCGACTGGAGCTGTGATGGACATCGCTTGGCTTCTGGCAGTGTAGATAAATCTATTTCCATTTTCAATTTGGACAAAGATCGGTTGAACAAGGAGAGCACATTGAAAGGTCATTCAGACTCAGTTGATCAACTTAGCTGGCATCCATCACATCCAGATTTACTGGCTACTGCCTCACTGGATAAAACTGTTCGTCTATGGGACTCACGGGTTGCCAAAAATTACGCTACAATCAATACTAAAGGTAAAATCTCAAGTTGATTTTAAAATAGCTTTAATTTTGAGCTGCACATCATTCATTGAAATATATTAGTCAAATTTATCTTTATCACTAATCTGATTATTCATGTTTTTTACTTCTGATTGTAGGCGAAAACATAAACATATGTTGGTCACCCGATGGTTCGTCAATTGCTGTTGGTAACAAAGAGGACCTTATCACTTTTATTGACGCTAAGCAGCAAAAAATCAAAGTTGAACAGCCATTCAAATTCGAAGTCAATGAAATTAGTTGGAATAATGACAATGACTTATTCTTTCTCACTTCTGGTCAAGGAGCTATTCATGTTCTCAGTTACCCCGACCTTCAACCACAAGTTGTTCTAAATGCTCACCCGGCAAATTGTATTTGTATTGAATTTGATTCTACGGGCAAATATTTTGCTGTTGGGTCCGCAGACACCATGGTTTCGATTTGGGATGCTAATCATTTAGTTTGTCTTAGAACAATTTCAAGACTAGAGTGGCCTGCTCGAGCTATCAGTTTCAGTCATGATGGAAAATTGCTGGCTTCTGGTTCTGAAGATCTCTTAATTGACATAAGTTACGTTGAAACTGGTGAAAAGATTAGTGGTGTTCCAGTCGATTCTCCTACATTCACAGTTGCTTTCCATCCTTCGAGGTATATCCTCGCCTTCGCCTGTGATGATAAAGACACATTTGGTCGTGATGCTGGAACCGTCAAGATTTTTGGGTTGCCTAATGGCAATTGAAAAAATGTTTAGCTTCACATATCAATTTTAAGATCTTGACATGGTTTAAAGGATGCAGTTCAACTATTGGTATTTCGATGATCTCAAAAATCGTGCTTTTTAGCATTTTAAAAAATGTATAAAATTCGTTTTCTTACAAAATTTAAATTACTTATTTTACTAAGATTGTCAGTAGATATAATGTCTTATATGGTCATGGTATTTGAAGTACATTATACAACATCTGACTTTTGTAATGTTGTTTGTATCTATTTATATAAAAAATCATAAAAAAAGTGTACCTAAAAAGAAACAACTTTCATTCTGAATTTAAACAGCTCCCATTTTAATTGTATTAGCATCTTCTACATTAGGATTAGACTCATCCGTTGCAACAGACGTTAATGTATCAGTGTAGCTTCCATCCGAGGGAGGAATTCCAATATTTGAAGATGACATTGGTTTTGGTACCAAAGTACCATTGTTCATGCGTTCAATAGCAACTCGAATCTAAAACAAGTAAAAAATAGTTTTATGATTTGTCCACTAAATTGTGAATAATTACTTACATCTTTAAGTGTAACTACACCAACCAAACGACCGATAGATGTTACATAGGCCAAATTTAATTGTAACATAGAAAATAGAGAATGAACTTTGATTAATGAAGTTTGTTCAACTAATTGAAATGGTGCTGGATCAATGTGACACGCTGAGAGATCAATGATTGAATTTAATTGTTCCTCTTCCCAGGCCAGTTGTTCTTCTGGAGACATGTCAATTACTCGTTCTCTAGGCTGTAATTGGAAAATCAATTGTTAAATATGTTTGTCTATTTCTGTTTATAAATTTATAAGTTGAAAATTATAAGTCAATTGATCAGCTCTGAAAATACGGAAAACTGACTTACCAATTGTACTCTCCGTTGAATTGAAGGAGTACTTGGTGCGCTGTTGGACACAACTCCACTAGAAACCTGTTATAAAGATGAAAAGTCGACAATATAAGATGTAAGGATGATGGCCAACTCAACAACTATCCATTAGAAATATTTTAATTGCTTACTTTGTTTGGATGAGCATCTTGCAGTTTCAGGCTCTTCATAAAAATATTTTCGAATGCTTGACGTAGTCTAAAGTCTAAGAGATTATAGAAATTAGAAATTCAAAGACAAGAATCATTCAATTATGACTTTGATAAAATTAGTGATCAACTATAAATGTATTAATAAAAAGTGTTCATTGATTCAAACCTTGTGTCAATGTTGAATTTGGTGAATATGTCGTGAAAGTAGCTGTTTGTTTCAAAATTGATTTAACAGGTGGTTTGGTCCCCATTGTTGGTGAGGGTGGAGGAGATGATCTTTTTTGTGCATTTTTGCCATCTGTGGACCCACCACCACTTCCAGTAGATCCAGTTGTAAATCCATCGTTTTGACTATTGATTAACCTCACTTCAAATCGTGATTTAGCTTCAGGAGTCTTGGACTGTGGCAAAGACTCCCTTGACGATTCCATTGTTGAAGGTAACGTTGAAAAAGTTCTAACACAATCTTGCTGTGAATATCGTCTTTGAACCTCTTGAAGACGTTTTTCTTTACTCAATTGTTTATTTAAAATATAACGCAGTTCATGACGCTGAATAGAGCCCAATAATATCATTGATGTTGGTGTATCAACTAATGGAAAGGTTTCAATTTTGAGATTGGTATCCAAAGTGTTTAATAAATCTTTATAAGAACATCGACGCCAAATGTAGACAATATCACGAGTCATTATATCGTCAACCATGATACGATGAGCTGTTGATGAGGTCGACTTGATTGAAGGTAGAAAGGGAAGCTTTTTTATTTCAATGATAGAATCGTAGATAGAAGGCTTCAATGACTGAGCAATTCCGTTCGCTATCAAAACTGACATAATAACGGGAATAATGTGTGACATTTGACCAGTTAATTCAAAAACGATAACTGTTGTTGAAATGGTGTGAGTTACAGCGCCAGCAAAAGCTGCAGCACCGACAACAGCATAACCTCCTGGGACAATTGGTATATTACCTGACAGAAAATAAAATATTAATTGTAAGCAAAGGCACAAACAAAGTAATTAATGATACATACGATCGCCAAAAGGGATGCCGTCTGGGCATAAAACAGCCATAATCTCTCCAACAAGTCGACCAAAAGCTGCACCCATCAAAAAAACTGGAATGAATACTCCACTTGGAACAGGGATTGTCGAGGCTAGAGCTGAAGTCCACCACTGAATGAATAGTTAGGATAAAATCATTAGCTAAAAATTGCAGTTAAACGAAAAGCTCGTCAAAATGAATAGCCATTTGTGGCAAGCCAGAAATCGAACGAATAAAAAACTCGCAATATGGAGTTGCGACTTGCAACTGACTATTTATTAAAAAAGCCTTCGATCAACTTGTCATTTAATTTGATGACTTACTGTCATAAAAATGTAGAAACAAAGATGAAAATAAAAACTTGTGTGGTCAGTCGTCCAATCCTTTAGAATACCTTGAGTAACATAATCTTCAGATCCTGAACCCCAAGTTATATTACTAAATAACTGGTCAACTAAATGATGAGTTGAAATCTGGATAGAAATAAACAAATTTATCAGTTATTGGATAATCAATAAATAGCATAAATGTATAAATGATTAAAATTTGGCAAATAACAATGAAATGTCTACTAGTTATTGTTAAAAAAAGTCAAAATTTCCATGAACAAGAATCGAGAAATGATCCGATATGTACATTGTTTCAAGTCAAATCTTATCTTAACTGCGTTAGCTCAAGATCAAAGGTGAAACTTATCAAATCAAGGAAATTTACTTGAGAGGCTAAAAATGATTAAAAATATGATTTCAATTGTTTCAACTTAAACCTAATGTATTTAGCGTATAAAACAAAGTTGCAAATTGTTCAAGTTCGAACATTTTTAACCTTGCTTATTCTCCAAGTTAATTATAGATTGCGATAAACAAGATACAAGTTGGGATGTATTTAAGATATTTGTATTTACTATTCACTGTTGGTCCACTTGAAAGTTACCTTGAAAAAGCAAGTGAATGAAAAGTAAAAAATGAAATGATCGACGAGTCAAACACTAATAAACTCAAACAGTTACAATAAAAATATTACAACTAACAATCAATGATACTTTTATTTATGATAATATCTACCAACCTACTTACCTCAACAGCCATATATTTACCTAGAAATGGAGGAAATGTACAGCTTGTGATAATTAAAGTAACCAGGCCGGGATATAGGAATCGACTGAATGAAAAAATAATAAAATTAATTATCTGATTATTTGGAACAATTTCAGCATTGAAAACATGCAAATATTTCAATTTACTTGTAAATTGACCGCTGATTTAACATTTTGTAAGAAAATCATATCTTATAAAAGATTCATTTTGATCATTAATTGAAAACTTACTTAAGTTGAAGAAATTGATTCCATCGTTTGTGATTTCGATTGAATTGAACAATTTTACGATGAAAGGCAACATAACAAGCACCTCCAAAGCCGCTGAAGGCACCAATCAAGGCAAAAACAAACAACTCTTGAGGATCAAAGGGAAATTCACTTTTAAAACTTGTCCTGAAAAGTGCAGAAATGGCTGTGAATTAAAATTAAACATCAATCAGGCAATTAATTAATGTAACAGCACTACTGTAAAATGTAAATATACAAAATGTTCTGTTTTCTCTCTTCTATCGCATCGAATTGAATTTTTGTTTTTCATCAACTTCATATTGATTTTAATCTTTCAAAAGTAATTCGAGTTTTCATCGAAAAGTGTATTAAGATTCTGCTTGGTGAAATGAAATTTGTAATTGACAAAACTTTTGGCTCAAATGTTCTCTAGATCAACAGTTACATCAGCATAAAAATAATTGAATGCATGGCATAAAAAGATTTGAGTTCAATTTGTTGAGCTTAAAATCTGATTGAAACAATTATGACAATTTTGGATCGTATATTTGAATAGGTTAACCGTCAAGAAAACTTACAAGCATCTTTAATCCAAACAGTCAACAATCTCCAAATTGTGGCCCCACAACAAGCAGCAAAAAAGCCTCTCCAGTAGTTTCTTACAGCAAAATAAACTGATGTTACTTCAATTGAAAAAAGGACTCCACCAATGGGTGTATAGAAGGTGGCAGCAACACCAACTGCACACGCAGCTGCTAACATTTCCCCTGTTCGAGATTCATTCTCATAGATGCCCTTAAAAGTGGTCACCATTCGGGACAAAAGGGTAGCCATGATGGAAGATATATGAACAAAAGGACCTTCTCGACCCAAGGGTAATCCTGAGGCCAGAGTAAACGAAAGGCCAACAATTTTGGCCACCATGGTGCGGAAGGTTAGGTACTCATTGAGAACAACTCCACCGAGAATGGTCTTCATCTCAGGTATTCCTGAACCAACTGCTTGTGGAGCAACAATATGCACAAATCCAGAGGCAAACAAAATCATGATAATCGGTGTTGTTGTCCAAGCAACGAACTTCCAGATGGGTGAATCGTTAGTAAAATCTTTGTATAACCTTTGTCTAGCTGTTATGGTTGATTCAATAACTATATTGATGAAAAATGAAGTAAAAGCCATGGACATTCCTAGTAGGGCCAAAAAAATCCAATCTTCGCCAATTTTGGCAAAAGTATATTTCCAGAAAATTTGAAAATAAACTGAAAGGCAAATAGAAAAATCAGATTAATATCAGATAAATTTTCAAAATAAATGACTAAACATAGCTGAATCAAAGAGCTTCAAGTCAGAATTTTCAAGGTCTGATAGGTATTTTAAACCTCTAATCTTTTTACCGAGTAAGTTATCGACTTTCGACAAGCTGATTCCAGTCTAAAAAGATGGCGGCTCTGAAAATAAATAAATATTCCTATAGTTATGCCCACTAACAGAAGTGAAAGATAAAGCAAAGCCCTACATAATGAGTGCATACAGAATCATCAGAATGGTTTAGTAACAGAGTTAACGACTTACTAACTTTGAGAATTCATTTTTAATTATGATTTTCTTTCATGAGTTTTCTCTAATTTTCAATCCACAACTATTTCAACCTTTTTTATGCAAAATACTCCAAATCTGATTTTTTGAATAGTAATTTGAATGAAACAATTAAACAATTGTACTTGTACTGATTATGCAATTGCAAACCTTAAAATTGTCGGAAAAAGACTAAACTAGTTAAACTTTTGTTTTCAACATTTCAATTCAAAGACAATTAATCATTGAATGTTGAATTATAACCCAAATTATAATAGAGACTATTAAAACTTGCAGACTAAAATTGAATAGCCTGAAACAATCAAACAGCAATCGGGAATTTCATCGGCAAAGTTACCAAGGTTTCATGATTGCAATGAAAGTGAATTACAATTCAAAGTCTGTCAATTTTACAAACGATTTAGTTTAATTAGCCATTGATACCAATGAAAAGGTTGATTATTTGTTGCAACCAATAAACATTATTTTGAGTTCATTTCATCATTTCAACATGCTCTTTCATTTATTACAAATATCAAAGTCTGATTAGTCCAACAATTAATGCGCTCATTAATCAAGTATGAATTGCATCAAATTGTTTGACCAATAAAAAATGATCGAGTCATTGGAAGTTGATTGAAAATCAGTTTAATTATGTGACGATGAAAACGGAGCAACAAAGTGATGACAATAATCTTTCAATTGAATCAATTAATACATGGCATTTCAATTGTAAAACATTAAGTTTCAATTTTAATCCATGATGAAATTGATCATTACAAGTTTTTTACTCAAAACATTGAATAAAATCAATTGTTGTCCATTGAAATAGTCATCAATTCACTAATGAACTAATCTTACGAAACTGTAACTCTTAAGTTATAACATGTTATTATAACGTACTTCATCTGGATTAGTGAGTTTTCATCAACACTTGACTCATTATCAATGTTATTATAATACGAGATTAAATTGTCAATAGTAATCAACTCTTCATACTCAGAGCTACTTTCCTTACTTAATTGTATTTCCAAATACTAGTTATATCAATAATTGACGTAAATAGCGTAAATAGAGTAATCAATGAATGGTTCGAGCAAAAACAAAACAAAACACAAGTACACAATGTTAATATAATTCAAGAGTTGAATTATCAATAAAATGAAATAATCTTTGATCGATTGAGATCATAATATCATAATTTGAAATTAAACTGTAATTTCGAGCGTGAAACCTGTCGAAGCTCAATTGACTAGTAAAATGCAAAATTTGAAGTATCGTCAAATCGTTAGTTACAGATGAGATTTAATTATTTTTTGGTAAATAATCAATGAAACAAGTATCGTCAGATGAGACAAAGTCAAGAGTTAATGGGTTTATTTGAAACCAATTACTGTACTGATTAAGAGGTTTAATCATTAATCACAATCAAGGAAATATTTCATTATTAAAACATCCTCAGCCGATCAGAGTTACAAGTAAATAACAAAAACAAAAGTCAGACAAAGAGACAAATATTTGTTAATAACTCAATTGTCAATGTTAATTATTTCCTGATTAGAACAATAAACTAATTAGATGATAAATTAGACAGAAGCAATTAGTTTCAATAGAAATTGATTAAGAAAGCTCATTGATTTAATGTAATTTATTTAATAATATGATCACCATTTATAATAGGAACACAATTATGATAAGTTATGATAATGATGCTGTGATTTGATTGGGATCATTGTGAGGGAATCTAGTAAAGACATGAACATGTGTTGACGTTGGTACATTGACACTGATTGTTAACTATTAATTTTTACTTGTAAATCATGTTTCATGTGTAATCAAGTTTGTACACTTGTTGATCAATAAGCGTATCAATTAGATCAACAGTTGAACTCGACTCTTACCTGATAATTTTCTTTTCCAGGTTGACTGATATTTTTTGAAACCTTTTTTAATTAACGATGTTTCCTCTTTGCGTTTAATTGCTTTTACACGTCGAGCTTGTGCTTTTGCGAATCTGCCCAGATCTTCTCGGTATTGACCATACATCTGATAGATTGAAGAGAAAGAAAAAGATTCAAATTGAAAATTCATGTTCATCAACAGTTTCATTCATCTCCATTCAAGTGGATCAAGGTTGGTTAAAGTTGTGAATCACTTGAATACTGTAGGCACTCACATGGGCTAAAAGGTAATCATGTACAACACCCATGATTCAAAGATTTTATATTAACAATTGAAAAGTTGAACAAAATTCTGGTTTCTTTGTATCACTTCATTTTGTTGCATCAAGTCAAAGTTGGTTTAAGTAGTTGGCTTGAAATAAAATACTGAAGTTGAATTGGTATGAATTTGAGTTCATTGATTGTCAACTCAACAGACTGTTCCTAAAAAATGGATTATCTTTAAGATGTTCAAGATGACTTGAACCTCTGAATTGATCAGACTCGCAACTAACACTTGATTATCTTAAAAAAATGAATTATCTTCCATCTTCACAGCTTTCTCTTCATTTCTCATCTTTCATCTTTCTCACTTTGAAAAAGGTGTAAGATAGCAAAGTAAACATGATTTGATCAAGTAACGTAAAGATATGGACTTGAATCTATGAAGAGAATTTATTTGAGATTAAAAATGATTGAGATAATCTTGTTAATTAATTGAACGACAGTTGAATTAATAGCTTTTATTAAACTGTTTTGCATCTTGAACTCCTCTCACAATTTTCACTTGACTGACAAAAATGAGTTTCAATCATAACCAGAGATTCAAGAATAACATTTAAAATATTAATACACGAAAACTTTTGTTCAGATCTAATGATTCATTAAATGATACAAAAATAGGTGTCAGTTATTTTTCAAATTGAAATAACAATAACATCGTAATATAAAGCGCAGTATCATCAGTGAATATACAGATTGATGCATATTCAATTAAATGCACCTAAACACTGGATTTTTAACATCAGAGGGCGACAAATTGATTTTTGAGCAAGTAATTGAAGCAATGCTATCTCGAATCAAAAGCTTGACTCTAAACTCAAATCTGGTTAATAATCTTGCGCACTATTTTTTCATGTTAGAAAAAGTTTTTCACCGTATTTTTAACATGAAAATTGCGAAAAATCGCTTAATAACTGAAGTGACCTTTGATGGCCTTGAATTTTGTCTAAGCTCTTAAAAATGCCCTGAATCATTCGCATTTCAAATATTAATATCGAATTTGCCGCAACAAAAAGTCAAAAGAAGAAGAGATTTAGCCATTTGATACGCTAAATATTATATAATATAATAAAGGCACATTTGCGAATAAAAAGCTAAAATATTATGTTCTTATTTATTATGCTTTACAATATAAGTGAAAAAATCGTATCATCTCGGAGGTTTGTCTTATGAAAAACATTTCCAGAGTTGTGTTGCAATTATATTTAAAATCTCAAGGAAATTATAGTAAAAATTATCGAAACTTGGAAAGAAATGTTCTTTATCAAACTATAAAACTTTGGAGAACGACGTCTGATTGAATTGTATTCAGATGATCAAAGTGGAGTTTTGGTACCAAAAAGATACTTCTTTGTTGATCAACTCAAGTTTGAAAACAAAGTTTATTCACACTTACAATTGTGAGAAGGAAAAAAGGAATCAAACATTTTGCTCTTGAGGAGTCATTTGAGTATTCTTAGAAAGTCAGATCGTTGGAATTTGGTGTGAACAAGTGATCCATGATGAACATGGAACGAGAATCTGATTTAATTATTCTGAATAGTCTATTTGAAACTGATGATAAAATCCACTTAAAATATGCAGCAACTTGAAAATTAGCAAATCATTGAAAATTTGTAGTCAAGCAAGTTTTAAACTCAACTAAACATCTTGTACAATTTCATTGCAATTGTTATAGTCAATGAAATCAAATCAGATTCATATTTGAATAGATTTTGGAACCAGAGAAATCCCAATAAAATAGCAAAATTTATATCTAATTGTAATTTTATGCTAATTATTTTCATGTTCGTTCTTTTTAATTCTGTTATTTAATTTTAAAAGGTTTTTACATACTTGTATCATACTTGGTAAATATTCAAAGTCAATATTAACAAGTTTCTATCATATGTTGACAATAAAGACAAAGTTCAGTATTGCAGGACGATCTGTAAATCATTTGAATAAATCTTTCTTCAACAATTATTTTGGTTGCTATGTTATTAAATAATACTTTACAATGCCCGAGGCTTCATTTTAATAGAAAATTGATGATATGTTACTATGACTAGCTTGATGAATAAAGCTGAGCGACTCGACTCAATATACGTATTATTACATGCATTTCAATGATGAGGCCATTAAACTATTCAATTTGTTGAAGTGATTTCAACATGAACATTTCAAGGTTAACTTTTAAAAAAGATGAACCCGAAAACAATGCGACAGAATATGGATCAACAATTGAATTAAGGTGCTACTTTCATCAGTTATTATCATTATTAGTCTTATCCAGGTAAATAACAGGTTAGGATTTCAGATCAACAATTGACACGGATCGATGCATGTTTCATTGATATATTAACTTGATCTTCATCAAGAATCAACTTTGCAATCAACTTCTTTTTCACCTTCTCCAACTTGTTAATACATTTCTTTTAACAATTCAAGATCAAATCATGCTTATCATCTTAAATCATCATGATAAAAGGTAAATATAACTTGAATAGTCAACAAGTTTCCCTGATTAACTATTGAGACTTGTATGTTTTTCCTGCTAATCAACTAGATCACCAACGAAAATAGTCCATCGAGTCTTGCAAGTTCGACCTGATTGGTTAATTTTGACCGGTTGGAAAAGGTCTTTGCTTAACTCCACAAGGAAAGGTGTTTGTCTGTTTCTAATTAAACACGCTATAAGTAATTGATTTGATCTACAATTAATTTGTTATATAAATATCAAATTACCTTTGATTCAATTTATCATGTGTTTGGTTAAACATGGTTTAAATGAGTGAATAAAGTGTTATAATAATAGGTCTGGTTAAAGAGAAAGGGCATCGATTTATAATTTACTTACCAATGTATGCTCATATCCGAGCGCTGATCCTCTACGAGTCATTTCGTTGCTCAAATGGACAATCAAATCGTCCAACTAATTGAGTTTATTCAGCCCTAATAGTCAACGACAAATAAAAATAGAAACTGTTAGCGGAAGAAAATGAAGGAAGAACAGAGGAAAAGGTTAGCATGGCAGTGGTGGGGATTAAACAGTGATATTGTTGGTAAGTGTAATGCTATTTATCCCCTTTCACATTGTATGAGATTTGTGATAAAAATAGTTGAATTGTTGGACAAAGTTGGACAATCAGAGAGTTGGTTGATTTAATAAATAAATACCTTTTGAACTGGTAATAAAAGATGATTTGTCCAAAAATGGTATAAAGTCAGGCTGATTTCATTGGCTAGGGAAAGGGCATAGACTTAACATGTGACAAATGGAGAGCTAAAGTTGAGTTTTTTAATATTAAAAGACACTGGCTTTAATAAACATATTACAATATATAATTGCAATAATTAATCATTGAAATAGCACTTAATGGTTTGATTATCCTTTGCAAATGACGATCACAATGAGCAGAGTTTTGAACAGCAATTTGTCAAAGTGTGTAATAATCGAGAAACATTAAATAACAATGAACGAGGACAAGTTATTGATGAGAATGATTATGATGATAGGAAAGATGAGTGAATGGTGGAGAGAGAGAGAGAAAGAGAGAGAGAGAGAGGGGGGAATGAAAGACACAGAGAAAGTCAGAAGATGAGAAAGATTTAACAGAAAAGTAAAGATATAAAGACAAAAAATATGATTTACTGTGAATAATTAACATGAGTTGCTAACTTGATTGTCAAGTTGACAATCGTCAGTGACATTGTTTTGTTTACAGATACTTTGTCTATTCAAGATTTGTAAAGACACGGGGCAAACATTTGTTGATCGTTGAAGATGATTGAGATTAAGGAAGATAGACACACATAACAGAGAAAAGAAAGGAAGATTAAAGAAGAGAGTGTCAAAAATTGGGAGAAGAAGACGAAAAGCCCAAGAAAAAGGGGAAAGTAAATCAACGTAAGAAAAGTATGGAAGCTTCAAGCTTGATTCTTTGCTTATGATTTCAGTCAAAATACGGTTTAGTGAGTTTGAAGAAAGGGATTGAAAGAGGAGGAAAATTGTTGAAAGAGAGGAAGAAAGGGACATAGAAAGACAGAAAGACAGTGAGTGAGCAAGTGTGCTCGCTCGACAGAGAGAGAAAGAGAGAGAAGATGTAGGATGATGAAGATAAACCGGTAAAAGTGAGCTGATTTTTTCAATTGCAATTAGAGTGAATTTAAAATATAATGAGGAAGGTGAAAATAAGGTCACTTATTGTAATATTGCTCTGTACATTGGCAAATAAAAAGCCGATGATGGCGATGATTAAATATGATATTTAATTAAAGTGATTAGTTATTTGCGGTTATTTCAATTGAACAAATAAACAGTTTGGTTTTAAGCTAAATATCGATCTAAAGCTTTGTTGTTCAATTTGAGTTTCCATTGCAGTAGCATTGTCGTTTGAGGCTTTCAATGATTGTTTTTGTATTCAGATTAATAACGATTCAAACTTTTTAATGACGCAATTTTTACTTCTCAGTGTTGATTCATCACTGAAACAAGGTACAAGTTGTTATTAACATTATTTTAATCAAATCGTTCAAATTAACCCTCGTTTTGTTTTTGTGCTCATTCAAGTTTTCTAGGTAATTCTTTATCATAAACTCATTTGGTTGAACAAAATGAATTAGTTGTATTCATTAAATAATAATCTATTCAATTCTGATTTTTGTTGTTGGCGTTTTTCGTCTAATGGTTTTATTTGTTAATGACTAATGTCTGATGATTGGTTAATTTTGATTCTGAAATAAATTACAAAACATATTTTGTTTAATTGCGACTCTATAATGATATTTAGGGAAGTTGGAAAAGGACAAAATCAGCTTTAATTAAGGTTAATTTACATACGAAAATTATTTTAATGGTTTACGATTTTGTACATAAAGAATTGAGTGAAATAAAAACAATTATATACAAAATTTATAACGCAGCAATGATATTATGATTTCAAAGAATTTGAATCGCCAATTGTCAAATTGTTGAGTACATGATCAAGTTAATTGTGAACGATAAATTTATCTATTTTTTATACAACAAAATATTTAATGAGGTAACGACGCGCCAAAGCTGGTGAGCCACTATTGCGATAAATTAAGGATAGATTGAATGATATTTCTCGATTGAGATTAAAACGAGCCTAGGAATTAAGAAAATTATACTATTAATTAGTTTCAGGTATTAAAGAGCGAATAAATATACCTTATCAACATCTGAATCAGAATCAATTTCAGAAATGCAATTTAATGCTCTTTCATAAAAATGTACAGCTTCGTTGAATAGACCAAGTTGATGGAAAGCCCGTCCAATGTTATAGAGACTTTCTTGACATTCTCCTCGGGCCTCAAGATAAAGATTGAGAAATGCACACATCTATTGAATGGAAAATGAAAATAAAGTTTATCAATATTTGCAATGGAATAAGAATAATGTAATAATTAACCTGATTAAATGCAGAATGACGATTACTGGTAAATTTTTGGCAGGCAAGATGAAGAAATCCAATGGCAATACAAAGAATAGCAAATGGATCTTTAGGATTTTCTTTATGTATATTTACATATTCTCCTGTTGAAAATATAATTAATATGAATTGAAATAAGCTAATTAGTGATAAATTAATTAAAAACTTACCCAAAGCATGTTTATAGCTTCCGCTAATTAAAGCATTGTGACCATTAAAATAAGCTAAAGCTGTTATATCCGGAAATTTGATAAAGTGTCTTAAACAGAATCTGTTGTGTCTAAGATCTTGATAAACTAAATTGATTGTTGCACCAAATATATTCCAAATTTGTTTATTGCGTATATCCTGATAAAGAAAAGGGGATAATTGTATTAAATATAAAATTAAAAACAATGAGTTTAAAAGAAACAATAGAAATAAAATTACCCTGGAAAGAGCATTCTTTGCCAGACTGTAAGAAAATTTTTCATCTCGAACTTCGAAGAGTGCCATGAGAGCATAATAATCAATATGTTTTAAGTATTCTCCTTCACTAAAGGCGGAAGAATATGTAGACAATGCAATTCTGACTAATTCCTCTTTTTCATTCAGCTTTTCAAGGATAACTCGACACAATTTTAAATAAATGTTAATAAAATCCTTGAAGTCAAGACCTTTACCAACAAAATCAAGATCCGATTCCCTTCTGTTGGTGATGCCCATTTCTTTTTGCACATCTCTCAAGTTCTCCAACCTTCTTGCCAAAGAAGATGATGTTGCAAGTATCATAAGTTCGCGTTCAGTATCAACAAACTCCATTTCATTGCTTAAAAGTAACTTAGCAGCATGTACGAAATCTTTCCACATCTCTTGACGATACAACAAGTCACATCGTAATTTAAGAAGCTCCAAGTTAACAATGGCAGAATTATCTTGATCTGAAACATTTGTGGCGTCTTGAGGTCTCCCAACTCTGATTAAAAGATCTGTAAGCTCGAGTTTGGCTTCGTGATCATCTGGACACGATCGAACAACTTCTCTATAAGCTCGAATAGATTCGTCAAATTTTTCAAGTTGACGCAAGCAACGGGCATACTTTAACCATACTTGCGAATTGTGGCGAGCTTTACTAACAATTAATGCAGCTAAGAGTGGCTCGGCTTCTTTGTGCAGCTCAACACCGGCATAGGCATCAGCGATATCCAA
The DNA here is from genome assembly GCF_039701765.1 of Tetranychus urticae. Taxonomy (NCBI): domain Eukaryota; kingdom Metazoa; phylum Arthropoda; class Arachnida; order Trombidiformes; family Tetranychidae; genus Tetranychus; species Tetranychus urticae. Next base: position 154,391 of record NC_142959.1, read on the forward strand.
GTAAAGATCACTCATTTTCTCTGCACTACCAATCGTTATACCTCGAATTAAATTTTTTACAGACAACATACACCCTAAATTGATCAAACAAACAACAAGTTTTGCTTGCAAATCAACAGGCATCTCAAATGTTAGTTTAATCTCGACTTTCGCAGGGCAAATTTTTGACCAATTATCAGGATCAAAGTTTGTCAATTCTTCATCTTCAATTTCTAATCTGATTCCACAGAATTTCTGGAAAATTTCTAATGTTTTTAAATACTTTTTCTTGAAAATTAACAGCTCCAAATATAGATTGACACCTTCACCAGTCACAAACTTTTCAAATTTGGCAAAAGTAGATTCCATTACTTTAAGACTAGAATTGATATCTTCATTATTAAAATAAATTTTAGCAATTTCTTTGGCCAACTCCATTGCATCTTTTCCATCTTTTAGTTCACCCAATAAACTAGTATAAGCATCAAGAGCTTTTTTGAAATCACCAATCTTTTCAAAAAGTTGACACCTTTGTAAACGAATGTCAAAATTACCTGGAAAGACTTTGATGGCTTTGTTGAGACATTTTATAGCTTGCGAATAATTTTCCTGTTCAATAGCCATATAAGCAACCTTGATCCAGTGTTCTCCATCGGATGGACAGAGGTAAGCAGCTATCAGATTGTACTGAAAAGCCTTTTCAATTTGTCCCATCTCTTCATAAAGCATACCTAAAGTTAAAAATGGCTCTGGAGCAGTGGGTGCTTGACGTATTACTTCAGAACACATTGCGATAGCATCTTGATGACTACCTCGAGCAAAAGCCAAATTAGCCTCACCAACAAGCCCTGATAAATCTCTAGGCAATTTACTTCGTCTTGCACCTTTGCGACCGGTATCTTTGCGTCTACCTTTTCTTTTAGATTGATTATCTGAAAACCATTCAGGGTCACTTTGCTGATCATCAGACTCTATATCTTCTTGATGCAATTGAACTGGTGTATTAAATTTTCGCTGGAACTGAAATAAAAAAAATGCAATTATCAGCATCATAGGAATAAATCTACAAATTAATCTAGCTTACGTCTCGTTTTTCCATAACATCAGTCAGTTCGTCAAACGAAATTTGGTTATCAAGATAGCGTACAGTCGATAATTCGTCATCAATTGTGATCCTCGGGTCAATAATCTCATTCGCTTCATCACTCTCCATGTTTTCAGCAATTTGGAAGTTGTCAAGACTGTACACATTATCTTCATTGTCACTTTCTTCAGAACCTTCGCTCATCACTTCACTTATAACCAGATTATTCTGGGAAATAGAAAAATAGACATAACTTATATTTTGCATGAAATATGGTGATGAAATAATTGACAGATTATTATAAACAAAAGCTTACCGTTCTCCATGATTTCTTGAAAGTTTCCCATTGCTTCTCAGTAACCTCTTTCATAAGGTTATTGAGAAGCTCAGATGCATTGCCATCAGATTCCATAGCTTACCAAAGATAAAAGTTTGAAAGAGTTTACTAAATGGAAGGAAAAAAAAAATTAAACTGATTGAACTTTACATGGTTTGTTACTACTGGTTGCTTAGCACTGGTTAACTTAACACATGCAACTAAAACTTAAATTAAGCACCATCTATTGAGTTTATTTTTCAAGTAACTAATGATGGTTTATTTTGTAAAAATTTGTCAATTAATTGATAAATTTATAAGTAAATTTTCTTTAGATAATTTTAAAGTAAAGTGAAGCATCGAAATTCAATGAAACAGATTATCAAAATGGAATTTTTTTAGCTAATGATTTAATCCTTTTCTTGCAACGGTCAAATAACGCGCTTAATAAATATTAAACCTGTAGAGGGCGATTCCCAAGTATCAAGCCTTGTCTTAATTTTAATGAGATTTTTTCATTTTTGCTTAATTTAGATTGTATTTGTCTGCATAATTAATTTTTATAATTGTTTCACTTTAATTAAAGTGATTGTATTATTTGGTAAACATGACCGCACGAACATCTTCACAGCCACTACCTGCAAAGGAAAACGCCTTATTTAAAAAGATATTAAAGTGTTATGAGCATAAACAGTATAAGAATGGATTAAAATTTGCCAAACAAATTCTTTCTAACCCTAAATTTTCAGGTAAATATCATTATTTTATATCTATTTATTAATTCTTGGACTGTATTTTGATCGACTATTTGTTGAATTGAAATACTATAAAAATTACTATTGATTCAAGTCATTGCTTTCAATAGCAAAATGAGCCATGTGATTTTTCATTTTAACCTTTTTCTCTTATCTTGATTATTATATTCAATTTCTGACTGATTTATATTGTTGATTTATAGTTATTCTATGTTTCTCCTTCTAACTCCCCCTTATTTCAATCCCTTCCAATCTTACTTGCTTTTCTTACCCATTTTAACTGTATCATTTTTTCTATATTATATCTGCATTATCAGAACATGGAGAAACGCTTGCCATGAAAGGACTAACCTTGAATTGCTTGGGACGAAAAGAAGCGGCTTACGAGTATGTGAGACGAGGTTTAAGGAATGATCTTAAATCTCACGTTTGTTGGCACGTTTATGGTCTACTTCAGAGAAGTGACCATAAATACGATGAAGCTATAAAGTGTTATCGAAATGCATTGAAATGGGATAAAGACAATATCCAGATTTTGCGAGATCTTAGTCTTTTACAAATTCAGATGAGAGATATAGAAGGTTATCGTGATACACGATCTCAGCTATTGCATCTTCGACCAACACAAAGAGCATCATGGATTGGATATGCTATGGCCTATCATTTGCTAGGTGACTACGAGATAGCTGCAAATATCTTGGAAGAGTTCAGAAAGACCACGGCAAATGCTCAAAATAAAGGAGCGCACCGAACCAATAACTCTAAAACCACAGTTGACTATGAACAATCAGAACTAATTCTTTACCAAGTTATGGTATATAAAGAAGGAGGATTCTATGATGAAGCCTTGGAACATTTAAACAAGTATGGAGATAATGAAGTTTGTGATAAACTAGCCGTCCATGAGTATAAAGCTGAGCTGCTCTTAAAATTGAAGAAAAGTACGGAAGCCGCCAAAATTTTACGAGAGAATTTAATTGCTCGCAATCCTGAAAACACTAGTTATTATAAGCAATTAGAAGTAGCATTAGGACTAAGTGAGGCTGATATTGGCGATACTAATAATAACAAAAACGAAACCAATCATGGCGAGGATCATATTGGCAAGAGTAACCTTAGCAGTAATGGTAATACTGCTATTGATTGTTCTGATGTTTTTAGAAACGATCATGAGGAAGCCAAATTAAAACTTTACCAGGAGTTTCAAGAATTGTATCCCAAAGCTCAAATGCCATTCAGAATGCCATTAACCTTTATCATGGATGAAGCTAAATTCGAAAAACATGCTGAATCCTACATTAAGAAAAGCTTGAGGAAAGGACAGCCAGCTTTATTCAGAGATTTGAAGAGCTTATATGCTTTACCAAAGAAGTGTTCGTTTTCAAGTGGAGGCGATTTTGGTGCAAAATCTCAATCAATTTCTTTCACCTCATCTTCACCACCCTCTTCATTATTTACAAACAAATATTTACAGCAACCATTATTCAAAAGACAAGTTATCGAAAAACTCTTTCTTAAATATCATGATAATCTCTTAAATCATGGTTACTTCGAATCTGCCGATTCAAGTGATGGTCTAGAGGATGCAACAACCATTCTATGGGTTGACTACTATTTAGCTCAACATTTTGATTACTTAGGAAATTATGAGGAGGCGTTGAAATTCATCAATGAAGCCCTTAGTCATACTCCAACATTAATAGAGCTTTATGTGTTGAAGGGTAAAATTTACAAACACGCAGGTAACATTGAAGAGGCAGTATTCTGCATAGAGGAAGCTCAAAGTTTGGATACAGCTGATCGTTATCTCAACTCGAAATGTGCAAAATATTTACTGAGAGCTAACCGTATTCGTGAAGCTGAGGAGATGTGTTCAAAGTTTACCCGTGAAGGGGTAAGTGCTAGTGATAATCTGAACGAAATGCAGTGCATGTGGTATCAGAATGAAGCAGCGCAAGCTTACCAGAGACTTGGTAAATGGGGCGATTCACTAAAAAAGTGTATTGAAATTGACAGACATTTTGCCGAGATAACCGAAGATCAATTTGATTTCCATACTTATTGTATGAGAAAAATGACTCTTCGATCCTACATGGGGCTTTTAAGATTGGAAGATGTCCTGAAAAACCATAAATTCTACTTCGATGCTGCCAAAACTGCAATTGAAGTCTATCTTAGACTATATGACGAACCGCTCGGAGATGAAGAAATTGGAGAAAACATAAATCCTCAGGGAGTAAGTGCCTCTGAATTTAAAAAGATGATGAGTAAACAGAGAAAAGCAAAGAAAAAAGCTGAAGCTAAGAAGGAGCAAGGACCAGTCTCAGCATCATCTGCAACATTATCATCCAGTGTAACTACGACAACTACGGCATCACCTTTGTCCACTGCTACAACTGTCAACTCGGGAAATCCCCACTTGTTGAATTCAAGTGAAACTAATTCTCATCATCAAAATCCTGGACAACCGAACCATTCTCACCCCCTGAATTCAAATTCTTCTGGCTCTCTGCCAAATTCAGGTGAAAAGTCTGATGGAAACAGCTCAATAGCAGCCAACTCGGGCAAAGAGACTACTGGGAGTGAAATGTTCAACGAGAAGTTAATTCCAAGTAAATTGGAGCGACCAGAGAACCCCTTAGAAGAAGCTATCAAGTTCCTGAAACCATTACAATTATTGGTTAAAAATAACATATCTACACATTTGATGGCTTTTGAAATTTATTACAGAAAAGAAAAGGTGATGTTAATGCTTCAAAGCTTGAAAAGAGCTATTAATTTAAACCCGAATCATCCAATTGTACATAAACAGATAGCTTTGTTCAATGATTTTGTTGAAAAAAATCAAGAGAAGCATAGTCAATCAATAAGGGAAGTTCTTAAATTGGAAATGAACAGAATATTGAATGTAAATCTCTAGCCCTAATAAATCTCTAAAAATAAGTAATTTACTTCGTTTTGCACCTTTGCGACCAATATCTTTGTGTCTACCTTTTCTTTCAAATTGATTATCAGATATCCATTCAGGGTCATTGATTTGCTTGGCTCAGTAACATGTATATTCATAAAACACATTTCAGTGATTAAATCATTTGGGTTTTCCAAATCTAAATTTTATTTACATTTTTATTTACATTCAAATGAAGGCAACAAATTTACAATAATCAAAAAAACTTATTAATTCAAAATAATTGATTCAACAGGTCATCACAGGTTATTCTATTCATCTGGATTTAATTTGCATTTTCTTCTGAAAGCTTGTCCAACCTCTCTAATCCAGTGGTTAGCAACTAAACAAAAAAAAAATAAAAAATAAAGATTAATGAATAACCAAATTGAGCTTAGTGATGATTGAATCTGTTAATATGAACAGATCAGTAAAATGGTTAAGTTAAATGTTATTTCTTTGATTTGCTCAGCTCAAGTAACATGTATAAAACACATATCAGCGATTAAATCATTTGGCTCTTCCAAATCTAAATTATAATAGTCAACACTCCCAAATTAACAATGAAATTAGATGACAAAATGCACATGTACATTTACCTTCCTTCCAGCAAATTAATCAGAACAATAAACAATTAAACACATAATTCTCAATGTTGACTGCAAACTATCATCACAATTACTACGCTAATTGTTTCTTAAAACCATTTTGGGAAGCTAACTGAAAGAATGTATAAAATTAGGTAAAACGTGTTCAGCATAATGAGCTGTGAACTTGATGATTTTGATGATGCTAAATAATGAGCAAATCAAGTTAAATAAAAACTCAAGACATTCAGGATTGACCTGACAAGACGTAAATGTTTTCAACTAATTTACCCCATTTCTCTCCTAAAAGGACAGGGCAAGCTCCGTGCATGGTATCTTCATAAGCTTCACCATTGTATTGTAAATTGTACCAGAAAGCAGCTGAATTTTTTCTTGGTTTTAAACTAACACCAAGTCGAGGGAAAACAGTTCCACCACCTTTTTGAACATCACTCAGCTAAAATGAAATAAAAAACATGACATTAAAAAAGAGAAAGAAATAAAATAATAAAAGGTAAAGTTGAGAAGAAGAAGAAGAAGAAGAAGAAGAAGGAAAAAGGTGAAACACAAATATTGAATGTGGTTAAGCAAATTATAAAGGTCAGGTTAATGCGTTTAAAGATGTTTGACAGGAGAAGAGGACAAGAATCAAGATTAGCAGAGTAACAAGTAAGAGTTTAACATTAAATCAGCTGAGTTGATCAATTGACGGACCATCAAGAAAAGTCAACAGCCAACAGTATTTTTTGACCTCAACTTACATAAAACATTAAAGTTGCTGTTCTGTCTCCTGCATAAGCTTCCCTTTCTGGTACTAAATGACGTTCCTCTGGTGGTCGATCAACAATTAGATAGTCGTAATGAGGAGTATAATGTCCTCCCATCCCGTAGTTGGCCACTTGCATCAATTCAGAGTGACTTTCATTCATTTTGGTTGATAGACCGGTAACCTCGGAAACTCGTCGATTGATTCGGTCAATGAGTTCATCATCATCTTCGGAAAACCAAGTTGTTTGACTGGTTCGAGTATCAGAGATTTCATCGTCTTTTAAACTATCCGTTTGAACCTTGGCCCGAGTTAACTGTATTTCAGGGGAAACAGATTAGTTAATGTGAATAATAATAACATGTCATTAACCATTGACTTAATCAATCAACGCAACTCAATTAAGATAAATGTTAATATGATCGAAAGAAAATCCTTTTTTGTGTTTATCATTTAATGTCTTTCCTTTTATATAACACATCAAACAATCATTAACTGTTTATAAATATAATTTGTAATGTTTTCTGATTCTCTTACGACAATTAAATAACAATGTGTTCAAGCTTTTCATCATTACCATCGAGTTGATTATTATGTAGATGAGTAATTTTTAAAAAATGCATGTTTTGATTACCACAATTTAAGGGCCATTAAACTTTTTCATTTCATGTTCATCATTCACTAGACTAGACGATATAAAATCAGGCTCAATCCAAGATGTTTTTATTAATAAAAATCAAAAATGAAAAGATTCGCCAGAAAAATGAGTTTTTAATAGCTCTGATAACAATAATTGTTAGGCCCAGTGAACATGTAATTTGACGAAAGTAATCAATAGGCTAACAATCTAACAACACTATCAAAAGATCGGTTAATTGAAAATGGAAAAGTAAACCGACAACACAAAAAGAAATTGAGAAATTAAGGCAATTCGTTCCATAATTACGTTTCATTTTCAATTAGATCCATTTAATTCAAGTTTTGACAGTTAATAAGCATCTATTAAATTGTTAATATCATCTTAATTATGCATTGGCCAATTCGCATGGTTAATTCAATTTAATTTGTCAATATGTTACACATTAATCGGATTGAATTGTTACGATGAACGAGCAAATGTATTAAATAATCCTGAATGGGTTAAAACACAATAGAATCGCATTTCTACAATTGAATGGCAGCAATAAAAATTGTAAAATCTTGAAAATAAAATGCATTCAAATAAAATGATGAAAAGCCAAAATTGGTTGAAATATTTAAGATGGCAACTGGATGCTGATCCATTTCTGATTAGAAGATACATGTTCAGCTGATTGTCCTTTAATTGTACAACTTTGGCTGTCTTAATTGCAATGAAAACAAAAATGATTGATAACCAGGCTAACAGCGGCAATTTACATGTTGATTCATGAAAACATTTTTCTCAGGTAAAAATATAAGTGCAAAAAAGAGACTCAACTTTAAATTGGAGCTCAAATAGTTGAATAACATTAACCTAAACCTGAAGAAGAAGATGATGATAATGATGTTTTTTCCTCAACTTTTAGCTCACAAAAGTCTAACTAAGGTTAGGATCGTTGACAGTTACATCAACAAGAAAGATTCATCTGAATATCACAAGCCTTTTTGAATCCAACTCAATCTTTCGTTCGGTTTCAGTTTAATGACTGATTCGCGATTTGTGGTGATTCTTTGATTGACTGGTTGATTTAGTTGATGGTCATAATAGCGGTGATGGCGATCAACTTACCGCTGGAGCTGCCATTTCTCTAATTGTATCCGACTCTGAATCAGTAAGAAGATCATGAAACATTGCAATGAACGGCACTTTATGAAAAACTTCAACTTTAACAGGTTGCAATATTAACCATTTGCTTCCCATGTTTGAATAGTAACATGTTAAATCCTTGGTTTCAGCAGGAGTCTAAAAGAGTAAAGAAAAAAGCAAATTAAAATTACAGTCAACGAAATGGCTTGGAATGGGTTCAAAAAGTAAACTTTGAGTTGATTAATGATTTAAAAGTACCAACTTTAAGGTTTCAATTTTCATATTTTGTAACTTTAAAATACATTGCTGTAATGCACTTCACTAGTTATCAATTGAAGTTGAATTGAGAGAATGAAGAAAGTATTAATTCATAATTAAGATCAATTAGTTCTCTTCCCTATTGTTTTCAATAAACTTTGATAAATAACCATAAAATATACATTATAAAGATTCATCATTTTCTCAATTTTTATGCTGATTGTTGAATAGTACAGTTATTTGCTTCAATATTTCAATTGATGAGGAACCAACTGATGTACAACAATCAACTTCTGGTTCTATTAACCTTGACTTCATTTTAAGGTAATATTCATCATTGAATGAGTTATAAAGACACTCTGAGTGGGCCAAGCTTAAAATACAGTAGCACTTGATGAGGAAACAATCACTTCATAGTTTGATAATTTTGCTTGCATTTAGTTAATTTGATTACACTTCCTCTTATTATTGTTTGATATTGTCTTGACAAGATACAAATCACAAAATTGAAACCATTAAATACAATAATAACATTATTAGAGAAGTGACCATAACTAAGATTGTTGCAGTTTAATTTTGTTTCCAAATCTCACAATTGTGGTTTAAAGTTGGTCACTAAAGTAAAATAAATTGTTCCACAATTACTTTAAGGATGCAATTACAATTGTAATCGAGAAAAATCGATTAACCAATGGACAACTATTTGATTTCCTCTTCATCATTCACTTTCCATTTTGTAAGAATTGATGGGAAAATATAACATCAAACTGACTACTGGTTCATCTCATCAAAATTACTGGTTCAGACTCCAATCAAATCTGTAACAAGCAACAAAAATAATAACTCAAAATGAAGGCACATTACATTCGGCGTCTACTTTGTCTTATTTTGCGGGTAAAATAGCAATTGTAAGTAAGAGTGAATCGATCATTGATAAAATCCAATGTCAATTGTCGACTCTTTTCAATGTTGTATTAAAACTTGACAATTAATGATTAGCTATTAATAAAGTAGATTATTGAATCAGTAACTGATAAGTACTGTGCATTAATTGAACGGTCTGATGGACTGTTATCCGATTTACTTTATAGCTACAAATATATTTTTGAAACATGATTCCAATAGTAGATGTTGAACAATTATTATTAAATTGTCTTAAGGCCTTTAACTTTTCAGCTCGTTATCATAATATTCATCATCATCTCACTTTCATCTTCATTTATACAATTTAATGTTTTGCAACAATTTATCCGCATCTCTTTAAGAGGCAAATGTAGCTAATGTTATAAATGTAATGCGTCCATCGCTTGCTTTACACCGTCAGCTGTGTTTCGATGTGTAGTGTAACTGCCCAAAGCTTGCCTGTCTAAATAGTGTTTCATTTTGCTCTCAGCATCTTTAACATTCCTTAAGACGCTTTTATAATTTAATCAATGAACAGGTAAAAAAAGAAAAACTATATTTAGATCTAATTTATCCGGAAGAGCGGAAAACAACATTTTCCTACATCTTTTCTCAGCTTGTTTCCAGGTTGTCAATCACAATTTTTATAACTTTTCCTGAAATAATTTTAATTGTTGTTTTTCTTATTATATCCTTCTTGATCCATTAATTTAGTTAATCTAATAAATTGATTTCAGATACAACTAAACATATCGCAATTAACGTTTTCTGAACAGTCGATTGTAATTATAATTGACATTGATGAGTGGTTAAGCTGCAATAAATTTTCAATAATAAATGTCATTTAATTTAATTGTTTATGATTTATGATTAGAATCGATTGTACATAAAAAATAAACATTTCATGAGACGGCTTTTCATTCAAATAGTCAACTATGGTTGGTTACTTTTGAGGCTTATTGTAACAATTATCGTCAACAGCTTTCACTTTCTTCTGTAACTCACCGTCCATTGAAAGGATGATTATTGAGTGTTACAAAAATTTAAATAATCTCTCAACAGTTAACAACAATTAACAGAACAATAATTTACACTTAGTTTAAAACTGAGACTGTTGGATGAATTAAGGCTAGCAATTTGATATTAATGCACCAAATGGAAAAGAGAAATCATTTTTAGGTGAATATTTCCAGTCTAGTTGATTCAATTTTGTTCACATTTTAATTTTAAACAGTTTAACATGATTCGAGTTGATTTAAGAACCATAAATATAAACCAAAAATTGATTGATGTGTACATTAAAAGACAACAAATTGATATCTAATGAAGCAAGGTAAACATTAACACAAATTAGAGATCATTTGAAATCAAAGTGATCTTGATTTTTAGAAATGAAACTCGGATAAATGTTACTGCTGTTGATAATGATGATGTTTATGGCTTAGGTAAAGGATTATAGAGATGAGAGTGAACACAATAATACGACTTGATACGTGTTTAGAGACACGAAAACGCGTGACTAGTTCTGTCTCGAAATCAGGTTTACTTGTTTAATGGTGATCAGTTAGCAAAGTTCTAAGTACAAAGTATTAAGTTCAAATTTTGCAGGAAAAGATGGTTTATTAAGCTGCAAAAGTGATTCTTTAATGCTGAGTAATGCACTTTGTCGTTGATTATGACGCTTTCACCGAAAATCAGTTTAAAAACAAACAACGAATGAACAAGTATGCAGACAATAAATTAAAAGCTCATCTCGAAAGTTTTCATCAAGTTTTGCAGCTCATTTGGATGAATAAACATACAAATATTCAAAAATTGATTCCTCAAAAAAACTTTGAATAAGAAGTCAGTGGCTAATAATTGATATCAGTTGAGGAATTTACAGAAGAAGATACAAAATATGAAGAACTCATCATTCAATATTATGAGCATAAACTGATCGATTCAATGGACTTGGAAAGTTACTATGATTCGAAGAAATTCAGAAAAACAGAAAAGCAAATTGAACTTCAATATGTGACTTTTATTCTTGTACTACAAGCGAAAGTGACACAAATTTTGTTCCACTTGCAATTATTTGTGAGACTAATTCAGTTGCAGATTACCTGGTAACATATTATTTGATTATTACACACAATGAAAGAGACAACAACAATATTCAGATGAAAATCGGTAATAATGATGATAAACATTAACTAATCTGTGACCTCGTCATGGTAAAGGTTTCTTGCTGTGTTTTGTTTTCATTTTCATTTCCATCTTTTCCTTGATTCAGTCAGGAAGAATGACAATATATCATTCATCATCAGATTATTAATATTATACATCACAAAACGCTACCAATATTGCATTTCAAACAGATTTAAATTAAAAGGAAAACAAATAACGGTAAAAGTAATTCATTTTGGGAAACTGTTAACGGTATCATTTACAGGGAAACTTATTGAGATTTGACTATTTGGTAATGTTAATAAAATGATGATAATCAAATATAGTGATAATACCAGGAAGATGTTCAACTGATATAAGACAAACTTTGACCTGAGGCTTAATTTTTGTATCATCTCACAATGAGTTTATAAATAATGTTGACAAAACCGGAAAAACCAACATTTTAACTGTTCCTGAGCAGCTTTATTTGCTTCATTTTCATGTTTAAAAAATATAAATATTCCTCAATTGATAATATAAATTTGTTGATCCTGTTTCAACTGTTGTAATATTTGAACATTTCCATCATTTCTCCCACATAATTAAATGTTGATAACAGCAACATTGAGGATCATGTAAATAATGATGATAATGAACGACCCTTCTTCATGTTCATCAATTTTCTTGAGCCTTCACTCTTTGAATATTAAATTTTTGTCTCTAAATTGGTTTACAAGCAGCAAATTTGGCTTTGAGGGATTACAATTTTGACCATGATAATTTAATTTACAATTTTTATGGTCATGTTACAGTTCATCAGTTTGGTTGATAATATACCCTGAGATTTGGTGGAATTGTCTGCCAATCATTAAGAAATTTTCCTGGTTCAGGGCTGAAATGAAGGAATCCTTAATAATAATAACACTAACCATAAGATTCATACCAATATCAAAGATCTAAAATTAATTTCTGTTCCATCACGCGTTGATTATAAAGGTTTTGAGGGTAAAATGATTTGTATCACTGTACAGCTATTAATTTAGTTTTTAATCTTGGTTGATTAATTTTCAATCAAAGACTTGCTCTCCGTTATTATCGATTTCACTTGACCAAGAAAATACTTTAAATATTGATTCCCTCACATTAAATAAACACAATTAAATCTTGCTAAATTAATTGAAAACTAAATGCTGATTTAATTTTCATTTGATTGAATGAAAAATATGTTTAGGTACTAAAAACTTGGATCCATTGTGTTTTTACTGCAATATTGCGCTGTCCTTTTAATTGTTGACCTCTTTGATTAATGATAAGCTTTTAATGCGCTTCATTTTCCACTGCTAACAATGAGTACTGATTACTTTTGAATTGTGTTTTATCGCACTTTCTCGAGCTTTATTCCCATCATCATCCTTTCCTCTCATTTATAACTTCAAACAGTAATGGCAAGTGAACATGTTTTGTTTTGTCTTTTCAACTTTTAGTGTCATTTAGTATCTGAAGGTTAATTGACTCTTGATTTTGTTTTGTTGTTTCTGCTGGTGTTGTTTGTAATCTTGATAACATTCTTGTTCATTACGAAAAGTGCAGCACTAATCATCATCAGATAAATTCATCCGAGTATACAATTTAGTCTCAAGTCCTTGTAATAATTACACTCTCGGTTATCGGTTGAAAGAATATCTTGTTTCGCTTAATTTGGTTTATGACTAACTTTTCCATTTTTACTTGATGTTCATTTCGTTTGAACGCAAATTTGATGGCAAAATCAAAACAATCATCATCATTGTCGTCATCGGAACTTAACTGAACAACATGTTCATGTTAAAACAATTCATCTTCATCAAAAGTACAATTAAACGGGTTGTTTGTTTTCGAGAGAAAAGTTGTCAGATTCAGTTGTTCTTACCCTGAAAACTTCTCCTCTGCAAAGCTCTTGGTAATTCCGATAGTCGTCATTATCCCCATCAAGGAATCTCATCGTATGAGGTGGTCTCGAGTTGTTGAGTATCATGGAAATGTTGGTCCAATAAGTTGGTGAAAGTTCATCATGCTGGTAGCAAGAAAAGAAAGGATTGAGATGAGAAATGGCAACACTTTGAAGCTTTTACATTCACATGAAGTAGTTTTTTGCTCATCATTGACATTTAAATCAATCGCCTATTCCTCATCAATAACTTTATTAATGATTGATTGTCAATTCTAATGTTACTGCACTGATGGGTTTACATGATTTTCATTTCAATTGTTATTTCTATTGAAGGAACATTTCTATTAATGAAGCATTTTTTTCCTGTTTGCCTTTTTTATTGTTAACAGACTTTGAATGACCAAATGATTAAATTGAATTGATAGAGATTAACTTACTATTTGAACAGCCATGTTATAAAAGGGAATTATCTCGTCGACTGGAGTCGTTCTATTCCGTTCAAGATGCGCCTTACGCAAAGCTTCATCAAACCATTCTAGGGCTTGACCATAATAACCGTTATTGAACGAATGTTTACCCAGATACAAACAATCTCGGCCTGATTTGTTTTAATTGTGGGTTGGATGAAAAGGAAGATGAAATAAGGAAGAAGAAAAGAAATGATTAAATTCAAGATTATCAAATAACATTCAATAATCATTCTGAATGTGAGTTGATTGATCATCATCGATTGTTATTATTAGCCGACTTTTACTGCCTTGCGTTTTCCTTTTCATGTTCCATCAACGCTATTATAAAATGTATATTAATAGATTACATTCTTAATCCATTTTCTTACTTGTTAATTGAACTTTTGTTGGTAGATCTAGGATTCTGCCTCGGGCGATATCACTCATGTTAAGTTTATAAGTATCAGTGAGGCGAACCAGGGCAAGGGCAGCTCCTCTCAGGTCCTCTTTAGTTGGCAAAAGCTCAGAATAATCGTTAACCAGTTGTTCAACAGCTAAAAATAAATGATTTAACCGTTAATTTAAATATGCTCTTGAAAAGTGTTGAAACCTAATCCTAACCACAACAAGTTTCATCCAATAATTTATTCATATTTTAGGTGAACCTTTTTGATCATAAATGAAAACAAAGATTTCGGTGGATATTGATTGTGACCAATTTTCATAATTGCAAATAAAAAACCTTTTTTCTATTATTTCTTATTATTCTTATATTTTCTTTTAGTATCTTTATTCTTATTCTTATCCTTCTTCATCTGCTTCATTTTGAAAATATATTTCTATTAATAATGTTTCACAATTCGCCATTCCGCTCATTTCAAAGTGTAGTTCCGTTTCAGACTCTAACACCGATTCAAGGCCTCTGCAGGTTCTGCAACAACCAGGGAATAGTACACAACATTTGTGCCTGTCAACCACCGAATAATCAAGCTCACGCTCAATGTTTGATTCGAGCAATAAACAACACAGTATCATCCCATTGCGTCTACTGTGGACAGTCTTACAGAGGAGTCTTGGTCACATTCAACCGTCCTTCTTGTCGAGAATGGATTCGACGAGATGAAAGAGCCAAATATGATCTAATTGTTGTTCCATTGATTGTACTCTTTGCCTATTACCTTGCATTCCTCGGTTACCTTAATTATATTACAAACTACGGATCTCTAAATACTTTGCTCCAGTTTATTCTCATCAATTTCGTAACCTTCATCTTAATGAGTTCAATAATATCAACCCTGTTAGCCATCATAAAGATATTTTTCGATATCGATGATTGGAGACGAAGGAACACAGATGCTATTATTGTACCAATGTTTTCCAATGGCCAATGAAACATTCATTTTATTCATAAATTGCCTCTAATCACGCTAGTCAATTTTTGATGAATGTTTACTCGAGCGAACTGATGTTGATCAACTAATTTGCTTTACAATAAAGTCTATTGAATAAGTGAGACTATCGATGTTGGCCATTATTGAATGGAAACAGTGAATCATCTCAAATCATCAACACAATCGGAAAGACTAGTTTAATGGATATCATTTTCATCCCAACAAGTATTTTTGTCCTCATCTGATTATTCAATTTGTCAATTACTGATTAGTTGATGATTCCTGATCTTTTGTTGTTATCCAACTTTCGTGACTCTTTTAATTCTGTGTCACTTTCGTTGAGGCCGCTACTAAATAGCTCATGATGACCGATTGGCAAAACAATATTCTCATCTTTACCTCAAGTTACATTTCGCGTGATGATCTGTTACATTAGTGAAAGATATAACTGCAATTAAGTTGGTGACTTTCGCTTCAAGGAAGTATATCTTATATATATTTATAATCTAAATTGTGAATCATCTTCATGAGTTGGGAAAATGTTGATGCTGATGATAGCTAAACGAAACAAAAATGATTAAAAAACTTATTGTTTACAGTGAAATTAATGAGATGAAGAATCATGTTAAATTTAAACTCTCATTGAGGTTTAATCAAAATTATAATGCTGTAGTCAAGCCTCATTAAGAGATGGTATTAGTGTTGAGGCGCTCCTAAAACAATAACATTTTAATTGATATGCTAATATAATCTAAAATCTCTCAAATCAACTACAACTAACAGATTCAACTTGAAATAAAACTAAACTTTCTAAAATATTCTGTTAACTGATGAGTTAAGAATCAAAATCAAGCTTCAACCAAATCATCTGCTCATTACTTTGTTACTTTGCCTTTCCAGCATCAATAATCATGATTATTTGTGCTGTTTATTGCTATTATACTTATTATTTACGATTCCAAGTGGTTCTAATTGTTAGATTAAACCTAAAGTATTCAACTGTTAAGTCTAATTAGTTTTTGTAGATTGAATACAGTTTTTAATAGCAAAAATTAAGTGAGAGTAAATTTTGGTTTCAAGTTTCGTTTCTGGTTTGAAACCCAAAACAAACTTCAACTCTTTGTCAAAGCGTAATATCAAAGAGTTATACTCTTTGGTGTAATATCCAATGTTTAAGGCGACGCATAAAGCTCATGATTTTATCAGACTGAATCTTAAAGATGCTAAAACCAACTAACCAGAAGTTAGTAAACAATTTGCTCTCAAAAAGTGGCAACACTCAAGACTTTGCTATTATTTAGTAATGACTGAAAACTGAAAAAAGGATGTCAATCAAAGATTGCTTTTGAATTTTTGATTAACTCAACTTCAATCAACCATTAATTTCATATAATAATTATAATGTAACCAAATGGCAAGAAATTTCGGATTCATTGAATAGTCAAGTTGTTCATACAATTGTTGAACTGGTAACAAAAAATACTCAGGTTAACCTGTTGAAACAAATTTTTTGTTCAAGAATCAGTCAACAATCAATTATTGATTCATCCAAATTTGACTATCAATTGGCATTAACAAGTCAAAATCAACTCTGATTAAGATGTGCAAATAATTGATTTGTAAAGCTTTCAGACAACATTATAATATTAAAATAACTGCCATTAAAGAAGCATTTAAAGGTTATCTTTTCGAACAACTCTCGATTAAAAACAATGGTACGAATGTGTAAATAACGAAACCAATAGTCTTGTTGATCTTAGTGATTAATGCTGTTTATAAAAATCAGAAAAACTCTAATTTTTCGAATCGGAGTTTCTATTGAAAATGTTGTTTCATAGTTGTTTGTATGATAAAATAACAAAATTCTGGTTAGAAGCACATTTCTTATTTACTGTATTTGCTTCATTCAATTCCTAGGTTTTACCTTTTAATTATTTGATCAGACTTGTTGCGATTCAATTGGAATGGTTGAAATGATCAAATGCATGTACTTACATTGCCATTCATTGGTTTTCATCGCTGTTTTCAGGCTTTCCCAATTAACTGTTAACCTTTTAACCAATTGAAAAGCTTGTATTGGATTACCGATTATCTCTTCAGTTGAATCTTTCCCTCGAAGCTCAGGTAAACCAGCAGTTCGAGAAAATTCATCCAGATAACTTGATATTAAACAGAAAATATAATTAACATTAAAAAAATTGCAAAATTAACCGGTTATTTGATTTGAAAAGTGATAAAATAATGGTTGCTGTATTACTTTGATAACAGCTTGACATTATTATGGATCTCGATATAAGTCAATTAATACCGAGAAAAGTGTTTTCATGATCAAACAGTCATTGCGTTTCAATTTCCCAGCAATTCATTCACTTATTGTTCAATAATGTTTATATTCCCTGCTAGACACACAAGTTGACACTGAAACCATTACAATCATTCAAATTATTTATATTATTTGAAACTAAGAGAAAGACTAAAACCCATTTCTTTAAACTGTGACAGTTACGTAAAAAGATTTTAATTTTACTGACAAATTGTGATTGAATTTTGAAATTTGATTTTGAAATGAGACACAAATTTAATCGTTTTCGTACAATCAGAGTTAGGCACTTACGTTCGAACTGTATTGAGCTTAGCTTGAGCTTGAACGACATAATCATTGAGAGATGAGATTAAATGACGCTCAAGATACATCAAACTTCTGAGATGGGCAGTTGATGAGAAGATATCACAATTAACTGGACTAAAATGACTTGATATTGCTATAGCTAATAAACTGAAATAAAATCGCCAAATCATCTTGACAGAGACACTAAATAACACAATATACACTTGTAAATAACAGTAGTGGTAAGCTTTAGAGTTGAATTGTAACTAAATGTTGAAGCACCGAGTCACAAGCACTATTAATCTTTAAATTTCACTAATTTATCCACATGTACAGATGATTAAACTTGGCTTTATTGATATTCTGTGTATTGACAGTAGCGTTGTTGGTATCACAGTTGCGATATTAAGTAGGAACTAATCAATTTGTTAAAACATATCCACATGGAAAGGACCAGTTGATCAAGTTTATTATTTTAGTTTTTGGTCTTCTTCTTGAATATGTTACACTTAAAGTTTGCACTATCAAGTCCGATACCTAAATGAGATCTGAACACCAAATGAGATTAACAACTCAGAACTTGATGCTAGTGATACAACGTTCTCCACTCTCTTTTCTTACTTTGCTTCTCCCTTTCTTCTGATTATCTTCATCTTCTCTCTTCATTCTTAATTCATTTTTCAATGACTCCCTTATTCTCACCCGTTAGTTCAACTTGTTTTCACCTTTAGGGGAAGAATCAAAAGTAGGTTACCGATAATCATGAGGCAAGGAATATCAAATTTGATGAAGAGTAACATCCATTTACATTTACAGGAATTAACTCTTCTCTCTCTCTCTCTCTTCTCTCCCCTTTAAATCAAATCATCATCTTGATCCTAATAATCTAGTTATAGTTGAGCAAATCTTTTCATTTCCATTCTGTGGTTAAACTACTTGCTTTATGCATCTTGTGTTTCGCTTTTACTGTCAATCGGACGAGAAATTTTTATTCCCTGATTCAACTGGAAAATCATAACAATCATGAAAAAGAGACATCATTAAGGGTTGGTAGTTGGGGATCAATTTATTGGCATAGTTTTTAATCAGCTCAATCAGTTTAATGTTAATTTTAAAATTTTAGTTTAATCCTCTTTTTATAACCAATATCTAGACGCGTGAATCCAAAGTTGAACATAGTTTTTATGAAACATTGCTGGTTCCAGGGAAAGTAACACCGATAAAGGGAACAATCCGATTATTTTGGTTGTATTTAATTTATTGTATTCTTGATTGAAAAGGTTCGAAGACAAATTTCAAATAGAATACAAACTAAATGATTTGACTTGACAATATTTGCTTTACAATCATTTGCACTATTTATAAAGACTTCCAATTTAAATAAAATTCTGAGTCACATGTTTTTAAGATAGATGATTATTTAGGATCTGGAGTGTGTTCAGATTGAATTCCAACATTGAGCCAGAAAGCGAAGAAACCACTCATTACCATAGCCGGAATAATTATTTTGGCCGAAACAGCAGGATCGTTCCAATCTTTGAAAAACTCTATTATTCTCTTACCGTCAACTTGCCTTCTAGGGTGACTGGTATGGATCGGCCTGAAGTAGAGGCATTTCCTAGCAATCATAAGCTTGGATAACATCTTGAGCTGCAAATAGAAGATTAAACAACATAAAATATAAATTAGCGCAAGTGATTTAGTAAATAAAATAAGAATTAAATTCTGATTTAAATTACCTGAGAGGTTATAAACAAAAGGTTACAATGAATGGATCAGATACAAGATCCGGATCATTTAAAAGTTGATATGTTGTTTGAGCGCTCAAATTAAAATCAATAACAAGCTAAGTGTACAAGTTTTCCTATTTTCCTAGTTTTCCTTCCTAAAAAAATATTGAGTTACTGACGAAAGCAACTAATCAAGATCGTGGATTCATAATTGGTCAGTGTGTTTATTGCAACTTCCCCTTATAATAATCTTGTATATATAATAACCAATAAATCAAATTTAATATATGTAATGCTCTATTTAGAAATGTTTCTTTGTAAACCGGTTTTGTTGAAATGACATCAATGTAAACGTATTACCCTGGAAATTTATTTCCTCCAGTTCATTCAAAGACTGCTATTCTGAGATAAAACTTAATTTGTTAAGAATTAAACTGTGCTTGGACAACACGTTTTGACATACGGTGCTAAACAAAAAAAACAATGGCTAATCAAGTGAAAAAAGTTACTGCCCGAGCTCCAGTTAATATTGCTGTAATCAAATACTGTAAGATATCTTTTTTTGTTAATTTTTTTATGGATCGTGTTAATAATTATGCTTCTTTTCGTTTCAGGGGGCAAAAATGATGAAAAATTGATCACTCCTATCAACAATTCGATTTCGGCCACCCTTTCCATTGACGATCTTTGTGCAACAACAACCATTTCAATTTCCCCAATGTACCAGGCAGATCAGTTCTGGCTCAATGGGGAAGAACAGACAATAAGTGAAAATAAGAGGTTGTCTCATTGCTTGCAAAAATGTAGGTTAAGTACCATCAACTGATTTGCACATTCATTGGATTGATGACTTATAAGCTTTTTCACCAATGTCTATTTTCTAGTCAGAGCCTTGAAAAGTGAGATTAAAGACCACTTGAAGATTGAATCGCATAATAATTTTCCTACAGCCGCTGGTTTAGCAAGTTCAGCTGCTGGGTATGCTTGCTTGATATCTGCTTTGGGATCTTTATTTGGAATCAGTGACAGTAAACAGCTATCAATATTGGCTCGTCAAGGATCTGGAAGTGCCTGTAGATCAGTTTATGGTGGTTTTGTCGAATGGTTTGCTGGGAATGACTCGGAAACATCATTTGCTGCTCAGATAGTCGATGAAAATCACTGGCCATCTTTGCGGGTCATCATTTTGATTGTCAATGACAAGGAAAAAGATGTCCCTAGCACCAGTGCAATGAAAAGATCAGTTGAAACAAGTGAATTAATTCGTCATAGAGCTGAAAATGTTGTCCCAGAACGATGTAAGAAAATGAGAGAAGCAATTAAGACAAAGGATTTCGAAAAATTCGCTGAATTAACTATGAAAGATAGCAATCAATTTCATGCTATAGCTCAAGATACTTATCCCCCAGTTCGATACATGAATGATGTCTCTTGGTCAATTGTATCTCTCATTCATGGTTATAATGATTTTGTTGGCTCAACTAAAGTTGCTTATACTTTTGATGCTGGACCTAATGCAGTTCTTTTTATGGAGGAAGATCAAGTTGGAAAGTTTATGATAGCAGTTAATCATTTTTTTCCTATTAACCAACTAGATTGTTTATTTAGAGGCCAACCGATTCCTAAGGAAACGATTAACCAAGGAATGATTGACTATTTGTCTAAAAAGATAAATATTAAGGAAGACAGCCTGAAAGGCATAATTTATACAAAAATAGGATGTGGGCCTAAAATTGCAGCTCAAGAGTCGAATTAATTCATAAATTTTCCAGCGGTGTGGTGTTTTTATTCAAATTAGACAAACCATATACAACATTATTACGTTTACTTTTTGAATAATTATTAATAAGTGCCATAATTACGTCAAACTTCTTCAAATGAAATTTCAATTATTTTACTGGCCATTAATATGAGCAATTAAATTATAGCTTCATCAATTTAATAGTGTTAAAGATTTATTTGACTTTAAAACCTTCTGTCTTGAAAATTATATCTTTATTTTGTTGATTTTAAATTTTTCATAAATAATTTTTTCTCGCTCATGTACTTTGATTATCAACTTAATTCTTAATAAACTGTTTTAATGTTGATCAAAAAACCTTTTCACTTTATTTAGTAGCTATAAAGCAAATTGAGGATAAATTCCCAATCATAACATCAACTTTCGCTATTCAACACAATTTATAAAATTAGCGCCTATTTCCTTGTGCTCTTAAAAGCCTTAAAAGACTTGTTTACATTCTACTGTTCACCAGAAAAAGTGTAACTCAGTCAATTTTGTGCGCATTTTATTCGTTTATTATTATTTACTAATCAACATGAATAGTACATTGGAGAACGCTAATCCGTTAATTTATGAACGAATTGACCGTAGGCAATTCACTGGAACTGAATTGGATGATGAGATAGATGATGATTTTGATCCAAGAGAGGTTTATGATCACATAAGGAACATCAAAGATCCTGAACATCCTCTTACATTGGAAGAGCTTAATGTTGTCTCTGAATCAAATGTTCATGTTGATGAGGAAAACAACTTGATTGAAGTTCATTTTACACCAACAATTGATCGATGTTCCATGGCCACTCTAATTGGACTCTCTATCAAGGTTAAGCTGATGCGATGTCTCCCACCAAGATTCAAAATCGATGTTAAGATCAGCAAAGGAAGCCATTCAACTGAGGATGCAATTAATAAACAGTTGAATGATAAAGAAAGGGTTGCTGCTGCTCTGGAGAATCCAAGTTTGTTGCAAGTAATCAACATGTGCCTCAAAGATTCAATCTAATTTGCAAGTTATCTGAATGCTGTCGTTTTAATAAAGACGAGTCGCTGGATCCAACTGTGCTATTGTACCAATTGAGATCAAGATTCTTCATCGTGTTTGGAATAAAAATCAAAATATCAAAATCTATCTTTTTTTGTATTTTATGTTACCGAATGTTTGTTTGACACAAAAAAGTCGCTTCGAAATACATTACGTTGTTAGATTTTAAAATGTAATTCAATAAAAATGATACAATTTTTTTGTCTATTCTTGCTCTCGTTTCATAAATGAATAAGAATACAGAAAATTTATTAGACTCAGAATTTATTAAGACAATCTAACAATGATTGTGATTTTTTTACAATCAAAGAAAATGTAATTACAGTAATCATAGGTGTTGATGGCAGTAAACTAATGGTGGTCGTGGCCATGGCCTTCACCTGGAGGAGGATGATGAACACCTCCAGTTATAAACATCATGGTAAAAGCCCAAATAGCGATTGCAGGCATCATGAACTTCGTAGGCATATCTGGTGTCATTCTTTTTGATAAATAATCTTTGAATCGCTCAAAAGGCCCTTCTTGAGCGTTAAATCTCGCTCTGCTTGCGTGGATGTATCTCAAGTGACCAGGAGTTAAATAAGTTTTGAACAGTGAACATCTCGATAGCATGATCATACGATAATTAATCAACAATGGCAAAATCACAATTATGAATTTTAATTGAAACCCTTGATAAACTTGAAGGTTAGAAATTGTTGACAAAATGAGAAGATACAAGTATCGGATCTCGGGATTGGATAGAGTAAGATAAAGCGCTATGTATGAAGTTATAATAATGAAAAAACCTTTTTTTATGCAACCATTTACTGTATTCAAGAACTGAGCAATTTAATTCAAATCTAGTAATGAGAAGGGAAGAAATATAATCAATAATTGATTGAAGCAAGCAATAACTTAATTAGCTTTATGTTGCTACGAAATACATGCAATATCCAAGGCTAAGGTGTCGTATGTCGTTTATGCTTGGGTTATTGGATTTCCAAAAATCAATGATATTCATTTGGATTTTAGTGAGATTAAAGTGTTTATTGAATAAAATAAATATCAATTTAAACATAAAATTTCGTAGAATCAACTGTTCTTATTATTTTTTCTTTGAGGATGCTTACAAGTGCCTGGAAGTCGACATATTTTACAAGAAAAACAATGAAACCAAGTATTTTTAACACACTTTTTACATATATTGCAATGTTTTGGTGGTCGACCATCTTTGGATGTACAGGCATCGCATTCTTCACAGTGGCTATTATTTTCTGAAACATACCTTTTACAAATTTCGCAATATTTGTAACCTTCCTCTGTAGGTAAAGTAAATACGTAAGGCTGTATATTAGTGAATATTCTTACAATTGATCCTAATGATGAACGACATCGACAATCTTTCAAAGCTCTGTGGTTAGTATAATGAACTTTATAATCTGTTAGTTTTAAATTTTTCATATACTGGGCAACTTTAGGTTCATTGAAGTAAGGAAGAAACAACATTACTGCAAATTGATAGCTATCACGATTCAATTTAACAGCAGTTGACCCCGTTGTTCCAGGATGGCCATGTAACTCTAAATATCTGTCATGAATTTGATCTAATGATCGTCCAAGTGCTTTGAGTAAGCCTCCGAAAGGTGGATCAATTACAACACAAGCTCGTCCTGGTTCACATTCTCGCAGAAACCTATCCAATTTAGATTGTCCCTCATTACCTTCGAAGAAAAATCCATTGAACATATTAAACATAATGAAATGTTTTCGTAAATAAAACTGGCAATATCTTGGGTCGATGTCCAAGAGAACACTCTCCATATTCCAACTTCTTTTATTACTTTGTACCTGGTCCAGTAACAGAAAATTTATATGAATTAATGGAGAAGATATAAATAATAACATGAAAACAAACCTGCTCATGGATCGATGGACAACCGATACAGATAATTCTGTTTAGTTCCAATTTTTGGAAGGTCTGTATAATAAAATTAACAGTGATATTGTCAAAGAAATATTGAGCTTCTTTTTTTCTTTTAGTAGCAGCTTGAAGTAACAATGTTGGTCTTCTGATTAGCTTAAGAGGAATCTTATCGATAACATCATGTCTTTGGTGTTTATGATAATCTCGGTACAGGAATAATTCTTCACATCTACGACAGTAAGCTCTTTCTTCCTTGCGTGCTTGAAAAACTTTAACTAATTTTTTTCGTATCTTTTTCCTTTGAACCACAAATTTTGAAGTATCAAGAGGATTTTTCAACAGCGGGCATTTATTATCACGGTATGCCGAACAAGCAAAGAACTTTTTGGTGCTATTACCAACTTTTTTAGACAACAATAAAGTAGGGCCTGAAAGAAAGATATTTCGATGCTACATTATTACGTGGAATAAATAAATTTTGTTCAAATAAGAATAGAATAAAAAAAGATACCGACCATGTTTACAATTGGGTTTTTTAACACATTCATCAAATATAACATCCAACCCCATAGATTTATTGGCAAACTTTTGAAATCTGTGAAAGTAACAGCCGATCAGTTAAAATAAACTATAAGTTTCATCACAAAGTAACATGCATTAGAAAATTCTACTTACGTAGGTGATTCCATAATTGTTGTTAAGCTCCGTTCAAGAAACAATTCAAGAATTGTAGAATGTTCAAATAATCATAATTTCAAATTTATGTGACTGGATCAACAGATCAAAATCCTTAAATTGATACTACAGATTGGACTGAGCAAATTTTCACCAGAATAATTTATTACACAACGAATAATTGGAGAGAAATGAGAGAAACTTTCGATGAACAATTAATTTCGAAAGTGATTAAAGATTCCAAACAATCGATCACATAAGCCATGAACAGAAGAAATCAGATGTTGAAAGCATGTAGAAACAAACAAGACTTGGATACATCTAGAAACTCTTTTTTTACCATCAAATAAAGTAATATAACTGTGGCAACAGGTCAATGGGTTAACAACCTAATGTAATAACTCTACGAAAGGATAAAAAATAATCAATTCTCATAAAATAATATGATTAATTAAGGTAATTGAAGTAGATCGATTTAAAAAAACCCTGCAAGTCAATAATATCCAGACAGCACTCTAGATGTCTCTGGGATTAAGCACGTTGTTTTCATTTGTAACCGGAGGCCCCCTAGAGTTGATAACATTAAACTCGGTAAGTCAAATTTTTGTTTACCTAATTTAGCTGTTTAATTGTGTTCTTAATTTGTCTACTGAATCAATTAGCAATGAGTTACTGGCGTGAAGTTGGTTTGACTTATCTTAAATTCAGTAACATCGCTGCTGCTACTGTTAGAAAATCTGTAAAAGCAGATAAACGAGGTGATTTTGCCTCAAGAGCTCAAAGCTTTATTAAAAATATTACTAAAAAATCTTAAAATGTAGAATATTACATCAATTAATGTTTCTTACTCTCCTCAACATTTATTATTTAGTGTTTTTTAGTTTTGCCCAACCTTAAAACCATCCATTTAAAATGAGTGTTAAAGTCAACAATTTGCTCTTCCAATTTGTGACTGGATCAATAGGAAATGGATTAATCTGTATAGCTGATGAATCAACCAAGCGAATTGGATTAGAGTTGTTCAAAAACTTTATATCGAATTCTCCAAACTTAGGAGGACATCTTTTGCTTCTAGACAACCCTGTTAATTGTTTCAATCTAGATCCATCTACCAAAATAAAGATCCATCAATGCCTTGGGACCTCTATTGATTATCCTGATGAATTGGAAATGATTCAATCCATTCCATCTGGTCGAGAATTATTTATAGACACACTTACACCCTTTTTTATCCTCCATTCAGATCAATTTCCTGGGATGATTCTCGAGTTGAAAAAAAAGTTTTCTCGAATCGTTGCATTAGTTTCCCTGGAATCTCTCTCTTTTAATGGTCTGCCCATAATCAAAGATTTAGCTGACTGTTTTATCAACGTAATGCCAAACAATACTAATTTTCAAGCAATAGTGAACTACAAGAAACCAAGCAGTCGCTTAGGATATAATCTAATCAGAGTCAAGGAAACTTTCTCTATCGTAAATGGAAAATTTTCTTATATTAAAAATTGCGAATCACGAAAAAAAGAATCCGAGGAACAAACAATTGAAGATTTGCCTTTCAATTTGAGATCAGCCGATGAAGATAATCTTGTGCAACGGACAAATAACTCACTCAACATGTAAGATAACAATTATATTTACAATACAAAACTATCCTAGCCGTAACTCAATAATTTTCTCCTCTTTTTCCACAGAAAATCCAACGAAGGAGGTAAAGTTTATTACGAGCCTGGTAAAGAAGATGATGTCGACGAGGAAGACCCAGATGAAGATCTTTTAATTTAATTTACCAAATTAACTCTTTTTGTTCACCTACTATTAACCCTTTCCTTCTTATTTTTTCTGTTGGGGAGCAGAGAATAAAATTAAAGATTAAAACATATTGAGTGATAATAAACCTAAATTCATTGGCGCGGATTTCTATTGCAAAGTATCGAGTAAATTAATATGAAAAAATCATAATTTGGCGTACCTAGAAACTCCGAGAATAATCAATAAAAGACTAAGCGAAACCCAAATTAAGAAGTATTGATAATACAGTCAATCAGTCTGCAGTTATTTTGACAAAAAACCAAAGAGTAAAGAGAACCATCTATGAGATTAAATTAAAAAATTAATCTTTACTTCGGTGTATTGGTCAACGAGCGCCCTTAGTATAATTTCGAAAAGGACTTGATTGCGATAGTAGCGAATTAATCAAATAATTTCTCTTTTCATTAGTTTTATAGCAATAAATAGACAACTTTTTTAAAAACTAAACTTATTCTGAATTCATTCTGAAAATGCATTTTTTTGCTGGACATAGAAGTTTATAGCACCTGGTTTGATAAATGGGGTCAGTCAAGTACAATAAAGTTAAGTTTGATTGATCAAGGGTAGCAACTAATCATGTAAATCGTCCACCAAGCATTGGGTGGTTAGGAACCCTCTGTTGGTGATATAATGAACAAAAATATTGAACAATGCAAAAAGAATAACAGAGTTTCCATTGGAAGCTAAGAAAAGTAGTTAAGGTTAATAGAGATAGGAGTTTAACCCAACCTACTAAGAATGCTTCGCAAGGTCTCTGCTCTTAACTCAATGTCATTTGGTTCGAATATCAAGTATTTGTTATGATTCCACTGAAAATCAGTAAGGTTATCATCATCAATTGATTCTTTAAGGTTTCATCCAAGTCGAATTGTTTTCTCATCCATAAATAATACAAAAATATAGACACGGAAACAAAACTAACCAGCGAGGAAACAATTTTTTGAAACAATTTAAAATTTCATTACATTACTCTTATGTTATAACTAAATTCAACAATTGTTGCAATTTATTTTGTTTGATGGTTGTGGTTATCCCTAGTTTCACTTTCATTATAATCAACTTTATTTCTTTACAAAGATAATCATTTGTTTACATTTTTCTTTCCATTGACCGTCCACCAGGGAGGCAAAGAAACCTTTCTTACCTCTGTTACCGTTAACAATTATCACTTTACTGCTCTATTTAAATCTCTAGTTAACCTAAATTGAGTAAATTTATTAAACAATACATCGTAATCAACAAAAACAATCAAGTCATTTATAAATAGTAAAATCGACGGAAAATAAAATTTACATATTGTCGCATTTTAAAATCTTCTGTGTCCTAAACCTTTACCTTTGTCCCCATAATATTGTGGTTTAAAATTACAAAGGGTTACTTCTTTGAGTGAATGCTATTGTGATCCAGCAATACAGTTGTGAGCATTTTGCCAATTAACTTTACTTGGACGCTCTGTGTATAATTGTGTCTCCAAATCGGTCCTTGACCGTTAAAAATCCACCAAAATTTCGGACCCACGAGATTTCTCCAAGTTAACCTTCTCCTCTTTTCGTCAGAGTTTCTCCTCCACCACAAATTTTCTCAAGAGGAGATTTTCGTCTGGTGATCTTCAGGGTGAAGGTGATGAACAAGAAGATACCTCAGGATTACCTGGAAGACCGAACGTAATTCCATCAACAACAAGTCAACAATCATTACAATCTAAACAATATCAACAGCCCCAACCTCAGCAGCAGCAGCAGCAGCAGCAAATTCAACAACAACCTTCAACTCAACAATCATCATCATCATCTGGAGGATCAAATAATAGTGGAAGAGTGGTTGGACCTCGGCCAGGAGTTACTAATCAACCTCAGCAATCTAGTGATTTATCATTAAATTTCGGGATGAAGAGCTCTACTACCTCAGCTCCAACCTCACCAGCCAAAAATGTTTCCTCATTTCTGTCAAGGGCTACTTCATTAACAAGCTCGGTTACCTCTAATGTTGCTGGAGTTGCTGGTCAAATAAGCTCACGGATAAAGGATCCAAGTAAACAGAAGATTCTTTTAGTGATTGATGACCATCAAACCGATTGGTAAGTCAACACTTTCCACTAACCAAAAAAGAAACGATGAGGATACCGATGTTGACTTTGATTTTAGTTGATGAAGGAAGAAAAGAAATTAAGCTATCCAGGAAACAGGAGAAACTGTCAGAATCAATCTCCATAAGAATATTAATGATAATGAAAGGGGACAATGAATCAGGAAATAATAGCAATGATTATTATTCTAATAGGTTAGACTCTTAACTTCAATTAAATAATTTCTGCCTTTTCTTTCCATCTCTCTCTAGGTCAAAATATTTCCGAGGTAAACGACTTTCTGGTGAGTTTGACATTCGAGTTGAACAGGTAAGCTTTACTTGAATCTATCCAAACTCAAATTTGAACATCGAAATTGCTAACAAATTATATGTGAATTGCTATTTACCGATTGACTTGTAGATGAAAGGGAAACCATTAAGTTGCATGGAAGTTTTATTAATTGTTTCTTTCTCTTATATTTTCATCATTACAGGCTGATTTTCGTGAGCTCAGTGTTACAACCAATTCTGAGCATGGTGCTCTGTGTAGTATAATAACTCCTGAAAGGGGTGGAAATCGTTCAGCAAAGTAATTATCAAACTTAACAATGATAAATGCAATCAGTTTAATCGATCATCTGATTTCATTTCCTTCTCTCTTTCATCGATTTTAGAACTTTTCGTCCGGATTTTCTTTTAGTTCGCCAACACGTCAAAGATGTAGCAACCGATTTCAACGAAATACTTCTTGGACTCAAATACGGCGGAGTACCAAGTGTTAATTCACTCCACAGTATTTACAATTTCATTGATAGACCGTGGGTGGTGAGTGTTTATTATTGTATTATCATGATGAGATAAATAAGCATCATGATAGATGAGCATCATAAACAGAAGTAACACCGACTGACTATAATGAAAAGAAAGTAAATCAATTTACTCGGTGTAAATAATACTTTATATCTCAAGGGGTTTACATTGATCAACAAAAGAAGCAACTAAAAAGGGAAAATGAATGAAGGATTATTTGAAAATTTTTGTACTTATTTTGTATTATTTTACAAGATTCAATTACATTAGACGATAATGATGCAGCTTCTTATCCTCCATATTGATTGCTAGACTGGATTTCAACTAACCGCTATTTGAATAACATTTGAAAGACTTCTATTGAAAAGACAACCAAAAACGATAACTTGGTTTTGCTGTTTCGTCTCCTTTCATTGATCCATTCTGTTAAATGGAGGAAAGGCTGAAATACAATGAAAGATGATTAAATGATTCATCACTTTAAGACCTTATCCTGAACAAAACTAGGCCTGAGCTAAGCTTGAAATGAAAAAATGCCACAGAAAATATATTCAAAATTATCAAGTAAATGTAAAGGTTTGAAATTCACAGCCCAAAGCCAAGTGTCAACATTTTGGATGCAATCATTTCGTCTCAATAATTTAGTAGATAATGACTATTAATCATCAATAAGTAATTACTTTGATTGTTCCAAACGAAACCTAATACTTTAATTACAAGATTTCTATTGAAACCATCTTTTAACATTGAATCTAAAATCGTGAAACCATTAAACACTATTTTTAGCAACCTCTGAAGCTGCATACTTGTGGACTTGTAATACCAAGTATTTTATTTATTAATGGTTTCTTTTTCCTCTTTTATCTTGATTTCATGCATTCCATTATCCATCATTTCAATCAACATCATCATCACCTAATAATGCTCAATAATGAACTAATAATGAATCAGTTTTCACAACTCATTGGAATTCAAAGAAGATTAGGTCGAGAAAATTTCCCTCTCATAGAGCAAACATATTATCCCAGTTACCGAGAATTGGTAAGTTGATTGTTTATTTGCTTACAATTTATTTCATTAATTGATTATTACGTGATTGGCATTGGTATATTTTGATCAACTCAACTATTAAAAAAGGTCTGTGCATTTAGAACACAATTTAATACAAAATTTTGCACAAACTGTAAATGACAACCTTCTGGTTGATTTGAACCATTTGAAAGCAACTATAACATAAACATTAACTTTCAATGTAATGAGCGCATTTTGGTATAATTTTCAAATTTTTATTAACTTTATTTCGATCTGTTTTTGCTGAAATATTCTTAAAAAGTTTATTATTGATTTCAAACAACACATTTTATAATTTAATCATTTGAATGAACTCAGATGGAAATTTTATCTACATGCAAAATTGATTCAATTGTTGAATAGAAGGTAAACTTGAATATTGACACTATTTTTCAAATTTAATTATGACTTTTGAGTGATAAACTCAAATCATCATGAAAATATATAAAAATTGATGGAATATTGAATTTAATATTAATTGTAAGCACTTCGGTTATCGATCAAAATTGAAAAATCAACCAACTACTCAATCTCGACGAATTGTCTTTCGATTCCATCTTTCATTTGCCATCATTTTTACTATCAGTAAGTTATTCAGAATAACTTATGTTGCAAATTGAGTTAACAAAAAATGAAGTTAACTTGGAAGTTTGACTTCAAATCCTTTATTTTCAACGATTTATTAGCTTTACCAGTTTCAAATCAAGACAACGAAACAATCAAATCACTGGTTGAATTAGAAAAACTTTCATATTTATGTTTAATCACTCAATATGGACAAACCCAACAAATTGATAAACCCGTCTCAATCAAACTAAAATTTGCTCATTTTATGGTTCGAGTCTTGAACTTGACTTTCATTCTTCGTTTGATATGTTTTCTAACGATGACCGATAAAACTATGCAAACGATTGTTGCCGATCCTGTGATTAACACTCCTAATCGTGAAATCCTGATTGTGTTGCAACTATTCATTGTAATTGTGATGTTGGTTGTCCGTGAATATATATTGTATCTCGAAAATAATCGTAAATTTTTAATACTTCGTAAACTGTATCACATTCGCAAAAATGGTTTCTCATCTGATTACCTCAACCTAACTGAACGTCAGTTCATGTTTTTCAAGCGAAACTTACATTTCATTCTAATTAACTCATTAAGATTCTCTAAATTAACCATTGTTCTGTTGCCCTTTTTTGGCACTGGAGTTAGACTTAACAATCCTGATTCACTTGCAACCAATTCATTGATCATATCAGCCTGTTTCTGGTCAATCACAGAAGGGTTAACATTCATCTTCTTATATTCAGGAGGCATCCTTACAGTCACATATATTTTCATCTTAATGTTGTTATACTTTTGCCAATTGAGAAGTCTCGTTGAATCCACTCAAAATAAAATTAAATGTTTAACTGATCAAAACAACCAACTGGGAGTTGCTATAACTCTAAAGTCTCTTAATTATCAGAGTACATCATTTTTGAACCAATTTGACCAGTTAAATAGCGACTTTAAATATCTTTGGCTCAACAATGTTATAGTCTTTTCATTCTTGGCAGATTCCTTCATTTTTTTCGGTGCGATTGTTCACATTAATTCAGACTATTTATCTGATGTGCTCACCTATGTAGGATTTTTTGTCCTCTTCATGTGTGCTGTTGGAGGCTATGCTGGTGGAGTATTTCATCAGAAGGTAAACCTGATACTATTGAACTTTAATTTCAGATGAAAATTTCATTTCGCTTTTTCATTCTAGTTGATGTACCTTCACATTCATTATGTTAGACTTTTAACCTTTTCATCAGCACATATTCAAGACAGTTTCAAGGTAAGAATTTCAGTATTCACGATCAACTAATTAATCTATATTGATGATAATTTCATAGGCATTGGAAATAGTTGATCGCATAATGCATCCTGATACTGGTGCATCGGTCGGGGATTTCACAGTCCTTAAGCGTGAGTTTATTGTCTATGTAAGTAACTGCCTGTGATGAGAGTCTTTAATCGCAAGATCAAACAGCTAAATAATTTTCACTCAATTCAATTCATTTTCATTCCACGCACAAATTTCAAGTTAACAACAACAGTTGATATTTTTGTCTGCTTTCGAACTCAAGTTTTTCATTCCGAACTTTACTAGTTGTCGATATACCTTTTCCCAATTCAATGGTAAAATGATTAACACTGATTGTTCTTCTTTTTAAGTATATTCTGGAAAATGCAAGTACTATTATGCTATTATCATGCGATGTTAGGTCGGCTATTTCAATATAAACTCTGAAGTCTATCGATTTCTTGGCCTTTTAATCATCCACTTGAACTATTTAAGCACCTTCGTAATTTGGCTGGTGAATATAATTTTGGTTAAACGATAAATTCTCATTTGCATCTGTAAGCTATCATTTGATGGACACAAATAAGCCTTTGAAAGTCAAACCTGCATTATTTGACATGATGAGTGAATATTTTGCAGTCTTAACAATCCATCATTCAAGATAGATTCCCAATCAATTGAATATCTTATGCTCTGAATTGCTGTCAATTCTTCAACTATCAACTTTATTGATTATAACCAGACTGTGATCAACTCGATTGTA
This sequence comes from Tetranychus urticae, assembly GCF_039701765.1. Classification (NCBI taxonomy): domain Eukaryota; kingdom Metazoa; phylum Arthropoda; class Arachnida; order Trombidiformes; family Tetranychidae; genus Tetranychus; species Tetranychus urticae. Next base: position 187,779 of record NC_142959.1, read on the forward strand.
AATTGCTTTGCTGAGTACATTTTGTGTCTAACTTTGTGAATAAAAGATGAGATTGAATATAAAGCTTTAAAATTGTTGGAAAAATTGAATCAACACTTGAGAAAAAAATAGTTTATTTCATGCAATCAAATCGATAAAATATTAATTAATGACAACTTACATGAGAAAAAAGTAAAAATCAATAAACGAATAGTTGAAACACTGAATAGCAAACAAAAATGGTTAACCAACACGAGTTACAAGGACTTGGGCTATGTAGTTCTTGAGGTTCCGTTAGCATCAAATCTTTTTGCTGCACCTGTAAGACGTATCTTATACGAGCTCTTTGCTTTACTCAGACTAATTAAAAAGCATAATTTGAATGTAATTTAAATTTACGATGTTTTAATTATTCACATTTTGAGTGGAAATGAAAACAAATCATTAATAAGTAATCGATAAAGAGTTTCATGCAGCCTCCCAGAATTTCACTTATTTATCAACTGATTTCTCAACAGGTTTTATATTAATAACAATAATTTTGTTCAAATAAAAGTTGATTGTACATTAAACCCTTAAACTGTCAGCCATTAATCTACATTTCAATTTTATTGGTTACAAGTAATTTAATATTGAATCAACAAGATCAACAAGATGAACCTAAAAGTAAATAACATCCATTTGAAGCTTACATTTTCCTGGTTAACCTTTTGAGACTTGGCATTTGAGATGCTAAAGTTTCTTATGTTTTTCAGGTTCTATCGTTTTAGATGATGAACTATCTTAAAGGTTAAATCACTTGACAACTAAGTCGATTTACCATTATGGAACATCAAATTATCCAAAATCCATTTAATATCATGGCTAACGATCGACTGACCGGTTGATCATTTAGTCTGGTTTATATCAGAAATTGTATTTGGTTCGTGTTTTTATGTTTTATTATGAAAAAATAATGATTATTTATTCATTATAATATAAATTTTTCTTAATTGCATTACATTTCTGTCAATTGGAAAGTCTAAATTCAATTAAATAGATAAATGAGTTAAACGTGAAACGTCATCGGTTGATTCAATTTGTGGATGTAAATGAAAATTCAGTTTTGAAAATGAACGTCTCTTTCAATTGATTCATTAAGTGATTTGATAACAACAAAAGTTGATTTTTTGAATTAATTTGACTAATTAAATGACAATTTTAGATGCTATTTTCATTACAACATGATTCCGCTTTTTTTGCTCAAAAATTATTTCAAAAAGTTTTTCATTTTCGCGACAATTTTTCAAAGACTAATCATTTTACATCGTTTTTCATGTTTGGTTGTTTAGGTTTCAATTTAATGTACAATAAAGTTTCAATTTATTTCATTGAATGTCACCAGCTTTGTTGTTAAACAATAAAATAGCTTTTGCCTTTGCTGTTAAATTGCAAAGATTTATTGACTGATTTAGTCAAATAATCAGCTAAAATTAATGAATTGTTCTGCAATTATGGTTGGTCATTCAATTGTTCTAGGTTTAGTTAACATTATTGTGAGCAATTCAACCATCCAACATTGAAAAACTCTTTCGATGCTGATACATTGTTCCCCATCCATAGAAGTGCAAATATTACAGAGATGGAGTAAAAGTAAATTGATTCAATTATGATGGACTTGGTAAACATTCAATAGTGCTGTTAGTCAAACTAAAATAAAATGACAATCAATAGGAAAAGCCATTTGAATGTTATTACACACAAACATTGAACTTGTTGCTTCTCATTGAATGAAATTATTTTAATTTTGCTTCAAGAATTGATTAAAGTGACAATTTTAAGCGAAAAAATTCAATAAACTGATCATTCAACTTACTTTTGACCAAAACTTTGGTTATGTTAAGCAATACACAATCATCCAAATACATTTAATGCATTTAGTTTTTTTGAACAAACAATTAATGATTACAAAAAGTTACAAAAAGTTAGTCTATTATAAAAAATGAATGCCTCAATCATGGGTAAAACAAGGAATATCTCACTATTAGAAATCGAGCAAAGTTTCGTTCTCTCAATCTGATAAGGAAGACGCGTATGTGCGACTATTCTGGTTTGCAAATGTCAACGAATTAACCAATTTTGCTTGAATGCTCTACGAAACTTAAACAATTTCTCGATTGATCAATACCATATCTTGACAGTCAGCTCATGCTTCCTTCAGTAATCAGCCATCAATGCCAGTGACTGAAACTGAATTCATCTTTTCATCTCTTCTTGACTCATCAATTCTTGCAGTTTTTGATGTTCTTATGAAAAACTTCATTTTTTTGTCCTATTTTTGTCTTACATGTAAAATAAAAAGAAGATGAATTTAGTCGGATAGACTCGATTCCCTCGTAATAGGAAAAATGTAACTTTATGTAGATCTATGAATAGCCTAACATGGAAATATGCTAAATTGGCTATTTTAAGGTAATCTTATTATGAAGGAATCTAGTTCAGTTGTTGAATTAAATATATTACATGTACCCAAGGAATTCGTGTGGTACAGTAGGTGACATAAGTACACAGTGTATAAAGTCCCTTATTTTTGCGCATCAATCTTTAAATATTTACATTTTGTAAATTATGATAGATTTGCGAAGAGCATAGAAAGTTGAGACTGTTATGGAAAATACAGTCTTTCGATAGAGTCTTTCCAGGTTCTGATCAACTAACTTCATTAATCATTCCATTTACAATAACTGAACAATTCGATCTAGATCTTACACTCTTGTTTTCCAATATTTGTGAACATTTTTTGCTCAATTCTTTCTTTCAATCAGGATGGGTGAAAATATTTTGTGGATGAAACATCATTCAGAGAAATTGTATCAATTGATCAATTAAAAAGGTTTTACCAATCAATTTACATATAAACGGAATGGCAAAGTTGAAGCTGGATTTTGTTTTGGCAAATATCTTAATGAAGATTGATACGTTTGATGCAGAAACAATTATCCATTTTTTGGCTTCACAGCTAACATCCTATTTTAACAACTATGATGATTTGACAAAATTTGATGAACATTTGAACTCACAGTTGACTGATCACAATCTTCTGATTAAACCGTTAACCTTAGACTAGTGAATTCACGTAACTTCATGTGCTATCACTAATCACTCATGTTGAGCCGTTCATGAATCCTTTCTATTACATAGTAACATGTATTAACCAACCAGTTAAACAACTAGTTATTTCTCAAGGAATTCAACTTAATTGAACGGGAAAATCCAATCATCTCGTCATGATAATACTCAGGGAAATAAGCCGATGAGAATGTCTAATAAATTACAATTTTAATGATATAACCGATTGAAACAATTGAGTTGGATAAGCAAAGAAGAAGAAACTTGGTAAATTTGTTTAAATAATAGTATAATAATAATAATATTGTTGTTGTTTCTGTTGTTCATTAATAATGGTGATAAACAAGGAAGAGAATGTGATGTTGATGGATGATGTTAATCAAGAAAAGCTAATCTCGGATAATTATTATTAAAGGTTAATTTTGTTTCACAGCAGGGTGAAAACACTACGATTTTAAACGTTACAAAAACATGAAAATTTGCGTTTGATTGATACAACAATCCATTCGGACCAAGTTCTGGTTGCCTTTGATGATGATATAGATGAAGACGACGAAGATGAAGAAGGTGAAGAAGGTGAAGAGAATGAAGATGATGGTGAGATGATGAAGATAGCGTAAATATACGAGTATCATGTTAACCTTGTAATTGTTATCAGGTAAAATGAAAATATCCGGCGTTGCTTTCAATTGTTGTCACTCCTTTGAATCCCACTCTACAATTGACATCATTGGCATTCCATTTAATGGTGATGATTAATATCGATAACTTTTCATATTTAAAATCACAATTAACATCCCACATGATTAACATAAAGTTAATCATAATCATGAAAGTAATGTTTCTCTCTTTTCTTTATTCACATGAGATTCATGGCGTAATGTTGATGATTTGATATTCAATGTTTTTTCGTCTTTTGTCTGTTTCTCATTCAAATTGTATGTGAAACTTAATCAACAATCTAACAATTAGTTTATTGAAACAAAACAATTTTAAGTGCAAATGATTTCCCCTTTTCGATGGTTTGTAGGAAGATTGAAAAAAATGTTGTTCTCATCATCTGAATAAACCTTTCCATGTAATGATATTAATCGAATGATGTAAAGTTACAATGTTAATGATGGTTAACCAACAGATCAACATTAATTGTTGATGTAATTCTGGTTGCTTCATTAATTCAAGGTTCTCCTTCTCGTTCAAGTTGAAGTAATGCTTTACGTTCAGCTTTCCTTTTCATACAATCGAGATAATCGATATTCTGATCCCATTGACATTGGCCAAGTTTTGATCGATTCCGTCGATTGCGATTACTATCAAAGTTTATTACATCATTGGATTCAGGTTCAGGGTAGATTGAACTTGGAGCTGGGACTGGTAAGCAAGTGGAATATGAACCTTGACAATCAAATTCAATCTCCCATTTAGTATCCCATGAACAGTAACCAAATCGTCTGTAACCCTTGGTGTTGTCAGTTTGTCCATCGATCGATCGATTACTGAAGTTGTAATGATAACCAGAGTAAAAAGCATATGATCCTGCATCGGTCACTTTACAGCCGCAAGAGCGTCCAAAGTTACGTCTAAATCCTTTCTTTTGACGATAAGTTAAACTGGACCATTCCGAGATGAAATTACAGATTGATACAAATGGTTTACCGTTAACAATCCGTCCTGCAATTGAATCAAACACAAAATAAAAGTTGCAATTAGTAAGCAATTTAAATGTTAATCAAGTTGCACAATTGACTTTATTATTCTCATGTGGTCAATTACGATTAACTGTTAGCATTGAATAATTGAAGATTTGAAGGTTAAACTAATTTTATTAGATCAGTTTTTTCATTATAATAAAGTGGATAATAAAGTCGATTGTTAGATTGTAATTGTCTAAATTAACTCTAAATTAATGGAATCTTTTGGGGCTCTTTTGTTTGTAAATGTTGACTAAACACTGACAAATCTAGCTTTGATCAAGTCTGCGAAATGTTCAAAACTTATTTGAAACTGATTCAGGTAAACAACTGATTTCATTAAACTTTGAATCCACTTGATGAGCATTCAAATAACCTTGTATAGAAACAAAACATTGAAATTCTTTTGCTTTTCCCTGTGAATTGACGGTAAATCGCATTCAAGCTGAATTATGAATTAAATGTAACAATAATTCTGCTTTTGCATAAATCAAATTTTAATGTTTTCATGTTTAACCAACAAACGTTATTAAATACAATTGTTAACTTGGAAATTGTAACAATTTTTGATCAAGACTAATTCAGTTTTAATTTGACAATTGCAACAATTCATTTAGCAAACAGTAAGATAATGAAGTTTGAAATTGCTTGAAGAGGTTCAATCTCATCTTGGTTCACCACTAAATTGTTATTTTTTACAATTCTGGAATAAACAATTCAATTTAATATGATTAATGTCTCGTTTTTCATGTAAATGTACATTAACTCTGAATGTCTGAGAAAAAGCTGCAAATCTAAATCATAAAAGCATGAATTTCTTTATTGGCAAAGTTGGTCGACTAAATTATGCTCATCAATTTACGGACAATCAGTAAATGGTTGATCATTTGCTCTCAAAATTGTTCATTAAACTGTTTGAAAGTGATTTCTATTTCTATAACACAACATTGCGAATAATCAAATTGAATGTATAAATTTCACAAAAAATCAAATGACAGTTTACCATGAAGGATTTCATTTAAATCAATCGTAAAACCAATTTTATCATTTTTATTAGAAAAATAAATTCTTTTTCAGCTATTTTTAGATTTAATAACAGATCAACTTGCCAATTGGCTAGAGATTTGATTCAATGTTTCATGTTTCAAACAGAAACTTGATAATTGAAATTGATTCTAAGCACAATTTTTACTCGAAAATAACATTTATTGAATCGCAAAAGTAACTATATAAATGATTACATCTTATTAATTGTTGTTATTTGCACTTTTGATTGTAATCAATGAAGCTATTCTTGTATCTATGATTCAATGAATTGTCAAGATGAGAATCAGTTGAGTCTTGATTTGATCTCTTAAAGCTACTTCAATAGTGTTAATAGATGCTAACTCAATTGGAGTTTTCCGTTTTGTTAAATAATCAAGTTAATCAGTTACACATTGATTACAGTGTAACATTTGTTTCAATGTTTCAATTAGACATTGTGAATCACTTGGATATAATAATGATCACAATTAACTTGATCACAATTGAGCGAGTCAAGAGGATTACATTGAATCGGTGGATCCCGATGATGATCTTAAAAAGAGTCAAAAGTCAAAGTTAATGTTAAATGCAATTGCAATTAGACTCTTTTTATCGCAACTAATTTAATGTCCTGGTTGATTAGGAGTCAACTGGAAGGGTTAAAGATGGAAAACACTTGATCTATTAATATGTGAAAAGTGAAAATCAGTAAAAATATCTCATGTTGTTAACTTTGAATGTAATTTTTGTTCACACTTCTTGAAACATCACTTGACATTCCAAGAGTGAAAACAAGATAATCATTGAATTAACATCAGTTGAGTTTGCTAATTAAAGTGGCATTCAATTAATTAGTGAATTCATGACAAATATCAATCATTCTGACTGTCAACGAAAAGTTAAAGGTTAAATTGGCTGCATCATTAAACAATTGTAAAACCAACGATCAACAGCAATAAAAAAAGTTCAAATCAAAAGTCTTTGCACAGGTTTAATTTCAATTTAATTGCCTATTTGAGTCATCTATCGACGATCGTTGGTAATTAATCAGCTAGCGAGATATCAAAGTGACCATTTCGCACTCAATTCATCACTCAATCTTTAATTGTCAAACTCGACTCAATAAAATGCGATTTAATCCTCACTAAGCACATTAAGTTGTGAGATTATCATTGCTTCTTGTGTCAACTGAATCAATCAAATCATCTAATCTTTTCTATAAAATCAATAATGAATCATCATTAATATTAACCCATGTTGATCAATATGAACACAGAAAATAAATACAGAAATACATTTATAAAGACACCTAAATATTGAACAAATGCAAACTCATTGATTTAATTAATCACAAAATAAGTGATTGATGATTTATGGTGATGTTGTATGATGCTAAATGGTGTTAATCTAAACATTTGGCAAAATATCAAAAAGATTGCACTTGATTTGAATTATCAACTGAATCTAGGATTCAAATTCATTATAATTTCTATCAAAAAATCTTCATCGTTCACCTCATTTGGCAAGCAATTTAATCATGGAGCTAAATTGAAACAGAAATTTTAATTATTACAAATTACAAGAAAAAGGTCGATAATATTCGTAATGATGTATTTAAAGAGCACAAAAGAGCATAAATAAGATATGAAAAGGAGTATAAATATGAAAATGTTTTTCTATCATTTTGTCAATTCAAGCTTTCCAAGTTATTCAGTCATTTCAAATCAGATTGCTGCAGCCTACAAGCATTCAAACTTGATGACATTCATCATCAGTTTACTGAACTTTCAGTTCGTCTTGAAGCAAAAATATGTGAGTAACTCAAAAATTGTAAACAAGAACATTTAAAAATGAAATGACAAAAGTGTTGAAAATCGTCAGATAAACTGTTGAATCAAATTTCATTATAATTATCTAATTATACTAATCGATATTGAATTAATTGCTCAAATCGTAAAATGTTATCCAAGAAAACTGAGAATCATTGAATGATCTTAAAACAACAAATAATTTGATCATTTGCAACAATCAGATGATTATAATTGCAACCATAAATGGATTTGTATCAATTGTATTCAACAGCAACAATTATTGGTTATTACTTGAGAGCAATCAGTTATTAGTTGTAATCCAATTACAATTTTGTGTTGCTGGGAAAACAAATTGTGCTAATATTGATAGTAATTAGTTAATGATGATGTTTATGTGGGTTGTTGAGATGTTATTCAAGAGGAATTCAGATTGTTGTTGATTATCAATAATCATGAGACTTAATTTTGGTTCATCGGCTGTTATGAGACTTGATCAGAGTTTAATTGTAAAGTTAATTTTTGAAGCTGGAAAAGGTTGAAACTGGTTAATTGTTGACAAAAAAGATGATGATACAAGTTTGTTTTGTTTTGAGTAAAACCAGAAGGTAAAACCTTATAAATCAAGTTTTACCTTCAAATTTATCTAATAAATCATCATAAAAACTCAATTTCATGATTTATCTTGAAAGATTTTCAATGTTGATATTAAATAAACTCTCGCTAACCTTATTATAATTATGATAGTAAAGATGATAATAATGAGGTTTTTGGTAACAATTTGTTGTGGTTTCGAATGGTCTGTCAATGAAAAATGATGCTTAAAAAAGTGTCTCAATACATTTAGATACATTTCATGATATGATAACCCTAATACTAATATAAAATAAATGTTATATTAAGTTGTCAAGAATTTCCAAGATAACATCAATCGAGAATTCAGTTAATTTGGAACATTTCAGTTTGTGATTCAATCATTTAATCAGTCATGGTGAAGAGGATTAAGGTTTCTTTTTTGCTTACTTATTCAAAATGAAAACAACAAATCAGGTAAGAAGCTAACTCAACGCTTCTCAGTTGATTACAATCATTTTTCAATGAGATTTACAGTCAACAGAAAATTAAATTTAAATTAACTCTGATTTGTGTTCAAAAACGCATTGAAAATGGGTTGAATATATTCAAGTAATTACTGATATCAAATTAAAAGCAACTTTCACTATTCAATTTAAATTGTAATATGCAATGTAATTCAATCTTGAAATAACTTGAAAATTCATTCGGTTCATTTAAATGCTAAAACTGTTAAATTGCTTAATTAGCCAATGAAAGTTGACTTGCACATTAAATGAGAAACTGAAATTAAGAAAATGATTCAACTTGGAATCGTTTGGAAAGCAAAAGTACCCAAGATTTTGAGGATAAATTGTCGACAATTAAAATCTTAAAACATTGGTCTACAAGATATTCATTTGAGTTGTTATTGCATGGCTCATTCAAGTTTGTTTCAAATTCTTGCTCTTCAACATTTCAAATTTACCCTGATATTAATTGCTGTTGATTGATTAATTTAATTGGTCAAAAGATGAATTTTGAAAAACTTGTTTACAATCATCTAATTAACGGATCAACCTTGAAAATTGTTTATCAAGAAATGAACGATCTTAAATTGGCCAGAGTGCATTAGATTGTCAGCTTAATTGTATCAAACAATTTGTCTGCTTGTTGGAGTCAATAAATCATTGGAAGCAATTACAACTTAAAATGAGAAACATTTTCAGTTGAAACTTTCTTATTGAATGGGGAAATGGTAAATGAAAGTTGATTAAATTTTCAATTCTGGTTCAGATTCATCTTTTAAGAGCAATTTTTGTTGAGATTTTTCATATTTTCAATGTTGGTTTTGTAGACCTAAATATAGTGACAAGTTTGACCTTTATCATTGAATCTTTATCTGTCAGAGTCAACATGAAAATATTTGAAATACACAGCTAAATAGCTACAATCATTATCTGGTAATCATAATTGTCATCATCATTATTACCATCAAGGTTAAGATGATGTTACTCAAGAAAAAAGCAATCAAAAGGTTGTAAAAAATAAGCAACTAGGTGACTTTACATATGATAAGTGAGTAAAGTAATCAATGGGTTGGTGTAATTGTTCTGGTAACTGTCAAAAGGTGTTATCTTCAAGAGTATTACAGAGTTAGTCTTACCTGTCATAAGGTAAGTAGTATTTTTGGCAAGAGTCGGTGAACAAGAAGACAAAGCTGATCCAGTGTAGATGAAACCTTTGCGAACTGAGGTTTTGTCCATTCCTTTGTATATTTTGTAAACTTTAACTGGATAACGAAGGTAATTGTATTGATGTAATTGCTTTGGATCTCCCTGAATTGAAAGAGTTACCACAAAATCAGATGAACAGAAGTGCTCTTGAGGATGAGAGTAGACACAGGAACAGGCATCAGAAGTGGTAATAAAATACAGTGACCAGGCAATTAATACAATTAGGTTCATCATGAAAGGTATTCCTTGATGATTACCCATCATTGTAATATGTCTCATTAGACTAATCAGATAGATTAGCCGTGAAATTAAACAGGAAAAGGCAAAGGATTGCTGCTGTTGAAACACCAATCAATGGTAAAAATCAATTTCACTTGATCTCTGGTAATAATCAGCTAGTCAGTCAGTTATTCAACCAGTTGTTGAGTAAGTCTGTCTAATTTGATCGTCTGGTTAGTCTGTCTACAAACTGAAAAGGGAGAGAAAGAAAGAAAAGAGTTAATATAAGTTGTGTGATGATGATTTTATTTTATTTAAGATGTTTGCTTTGCAACATTTTTCAATCTCCTTCTTCATAACTGTTTACATGTTGATACCATATCAATTAATCTAAGGTAATAAATGTTTAAGGTGTCTTGTTATGGTGATGGCGGTAGTTTATTATGATATGGAAATGGTTATGAGTAGATTGGTGCCTTTCAATGGGACTAGTAGGTAAAGGGGAAACAATTAATAAGCGAACATCAGAGTTACCTTTCAGATTTAATGAGGCATTAATCATTAACAAACAGACCTTAAATAATTAAACCTTTTCTTGGACCATTGTTTAACTTGCTGACCAATCCATTGTAATATAAAACAATCTTTGTAATGATTACAGGCGATATTTATCAAAGGTTTACTGTTTGTTTACTTCACACACTTAAAGAGGCTCACAGAGTTGATTTAGATTGTATATCCAAAGCAATGGGTTAACAGAGTTGCAAATAAGGTGATATATTTTGATTATAATTTAGAGAGCTTTTTAAATGTGATAAATTGCTGGATTTAGTTACATGAAAAACAAAATAAAGAATGGAACAGATGAACGTTTTGTTTACAAATGTAAAACTGTTGATGGTTGTTGTTGCCGGTTAGAGTGAGGTGCAAAGAAACAAGTGTTTGGTAACAACGCAACGAGAGAAAGAGAGGACAAATAAGAGGTGAGAGAGAGAGAAAGAGAGAGAGGCAAACACTGATAAGGAGAGGATGATAAATAGTGATGAAGAGGAGATGTTGATGAAAAAAGTGATTCGGGTGAGCGATGTTAGAAGGTTGAGCTTGTGAAGAGTTGTGAGTTTAAGATGAGAAGGATTGTTTGTTGATCACAGCTTTTTTTGTTTTTCCCTTTGTTTTTCATCATTTTCATGATGTTCGCATGAAAAACACAGAAGAAGAAGAAGTTGCTTAAGTGAAGTAGACTGTTAATGTTGGAAGATAAACTCTGAAAACAAATGAAAAGCTAATAATCTTCTGCATCTTTAAGATAAATAGAGGAAATATTGTATAATACTAGTGTGATATTTCCCTAGTGAATAAAATTGTAACCAATCCAAATTGAGTTATGCTGGGATAAGTATATCTACAAACCTTATTAACACCTCATTGACTAATTAATGGCAAACACAGGGATTATTAGTCGAACCACTTGTAAATTTTGATTTATTATAACAATAATATGAGATAATTAATGAACATTTTACGGTTAAGAGATTAACAATGTTGTGCTGTGTCTTAAGAGATAATCATGTTTCTGAAACAATTTGACTTAACGTTGGTCTTACATTATTTTGGTCTTTCTTGTGACTTTTAAACCAATGTAGTTACAATTTGTTGTACTTTAGTTAGTTAATTAAAGATCGTGTTGTTTGTACAAACGAGGAAAGAAAAGGTTCATTACAAGTTTACAAATATCCTTCAGCAAGAGTTAATTTCCAATGAACTTAATTGGTTGAAGCTTCAATGGTTTTCTTTTCCCTGGTGATGGTGAGAGATGAGGCTTGATGAGGTTGATGAAAGATCGGAAAGGTTAAGAAATGCTAATAACGAAATACCAAAATGCCAATCAAGTCAATCAACATCTAAATTCAATTTTTGTGTCTTTGGTTTGCTAAATATAATAAAAGAAGCAAAAATTAATTGATACTTTTCCTTGTCAACCTTTCTCTTGATTAGCTATCCAATCCACCACGATTTCCATGTGTAATTAAGATTGGCCATGCACACTGTGGTCAGGGCAAAATGAAAATCGAGAATCCATCAGAGTTTCAAGATATAGTTTCAATAGTGGCTTGTGCTAAAACTTTTGTCACCAGCGAACCTTTCATAGATTCTAAATGTGATATACACATTCAAAAGATTGGTGGAAATTACAAAGCATTCATGTAAGTAATCTCTTCTTTTGTTCTTCTTCCTTTAATTGACTGAAGTCTCAACTAAATCAAGTACCCAGCTGGACTGTCCAATTCCTTTCTCATCTTTTCTGGGCACGTTTCTTTATCTTCTTCCTGGTTTGGGAACAAGTAAACCAAATCAGGGCACTTTGTGCGGGACACTGAATTTCATTTATCCATATATTACACTTTAAATGTTACCAGTTTCGGGCTTGAGAGATTTCAGAATTTTTATCAAACTTGACTTATAATCTTTCTCAATCTTAATTCTTCATCTTTGGTAATACTTCCTGGCTCTAACACATAATAAATCGGAAATCAGGCGAAAATCCATATCAGGCAATTGGAAAGCTAATGTTGGATCATCAATGTTGGAACAGTGTCCGGTGACTGAACGTTACAAGAAGTGGATTGATGAGGTATCAGAAATTTTCAATGGACTGGACATTGTTACTGTTGAAGCTGTTTTAGCCAAAGATGGCCAGGAGTATATCTACGAAGTAACTGGTTCCCAAATGATTTTGATGGGTGAAACACAGGAAGAGGATCGACGAATCATATCAGAACTAGTTACCAGTAAAATGCAACATTTCTGCGGGCGACCTGTAATGACGTAAGTAGTTATATAAATTCACAGAACAATCAATATGAAAGAACGAACAGCATTTTCACATGTTAGAAGTGTCACCATCTCCTGGTATATTAAGTAAACTCGCAAAGAAATACCGCAATTCACTTGTTGGTCAATTCAGGCGATTGATTAGACATTTAAATCTAAATTGAATTATTCATCTTTAATTAATTTCACTATTTATTGATTTAATTTATTCAAATAGGAAACAATTGTCCAGATCAAGCATAACAACATCATCAACAACTGGCTACTCCTCGGAAGAACCAAATACTGGTGATCTATCTCGCTCTCAATACTCTGGAGCCAACCCTGCATACGGACAGCGACCACCTAGAGACTCAACCCAAAATAGCGGAACCGGTGCACCAAGAAGAGGATCTCAAACTTCAATAGGCTCGGCTAGTGATCTTACCGGAAATCAAGCCAATAGTGGATCAACTGGAGCCGGATCAGCTGCTGGAGTAACAAACCCAACAAGCGATTCTGGACCTACATCAAGCCTTGGACAAACAACGCAGCAAATTAAAGGCCTTTTCCGTCGAGCATCAATCTCAACTGATGATAGCAATCAAACTAGTGGAGTTAAATCAGAGGATCCAGATGATACAATGAAAAATTTGCGCAAAACATTTGCCGGAATATTTGGTGACATGTGAAAGCATAATCATGAAGAATGTCCTGAAACGTATCTTAACACAGACATTTATTCAGTTTTTTCTTGGCATCTCAGTTTTTCCTTTCTTCTTACCTTAAAAATATTGGTTTTATCTTCTAAACTTGAGAATCATCTAGAGATTCATTCTTTTTCTTCATTCGTTCATCTCTCTTCCTTTCTTTTCTGAAGGATTGAACAAAGCAACAGCTGTGTAGCTTGAGTGCAATAAGCTAGATAGCGTTAAACTTGAAGTAACCACTTGGGCCGATTGTGCTTCACTGGTCTTCTTGAAGACGACGTAGCTGTTTGAGTTAGAGTGATTTTGAAAGAAACAAATTTGTTATCAATTACCGTTATCGTTGTTCCAAGCGGAAATTGGATTGTCACACCAAAGATTTTACCTGTTCTCACCAAGAACTAAGCCTTGACCTGTTTTGATAATTTCAGTGTTAACTTTATTCTCTTCAACTTCTATTTTCGTTTGGTTGGTTCAACAATTTCAAACAAATTACGGAATGAATGAGTAGCTCATTGCAACAACTTAACTCTTGGCGTAAACAAACTTACACTTCATGGTTGTGTGTTGATGTTTACTAATCAAAGATATGAAAAAATCAAAGGATTAATGACAATAAGCAAAACCATTTTTCTCAATCTAAAATCATATTTTCAGTAACTTTGTGTCCTTTAAAGTCCATTAATTTATTATTATTTATCACATTCCAATAGTTACTTCAGTACTTTTTGTAACTCCATTCATCCCAATCACTTTTTGTTTTTTAATTGTTCAATTTTTAACCTTCAAAGTTCCAGAATTTTAGGTTGAAAAATATTTCCATTTGTTTCTCATTTAATTCAATCACTTTTCATGGTCTCTTTCTTTCCACTATTAAGTTGACAATCTAAAATGAGAATTGATTGTTTTCACTAGATGCAAAATGATTGCAAATCAATCATTGTCAATAATTTGATTTCTAACGAAAAACAAAACAATTTAACAGTAAAACAATGCAATTAATGTGAAGTTAAACCTTTGCAAAAGGCAAATCATGCTAATAACAATATTAGACTACATACATTTTAGACTATTAATTTAATTTCAGATCAATCACCTTTGGAAACTTTAATTAACTGGTGATTGTGTGTGTTCAAATTTGAAATGTTGATTAACTGCAATCAGCCAAATTTTCCCTTTTTTGTCAAATCATTTTGTTTTGATATGTAAACTCATCAACTTAAAGTGTTTCACCTCCATCAAATAGCTTTACCTTGTTTTGATTACTCCATTAGCTATTAACTAATAAATAACAATTAAAATTGGTTGCTGGTTGAAAAAGAAGAAGAAACCATTTAGAGTAATATTAAGTAAAGTCACAGTGTATATGAAACTAAGAAACTGTGTAAAATGCTGTTCTCTGGTTAAAACAAATGCTTATCTATGTTCATGTTTGGTTATTATAATAAAAATAGTAATAAATATGTTGAAGTGATTAAATATGAAATTAATAATCTATGAATACAAATAATTGTATCAATAAATGACAACTACAAAAACATGATTGATGTGGTTAACAAAGAGACAAAAATATCAATGAGCAATAAAATTAGATTACTTTCTACTTAACTTGCATCCTTATGATTGATATGCTGTTAACGATAAATAAAAATTAACAATTAACACCAAGAAAACAAATAACTCTCATGATTTAATCCAAAAAAACAAAAGGAAAATGAAAGCACCGTTAGTGCAATAAACATTGAAATTGTTGACAAAATTAACAGTTTCAATGTAGTTTGTATTGCCGACGGTAGATGGAAGCTCTAGAGCTTAATTCAAATTTTACTAATTTTGATTTCAACAGTTTGCCAGTTTTGATTAAAGTCACAATTAGTCAAGAAAAATTCAAATGCAATTCAAGATGGGAAAAGGATAACGTTTTACGCCATTTTGTAACCTTTGGACTCGGAATTCGACTGTTAATAATAACTATTGTGCGATCATCAATTAAATCAAATTTCAATCATTGGCTCGTCTACAATTTTTAGGCTACAAAACATCTTGAGTGTTGATTAAAATGAGCTCTAAATGTTTGTAGACTGGTTAAATTAATTAGCAGGACAATTATTAAAGTAAGTGATAAATTGAACGAGAAGGGATCAAGTGAGTCAAGTGAAATTAACGTTTAAACTGGAAACAAGCTGATTCAACAAAAATTAATTGTTGACATAAAGAAAAGATAAATAAGCAAAAAAAGGAATCAAATGAAGCACCTTGTCCCTTAGTGAATTAAATTAAGAAACAATTAGGTAGAATCAGTGTTTGTTTTGTTGTTAATCTAACATTGTTAAACTAGAGACAGAACAAGATCGATGTTGTTATTACATGGCTCTGAACAAAGTTAAGACAATAGTGAAAGAGGAAAAAATGATGATGGTAATGATGAAAATGGTGGCAGTGGGTTGGTGGGGTGGATGGGGGATCATCAGATGAAGAAAGTGATGAAAGTAAACTAAAGACTGAGAAAAGTTATGTTTTCAAGTTGAACATCTTAACCCAAATTTATCAGGAGAGATCCTGGAAGATGGAAGAAAGGGAAAAAACTGAACGGAAGATGAGAGGATAGAGGGTGAGGGTGAGGGAGGAAATAGGAGTGAGAAAGTGAATTACAGGGTATTCCAGTTGCATGCGCAATCATGAATTGAAATATCACCGAATTTTGAACAGGCGTTGGTTGAGGCTTTGATGCGCAGGTTTTAGGTGAACCAGAGACAGAGTCATGGAGAAAGCTGGTGATGATTCTGGCTGACCCAGTAGATTATTAACGGAAGAGAAGAGGAAGAGAAACAGAAAGCGAAAAAATCGAAACATAGAACCAGTTTTTTTTTCATTTCAGCCTTTTTTTAATATCACTTTACTCTTTGCTTTCATTTCATTCTCATTGAGTTACCCTGTAGTTCTCAGTCTTTCTCTAGTCTCTTTTATCATCATCTTCATCGTCATGGATTCAGTGACTCACTCACTCATCATTTTCGTCTTCATCTTCAGTTAGCGAGTGAGAAAGTGAGTCTATTGAGTTTAACTTTAACTTGCATATCGAAACAATCTTGAAAGGAAAAGAGAAACAAAACAAAAAAGCAAATAAAGAAAAGCCAAACACAAAAAAACAATGTTGGTCAATGTTTTTTACCACTTCTATTACAACTATTTTGATTATTATGATTATGATTATTTTATTAATGATAATTTAAAGGTATGAGATGATATTAATTTGCAAGAAAGGTACTTTATTGATTGTTTGATACATTATTTTGGTGTTGAATGTTTAATGCTACAGCCAACAGTCAACAACCAACAAGTATGCAAATATGGATCCAGGATTATGATTCAATTATATTACAATTGTGTCAAATTGTTACTCCTTTTACAATAATACAAGTTTCCTTTTGTTTTTTATTGGCCATCAATGAATCGACCAATTTGATCTGATCATTCAATCGCTTCTATTTGCTGTTCAATTTCATTCTGTTGCTCATTCGTTATTTTTCATTTCTCTTTTTAGTGCCTAATACTAAAAATTAATTAATCTGTGCAACTAAACAATGACAACAACTAATGTTATTATAATTGTTTCAACGATCCTCACTGTGATAAAGTAAACCTTTATTTACAAATTGTTTACCTCAAATTTACCCTTTCATTTTCATTTTTGTAATTCATTACAATTCCTGCCAACAGCTTGATCAGTGTTTGTGTCTTTTCATGTGTATGCGTGTGCATTTTTGCTATACATAGGATTGTCAATCCAGAGTGTTGGCTGGTCTTCAATCCGAATATGTATGATTTGAGAAAAAACAAGTGGATTGTGATGACAAGTGAAATTGTTGACATCGACATTGATTCCAATGGATTTTAACTTTCGATTGTTTTAATCGTCACAGCTCTTCCTTCCTTCCTTATTCATCTTCTTCTTCTTTTCCCATTTTTCGGCTTATTAACAATGTCCTATGCTCTTCGAGCAGGAAATAGTGATAGGTCAACTGATATCGCAGCTGAACCAGGTTCGTTTGGTGTTGGACCCAGTTCAATTGGACTCTCAATTGAAGCTGGTTACCAATCAGCTCATCACTCACCACTTCATAATGGACTTGCCACTGGTCTCTATCATAGATCAAGACGGTCAGTCACCGGTCCAATCAGCAATTTAGATGTGATTAATAAGCAAACAAGATCAACAAGCACGGCTGGACCAACAACAGCAACGGGACCTGAATCATCTTCTGTAGTTCGTTCTCGTGCTCTTAATCGTCGGGTCATTTTGAATGTTGGTGGCATTAAACATGAAGTATTATGGAAAACATTGGAAAGACTTCCTCATACGAGATTAGGACGTTTGCGTGAATGTACAACACACGAATCGATAATGGAATTGTGTGATGACTACAATCTGATCGATAATGAATACTTTTTTGATCGACATCCTCGTTCCTTCTCAGCTGTTCTCAACTTTTATCGAACAGGTAAACTTCATCTGATTGAAGAAATGTGTGTAATGGCATTCAGTGAGGATCTTGACTATTGGGGTGTAGATGAACTCTACCTGGAATCATGTTGTCAGTACAAATATCATCAACGGAAGGAACATGTTTATGAAGAGATGAGGAAAGAGGCTGAATCCTTGAGGCAAAGGGATGAAGAGCACTTTGGTACTGGTAAACTCGCTAAATATCAAAAGTTTTTTTGGGACATCATGGAGAAGCCACAATCATCAATTAGTTCAAGGGTAAGTTCAACTATAATCAGTCATCCCAACCAAATTGTCCAAATAATGGAAATACGGGGTGTTAGAAAATCAACTAGACCTGTTTGAATGATAATAACTTCGAAATTGTTGGGCCATTTTTTTAATTTTTAGTATCATTAGAAAGCTGAAAGTCCAACTTAAAAAGATTTGTTCATTTTCAAAAGGAAAAATTCTAGACCGAACTACCAATTCCATGCGATGCAAAAAATTGTGAAAATTTTAGGTGAAATTTGAAGCAATTTTGTGTTAATTTTACTATGGGATGAAAATTCAATAATAGGGAAAATTTTTGCTAGATAATTAATTGAAATAAAAACTTGCAGCATATTTTTCGACATGTATCTAAGATTCTTTTGACCTTAAAAAGTAAGAAAAATTCGAAAAACCAAAACAGAAAAAAAATTAGTTTTCGTCCATTTTTGAGAGCTAAAGTTATGCGAAAGTTCTTTTTTCTATTCTAATATGTTTTCTAGTCAAAGACGATTCTAACAATATATCACGAGTCTGTTTACTCTGCTTGGTTCGAAAAATATTGAAGCGCAAATAGGTCTAGTTGATTTTCTAACACCCTGTATTTTCACTTTTATTTCCGCCTTCATGAAATGTTCAATATTAAACCTGTTGACAATGATAAGAATAAGAAGAAAATTCTTGGAAAATATATTTTAATATAATTTCAATTGTTCAGGTGTTCCACTTTTCCCAGTTAATATTGAACTTAATTTGCTATTTACCTTTTCAGTCACTGGATTCTGAATCTATTTAAAAGCAAAAATATTGGATTAAATATTTAGTCAGTGATTCCAATCTGGACTCAACAGTTTTCATTATTATCAAGATTGTTGGATAAAGATTGAGCCATGAAAGATGATATTGTAAATAAGGGAAATAGCTTTTCTTTGAATCATGTTTAGATGCAAAAAACGTTGAGTCTCTTCTTTGTTGCTCTTCATCATTTTCATCCTCATTCTCTTCAGGATCATCTTTTTACTTTGATGAGTGCAGTTTGGCATCTCAATGTTAACCAATTGCCAGAGGAAATTATGCTAAATGTGATGTTGCTGGGGTTTCCTCTTCTCTTCCTAAAATGATGCTAAATTTAAGAACCTTTTCCTCATCTTTAAATAGATTAACATCTTTTTTAGTCGTAACTCGGTTAAGTGTAGACATCAACAAACTTATAGATAATTTAACACTGACAAACGAAACGATTGCTATTTTTTAGTATCAAAACTTGATTTAGTGACTTGAAGACTGAGTGACAATTTAGTTTGTGTACACAAAGATTAACCTCTTATTGGGTTAATCAGAGTTAATCAGGATTTCAGTGTTTCTCTCCATTTATCTAACCCTGAATTTGAATGTGTATCTAATTTCACCGTAACAATCCTGCAACTTGAAAGGATTAACTGAAAGCTATTGAAATAGACTCATCTTGATTGACATTCATTCAACTAGAAATAAATAAAGATTCAGTTAATCAACTGGTTTCCAAATTAAATGTTGAACATTGAACAAGTCAACGACCATTTATATAATCCAAAAATAACAATCATATGGCAACAATCAATTAATCAACCTGATAAAGTGTAAAGATCGAGATATGCATTAAGTTAATTTGATCAGTTAGTATTATGTGAATGGAAAGGAAACTTGAAAAATATTACAGATGAAATTAGATCAGAAGACAATCAGATGAGGCAATGAAATATAAGAATCCAACATTCATGATGATTTATGTTACCAGGAGAAGCTGAGAAAAAGATAAAAAACAGAAGATGATGATTTGGTAAAAAACAAGATAAACTGGGAATGGAGTTTTCATTATTATCATTATTGGTTATACTGAGAATGAAAAAAAGAGAAGTAAATGCCCGTTTAATCGATACTCTTATGATCTTCAAATCGATTTTCTGGTTTACCCTGGCAACACCAAAATTATTACAATTTTCATCCATCATCTCTATCATCATTCCTCTCTCTCTCTCTCTTGTACTTTGTGGGTCTCTCCACCCAAGTTTATGTAATAATTTTAATAGTCTGAGTCCTTCAATGAAAATCAAAAGGAGGAGGAAAGGTTCACTACAGTTTATATTTGTGGTTACATTTCAGTTGTCTCATTCAGATTATACCAAAGAGAATTGATTCAGTTTTTTATCAATGAATGTGAGTTGCATAATTAATTGTTGTCATTGATGAAACCACTGATCAAAATAAGATCATCAGGTTATGCTTTACGTAACTCAATCTGTTTACTATTGACTGTTTTTTCCTGGTAACTTGATAATTTCTTTCATTGACTTACAAACATTGCTCTTTGATCACAGTTGATCGGTCATTTCTTGATTATCCAACATGTTGATCATCATTTTGTCTTTTCAGTTGTTCGTGATAGATATTATTGAATCATTCATTTATGCTAACATCTGAGTTGTGATCATTCAATTGTTGCTCATTAAACAATAACAATTATTGATTTATCCCTGTTAACATTCTTGTCTATCCTACTCAATGGTAATGATAATGATATCTGAACTATCTGGAATGATCATAAATCACTTTATGGTAGTATTAGGGGGTCTCACGCAAATCGAACCAAATTTGTTATTTTACTGAATTTAATCTGATTATTGTATTGAGATGAATTTCGGTAATCAGTATTTCAAGTAATTCAAATATTTTTTGCAATTAACAAAAATTAAATATCTCAATTAGTTTAAGAGATATTTAAATGCAATTAAAAAAGACAAAAAATCAAAAATCAAAAACGAGCTGTATTTTGAAAAATGGTCGAAGGGGGGACCCTATGCATGAACTGTATTTTTTATTAAAATCAATGTTATTCAATGGGACATGTAAATTTTTGTCATTTTATAATTGCATTTAAATATCTCTTAAACTAATTGAGATATTTAATTTTTGTTGATTGCAAAAAACATTTGAATTACTTGAAATACTGATTACCGAAATTCATCTCAATACGATAATCAGATCAAATGCAGTAAAATAACAAATTTGGTTCGATTTGCGTGAGACCCCCTAATAGTTCACTGGATTAAAAGGAAGCGTTAGATTTTTATGAGAAGAGCATCTATTCAATTGAACATGAGCAATTAACATGAAAACACGATTCAAGAAGTTTCTTTTTGCTAAATCTTCAAAAACTGAAGCCTTTTACTTTTGAAAAATTAGTTTACAAATGAATGAATCCGAATTTGAAAATTGTACTTTCAATAATTAGTCTGAATGAAGCAAAGATAAAGCTTCATGAATTTTCTGGCTAAACCCAATTTCTGATAAAATTAAAGTTTGGTTCCGATTTAGCTCGTATGATTGATCTGATTGCAGTACCAACACTGACTTGTGAGTTACTGAAGCAAAGATATTGATTAAACAATGAGAAATTAATTCACTAATGGATTGATTGCTAAATGGATAAAAAGTGAATAAAGTTGAGTAAAAAAGCAAATCCTCTGACTAAAGACTTGATAGAGTCTGCAACAAAAATGACATGAAACCATCAACAGCTAAATTGTAACATTAATATGGATAATTATCTGCATTTAAAATCGTCAATTAACAGCAAGAAAATAAAATTAGATATCATATGTCTCATGGGAATGGCAATAGTTCAACAATTTGCATGTTAAATTGTGCTGATTCAAGTTGATTGTTGACACGCAGTGGTAAACATTCAAGAGTAACTTGACTTTTATCCCAATAAGGTTACATACACTGGTTAACATATGTTAACACATTTTTAATTAAATCACTATAACCACCACAGCTAATGACGTTATAGGTAACAAAATTACACAATTAATTTAAGTATAAATTAATGTAAAATAATGAAAATAAAAAACAAACACAAGTGGACAAGCGAAGTGGACAAGCGAAGTGAAAACGTGAATAAAGCGCCTTCTAGAAACAAGCCATTTCACAGCTTTACCAGATTTCCAGCTTCTTAGCTTTTCGGCTGATTGCACAGTATTTATTAATTTTACATAATAATTCTATTATTGGGTATTTATTGATTAAGATATTTGCTTTCAATTTAATTACAAGTTAGACCTAATTTTAGCTTCTTTTATTGGCTATTGGTCATCTCAAGATAGTACCGGGCGTTTTTTTCTCATTTTACGCCTTCATGCAAGCATAACTCACGAACAGTTAGTGCTACAGACTTCAGATTTAAAACATAAGCTTATCTAGATTGCACAACGATAAGTTCAAGTGCTCAAGGTTATTCAAGGTCAATTCTTTATTTGACCTCTAATTGACATTGAAAGGTCATTTTCTGAAATCGCAAAATTTTTCTTCTCCGATAGTGTTAGTTACATGTTCATAACTCATACTGACTAAAGGATATGGGTGATTCCTTAACATTCAGTTGCTCAGGAAAAATTCATTCCATCTTTCCAATGGTATGAGTTATGGATATGGAACTAACACTATCGGGTCCGAAAAATTTTGCGATTTCAGAAAATGATCTTTCAATGTCAATTAGAGGTCAAATAAAGAATTGACCTTGAATAACCTTGAGCACTTGATCTTATCGTTGTGCAATCTAGATAAGCTTATGGTTCAAGTCTGAAGTCTGTAGCACTAACAGTTCGTGAGTTATGCCTGCATGAAGGCGTAAAATGAAAAAAAAACGCCCGGTATAGTGACTCGATTACTCTTTTCATCCTCTTCTTGGTCATTTCATTTCATGGTTCAATCTTTTCCTTTACGGTCTTTTTACTCATTTTTATCAGCAAAAATCACTTGTTCACTTCACCAGGAAACATTTTTGGTTCTTTCAAGATGTCACTTTATTACCTTACATCAACATTTCTTCTTCCATCATAACTTTCCTTGTCTTCACCATCATCGACTTCATCTTTACTCAACAATCTGACTTAATGACAAACTTTGGCCTTTAGTACCTGTTTGACTCTTAGTATGAAATATGAATAATGTTTCATTTATCATTATTAATGTCGTGGTTGGCTGTGATGAAAGCAATTGTTACTTAACGCTTAATCTTATGCAAAAACAGAAATTAATCAATAAAACCAGTAAGAAAGCAAAGGACACCAGAATAGAGCTTAACGGTTCGTTTGAGCCACGAATTTACGAAGTTTCTTCATTTTGACTCAACAGGCTTAGGCATGCAATTCAGAGTCATCCTTAAATTCCGACTTTACTGAGGAAACGCTTAGTATAGATCGATAGCAATGGTCTATTCATCCACTCGAAAAGTGTTTGCGTGTTAAAAATGTTTAGACTAAATTCAATTAAACTTGCAAAATCTCAAATTAAATATTATTATCAATAGATTTACTAAACCAAGAAAAGACCTGAAAATCTCAGAGGATAGCATTTAAAAAACAAGAATTTGTCTTCAAATTTCATGAACGAAAGCGCATTGAGCTCAATTATTGTTTTCACATGTTTAATGTCTTTTCACCATAACAAGAAGAGTATGGTTAGTGGACATTAAAGACAAAACTTGTATTAAAAGTCATTTTTTGTTTATCATCGATAATGTTTAATGATTATCATGGCATTTACTGTTTGTAAATGAAAATAATTGTCTTGTTTCATGGATAGGGAATTGACTTGACTGTATTTCTTGCATTCTGCTTTTCTTCATTAACTTGAACATGAAACCAGATAAAACTATCGAGTAATAGAGAATGTTGATTTGATGAATAAATTTTCTCTCCGCATTCTCTGTTATTCTGATTAAGCTTGTTGATTGATGATAACATTAGACTAACAAATTGTCTAGCCTCGAACAAATAAGCTATCAATTTTGTTTGCAATAATGTTCAAAAGCTTTTTTCAGATAAAAAACAATATCGTCTTAACAGTAATAAACATATTCAGCGAAAGTGCAAAGAAATTTTCGATGATTTTATGCAAGTAATTTATACATTCAGAACCCATGAAATCCAATTATATTCATGTGAAGTAAAAAAGGCTGAAAATGGACTAATTAAATGCTCTCGAATACTTTTATTTAAATTGACTAATTCGATTTTCTTTTCTTCTTTTCATGAAATCGCATTTGATGGCAATCGGAAACTATTATTGATTGTTGGATGATATCAGGTTGTCGCTATCGTTTCCATCTTATTTATTGTATTATCAACAATCGCATTAACACTGAACACAATTCCTTCCTTACAAGAACGTGATTCAAGTAATGAACCAAGTGGTGAAAACAGTCGTCTAGCTGTTATTGAAGCCATTTGCATTGCCTGGTTTACCCTTGAATATGCCTTAAGATTCATCTGTTCACCCAATAAATGGAAATTTTTCAAATCTTATTTAAATATAATTGATCTTCTTGCCATATTACCTTTCTATGTTAGCCTTGTAATTGAACGCAATAACCATTCAGAGGATTTTGCTGATGTTCGTCGATTGGTCCAAATATTCAGAATCATGAGAATCTTGCGTATTCTCAAGCTTGCTCGTCACTCCACTGGCCTTCAATCCTTAGGTTTCACACTCCGCAACTCATACAAAGAACTGGGACTTTTAATGCTTTTCCTCGCCATTGGAATAATGATCTTCTCTTCATTGGTCTATTTCGCTGAAAAAGACACCAACAAAGCATTCACTTCGATCCCTGAAGCCTTTTGGTGGGCCAGTATTACGATGACTACAGTCGGTTATGGTGATATTTATCCAGTTACCACAGCTGGTAAGATTGTTGGAGGTGTTTGTTGTGTTTGTGGTGTACTTGTTGTTGCTCTGCCCATTCCCATTATAGTCAACAATTTCGCTGAATTTTATAAGAACCAAATGAGGAGAGAAAAGGCCTTGAAACGAAAAGAAGCCCTCGAACGAGCCAAACGTGAAGGTTCAATAGTCGCCTTTCCTCATGTTAATCTACGTGATGCCTTTGCAAAGTCAATGGACATTATTGACGTTCTCGTTGAATCTGGTCAAACGCAAACCCAACAGGTAAGGGTCTATAGAAACACATTGCATGTTGTATTAGCTCTTTTATTTTAATCACAATTAGTGAACATAATCATGAGTAAACTTGCTGCTTTTTAATTTTCGAGTTTCATATTATTTAACCTTATTTTACAACTCAATTCTTGAATAACAAAATCAATGATTTAATGTTAAAATCTCGATCAGTTTATATTGATTGATTTGGCATGAACCAAGTCATTTGATATGCTAAGATATACAATTAACAATGATCGATTAACTTGGAGCACAATCAATTTCGGTTACTCTGTATTTCAATGTTAATCTATTATCAAGTGACTCAATATTCTTACAAATATGTTAATAACAAAAGACAATCAAGAGTGATTACTGATCAATATCAAATTGTAAACATCTAATCGCAATGTAATCACCAAAAAAATCATGATTCATGTTCCACCTCAACTTGAGTATTACTTTGCATAAACTGTAAGGAATTGATATTTTTATCTCAACATGGTTGAATATAGTTGAATGTTTGTTGACAGATAATCATGAAAATTGCTTTTTGTAATTTTCATGAACATTGTACATTCTCAATCAGCAAATAAACCATTAAATTGGAAATGCCTTGATTTACCTTGCACATTCTGCAACAACCTTTAACATTTCATAACAGTTTAGCTTCGAGAAGATCTTGAATCATCATTATTGTTGTATCATTAGTGGAACACATGAAACACTGAACATGAATATTTGAGTTAATTTTCACCTTCCAATTGATAGCGATTCAAAGTGATAAACATTTGAAATTATTCCAATAATTCAATGAAATACATCAATTGGTGTTGACATTTCAATGAAATTTGTCAGCAAAAAGATTAAATTGCAGAACAAGTAATTTAAATTGCAAAACTGTGAGTGTGAAAACTTGTGAGTTCAGACTGGTTCAGATAATTCCTTCAAACATTTCATTCAATCCATTGAAATATCACTTTGCTATTACCATATAAATCTAGAATGGGTTCAATTTGATCAGTTGAAATTCAATAAACAAAATAAATTATCACACGAACTGTTATTGCACAGAATTCATTTATTTTTGCTTTTTTTGCCTTCAGTGAACTCGATACAATTTATAACATTCACTGGACTATGATTTATGGTTAATTTTGGATAGTCAGTATCACATTATTATGGAATGATTCACACAATTAACAGCAAAAAATTTACATAATCAATACTTGAAGTTGGTGTTAAACTTGATTTACATTTGACGAATCTGAATTTGTTTAACTAAGAATCTTTGAGAGTAATATTTTCAGGTTTCAATGTGAGGATAATGGTGATGAGCATGATAATTGATGTGTTTACTTCAGATGATGGTGATAGTGAAGAAAGGTTTGTGAGCTTTTTGATAGTTGAATGAAAAAGATAAGTAAAGTGTTGTTTTAATGCAAATATTAATAAAACAACAGATTATTATCATTAAAGAAGTAAAGTGAATTATGATGAATCTGGTTAGCTAATCTAATCATAATTTCATGAGTTTACTGGCAAATTCATTTTTCTGGTTTTACATTTCATTCTTTTATTGTTGCCTTTTTTAACCCAAATCTTTGGAAGTGGATCATTCGGGTGAAAATCAAAATGCTTTTGGTTTTCACCAGGTTATGGTTAAGAGTTAGCATTAGAAGAATTAAATTAAATCTTTTTATTTAAGTTGATAATTATTTGATAAGATGATCTTCTTGTATTCAGACAATAAACGATTTCTCTTAATTTTTAATCGATTATCCCTTTCCTTAATAATGATTGTTTCATGTTTTATTGAATTTTGCTTGTTAGACTCGTTATTTTTTGACTAAATGAGTTGAACGACGAGAACAATTAAAGTGTCATGTGTTTGTTAAGGTGAAATAATGTTACTCATTGAATTGTTAGATCGATAGATTGTCTAGTGAATAATATAACCTAATAGCTGCAACAAATGAGTTCGTTTAACTGGTTAAATGTACAGTAAAATTAGCATTAAGGGGAAGAAGTAAAATAAATAATTGAAACTGTCTGGCTGACCAGTAATGATCTTGCTAAATATTCATAAAAAAGTGATAAATCTTCTTGGATATTGTTTCATTGTTATCATGAAAATAGCTTTTTGAGATTCTTTTCATTTAAAGCCATAGGTCAACACTGAGGTGTATATTGTTAGGCAAATCATTTGATTGTAAGGTTAAGAATGGTTGAATTATCCTGGTTCTGCACTGAGCTTTTATCTCTGTGTCCATTATTTGTGTGATTTGGGAGGAACAGAGGAAGGGGACAATCACGATTTGATATGATGAAAGAGTAAAGGAAACTGATGAAAGTAAAGATCAACAGGCGAGTTATATTGAGTTGTAAATGATAAGGGTTTAAGTGAAATTATGAGACATGCTCATGAGTATTATTAAATCAATAAAGAATCGATTTAGTGAATGGTGTTGAAAGTTGGTGGATGAATAAAAGTTGTTGCTGAATTATAATCCATTATCATGAGAGAAAATAATAATGACAAATTCCAGGTCACAACAGGACATAAAATCAATATGTTACTTAAGGTCATCATGTGAGGTTGATGGTATTATAAGGCTGGATTTATAACTGATTTCATCAAATTCAAAAGACAATCTTTCATGTTATTCTCAACAATTAGTTGATGAAAATTCATACAATTCATGAATACAATGAATAATTGGTCAGCTTATCATTGATATTGCATCCAATCACATAGTCAATTATAAACTATTTCAAGTGTTGTCCATTTCTAATGATTGATATGGTGTCTTGGTTCAAGTTGGTGATTGATCTACACTTAGTCACAAAATTTGGATATTAAGTATTAGCAGTAAATAAAGCTCATTTCATGATATTGATTAGTTTTTGATTATATTCAATGTAGATGCGTATCAATCATAGAGAGAAGCTGACACTCAAAACTATTTACGTTTATAATTTGATGCTATTAATTGATATAAATGATTCGAGCCTTGCATCCGAGCATTTTGATCAACTTGTATGAAATAATAGCAAGTAATCCTTAGTTTCTAGTTCCCTATCCGCAATGAACCTTACATATTTAAAAATATTATAAATATTTAAAAATGTAAAAAATGAGTTCAGATAAAATGATACAAGTTTGACACACTTTTCACCAGCCATTGGGATTGTATTAATTTACTCAATTGATTGCCAATATGACAAAAACAGGAACCATACCTTAAAGTATCTTGAGAAAGAACAGGGAGAATTAATTATTGTTTTCGTAAGTATTGATGGCAGCAGGACAACTGGAATGAAATACATTTATAACAGCAGTGTAATTGAATATAACTTAATAAGGCTGAGGAACAGAGGCCAAATGATGTTATTCAACGAGAAATGATTCCTTATAGAGTGTTGATGATTTCCAATCATGATACAAACATCAGCATCAGGATGGCTTCAGTCAATTTGATTGCTTTCCATTAGGATAATATGAGTCCATTGATCCTTAAAAAGAAGGGTTTGCCTACTGAAATGTCCGTCTTTTGGAGGAAAATATTGATTTTCCGAATGGTTGATTTTGCAATAGAAAATGGGAAAACACAAAAAATAGATTTTCTGACATGCATTTCTTGTCAGCTTTTGATCAATCGTAATATTAATAATTTACCTTACTCGTAAGGAGGTAGGTGGATGATACTATAAATGAATAACGACATTTAGAGGATTAAATAGCTTTCAATGAATAGTTGACATGATTATGGATGATATAATCTAGAAAAAAATTAGCGTAGCATCCTCTTTCATTCATTTTTTACAACCAACTTAGCATGATGCACCAAGTTTTGCTTTGACGTGAAAATATCTCATAAAAATTGAATTTTCATATTCACCAGGCTCTGAGGAAGTCCTTCTTTATTTTGAATATCATTTTAATATCTCCTTCAACAGCTTGAAGACTATAATAGTAAACTCAAGATGCTCTGTGATGAAAAATGAGAAAACATATTGTTAACAAGAGTGGATCCTGTCAGAGAGTAAGGAAAGACAATGGTGGTTGAACAATATGTAAATAGCTCGAAAGCTTGAAGTTTTTGATTATCAAGAAGATATCGAAGCCAAGTCGGTAAAATTTGTAATTTTTCGGAGGATCTCCAGTATCGCAATGCAAAAACATAAATTGTCCTTTAGCATAATTTTCAAACGTAATTTCTTTAGGATTCGTGGTTTCTTGAACAATTTAAGATCCAATAGTTGGCAAACGAACATCTTTGCAAACAAATTAATGGATTCCCTCATTATTCAACACTTTAACTCCACTAAAACAAGCAAAATCTGTAATAGAAAGAAAAGTAGATGTAAATATAAAGAAGCAAAGCAAGCTGTAAATGATTAAACTTACCATTAGTTACATCAATGTCATCGTTATTATAATTATCTTCATTATTGAATCATTTTAGGTAAGATCAATTCACAAGCTATAATGAAAAAACTCAATAAAAATGAAAATGAATAGAGAATGTATTTCTAAATCAGCTGTGAAGCTTCTCGTTTAAACAATGGTTAAAACAATCACTAAACCCATCAAAAAAAGGTGATTCCAAACCTCGCACAGTCAGGAAGGAAAGAGATAATGATAATGATGTTCTAGATGATAATATTAGTCATCTCCATAATGATTATCTGAAAAAGAAAGAAATTTGGATTATTTAACTGGAAACACTGGAAATAATGGAAACTGGCTGAAAGACATTTTTAGAGTCCAATGTATCTACAATGAAATTTAGCTAGATACATTAGATATTGTAAAAATAATCCAATAATGGGAATTTGATAAAATACTTTACCTTATAAATTGTTTTAATATCCAGATTAGTCCAGAAACAAGACCACAATTGTATTATTGTAATATTAAACGGTTGCTCCTAAGAGTAGTTCAGCTACACATGTTGAAAAAACGGTTAGGAAAATAAAAGTTAAACTTGTGACTCACATTTTCAGTTGTTCTTGGCAACATTTCTTGTGTAACTTTTTGCAAGGTAAGACAAATAATCTCAATTTTCTTTGATAACTACACCAGCCAAAGAGTAAAGAAGCTCTTTACTCTTTGCACCAGCTATTAATTATATCAATTTAACCCGGTAGACACAAAATTATTTAGATATTTTTATGTTAGATGAGCTTCTTCGGTTACTTTTTTGTTTCTAATGATTAATCAGAATATCAACAAGTTAAAGTTGAAAGGTTCACTTACAATTGAGCGCACATCTTTTGGACATTGTTAATTACATTTAACAGTTGGATAAACTTGTCCCTACATCTCATATAACATCAACACATAGTTAGCCATTAAATTGAATTAGACAATGTAATTCATTGCAAAATGAGTTGGGTTAGTGAGGCCTAACAAATCTGTTGACCAGTGAAAACTGTTTAACCAGTTGGAGATTATTGATTATTTTTTTTAATTTCAGACATTCACTAAACTATTTTTTATACAATACTAAACATTATGTTTTTAAACAATCCCAATGCAAATGCGACTTTTAGTTTTAACAATTGATCTGATAATAAAGGCCATTGTGACCCAAGAAATGTACACTAATTTAGTTGATTGCTCTCACAGGGACAACAAGGAACAAGAAACACTAAAGTCAGTGATTTTTCCACAATAATTCCAATGAAAATTGTCTCTCTTACCCAGAATATCAAGATTGACAATCATCTACCGACTGTAATCATTGTGAGTTGTTAAGTTCTGGTCACAGCAAAAGGGTAAAATAGTTGACTATTAAATGTTTTTCCTGTTCACTAAACACTTTAACGCCAATTCATTAGCTTTTCATTTAATTTATCGATTTCTTTGTCATCAACTTAAATACATTAACGAACCTGTTTCCCATTTGTGCACTTTGGTTGAGTCAACATTCACCAACAGTTTCCCTGTAATCAAAATTTAGTCATTCGCCTCTTATGAATCTCATTTTATGTCATATAACTGTAAACCATTGCTTCCATTTTTAAATAATCATTGATAACATTGCAATTAATTTTGACAATTATCTAACCTCCTTACCTCGTTGCAATACATAACCTTCGGCCTTTACCCAAAAATTGAAAAAACAAACAAAAGCAAAAATGAAATAACAAATGTTTTGAAAGTATAAGAGAAAAGCGACTTTATGATCTAACGGAGTGCTATTTGGATTAACATATTCCTCGTTCCTTGACAGCTCTAATAAGTTTGATTTTGGGTTGATTGTTAGTCTTTGATTATAATTTTATGTCTTCACCCAATTACGGGAATAAGGGAAACCGCTCTCCCAAACGGTTACTCATCACAGATGCGGCTTTATTTTGGTCCATCTTTTATCGTTATGTTCAAAATCTCGATTCTTCTCTTTTCTATTAATTTAACAGTTTGATCATCGAGTATTTAGTTGAGTAAACTCAAAGAGTTTCTGGTAAAAAGACTATTAAACTGTTAGAACGCCAATTTCCTTTTTGTGAACTGAGGATAAAAAAATGTTGACTCAGGATAAATCGGTTTCGATGATAATAATGATTAATAGAGACTTAATTGATTGATTGTGAGTTATTCCGAAAAATGAAGGCTACCATGAATGATAAAGAGGAAGAGGAAAATAGGATGAAGATGAAGATTAACATCGATCCAGTGAATATAGTGTGAATTCCAACAATTGAATTGCTGGTTCAACTATTTTGTTTGAGGCAAAAAGGAACCATAAATTGTTAATTTAAAGGAACAAAAAAGAACAGTAAATCGTCAAAATGTTTTTAATTGAACTTGAACCAAAAACGATAGATCTTGTCAATATTTTTTACTCCATTTTATCCTTTGTTCAAAAAAAGATTTAACCAGGCTAAATATAGATACTCTTATAGATTGTTAACCAAGCAATATTGATATTTTGATGGATAATCTCATTAATTCTGCAACATTAAGCCATTAAATATTATAAATGTAATCCATTAACAATTGCTTGATTAAAATTTCAATGAACATTTGAAAAAAGCGCTCACTCAGATTTGCCTCCTTTTTTAACTGCCATTACGGTGGAGCCATTTTTGTATTGAAAATGGTTGATCAATTTGTTTTCATTTTTTACTCATCTCTTTGTTATTTAATTTAGGATACTGGAAGTGTCGGTGGGGATTCGATACGGTTCACAAGTACTGGAGTTGGCTGTTTTCGCAGTTATGACCATACTATGTCAACTGGCCACTCAGCTCAATTAACCCGTGAAAAATTACGTCTTGCTCATTATCATCAAGGTGATCGTTCTAATGGTACCAATTTGATGGATCTTGAATTGAATCCACGAATGGATGTCATTACCAGCGACAATGAAAATATCAATACTGCAAATAATGGAATTACCAATGGAACTAATGTTAATATAAATACAACTAGTGACAAATTTTTAACCAACGATTCAATGAATGGTGTTATTGGGTTGATTGGAACCTCATCTACATTATCATCTTCATGTGCACCAAAAGCCTTATCAATCATGCAACAGGAAACTAGTTCAAATTCTGGTGCTCAATCATCATCTGCTGTAAGTAATAATTGTGATCAAAACAGTCCTAATGATAATATTGAAAACAATAAATCACCCTCTTGATCACAGTAATCAATTGTAATTCATGAGATTACCATTGATTGCTGCACAAGTCAAGATTTTTTGTTGTCACCATTTTTCTAATGTAAATTACAATGTATCAAAATTTATTAGATGGAAATGGTAATATTTATTATAATGTCGTCAACATTCAACTTGATGAAAAACAAACTCAAACTCAATGCTTTTCAAACCCTTCCCATCACGTTTTACCGACGCTCATTATTGTTAATTTTTCACGTTAAAATATCCTGAAATGTTAATATATTGTAATTAGCTATCAAATAATTTATGAAAGGTATTTTAAGTTGACTCATTTGTTTTTTATTTCACTTTTTGTTTTGTTTTCCCTTTATTTTTATTAATATTTATTTCCAATTGTTTGCATTTCTTTCTTAGCAAACATCAAGAGTTTAACTCTTTGTTTTAAATAAATATCAATTTTTTATAATCCATATTGTTTCATAGCGAAAATTGAAAGCCATTTGTTAATTTTATTTTAAATCAACGTGTTTCCATTAAAATCTATTGATTCTAGAAAGTCATGTAATATCGTTGGATCAGTTTAATCAGGTTTGTAACAGTATGATACATTTGGAGCATTTCAGACCAGAATTACTCATCAAACTCTCTTATTAAACTCAACTAATCACTAACTCTTGGAAGATTCTTTATTGCTCTAATATTTGTTTGTCTTACATTAATTTACTAACACTACTAACTTGAAAATTATTGTTCATAAATTATATTCATTCTCTCTCTTCTGTCTATTTCAGGAGCGGATAAAGGATTTTCTTGAAGAGATTGAGCAATCTTTAGTTAGTGCTGGAAATAAGCATGACTTTAATTCAGAGGGATTGAATGAAGAATTAATATCTTCCAATAGTCGGTCCGTATTGATGAGCAGAGTAAACCGTTCAATTGGACAGACAGCGATTCAAGAGAATGGGATGAAAAAAGATTCAGATTCTTCTGAAGTTGGCTCAATGGAATCCTGCAATACATATTCCAGTTGCTTCTCAACTTTTCATTCTTCCTTATTGGACATTCCATCCGATATTGTTAATTTAAAAGACTGTTTTACAAATAAGATGATTAATCAACAGCCTATCTCACCTCTACCATCATCATCGTCAACTAATATTACCTCACAATCAAATCTTCAGCTTCAAAATCAACCGACAAATAAAACTGATTCAGCATTAACTACCAAAATCATTGCTGAATTAACACCTCAACAAACATCATTAACATCACATTCATCACCAGCACTAGCACCAACACCGCCACCAACGTCCACTCCACCGCCACATCCTCTTACTTTACACCTTGCTTCATTACCAGTGACACCTGTAACATCACCAGTGCCTCCCGCAATCGAATCAATTTCAAGTCCATCAACTTCAATTCAAGCAGAATTAACAAGATCAAATGAAATTGAGACCAATCATGAAAGTGATACCAATGGCGATGGTAGTCAATCCAATGCCATTTTGACAACAGATGATCAGGCTCCTTTACTTGCTCAAAATGTATATATTAATCCTCTTTATAAATCCGACCCGTTGTAGCGCCGATCGATTTTTGAATATAATTCCGATTGGATCAACGATCAGGAAGTTGGTTCAAGTGACGTGAAAATGGTAGACAACTAAATGCTCAAGCCTGATTCAGTTCAGTTTTGCCCATATTTAATTCTTGGTCAATTTTCATTTGAAATGGAAAGGTTTACTTACTGATGTGTACACAATTACCGTTGATTCCAATAATCAACTAAACTTAGTAGCCTTAATTGTTGTAAATAGCGGGCAATGTGTTGAAAATTGAAACTTTACTTTGTCTTGCAATTGTTTTTATGTTGATAACTATTCATTATTATTTATTATTCTTACATTATTTGTACTAAGCTTTTTCAATGTTTTCTCATTCTTCACATTCGATCTTGTGTTTGCTATTTACACTTGAAATAAGAAATCAAATCAAAATTACAGGGCTGTTGAAGTTCAGGTGAACATTTGTTGAACCAAAAAATTACTTGCCTTTTTCAATTACCTTTTTGCCATTTCTTGAAGCTTTAAAAATTTGTGTTTATTTTTTTCGAATTCTCGTGATTGAACTGAATACTGCGAATCTTAAAATTTCATAAGAATTAGCTAGATGTAAATAATTGAATTTAAAGGCAAAAATTTGGGGACCCAAAACCTTGGACTTTAGCAGCCTTGTCTGATCTAAATGACATAATTTACACTTGTAATAATTTACCTTCATTGAATCTCAATCTTTTCAAAGACTCAATTAAAAGAGTTTCTAATTTAATTCTGAATCTTGTCTCACAATCTTCGTCCACACAAGTAATCGCATTTATAAAATGAACTGAAATTGAAAGAGAATCAATAATCCGATGAAATTTAATACTAATCTGTTTTTTAATTCCACCAAAAGAGGGCAGCAGTTGAACTTCGAAAGTTCAGTTCGTTGATTTTTACCATGATTATAAACAAATCCCTAGTCAAACGTTTTTGTAAGCACCGTTATCAATTGTATATTATAAGACATAATAAGAATGATGAAGATGAGAATAAGAGAAACTCACAACATGTTTAACCACATTAAAGTTGATTAATCAATAAATTATCTTAAATTATCTTAAATTCAACCAAAAATGATATTTGGACATTCTATGAACACCGAACCTTCACATCTTTTTGACCGAAATAGAGAGACACGTTTTGGTAGGGGTTTCTTCACGGCTCATTAATGTGCATACATTGTCCCATTTCTTGTCCAAATCCACGTTTTTTGTTCACTTTCGAAATTCCCGAAGTTTTCTCTTATTTGACGGTTTTATTTAACATACGTTGGTATGTGTAATGGTTGACTGAGTCCGATTGAATGGATAAAATGAAAGATGAATAATTAAAGTTGGGATTTAAAACGAGTACAAAATTGTTAAGATTTAATAAATAATAAAAAGGAATGAAAAAAGTATGAAAAGATTTGATAGCAATCTGGGAAGTTTCATCGAATCTCCATTACTCATATAATTACAGTTGAATGGGCCATAAGATTGACAAGAGTTCATCTCTTGTCTTCGATTCTCAGGAATTGATCGATAAACTGAGGTTGCATCAATATTCGGACAAACTTGGTTCACTATTTTACCAAAACAATCACTGTATCTGAGTAAACCGCTGAAATGAGAAAATATATTAATCTCTTGAAACTGTTTACATTCACAAACAAATTTATTTACCAACAAAGGCCTGACTTTAGATCTCGTGGATTCCTTGATTCTCTTGCCGAATCTCTTCGTTCATTGAGAGCTTCTTCACAGTGACGGCCGATCATGTTGGCTCGTTGAAGACACGAATCAATTCTGTCTATATTATTGTTGAGTGGCAATCCTGGTTGCTGGTTATCTGTAAAATGAAGGTTATTAAATGTATAATATAATAGTTGGATTAACTTATTATTCATTCATACTTAATTGCTGCTTGTTCAAGTTGACTGGTGGAAATGGTTGGTCAGGATTCAATAGTGGACTTGATGAACTCATGCTATTGAAATACATCTCATTTGGCAATTGATGTAATGGTGGTCTACCGAAGAAGCGATCAGACATAGGCCTTTGGTTTGGACTGGGTGGTTGATATGAATTGATTGGTTGATAATAAGCATCTCCATTCATTTGATTGTTGACATCTTTTGGACCAGAATTGAATGGGTTATTTTGGGTTGACTGAGATGCACCAGTGTTAAGATTATTAAAATCTACTGGAAATCTATTAGCTGGTAACCAAAGGCCATTGGCTCTGTTGTTGAATTCATTGTCAGCTGGGTGGAAATGGTCATCATTTTGATCATAATTTGGACTTCCTCGTTTTCCAATGTGATTGCCGAAAGGATTTGGGAAGCCTTGGATTCGGAGAGAAAATATTTTAGCAATTAAAATGCAATTATAATCATTAACTCCTACCTTCTGCTCGATCATGTGGTTGAACAGCACTCTCATTGGTACACAGCCAGGTCAAGTTGGAAGCCTTTTCAATCAAATATATCAAAACATATTCTCTTTCCTGGTATGAGCATTTCGAGTTGACATGATTCAAAATACATTTTTTATAACTGTTATATTTACTGTAAGAAAACAAACCACAATGACAATTAAACTTTGAATACTCAGTTAAATAGTACTTAAACACTCTCAATAATCACTAGTTAACTTTTGCAAACTTTGACGAACCTGCAAGACTTTAAGGTTATTTCGTCTGACTGCAACTGGTGTGAGGTTAAACAGTTGGTTACTTCAGGACTTTGGAAACAACTTGAATCACTCCAATCTAATTAATAGATAGAAAGAGACAATTGATGAAATTAGGAATAAAATTAAAACAAACTCAAAACAATGAAACTGAAATGCAAAACAGAAGATAATCATCACTTCAGCGTTCAAACATATGCATTAATAAAGATCACAGAAGATTAAGAAAGAACTGTGCACTTACCTCGATTTTTGCTGCACTTTTCGATTAAGTAATTTTTGGTTGAGTCAACTATGGAAGAAGTTGATTTTGTTGTTAAATCATCTCTCAGTGAACAGGTCTGAGCTAAATTAACAACGCAAGCCAATTTTTGCCGTATCACTCTAAAAAGTAAGCAAAAAGTGAAAAACGGTAAACAATTGATCTGGTTTCTTCCTCATTTCCAACTAGCAAAGTCAATTTACAAACCAATGCAATCTTATAGCCTTCACGGCAATAATTACAACCTTAAATGATCTCAGTCACAATCAAAGATTCGATGCTAACAAATTAAATGGCATAAACGTGAGCAAAATAAAGAGGCTTGAGTTGATTATTTCAATGACCACGCTAAATGTTATGACATTTTAATGTTGAATTTATAAAAGTAAGCAATAAATTGTGATTATATTGCAAGCAAAAATAGTAGGCAAACCATTGACTATTATTTTCTGGTCTCAAGGTTGATTTCTGGGTCTGGTATAAAAACAGGGATAAAAATCTGGTTTGATTCTCATATTTACAAGCTTTACAAACGTAATAACTACAGTTTTACTAGTCAATTATTACAGTCAACAATTGTTTTTCATTAAAATATGGTTAAGTTTGGTTAAAAAATGCAAGTTTAATTGTAAATGGTTTACTAACAAATGACTCGATTAAAAATAATAGTTGAACTTACCCACAAGTTGTCGATGACCAGGCTAAACCTAATCCATGGTAACCAGTATTTTGCTTCGATGTAGTTAACTTGATTGCCTCGGACTGACATTGATAAAGTATTTGACAGTCGCCAGTAAATGATTGACCGGTTGACACAGCAATATCTTAATGAAAACAACAATATAATTACAGTAATCAGTCAATTGTTAAGCATCAAAAACCTGGTCAAGATGAAAACAACAGAGCAAAACATAAACTCCAAACAAGCCTAACATTGGGCTGTAAACATCTTTATTAACGTAAACTTACTTTGGCTAAAAATGAGGATAAAAACAAAATAAATCAAATTAACATCCATTGAACAGTTTATATAATCGATATTAGTTGATCAACACTTTACTTGTTTCGTAAATAACAGTAGCCTTTTAAGGTACCACTTTCAATGGTTCTCTACCTTTTCCATTTTCTGGTTCAACTAACCATGATCAACTGCATTTCAGTGAATGATCAATTTGGTTAGCTTTGAATCCTCACTTTTAATAGTTAATTGCTTGTCATCGTTGTCAAAAAACGCTAAATCAAAAAGCCAGGCTTAATTCCGGATACTGAATCAGAATATATAAAAAGGCTAAATCTTTGGCTGATTCATCAATTTTTAATAGCAAGTCAGATAGTATCTTTGATTGTTAATTCATATTAATTCACCTTTAATGTCCACTCAAAACCGGAAAACTAATGTTGGTTTAATTGTTCAATTGAACGGTTTGAACGGTTGAAATTGATAACAAATTGAAAAGCTGATAGTCTTACCCAAAACTCAAAGTTTTAATTGTTACTAAAAAGACACAATCGTCAAATTTATGCAAAAATTGACAACAATGGGCAAAAACGGGTCTAAATTTGTTTTCTTCGAATTTAGACTCATGGATTATAGATTAGAATTATAGAGACATGAAAAATGCATGGATTACTGCTATTAAAAAGTATCTCTGACCTACAGTTTTCGAGGAAATCGAGGTCGAAAGTTAAAACTTCGATCGCCTTTTACTCAGCTATGAAAGCAGCTTTTTTCATGAAACACATTTGACGGATGTATCTTTTGATGGGAAACCAAAAAATACAATTGTTTTGAGAAATAGAACTTTCTTTTTCGGTTAAACGGATCAGTTCGATTTTTAGTTAAATCGGCCGCATTCTATAGCCGTAAGAATTAGATTGCTGAAACTTAGTATTTCTCGAAAACAATTGTTGATACACATCAGCCATTGAACAATTTTATCAATTTATTGACAGTTATCTTGATATTGGCCATTATTAGTAAAAATTTGAGCCTCGATATTTCGAGAATGGCATCACCTACAATCACCATTCTTTAGCTAATCATTGGATTTCATCATGGACTATGATGCATTGAAATTCTAGATGCATCAAGATCATACCAAAAAACTATAGCACTGAATTACTTATTTTGTAAAATTGGTTCTTGATTTACTCGAACACAAATCTTATGATGTCTTAGGGTATTCATTATTAAATGAATAAGCTCATTTTTTCGTAATTCACTCATATTATATTATAGCTCGCAATGAAATATAATGTTTAATGAGGCTCAAAGTTTTAAGACTAATGGCCAAAATTAGAGAACCGTTGTTAAATTGAGAAAAGTAATTAGTTCGTGATGCGAAGCAACAATTTTTATCCACAAATACTAAGTTTCAGCAATCAAATTCTTACGGTCACAGAATGCGGAATGTTTAACGGAGAATCGAACTTGATGTGTTTTACAGAAACAGAAAACTTTATTTCTTAAAATGAATGCATTTTCTTGACGATAATCAAAAGTTAGATCATTAAAATGAGTCTCATGAAAAAATCTGCTTCCATAATTGCACAGTAGACGATCGAAGTTTAACTTTGGCCTTGATTTCCTCAGAAAATGTCGATCGGGGATAGTTTTAAATCGTATAAATGGACATAGTTTCTATGTTTCTATAGACCAACAGAGTCTTAACTTGAAAGAAAGTAATTTTCACCGGTTTTTGCCCATTTATGTCAATTTGTGCATGAATGTGACAATTTTGTTGTCTTTGTGTCTTTTTAGTTACAAGCCACAAATCAAGAAAACGAATCTGAACCTTTATTAATGAGTAGACTGTTAAGATTCCCATGTTCTTGACTCTGTATTGAATTTGCATTAGTTGTTCATATTCATTGTGTTATAGCCCATAATGAAATATAATGTTTGGATAAAGAATGATGATTATTGGTAATTACATTCTCGAAATATTGCGTTTCAGTTTAATAACCTATTAGTTTTTTGATAGAATGAGGGAAATCAACATCAATGTTGTATTAAAATGGATTCCTAAATGATTAATAGCCAAAATCGGACTGCTATTGTGAGTTTACACCAAGAAAATGCTTAAATTGTAGCAAATTTAAGTGTAATAAACCATCTTTTCTTTAACTGTGCATAATCAACTTTAAACTTTTATTCGATGCAAGTTTTAGTACTGTTTGAGAATCACGTTGAGTTGAGAGTTAATAGTTTATAGATGTAAAGAAGTACATAAACTGAGTCCATGAGTGCTATTAAAATGATTCTCCGATAGACAGTTTTCGATCAATTAGAGGTCAAAGCTGAAACTTCGATTCGTTTTTGTTCAATTATGGAACAAGATTTTGTTAGGAAACTTATTTTCGTGAGGTAACTTTTGATAGGCAATTAGAAAATGAACTTATTTTGAACAATAACATGTCCTGTTTCTGAAAAAATAGATAAGTTCGATTTTCAGTTAAATCGACAGATTTTTGTGGTCGTAAAAGTTAGAAGGCTGAAACTTACTATTCATGCTCAAAAATTGTCTGTATACGTTGGTGAGTGGTCACTTTTTTCAAGTTAACAACAGTTTCCTTGATTTTGGCCATTGACCTGAAAACTTTGAGCATCAATATTTCGAGAATAATAGTACCCACAATCATCATTCTTTAATCAAACATTAGATTTTATTATGGGCTCTGAAAATATCGAAATTTAGATCATTCAAGATTCTAGAAAAAAAGTTAGAGCACTGTGTTACTCATGCTGTCAGATTTGATTCTTTATCGATAAAAGTAAATGGTTACGTATGAATATTCTTAATTAAATGGATTAGCTCAGATTTCTTCGATATTAAGTCATATTATGTGATAGTCCATAATGAAATCTATTGATTGGTCAACAAAAGATGATTTCAGATGCTATCCATTTCGAAATATTGATGTTCAAAGTTTTTAGGTAAATGGCTTAAATCATGCAAACTATCAATAAAATGAGAAAATCGTTGAATTGTTGATGTGTGGCGACAATTTTTATGCATAATTAGTAAGTTTCAACTTTCTAACTCTTAAGGTCACAAGAAACTGTCGATTAAGCTGAAAATCGAACTTGAACTGTTGTACAGAAATAGAAAAATTTATTTTGCAAAATTAATGCATCATCTGATTCATCATCGAAATTTACTTCAGTGAAATGAGTTTGGAGAAAAAATCTGCTTCCATAGTTGGACAAAAGATGATCGAAGTTTCAACTTTCGAACTCGATTTCTTCGAAAAATGTTCATCGGACGAATTATTTAACAGCACCAACGGACTCAGTTTCCATGTCCCTACAAACCCACCAAGTCTCATCTCTTAACGTAAATGTTCGAGCCTTTTGCAGTACTTTTTGCATTTCATTTGCAAGTTAAACCAGAAAAATTGCTTTATTAACCAAGAAATGGGTTAATATGAGTTTTGTTTGTTGAATAAGTTGTTTCTTGTGCATTTAAAACCTAATTATTATGACCCAAATGCGCTAATTGCAATTTATCAAATTGAATTGAATTATTATCTAATAAAGAATTAAATTGATGATGCCATTCTCGAAATATTTAGGCTCAAAGTTTTTAAGTCAATAGCAAAAATCGAGAGAAATGTTGTTAAATTGTTAAAAGTAATTCGTTTATTATGTGAAACAACAATTTTTGTCGACAAATACTAAGTTTAAGCAATCAAATTCTTGCGGCTACAGAATGCGGAATGTTTAAAGGAGAATCGAACTTTATCTGTTTTACAGAAACAGAAAACTTTGTTTCGCAAAATGAATGCATTTCCTGGTTTATCATAAAAATTAGCATCAGTAAAATGAGTCTCATGAAAAAATCTAACTTCATAGTTGTACAAAAGGCGATCGAAGTTTCAACTTTGATCTCAATTTCCTCGAAAACTATAGATCAGGGAAAATTTTAAATCGTGAAAATGGATTCAGTTTTGATTTCCCTACAAACCAACAGAGTCTTAATTTGACAGAAATTATTTTTGACCGTTTGTTTCAATTTTTGCATAAATGTGAGGATTGTGACTTTTTAGTAACAAACCAAAGTTGGCAACTTGGTTCACGTTAAGATTTTCTTGTTA
Source organism: Tetranychus urticae (assembly GCF_039701765.1). Classification (NCBI taxonomy): domain Eukaryota; kingdom Metazoa; phylum Arthropoda; class Arachnida; order Trombidiformes; family Tetranychidae; genus Tetranychus; species Tetranychus urticae. The sequence continues at coordinate 230,428 of NC_142959.1, forward strand.
TTTTGCTGGTTATTTTCACCATTCGATGGTTAATTAGATAAATTTACTGAATATTCTGATCAAAACTGAATTGTTGTTAAAATGTTTTCGAGAACCAGAGAAAGAGTGACTTCATGAATCTTTATTATATCATTTTGAAGTTTGAAAACTAAATGCTTACATTATTTTAATCAGATGAATCTTATTTCTTTTATTCTTGTTCAAAATTATTCATCCCGATGTAACTGATTTACAATAATAGTTATCTGAATATTAATAAATGAATAATTCATTTGTTCTGTTGGTGAAAAGAATTCAATTTTTGGGTGAATTTGTGCTCATAAAAAAGAACATTTCCGGGAAACTAAGGTTTTCAATATTCTTATTGATTCTTATTGATTATTCAGTTTAAATATATTGTTTTAATCGATAATCAGCTAGTCAAATTTAAATTAAAATAGCATTGAATGAATAATTCACAATTAAATTTAACTGCAATCGACTAACTTTTCTTGAATGACAAACTGTCAGCAAAACGATGAAAAGACTAAATTGTATAACAACTTAAGCAGGCATCTTCGACGTTTCCACTGGCTGGGTTTGTTATTAACCATTTTAATTTGAACCAGTAGTTTTAAGTTAATTTATTCTAGGCTTTTGAATGATTCTTAATTGTATCTATGAATGAATGTAACATTTGCTGGGATTTTTATTCATAGCTTATGAAATTGCCTTACAAGTGATTCATTTCTGTTTCAATGATGTGTCTTCCATTAATGCTATGACGGTTTAAACCTAGATTATTTAATTTGTGCCAATTGTTACCTATCCATTGAATCACCCCGTTATTGAGGCAAGTTTAAATTATTATCAATCACACCAGTGAAACTAATTTGATAGAGATGGTAGTTTTTGCTGTCATGATTATTGTTTCATGGTTTCGAAGGAAAAGATATTAAGAGAGAATCAAATTAGCATCAAATAATTAGGATTGTTAGTGGTAAAAGACTGAATCATGTTGAAAATTGAGTTCCATACCAACTACAACTACTGTATGTTGTTGTTATCAAGGAGAACAAGTAGACATGGAAGAAATAAAGTAAAATTCTGGGTAAAATAGTGAACAGACATGCTCTTTTCAATAGACATTGCTATTCCATTTTCATCATCATTTCGTTGACTTTATTTGCGCTTGCAAGTTCCAACATTGTGGTTAAATTAGTGCCATCTTATAAATACAGTGCGTTTCCATAACCAGCTTTTTGTCTCTACAATTGCAATTGAAAAGCAGTCTTTTGCTGTCGTGTGCCAATTGTACTCTTTTTGCATCTTATATCGACATAGATCGACATTAAACCAATTCACGTATCGCAATGGCAGTATTCGTTGAAGGTGAAGGCGATTTGATTATTATGATTCTATCTGTTCTCGGCGTCATGATTGTTGCCGGGATAATTTTGTTCACTTCACTCAAACTTTGCTACAAGAAATGACGTTTACCTTCAATCAATCACCCATTTATTGTATTAATATTTTACTCCCGTTTGCATTGTAAATTGTTATTATTATTGCAATATTTCAAATTGAATATCAATTTGTTAATAATTAATCCTTTGCAGTCGCTTCATCTTCACAATATTAAGTCACTTTAAGTGACTGTTAGTTGGATTTAGTTTCACCTTTTAACCGTCGTAACTGGAATACAAACAAAAATGGGGAAAAACAAACGACATAATTTTTTATTAGTGGATCAATAATTTTTATTGTGTATTAATTTTATCTCTTTAACCATCAAGGATCAACAATTTGTTCAATTTTATTCAATGAATCTTAATGTACAAGAAAACAATTAAATAATCTGATAATGGTAACAATATTTCACACTCAAATCGTCCAAATTATGGAGTTGGAGAGACAAAATAATGGATCAATGTCAGTGATTATGAGATATTAATTGTATTAAAATCAAGTTTAATTGCAAATTTACATTCAATAAATCATCTTTTTGCCTCTCAATTTGAAAGTGACCTTTTTTATTGTCAATAATGTTAACTCTGTCTGAGCATCTTCCGCTTTTTTGCCTTAAACTCAACTCAACTCTTCCTTTTCTGTCTCTTATGCAGTCATTCAAATCAATTACTTTAACTGCCTGTCCATCGATCAAATTGAATTTCATGCGCAGGCCGAATCCCGAATTCATCTGGTTCAGCTGATGGAAATGTCAAGGCCAATCAAGCGAACGTTTCAATGTTTCCTTGAAAAATGTTGATCACATTCATGCTCAAGACTGTAACTTGGCGTAATTAACTCCATTAACTTGATCCAATTCTGATCATTTACTCTTTCCATCAATCACATTTTAAAGAGATGAAAATCAAAGTTAATCACAATTGCAATACAAAAGCTCCTTTAACGACAATTTGCATCTTTCAATGGATTCCAATCAATTTAAATGACACTCGTAAAAGTTGATTGTATTCAAAATGATTACCTGATTATATCATCATTCAGTTGTTTGCCTTTTCTTCCTGTTGATTGTTTGCCTTTGTTTAGTTACAAATCGATCCATATTATTGATTATCATTTTATTATTAATGTTATTATTACACTAATGTTACATCCAATAGTAAACTTTACAGGTTATACTTGATATCTACTTAAATACTTATCAATTGATTCTGATCCTGGGTGAAAAATAAGAATGAAATATTGATTTTAATCTGCAACTTGTCATGGATTTTTTGATGAGAAAAATTGAAGTGAGAATAAGTTGCTGATGCTTTCCCAGGTAAAAATTAAAGACATGATGATAATTGTGATTAGTTACAATAAAGATTAACCATGTTAAGCTTTCTTGACTCTTTATTATGGTCGAAGAACCAAGTCCCACCCAATGATTTAAAAAAACAAAGTTCTGGAACCCTAATCGATGTTTCCAGGTAAACTGCATTATTTTTAGATCTTCTCAAGTACACAATAAAGATTGATTGAGTTGTATGTTGACAAAAAATGTTACATAATTAAGATCACTAAGGCCATAGAGTCATTGCATCCAAGGAATATTTACAATAGAAAATTTTTAACCAATAATCAATTAATTTAAAATATTGCTAGTAATAGACAACAAAATATGAAAATATGTCAAGTTGAATATGATAAAGTTGACTGAAGCCGATATATCTTAGCCTGTTGAATTACCCAACTGAAGCCCATTGTCCAAGCATATAAGAAGGCTAAAGCCTTTTTGCACCAGAATTGCAGTAAATAGTAAAGGTTAACAAAATGCAAAAACAATATTAGTTTTAAAAAGATGAAAAATCAGATAGAATCAGGAATGGTAGATAATGAATGAAATTGTATAAATAATAAGAAATAATCGGTCCAAGATGGCTGTCAACAGAATCCAATCACTTGATCGTTGATCCATCTCGGTTGTTCCAGTTGATGATTGAGATTGAATATTTAATTTGGCCATTTCAGAATCAATATCAGCCAACTCTTTGGAAGATACTTGGATCAGAAGGAACTTTCCAACAAAGCCATTTTTAACTAATCCTTGGACCCAAAGGGGAGCCTGCGAAGTTGACTTAGCAATGTAACGAGATCCAAAGATACTGATGATAATAAAGAGGCTCACCATAATTATATTTATACTCAAGCACTTGACTATAAATTAAAGAATAAAGAAAATTATAAGAATAATCGATAAAACAAAATTTAAAATTGAACTTATGATAAATCACCTGCATATGGCGTGTTGTGGTTACTATCGAAACCCAGCTCATAGCCGACAAGCATTAAAAGCATTAAATCCATAAACAAAGCTAATGAGCCAAGAAAGAGTCGACGGCGTGATGATTGAGGCAGCATAAAGGCGTATAAAATCAACATGTTACAGGCAAAGTATGGCATAACCAGAATGTAATGATATGCCGATGATTTACGCTTCATTGTCATAGAGACAAAAATGTATTGCTTGGTGTCGTTACGATTTGTAGTGTTGCTCAGTATATTACGGTCAAAGTTTACTGTCCACTCTGGATTATATGATTGTGCCATATTCATTACTGGTAACTTGTCATCTATAATAATGGTGAAACAAAGATGGTAAGTCAATCTCATTTATTTATAAAATCAAAACATAATTATCTATTAATTAATCAAATGCTCCTTCAGTTATTTCGACTATTGTTTGCTCAATCAAATGAATTTATAGATGATTTTGTTTTATTTATTTTCATCCTTCATCTTCATCTTCAATTTCAACAACAGCAATAACAACCAAATGAACAATATTAATATTGAATGTCTCTTTTTGATGCAGGTCAACAAGGACTATGGACAACACTAAATAGGAATTATTCAATGCTTAATCAACTGATGAGATTTAGTTATATTTACCTGAATAGGGATAAAGTTGAACAGTGTTTGTCGTATCAAACTTGGTCAAGACAAGGAAGAAACACTGTTGTTTATCAAAAGGATAGTCACTTAAATCCATCGCACACCTGAAAGATACAATCAAAACTCTTATCCACAAGACCTGGCCATTGGATTTAACCTGAAGGTCAAGATCATCCTGTTCGTAATAACGAGTCCATGATACTGATACGATTACATCTGGTTTCCAAATCATGCTAGGTGGTAAGTTAATGTGATCAATTCCTTGGTAATCATTTGGATTCCAAACCAGAAATTCATCTGTCCAATTCTATTAATAAATTTGGTGGTCAGAATCAATTGAATATCAATATTAATTTGTAAACAATCTAAAGTAATTATTTCCTAGTTTACATATTTATATGATCAATAATTTCCAAATTGATGTTTATGTCAATAGATATCTACTCGAGACTTTGGATAATTTACCTAAAATTATCTGATAACTCGTAATGGATATTATTTTCTTTGGTTCATTCTCACTCATCTCAATGTTCAAAGCAGTCTTCAAGTCTTCCTTTACTCTTAGTCACGCAATTTGGTCAAATTTGATCAAAAATCGATTTAGACTTTTTATTATTGACATTCGCTGTTGTCTAAATTTTCTTTATTCATCATTCAAATTGATTTTTCATCTCTGTTTCTCTTTTTTAGAGCTTTTTCGGACCAGGATATTTTAATCAAGTCTATGAAACAAAACTGGAATACAAGTCAAAGAGGCGTTTTCGTCAGGCAATTTTCGGTTTCTGTTTAACCAAGACTTGGCCCTGACCTGATATATCAATTAGCTGGGATCGGATCTCTGTTTGGTCATAAATTTATCAACATGATATCTACTATTTTGGACAATTCAATCGTTTCCATTTACCTGTCAGAAAGAATCCACTGAAATCAGATTTAAGGAATATTACAATTGAAGGATTCCATTACTGACAATAACCAAAGTTGAAAAACAAAATTGTTTGAAAGGCTCTTTCGACTAGACTGAATTTCATTGATTGTCAATGATATACATTTATACTGGTAATATACACTTTATTGTGTATTATTGATTGAAAATAGTAAATTAACTTATTCATGAGATAGCTAGGTTAACAATATTCACTGTTTAGCTGAGAGTGAATACTATTTCTTGATCCTTCACATGATTCATATAAATTTATTTAATTTAGACCCAACCAAAGCCAGTTGACAGATCCCAATTATCTTTCATATATCCACTTGTAGTGTAACAATCTAGCTTCACTTCTCAATCAAGAGAAACGATTAAACTTCAAGTGTGATTTAAATGGTTATCATTTCTTCAAATCAGGAAACTAAGTACAGTCAAGGAATAGCTATTTCAACAGATTTGCAATACTCACTTTTCAGTCATTCAGTTTTATCAATTCCTCAGGCTTAATACAAACAATTATTTAAACTTAATGGCAAAATTTATAATAAGCATAAGCTTTTACTCACCAAAACCATATAAGCTTCAAACGTAATGGTTGATGTCTTTGTGTCCTGTAAATACCTTTAATTAGAAATGATGGTTTTAACAAGCATTAAACGATCAACTCACCACATTGATTAGTCGCTCCAGACTAATTAAAACTGAAACGTTAACTGGTTGATCATAATCTTTGACAGGTCTTATATTTGTATCATAGCCGGTCAATATTTTTGTCCTTAAATCTTTGTAAACTGAACCATTATCTTAATTTTGTGAGAGCATGAAGATGAATCAAAATCGTTCAGATGATTACAGAAAAATATACTAACCTGATTGGGAAAAACTTCCACCGATTAGAAATGTAAAAATGAACACAATTAAAATCATACTCAGCTATTTTCACTAATCAAATGAAATTATCACTAAACTTAAAGTGAGATTTGCTACTTTCCAAAGCAAAATGCTCCAATTAACGCCTACAGAGACTAAATAATTACACTTGTCAAGTTTCAATTAAAATGAAACAGATCTACTTGCGCCAGAATTGACAGATCAATGAACGTTTGACAATTAGACAGTCAATCATTTTAGCTAATGGTACGATTTCAATCAAGTCTTATTTTCTAATTCACTGGAGAATCCATTTTTTTCGAAATTAATCAAACTATTGCTTTGATTCACTCGATAATTAAGCTTATTTTCAAAGATCGCTAATTTTGAATTGAACCTGAATTGCTTGATTCTTAGCTGATCCAAGAAGCTTTTAAAGCCTAGTGAGGACGTTTCATTGGAGCTAAATTTTTGCATCAATTAATAAATTGCATTTATCTGTTTTTTAATTGTTAATCAAAAAAAAACTTTAAATGAAAACAAGAAATTTTTACAGAGGTAAGTCTAGTGTCTAGTGTTACCATCTACCGAGTATTTATGATACTTAATCTGTAGAAAAAAGTTGACAAGTAAAAAAAAGTTCGATTGTTTATCCATCTTATTTTCTTGTTTTATCGTTTAAAATTTCTTATTAATTGAACCATTTTATAAATCGTGTTAATTACGTACATCATACTGTGTTTTAATCAAAATACGTTTATTCTCTATCTCTTAAAATGTCTGAAAATTTATCTCAATCAGTGTCTTCACAGACTGTGGTTTGTCAAAATGCTCAGGATAAAGCTTTTATTACACCCTATCTTAATTCAGCTCGAAGGATGCTTGAAGAAATCAAGGAAAAGGAGGAAGCCAAGGAGGAGATAAAAAGGATCAAAAAAGAAAAACTTCGCAAAAAGTCTGAACCCAATCGTGGTGATATTTTAAAGTATACTACAAAGCGAGCATTTGATAATACTGAGTATGATAATGATGGCGGGAAAAGTCAACCTTTGTCTACTGATGATCATTTCACTGCTTCAATTAAGAAAAAGAAACGAGATATCGAATGTCTCTCCCTTACTGTTAGTAGTAGTGACTTGGACGATTACGGTACTTCTGATGACGACGACGATGAGTCTTCATTTGTTATTGATGAAAGCTACAATATTTCCGATGTAATAACTATTGGAGGCTCGGACAGTGACGATATTTTCAGTGAAACCAGTAACGAGCCGAGTGTTTACGGTGACTACAGCAGTAACAACAAAAACAACTGCAGTAGTGGAAGCAGCAGCAGCAGCAGTAGCAGCAGCAGTAGCAGTTGCAGTAGCAGTAGCAGTAGTAGCAGCAGCAGCAGCAGCAGTCAAGAATCTGTTGTTTTAACAAAAAAGAAGGAAAATCAAACCAGTATTCAAGCCAAGATCTTCTCAGATTACAAAGAAAACAATAAAAACGGGAAAAAAGTCATAGAAATTGACTCTGAAAGTGACGATGAAGAGACTGACGATGGCAGTGAGGCTCATGTCGTTTGTTTTATCTGCGGAAAATATAATACAAAGAAAAAATTTTATCTATGGATTTCATGCACAGTTTGCAAAAATTGGTTCCATAAAGACTGTACACATTTGTGGAAAAAGAACATAAAAGATATTGAAAAAGATAATTTCATTTGTCGATATCATTAAAACAACAATCTTAAACATTGTATTTTATAGTGCCAAAATCATTTCATAAACAATATTTTCTGGACAAAATAGTCATTTAAATTTGGACGTTTAATAAAAATAAAGCAAATATCTATTCCATTTCATTTTAAATATGATAAAGTTTCAATTCAAACTTTTTGATCAATTTTTTATTACAACATGGTAACGGTCATTTCATTATTAATGTGACCAAACAATTAGATGAAAAATAACTAGTCAATCGGTAATCATGTCAATACAATTAGAGGAATCAGTGCAAGCGGAATATATGAAAAACATAATGTTGAGAATTTAGAAAGAAAACATTTTGAGGAAATTTAGCAACAGTCCATAAGCTAGTCAATGAATTGTTCATGACAGATTGTTTTAAATGATGCATCAATTGACAAATAATTTTTTGAAAATATAAAGCAGTTTTTCATACTAGCATGATTGCTATTCAGCAAAGAAAACGTTCAGCTGAGATTGAAAGGCTATTATCCTTTAAAAGATGCATTAGCATTAACATCAGAATCTATGATTGACTGTGTAAATGTCTATAATCTCAATAACTATTGAATTCAAATAAGTCACTACAGTTAATCGAAAACATTTTTTCAAATAGTTTAGTCCGATCTGAAAATTCAAATTGTCGAGCTAGTTGTTTCGATTTTATGGAGTGGTAAAGTTAAATCACATGGAAATTTGAAGTCTTCTTTCAGATGAATAGCGTCCAGCCAATATGAAAAGATTGCAATAAAATAATAGTATAATAATAGACAATAATAATCATAATAATAGACATAATAATAATGTTAATAGTAACTGAGGTACTTTAAATATTTGTAATCACACAATGGCTTTGTTAGGAGATGTATTAGAGCTCGAGAGTCGCCCATGAGCTACGCGTTTCAAGCTCATGATTCTGTTTTGACGAGATGAACAAGCTGGATCATCTATGTTAGTAGTCTCGGATAATTTCCTTTTCTTAGGGTTTTCATCTGTAAAAAGAAGGAAATTAATTCATGAGTATCGACTGAGTAAATATTTAAAAGTTGGAAGATAAAACTCACTATTATTTTTGAATTCAATATTTGAACAAGTCGAGCATACCCAAGATTCGAGGTCGTCCTCTGATAGATTACCACACTTAGCATGAGACCCATGCGAGGCACAAATTCGGCAAATAGCAATATCCCATTGGCTTCCGCCTTTGTCATATTCTCGGCCATCAGGGCAATCACAAATTTCAGCGTCACACTTGTTATAACGATAATATAAATCACCAAAAGCATTCTCTTCAAGCTCCCAAGACGCATCCCTAATGAGAATTTTTTGAAAAAGTTTAATGATAGCAGCAGTTCAAATTAAAGTTCCAACAAGACAAACTTACTGTTCAGGAATGTAAATGCCAAAACGCTGAACCTCCTTCTTGAAAGCCTTCTTGTTGTTACAAAGAGGACACTTGAAAAAGTATCCAGCATTTAGAGCTTGTTTCTGTACACAAGGTCGGTGCAAAAGTGATTGACAACACGGAGTTTTAAGATATCCGAGTGCCCCTGGATCTTTGTCTACTTCAATAGGTAAGTAACAAATTGGACAATCATCATTTAAATGATCAGCCAAATATTTTTTGGAAATATTTTGCTTTGGTCTATGCTTAACACAGAAAGATCTAGAGTAAAAAAGGAAGTTGAAGATATAATTCATCTGAATCGAATAAGCTAATCAGAATATAACTCTTATGAGTATTACTTACGAAAAATCTTGATAGAATTGATTGAGACATTTAGCTTCTATACCACAGCCTAAGTGAAACATAACACGACATTGTTTCAAGCAACATGCAGATGTAGCTCCATTTTTGCGACAAAAGCTACACTTAAGTCGCTTACCACGACTAGCTTCTTTGAGAATATCTTTCTTCAAAAATCCAAGAATTCCTTCTTCATCTTTACCATTCTGCTCCAATCCACAGGAAAATAACAAACAATAGTAATGGGCAACAATTTCCTCATGCTTATATTTCTTACCAAATCTGAATTCATCGACAACAGGTGAGCCACATAATAAGCAAGGATCATTATCTGTAGAAAGAGAGGAAAAAATTTCATTGATTAAAATGTAAATTATATCTTGGTAAATGTAAACTATGAAAATGATATGAAGACAGGAAAGAATTGGTGGGAATATTGAGATAAGAATAAGAATAGAGTTCAAAAAAGAAAAGAGCAACAAAACACCGAGAATATTGGTGAAAGAAAATTCAAGATAACTTACCATCTCCTTCTGAACAATCAGGTTTGGATTTTTTGCGTCTCCCCTGCATGACTTGAGAACACTGAAAATATTACGAGCCAGATAAATTAATCAAACACAAGCAATACACAGTTAAACTGATCAACTGTTTAGTACGAGGTTTCAGAGGATAAAGGAGTCTAAACCTGGCGTTACTATGTAATCAATGAAACATGTAATCTGAAAAAATCGCGCTCTTTATATACGCGCCTTTTTTAAAATAACCTCTTATTTTGTGTGATTTTACCGCATTAGATCTAAATGTCTCTCTTGTGGATTCAATTTCATAGTAACAAGATTAAGTCCAACAATTAAGTCTAAACATTTTTGGACGAATGATGTAAGAATTATAATTGTGAATAATCGTTGAAAGAGTAAACAAATTAATCATTTCGCTTGAATTTTCTTTCATTTTCTTTTATTTCGATAAAGATGGCAGCACCAAAAAAGAGCAAATGTTCAATACTTTCATTCATGGGAAATGAATGAGAATTTCAATAATTTTTAATTTTTTCAGGTTATTCATGATGATTGAGAGTAAAGTACTGATCATTTAAAGGGAAACTTAATAAAAAAAATCCGAAGGTTAAAACAATTTATCAAAAAAATTATTTATGCATCAATATCTGTCTATTTAAATAATCAACAAGTAACAATACTGTTATACTCTTGTATCTTATCTTGTATCTTCAATAGTTAAATTGAACTAATATATTTAGCCAGATTTTCCATTAATTTTGGAGATTATTATCTTTTCTCACCCCATTATCAAATTCATCAATTACTTACAGAGACATCTTAACATTCAATTTAAAAATATATGATAAGCTATTTAAAAATGATGGCGTCTTCTTGTTAACCCAAGCTCAGATTATTCTATTTGGTTGATAGAATTCTTAGAAATCTTTTTCTGCAAATATTTATTTTCAATTTTTGTAATTTATTAAATATTGTTAAGTTATCTAGACGCTAACTTAATTATAGTACTTTAAACACTTTATTCGAGTTTCAAGGCAAACATTTAATTAAGCTACAAATTTAAAGATAAAACTAATCAGAATAACCGTTAGATGTCAGTAGATACATGCATTAAAATTTGAACCTTCTTCTCTTTTACAGCCAGATTCGTCGTCATTTAATTTCATCACTTGCTCCGGCTTGGTGTCTTTTCTCAGTTTTAAGAACCAAGTGGTTTACCACAGTTACCAGCGACAAATTTATTTGGATTGTGTTTTTCGATTACTCAGTTTCGTTATTTTTGTTCAATCTAGTTAACGTTATTGGAATTAATATGGATCCAGCATTAAAAGACAAGCTGGACAAATTCAAAACCGTTATTAAATCCATTATAATCCCTTATAAACATGGAATCAGTTTAGATCAAATCCAAAAGGATTTCAAGGAGCTTGAAGGGACTTTTCTTCCTTGTACAATATTTGGTTATAAAAATCCTAGAGATTTTTTGGACTCCATGAGTGATGTGTTGATCAAGCAACCAAACCTCTATGGTGAACCTGTATATCGTGCAAGATTTGATGATGATACAGTCCACATCCAAGAAATGGTCATGCAACAAAAAGCAACTACGAAAAGAAAGAAAAAGAAGCCATTTGGAGGCTACGGCGGTCACGGAGGCTATAACAATTATTATAGTGGACACCGATATAATATAAGGCCTTCAACAAATTACTGGAATCCACCTGTCACTAGGAGACCTCCTATCAATCGTCCAAGTAGTCAATCCGTAAATTCACGGCCTGTTCTTCCCGCTGGGTTAGAACAAAATGATTTAGATGAGTGGGGTTCAAGACCATCAGTTCAGAGACCATCAGTTCAGCGACCAAGACCTACTCGCCATGTTCAAGTATCAAAGCAACCTCTCAAAGCTTCACAAGTTAATAACACCCAAGGCTTGTCCAGCAATAGACCGCCTCCTGGGCCACCTAATAATGTTCGGGCCACAGCACCTTTTCTCTCTGCTCAAGACGTGGCAAATATCAAAGAATTATTAAAAGATCATGGCAAAGAGGGCATCAATTTGAATTTCCTGAAAACTCTTTATGAAAAAAAGTATCAGCAAACTTTAGATCCTCATGCTAGAGGGTTCTCTGATCTTCAACACGCTCTTAGCACCATTAGCCACATTTGTAAAGTTGAGCTTCATCCCTCGCGGAAATTTTATATTGTTAAGCTGGTCGATAACCCAATAAAAAAACCTGAAACGCCAAAGCCGTCAAAAAACCCACCCAAAAATGATGCTAAAGGTAAGATACATCCATTTTTCAAGCTTTTACATCGTATCTCTCTCGTCATATTTTATGTTTCTAATTAGTTGTCATGAATTCGCTGTAATTCAATGGAAGGGTACATTAACTATTGTTAGAGATTCAACTTTGTTACTCAATCCTTTTTTGTTCTCTCAGTGACTAGTAATAGTTTTATTGATTATACTTGTAATTTACTTAAAAGTCCTATATTAAATATTCTGAGCATATTTTATAGCGTTTAGTGTGTGTGTTGGAAATTTTCAGTTATTTGTTATCTTTGAGTTTTGCTGATATCTATGTGCTAATTAAATAAAATTATCAATTCTGAATTGTGATTAAATATTTTTATTTGCCAGGATAGTTCTAAATTAAAGTAACAAATTGCTTATTCCTCTGTCTATCTTTACATGTTCCACCCTATTTTCTTGCTTCCTTCTGCGTTTTTATGCGTTCTGAATCTCTTGCGTTTGAGATCAGGTAAACCAGGTTTAATTTTTTTAAATTATCTTTCAGGTCCAGATGATGTAGCGAGTGCTCCTCCTAGAAAAGTTGTTAGTCTAAGTGATAATCCCAGTGATATTCGCGTAGAGGTCCAAAACGGAATTGACAGTGAAGCTCTTGAAAATTTCCCTTCAACTGCGATTTCTTATTTTAAAAAAATTCTAGAAAAATATCCTCACGGTATCACTGCCGAAAATTTCCTATCGGAATATGAAAATATTTCTGGAGCACCTTTGGAACCCACAAATTGGGGCTATTTCTCCTTGATTGACATATTTTATGGTCTACCTTCATTATTTTTTGTTGATCCAGCAGATGCAAGGAGTGGACAAGAGAATGATTGTGACGCCATCATCTACAACTCTAATCAAGTGCCCCCAGAGGTTCGTCAAAGAGTTGACGCATACCATGCAAAAACCAATCAAGGTCCACTAAGTGAGAAGCAACAAAGATGGTCTTTCAAGCTGAAAATTATGGCTTTATTAATGAAAGCAACTGAAGGAATTTCGATTTCCAACTTTTCTACTGATTTTTACTTAAACTTCAAAGAAAGCCTTGATCCTTGTGTGTATGATTATAAAGATTACTCTGACATGTTCGAACATTTGTCCAAAGAACTTCCAATAAAATTGGAAGGAAGTTATTCAGGTGATGATATCACTGTTAGTTTACAAGATGACTGGCAAACCCAATGGGTTGATATTTGTGTAAATAATAATCAATATGATGCTTTAAAGCAGATGATTGTGCCTGATAATGTAGTCCTGCCTGGAGATATCATTTCAGAAGTGGACGTTGACCAAGCCACCGTCGATGAAGACGTTTGGCATCAGATAATTTTAACTTCTGTTGTTAACCCAAACTGCATATTTGTAAACTTGGTTGGCAAATATCATTCTGATGCGCTGGATACTCTCATGCACAAATTGAAATTTTATGCCGATTTATCGCCTTCCTGTAGAGATTATGATGTTCCAATTTTCTACCTGCGAGAAAATTTCTTCTGTACTGCCGCTTTTGATGTCGATAATTGTTGGCATCGAGTAAAAATTGTTAAAGTAGAACCAGACAAGAAAAAGGTCAAGGTAGCGTTTATTGACTTTGGTGGTGAGCAATACATTGAATCATGTAAGCTAAGGCTGATGAAAAAGGAATTTAGCTATCTTCCTTCTCAAGCAATTCGCCTTTCACTTAGAGGAATCCGACCAAAGACTGACAAGTGGCCTTCAAATGCCAAAGATGAAGTTCTAGATTTCATGAATCGGGCTTTAAATCAAAAAGAGAATATTTTATGCCGTCTACATAAACGTAGATCATCTCAAGCAAAAGAATCTGTCAGATTCGAAGCTGAAGTATGTGCCAAAACTTCACTTGGCTACGTTTTTCTGCACAAACAGCTTATTGAAAGTGGTTTAGCAATAATTGACGAGGAGGCGACACATCCTTCTAAAAATGACGTCATGATCCCCAGTAATGATGTACATCGACCACTTCGCAAACCAACGCGAGTTAATCCTAGAAAAATGATATCAACTCTTAGGCGTCTACAAATAAAGAATAAAAGTGGATCAGAAGAGCCTTCCAGTAGTGTTGATGGACAAAACGTACAATAAATGATACGCGTTAATCAAATTAATCATTCCAAAACGAGCTATGGAATCTCTAATTTATTAAAATAAGTGAAGATGATCCAAAATTAGCAACCCTATTTAATTATTCCCCCTAAAAAAACTATCTTTAATTTCACCATTTAATAATAAAAATTGTTTTTGAAATAATTCTTTGGATTTTATTAAATCTTTGCATGATTAAGCAAAGAAAAAAAAGATATTTACGATACAATTATGTCTTTTATAAAGACATCTAAGATGATAATTTAGATGATGGAGATGATAATGATTATATTAACCACAATAATTACAATTTTCTTCCATACAATCGGTAAAATAAATGGTTATTTGATCGAGAAAAAAATGAAAGTGAATCGGTATTACAAAGAGAAAAAAAGGTTCAAAATGTTTTGTAATAGATTATCAACAATTAAAGCGAAAATTAACCTGTGAAAAACAACGAAGAAAATTAAATCTCTTAAACTAGATTGATTGCGAAGAACTATTTATTAATTGGTTGATTTGTCCAAGCAAATTTTATCATTTCGTATATCAATCTATTCTATCATTTCAGTCCAGTCTTTAATTTCGAAGCCAATGTACATTTGATGATGAACTATCATCCCGTCAGATGAAATTTATAAAATGAAATCACAATAGGAGAACAATTGATTCGGCTTGTATTTACTTATCAATCGTCCATTTTTTGTGTATCCAAAAGCAATTTAGTTGATGAAGTCAATCGAGAAAAATTATCAACACCGGATATACGAGATTCATCAGAACACTTTCGATAATTACTTTTGAAAGTAAGTAAACTTGGAGTTGAGTTTTGTTTATCCGCAATTTAAAACAAGTAGATAAGTGGAGGTTAGAGGAAAATAATAATAAATATTGATGGACAATTATTTAGATTTATTCTTGAATTCTAATCACCGTAATTCAAGAAATCGTTGTCACTATTTCTCAACAATCGAAGACCAGGACAAAGCTATGATTTTGATGAAAAATCAGCTTCAGGTAAAAAATAATCACGACCAAGTAGGTTATCAGTAGATCCAGTTTAGGTTGAACATTGAGTAAAACTTTTATTTTTCAGATTGCAGTCGAGAAATTGGCGAAAGAGCGAAATTTTTCAAGCTGGTTATTAAATGATTGGTTATTGTTGTAAAGGGTCATAAATGCGTCTCGCAAGATTCACTTTCTTGCTGTAAGCTAGATAATGACGCCAAAGCTGACTTAATTGTTGGCGGTGTTAAAGTACCCGAGGCCAATGCTCCATCAATCAATCCATTTAAATGTTGTTGTTGTTCGGTTGTCAATGAGGTTAAAATGTTATTGGCTAAACCGAGAATATCATTTTCATTAAGGTTTAACGAAGTTGAAGCAATAGATCGATTGGCTAGATCATGAGAAGATGATATGGATGATGGCGGTGCAGAAGATGTAGAGGATGAGGAAGATAATGTTGGTGGCGGCGGTTGTGTTGGTGGTTGGTGTGTTAATTGAGACGATGGAGTTGTCAATGTATTTACAGGGAGCGTCTGATGATGAGAAAGCTGAGGTATTTCACCATTAACCGTACCATGATGATTATGATGTTGGGCTGCATGAGAATAATAATTGGAATCACCGTTAATCACAGTTGTAGAGGTAACAGAAGTAATCCCTTCTCTTGAAGCATTATTTACAGCTGATCTCGATCCACCAACAGCAGCCGCAGCTACTGAAAGATATTGTACATTTTTACTGACAGCAGCTAATGCTTGCTCTAAAGCTTCTGACTCTTCTTTACTAGGAATATCACCATTTTTCAAATTGTCCACAAACAAATCATTGAATGCATCATCTGGTATCTTATTAAGAACATCTGTTAAATCAGCATCAACAAATCCTGGAGGCTCAGGTTCAGGTCCATTTTCTGCACAAAGAGTCGGCAATTCTGCAACTAGGGAAGCAACTAATGCTTCATCACTAGGAGCTAATGTAGTTACACCGTCTAGATGACCAGTAATAATACCATTTCTAGTAGCGTCTGGTAAAACAACAGGGACTGTCGAAGCTAATGGTTGAGTTATGCTGGTTTGTTCACCTCTCAATAAAAGAGTTGTACCAGGAATTACTGATAAATTATCGAGTGTACTTCTTTCATTTGGTAAGTGAGAAGATGGAACTACATGATTAAGATGCATTGGTTGATGCTGTTGTGGTCGATGATGCTGATGATGGGTTTGTTGTTGCATTTGAAGTGGCATTGTTTGAGGAATGGTTGGAACTATACAGGTTTGTTGGTTTGGTTGGCTACTTTCAATGGGTAGAGAGGTTGCAGTATCAATATTTGGTTCAATCTTGATAGCGTATAAATGTACTTGAGAAGTATCACAATTTTCAGAATTAACAAATATGCTATCAGATGAGTCTTGAGAAAGAAAACTAGAACTGTCAATACTGTCAATTGACCCACCTGGAATACCTTTACCACCAATTAGTTTACGACGTTTTTTACTTCGTTTTCCAGGTCTACCAGGTCCAGCCTGAATTTTACCTTTTCCTTTACCACTTCCTATAACATTGGCTTTTAAAGCATCATCTTCCTGCATTGAAGGTGTTGAGCTTTTTATCCATCGATGGTGGTTGCAAAGAGGCTCATCTGCTAAGACATCCAATGATGGATTACAGCATTGAGCTAATGTTTCATTATCTTTGGCTGTACACCTCACAAAAAGTAATTGATCAACATTATACAAAATATGCCGTTGACAATGCCTACTAAATGGAAGAGATGGTTTGTCACATTTGAATACATCATCCTCAAAACAGCAGATACCTTTCCTAATACTCATCAAATTATGCGGAAACTTTGAGCTAATCCTTGAATTTCTACTACAATCCAAAAGCTTGTCCAGGTAAGTTGAATCAGGTTCATCCAGTAAATCATCTTTTTTTATTCGTTGCTTGGTTTTCTTAACTAAATTTCTCACTTCAGATTCTTTCACCTTGATCAGGTTGGTCAATAGTAATTTATGTGAGATCAATTGGCTCCGGATATCGCTCATTTTCACATCTTGAGTGATCATCACGCGTTGTGACATAGTCAAGGAGGGTAAGGGTTTAACATCATTTATAGATGATTCATCTTCATCACATGAAGAGAATGTTGAATAAGATTGGAAGAGATCTTCTTGACAATGATGATGCTTGTTATTTCGATGAAATGGGAGATGATGATGGTGATTAAGATGATTATTAGTGTGACTTGAATGTGGATGTATCATAATAAGGTAACCAATTAAATCCTGAATAAACACATTAGATAAAAGAAAAAAGTTGATTGTAAACTTTGAATCAAAATATTGGCCATATTTATTTTAAAAAATTTACTGATGAATTCATTGTTATCATCGATGAGGATGAAAAAACAAACCGAAGTATGAGTATCCGAATTGAGTCCATATCATACCTGAGCAAGATCCAGATACTATATAGATACCAATTCGACTTTCAATAAAAGTCTCAATTATTAACTAATTAAAAGCAATTAAACTTACATCAAGGTGCAATTAATAGCAACTAGCAACCAGAGTTGAACAATTTAACAAAAAAATTTCAGTACAACGAAAAAACGCAATCATCAAAGTGTTAGAAATTAAAGTTAAGTATTGATCGATAATCCGATTGTTTCAAATGGTAGAAATTTAAGTAATTTGTAAATTTAACATAAATATTGCGTTACTGTTAAATATTTCTTCAGCCTTACAGAACCTAATTAATTAAATACTCAAGTCACTTTAATTATTAAGTTAACATTTATAAAGTCAGTTGAAATATTTTACTCTAAAATCTATTATAGAGTATTACGCTCAATAGATGGCGATAATTTCAAGTTGAAAACCCGCCATTAATGGCTTTATTCAAAATAATTTCCCGGGAATTACAATCAAAAAGTTTTTTTCATTTAACTTTTATACAAATGACTGTCGCTAATTTTTGTAATCAAACGTGATTGTCATTTATATTTTCAAAAACTTATTTTCTATGCTTATCTTATCGGTTTTTGATTGTCTTCTCATCAAAACAATTTACCAAGCATAAAAAATTGATGTAATAAATCCAATTTAATATTGCTTTGCTTTTAAAAATTCAAAGTCAAAACCAAAAACGAACTAATTCACGACATTACAAGAAATCAAAAAGTATTTTTTAGATATAAACGCACAACAATTGATTCAAAAACCTCCACATTGTTTAATTTAATGCAGGTTAATCTTGTATGAATCTCCTTTTGTTTCATTGATCTGTTAATTTGCCGTTTACATGGACAAACATTCAACATCATTATAATTCTCAATTGTCAGGGTAATAATAAGTATTGAAAGTGTTGATTTCATTGATAATGATTATTGCTTAATAAAATCAAATGAAGTAGAAGTAGAACACTTAAGCGCCCTCAGTGTTAATATTATAATAAAAGAGCAAAAAAAACGAGCTTAATACTCTTGAGGTTATATGAATAGAGTGAGGTAGTGATAGTGAGCTATTTGATTAGGTAAAAAAGCTAATTGTTACAGTTAATGGTTGATTTGAACGTATTAAGGTTGCCTTTATCTTCACCCTTTGGTATTTAACTGTTCCGATTTTAATGTTTGATCGGACATAATCTTCTGAGTCTCTTACTCTCATTGTTTATTTCTTATTCTTTTAATTAGTAAATTCTTTTCTATTGAAGCCAGTGTTAACCAGTTAACAAGTTGATCAAGCATGAGAAGTGAAGAGTAAGTTATAAATTTTTTCAATATTTTTTCAAGTTGTTACCGACTCAATCTTGTGAAAGATTGTTGACCATTTCTTTTTGCCTCATTTTTTCTCTGTGACTCTTATGACCCTAGGTTGTCATCATCATTACAGGAATCAATGGAGAACAATAGCAGACCAACTGACCTGAATGGAAACGAGCTATATGACGTTGATTATCTTCATCCTCAATATCATCAATATGCTCCAAGCCGTAATATTCATGGGCCTTCAATATTCAATGGTTCATCTGAGTCAAATAAATTCGCTCGATCTTTGTCTTTAAGTGCTTCTGGTAACCGAACAAGAGCAGGCTTGGATCATCGAGGATCCCTTCCAATAGCATCTATTCCTCCATCAATCGTGAATGAAGTTCCAGTCGCGCCAAATGGAACTTTTTCTTCCCCTACTGATATTGATGGTCAATGTAAATTTAATCAGTCAGTCAGCATTTGTGATAAGCATTCAAATCTTGCCCAAGAAGCTCATGTCAACCTTGCATATGAGTTAGATAAAGAAAAGTTGGATGATTTGGTAAGTAAATGATCAATTTTATTAATGTATCAAATTTTCATTTCTAAATCTTGATTTTATTAACAGGACCCAAGAGCGATTTCACTTAGACCAACATACATTCATGTACAGAGCAAAGCGAAACTACCCGATAAACAGGCACCTGATGATGACTACCCATATGATCCTGTTAATTTAGTTGCTTCAAAAATCATCAGTCTTGTGAAATCTAATGTTGTATCCATCAAGTTTATCCTTTTCCTACTTTACAATCTTTACCTTGTGATTGCAATTAAAAAAACATGGAAAAAGGTTTGTAATTTCTTTTTTCAACTATTCCGAATTATTGATTGATCTTATTTCTCATCTCTGTGTTTAGTCCCCGTCTTGTTGCGAAGGCGTCAAATTCTTGGTTTTAATTACCAGCATTGTTTATGCTACGGCAATTTACTATCTAGTACTTAAAAAGTTGATAGTCAAACCTATCTATAAAAGATTTTTGCGACCAATTACTCGTTCAATCAAGAATCAACCAATTTTACAAGGATACATTCGAATAGCTGCATTTATCACTATCATGGTTTTATTTGTTTTATACACAATTTATCTTTCTCGGACGGACAATAAAAAGATCATCTCAGCTTGTGGAATATTCATCTTCATCGGAATCTCATATCTTTTATCTGTAAACCGACCAGCAATTCAATGGAGTCAAGTTATTTGGGGAATAACTTTACAGTTCCTTATGGCTAATTTAGTTTTAAAAACTCAGCTTGGTAAATCAATTTTTCAATGTATTGGTGATAAAATTGTTGCCTTCCTCAACTTTACCGATGAAGGCTCTAAATTTGTTTTCGGAAGTCTCGTAAATGGTATTTCTGGCACTGAAAGTATTTTTGCATTCAAAGTGAGTATAATTTCATGTGTATTTAATATCATTTGATTAATCGGTCTTATTTTTCTTTCAGGTTTTACCAATCATAATATTTTTTAGCTTCACTGTTTCGGTTCTTTATTATTATGGAATCATGCAAATCATGGTGATTAAACTCGGTTGGTTACTTCAAATCACTGTTGGATCAACTGCCTGTGAGTCTCTGGCAGCGGCAGGAAACATCTTTTTAGGAATGGTTGGTTCAATCAGACAAATTTTTGGTAAAATTAATTAAACAATTTTTTTATCATTTCAGACAGAAACACCTTTAATGATAAAACCATACTTATCTATAATGACCCAATCCGAGTTGTTTGCTGTGATGACTGAAGGTTTTTCTACAATTGCTGGATCAGTTTTGGCGGCGTATATCAATTTCGGGGTAAGTTCATCGTCTCGATGGATTGATGGGTGAAATATGAGTTGCTTTATATTGGTCAACCAGATCTAAGTCCAAAAACACCGCTAAACCCTAGTCTAGTCCGGTAAAATATTGCCATGTCTAATATAGTTTTCCCATTTGTTATGATTAGTCATCTAAATTTTGTTTGCTTGCATTTGCATTTTTTTGATGGATCGTCAAATCTCGAGGTTTCAGTAAAATAATTGATGAGTAACTGTAATTAGTTATCAGTTCACTTGACAATTGTGAATGTCACTATGAATGTCTAATCAAGGATATAACTCGAATGAGCTGTAAAAAATGTTCTTTATATCACAAGTTTCGTCGTCATGAGTCGTCTAGCATCCAAAACAAAATTTTATCCCTAAATTTAATCATTTATCTTTATTCACATTTGGTAGTTATTTTTCTTTTGATTTTTATATTAACTGAATAGCGTTATAAATTCATTTATAACATATATCGTGAAAAACATTTATTTAGTGCATCACCTGATCAGTTGACTTTAGTAACTTAAACGTTATAATCTCAGATATATAATAATAATAATGTTAACCTTGTTTTTAGTTATTTTCCCTTTCATTTTAATTGACATTTAATTTTCAACCACTGAATCAATGTTAAAAGAATCATTAAGACCTAAAAATTACTTAGGTTTAGCAAACAGGCTTTTAATTACATCTAATGAATGAAAATTGGTTGAAAATTATTTCATATTAGCAAATTGTTGTGAATGGAGAGTACATTTGATTATTCAATACTGCTAATTACTAATCTACCACTCAAGAGTGGCATCTAATCCTACAAATATAATGTATCTAAACTTGAAACCAATCTTTCTGAGTCTCTTAAAAATGAATCTTGAACATTATTTTAGGTGTGAAACAGTTGAACTGATTATAATAAGCTGATAAAATTGTTCTTTTTCAATTGCAGTTCAAAGTCCTTAGATACTTTTATGTTTAATGTTTCTTAATTATCTATGTCAATTTTTTACATGTCAGATATTATATCATTTAAACTCCTTGAGAAACTTTTGCATGTTATACTATATATAAATGTGGCAATTTACCTCATGATCACTGTTAATGTGATCATCCATTTCAAGGACTGCAATTAGACTATTCATTATAATCTAATTGAAGGTCAAGTTCAAGTTGAAACGAGAAGGTATCTTCATGGTTAATTCATGTACATGCATGCTTATTAGACCAATGTATTGAACTCCGATTAAATTAGATTTTCTCGTATTTCATGTTTTTCCAGATTATTCACAAATTGTAATTATGAGTTTGGTAGAGCCAATTCATCAATAGTTCAGCAATCTTTCAGTTTCTGAACATTGACTATTTTCCACTCATATTTATATTATATAATGTGAATATTCAATGGGAAAAGTAATTTTGGTTTTATAATTTATTGATAACATAATTTTTGAAAAAATACTCTTAAATCGTTGACATTCAAATACACATTGATAGTTCAAAAAACCTAGTCATTCTAATGTTGGTATAATTTAGCAAACTGATTTTTCTGATTTTTTTAACAAAAATAACCAATTTATATCAAGGATAAACCAAATAATCATTTTTCTTATTCTAGATCAATGCTAGTCATTTGTTGTCAGCATCTGTAATGGCTGCTCCAGCTTCACTTGGAATAGCAAAGCTAATTTTTCCTGAAACCTCGAAAAGTAAAACGAAGTCAGAAGATATCGAAATTGAAAAATCGTAAGTTCTATTCTTATTGTTATATTATTTCACTAACTGATTGATTTTTCCTTTCGACAGAACTGATAGAAATGCTCTTGAAGCAGGAGTCAATGGAGCTGCTCAAACCATCAAACTTGTTGCTAATATAGCAGCTAATTTAATTGCTCTTTTAGCATTCATCAAATGTTTAAACTCGATTGTATCTTGGTTTGCATCTTTGATCAACTTGGGCCACATTGATTTCACGGTAAAATATTATTCTAAGTATTTCGATCATAAATCTCTAGATTTAAGATCAACTCAAAATTTAAATGTAGCATGGTTATAAGAATATGCTTTGAATTATTTACAGTGGCTTTTATCGAGACTATTCATTCCTTTGGCCTGGGCTATGGGCGTCGAATGGCAAGATACTGAAAAAGTAGCTTCTCTATTGGGCTTGAAAACTTTTCTCAACGAATTTGTTGCTTACACAAAACTTGCTGAAATGAAAAATGCTAATGAATTATCGGTAAGTATCATTTATATTGAGGAACAACTGTATGTCAAGTAACTATTGAATTTGTAAAAATATTTATTTCAATTCCAACAGGATCGTTCACAAGTTATCGCTACTTTTGCTTTATGTGGTTTCTCCAATATCTGTGCGATTGGCATCCAAATGGGAGGAATAGGATCATTAATACCTCATCGGAAATCGGAATTAGCTTCCATGGCTGTACGAGCAATGATTGCTGGCTCAATAGTTACTTTTATAAGCGCTTCGATGGCGGGGTTACTTTATACAGAGACAATTACAAATGTTTCAGATCATTTTCAATTGTAAAATTTTTCAATTTTAATTCTTCCCTTGTAAATAGTCTAAGTTAGGATTGAAACTTGTTTTAATTATTCCTCTTTCCTTTAAATTTTATTATTTTTTAAAAAAGTACTTTTGAACATTGATTAAATTAATATGGAACTTTGGTCTATCATCTGGTGATCAAATCCATTATCTATTCTATGATAAATGTTTTTAAGTATACTTGAAGTGTACTTTTGTAAAGTTTATGATTAAAGAATCGTTATAATTAAGCCGTCATCTTATTTATTTGCCTGTAATTGATGACTTCCAAAAATGCAATCAAATTCAAGAATGAGTTAGAAAAAAATTCTAATCTTTTAATAATATTTACATAAAATGCGTACTGTCGAGTACCCGGTTAAAGCAATTTTTTAGAGACCCATTATCACTAGATGGAGACTGAGAAACACAAGTTGCTTTAACCGGGTACTCGACAGTATTTATTTGATCAGCTAGGTTTTTAAATATTTGCTCTAGACTTTCATTTAGAAAAATTCAAACCTCTATTAGCATAAATGATAGTTTAGTCTCTAATCAAGTTCGATGAAATGTGAAGTATTAAATCAACACTACTCAATGCGAGAAATGTATGCTACTAAATGCTGATACTTGTATCTGAATTGATACTGATAATCTATTGTTGAAATCTTTAAGACTTAGCAATTAGTGAATGATAATAGTGCTTAACTAAGTAATAGAATTCAAGAAGTTGAAATAAAAATTTGGAAGATGATTCGATAGGAATTGGACAAGCTTTATTTTGACATTAAATAACAAATTTGTTTCGAATAAAAAACTATGAATTGTGGTTGAGTGAAAATGCGTCAGGATTAATTTCCATGTGTTCATATGCGCGTTTTTGATATTAAATGGACTGGTTTGGTTTCCACATTTAGATGTCGATGCATGAAATAAATGGACGGGTCGTGATTGCTACGAATAATAGTTTGGCAAAAAATAGATATGTCACGTGAAAAGCACGAGTGAAATTGTTAAAAATGAAACAATTATTTAAAATCGAGACGAGCGTCAGAAAAGTATCAACAAAGTATCTCTAATTGATACAACAAAAATGTGAGTGCAAAAATGATGGTGATAAAAATGATGAAAAATGATCGAGGTTATTTATTTCTAGATGAAATACTCTTTTTTCTTTGTTATATCAGGTCCAGTTTTGCTCTTAACCACAGCCATATCTGGGTCTAGTGCATCTCTGGCTCCTTTGTCTTCGTGCGTTACATAATCTCCTTTATAATGAGCCATAAATCGACCGCTGAACAATAAGGCCACTACAACTATTACAACTATTAAAGTCACAATTATACCGATAGCTGCAATAATAGGTCGTGAATCTCCTTCAGAAGTACTGTGAGAACCTAAAGGTGGTGGACGAGTTTCAATTTCCTCTGGAGGATGGGTAACCGATTCAATTCCACATGAATCTTCACGGACGGAATCAAGATCAGGAAAGGCATACACATTACTACGACGATCTTGTTGAAATAGTCGTTTTAATGGAAAATGATCATCAAATGAGACTCGACTGATACAACCAACAAATCCTTCTCCTGTAGACATGGTTTCATTTCGACCAACATAAATACTTTTCAGGCGATTGAATTGAGCATCAGCTTTATCAGCTATATTAAATGTATACACAATTGGTTCATATCCATCAACCATGATTGTCATTCGTCTCCCAAGATCAGACCTTTTAATTATCACATCATGATGTTGACCAAGAGCAAAGTTTTCACTTTTAATGATCAGCTCTTGTCTTTCAAATCCGAAATCAAATACAAGTCGTAAATGACCGCTTGTTGACATCATTAAATTAAGATATTCACCGGAATATGATGAAATACCAAGAATAAGGCCTTTGTTTTCAGTGGTTGTAAAACCAACTCTAATGAATTCTTCTAACGTTGAAAGAGTCGATTCGAAATCATATTTTATGAAATTGTCGCTTTTCAAATTAACTCCAAATTCATCAGCGCATATTCTGCCTTTAAAGGCAGTCCATTGACAATCACAGGAATAACTAGAATATCTTTCATAACATGTACCATTATTAAGACAAGGACTTGATTGGCATTTTCCAACGCAACCAGGAGCTATTCCATATAAAGATCGTCCTGAATCACCTTCTTTTGCTATCCTAACAAGATCAATGAACTGGCCATTAAATGAAAGAGCTCGTAAACATCCCAAGTATCCTTCCTTTTGATCAACGGACGCGCCAACAATCAATGGAGACTTTAACTCCATTGATCTAAATTTAGGTAAACTATTAGAAACTTTGTGAGACATTTTACCATCAACCAGTAAAGTTGCTTCTTTTTGATTCCATTCAACCAAAATCGAATGCCAATTGTCATCACTTAGTTTGTATGGAGTTTCAATTTCGATTTTTTGGCTACCTGAACCACAGTCAAAAACAAATTGTATTGCTTTTGCTGAGAAGATTGTTAATTTTATAAAGTCGTAAGGCCCTCGTGCATGGAAAAGTACACCATATTCAATCGTTGTCTTGAATTGAAGATAAATATCCCAAGAGAATCCAGTTGTTTCAATATTAACTGGAATGATACTATCATGTTGTCTGAAAGTAACTA
Source organism: Tetranychus urticae (assembly GCF_039701765.1). Taxonomy (NCBI): domain Eukaryota; kingdom Metazoa; phylum Arthropoda; class Arachnida; order Trombidiformes; family Tetranychidae; genus Tetranychus; species Tetranychus urticae. The sequence goes on from NC_142959.1 coordinate 256,824, forward strand.
CATTGTCAAACATCATATCACCTTCACAGATAAGAGGACCAATGGTATATCGAGCTCGCTTTTCAGGAGTTCCAGTACTAGTGTCACCAATACGAATAGATCGAACGGGAAGAAATTCTTTCTCAGTTAATTCACCTTCATCGACACCCCACTCATAGCTTCCCATAGAGTCACAATTACACCATTTACTAGGATCACGGCAATTGCCAAAAAGCCCACATTTACATTTTCTTGATTCTGGAAGGGATCCTCCCCAGTAAGACATTTTCTGATTATTTCTACTCATCCACCAAGTAAAGGGTTTGAAGTGTTTTTGCAATTGATATGGAGTGTTGAAAAGTCGGGCGTTTTTACATTCATATTTTATGAACTGCTTACAACTATATGATTTGTTTACTAGAACAGTAATTTGATCAAAGTCAGCGTTGTATGTCAAATCTTGATGATAAGAACCTGGTTCTTCATAACCAGTGACATCAGTTGGCGCTTCATTTTTATGATGAAGGAAAGTTTGTGTTCGATCTCCATGGAATTGGCATGTAACTTGGAAAGGTTCAAGCGGCCCACTACCATCAACATCTATCATAATACTTTGCTTTTGTCGTACTGAATTTGCAATACGATAGGCATCACATGATAAAGGATGATTAGGAACATGGCATACAGCACCAGTATAACCGGTATTTGTGCAATCACATGTGAATGAGTCATGATCTTGTCTACATATACCACGATGCTCACAAGGATTTTGATGACATCTATCTACCATTTTGCAACCATTTTGAATAATGTCACCAGGATAGGTTGAAACGATTCGATCTGAAGTCAGTTCATCGAGAGAGATCAGCACATCGCTGACATTTAAGTTACGAATACAACCGATGAAACCAGTTTTGGCAAACCATCCAGCTCCAATGGCATAATATTGACCACTTGTCATCGACATTTGTCTTTTAGTGATGGATTCTTGTTCATCAACAATGACTAATAGTTGATTGGTCTTTAAACTGATTTGTAAATTATGCCAGAACCCATCGTTCAAATTTTTAGTGTGGAATGGTTCAAGTATCAAGGATGAGCGATTTGTTTCTCTGGTTTCCAAATTTATCAAAAGCTTTCGCTTGTTGAGAGAAGTAGCTAGGAACCCTTCCGATGAAAATTTATGATAAAGAAGAACGCCATCTTCGTTGAAAGTCCGGAAATCAAAACTTATATCCAAGCGATTGCTTATAGGTGCATCAACCTTGATATAAGCTGAGGCAGATTGGAATGTAATGGACGGAAGTTTTTTAAGCTATAAAAAAAGACAGAGATAAGTTTTACATGTTTCAAATAACGAATATCTTATAATCTTTAAGAAATGTGAGCCTCATCAAATGAGAAAATATATAATGAAGTGGATACATGCTATACGGTTGAGATAACTCATTGAGATGGATGAGTAATCAAAAACTTTTTATCGATAATAAAATACTTGCGAACTAACACTATCTTAAACTAAAAGCAAATATGTGTACGATTTTTAAATGAGATATTTTACTTACCCAACATGTATTACCAGGTCTTGAATTAGAATCAAGAAAATCTTCTGATGTCAACTCTTGTATGATATTGGTTTCATTTAATAATAAATCCTGAATACATCCAGTAAAATTTTCTTTTACTACATTGTCATAATTTGAGATTGCAGGTAACCCACCAAGATATAGCTATAGGAAAAAAAAAATATTAGCAAGAGGTAAAAACAGGCAAAAACCCAAATAAAATTTCACTAACCTTATCATTGAGATCCAATCTCACAAAATCACCTGTTATTTTATGTTCAACTGTATGGTCATCTACAGTTAAATTGAGATCACGGTTATTTCTAGAAATAAGTATTCTGTGCCAATCGGAGTCATCTAAAAGGCTACCGGCAGTAATAGTATTAACTTGTTCTTGGTTACCCAAGTTGAGGGACAACACAATTTTATTGTCTTGCATTCGCAGAGAGAAAACATCCCCCTGAGTTCCTTGGCTGTAAATGAGATTGCCATTTGCTGAGTTGGTTCGAAATTTTAATGATATTGTGTCATGGAATGATGAGGTTTGAAGTTTTCTAATCACAAAAGATTGGCCATCGAGATTCAAAATTTCCCCACTTACAACGGAAATGAAGAGGAATATTAAACAAGATGAGATTCCCAGAAAAGTCATAACGATTTAGGTTGAAAAAAACCAAAACGAAATAAACGTTTCAAGTAAAGTTACACTGGATTACACATTTAAGGATAACGTGAATAATTGAGTTTCAATGAAAACAATATGTTTTAATCATGTCTCAGTCAAATTGTTTCCAATTCAACCAGTTGGTTTTTATAAAAAAATGAATTGGACATGAAAAATAAAAGAAAGTTTGCTAGGTGTGGTTATAGAAAATTGGACAAACAGTTTTTCAAATTCATGTTTTTTACTTCTACATAACGATAAAAGGTGGTGCCATGTAGTGGTAGCACAGGTAAATGATGAAGCATTTGTTATGAAATTTGCCTTTACCTTTGCTTCATTTGTCTTCAATTGTTAATGCAGAGAGATTCAATCAAATCTGCTGAGTTTAATTAGAATTTTATTGTTATGATTTAATCACTTGTTTCGCCGAGATGATTTTAATAAGAATCGATTATATTATTGTAATTATTCATGAAAATCATGATAAAGGTAGAATAGAACATATTTTATTAAGTAATGGTCCCTTTATTGTTATTTTCTGGTCATTTGGTTTGACCAGAAAAATTTCTTTGCCTTAAATAAGGTAAATGACCAGAAAACAGTTTTCCAACTCTAAAGTTTTATCTATTTTTTGTATTTATTGGATTAATTAAGGTTTTATCTGAATTATCATTAAAATATAATCAAAGTTTTCTTTTTTCATGGGATTTAATTGGATTAAAATGAATATTTACGAATTAAAGTTATAAAAACCAAATATTTCTAAGAATAATGTTCAATTAGTATTTTAACTTTTGTAATCTAGCACTAATTCAATTTATGATTAATTTTGAAATCTATCAAGGGTTAATATTTTCATTAGTCAAATTATAGCCATATTTGCTTACCAATCTTGTATATCAATTCCCAATGCAATGAATACAATGTTTAACACTTCGAACTGTTTCGTTATTCAAAATATTAGGTCATTTTTTGTTTTAGAACAAAACGAACTTTTATTATTATATTTAGGATGAAATAATTAAGTACAAAATGTTCAGAAGGCTGAATCAGTCAACTCCCTGTTGATATTGATTTCCTGTGAGACAATTACTAAGTTAGTTGGATGTAAAATCTTAGATCAAAATAATTTCATTATTGCTCAAGTCGACTTGTGCTTATTCGTGTGCTTAGTTATTTATCAGTGTCCAAGTTCCTTGTCAACTTCAATACATTTATAATTGTTTTATTTCAATTTGTTTTTAAATAAGTTAAAGATGTCCACAAGTGGCTCAGCTCCTGTTCGTGCTAGAGGCAGAGCATCATCATCACATCGACGTTTTGTCAGACCTCCTCGCCAGTTTGCTGCTGAAGCACCAATACGGACAATTCCTCCGGATTTAATTACCAAGGTGGGTCAAGGAGGAGCACCTGTTCGTCTTTATTCAAATCATTTTTTGATGATAACTCCTACCAATGTGATTATCTATGGATATCACGTAAATTTTGACCCGATTGTTGAGTCTCCTAAAATCAGAAGAGAGCTTATTCATTCACATCGCGAGGTATTTGACAATACTTACATTTACGACGGTGGTGCTGATATAAAGGCTTTAAGAGAAATCGCAGAGCCATTGAGCCTTCAAGCCGTATGTTCACACAATAGGCAGAGTGTTACACTAACTATCAAGCCCACTGGAAAGATTTCATGGGGCCATCCAGAAATGCTGCGTCTTTACAATACACAGATGCGACGTAATCTCAAGTTAATTGGAATGATCCAGATCGGGAACAATTTTTTCAACCAAGCTGAAAGAAAAGACATTCCTGACCATCGAGTTGAAGTCTGGCCTGGTATATTGACTGCTATCAATGAACATGATGGAGGTATAATGACTGTCATCAGCTGCTTACATAAAATTATAAGAAGAGACTCAGCTCTTGACATATTAAAGCGGCTTTGGCAACACGACAAACAATTCTTTAGAAATAATGCTCGTCGTGAACTAAGTGGCTCAATTATTATGTCTAGTTACAATAAAAAGACTTACCGGATTGATGACATTATTTTCGATAAAAATCCAGTCACCTATCGCTTTGATAAACAAGGTACATCAATCTCATTAAAAGATTATTATAAAGATCAATATACAATTGAAGTAAGAGATGATGCCCAACCTCTCCTTTTGGTTAAACCAACTGAGAAACAACAGCGCGGAGGAATTAAACGAGATATTGTCCTTATACCTGAACTGTGTATATTAACTGGCATCACTGAGAGCATGAAGAATGACATGTCATTTCGACGTGAATTGGATCAACACATTCGCCTGGATCCAGTTGAAAGGCTAAATATAATGAAAAAAAGTGTGGAAAAAATAATTAACAGCGAACAAGCTCGAGCCGAAATGGAACAATGGAACATAGCATTAGATCCTTACCCAGCTGAAGTAAATGGAAGAGTTCTGCCTCCTGAACAGATTTTCCTGACTGACGAAACCCGTGGAATTCCATATGAACAACAATCTGGATCTTTTGATTCCCTTATAAGATCTGAACAGCTGATTAAACCGGTTGCCTTGGAATATTGGGTGATTGTTGCCCCTATGCGTGAAAGGGGTACAGTTGAACAGTATCTTGATTCCTTGGTAAACGTTGCAAGACCACTAGGAATCAAACTCGATGCTCCTAAATTTTATTGGCTTGAAAATGATCGAACATCAACTTATATTGAGACTTGTCGTAAAATTCCAAAAGGGGCTAAAATGGTTCATGTTGTTGTACCTAACAACAATCGAGAGCGATACAATACAATCAAACGGTATTTTTGCTGCGAACAACCCTGTCCAACTCAAGTTTTAACTCTCAGAGTCTTGAATAAAAAGCAACTTACAATTTCTACTAAACTTGTGCTTCAAATGTCCATCAAAATGGGTGCTCAAGCATGGTCAGTCCATATTCCGGTAAGTAAATATTTTCGTTTTTTTTCTATCAAATTTTAGACCTTAAATGATTGATTAATATTTTTTCATTTAAACTAGGCTCAAAGTACAATGTTTGTTGGTTTTAATACTTGTAAAGACACTGCTAAAAGAGGCCGAACCGTTGGAGCTTTTGTTTGTAGCACAAACGCAAAATCAACTTCATGGTTTTCCCAAGTTTCTTATCATAAAACATTCGAAGAAATGTCTTCTAATTTTACAGCCAATCTCAAAAGTAAGTTTTATTTATTTATTTCTCAATTTATTACTTTGATATTTTTTAATTCTAATATTTTTCCCTGGCTTTTCAAGGTGGACTGAAAGCTTGGAATCGAGAAAACAACCGTTTTCCCGAGCGTATAATTATCTATCGTGATGGTGTTTCAGAGGGACAAATTGGCTTTATTTATAAAACCGAAGTTAAGAAAATATCAGCCCTTCTTGGTGAACATCCAGACCTCAAAGATGCTGGAATTGCATTCACAATTGTTAATAAGCGAGTTAACGCAAGATTTTTCTTGAGACCAGGTCCAAATGACCCTGTAAAGAATCCCATTGCCGGTACTGTCGTCGATTCAGTTGTAACACGAAAGGAGAGATACGATTTTTATCTAATCAGTCAATCAGTCCGATTTGGAACCGTCAATCCAACCATGTATAACATAATAAAGGATACCACTCGATGGAAACCGATCCATCATCAATTACTGGCCTACAAATTATGTCATCTTTATTATAATTGGACTGTAAGTTGATTCAAAATTTCATTCCTTTTCCTATTTAACCTTTTCTAATTTCTTCATTCAATATTTCTTTTGAATAGGGTACAATTTCTGTTCCAGCGCCATGTCATTATGCATATAAATTGGCCTTTTTGATTGGTAATTGCATCCATCAGGAGCCTGATCATACTTTAGCAAACCAACTCTACTTTTTATAATCAATCACAAAGAAAACTCTAATCCATATGTCTGTCTTTTCTTATTATATTTCACCTTTTGTTCATTTCCTTTTGAAGATTGCATTATATTAAAAAATGAATTTGAATTAAAATGAATATTTTCGATTTAAAGATATTTTGTCATTAGGGAAGTCCTATTTTTATAAAACGAGGACTTTCAAACGAACTTTTATTATTTTATTTAGGATTAAAAAATTGAATACAAGTATTCAAGAGCTTAGATCAGTCAACTCCCTGTTGATATTTATTTCCTGAGAGACAATTACTAACAATCACTAACAGATCTTTGTTTGACATCTAGGGATGATGCTTATTCAAATAAAACAAATGTGACGAATTAAGAACTCTTTTTGGGGTGAATCGGTAAAGCTTTTTACACCCTTCGTAAAATAGATATTCATGACCATCGAGTCAAGTTTGATCTTGAATATTGATTATCATCAATGAATATGATGGCGGTATGGTAGTCGCTATGAGCTGTGCTGAGGAGATTCTTTCAAGTGCGCTTATCTGAAAAATTCTTGATAATGAATATCATATAGAATATCAAGTGCCTCACGTTAATGGCTCTTCCAGATACATGAATTGCTTGTCATGAAGTGAAATTTGTAAAATAGTTGAACAAAAGATATTTTGCTTTATTGTCAAAATTGTAAAAGCTCATCGGCTGTGGTGTTTGAATAATTATGTGAGTGATCGATGCATTTACAAGAAATTATGAGATCATGAGCAAAAAATATTAGCAATGAAGATTATGAAGATTATCCTCGATTACGGTTATAAAGCTCGGAATTACTAGATTGGAACTTCTAGTGAACAAATCAGATTAAAATGTTGAGCAATATTTAAATCTTTAAAAACTCGGTTCCATTGATTAATGTTACTTATAGCAAGTTGTTGGGACAATCTAACGCGTAACATTTCATTAGTAACTAATTGTCTCTGTCTATCAATTATGGCTCGGGTATTTGAGTGCCGACAAAAATCTGGCGTACAGTTGAATTGTTCAGTTAAATTTTCGTCAACCAGCCTATAACCAATCCACAAACGCCTATCCATTCGACAATGAAACGTTGTTGAAATATAAAATTTATCTCCTTCTTCCACCACATTCATTACACGATCCCTTGTGAAATTGTGTTGACTTGCATTTGAATAGAAAATAAGACAAAATTATGTGAATACGCTTGTTTCGAAAATTGGCTTCTAATTGTGAAGTTGCTCACCGTTGGACATTGTTGAGCGCAGATACTGTTAATGTCATCGCATTCTCATGTTTCAAAATGATAAATCCGCTTGTGTTTTCAACTGGTATTCCAGTAATTTGTGCTAGCTTTTCATAATTCAGAATTATTCAAGATTACCAAAAATTAAATAGTAAAAGTTACTTACTTGACGAAAAACTTGTCTCTCAGCATATTCAGTTAGTGACCAATCAATGACCAGGTCATGAAAATCCTCGTCGTCGACCAATTTCACTTTTATTGTGTTAACTAAGCATAGATCAATAAAGAACAGAAATTGTAAAAAAAATCATTAAATTATTAAACTAACCTTTACTATTTGAAGCACAAGCCATGAAAATGTCAATGTCAATGTCAATAATTTAGCAATAGAAAAGACCAGAAAAATAAATTACTTCACAAGTGTAAACCTGTAATTTATTTGAGTGTATCGGGTAATACAAGCAATTAATTGTCAAACGATTAAAATGCAGCTCAATTGGTGTTTTAATTTATTTAAAAAGTAAAGCTGATCGATGAATCGATTCAGCAAATCAATTTTTTGATTATTTTCGATATCTAATTATAACCCAATCGCAACAAATTGTCTTTGAAAATTAACTCTTGGAGCATTAGAATGATTATTATATCATGTATTAATATTTATTTATTTGATGCTTCTTAATCAAGTAATACAATTACAGATTAATTCATGTTTTCTTTAAGATGAGTGACAGTTAATGAATTTTTAATATCATCAGTTGAGACTTGTTTGTTTGTTCCGAAGAATACTTCTTTGGAAGATTCAAGCATGTTGAAACCATTAGTTGAAAAGACTCCGTCCATTCCAGATCCTACCTTGAAGTCAAGCCAAACAAATAGAGCTGGATAATCAGTGGATAAATTGATTTTATAAACATTCGAGTAATTTTTGAGTGCTTTCTTGGCATAATCACTGTCGTCTTTTGAAACCCAATTGATGCTAATGTTACTTCGTTTCAAGTTCAATTCTTTAGGTTTAGCCAAAAGAAGGAAATTTTCACCAGAATTGACATCAATTGATGATGATTGAACAGTACTGTACTTAAGTTTGACAATACAGTTTTTAAAATCAGAGGTAACAGCTTCACTCAATTTTTTACCATAAACCATGGTAGCTGCGAAACTATAGAGATAACAAAAAAATAAAATTAATCGACAAATTAATAAAGAATGGCAGGAATTCAATGAAAAACAATTTACCTCTCAACTTCATTAGTTTGGTCTCCAATCGTTTGTTTATTGAATGAATCAAGTTGATGCACATCGATAGTAATGGCAACATTAACTTTACCAGAAACATCGTTGTTGATAACAACCTGGAATTGATCATTCTCTACATAAAGTTGACCAAAAACTGGTTTGTAAGAATCTCGGAGATAATATTGAGCCATTTTCCATTTTGCAGTTCCGAATTCAATGGTTGACCAACCAGAAGCGACCCAAATATCATTGAAGATCCAATACATTGCACCCCAGGTTAGACCGGATCCATCATTTGGATTAACTTCACGATTTCGGAGGAAAAATTCCATTTCTCGTTTATTAGCAACGGCTTGAAGAAGTTGAGACAAATAAGTCATCTTGAGATAACCATTTTTACCAGTCTCAGTTGGCTTTCCGAAATAATAGTCAACCATTTTTTCAATTTCCTTAAGACGGTCACCACTAGCTCGGTGCTCTAACCATCCACTGAAAGGATAGACAAGTTCTGATTCAGGAACTGATGTTGCATATGATTCATAAGAAGGTAATGATTCAAAACCAAATTCTGAGATGAATCGAGCTGCAGGGTAGTTCTTTTGATCCCAAGCATCAGCTTCATGGTAATAGAAGTGAATGTCACCATAGAAGTGATCATCAGCGTTGCTTGAAAAGCCTCCATTTTGTTCAGTGAAAGCTCCGTTTGAAGGACTTGAAACAACATATGGACGAGTGTTGTCGTATTTAAAGACGGTTGTTTTGATGGTTTCTGTGTACAACTTCTTGAAGTCTTCAACATAGGTTGAGTATTTATCTTCTAATCTGGGCCACCACCAATGAGTACCAATGGCCAATTCATTTTCGTTGCTTCCAGACCAAATAGCAATACTTGGATGGTGAGCCAATCTGGTTACTTGTTGTTCAACTTCAACCTTAACATTTTCCAAGAACTCTGGATCAGTAGGATAAGTAGCACAGACAAACATGAAATCTTGCCATATAAGAAGACCCATTTCGTCAGCTAAATCGTAAAAGTAATCAGTTTGATAGATTCCACCACCCCAGATACGAAGCATGTTTTGTTGAGAGTCGACAGCGGCTTGTAAAGTCTTTCTAACGTAATCCTTGTCTCGGTTTTCATTCTCAGTGTGGACTGATGTTGGGTAAAAGTTAGATCCCTTGATATAGAAAGGTTCACCATTAACTTCGAAACGGAACGAAAGTCCCTTGTAATCATTTCCCCATCGTTTGGGTGTTTCTTGAATCAATTTAATCTCTCTGAATCCAGTTCTCTTGACCATCGATTGTTGGTTTGATCCATCTGAAGACTTGATAGTTACTTTAACATTGTATAAGGTGCGAGGTCGAGCTACAATTTGATTGTTTTGTACATATGTAGCTCCGTTTGGCCACCAATAACCAACTCGAGATTTTTCAACAGGAATACCAGAAATACGATAAGTGCTGACAGATGAATCAGTATTGATAGATCCACTGTAAATAGAGAACTCTCGCTCATAATTAGGATCATTAGTTGAAAGGGTAACTTCAACATTGACTTGTTTACCCGATTCTGGTCGAGCTAAAGCTAGATTCAAGTCAATGGACCATTTTTTATCATCTAATGGTGTAATTGTGGTCCAGAAGTTCTCCAATGTGTTTTTAGCCTCAATAATTTCAATTTCAACTGGTAAGTAAATGCCACTGGTACGGAAAGCAGGTCCCCATCCCCACATCATCTTACGGATGAAGCTAGCATGGCATTCACCATATTCTGAACCATCAGGGAAACATTGAGGAACCATATCGTAACCATATTGACCCTTGAATTTATTGTATTGTTGCTGAGCATAAGCATAAGGATCCAAAATCTCAATCTTGATACTGTTTGAGCCAGCCTTTAGTTGGTCATTAATCTTGAATCGGTATCGTCTGTACATATTGTTTGTCTGACCAACAATTTGATCATTAATGTAAACCCTTGAAACAGTGTCGATTCCATGAGCAACGATGTAAATTTCATTAGAAGATTTAAGATCATCCCCGTTGACTGTAAGTAAAGAAAGAAGGAGAATAACAAAATAAATCATTATTTAAGAAGTTCTTGAAAGTAAATTTAAATGTTTTCTTACAGTCGAAATTTCTTCTCCATGTCCACATCCTCTTTGAGTAATAACGTTGATTGTAATCATCATAACCATAGTTTGGGTCAGAAATGATTCCATGACCAACAAGCTCTGTGTACAATCCACCAGGAACAGTAACACCGTTCATCACATCTAAAAAACAACAAAAAGAGTTAATGGATGCTGATTAGAAGTTAGATTTACCAGTTTATTACTTACATTGTTCATTTTCATCTCGTAGGTTCCAATCACTGGAATTTAGAGAAATAGTTTTTCCCGAACATTGGAGAATTGAGTTAACAAGAATCAAACAAATTAGTCTGATCATGTTCAACTTTGTATCAAATCGTATAATGTATACCAATATCACTTGATAAAGTTTCACTTGATTCTGATTTGACTATGATTTTTCTCGAGCTTATAAACCCTAATAAGCAAAAACAAGTTACAATTACTACAAAAATGCCAATCAATGTCATCATTTTATAGAGCTTAAGGTCAAAAATAAAGCGTAAATTCACTTTTATAAATAACAAAACAATAAAAATTTATTATTGAAAGACAGTCAATGCAGAATCATCAATGAATCGGAATGGCTCTGATCAATGCAAGAATTATGATACAAAATATTGAACAAGAAAACTGTCATTCAAATATCAGAAACAAAAGTTATTTCAAGCATCATGACGACTCTGATACACACAATTCATTGTTAAATTGTGTCGAAATGTTCAACAGGTAAAATTCACGTGAAAAACTATCTTCTTGTTATTCATTTTATTAACTATTTTGTTTGTCGAGTCGTGAAGACTATTGATGCCATTTAAGTGCTATTTTGATTTACAGCTGGATTTAAATGTTAAATATAATACCACTTGTACCAATATGGTGCTTGCCACTAAAAACATTTAATACAAATTCGGTACATATGAACCAAAATAACAATTCAAATTTAAGAGCTGAGTTTTTAAGAAACACAATTTTTGAAGTTATATTGCATTTTCCGAGTAAGAATGTTATTCCGTTGAAAATTAAACGACACAATGTAGCAGTAAGTAGAAACAATCAGGTACAAATTAAACTGATTAAAAGTGGAAGTAATGCAAAATTAGCATTAGTTGTATTATTTTACAAAATTTTCAACAGTCAATGATAACGATTGTCGATATCCAGTGATATCCATAAATTTGTGCATTTTGCGAGTAGTTCAGTGTTTATCAAACTACAAGTACGAGTAAAAAGTTTTATTCATATTTTAGAGATACACGAAAAGCCTTAAATGAAAGTGGATTAAATCTGGGGCCATAGCGCGCACTATAACTATAAAGTTATCAGCTTGAAGTTCTGAGCTTGGTCTACTTATTGCTGCTGAATTTGTGTCTGTATCTTCATCAGTTCAATAAATAAATTGTTTCATTACGATAATGACTTCATAAGTTTGATAAAAATCCTTCAACTTACAGAAAAGTTAAAGTTCGAACATGATTTTATCAAAAACTGTTGATCAGAAAATTTTTTGACTGCTTTTTTGTACTTGAAAATCTCAACTATTGAGCCAGACTAGTAGGGCCATAAGGCGACAATTTACCAAAATAAATCCTTTTTCATCTCAATTGGTAAATCATTCACTTTTTTGGATTATCAAAGTTGGTTCAAATCATATAAACCATGTAAATCAAAATATAACAAATTTCGGGCGACTCCTTATCATTTTATGTAACTTTATTTGAAATCAACTCTTATGAATAAAAAATAAACCTTATTTTCGATGATTTTGTTGAAGATCATCGTAAAGTTATGACAGTTAATAAACTTGGATGGAATCACTGTGAAAAATCAACTGTGATGAACAGGATTGCTAATCTCAAATTGAAAACGGTCATAAATTGATACACCATTACTAATTTACATATGAGTTAGCACTAAACTATTGAACTTTAAGTTCTGTTAAGAGTCAAATTTCAAAGATGTCTTTTTATAATAATAAGACATTTTTATCATAATATTACTCTAATCACAAAACCCTGTGTTCAACTTGTTTTAAACTCTGCAGTAATTCTGAACGCTTTAAGCCATAAAACTTTCTTAGTTTTTAAACAAAAAAATTTGCAGATTGTTCAAAGAATAAATTATAAAAATATAATCATAATTATCTTAGTTAACTGCCCCAACTTCAATAACAATTAATTATTGAATATCAAGTTAATCCTGAAATACTGAATAATAGAGAAATATGAATCCCAGCTGCAGTGTTTGGTTTGATTGTCGTCTATCGATTTGATATGAAGTTTTAATTGATAAAACTTGCTTTCTAATAGATCGAGAAAAATTGTTAGCAATTAAACAATGTTTAATTTCAAAGAACAACTGTTCAGAATCTAAACTTTAGATGAGACTGATTCCGCTGTAAATTTTGATCTTCAATCCCTTGATCACGTCGGCATGTGTAACTTAATTGTTTTAAGCTAATAAAATTTAGTTAAAGAAGTAAATGACAGGAATTAAACTCTTTCAAACTTAAACTTAAGTTCCTCTTCTGAGGGAAAAAGATTAAAGCAATACTTTAAGTTTATGCTGATATTTTTGATTTTTTTTAAAGTTGAGTGAAATTTCAAAAAAAAACAACAATGTATCTTTTTTGACAGACTGTATTGATTGTATGAAATGAACAAGAGATGCAATAAACTTGAGCTCCATTGTCTCTTACCTATTCAGCTTGAAGCTGATTCCGAATTAATTGGAGCTTCTATCTATATTTCATTCAGAGATCTTTTAAACTACAGTGTAGATATTATTTTTTGATTTTCATTTGAATAAGTTAAGGCACAATAATTAAAGTGGCTCAAAATTTTAGGGCCCATACAGACTCGAAAAAGATTGAAGGTTGTTGAAGAATATCAAGGTTAACGTGATTTTGAGGTACAATCAAAAATGAATTAAATAACATATTTTTTCATATACAAATATTAACACAATTAATGTACACAGAAATAAGATTGCCTGAAAACTGTGACCAATCTTAAATTAGTAAAAGGATAAACTAAGAAGAACGTCCAACACTTGGTGTTGTGACAAATAATCAAACAACACTTCTACCAATAATAGCAGTGTGATCAGCTCCTAGGCTAACTTTGGTTACATTTACAGGAAGGTTCACCTAAAGAATAAAAAAGTACAGATTTTAAATAAGCATTCTTAAAAAATTTTATGCTTCCCAAAATCAATGAAGATATCAACTCACTCTCATAGGAAAGTAACGATCCGCTTGATCTTTGAAGCCTAGACAGCCGAGTCGATTTTTCCCCCAACAAAAGAGATCACCTTTGCCTGTGAGATAAAATATCAATGAGAAATGGATAAGTAAGTAATTATGAGCTCCAGATTTACATACTATTGACTGCTGCCCATCGACTGAATCCAGCATAAATCGAAACAACTTCTACGTCAGGATTAACATCATTGCAACCAAAAAGAGGTTCTGGTAAAAGGAGAGGCTTTGATGATTGCTGAACGTTTGGTCCCTGTCCTAAGATTCCATAGCCCCAGACATATACTTGTCCTTTATCTAAATTCAAATAGATTTGAAAAGTTTATTTGCATGCAGCATTCATTGACCAAAATATGCAGCCATGAAACATTCAGTCATAACCCATCATACCATTAACTAAGCCGCATATGCTTCCTCCTGAAGCAACTTTCTTCACTTTTCCAACTGATAAAGGTAATCTTTTCGGGATATCAACTTGATAATTATCACTTATAAGGCCAAATTGAGCATATTCTGAATTTCCCCAACAGAAAACATCACCCTTGTCTGTAAAGAGAAAAATAACAAATTTAGGATTCTATTGAACACATATCATGGAAAAATGAATTTACCATTACAAGCCAACACTCCATCAGAAAAACTTGAAATATCAACTATCTTTTCACCATCAATATCTCCACAAACTTTGGTGGGAATCGAGACGTTTCGATATCCTAAACCTGTTTGACCGTCAGCACTCCATCCACAAGCGTAGACTTCCCCAGATTGCAATAAGAAAAGAGTATGATCTTGGCCACATACAACCTATTGAAGAAAAAGCAAAGATGTCAAAATCTGGATATGAAAGTATAAATACTAAACCTTTTCGACAATACCGGGAACTCCATGGATTTCATTTATAAGAGTATAATCTAACTTGGGTTTTTTCTCAAGAATAGGCACACCACATTGTCCAAATGAATTGTTACCAAGACTATATACTAGAAATTAGAAAAACGAGTATGTAAAGAGAATATCAGTACAGTAATAGAAAGATAATCTAAATATACTTACGGGTGTTATCAGTTGTCAAAATGATGGTATGGGCCCTACCGCAAGCAACTTGCTTGATTTTTGGAGATTTAATATTTTGTGGAAAATAAATAGCGACTGGCCTTGTCAGCACAGTTAATTCCCCTTCCGCTATTCGATGATAACCTAGCTGATGGTCTGTATTTACACCTGTACCGAATAGTTGAGTTTCCACTGATGTTGAGTCTGCAGCAAAAACAGTAAATCCATGACCACAGGCAACATCTTTCACTTTGCTTGTAAAGAAAGCACCCACTTTACGCGGCGTTGAACAAATGCCACTTTTACCCTTTCTTGAGAAATTCACTAGCCCAAGAGCACCAGTATGACCGAATCCCCAAACATAAATCTTGTCATGAAGTTTTGATGAATCTTTGGTAGTATATTGGTAGACAGGCAATTCATCAGAGTCTTTGAGGAACTCAGTCATAGTCATAGACCAGATTTTTTTTCTTTTGTGAATCCATCTATGATTGATTATATTAAAATTATTTATTCTACTTCGAAATAATATCGATGAAAACATCAGGTAACAATTTAAAATATGATGTACATAAACATGTGTTTGGTTTCTGAAATTTAAACATTGAACATGCTGTATCCATTGGATACAAGCCACCTGGAGTTACACTGAATTAATTGAAATTATAGAACTTCTATTTGAAATCTATTTTCCCACTTACATTCTTTAAAAATCAATTGTAATTATTAAGTATACGATTTGATTACATAGAGCATGCAGTATGGAATTTTTCCATGTTTTGATTTCTTCTGTTAAGACATTTTTTCAGTGTACTTTATATTCTTCCCAACCTAATCTTTACTGATAATTGCTGAACAGTTTACTAGACTCTAATTACGAGAGTGAAAAGCACATGATTTATCTTCGGATCAACCCGCTAGACATCAATTGTCTTCTAATAAAATAGGATTCATCATTGTTGTTTCCAATGATGAACTTAAGTTAACATAATTTTACTTGTGTGTCAATAAAGAATTGAAAAGCTGTACAAGATTTCCACTTTAAAATAGATACTTTTAATAGTAAAGTATTTTACATCTGAAATCCGAGTTGTTCAGCAATATATTCGATGACATTACATCCTTTTGGTCCTTAGTTTTTCTTAACTTCAATTTTTTTTATTGTTGATTGACCTCTCCCTTCTTTATCAGTAATTTTGACATCCTTTTTCAATGACTGCCGCACAATCCGAGCTGCAATCCTGCTATATTGGATGTAGCTAAGAAAAATAGAAATAATAGTTAGTAATGTGGTATCTCAACTCAATTGTTTTTTAACTTACTTTAAACCTGCTTCTCTCCAAAAAGTCATGACTCCGTAGTTAATAGAATAAGGTTGGAATGAAGATTCAAATCACAATTAAACTGAGAAACTAATATTTTAAATTGGAATGTATGAAATTAAAAAAATAGATTTTAACTTCAGCAGCTTCAATTTCACAGAAGGTGAACTTGAAGACTCGGATAATAGCTATCAAGATCCGTTAAGACTTGATACAATGTTGATCAATTAAATTCATGTTTTTCTAGCAATTATAAAACCAATTTGTTTCAATTCTTCTATTTTTTATAGGTATTGTCGCTCTGAAAATTAACCTGAGATAATTAATCTTTAAAAATCACGAGAAAGAGTTAAATGCTAAGAGTGTGAAGAAAAAAATTTGGTCCTTAATTAAAAAATTAAAATTTTAGTTTTATTTTTAGTTTAATTTTAATAGAAATTTTGATTGTTATAATCGAAATGCATTTTTCTTTCTAAATGGTTATATTCACTTTAAAATGCATCAATAATAATGGAAATTCAAAAATGAATAAGAAAAACTGACCAGTGAAGTTTAAAACTCGCGGTTGTTTGCAGCTTACCCTGGTAACTCCAAATGTTTTCACATCTTTGACTTGCACGCATTGTGATTTTTAAACTCGTGTTTTAAGACACATTTTTGTTGTGTTATAATTTATAATCATTGTATTTTCTTGTTTATCATTTCTGTGTAAAGTGTGAAAATGAAATTCAAAACCATGAAGAAGAGCAAACCTACTGAGCAAATAAATCCGTTTGACATTCATGTGAATCGCCAAAAGCATAAAATTTTAGGTCGTCGTCCTATGAAATGGGAAACTGGTAAGCCTCTTCATTCTCGTCATATTGCTACACAAAAAAGGAAAGAAACTATTTTACCTGAGTTAAAGAATCTAAACAAGTCTGGTAAAGGTGTGATTGATCAACGTGCTGCTATAACATCAAGAAAGGCTAAATTATATCAAGATGTTCCAGTGAGTCACGAGAAAGAAACTAATTTAACTCACAAAGGAGAAGAACTTGACGACGAAAGACTTAATCAGCCGGTTCAAGGTAATTTATGGAACATTTATGTCTTTGAATAAGTAAATTAATTTTGTTTTTCAATGGTTTCAATAGATGATGATGACGACGAGGAATTTGATCTTCTACGGAGAGGAGATTATGTTGATGTTGCTCATTTTGGTGGAGGTGAGACTGGTGCTCCACTCTCATCAGAGGATTTCATGAAAATCGTTATGGATGACAAAAGGAAAAAACAAATAGAAAAAGAAGAAAATATCAGATTAACAGAGGAACTTGACAAAAATTGGTCAACAGTCAGAAATCTAATCAAACACAAAGGAGCCAAGGATGAAACAGTAATACAAGAGACTGAAGAATATGACATTTTACTCAATCAGTTGATGTTTGGAGGAGATGATCGAAAAGCTACTGTATCAAAACCCGAAGAAGCTGTAAAAACCGAAGATGTGAAACCAAGCTCGAGTGTTCTTATTACTGAACATTTGCAAAATATAGTAACAACAGATGATGTGGATATAATTTTGAGATGCGTTGACTCTCTCCTGGATCTGGAGATCAAAAAATTAAATTCCACTGTGGTAAAAAAATTTCACGCTTTGTTAAAAGCAAAAGAAATGAAGATATGTTCGCTGAAATCAATCGCAATATTAGTTTTCCTGATATCTTTTAAAGAACTTGAGCATTATGTTCTCTTAAAGTTCATCGATTTCTTAAGAAATTTAAGATATAATTCTATTGATGAAATTGGTAAGCGTTTGCTGATATGCGATTTGCTGCATTCAATTTACCCTGATAAATATTTTCCTGAAATTACCATGAGCATACAAAATATTTTGGTACTTTTTGAACCTGTTTATAAAACAATTTTTATCCCAACTTTTGCTTTCGATAAGATTGCAAGTTCTGAGATTCTGGCCTGGTCTGAAGATATGGAGTTCAAAAATCTTCCTCAATTTTCCCTTAGATCTCTTTTCAAAGGAAATATTAGCTCGTCAAATCAAGCTAAATCAATTATTTTGGTTGCTGTTGTTGATTTGATAGAGAAAATATATCCCCATTTCAGAAATTTTGATTCTTTTGCACCAATATTTTCCAAGATAACTCCTATTCTTAGTATTCTTCAAGAAAAGCTGCCTAAACCTATGACCGACCGACTATTTGTGCTACTTGAACAATTTAACGAGCCCAGAGAATTATCAAGCTTATCATTTGAACAAAGAAAGCCTTTTATGGTAACCATGTTGGAACCAAGATTATCTAATTACAAACGTAAAGATGATAAGAAAAAGTTACAGAAAAAATACAAACGTGAATACAAGAGCACGGCTCGAGAATTGAGAAAAGATAACGCTTTTGTTAGAGACACAATTCTCAAAGATACAATCGCTAAAGATGATGTCAGAAAGCGTAAAGTTAAAAAATTATTGGCTGATATCGCTCAAGAAAAAGCAATGTTTAAAAAATCACGACGCTAATCTAAAGCTACAAATTTGTATGCAAATGGTTTGTTTAATGGTTTTTAATAAAATGCTATATTGATTAATAGACAACTTGTAATATTTCGCAACGAAAAGTTATTATTAAATGACAGCAATTTGCTTATGACTAATTTATTGCTTTCTTCCAAATGTAAATAGAGAAATGAAATATAGTAAAAATCAATATAATTTTGAATTTGTTATCACTATTAATTTAATCCCTCTCACTCTCAACCAAATTTAATTGAATAATTATTTGAATCTTATGATTTGAATAAAAAAATCAAGTCTCTTGAAAATACTTATACAATATTTAATAAAAGGTTTAACAGCTCTCTCCATTGAATCAGAGCCAAGATTTTACGGGACAGAAATTGATGATAAATAATGAAGTGATATTTGAACTTTAATTTTATAACAATATTTATTTATGTATGAATACGTTCGGAACTCGCAGCTTTGGAGGACAAAAAATATGATTTCAATGAGCAACAAGCGATGATCATGAGCTTTACACATTAAATACAAGTTAGGATCCAAAATCAATGAAATGAGCCAATTCAGGGGGAATTAAAATACCTTGTTGAGAAGCGTGTCGTTTAAGTCCATCAAATTTATCCCGAATCTCTTCAATTTCTTGCCTTAAGTTGTACACATTTTCTTTTATCCGCAGAACGGCTTCCTCAACCGACATTTTGTCACCTTCCAAACCTCCTTTTACTTCTAGTCTTTTGTTACGGCACGATGCAGCATAGCCACGGTTCTTGAGGGTCCGACGTCTCTGTTTCATTCGGATGATCTCCTGTTTGGATAGTCCTGAATTTTTCAATTGACGGTTAAGCTCACGCACGGAAAGGGTAACCAGATCATCATCAGATATTATTTGTCCCGGTATAAAAGCGTTCACATTGGAAGATGAGTTAACAGCACTGGTAGAAGAATCACTGATACCAACACTATTTACACCATCCATCTCCATTGATTCCTCATTTGAAACTAAATCATACTCATCATCAGAAGATAGATTTAATTTCTCTTGTTTTATGTTGGCTTTTTTCTTCAAATGGGTTCCTTCTTTGGCCCGCATGGTTCAGGTACCAATCAGCTCCTAACAGGTATTGTTAAATTAGTGGGTAATCCGTAGAGATACAAAAAGATAAAAGACAAGACACGAAAAGTACAGAAAAAGAAAAAATAAAAATAGTTATAGCTAAAGAACTGGGAAATTGAAGACGATCAATCAATATACAATGATTCAAAATGAGCTTGCTGAATCAGCTGAATCACAATGACTCTGCAAAAATAGGGAAACAAAAAACTAAAATGTTTAGTGGTTAGCTCTGATTGTTCAAGATTCTCTGCAAGAGTGAGGTTAACACCTTAACTAACCTGTTTCTAATGGTATCCTACGGTAAAATAATTATAATAAATCATTTGATAACCTGAAAAATATTCACAGATCAACGAGATTTCGGGTTGACTTTGGACAGGTCCGAGGATAGAGTAAACAGATAGCAAAGTCGACTGTAGCTTGAAGAATGTATACAGTATGTATAATGAAGAATCCAAATCATTTGATAATGTTTACAAATGAATAGATAAAATTCAATTTAATCATTTCTTTTCCGTCAATTAAATGAAATGTGAGACTAATGACACTTGAAACATTCAAATTTTCCAGATTCAACAGATGGCGTTTAAATTATCAATAAAATTGAAACGCGGGATATCAAAATAGTCGAATTGAATAAATGAATAAATAACATCAATATGTTGAACAAAACTTTAATAGAATCGTAATAAGCGATTATTTTTATTTATCATAATTTACTAACATCCAGCCATTATTGTGGCTCAATTGTGCTTTCGCTTTAGGCATAAATTGAAGAATTATAACCGAAAAATATACAAGAAACTAATAACTATTTATTACAGCCAACAACCTCAACCCTTTTTTCAATCTGCAAAATCAAAATTCATCCATCCAACATTATAACCACAAGGCTATTTGCTTTAGAAACCAACACAAGTATTACGTTGATCATGACTCGAATAGGTCAAGGATACCAGATAATGCTTTGTGTTCTTTGCTATTTATCTCTGGTTGATTTGATATTTTTCCAGTTCATTCGTTGCTTTTTCTTGTGCGTTAATTAAAAATTCTGACATCCGACTTATTCACCAGATCATGCCGCAAGTGATTTGTTTTAATATCAAATCTCACCAGTGGCACTCGTTTTGGTGTCAGTTACTGAGTTAAAGTCAGAAGTCGAGTGCTTTTGAACTCGAAGCCATCAGATTGATATGAGATAAGAATGGCCAAAATCGTCACTCTGTGATAAAAGAGTATAAATCTCAAGTGACCAGTATTGCTAGAAAAACTCAAATAAACTATTTTGCAGGCCAAGTCAGCAATCACACAAATACACTAATAATAAAAGATACAGTAAACGTTTTATATTTTTAATATTTTCCTTTCATAGTTTTCTTTGGAAGAAACTAAAAGTGTGTTAATTCTGTTAATTGATTATGTCAAGAGTTAATATTGTATAATTGAGTGCTGTGTTGCACCAAACATCGAAAAGTGTTTTAGCAAAATGATGGAAAATTGAACCAAAATAGAATCAGCGAACCTTGAAATAGCTAGCAGATAATAATTCAACTGTTTTACTTTTCAGCTAACAATGGAATTGTGAGTCCGAAAGAGATAGTTTTACGATAAATTTTATAATTTTCAGAACCATAGTCGAAATTAATGTTTAGGTCATTTATTTACAAACACATTTACAAAAAAGGAGATAAAGTTGAATTAAATCAACTTCGTTTATAAAAATGGAAATATAGTCGCCTATTTGAGAAAGGAGATACAATATGATTATCATTTTCTTCGGATAATTTTAGCTCTTTGGGGCTTGAATGTAATTGTGTATCATCTGTAATAGTCAAAATGAGATGCTTTCTCTAGAACTTAACTAGAGTTTAATGACAGCACAAGTTTACATAACTTTCGGTGGTTCCGAAGGACCAGGATTTCCTTCAAGTTTTTTGGCTATATATTTTCCAAAGCCCCCTCTGCCTGGATCATAATCAGTTCGATATTCATCACGAACTTGGCCTCCAGCCTTGCCTCTTCCATATTGTCGACCTTCGATGAATCCCGCATCCCAATCAGTTCTTATGATACGTTCATCTAGTCGAGTTCCACCAATATAACGAATAGCATTATGTGCATCTTCTCGGTCATAATACCTAAAGCATGAATTGAAAATGAAAGATTAGCAAATTGAAAACATTAAATAGTGAAGCTGACTTACTCTATAAAACAGAAACCACATGGTGTTTTGGTAATTCGATTCAAACCAAGGATTACTCTTTTAATGTCACCACATTTACTAAACAATTCATAAATTTGCTCCTCTTTGGTGTGAAATGAGAGGTTACCAACATAGAGTGTTGTTGAGCCAGCCAATCGTTTTTCATAATCATCTCGTGAGCCCTAATGACAGAATAAAGAGAGTAGAGAAATCAAAAAATGAATCTTAATTACGATAAGTTAGATGTAATTTTAGACAATTGTTTTTAATAATTACCGAAAATTTGTGATCTCGATATCCAGCCATGTTTTGATGAGAGTAAATCTATAAACGATTGAACAGTGAAACCTCGATGATAACCTTAGAAAGCAGTTCAAATTATTAACGAAGCATTAAATATTGAACAGTAAGTATGTGTAAATTAAAAGTTGAGTATTTTTAAAACAAAATAAACATAAATAAAAAACATTCAACAAAACTGCGGTTTTATACACAAAATAAAGCAGTTTAACCACGGTTTGAAGCCGCTTAGGGTTTGTTAAATAATTGCGCAGAGCATAAACTTGATTCAGGTTTTGCTTTAAGCGACTTGCTTGCAGCAAAGGATTATAAATTTAATAAGTTTATTTATTTTACAAAGACAAAAATTTTTATGAATTTTTGTGTCTACTTGTATTATAAATGTATTATGTTGAAGGAAAATTATTTACTTTTATCGCTTTACAGTACTTATTAGACAATAATCTACTACATCTGTAACAGAGAACTGATTCAAAATTATTTATAAAATTGAAATGATTTGACAAAGATTTGATACAAAATAAAAATGATTTATAGCGGCTTTTACCCAATAATCAGTTTAATATATCGATTCACCTAATTGTATTGAAATCAGTTCACTTAATTCATTTACCTTAGAAGATATTTGTCAATATTTGACAAGTTTCAAGGTATACAAGTTCAATTTGAAGACAAAATGTGAAGCATAATGTTATACAGGACGTCGAAGTAATGAAAAGAATAAAGGAATTTATACATAAATTTATCTTATAAGTATAAACAAATGCATGAAAATAATCCAGCTTTTGATACACAAACATTAAATCCACATTATTATAAATGTAAGATTCAAACCAAAATAACTAGCTTGAAGATGTCGATGAAGAACTTTTTCTATGTTTCCGTGGTTTAATTTTTTGCGCTGAGTATGCTTTGCTAACTTGCACAATTCTAGCCTCCCAAAATAAATTTTCACGATGAACGACTTCAGGATATCTAATAAATTGAGTAAACAGAAAAGAAAAAAGAAAAAATTAAACAAATTGACAAGATTAGAATATAAACAATTTGAGTTTCCCAATGTATGCATACTTTTCAATAAAGTCATTGTCTGTAGGAAGCATGAAGTACCAGCGTTTGTCGGATCCACTAAATCTAGCTGTCTCTTTCAGAATATTGAGAATTTCCTCCGGAGGTATCTTGAAAAGAGACAAAAGAAAAAAGGAGTTAATTCACAGCAAATTAATTTGACATTGAACAAAGTTTATGTCGAAATGAAACACTGTTTAAACTTGTTTACTTAATGAAAGATTTAATACTAATACTCGAAATTATTGTGTGAATTCACATTCACATTTGATTGTAAAAAAAATAATTTGTTGATGATAGGTCAATGATATTTAATCTGTTGAGTGTTTCAGTTCGCCTAACTGAGGATTTTTGTAGACATTTTAGAGTCGAAAGATTTCCTAATGAAATAAAAGCATGTGTTGTACCTTTGTTTTCTCAATTATTTCTGGCCTGCTAACAGAGTTTCCTTGAGAGAAAGACCACAAAATGAAATCTCTAGCTCGACAGAGCAATTCTTTAGGGATGCCAGTGAGGGGACTGGTTGTTGAAGCACCATTCTCTTGTGGGTAGAGGAATTCACTTTTTATTACCCAATTTCCTTGAACCGTCACTGCATATTTTTGAATGTTTCGAATCAATAAAGCCTGATCACTTACATCAGATAGCAGATTTTTAAGATCAGTAAAGGAAACAACTTTAGCACTCATCATGATTCTATGAATTTTGTTACTTAAAGTTATATTCTTCTGCTTGGTTAATGACGATAAACAAGATGTGCTTGAATTTGAAGTATTTGTCAATGGCTTTAGGAATTCTTCAATACACGATATCGAATTTTCCTGCATATTTGAGCTCTGAGCTTCCTGATCGCCAGCCATCAAAACGTCAGGACCATTAAAGTCATTAAGAAATTCATCTGATGCTTGGTGAAAAAATAAATTTTGTTTCTCAATCATGGCAGTTGTTGAATCCCGAAGGCTTACATTTATATCAGTCCATGGTTCATTGGCAATTTTTTGTTTGATAAATGAAAACGAAGCCTCTCTTGCTTTTTTTGCTTTCTCTTCGTCTGGCTTCTCAAATCTGAGGAGAACTTTTTTAGCATGTTCTTCTTTCTTTTCCTCTCCTTCACCACTCGAATCGATTCCTCCTTTAGCCGATCCTGGAGTTTCTTTTCTATCTTTCTTTTCTTTATGATCAAAATAATCAAAACTTGGCGTAAATTGTATCACAGAGTTTATTGGCGTTAAATGTATCTCGTCTGAGTCATGCTTTAAAACACCAACAGCATATTGCAAGTTAGCAGGTTTGGCCTCGTTTGATTTAAGAATTAGCTTATCCATATAATTATTTGAAAAAAAAGGTTCATCACCTTGCTCTGTAATATAAGCAATATCTTTACTTTTATCTTTATCAAAATTGCGACTTTTATCGTCAATCTTTACATTCATCATAAATCTCTTGCTTTCTAGTTTTACTTTAACACCGAGAAGATTAGTTTTGTCAGTGGCTAGAGGATCAAATCCAGGTGGAAAGTTGAAGACATGTAATTTAGGATACAGGTTGGAGCAAAGATAAACATCCATCTTGAAAGATTCCGAATGAAAATTGAAAAACAAAAAGAGTAAAGGTTAATAAACTAGCAAAAATAACTCATTTAATAAAACTTACCTCTTTAATCACACGATCCTTTACTGGCCTCTTTCTTTTTTCATTTTTACTCTCCATCTTGCGTATAATTAAATAAATAGTACAGTATAAATGAAGATGAACCAGATGAGAAAACAAAATTATAAAATGGCAGACTCTTACTAAACAGTTTATAGTAAGAACTGAATACTATACACTTTAATATAAAGAGAAGATAAATTTAATCTATAAATTCTCAAACCATGGTTAAATCTGTATTGTATTTAAACACTCACTCAAAATAATATTATTCAAAAATAAAATTAACAAAAGAGTAATAGAGTTTAAACTAAAAAAACATGCACATTTAAAGAGTTAAATCTTGCAAGATTTTGTTGTCATTGCAAAGTTTGAAAAGGAAATGAAACATATGATCAATGGCGCCAGAATCAAGATGAATTCAAAAGCTTTAATAAAACTTTAAAAAATTGTTAAACTTTTATGGTTATTTTTGTTTTAATCAATTGAATTTAATATATTTCATAAATAGCCAATGTCTAAAAATCTATTTAATAGTGATTTATTAATTTGATAGTTCATTTATTATTTACGAAGGTTGGATAACTTACTATGTTATACATTATTGAGTTTCTTAAACTGAGTATTCATCAAATTATTCGATTCAAAACATTTCGACAGTGAGAAGACTTGTAAATTTTAATCGTAAACCAATCATATTATTCTATACCTATCTCGCCACACACAAATGATTTAGTTTTGTAAAAATAAAATGCTAACTTTTGAATAAAATGAATTCGATTTACCACAATTTTTGTTTATTTTTTGTATGAATATCATTTTACTAGATCACTTTTCGGTGTTAAGTGCTAATAAAAATTAATGATTAAAATTTGCTTTTGCACAATTCATTCAATATCATTATATTTAAATAGATTCGATATTTATAAATAGATAATGTGAAAACTGTTATCTTTTCGATTAGTGATTACTCTGGTTTAGGTTGTTTTTCCGACAGTGTAGGAGTCATGGGCGTTTGTGGACTCGCTGTGAGGCTTGATGGAGAGTTTGTCATTCCTGTTCCAGATCGTCGATTCAGTAAACTGTTGAAGAAACTTTGCAAAACTCCCTCTCCTCCTGGACTAATCTTAGATCCATCAAGCTATGAATGAACAAAAAAATCAAAATTGTTGAAAGATATTAAATTCGGCTTACAGTAACATAAGATGTTTAAACATCTTACCTGAACTCCGGGTAGAGGTGATGCTCCAGCCATTCTTCTTTCTCCTGGCTTAGGCATCATTGGTGTTCTAAGGGATGGTGGTGTCGATGTTATTGCAGTTGGTACATTTTGCGTAAGCTGAGCTTGCATTTTTAGTAAAAACGATTGGTCATCTTCAGCAGTTAATTCAATATCTTTTTGGAGTGTCTGTCGAGTTTCTGGTTTTATAATGACATCATTGTAATTATCATCTGGCATACATGATTGAATATTTTCGTAGAGTATGGCTATTTTTTTCTCATTGTCCCATCCTGATGGAATAAAAACAGCATCTTTTTCAACAACCAAGGCTGGAGTTTTAAAGGGTAGGCCATAAATTCGATGAACAAGATATTTGTAGAGTAAATCACAATTTTTGTTGATTTTAGCAGAAACATAAAATAATGATGCACCATCTGAAATAAGATGTAACGATAAGTTAAATGTATAGTTTAACAAATATAATGAAGTCTATGATGTGCTACGAGCTACTTACATGTGAGACAGAATTTACGAACAGCTTGCTGAATAAAATCAAAATGTTCCTCTTTATAGTCATACTCTTTCTCTAAAACAGACATGTAATCTGTCTTGGTTATAACAACTATAACATCAAGGCCTAAGTTATTAGTCAGAACATTATCACCAAGAATTTCTTCTCCTAATCCACTTGCACTCAGTGTTGATTGGTCCATTTTTTCATTTATCGATTCACTTCGAGACTTAGGTGCAGATACTAATCCTTCAATTTCGTCACCGGGAGAAATGTATTCCAAATATCTTCTCACAATTGATCGCTTATATTCAGCAAGTTTTTCAGGTTTCATGTTCAATCTTTCGATGTGCCCTTCAAACACATTGGCCCATTTTTCAAGAGAATCAAGAATATTCCATGGTTCAGACATGGATGCAACCAATACTAATGTAGTATGAGGAAAATTTTCTTCATTCACAGGGAATCGTAGCAGGTTTGTGTGATAAAGATCACCGTCAAGAACCCACACACTTAGTCTGGTTTGTTCATCTCGATACTCATCACGAACCAATAAATGATGATATTCTAATCCTGAACCTTTCTTAGGGTCATCATTTCCTTGAATTTTGGCAATCAGAGAAGTCTTGCCAGTTTCATTATCACCAAGTACCAAAACAGCTTTGTTGGATGGTAACTTGTTTGATGTTGGTGCACTACCACCATTGTGAAGAATTGAAAGAACCAAATCCATGGCCACAAATCACTAATTCTAGATAAATACAAACGATTAACTAAACAAGACCATTGAGCTTTCAAAACAATACTTTATGTCATAAGTATTTGATAAACTTAATCAAGAAGATTTTCAGAATCCAGGTGATAGGCTATATGATCATATGATTTTTGGCGCGTGAATCAAGATTAGTAACAAAATTGAACATTTGTTTTACTTTAGCATTTCTGGCAGTTAATGAATGTTTGAATGAACCATCTTATTTAATTTTCTGATCTTTGATTAGACATTTAAAATGAAATATGAATTTTAAGTACTTAACATGCTTAGAGAAGCTCAATTATTTATTGAATTTAACTTTAATCTGCGGTTTCCATTGTTAGTCACTAGATGTCAGATTAAAGAGATAAAAACACGCGAGTTGCATGTCTTGAATTAACAGCTGGTGACTAATTGTTACTTCAATAAACTTTATACATTTTATCAATTGAAAATTCAAATTGAAATCGATGAAATTCAATTTTAGAAGTTCATTAGCTGTAGTATGTGATTTTAATCTTCCTGTCAACACAAAAATTTGGAATCTTTTGTCCTCCGGGACAACTTCTAAGTCCAGTTTCAAGGGCTATAATTGTTTTAGATTTTACAATCAAGTGTTCAAACAAAATTATTCATCGTATCAAACTAGTATGGAGGAAGCCAGTGATACTCTTCGAGTAAACACGGATGTCAAGAGAAAACTAGAAGATGAAAATAATCAGTCAGTGGAAGAAAAAAAGACCAAAACTGAAATTTCCTCAACTCCTGATGCCGTGAAAATTAAACCCAAAAAATTTGCAATTCTTCTCAGTTATTGTGGTGTCAATTATTATGGTCTTCAAAGGTTTGTTTATTTATTTTATCGCCTTTTCATCATTCTTTTCTAATTAAGTAATTTTTTGTCTCTCCAAATTTATAGAAATGCTCAAGTTAAAACTATTGAAGGCGATTTGTTTGACGCCTTTTTAAAGTTAAATTTAATCAAACAAGAACATTATGATCGACCACAAGAATTTTTCTTCCAAAGAGCGGCCAGAACCGATAAAGGAGTTTCAGCAATTAAACAAATTTTATCTTGTCGTATGCCAGAATGGTTTCCAGAAAAGATTACAGAAATAAATTCTCTTTTACCTCCACAAATTCGAGTTATAGCTGTAAAAAAAACAACCCGACATTTTGATTGCAAAAATTATTGCGATGGACGAACTTATGCATATATGATGCCTTCATTTGCCTTAGCACCACCAGATGAAACAGTTAATCTCAGTTATCGAGTTAAACCTGATTATATAGATCGCTTTAACCAAATTCTTGGCAAATACGTAGGAACTCACAATTTTTTTAACTTTACATCTCAAAAAAATTCTGTTGATCCAAGTGCTATGAGGTACATTATCAAAATGGAATGTGGTCAACCATTCATCCGAAAAGATCTTGAATTCGTCATGATTCGAGTAAGGGGACAAAGTTTCATGATGCATCAAATTCGTAAAATGATCGGACTTGCCATTGGTATAATGCGTGGGTATGCAACGGAAGAAGTAATTTCTAAAGCTTTTAAGTTAGAGCGATTGGATATACCTAAAGCGCCCGGACTAGGATTAATGTTGGAAGAAGTTCACTATGATAAATATAATAAGAGATACAGCGGTGATGGAATCCACGAAGCACTTACTTGGGATGAATATAATGATGTTATTCAATCATTTGTTGAAGAATTCATACATCCAGTAATAATTGATTCTGAAATAAATGAATTAAGTATGATGAAATGGTTACAACTACTTCCAGTTCACACCTTCACAGTTAGAGAACCCGGTGCTCCTGCTCCAATAGAAAATGATTTTTTACTTGATACAAACGACCCTAAGATCGAAGCAACGTATACAGCTGCAGCAATTAAAGCGGGCGTGCTGGATAAAAAAGGAAACACTGGCCAGTTAAAAGTAAGTTTAATCTATCATCTAAATATTGAATAAGATGTTTGACTGTAATAAAATTTTTTGCATTATCAATCATTTTAGGAAACCAATGACACCAAAGAAGTGGATGGCTAATTTAGTGCTTGCAGCAGAAATATCGCATTTTATCATCTCATTAAACCGATATATTCTTTGTTTGAAAACTTGATAAAATTTTAAGAACATTCATTTTCAAAGTTTCGGAAACAGAAATTTATGTTGAGGAACATGCTGTGGAACAAAACATCTGAAATGTAAATTATTCTATCAAGTTTTAATTTGTTAATTTATTTTTCTTGTATGCTGACGATAACGTTGAAATTTCAACTCACATCAAAGTTTCTAATTCAGAAAGAAGGAAGACTCAATGTCATAATGAGAAAAACAATAATAAAAACGAAATAATGTAACTGTGTAACATTGAATAGTTTGTTTTTCAAGTTAATTTAAGGGTAATTTTTATAAGATTTAAGAATGTAGTAAATAGAGGGTCTGTTATGCAAATTTATTAACTCGATGATTTGACCCGATGATTAGACCTTCTTCGGACAATATTTAATAAATATATAAGTATAATTACAGTCAATTAATTCTTTTTCATGAAATGACTTATTTTTCGAGAGTCGAGTTTTTTTGATTGATTAATAGTGACCAGTCCAACATTTCTTTATGCTCTTTGCAATTACAATCACCGAAAGAGCATCATCGATCAGTAATTCTGCTCTCCTGATAGATTTTATCGAAATCGGAACAATACTAATTCATCTTTGAAAACTTTTAATTCAAATTAATTTATTATTACAATAAGATCTTCAAAGCAAATGAACAAAAGGTGAAATATAATACGAAAAGACAAACATATGGATTAGAGTTTTCTTAGTGATTGATTATAAAAAGTAGAGTTGGTTTGCTAAAGCGTGATTAGGCTCCTGATGGATGCAATTACCAATCAAAAAGGCCAATTTATATGCATAATGACATGGCGCTGGAACAGAAATTGTACCCTATTCAAAAGAAATATTGAATGAAGAAATTAGAAAAGGTTAAATAGGAAAAGGAATGAAATTTTGAATCAACTTACAGTCCAATTATAATAAAGATGACATAATTTGTAGGCCAGTAATTGATGATGGATCGGTTTCCATCGAGTGGTATCCTTTATAATGTTATACATGGTTGGATTGACGGTTCCAAATCGAACTGATTGACTGATTAGATAAAAATCGTATCTCTCCTTTCGTGTTACAACTGAATCGATGACAGTACCGGCGGTAGGATTCTTTACAGGATCTCTTGGACCTGGTCTCAAGAAGAATCTTGCGTTAACTCGCTTATTAACAATTGTAAATGCAATTCCAGCTTCTTTGAGGTCTTCATGTTCACCAAGAAGGTCTAATATTTGCTTAAGTTCAGTTTTATAAATAAAGCCAATTTGTCCCTCTGAAACCCCATCACGATAGATAATTATACGCTCGGGAAAACGGCCGTTTTCTCGATTCCAAGCTTTCAGTCCACCTTGAAAAGCCAGGGAAAAAAAGTTAGTATTAAAAATATCAAAATAATAAATTAGGAAAAAATTATTATAAATAAAGCAAACTTACTTTTGAAATTGGCTGTAAAATTAGAAGACATTTCTTCGAATGTTTTATGATAAGAAACTTGTGAAAACCATGAAGTTGATCTTGCGTTTGTGCTACAAACAAAAGCTCCAACGGTTCGGCCTTTTTTAGAGGTGTCTTTACAAGTATTATAACCAACAAACATTGTATTTTGAGCCTAGTTAAAATGAAAGAAAAACATCAAACCGGTCACTTAAGGTCTGTAATTTGATAGAAAAAAGCGAAAATATTTACTTACCGGAATATGGACTGTCCATGCTTGAGCACCCATTTTGATGGACATTTGAAGCACAAGTTTAGTAGCAATTGTAAGTTGCTTTTTATTCAAGACTCTGAGGGTTAAAACTTGAGATGGACAGGGTTGTTCGCAGCAAAAATAATGCTTGATAGCACTGTATCGATCTTTATTGTTGTTAGGCACAACAACATGAACCATTTTAGCTCCACTTGGAATTTTGCGGAAATTCTCAATATAAGTTGATGTTCGATCATTTTCTAACCAAAAAAATTTAGGAGGACCAATTTTGATTCCTAGTGGTCTTGCAACGTTCACCAAGGAATCAAGATACTGTTCAATCGTTCCCTTTTCACGCATAGGCGCAACAATCACCCAATATTCCAAGGCAACAGGTGCTATCAGCCGTTGTGACCTAATAGATGAATCAAAAGATCCAGATTGTTGTTGATATGGAATTCCATTGGTTTCATCGGCCATGAAAATTTGTTCAGGAGGCAGAACTCTGCCAGTTATTTCAGCTGGGCGAGGATCTAATGCTATACCCCATCGCTCCATTTCAGATTTAACCTGGTCGTTTGACATTATTTTAGCAATATTTTTTTGCATCTCTTGCAGTCTTCGAACTGGGTCTAGGCGAACATGTCGATCCAATTCACGTCGAAATGACATGTCATTCTTCATGGCCTCAGTGATACCAGTTAATACACACAGTTCAGGTATCAGGACAATATCTTGTTCAATCCCTCCACGTCGTTGTCTATCAGTTGGTTTAACCAAAAGGAGAGGCTGATTATCGTCCTTTACATCAATTTTATATTGATCTTTATAATAATCTTTCAAAGAGATTGATGTTCCTTGTTTATCGAAGCGATAGGTGACTGGATTTCTTTGGAAAATAACGTCATCAATCTGATAAGTCTTTTTATTGTAATGAGACATAACAATTGAGCCACTTAATTCACTACGAGAATTGTTTTGGAAGTTTTGTCTGTCTTGTTGCCAAAGCCGCTTTAATATGTCAAGGGCTGAATCTTTTCTTATAATTTTATGACAGCAACTGACAACCGCCATTATACCTCCATCATGTTCATTGATAGCAGTCAATATACCAGGCCAGACTTCAACTCGATAATCAGGAATACTCTTTTTCTCTGAAGCATTATAGAAATCTGAGCCTATTTGAGTCATTCCAATATGTCTAAGATTACGTCTCATTTGTGTATTGTAAAGACGCATCATCTCTGGATGTCCCCATGAAATCGGTCCAGTGTATTTAATAGTTATTTCAATATTCTGGTTAGTGTGTTGAGTTGTGGCGAAGAGAGTCAATGGCTCTGGAATTTCTTTTAATGCTTTTAAATCAGCTCCACCATCGAAAATATAAGTACTATCAAAGACATCACGATGAGAAAAAAGAAGACCTCTCCTGATTTTAGGAGACTCCACAATCGGGTCAAAAGTTACATGATATCCATGGACAATAGTGTCGTTAGGAGTCATCATCGAGAAATAATTTGAGTAAAGACGAACAGCAGTTCCTCCTTGACCAACTTTAGAAACTAAATCTGGTGGAATTGTCCGGATTGGTTCTTGAGCACCAAACTGAGAGGATCTACCTCGACCACGGAAAGAACCACTTGGAGTTTCAGAAGAATCCATCTTCCTATTGTTATTATATTAATAAAACTAACAAAAAAAAACAAGATAGCAAATAGAAATAGTAATTAATAAAATGATGATAATAAGGTTGACTTGCATACAACTGTTATAACTGTCACAATGAAATGATATTTATACTTAGAAGTTCTTTTATTTACATTTGGGTTTTCTTTTTCTTTTTTCAAAAAAAAGCCAAATGACCAGAAAATATTAGCTATTTAACGCTGAAGCCTTCTCTTGTTTAAACTAAAAACTATCAATTTAATAAAAGATTTACCTGCATTACTATTAAGAAAAAGCTAATTTATTATTCTCTGTGTTATGTTTAAAAAAGTTTGCATCATAACAAATTAATTTGACTTAAATTAGACATAAAAGCCAAATTATCCAAAAAGGCAATCTATTTCATTCCTTTAGTTCTTATAATATTATAATCTAGCATTCATTATGATATGATTGATTCTGAAATTTTAACTTGGAAAGACTGTGCGATCGAATTGTAATTAATTGAAAAATTAACGATACATGAGTTAGTACCGATTGGGTACGATTAGAACAGATTTGATAGGTAAGCCAAAGATTTCAATCTACAGCAACATTAACTGTAAGTACTGATGATACTTATTTCAATCTTGAATATCATCTATCACTGTTAGTTTGATTGCTATGTTCATTTGCTTTGAAACATATTGTCATGAAGAAATAATATAATACTGTTGAAAGGCTATGTTTTGATTTAGATTTCACTGAACGAACATTTGAACTAATCTTGGATCTTTCTCTACAAAATATGTTTTGTGGTTGTTACTGAAAAGAAACATTTAACAACACTGTCACGTTAATGCATAAATTGTCACCAATACTGCAAGAAAAATGGGTAAAAATGAATTTCTTTCAAGTTCAGATTCGAATAGCTTGTAGAGACATAAAAACGGAGTCCATTGGTACTATTAAATAATTCATCTGATCGACATTTTCTGAGGAAATTGAGTCCAAAGTTGAAACTTCGATCACCTTTTGTACAATTATGGAAGCAGATTTTTTCATGAGACTTATTTTAATGATCTAACTTTTGATTATCGACAAGACAATGCACTTATTTTAAGAAATAAAGTTTTCTGTTTCTGTAAAACAGATCAAGTCCGATTCTCCGTTAAACATTCCGCATTCTATGGCCATAAGAATTAGATTGCTTAAACTTAGTATTTGTCGATAAAAATTGTTGCTTCGCATCATAAACTAATTACTTTTAACAATTTATTAACGGTTCTCTTGATTTTGGCCATTAGCCTTAAAACTTTGAGCCTCGATATTTCGAGAATGGCATAACCAATAATCATCATTCTTCTGTCAATTTGATTCTTTACTGGTTAATAATTCAATTCAATTTAATTAAATGTAATTAGCGCATTTGGGTCATCGTATTCAGGTTTCAAATGTATGAGCAACAACTTATTCAACTAAACAAACTCATCTTAACCCATTTCTTGTTAAATAAACCAATTTTCTGGTTAAACTTGCAAATGAAAACCAAAAAGTAGCGCCAAAGACACGAGCATTTGAGTTAAAAGATGAGACTTGACGGATTTGTAGGGACATAAAAACTGAAACCAGCGGTACTATTAAATAATTCTTCCGATCAACAGTTTTCGAGGAAATCAAGGCCAAAGTTGAAACTTCGATCGCCTTTTGTCCAACTATGGAAACAGAGTTTTTCTTTAAACTCATTCTACTGAGGTTAATTTCGATGATAAATCAGAAAATGCATTAATTTCGCGAAATATATTTCTCTAATTCTGTACAACAGTTTAAGTTCGATTTTCAGTTAAATCGACAGATTTTTGTGGTCGTAAGAGTTAGAAGGCTAAAACTTGCTATTTATGCATAAAAACTATCGCCACACATCAACAAACTAACAATTTTTTCATTTTATTAATAGTTCTCATGATTTTGGCCATTTACCTAAAAACTTTGAACATCAATATTTCGAAATCGATAGCATCTGAAATCATCTTTTGTTGACCAATCAATAGATTTCATTATGGACTATCACATAAAATGACTTAATATCGAAGAAAATTTGAGCTAGTACATTTAGTTATGAATATTCATAAGCAACCATTTACTTTTATCGATAAAGAATCAAATCTGACAGCATGAGTAACACAGTGCTATAACTTTTTTTCCAGAACCTTGCATCATCTAAATTTCGATATCTTCAGAGCCCATAATAAAATCTAATGTTTGATTAAAGAATGATGATTGTGGGTACTATTATTCTCGAAATATTGATGCTCAAAGTTTTCAGGTCAATGGCCAAAATCAAGGAAACTGTTGGTAACTTGAAAAAAGTGACCACTCATCAACGTGTCCAAACAATTTTTAAGCATAATTAGTAAGTTTTAGCCTTCTAACTTTTATGACCACAAAAATCTGTCGATTTAACTGAAAATCGAACTTATCTATTTTGTCAGAAACAGGACATGTTATTGTTCAAAATAAGTTCATTTTCTGGTTGCCTATCAAAAGTTACCTCACGAAAATAAGTTTCCTAACAAAATCTTGTTCCATAATTGAACAAAAACGAATCGAAGTTTCAGCTTTGACCTCTAATTGATCGAAAACTGTCTATCGGAGAATCATTTTAATAGCACTCATGGACTCAGTTTATGTGCTTCTTCACATCTATAAACTATCAACTCTCAACTCAACGTGATTCTCAAACAGTACTAAAACTTGCATCGAATAAAAGTTTAAAGTTGATTATGCACAGTATAAAGGAAAGATTGCTTATTATACTTAAATTTGCTACAATTTAAGCATTCTCTTGGTGTAAACTCACAATAGCAGTCGGATTTTTGCCGTTAATCGTTTAGGAATCCATTTTAATACAACATTGATTTCGCTCATTCTATCAATAAACTAATAGGTTATTAAACTGGAACGCAATATTTCGAGAATGTGTTATAATTACCATTAATCATCATTCTTTATCCAAACATTATATTTCATTATGGGCTATAACACAATGAATTTGAACAACTAATGCAAATACAATACAGAGCCAAGAACATGGGAATCTTAACAGTCTAATCATTAATAAAGGTTCAGATTCGTATTCTTGATTTTTGGCTTGTATTTAAAAAGACACAAAGACAGCAAAATTGTCACATTCATGCAAAAATTGGCATAAATGGGCAAAAATCGGTGAAAATTACTTTCTTTCAAGTTAAGACTCTGTTTTTTTGTAGAAACTATGTCCATTTATTCGATTTAAAACTATCCCCGATCGACATTTTCTGAGGAAATTGAGTCCAAAGTTGAAACTTCGATCGTCTAATGTACAATTATGGAAGCAGATTTTTTCATGAGACTCATTTTAATGATCTAACTTTTGATTATCGACAAGAAAATGCATTAATTTTGCAAAATAAAGTTTTCTGTTTCTGTAAAACAGATCAAGTCCGATTCTCCGTTAAACATTCCGCATTCTATGGCCATAAGAATTAGATTGCTTAAACTTAGTATTTGTCGATAAAAATTGTTGCTTCGCATCATAAACTAATTACTTTTAACAATTTATTAACGGTTCTCTTGATTTTGGCCATTAGCCTTAAAACTTTGAGCCTCAATATTTCGAGAATAGCATCACCTACAATCACCATTCTTTGACCAAACATTATATTCCTCAGAAAATGTCGATCAGATGAATTATTTAATACAGTAGTCATTAGACTTAAGTTAACAGATTTTCTTGCGTGGACCGGCCAGCCGCGACAGCTTTTAAGGCGCCGTCTACCCCTTGCTACCTAGGTGTTTTACCGACCCATAGGCGCTAGGCTCTATCCAGCTTAGCTGGGAATCCATCAGGAAGGGAGGATGGGATAGTCCAGGGGGCTTAAGCCTGGGTGAGCGACTACTGTATGTTGCCTTAACTTCAGGACTTGGGCGAGATTCGAACGCTAACCCCAAGATGCAGAGAACAACATATGAAGATTAGCAGTCTTATCGCCAACGCTAACCACTAGGCTAACGTTAAGTTAACAAAAGTCGATATTTTTTTCATAGTCGCCATCTAACAAGAAATAAAAGTACCTTTAAGATCGAATTTGATTTTGTCCATTTCTCTATTGTCTAGTTTCTCTGAAAAATAATTATTACCGAGATGGCGACACCTGAAAATTAACTTAAGTGTGGCACTATTTTGTTAACTTAAGTCTAATGACTACTGTAGTACCAATGGACTCCGTTTTTATGTTTCTACAAGCTATCCGAATCTGAGCTTGGAAGGTTTGCGAATTATTACTGATTCTATCTCAAAACTTGGCTAGACTTTGGACTGAAACAAAACCTTGACTAAATATTCTGCAAATATATTAAAACAATTTTTGAAAATTTCAAACCATCATTGCAGTCTTAGAATTGCAAATAAACTAAATTTGATAAGTTGACTGTAAATCTAACTATTGCGACATTCGAGAAAATTGCTATCATATTTCCTGGATGAGTGAGAATATAGAGATTCACAAAAAATTTTGAGATGATAATTTTAATCTATTGAATATTGAATCTTCATTGATGAAATTTTAGTAAATTAGAGAAAAGATTACATGGAAATGAAAGACGAATTTTGAATAAGCAAATATTAACATGACGAAATTTTCAACATTCAAGCATGAATTACAGAAATTTGCTTGTCGTTCATCGATGGAATTATTTGCTCTATATCTGATGATTGTTGGCTATTCTCGCTAGAAGATGAAGGTCCAGGGTTTAACAAAAATTTAGTTGATTTACTAGCATCTTCTTTATCAGAGTCAATTCTCGATCCACTATCTGCACTGTTTTGATCATCATCCAGATCACTTTCGTCTTCACTTAGATCAACACCGAGCCAGAGATCCTTTTTTTGTTTCTTCGTAGATATGCTCTTTGCAAACGGGTCAACTCTTTTCGCAGATGACTGACTGGCAGTAGCATTTTTCAATCCATGTTCCAGTGCTTCATCAATTTCTTGAGGAATAACTTCTTTATTCTTGAAATATTCAGGATCTTCAAACATGATTTTTGGTGTTTGTTTCATCTTTTCGAGCTTTTCTTTCCTTTTCTTCTCCTTTTCTGCTTCTTCGTTCCCTTTTTTAGATACCCATTCTTTAAATCTCTTTTCTGCATTGATATCACGTAATCGACGTCCACTGAGATCGCGACAAGCCTCCTTATTTGTAGTCTTTTCAATTTGAGCGCCAATAGCTCTTAACATAGAACCAAATCCTCCTTTACCACCAAGAAGCAATGGGTGCATTGTAATTGGAACTAAAGATTTACACGGATAAGTACTCATAATTGAATCACTAAGTAATTTCCCATTGAGATATAACTTGAAAGAGTCGATTGGAATACCCTGAGTAAGAAAGAAAATACCAAAATATAACAAGTTAATCCCAGATATGACAATCAAATGAATAAATTGAGAAAATGTTAAAACGCAATATCTTACCTCAATACTTGAAAAACGTTGATATAAATCATCAATATTATCACTATCCTCGTGGTACTCAATTATTTTACTTGAGCCAGAAATACTTTTATATAAAATTTGTATCATTTTGACTTTTTAAATTGTAACAACAAAAAACACAAGAATCAATTGAAATTTGCTAAATGTTTATGTTTACTATTTGTTTTGACACCAAATAAATTTTCAAGCCTCAAGCAAAGAGTAACCTAGAGTTGCTCAGAGAAAACTCAAACTACAAATAAAGCGGTTTTTTCAAATTTCATTGAAATAAACTGTTTATTCAACTGTTATCTCTCAATAATTTCGAGTCAAAATTCAGTTTTTCTTTGTATAAAACATTATGAATATAGGAACTGATTGAATACATTCATGGATAGAAACGTAAATAATTGATATTAATTTGAGAGCAAGTATTCAATCTATTGAGCTGTTAATGAGGAGAATTAAAAGGCTTGTCTAGAAAAAATTATCATATTTATTACCAATAATTGTTAATTATTAATATTTGTTTTAGATTAAATATAGTTCAGAAAAAAAGTGAGCAATAATTCACAGTAAATGAGTTAAACAACTGGATTTACATCAACCGAAGGTAAAAAAGTCTCAACAATTACGTCCAAAGTTGTTAATGATGATTCCATCCAACTTTTTGACGATTTAATCAATTAAAATGGAATGGCTTGAGATATTGGCAATTTTTCAAGTAGAATGAAGATCATTAAAGTTTTATAATTATTGATGAGATCAGTCTTGAAGTAAATACAGCCGTTGGAAGCATCATTGAGATTTCATTGTGTTTCTTTCATTGGCTGTTCAACAAGTAATACAAAATTCAAAGCAATTTGTTTATCATTGACTAGAACAAGTGAAGTTTAAGGTACGATAAACATTATTGTCCAAATTGGTTTAGTTTAAAAAAAGTAGCACCCCAAGTTGTCCAAGTAATTAAGCATTTTTCGTTGGCTCAATTTTCTCCTCAACCCAATCTAGACAAATTATAAAATTACTTTGGCTTGAGATGGCATCAATGCAACATTAAATCAGTTAAGCTTTTTTCTAGAATTGTAGTTCTCACATCTTCAAAAACGTGTGTGATATTTTCTGTGTCAATAGCTGTAGTAAAATGGTGATAAATTGGCCTCTTATTGTCATACATTTTGCTTTTGAACATTCTATACATGTGATTCTGGACCTCTTCGGTTGCAAATGGGTTGCCATCAAAGTCAGGAAAATAATCTGCGTAAGTTCTTAATTCAAGAGATTGTTTTCTTCGACGTAAACGGCGATGCCGACGAGAATGAGTATGAGTTTGAGAGGTAGAACTTGAGGGAACCAAAGAGTGATGCGAATGTGGATGGGTTTGAGAATCGGATGAAATCGATTGAGATTGATGAGATTGAGAATTATCAGAAGTATTACTAAAGGATGAAGATTTGAGTTCAGGTTGAGGTTGAGGTTGAGGTTGAGAGACACAAGCAGCAACAGCCATGTCCTGTGGTGAGTTGCCTCTTGAGCTACCACTTTCATATTCCTGCATAGCGGCTTCTATTAGCTGGAGCTTTTCCTTAAGAAGATCAGTTTTATTGAGAAACAGGATAAAAGATACTTCGGCAAAAGCTTTGTGATTTACAATGGTTTCGAAGATGACTAATGATTCATCAATACGATTAGTGCGGCAATCTTCTAACAAGACTTGATCATATTCACTTGAGGATACCAGGAAAATTATTGAAGTCACACAGCTAAAACATTGAAACCACTTTTGTCTTTGGGATCTTTGGCCACCGACGTCAACAAAACGAAATGGCACTTTATTGATCATAACTCGATACTCGGTAATTGCTCTAGTGGATTTCCGGCAATGAAGTATGTCTTGAGTTGATGGAAGATAATCGATATTGGCCAAATCATCCAAGTTCTCGAAGTAATATCTAACTGAATCTGTTAGTTGAAATTCAGTTCGTCTAGCGAAAGCCTTTTTGATAGATGGTTCAGCCCAAAGTTTCTTAACCAAATGAGCGATTGAGCAAAATAATAAGGGATCATGGCAATAATTATCCGCCACTTGTAAAAATGTCTCAGCACATTCTTCATTACTTTCTTCTGACCATGGGATTTTCAATTTCATTCTTGCATCTATTAACACTTTCATGCCTCTAATAACGTTGAGGTAGATAGAGGCTCGGAATTCTTCTAATTGGGGACGATCGAATTCAAATCCATGGATGATTTTCATCTGCTTGAGAAAAGTTGATTTGCCGCTTTCACCAGCTCCGAGAAGTAGCAACTTAACTTCTCGTCTAAACATTAACTTTTCTTTGGCTATTTGCTCGTCAATTTTATGACTTATTTCTCTATTTTGGATACTTTCATCATCCTCGACGCTTCTGTCGGAGCGGAAACACTGGAAGCCCCACTTGCAAGGCATTATCAAATCAAATTGGACATGGATTTGAAAAAATTAACTAAATATCACAAGAGTAAAAAAATAAGTATAAATAAATGCCTGGACAACCTAGATGGAAATGTAAATTGAAGGATAAAACATTATTAATGGAATCAAAAAATTTTTAAATGTTGGATTTAAAGGTTGTCTGGAGTAAAAAGCTAGAAGGACAAAAACACAAATGAAACTATTGGTTTGAGATAATTAAAATGTAACGAATAACAATGATTTAAGATAACACTTTCTTCAACGCCATCTCTTGTAAGCATTTAAGGCAAGTTATGGTCAGTTTAATCCATTTAAATTTAAATTAATTCACTCTCACTCTTCACTAATTTTCGCTCCACTAATATTCGTTACATTTTAATTGTCTCAAACCAATAATTTCATTTGTGTTTTTGTCCTTCTAGCTTTTTACTCCAGACCCCTTTACATTAATTTAAATTACAACCTTCTAGTGTGATTGGCGATTCAGAGTTGGAAAATGGATGCCCAAATATTAGAGATTGAGTAGTTTGGCACAAATGAATAACAAGTCGAAAAACTTAATATGTTCATGAGAGTAAAATAAAATCAGATGTTGATAAAATGTTGCACAAGAATAACATAACAGTGAGATATAACTTGAAGTTATTTTACTTGAACCAGAAATACTTAAATAAAATATGTAGCATTTTGACTTAGTTAAGTCTAACCCACACGGCAATTAATAATCTTAAATTACAAATTACAAATTCGTTCATTAGTATAACAATGTCG
The DNA here is from genome assembly GCF_039701765.1 of Tetranychus urticae. Taxonomy (NCBI): domain Eukaryota; kingdom Metazoa; phylum Arthropoda; class Arachnida; order Trombidiformes; family Tetranychidae; genus Tetranychus; species Tetranychus urticae. The sequence continues at coordinate 298,727 of NC_142959.1, forward strand.
CCTCGATATTGTTCGATCATCATTATCGACTCGACAATGTCGAGCAAAGAGACGAGTTAAACGACTAATGCTAATCAGCGCAACCTCAAACAACAAAGTGAAGCGGTTTTTCCAAATTTCATTAAAATAATTAAATCTCTTAAAATTCAGATCAAGACTAGAATTAATTAATCAATTTTTCTTCAATATTCTGGAAAAATTAATACATTCAAAAATTTTAATTTACAACATCAAAAATAAACTTATTAGATAGATAAAACCAATAGGTTTTTGAACTGAAGCTTTGTTCAGAATTGTATCATAAAGCTGGAAATCCAGTCGACTGATTAACTTATCATGCAATTGTCTCAACGGTAGGAGTATGGAATTAACCATTGATTAAATCATAATTATATTTTCGATTTTGACTTTCCGCTAATAATTCCTGAAGCAATGTTACTTAAATCAAGAGAAAAGTCAACCTTAGTCTCAATCAAAGTTTTCAAATTTCCACTCTGCGGACTTTTAATTTCACCCAACATTTTAGCAATTTCATCCAAAAATCCCTGACCAATCAAAGATAATTTAACTATTTGTATTTTGGTATAATGACTACGAGCCTTATTAACTTTCTTTTCAGCCTCATAAGTGGCAGACAATGATCTAATCATCGATGGAAAACAAATTGAGAGTTTATGTCGCATATCCAGCAGCAGATTGGCTTTTATGTCATCTGAGAAGATATTTGAAATGATCTTTGCTGCATCATTTGCAAATGTAATAATCAACTCTTCATAATCTTTCTTGGAAGATTCTGTTGATTTTTGATCAGCTGCTTCGATAATATCTTTAACTGTTTGTAGATAATGTCTTAAAAACACCTCACTCAACTTGTCGATCAATGAGTCTTCGTTGATATTAATATCATGACAAAGGTTTTCAATCGTGATTAAAAAATTCATCAATAAAACAATAATCTTATCCAAATCACTGGATTTTTGAACCAAGTCACTATTCGGTCCTTTGCTATCATCTAAAAAGACTGGTTCAAGTGCAAAATGAGCCCAAAAACATTTCCAAATATCAATTGATTTGTTATCTGTCAATATTTCAACCAAATACCGACGAAGATACTTTTCTCGGACAATGGACAGTCCATTAAGTGTTCTAATTAATCTTGAACTGGCATCTAAAGATGACGAAGATGAAATGACGCTATTCAATGATTGGAAAGTCAATTTTTCACAGAAATTTTCAACTTTACTGACCAACAGGCCAACCGATTTTCGAAGTAAATCCTCGCCCCAACAGTCCAGAGTTACAAAGAAATACAATGTACACCCAAGAAGATCATAAAATAATTGGTTAAAGTGGTTGGTCTGAAAAATATGAGAAGAAAAGATGATTGCAAGTTTAATTTAAAGTAATAAAATTGATGATCGTATTTGCTAAAAAATAATAAAATCTAGTCACATTTGGATATTAAAGTCTGATTAGCAATATTGAGGAATGAAACTCACACAGTTTAAAAATGGTTTTACATAATTTGCTATTGACACTCACCATTTTAGTTCCTTCTTTAGCAACATCTCTACTCATCTCCTGATTAACTGATTTATCAACAGCCTCTTGAGCTTGGATAGTCATCATCTCAATCCATTTATCCGTCAAATCATGTGGGAACACTTTTACCAATCCAAGTTTATTACATTTACCATTAAATTGAAAATCACGATTTAACTGCAAATCTCTTGGAGCTATTATAATCTGTTGCGTTGTTTTTACTTGAATTTGACTGATTGTTTGAGCCGTGATAGAGGCAATAGATGCTGGTAATAGAGAGGTCATTTGGTCAGATATAAAGTTCTGTTCTTTAGTCAGCCAAACACTTTTACTCAAGCTGGACAATAGATTTGTAAATAACTTCCGACTTGGAGACATTTTTTCCTTTTCAATTTGTTTATGCTTCAACTCCAATTGTCGGATCGATCTATTGATTGTCTCCACTCGTCGGACATAATGGACCGTTGCTTCACCATCAGATTTATCATGCTCTTCAATTAGACGACAGCAAAAGAGTAAATCCAATCGATGGACAAAAAAGTAAATATTCAACATTGATTTGTGATTCGCACGTGAATCTTTATTCCAAAGCCTAATAGTTTCATTGATAAATTTAACTGCTGCGTAATCGAATGATTTCTTTATTCTAATTTGGCCAGGGGAACCAATAATTGAGGAAATTGATTGACACCAATATCGAGATATGTTTTCTTGAAAGGCTTCCAGTGAATTGATCAGGGTTGTCCATCGTTCAGGTATAGCAATGTTACGGTCAAAATAGTTGAGAATTATGGTGGACAGCAGCTGATTGAGACGATGACGGAAGTTGTATTTAAAAAATAACTTGTCATAACGGCTAAATAATCTCAACAGCTGAATAGTTTCATAATAATTGGAGTAATTCTTTTGCTTCTCAATCAGATTGGTTAACATGGATGGCAACATTGGCTTGTAAAAGTCAAAGATTTCATTAGCTAACGCTGATTGAATTGCTTCCAAAGGTTTGGTTAAATAATTTTCATATTTGCGCTTAGGATCAGTTAAATCGATTGAGGATAACAACGAAATCAACAGAGTGCGGAAACATATTGGATCGCATGTTGAGTCTTTCCTCTGTTTGTCAGAATTATTAGATCGCTTTGTCTTAACCTCTTCAATCAGAATGAGTCCAGTAACACAGTGACAAAATAAAACATTATCCCAATGACCAAGGTTGATTTGTACTCGCATTTGATTGATTAAGGTCAACGCTGGTACATAAAATAGGCCACAGAAATCAAATGAACTGTAAGGTATTTCTCGGTTCCTAAACCTGAATGTAATATCACGACAATGCCATGAAAGTAGAAATCGTAAAATCTTTGAATGCATTGGAATCATTTTCAGCTTTGAACTTAAATCATTGTAAAGTTGAGATCCCCAAATGACAACTAAATTAATTGTACCAGTTGAGTATCCATAAGAGTCAATAAGGGTTGTTGACAGGGACATTTCAGTTGAAGGGATTGTATTTATTGGTAAATATGTTTGTCCAATCTTGTCATCGACTTTGCTTCCACACAACTTGTAGCCAATCAGCTGAATTAAATCTCGACATCCATGATACAGATTGGCTAAAGATCGAGATTTTAGCAGCTTACTGAGCAATTCAGTGAAAGATATTGAATCATGATCCCAAATTTCAATCATTATACCTCGATTAGAGTTAACCAGTTCAACATCAATGGGTATAATTACTTCTCTATTCCAGACTGGATTGTGTTCCTTTTGGATGTAATTTGATTTAAATGGTGCTGCCAATGATGAGCCGAGTAGGTAACAAACAAAATAGGGATCAACGAAACCATCAGCGTCCATTGTCGGTAAATTGCTTGCATCTTTAACCCAACATCTAACAGCAGGCTTGAAATTTTGATCTTTACTATTCAAAATACTTTGCTGGTATTGTTTCAATTTGACTGAATTAAGGTTGAACACTTCTTGAATATAACGAATCATTAAATCCTTATGTGAATTGTAAGGCGGGTCCGTTTCCTTTAATCCACAACTGAAATGAGCAATCTTAATCAAATAAATTGCCATATCTTTCAAATCTTGGTTTGTTAATATACAAGTAATGCTTCCAGACATCGATTTACGAATTTCAGTTGTCATCGGATCGCTTTCCGGGACTGGAATTTTGCCTGCTGGTAATGTTTTTGGTCTGACATTTTTATTTATTTTATGACTGAGTAACTTATTGTCTTTCATATTGGCCTTTCTAATCAATTTGTTTAGACTATTTATTCGTATTTCACCTTAAATCACAACATTAAAAATCAAACTTGAAAGGATATCTTAGAGATTTTCTTGTTTCCCAACAAGATCTTTCATTATCCTTTACCAAATTATCAAAATCAACTCAAGTTTATTTTCATTTAATTATTATTCACTATTGTTTGTCCATAAACCCAAACTAATCAGCTAATTAAGTCCAACCATTGCCAAGTCGACAATCATGTAACATCCATGAGTTTAACAATCTCATCCATCAATCTGTTGAGAAATAATAAAAGATGACAATCTAAATTGATTGGTATCTAAACAGCGATTGATAATTTGATTTCATTAATTGTTAAAGTGAGGTTCAACAAAAAATATGTAATAATGAGAGATTCTGTGAGATTTATCATTTTTCGTCAACGTTTAACCAAATTGCAATTTCACCTTTTACCTTTTATATTATTTGCATCTAAAAATGCAAATTTTTCATTTATTTTAAGCTTAATCCAATGAGATTAAATTAGCTAGTTTGAAAAAATTGTTTGTGATTAAACTAATGCTAACAGCCAATTTTAACCAATCTTTTTCATTTTACCCATTTTTTCAATTCAACTCATTCCTTATTGTTTCTTCATCATCTATTTTTGTATTCCTTTAACATCACTTTTCACATTTGATACTCTCTCTGTGTTTTTTGCTCATTGCTGATGATGTTGATGACGATTATGAACATTTGATGATCATATTGATCATTTAACACCCTTTAATTGTTAACCCATTGGACCTCAATGGGTAACTCACCAACCAATCGATAATAAGAACGATCAACTCGTTGCTCAATCAATCATCGCCAATCAATTTCAACTTGATTCTCATTGCTAATTTTTCTCTTTCTCTTAGTTACCAGATCTTTCCCTCTCTTTTTTACTGTCTATTTCTTCATCTGTCTTTTTTCTTCTATCTGCTATCTTCTCTATTCTCCTCCCTCTTCAGCCACTTTCTCTTCTTTCTCTTTTTTCCGGCTGGTCTTGTTTGTGGCTCTGTTTTTGTTTTTTTTTGTTAAGTTAAGTTAATAATTAACTCTTCCCCGTTGTTATTTGATTTTGTTAAAATATTAATTTATTAAATTTAATTTAATCATGGTTAGTACATTCGATGTGACTGAAACTAAACCTGATGATTTATCACCTAAAAGGTTGTGCCTTGTTTGTGGTGATACTGCTTCTGGTTTTCATTACGGAGTTGCCTCTTGTGAAGCTTGTAAGGCTTTTTTCAAGAGAACTATTCAAGGTAATTCATTCGCTTGGTTTTATTTTTTGTGCTTTATTGTGTTCATGTATGCTCATATTAATGCATAGTTCACCCTAGACTAGTATGAATAGTCGTATTTCGACCAATTCTATGCTAAATAATTGATACTGATCTTTTCCTCTCATGCTAATATTTACTTTCTACTACTTTATTCCTTTCATTTCATAGGAAACATCGAATATACTTGTCCAGCCCAAAGTGACTGTGAAATAAATAAAAGACGACGAAAAGCTTGTCAAGCCTGCCGATTTCAAAAATGCCTTCGAATGGGAATGCTCAAAGAGGGGGTTAGATTAGACAGAGTTCGAGGAGGACGGCAAAAGTATCGACGAAATGCTGAGAGTCCTTACGCTGTGGCGACTTTGCCCCCCAAAAATACTACATTAGAGGGTAAGTAACTTATTTTTAACCTATTAATGAAAATATTAAAGCTGCATTCAGCTATAAGTCGCCAAAAATGTAATGTTGGTAGGTAAAATCTCGTTAAATCATTACTGAGAATACCTTGTCCTTGTTTTTTTGTTGTGCTATTTATTTACTTTTGATATTTTTCTTTCTCTTATCCAGAAAATAAGTTTGTTACTGCTTTGATCTGTTGTGAACCTGAAACTCTATTGGTAAATGATTCAACATATAAAGATCGTTGGACTGCCTATTCTAAGTCACCCAGTGACAAAACTGTTTGTATATTAGGAGATCTAGTTGATCGGGAATTGGTGGCAACAATTGTTTGGGCTAAGCAAATACCCGGTTTTTCAGATCTTGCCCTTAATGATCAGATGAAATTGTTGCAAAATAGTTGGGCCGAGATACTTTCACTCAGTCTTGCATACAGGTATGTGTTCAAATAGAAATCTGTTCAAACTATACTCTGTTCTAATTTTTTGTTCACTTTCAGGACGCATCAGCATTTCTCATCTTCATGCTATTCTGCTTCCATGCCTTTAAAGCAGCTCATTTTCGCTAGTGATTTTGTAATGGATGAAACTCAATCCAAGCAAGCAAAAGCGGAAGAAATGTTCAATTCTTGTGTAAAACTGGTCAAACGATTGAATCAATTACGTATAGCTAAAGAGGAATACCTTGTTATTAAAGCTCTTCTTTTGACGAATGTCGGTAAGTATTTCATTATTTGACCAATTTATCCAAAAATTTGCTTGAAATCCAGTTTGAAATGAGACATTATTTTATAGTAAAATGTTTGTTTCTTTCCTTTTCTCCTATTTAGTTTGATTTTTAGATCTATTATTATGAAGGCCACTCAAAGTTGTACCTCTAACTTGTTAGATACTTCAATCTAATATCTAACTCACCTCTGATTTTCATAATTCAACTAATTTTTTCCCTTTCTTAATCCTTTTCAGATATTCAACTTGAGAATAGTCAATCAGTGCAAAAGCTCCGAGATACATTGTTAATTGCCTTACAGGAATGTGTTTCAGCTCTTCGACCATACAACTCAGTTCACCATTTAAGTCAACTTTTGTTATGTTTACCACTATTAAGACAAATTGACGGCATTACCCGACGTTTTTGGAACGGAATCAAAATAGAGGGAAGAGTACAAATGAACAAACTATTCCTTGAGATGCTTGAAGCAAATTTGGTCCGTTAGCTGTAATCAATTTTTGGATTGTAATCATGTTTAACTCGGAGAACACAAACTATGAGTACAAAAAAGCTAGCAAAGTATAATTGTAGTTCAACAATCAACTAAATAAATGTAAGGGCATATGGTCAATTTAATATTATTAATTGAAACAGAAAACAAGGAAGAATGTTAATTCAACCCTCCCCAAATCAAGAGTTCATCTGATAATTGATTCTATTAATTATCAATTGTTATTTATTGCGATAAGCCTGCATGATTAAGGCTCTCACATTAACCGGTGAACCAAATGTTTATAAAGAATGTTTGAATCAAAGGATAAAAACAAATTAAGTTAATATTTAGTCAAGAAGGATTGAAGTTATATCGAAGTAAATTTCAAGTAATAACTAATGTGTATTTAGTGTAAATATAATTAATAATTATTAAACTATTGAACCATATTGACTGATTTAATTTTTTAAAATTTAACCGGAATTTGTGCAAAAAGACAGGAAAGATTCATATTTACGGCTCAATTTGCGTTTACCTGATATTTGAACATCCATACCTAACCAAGTCTTATCAAGTTAATTTCTTATTCTTTTGCTGATAACAATACTGATCAACATCAACCTAATCTGTTTCAAGGCTATCATTATCCATCCTCTTAACGCTACCAAACCAATTCCAATGCCTTATGGAATACATTGGGGAAAAAAGATGAGAAATCAAACCTCAGGAAACCATTTATCCTGATTGTCATCACAAACAATTGATATCCAATGATTCAGTCGACAATTGGACTTCTAACTCTTGGCTCGTTGGGCTAATCAAATTGATCAGAGTTTGCTGTTGACTGTTCAACTCATCAACTATTATCAATACAGAACTGAATTGTAAACGTGTCCGACCACTTATTGTTGAAGTAACACTATTAAGATTGAAGACTGATTTTATTAATATTTGCATTGTTAAAATAGATACTTGTATTAATTAAATTGTTGCTAGAAAAATTGACTACCCAAAAAAACGAAGAGCACCCAATGTAAGGAAACATGTAAACAAACTATTGATTTGATTCAAAGTGATTTCCATGTTTAACTTGTTTTTGCAAGTATGTAAAAATGTGACAATTAAATGGAGTCACAGATGCATTAGATAATGGCTAGTTAACTTGATCTTTACAATTCATAATCAAATCAGTAAATCATTGCTCTACTTGGTATGTATTAAAAGCTACTCATAAGCAAATAATGCTAAACATTAACGTTTTATTATCATTGTTCCTTAATATAATTAAGAATAGTTTTTCAACAAAAATTATTATATTACATATATATTATCATCGTTGTATGGTAATCAGTGATATTAAAAATTTAATTGTTGCTGAATCATTTGCTCGTTAATATAAAATGGAATGGGTTTCAACAATATTTGACTTTGCAGACTGAACAGAAAGCGAAATCTGTCTTGTAATAGATTTGTTAATACATTTTGTAATATTGCAGCAATTTTAAACAAAATTAATCAATTTAGGGTTGTCTGAATATTTAATACGTCAGTCTGATCATTTTTATCAGCTTCATCCAGTTAATCACTCATTTGCTACGGTTACAATCTATTCTTATTAACACGTAAATTGAGTATCAATGATCAACTGAATAATCATCAAGTTTTTGTTCTATGCTGTAATTTAACATTTCCCATAATAGTTGAGCGCTCAAATAAGCTAAATCATCTACTAATCAATTTCTGGTCACTGAAATTTAAATTGATCACTATTTATAACTCGATGAAAACTCTATTCTTATCGGTAAGTCAAGGTTCAAGTAAATAATCAAAGTCAAGTTATGTTGAATTTGCCTATCACGAAGACTAGATCACAATCAAAGTATAATTTTGAGAAATTTGATTAAGCTCAAATGTCATTAAAGCTTAATACAAATGAATTAGGTTTGTAGTTTGTGAAATCTGTAGTCTGTATCACAGATTTGTTCAAGTTGACTTGATTCATGAATGATTTAGCAAAAACATGGAATCAGATACAAATAACTTGAATGAACAGTAATAATTGACAAAGGATCAATCTATTATGTTAATTAACAATTATAACATTGTATTTGATGATAGGACCATTCCTTTTAAATTTGTTTCCTAGTATTAATACTAAAACCTTTGTAGCATTGCTTTAAACAGATGATCCTTTTCACATACATTTTTTCACATCAAATCATCATCATCTTCCTAATATTGTTATTTTTATCATTATAAACAACAACAATGAAAATAACAAAAATAGGAGTCTCAATGATGGGTCCTTTGTTCAATTGCATTAGGTTACTCTCATTTTGAAGGTTAAAAAAGCTCCAGAAACAAGAGCAAAATAAGGTAAAATTGTCTCAAGTATAAAAAACCATGTTAACCAGTCAGTTTTACAATATTATAGCGATAAAGGTTCAACTTTAACACGCAAATGATTGGCTTCGATTATCCTTTTTTCTTCCTCTTGCTTTCTCATCCTCATCACCATCTATTCTCATCTTTGTTGCTCTTTTCTTGCCATCTCTCATCTGGAATTAATCCCACCAAAGCAAAAGTAATATTCAGACTCTCAGCTTGGCTCCATTAAAATATAATTTGCATCCTCATCATAATAATCATCCTCATCGTCATCATAATGTTTATTGATTGAATCCTCTCGCTTCCATCATATAGAAACAATAATCAATCGCCTCGGAAAAGGAACACAAAAAATTAGTCAATCTGTATAAGAAATATAAATCAAGAATGAATAAAATCATAAATAATAACAACTAATGCTTGAGATACTCATTTGATGTGGTGAGCATGTTGGACAAATGGACGTTGAAATTTAAATGACGCCTAAAGGCTCGCCACTAATTAAAACGACATAAAATTAAAACTTGGTTAGCTGGACTGTTTTTAAGTTAAACATTGTTAATGATAGATATTGGTTAAAGATTTAATAGCCTTTCTCTGCCTCTCTTTTTATTGTTAGCGTGTTTATTTGATTGTGATGAGATATACTAGCATAGATGTTATATGTTTAGTGGATGAAAATATGATCAAAAAAAAGTAAAAAATAAACTCCTTTTTGCGTGACTGTTATATCAATTGGATTCAATGCTGGATATTAACTTAACTCCCATTCAGAATCTGTATTCCTCATTTCAACTTAAACTATTTCTCATCCTCATCATTATCTTTCACCGATTCTCATCCATCTTTCTAATACTTCACCTCAGTAATTCGTTTCTTGTAGTTGTGGTCCAATACAATATCATTATCTTGAAAATAAATAGTTATTTATTTGTGATATTATTCAACAATAAAAACCAATATTAACCTGAGCATAAACTTAAAGTGAAAACTCAAATAGAGAAAAAATTTCAATATCTTACCAATTCAAATGTCCGATTGGTGTTATTACGAATCCTGATTCAAAACAGAATTTTAAAAGAAAAATAACAATTAGAAGTGTAATAACATCAAAGAAAAAAGGATACAATTACAACAATTAAACATCTATGAATTAACACAAATAAAAACAAATGATCAATATTGATACCCAACGGTTATTTATCGGCTGAGAACCAGCTGATCCCTTTGAATATCGTTAATTTTGAAATAAATTAATCGATTTATCAAAATTGGCTCAAGTAAATTATAAATTTAACTGCTGGATTGATTAAACTAAATACTAAGCAAAACTAGGTGACAGAAAATAAGATTTATCATGATTTCATCGCGAATTTTATTGATGAATAAATCATGAAAGTTCACAGCAAGTTTCCTTTCGACTTGATTGGAGCATAAGGTTGACAGTTCAATAAGAGTATCATGTTAATGAGACAATTATGATTATGATAGTAAGCAATCGAAAAGAACAGTTAATATACAAAATAGGATTTGCGCACCATTCCTATACGATTTGGTACAAAGGTAACCTTTACCTTTACTTTACCTTTACTTTAGGTAAATCCTCTTTTTTGTTTTCAAGCTCCTCCTCAACTAGTCGATCTTTAATCATTTTTATTCTAGATTTTGACCAATTTGAACGTTATTTATTGTCTTATTATTGATATTGTTATTACTCGGACAAATCCCAACTGCAAACCAAAACTTGTTCGTGAAATTGTGATAAACAAAAATCAACATGCCAAGTTATTGTGAGAATATAGTTGATGATAATATAACTGAAATTTCCAATGATTCCCGTGAATCTCAAATTGTTGATGTTGAATCGCCACTTGCACATTCCTTACTGACTTCATCAACCATCCAAACAGAAACTTGTGAATTAATTCCAAGTGATCATCTGATCCATCACAATGACAAGGACAGTCTTCAAGATTCCCTTGTTTGCGACAAAAAGCCAATCAATCCATTAACATCATCATCATCAACCGATTCATCGCCATCTTCAGTTTTAAATTATACCATTGAAAATCTGCTAAGTTCATCAAGAAAATTATCGAAACCATCGTCACCATCAGCCACGGCCATACTTCAGTCAACAATAACTGGAACAGCATATATAACATATCCCGCCTATTATGATTACCGGCGACTTTTACCTTACTCAAATGGTAAGTTGTCTTTATTTGATGCATTCAATCAATCTGCAAATGAGAAATTAGAAAGTTATTAAAGTTGATGAAACATTGATGAACTTTTTAACTGCTAGACATAAATCAGAGGGATTAAAGTGTTGAAGCTAATTTTGAATATTAAAACATGCAAACGGTGATGAAAATGAATAAATTTGTTGACCTAGAATCTTAATCTCGACAATCTGTCAATGTTTTTAGCAAAGCTTATGATCTAGACATAAAATATGTAAAATAGTTTGATAAATGAGTGATGAAAGTGTTAACTATCAGTTAATAATCAAGTATGGATTGTTTATGAGGTGAAAAGTAATGAAACAAATGACCAAGAAAATGATTTGTATTGAAATATAGAGTCCATTAATTTTATAGCCAATTATTGCTTAAAACCATTAATTGTGACCCCTCATGATGATAGTGAAACTGGGGAAAGTAAAGGGAAGAATGATTAGTTTTAAGCTTAACCTACAAACAGTGATACAAATTGTAATGTCTTTTGTATACATCTTTGTATTTTGATGCTTACTGATCCCAAATACAATCGGAAGTGTTTACAGTTGTGTTCAATCAAGTGAATCAATAAAGACAATGATAAAGGTAAAAACAGTTTTGTTTCATCCACGGAAGCAAAGCAAAGGATGGATTTAATTTGCTGTTGAAACCTAGAGATACAAGAGTGAAAGGTTACTACTCTAGTTTTGTAGCGCTTTCAAAGTATGTGGATATTTTGTATCTCGGTTGAGGTCAACAAAGTTAAATGGACCAAAAGCAAAGTGCTGTGTTAAGAGGGTGCCAACCGGAACGAAGAGGGCAAGAAAGAGAGAGAAAAGAGAGAGAGAGAGAAAGAAAGAAAGGAAAGATGATGTAGGTATATGGGTTAAAGAAAGAAGACAAATTTCCGTTCGTGAGCCTAACACATAAAATTCATCCAACCCTTCAACTCAGCTAAAGTTAAGAGGTACTTATTACACTTAAACAAAACCTTTGGATCATCTTTTTATGTATAGACAAAGGAGACTAAATTTGAGGTAAGAGAAGATACGAAGTGAAATATTCAAATTTAGATCATTGTCATCCGGCTCTTTGGCCACGGTTCACTTTTTTGGTAGGATTACACTTCCGAGAGTTGGGATGAGTCCACACTAATCATCATTAACTCGGCAGAGCTAAATCAGTTCCGAATCATCGGAAATCTCATTGCTCTGCTTACCTTATGACCATCAATTAATCTTCCGGTTGTTTTCGCTTTCCTTTTCTCTTTCTTCTTTTACCATCGGTTACTCTTTTGGAAATGCTTTTTCCTTGTTCTTCCAGTCTTTTCAAATTATCATTGATTTACTGTGGTTACGCGAGGCCCAGTGTTTTGACCCATCAATTTTGATAGATCTTAATTGTCTCTCCTCCAAAATTTAAACTAGAGAAATCAATCAGCATAACAACACAATCAACCAGTAATTTGCGTCAAATTTGTAGAATTAAAAATTAGATGAACCTTGAAAAGAAACGGATGAAAAAGGTATTAGATAATATTCATGGGAATTGTGGTTTTAAATTAAATATCTGAAAAATGATTGACTGCTAAAAGGTGTCTTCAAGTTATGAATATTTAAATTGTATCATAAGGTTCATTGAATAATCAAAGTTAAAATAATATGCTTCAACTCATCGAGTTTACAGAAAACCTATCATTTTGTTTTTATGTGAAAAGTTTCTCACACCAGTCATCGATAGCACATTAATTGCCTTTTCTCATCTGCATCTTATGGAAGTTGATTTAAAATGAATCTGAATGTTGAAACAGACCTCGAGTGTCATCAAATAGATCTACAAATATTTGCTATAAAGTTAAATTTTTTCAAACTCTCTTGAATTCACATAGAATTGCTACAAACAGCTATTCTAACTGATTTATATATTAGATATAATTACCTCATGTATGCACTTGAATTGAGTACAATGTTGAAACTATTTTGGTAATAAACTGATGTTTCTGTTTCTATATTTTAGTTGAACAAGTCTGGAAATATATCCTTCCTCATCATCCCCACCATAACGGTCATCATCATAACAGTAGCAACAGCCTTGGTCCAATACGACAGAATCGTGGTCCTCGTCGACAGCGAACGACATTTACTCATGAACAGACTCTTCGACTGGAAATGGAATATCATGTTTGCGATTATATAAGTCGTGGTAAAAGGTTCCAACTTGCTGATTTACTGGATTTGACGGAGAATCAGATTAAAATTTGGTTCCAAAATAGGCGAGCTAAAGATAAAAGGATAGAGAAGGCTATTATGGAGCAACAATACAGGTAATTTGAGGTTTAATTAAGATAATACTTACTATTAATTATTTTATTATTTACAATCATTGAAGCAATAGAATAGAAAATTAATCACATAACTTTAATTAATAAAAGATTTGATTCTGTTGAGTCTGTAAGCACTTGTAAATAGAAAAACAATGTCAGCTGTAAGTTGAGATTGAAACATTGTTTTGATTTGAGAAAAGCATATCTCAAAGGCATTAATTGATATTTCGAGGTGATTTGGCGGCATAATTAAGCTAATACAGTACTGATGATGAACTTGATGACAGGTTTACAATTATTGTTGGTTGAATAAATTATAAAATTAATAGTAAAATGAAAAACCTTGAGTAACGTTAATTTTTTTGATTATCTTTTCTTTTCTATTCAGGCACATTACCGCTTCTAACATACCCAAACAGGTTAATTTATCAAACTGTTCAACTTGCAGTTACACTAAACACCAATTTGAATCGTCTATGGTCACAAATGGACCAGCCCAACCAGTTGATTGTGATGGTAAAAAATCAAGTCTGGTAACGGTGAAACACAAATTGAAAATTGAATCCTCGACCGATGAATAAAATATTAACTTTTTTGCCTTAAATCTATGATTTAACTATTTTTTGTCACTTATCTACCAAATAACAATAAGGTTTTGGATAATAATAATGATTTAATATAATCGTGTTGATTGTTTTTTGTACCCAGAGGTAGGAACTAAAGAAATCAAGAAATAGGTGAACAATTATTATGATAATTGCTGTATTATAGCGTGCAAATGGATTAACCTGTCGATGAAAGTTGGGCGAACAATCAAGGTTGAATTTTGTTAGACTGAAGATGTGTTAAAGATGACAAATTGAGACTTATTAAGTGTAAGGAAGGTGTGCCATTATTATGATTATTATTGCAATGATTTTCAATAGATTGATGGTGATGATGCATTTGGTGTTTGTAATGCTTACAGCTGCCATGGACTAATTTGGATCCTTTGGTAAAGTTATATAACAATCACAATAATAATATTTCGATATTTTCATTGCATTTTGTCTGACAATCCTCATTAATTCCAGGTTGTCACGCAAATAAGTTAAATGCCCAAGGTGTATATTAACATTTAATCGGTTGTGAACAATGTGCAAATAAATTGATCAAGTTTAAGAGTTAAATACGAATGGTCCAATGTATTGAATAATTAAATTCAAAATGTCCAAAAAATAAAAATCTTCTTTCATCTTTATGGACATTCAATCAAATTGAGACTTGAATCAATAAAACCAACTTCCATTGATCTATGATTTGCAAATGTCTATTTCAAGATGCATGTAAATTGAATGAAAGCTGAAATCAACTTAATTGATAGCAGTGATAAAACTAATGGTCCAAGATTACAGATTAATGGGATTTCACTGAAGTCCCTTAAAAGTTTACCCTTAGACGAGTCTGACAACTTTTACCAAGAATATTCAAATTATTGCACTTAACAGACAATTTCAATCAAACTCGGTTTGTACTTACATTTTGATTGAAAAGAGGGAAAATTTATCATAAATAATTTCTGGAAGTCTCGAGAATTATAATTAATTAATATAATGATATAATTATGATTTCCAGGATTATTGATAAGTCATTGACTATTGTAACTTAAACTGAATCAAATGTAACATTTGCTTTACTGATCATGTGTTCAAGGTTATTTGCACCGAACTGCTGTGAGTTTAGATTTCAATGCTATTTACAGAGAAGAAAATTATTACAGCTCTCTCAATCAATACAAGGAATTAAATTGCTATTTCATTGATGAGATCTGGTTCAATATAAGAATTAGTTAATAGTGCAACTCGTTCTTGACTTGCTCTCACTAGATTATCTAATTGATTATCAACCAACACGCATTAAAAACCTAAATATTGGATTTTTCATCCATCAAAATTTTTTATACACTTGTAAATATGATTAGATTTGACTAAAAATAGCAAATTCGGTAATTAAAATTAGTAGGAAATATTTCAAACCCAATGTTGTATCTTAAACAGGTGATTGAGTCAGACATCAACAAGGTAACCGTAGCTGTAAACCCGGTACAAGTGAACCAGATTGTTTGGTAAACAAAATAATCCTATCTTCTTCTATTTTAGCTATTTTTCTTGCTCTTGTTGCTATCAACAATCTGATTAATTATTCGGTTTCCATGTGAAAATTTTTCTATATATAAATGGATGAACAAGAGTCTGACTTATCCATACCACCTTCTCGGTTATCATTTAAAAAGTGGTTTCTACTCTCAACCGGAATCCTTCTAGCTGCAATTTCTATTCCTTTGTTGTTTAATACTGACAATTATATTAAACGTTTAAACAGTGAAATGGTGAGCATAAGATTGTTTAGTAAATCATTGTTGTGGCCATCAGTAACACTTGGCCTTTTGACATCTCAACGTGTTTTTGTAAGCCTTATAATTTTGTGTCATATTGATTTCTTTTGTTGTCTCTAGCTACTTTGGTTAAACCTTCATTTGCCCTGTGTTTAAAGATATTAATAATTGTTTCTCATTTACTGCCATTAATGACATTTTATACTTGAGTTATGCGATGCTTCTAGCATCCTAGCTTGTCAATTACACCTTTAACTATTCCAAAAAATATTAACCACTCGAAGTCATTTATTCCTTCCGGTTTACTCCTTTGTTTACCTAACCGTTCTATTTATTAGTATTTATGATTTACACGTTGATTTGTTCCATTCATTTACTAAACTATTAGTCCCTATTTTCTTTACCATTTTCCTCCATTTTTTATTGTTAGTAATAAACCTAAACTCACGTTGTTTATTTGGTTATTTCAGGCTTCTTCAATGACTGAAAATTGGAAAAATGCTGAAACTGTCTATGAATTCGAAGCTACCGACTTGGATGGTGCTCCAGTGTCCATGGATAAATACAAGTATGTTTTGTTTATCGTTATTTGTTGTATTCCTAAAAGCTCCATGACTTGTTACTCACCCCGTGATTTCATTTTTTTATTTTCAGAGACAAGGTTTTGATTGTGGTAAATGTTGCTACATACTGTGGCCTAACTCGAGCCAACTACGCTCAACTGAATGACATTTACAATGAATACAAGGATAGAGGTCTTGAAATTGCTGGATTTCCTTGTAACCAATTCGGTAATCAAGAACCTGGATGTTCCGTTGACATAAAGGAATTTTTGTTAAAAAATAAAGTTACATGGGATGTTTATGATAAAGTTGATGTAAATGGAAAAGATGCTCATCCTCTCTGGAAATGGCTGCAGCACAAGAAAGGAGGTTTCATCACTAACGGAATCAAATGGAATTTCACTAAATTCTTGATTGATCGTAAAGGAAATCCAGTTAAACGTTATGCTCCAACAGATGAGCCTAAGGTAATTGAATGCTCACTTCCTTCTGCATCAGCACTCTGCCTAGATTTCTCATATCATGTTGCTAATTTTTCTATTTTTTTCTCTCTAGACTTTCGTCACAGATATTGAGGCGGAATTGGCCAAATAATCAAACCCATACTCTGTCTATTAGCTGCGGCTTGGTCATTTGTAATCATGCATACATATTTACCCCATTTTTTGTTGCAGCACATTTCACCTTAAAATTATAAAACAAGAAATTTACTAGTTAAATGTAAAACTACCCAATATTCATAAAATTTAAAATATGCTGACAATTTATCGTTTAATTGTTCTAAAACAATGTTAAAATCTTTTCAATCTCTAATAAATGAATTAAAAACATTTAAATCGTAACTTTTAATTAATTCCAATTGCACTAGCAAGATTTAGGGCAGAACGGAAAAATGTTTGAAATGGTTTGATAAATTAATTTGACTGAACTTGTGGTTTTTTACCTTAGAATAGCAAAACTATAGCAGAATGGGATCAACTCTAAGCTTCATTGTTGAATTAAGGGATTTTATTATGACAGTCAACTTGAGTTTTTAATTAAAATCAGTGTAATTCAAATTTTGTTGACCTCAGTGTATTAATCATATTTGAAATAGCGTTTCATTCTTGATTATTGAAATTATCACGATTAATATTAACTGAGGAAAATCTAAGAGATATTGATTAGTTAAAGAATAGCTATTTACACTCTTTAGTCGAGCACTTCAATTTAAATTTAGCGCTAAAAATTCTCACTTGGAGGAGCTGCAGTAACTTTTGCTCGGAAACGGAAAAAACAAATTTGTGTGTTTCTGAATTCTGAATTAAGAGTCAATTTGATTTGTTCTTGTTTTGATAATTTTAATTGTTAACAGGTAAGTTTGCTAATTTTAATTAATTACTCCTTTTAATTATTGTTCTTTTGATCTAGTCTAACAGTATCTTCTTTATTTTCGTGTCTAGATAACATCAAACTTATTCAAAATGTCTGCCGCCGATAAGAAGTCCAAAAAGGCTATGGAGAGTATCAACTCCAGGCTAGCCTTAGTAATGAAAAGTGGAAAATATTCCATGGGATACAAGCAAACGTTGAAAACGTTACGATCAGGCAAAGCCAAATTAGTTATAATCGCAAATAACACACCTTCTCTAAGGAAAAGTCTAATCGAATACTACGCTATGTTGGCAAAAGCTGGAGTTCACCATTATTCTGGTAACAATATCGAGTTAGGAACAGCATGTGGTAAATACTTCAGAGTTTGTTCTCTTAGCATTACTGACCCTGGTGATTCTGATATTATTAAGAATGTGCCTGCTGAAGGTGGACAATAATTATGATTAAAGTTTTGCTGATTAACATTTATTTAAACGTTGTTTTGTGAAAATTTATTAACACTTGTCGCGGTCATGCCTTGTGCCTATTCTAGTATCATTCGCTTGATATATGTTCCAAATGTTTAGTTATAATAAATATACTGACAGAGAATTGATGAGTTGTGTTTACTCGACTATAGAGTTGATTTTGATCTTCGATCCTCGTTCAGGTTCTTTTCTACGAGATTTTAGTGAGGTTTCCTGTCAAAGCTTTAGTTTTGCCCTTTCAGTAATTGTAGATCACATTGACTAGTTTTTTAAATGAATTTGATGCTGACTATCATCTTCTCTTAAGCTTGTTTAGTTTTTAAATACCTTGAATTGAATGATAATCTATTTGAATCTATTTAAAGTTGATATTTGGTAAATAAATTTTGTACTTTAATGAACAGCATTGACAATAGGTTGATTGAAAATTATTTTCATATACTTTTTTCTGCATATTCATCAATTTTTGTCAAAATTTCACGCAACTTATTGGTAATTTTTGATTGTATTGTTAATACTCGGTAAATTAAACAAATTTCATTACATTTTACAAGTTGATATAAAAAATGAATTGATTTATGTTAGATCATGATTAGAGTCCATATTTAACTTATTATGGAATTTTTTGGAATCATTAGACGTTAATTTAACTGGAATTAATTGATTTAACTAAAAATTTGAAAATTATAACTGGAAGAGCGTTCATAACGTGAAATTCTGATTTTGAGTAATTTTGGACAACACTCCCCATCATCAATCTTATCGCACAAAACTTAATTCATGGTAAATCCTTGACCAAAGAATCCAATCTATTAATTATTGGTGCGAACATTTTTGGTGGCCGATTCAGGATGAATGAACCTAAATTTAGAAGCAGTTGCAATGGTTCAGGCCATTCCTCAATTGCTGTCTCCACTGCTATTTTTTTTGCTCGCGAATGTGCTTTGAGTTTATTAGCCTCGATGCCAACAAATTTATATCTTTCACTGAACAAATAATCGATTGATTTGTTCGTGAAATTTTCTTCAAAAATATGTGATGATCGGTTCAAAGCATTTAAACGACGTCTAACAAAACATTTAGCTTCGTACAAATGGTAAACTGTAAAAGGTGGTAGATCAATGGCGCAGCTATCAGTTTCGAATGATTGCCCCATAAGGCTGGATAAATTGCTTTTGAAGTCTTTAGTTAAAAAATAACCTGGAAACAGAAAACAAATTTCGGTGAAAAAATTAAAAACTAGAAGTCAACAAAACATACGTTTCGATCCAAATGAAGAGTCTATGCCGAACATAGCATTTGATATTTTGTCCCGATGTACACGAACAACTTCAATATCAAACACATTGAGAGCCAACCTGAAAGAGAAAGTGAGAAAAGATAAGTTTGATTCACATACATAATCTAAGTTATCATCAATATTAAACTTACGATGGGTTGATAGGCAAGTAATGGTGATTCATCAATTTCCATAAAACACGAGTGTGATCAAGCCAATCTTTCCAGATAAAAGAATCATGAAAATTTTCTCGGACGAAATCAGAAATTTGAAATTCAATTTCATTATTAAGAATGAATAATTTCTTAAGAACAACAACTATTGAACAAAAAGAATAAACATCATAACATGGGATAATTTTAGCCTTCTCGTCAATCTTGAATTGCGGAGAAGCTTTAGCTATAACTTTCCAGTCGATCACATTTGCTACTATATCTATCAATTGGAAGGGTAGATTTAGTTCAAAAATATGTCTCTTCAACATCTCAATAAAATTAGGATGAGGAAGATTTTGAATGAAGAGAAATTTCTTTAATGTCACTGTATTTCTTTCTAAGGCTTCAATATTCACAACTTTACGAGGGTGCAAAACGTTTACATCGCCACCAGGTAGAAGAATCCATTCTTCTGGAAGAACCTTTGGAGCATTGAAAAAGGTTAAATGACCCAAATTAATCCAATGGATTATATCACTTGCATGAATATTATAATTACAGATTCTGAATGCCAACAAAATAAATTGTAGAGTTTTGTGAATGGTCATTCGTTCCACCGTTATATCGTCGGTGTTTCGAAGTATAGCTGGACCGTTTTTGTCTTTGTTGACAATTTTTTTTATTAGCAAGCTTCTCTTTGTCATATCAGGTAGCTTTTCCTCCGTAAAACCAGCCTCATCGTCTTCAGATTGGCTATTATCAGCATCTCCATTAGTGAGTTTGCTTGATTTTCCATATTTTGCATCTAATTCATTGACTAAATCATGGAAATTACCACCCTTATCGAATGTCTCTAAAACATTTCTTATCTCCTTCTTTTTACTTTTGTATTTAGCTTTCCATTGACGAGGACCTTTTAATGAAAGACCATTATTATAATCCTCTAGTGTAGATTCAATAGATTCTGACTTGAAAAGGGATTCAGGCTCTGATACACCAATCGTTAACATGCTGGAAAAGTTTGAGCGTTCGTCAAGAGAAGGCTTCTTTTCATTTGCATGGAAGTCAATAGGATCATTACCATACATGAAATCAGCGGGCCCATCTGAGATATTATTGAAATTTAAATCAGTTTCCATTTCTAGGTTCAACTTTTCTTCAGGTTCAAAATTTTCATCAATGTCATCAAGTGAATCGGCAATATCAAGATTTTCAGTATGAGCGACAAGAGAATTGTTTTCAGGCTCACCAGTTTTTGGACTACCAGAGTGACTCCGATTTAGATCCCCGATAATAATGTTTCGTAGCAATTTAGTGTTTCCAACTTTTAAATCCTCTCTTGATTTATGAGTCAAACTTAAAGGCTTCGTTACTTTCTCGAGACCTTGATCTATTAGTTGAATATCTCTTAAATGGGAGGTAATATTGACTTTTGGTTTTGATTGCTCTCTTCTAGTAAAGGCGACTTCACATTTAGATAGATATTCAGCCCATAAACTGAATAGAACACATTTGAATTGAGGTCCAAGGTTTAATTTATCTTCCAATTGAGAGCATTGGTGAGCTAAAATAACGTTAAATGCTTCCATGGTGGTCCAGGGTGGGCCAGTATCAGCCGCTTTTCTTTTTGTGGTTTTATCTCGAACCTCTCGTAATGTACTGACCGCGCCATCGAAATGACTTACTTCAATAGTTAACCCAGTAACTTGAGTCGAACATACAGAACAATAATAAAGAGCATCGATCTCCTCAAATACTGTCGAACCACATTGTTTACAAGATTTTTTCTGTTTTCCATCCATATCCTATCTTGCTTGATCTTAACCAGCATGATCGATGATTTGTATTAATTAATTTTCCATTGAATTTAATGGTTAATCGAGCACAATTACAAAAAAATGTTATTGAACTAAAGAGAAACGAAAAAAATAAAGGTAAGAAGGCATTGCTTGAAATAAAATTTAAATAATTTGAAATGAATATCAGTGTACTCACCTTTTTTACATTAGAAGATCCAATAGTATATTGAAGCAATTATCAATCTCGACAATAAAAGTCAATTCCAATGATTTAATACAAAATTGGTAGAGTATCTGGTAACACACACCTTTTTACCATTCCTAGAAGGTAAGAAAAGATGTTTACATTGAGTGAGCGAGGCAAGCGAAACATGCTTTTGGTTTAAACAAATCTCAAAGAGAGTTTATAAAGCTTATTATAGCCGAGAATCCAAAGAAAACTATGGCTGAGGTTAAAAATAAGCCTGTAAAATAAACAAAAATCAGAGAAAAGTGGAAAAATCTTTTCCAGGTCATGACTAATGATTAAAGAAAATTAGATGAACTATCAAGAAATAAAAACAAGATAGGAATAAGGATAATAGGCCAATGTCTAATATTGAGGAATATCCACAAAGAGTATAACTCTTTGGATATCCATGAAACAAGACCGATTCTGAGCAAATCTTCAGAGGGCGGCACCAACAACGCCGAGAAAATAACAATTTCCTACACAAAGTAAATAAAATTCCTCTCGTTATAAAGACATTGAGCTAGTATTTTTTTAAGATTAAAGTGTAAATTTTGTTTATTAATTTTTAACGTAATTAGTGAAATGGCCATAAGAAATTTCTCTGTTATCGCTGCTGCTTGTGAAAATTTTGGTATAGGTGTAAATAATAAATTACCATGGCGCCTTAAAAATGAGATGAATTATTTTACTCGGATCACCAGCTCAACTCAGGATAATTCCAAACGCAATGTTGTTATCATGGGTAAAAATACTTGGCTTTCGATTCCTGAGAAGTATAGACCTTTAGAAGGAAGAATTAACTTCGTTGTCAGTCGTTCAATCAAAGATAAACCTGATAAATTAGATGGTTTATTCAAGGATTTACAAACAGCCTTAGAAGCCGCATCAAGCTCAGATAAAGTGGAAAACATATTCATTATCGGAGGAGAGCAAGTTTATCGAGAATCTTTGAATTTTCCAGAATGCCATAAAATTTATCTAACTATTATTGATGCTAAATTTGACTGTGACACATTCTTTCCAAAATTTGATGAGCAGTTATTCAAAGAAATTGATGAACTTGGTGTTTCTAAGGAAATTCAAGAAGAGAACGGCTTGAAATACACTTTTCATGTTTATGAACGCCAAAAATAAACAAAAATAACATTGTTAAAAAATTTGAAAATAATTTGGAATTTGCTTTAATCCTTTTTTGACATAGTTTGTTATTTACTAGTTGATAGCATTTTTTTATTTGCTGCTTTCTTCTTCATCTGAGCAATTCTTTTGTCAGCTTTCGATAAATTAGCAGAAGTTGTTGATGGGACTGATGAACTTGTCGAGTTGGTGGTTGATGAAGATGATGATATTGATGCATTTAAATTAAATGGAGGTATGGATGACGATGATGATGATGATGTTATTGATGGATTGCTATTAACTGTGCTTGGAGATGAGACACAAGGGGATGATGTATTGCGACTAAGATTAGCAGCTAGACCAGCTAAACCAATTGGTTTGGTGGGTGTAGTTGGATTTTGATTAACAGGACCACTTGAGCCAGGTGATTGGGGAATTTTAATCTCCACCCTTTTAAAGGGTTGCATGATATTACTGGTGACAGTTGATGACGAGTGACTTTCAGCAGCTTTTGCCTTTATCAATTGAAAGGCCGTTTCACGGCCACTGTTCACAGCTGATTGAAAAGATGCAGAGCTTGTTAAAATAGGACTTTTATTATTTGCTCTAGCACTCTTTTTCGACGCTTTTTCCATATTTTTAGTACACTTGGCACAATACCAAACATTTCTTGGATCGCTAACATCTCTGTCAGTTATTGGGGGTTTATGACACTCTTGATGGTACAAATTATGACATTCTGAGCACTCAACAGGTTGATTACCAGGAGAAAAATCTAATTGTTTGCATACAATACAAGCGAGACCCATTTCGAGAGCGAAGTCGCCGACATCAGTAGATTCATCCTCGATGTCAGTAGCATCTGAATCTTCTTCTTTATTTACTTTTAATATAGGCTCTTCTGGAGTAATCTGAGGTGGAGAACTTTTTAATTTTACCGGTTCAGGACTGGGATTGCGTGATGATGGTGACGAGTGTGATTTATTTTTCTTTGCTTTTACTATGGCAGGAAGAGGCTTTAACAACATTAATTGAAAAAGAAAATCGAATAGAAAGAATAAAGAAAATGATTAGTTTGAGCAAAAAATTTAATCACATAGAATTTTGAAAGTTTTCGTTTAAAAATAATAAAAAACTTACCTTGGCCGGTCTCTTTTGGGGCTCTTTAATCTTACTCTCAGATGGCTTAATAGAATCGATTGTAACATTTTTATCCTGAGAGAAAAAGATGAAAATAAATTACCTATTATTATACAGAAATGAAGCAAATTAGGATTAGATAACAAAAAATCTTGATAATGACTTACAGTTTTAAGAGCTAGATATTCATCTAGGAGACTTTTTAATTGGTCAGTAGATGACTTTGAAGTAGAATGAAGAAGCGAAATAGCTTTACAAAACAATGGAGCAAATTCCGTATTGCTGGACATTTGAAGATAAAGTGAGAAAACACAGAATAACTCAGCAACATCAGCTTTGACATTAAACTAAACTAATACTCCAAAGGATTCCTTTCACAGGAAGCCAGACAGTGACAATCATCACGCATTCTCCTGCTCAAAGAGTAGCGCCTTGCAGGGGTAGATGCTTTAACTATCTTTCGCTCGGTTAAGTCAAGTCTATATACACAATCTCTTTGATGGTAAGTAAATTGAGTTTTTGTTATTTATTTTCCTGATTAGTTCACTTGCTAATTATTTTTTTCATTTTTCTTGCTACCTGATAGGCTAACAACCAACAATCACCTCCATCGCCTACTCCACCATCACCAACCATCGAGCTTCAGCCGATGGACCAAATGGTAAGTATCCGTTTTGCCTTTACAAACTGGCTATAGATGATGTGTTTATACTTTTATTTTCTTTTTCAAATTTGTTAAAAGGTTTCTGATGAACAGGCAACAGGAGCCATCAATGGACCTAAGACTCCTCAAAATCAAACATTTCCCACCCTTGATCGTAGAAGGACCTTTCAAGAAAGGAAAATTGGTCACCGACGTGTTGATGAGACAGGACAAGTGACTTACAAAAAAATTGAAACAAGTCAAATTTGTGGTTCAATACAGTTAGGTATTGGTTATGCCGTTGGTAGTATTGCTTCGAAACCCGAGAGGGACTTATTAATGCAAGATTTTGCTATGGTCGAGACAACGTCATTCCCAGCATCAGGAAGTAATATTACACCAGCTCATCATTTTACTGACTTCAAATTTAAAGCCTATGCTCCAGTGGCATTCCGTTATTTTCGCGATCTCTTTGGTATTGCACCCGAAGATTTCCTTCTCTCTGTTTGTAATGAACCTATGAGAGAGCTCTCAAATCCCGGTGCTTCTGGAAGTGTCTTTTACATAACAGCTGACGATGAATTTATTATCAAAACAGTTCAACATAAAGAAGCTGAGTTTCTTCAAACACTTCTCCCTGGTTATTATATGGTAAGTTCACCTTTATTTCCAAGAGGTGCTGGGTGGTGGATGATATTGATAACTTTTATTTCTTCTCTTTCAGAATCTTAATCAAAATCCTCGAACTTTATTGCCGAAATTTTTTGGTCTTTATTGTTATATTTGTAGGGGCAAAAATGTTAGAGTGTGTGTAATGAACAATTTACTACCATCATTTATTAAATTGCATCAAAAGTATGATTTGAAGGGCTCAACATTTAAAAGAAAAGCTAACAAATCCGAAAAAAGAAAAGGATCACCAACTTTCAAAGATCTAGATTTTTTGGATCATCATCCAGAAGGATTATATTTGGAAGCGGAAACTTATAGTGCGCTTATGAAAACCATTAACAGAGATTGTCGAGTTCTAGAAAGCTTTAAAATAATGGATTACTCCCTTCTAGTTGGTATTCACAATTTAGATCAAGCCAATAGAGAAAATAAAGAGCGAATCCGTGACAAGATGGCTTCAGTTGCCGCAGAAGCTGCTGCAGCGGCCCGTGGACGAGGTATAAGTGATATGAATACCGCTGGTAGTGATGATCTTAGCGAAAATGAAGATAAATTAGGTGATTTTAAACCAATTGGTGGTTCTAATGGGGATGGTAAAGCATCCAACCTCGCTAGAAGTAAATCCATAAATCGTCAGAGACTTGCAGCTTACTCAACTGCTATGGAATCAATTCAAGCTGAAACTGAGCCGATTGATGAAGAAGAGGATGTTCCGTAAGCACGAAACTTACACTTATTATATTATTTCATATTTTCTTCTTTTTACTCACCAGAGTATTTCAACCATTACATTTAATTTGTTAATTTATGATTAATCATTTTATCTTTTTATCTCTCTTTATATTTCTCTTCAAACAGGGCTGGTGGTATACCAGCTAGGAACAACAAAGGAGAAAGATTACTCCTCTTCATGGGTATTATCGATATTCTTCAAAGTTATAGATTAAAAAAGAGATTAGAACACACTGTCAAGTCTATAATAACCGATGGGGTAAGCATATAAAAATTATATTATATTATAAATGCTAATCGATGTAATTCTCGTCTCTGTCTTTCCTCTTTTACAGGATACAATATCTGTCCATCGACCAAATTTCTATGCTCGAAGATTTCAAGATTTCTGTGCTGATAAAGTGTTTAAAAAGATACCATCACGTAAGTATTATAGTCACAACACGGGTTTAAGTATTAGGGTGTAAGATTCGTAAATTGACTCTCCTCACCTCTGTATCTTTGTCTATTCGTGTCGTAACTAACCTTAACTCAAAAGTGGATTTACCAGAAATCAAAGGGCCTCATCGAAAATTTCGTACCTTGGTGTCTAGCTATATGGGTATGAGAGATATCATGATAACCACATCATGATCATGTTTACCACACTTAGAATTTTAATTATATTTACAAATCACTTGCTTGATTTTGGTTGACTTTTTTCGTTCGATTCTTTTGATTCTCTTAATCATCATTTTCTTCATTTAATTTTCACCCTAAATGCGTGTTTTCAAATCTATTTACTATTTTATTTTATCATCATAATCTATTTTTCATATTTTGTTCATGTCTATTGTCAAATTACCTTTTATCGTTTTCTTTACTCATTCAAATGTACTAATTGTTAATATCAAATGATCGTCTAATCATGTTCTTCGTCTGTCTTCTTTGTCTTTCCCTTTTCCCCTCCTCATGTCTTTTTTCATCTTTGTAGCTCTCAAGCATTCACCGTCTAAAAGGAAGAATACCTTCCAAAGATTCCAAAAATCATCCACATCAGAACAAGCTGAGATTAACAAACCAATTAGCCAAGTATCCTCCATTGAATCATCATCTAAAGACGTTCCTAGTACGGTTATGTTTATAACTAGTCTGTGATATTTTACCTTTAATTTGCATTTGTTTCCTTTCTCAAGATGCAATATAATAATTAGCTATCTATCAGGGAAAATCTCAATCAAAAAATTATCTAATTTAATGTTTTGCTCGAAAGTGATATAATTATCGTCAATGTATTGATCTCTGTTCATCAGGCACAACGACACCAGGTTCAAAGCCAACCATTCAAGCTCCTGCTATAATATCACAACAGCAAAGTGCACGATTCATGCTGACAAATCCCATTGTTTCAAGTGTTTCTGCTGCCGCTGCCGAAGCTGCTGCCGCTGCTGCTTCCTCCTCCCTCACAGCTACAGCCAGTTCCACTGCTACCACTGCAAGTATCACCGAAAGCTCATCATCACCAGCGTCAACCACATCGTCACCAACTAACTCTTCCCGACACAAATTACCCATCGAATCATCTCCAAGTTTGAGGACCGTGGTAATTAAACAAGCTGCTACTAGACAAAGTATTAGTATCGTTGAAAAGGGTGAAGCACCCACCAGGTATGTGTGCCTCTAACCTCTTCAAACGCTTTCATTGTTCTTCATTATGTTATGAATCCAGAAAAGCTAAATCGTTACGGCTAAAGCTCAGTATACTTCTAAGAGTTTTATATAAAAGAACTAGTTTATTTAACAAATTTTGTTCAAATCATTTGCCGTCTCTAGTTCGAAAGGTTTTAACACTAAATAATTTCAATTGACTGAATAAATTTTAGATAACACAGGTTTTCACACTTCATTCAATTTAATTTTAATCATAACATTCTTCTATATTTTTTCTGAATTGGTTGAAAAAACATCTGATTGTTATAAAATCACTTGCAAGATAAAAAGCTCTGCCGTCAATAATCATTGATCCCAATTATCAGACATAACACAAAAATACCATGATCTGGTTTCTTCTCTATCATGAACAATGAACACTTTTTCAGATACTGTTTTAATTTAATTCATCATTTACAGGTTATTTTCTGATTTTGTTAACAGTTGTAAATCAATTCTTTTTTCTTTTCATTCTTTCAGCGTTACATCAATTAATTTACAAACCGATAGTAATAGCAGTGTCACCTCTGGCATTGGGTCAACCTCACGGACTCTGACATGGACACCACCATTGAGTGTGGAACGAAGCACACCAACCAACACTGAAGGAACACCATCCTTGACAGAATCAAGTGAAAGCAGTGATATTGGTACATTCAATATGAATTTATTGTCAATTTTTGAATGATGTTATTTGAAACTAATCAATATTTTTTTCTTTTTTCTTTTCGCCCTAAAAACCACAACAAATTTTTACTCATTTGTGAATCCAGTAATGCCCACAACTCCACTCCGTAGTATTAGCAGAAGGTCTCATACATCAACTCACTCAACTGATTCAGGTGGAGATGCTTTCGCTGACGAAGAAATGGCAAGTAATAGGTTGGTCCAAGTGTCGAAATTTTGATTTATCTATTTGAAAAAATTTTTAAACTTGGAATTATGTAAATCGAATCAAAGAGCTGGTTAAAAATGTATTTACTGAAATATGAAACATTTTGAAAGTCGATGCTTATTTCATTTATAATTTATTTTATTGTTCTTACTGATGAATTATGATAAATAGGTAAACGGAGGAAAACAAAATCTCTTAAATATTTGGTAAATGATGTCAACATATCTGCAGCGCTTGTTACTACTCTTAAACTGACTGGTTGCATGTCATTGGCACTTGGAGCTGGTTTCTCTTCAGGATCTGATTGAAGTCTTTCCCATGGATCGTCTTCTTGTGTGGCTAATCTGTATTTAAATCTGAAGTTGGGTTCTTTAATTATTGTGTAAAGCCTCTCTGGATGATTGGTTATAATCCCATCAACACCAAATCTATCAAATCGAGAAGCAAAGGAATAAGGAGAAGCAGAATAAAACGAAACAATGTTGAAAATTAATATCAAAAATAGAAAGAGATAAAAAAATTCGGTTTCAAAAAGTGTTCAATTATTAAGCTTACTTGAGAGAAGCTCTGAGATTATGATGAAAATCAATTGTCCAATGATAAACTTTGTCAATCACTGGATCTGGAACCATACCGCTCCTCAAATCTCTTTTAGATACAACTTCATTCAACCTCCCAAGATTGTAAAACGGTGAAATGCAGTTTGAGCAACCATCTCCAAGCCAAATATTTTTAACAATCTCAATCCGTTGCCACATTGCAATTACATCTGAAACTTTATCGTTCATACCAACATCCCAACCGATTTTACTATTTAAATGGTCCATTTCACTGCTTTCCAATTCATTTTGAAATCCAAGCACAAAATCATAATCATAAACATGACCAATGGACAAGAGAAGCTTAATTTTAGATGTTGTTTTTCCAAATTCAAATAGATTTGAAACCACTTTTTGAGCTAAATCACTTCCAGCGTTGGCCTTGACAGAGGCAGGTAATGATGAAATTTTGAGGTCAAGAAACAGTAGAGCCAATTGTTTTTTGTAATTTGGATTCTCTGATGAACAAAAACACAACAAGTAAACACATGAGAATATTATTAGCAACATTGTCAACCATGGGAATCAAGGTATTGTAAAAAACGTAAAATACTTGTCAACATCCATCATTAAAACTCACTTCATCTCTCCAAAATTGACTTGATTATTGGATAAATTAGATTTATTGAAATTTGCAAAATTTGTAGTCTTTACTGAATTGAAATTTTTTAGGTGTGACTAAAAAGAAAATTAAATTTAAAATAATTGATTTACCTGGTTTTGTTATTTCACGGACGTGAGCGAGATAGGTTTCAATATCTTCTCGCTCAGTACAATGACGAAAACAATCACATGGATATCCATGGAAAGTGTACAACGCTGTTCCGTTGAGTGAAAAAGAAACATCCGCTTCAATGGCATTGGCACCGCGACTTAAATAAGTATCAATCTCTTTGATTGAGTTAACCATATGAGCAATGTTGTAAAGAGGTCTTTCACTGTTCACAGCCCCATGAATCACGGGTAACAGGGCTGCTAAGATGATTAAAAGCACTGGGCAAAAGTTTAAAAAATAATTTGTTGTCATAACAATTGGTGGTTAAAAGTTTCACAAAAAATGATGAAATGAATTTTCAAGTTCAAGTATTGACTAAAGTTGCAGGTTTTTTGATGCTTTCATTTGAAGGTTTGTTGTTTCCTTAAACAAATCAAAATTTCATCTGAGCTTTTTTAAAAAGATCCAAGATAAAAACAGGTAGAGACGGAAAAAATTCAGACAATCCCGATGAGAAAGGAAGATGAATTGAGGGAGAAGAAAAAAAGTAACAAGTTCCGCCTATTTCCTCTATCTTTCTTTCTCTCTCTTATTCAACATTATCATTATCATGATGATGATGATCATCACCACCACCAACAACAGCATCATGTTGTTGTTTGTAATCAACGAAACATCACCTTAATCTTTGCAAACTGCTATTCTTTACCCTCTTAGCATCTAATAACCTAAAGGTAACTTTTCCTCTTTCTCCTTCTTTCTCTCTCTTCTTGCAATTTAACCGCTCAGGGGTGGATCCTTACCTTTTCAAGTCAACAATTGTTAACAGCAAAATTCAGAGAAGTTCATTTTTTCTTACTTTTCTTTACTTTCTCACCGTGAGTTACATGTTTGTGTTTTGTTGTCTTGAGTAAGAAGCAAGAACAAAAAACATTTTACTCAATTTTGATTTATGATTTGAATATTTATTTAGATCAACATACAATTCAAAACACAGTTGATTCTTGATTAAGTTTATCGGTAAGGTTAGGTAGCGAGTGGTATTTTCCGGCCTGACCGATCTTTAAGCTTTTAAGTGGGCAAAACATTGAAAACAAAAGGGCAACAACTTTGACATTGAAACATGCCTTGAAAACAGCTAATCTTGATAACAGTTACTATCTAAACTAAACCTCCAAATGTAAGCCTTATAAAATGAGATTAAATGCTCATAAAATTTTGTTCAGATCGTAAGCATGACAGAGGATTGAGTAAAATCGCTAAATGATGATAAAATTTGAACATAAATTCGTAAATCTCCGTAAATCGTAGACTCTCCTCACCTCTGTATCTTTGTCTATTCGTGTCGTAACTAACCTTAACTCAAAAGTGGATTTACCAGAAATCAAAGGGCCTCATCGAAAATTTCGTACCTTGGTGTCTAGCTATATGGGTATGAGAGATATCATGATAACCCCATCATGATCCTGTTTACCACACTTAGAATTTTAATTATATTTACAAATCACTTGCTTAATTTTGGTTGACTTTTTTCTTTCGATCCTCTTGATTTTCTTAATCATCATTTTCTTCATTTAATTTTCACCCTAAATGCGTGTTTTCAAATCTATTTACTATTTTATTTTTCATCATCATTTATTCAATCTATTTTTATATTTTGTTCATGTCTATTGTCAAATTACCTTTTATCGTTTCCTTCACTCATTCAAATGTACTAATGTTCTTCGTTCGTCTTCTTTGTCTTTCCCTTTTCCCCTCCTCATTTTTTTCATCTCTAGCTCTCAAGCATTCACCGTCTAAAAGGAAGAATACCTTTCAAAGATTCCAAAAATCACTCACATCAGAACAAGCTGAGATTAACAAACCAATTAGCCAAGTATCCTCCATTGAATCATCATCTAAAGACGTTCCTAGTACGGTTATGTTTATTACTAGTCTGTGATATTTTACCCTTCATTTGCATTTGTTTCCTTTCTCAAGATGGAATATAATGATTAGTTATCAGGGAAAATCTCAATAAATCTCAATATATCCAATTTAATGTTTTACTAAGTTATATAATCATCGTCAATCTATTGATCTCTGTTCATCAGGCACAACGACATCAGGTTCAAAGCCAACCATTAAAGCTCCTGCTATAATATCACAACATCAAAGTGCACGATTCATGCTGACAAATCCCATTGTTTCTGCTGCCACTGCCGAAGCTGCTGCCGCTTCCTCCTCCCTCACAGCTACAGCCAATTCCACAACTGCACTCATCACCGAAAGCTCATCATCACCAGCGTCAACCACATCGTCACCAACTAACTCTTCCCGACACAAATCACCCCACGAAACATCTCCAAGTTTGAGGGCCGCGGTAATTAAAAAAGCTGCTAATAGACAAAATATTATTACCATTGAAAAGTATGAAGCACCCACCAGGTATGTGTACCTCTAATCCCTTCAAACACGTTCATTTTCTTCAAGTTTTACTATTTTAATTTGTTTATCATTCATAGGTTATTTTCTGATTTAGTCGATAGTTGTGGAACACCGACCAACACTGAAGGAACACCATCCTTGACAGAATCAACTGACTCAGGTGGAGTTGCTTTCACTGACGAAGAAATGGCAAGTAATAGGGGTAATAAGTAATAGGGTAATAATATAATTTATTTTATTGCTCTTACTGATGCATTGTGATAAATAGGTAACCGAAGGAAAACAAAATCTCTTAAATATTTTGTAAATGATATAAACATATCTGAAGCGCTTGTTACTACTCGCAAACTGACTGGTTGCAGTTCATTGGCACTTGGAGCTGGTTTCTCTTCCGGATCTGATTGGATTCTTTCCCATGGATCGTCTTCTTTTGTGGCTAATCTATATTTAAATCTGTAGTTGGGTTCTTTAATTATTGCAGAAAGCCTCTCTGGATGATTGGTTATGATTCCATCAACACCAAATCTAGCAAGGATAAAAGAAAGAAAAGAAGAAATAAAAATTTTGTTTTCAAAAAAGTGTGAAATTAGAGTGTGCTTACTTGAGAGAAGATCTCATATTATTATGAAAATCAATTGTCCAATGATAAACTTTATCAATCACTGGATCTGGAACCATACCGCTCCTCAAATCTCTTTGAGATACAACTTCATTCAACCTCCCGAGATTATAAAAAGGAGAAATGCAGTTTGAGCAACCATCTCCAAGCCAAATATTTTCAACAATCTCAATCCGTTGCCACATTGCAATTACATCAGAAATCTTGTCGTTCATACCAACATCCCAACCGATTTTATCATTTAGATGGTCCATTTTACTGCTTTCCAATTCATTTTGGAATCCCAGGACAAAATCATAATCAAAAACATGCCCAATGGACAATAGAAGCTTTATTTGTGATGTTGTTTTTCCATATTCAAATAAACTTGGCACCACTTTCCGGGCTAAATCGCTTCCAGCGTTGGCCTTGACAGAAGCAGGTAAGGAGGAAATCTTGAGGTCGAGAAAAAGAAGCACCAATTGTTTTTTGTAATTTGGATTGTCTGATTAACAAAAACACAAAAATTAATCACATGAGATTATTATCGTTAGGTATTTTAAGAAACGTAAAATACTTTTCAACCTTCATTAAAACTCACTTCATCTCTCCAAAATTAAATTTAAAATATTTTACTTACCTGGTTTTGTTATATCTCGGACGTGAGCTAGATAGGTTTCAATATCTTCTCGTTCAGTGCAGTGTCGGAAACAATCACAAGGATATCCATGAAAAGTGTAAAGTGCTGTTCCGTTTAGCGAAAAAGAAACATCCGCCTCGATTGCATTGGCACCGCGTTTCAAATAAAGATCAATCTCTTTGATGGAGTTAACCATGTGAGCAATGTTGTAAATCGGTCTCACAGCACCACGAATGATGGGTAACAGGGCTGCCAAAAGAATTGTTAAATAACAATTTGAAAAAAATAGTTTCATTGCTGTTGGTTTGTTGTTTCTTAAAACTTTTACAAAAGGTCCAAAACAGGTAAGGATTGACTAAAACCGAATGAGAAAGGAAGATGAGTTGAGGGAGAAGTCCTCAATCTCTCTTTCTCTCTATCATCACTAATCTGGTAACTTTTCCTCTTCTCCTTCTTTCTCTATTTCTTGTACTTTAACCCCTCAGGGTAAATCCTTTCTTTACCTCTCTGTCTCTCTGTTATTGTCAATAGATGGTGGCATTCACCGTCTAAAAGGAAGAATACCTACAAAAAAATTGAGACAAGTCAAATTTGTGGTTCAATACAGTTAGGTAAGTGATAAATGGTAAGTATCCGTTTTGCCTTTACAAACTGGCTATAGATGATGTGTTTATACTTTTATTTTCTTTTTCAAATTTGTTAAAAGGTTTCTGATGAACAGGCAACAGGAGCCATCAATGGACCTAAGACTCCTCAAAATCAAACATTTCCCACCCTTGATCGTAGAAGGACCTTTCAAGAAAGGAAAATTGGTCACCGACGTGTTGATGAGACAGGACAAGTGACTTACAAAAAAATTGAAACAAGTCAAATTTGTGGTTCAATACAGTTAGGTATTGGTTATGCCGTTGGTAGTATTGCTTCGAAACCCGAGAGGGACTTATTAATGCAAGATTTTGCTATGGTCGAGACAACGTCATTCCCAGCATCAGGAAGTAATATTACACCAGCTCATCATTTTACTGACTTCAAATTTAAAGCCTATGCTCCAGTGGCATTCCGTTATTTTCGCGATCTCTTTGGTATTGCACCCGAAGATTTCCTTCTCTCTGTTTGTAATGAACCTATGAGAGAGCTCTCAAATCCCGGTGCTTCTGGAAGTGTCTTTTACATAACAGCTGACGATGAATTTATTATCAAAACAGTTCAACATAAAGAAGCTGAGTTTCTTCAAACACTTCTCCCTGGTTATTATATGGTAAGTTCACCTTTATTTCCAAGAGGTGCTGGGTGGTGGATGATATTGATAACTTTTATTTCTTCTCTTTCAGAATCTTAATCAAAATCCTCGAACTTTATTGCCGAAATTTTTTGGTCTTTATTGTTATATTTGTAGGGGCAAAAATGTTAGAGTGTGTGTAATGAACAATTTACTACCATCATTTATTAAATTGCATCAAAAGTATGATTTGAAGGGCTCAACATTTAAAAGAAAAGCTAACAAATCCGAAAAAAGAAAAGGATCACCAACTTTCAAAGATCTAGATTTTTTGGATCATCATCCAGAAGGATTATATTTGGAAGCGGAAACTTATAGTGCGCTTATGAAAACCATTAACAGAGATTGTCGAGTTCTAGAAAGCTTTAAAATAATGGATTACTCTCTTCTAGTTGGTATTCTGGGCTATCAAGTTTCTATCCGAATGACAAAAAGAGAGAAATTCAAGAATCCCAAATGGAAACGAAATAAACTGATCACTAAACCATTAACTTCCTGATTGATTTTCACCTCCAAATAGCTGTTTAAGACATTAGAATCAACAAAAAATATTTTGTTTCTTTCACTCAACATGAATTTTTTTCACTTCTCATCTCATTGCTTTGCATAATTATTAACTTAAATGTTAAAAAAAAGGTCTCAACACAAATATATCAATGATTAAGATGTTAATGTTTAACCATTTAACCACGAGTCTTGAAATTTGATTTTGGTTAATGAATAAAAGCAACACCAATTGACCTGATTTGGTCCATAAGTTAACTTGTAATCAACTTGATAATATCATGAAGAGTCATTTTGTCAGTGGTTATTTACAATTTACGTTATTCTGTTTAACAATTAACTTACTCTCCGGTCGACCTGAAGCCGATTTATCAACCTCGGAAGAGATAATTGATGGTAAGTTAATAACAGTTAGTTAACACCCAACAGTAAAATTAACCAATTATTTAAAAGAGACCAAAACTTACTCCTAATGATACTTAATCAATCAAAAAGTGTTCCTTGATCAAAGCTATTCGTACGAAGATTTGTATTGTCAATCAAAAACTAATGATCTAACAAACAAATACAATTCCATCAAATTCGTTGTGTTTGTTAATCTTCAGAGTTTCTCATGAAAAGCAAAGAAAGTTTCCCAAAGAGAAAGTAAATTTAGATTTCAATCAAATTCTCGTTGTAATTATTATCCAATTTAATGTCATCGACCTGTTGATACTCAACTCTGTATTGCCCAGTTTGTGGGTCACTTTTACCGTTCTCAGGATTGAAATTGAATACAATTAGAAAGCTGTTAATGACGGAGAAAACGGGCGAAAATAGAAACATCAAATGAGCCTTTAATTAATTTGATGAATTGTAATCACGGTCAAGGTCGATTAATATGTAATATGGTAATAGGTGCACGAAGCTAACGAGGGTAAACAATGCAACGGGATAACGTGCTGATATCGGAATGACCCGTTAACCTTAGTGTATTTATATATTTATTTACATTTAATGTAATATTGAAATAATAAGCTGTTAAAATTGAGTTTATGATAAGTTATTTTCATTTTCAATAAAAAATTGTATGCAAACATTTTGGTGTTTTGGGTTTTGAGTATCAACATAAGATACAGGTTCAGATAGTTGTACAAAGATTTTTAGATGAATAAGAGGTAATAAGAAGCATCAAGGTTACCTGGAAATGCTGTTTATTCATTAATTACTCGTGATAGCCTTGAAGGAACGAGTGAGTTGAGGAATCGCCGCTATTTTATGCTTTGCGCAACAACAAACAGTCTAAAGTGATCTACAGTCAATGAGTTGATGAGAAGCAAGAGTAATCATGTAATCAGGGAATAAAGGTGAAATTGAAAGAAAGAGAGAAAGAGAATGATAAATGAACGGAGAAAGCCCTTTTCATCATGCTGTATATCAATTGAAAGGCCAAGGGCAAGTTAAAAGTAATGAAAAGGAGAAGGTTTAAGCTTCAAATAATTCAACTGATTAACAAATTTGAAGGCCTTGAATGGCGCTTTTCACGTTTTTTTGTCACTTCTAAAGATAACACACAAAGCGATCTCATTCGGAAATAGAAACAAAATTGATTTAAAACTGCACTCTTACTCAATACTCTGGTTAGTGTATTACAAAGCTTAAGATTAAGATCAGACTGGGAAAGGATTAGTGAAGTTTAAATGAGTCAGTTCACTGTCACTTCTCCATCAAATCTTATAATCTTTACCTGAGGAAAGATGATTGTCAGAGTTTTTTCGTTATTTTGGTCAAAATTCAGTTGAGTTATCATTGTAAAACTTTTACGTGATAGATTTATGATTCAATGACAATTCAATTTCTCGTCCATAAAAAGTAATATCCATCAATGAAGCTTTTCCACTCAATTCAATTTCAATCTAACAAGTTTGTAAAGTGAATTTACGTTGCCTAACCTCAGTAGACTGGAAATAAAAGAGTGAGAAATGATGAACTAATCATGTTACTGATCATGTTATCTGTTACTCTGGTCATCCATTTTCCTTACAATTTTCTTCATTTCTTCCACTTCTTTATTTACTTCCATTCTTGAATTACATTAAATGTGATGGAATGTCCATTTGTTGTTGATAATTCTAACTCTAATATACCTATCATTGTTAAAGATAATCAGAAGGGAAAAAAAGTCCGCTGGACAAAACACGAAATTGGCCTTAATGTAACTTTTGCTTGAATAAAAAGGACTGAATAGAAGAAGAAAAAGAAAGAAAGAAAAATACATTTGACTCAACATGGAAACAGGTTGTCTTTGCCTTTCAACTTGAAAATCAAATTATCTTTCAATCTGATAGTTTGAGTTGATTCTTCGTTCATTAAAATTTACCGTGATTCGAACCAGAATTTTGACTCTACAAGATCAGTTCATTGCCTTTTTGCTGTTTCACTTTTGTCATCAAATTACTTTTATTATACATGTAAACCAACAAGGCCAAGGCCAGGTTGAAACGGCAACAAGTTTCTTCCTCTTTACTTTTCCTGGTCAAATTGAAGGTAAACCAGGGTAAGAAGATGAGTCTAAATAACCGTTAATAACAATAAAAACAACAACAATATTGTGATTATGATAATACAATGAGAAAAGGCAATGAATAAAAGAGTGGAAAAGGTTGATAATGAAAAGCTCATTGTAATAATATCTCAACTGAACAGCTCAGAATGAACAAAATCACATTTAGAAACGTCATTGTTCAAAATGGTGACTCTTTTAGTATAATAATGCATTAAAATATAAAAAAAGTGATCATTAAATTCTAGATGAGAACCTTGATTGTCCTGCTCTACCCTTACATATACAGTAATATTTGAGAGTAAAAATCATTTCCAAATGAATCCGATTCCATCATGTTTATTATAAAAGCTCATTTCAACGGTTAGTCAATATTGTCCTACCAATATTGATGATTTAGTATTTTTTTCCTTCTTTTTTTATGTGAAATGGCTTTGAATTTTTACCTTCTCCAAATAATATCAATTGTTCCCGTTTCTTCTTCATACAGTGATTCTTTTACCGTTATGCTATTCAACAATCAGGTAATTCTGGCTTTTAGGTCAACCTCTTATGGATTTAACTTGTCTTTAGATTTATGTTGTCAGAAATTCTTGACAACATGCAAACTTTACTGGAAAGTTCAGTGTAAACGGCAATAAAAGGATTGAGAGGGAAACAAAAACAAAGCATAGATAATCTGATTGATCATTGAAGGTTTTACAGGCGAAGGCAACAAAAGCTTTACCTGATTCACTCTTGATTAGGCTACATATAACAGCTTTTTTATTGCCTCATTTGGTCAATTTAACCATTTCTTCTCATGTTAGAGCAAACCTTATTCAATATGGCCAACAGCTTTCGGATAATTTGCTGTAAATATTTTTATATTAAGAAAACTTCAGTGAAAATCAAAGCAAATTTTTATAGATTTTAAGTTTTTATTCGATGAAGTGTACTCATAAATGTCGTCGAGTCTGAATGTCACAAATATCTTATCTATACTGATACGATCTCTGAATTGATAGATTAGGCTCTCAGTAGATTGATATTGATTTTAAAAGTCAATTTGCTATTTTGATCTTGCCTGATCTTGATTTTTATCGAACAAGCTCTAAAGCAGAACAATTTTAAAATTTTCTCAGAGAAACAAATTGATCGAAGAGCATCGGAAGTTCATTTTAATCTACTCTTTGATGTGTCATTTAATGAATTTTAACACTTTTCCACATTTGCATTTCTTTTCTTTGGCTTACAGATTTAACAGAAGATGATGGTTCATGTGTTTATAATGAAGAAATTTATGAAAATCATGAGAAATGGAATCCTGATGACTGTACCTCGTGTGATTGTTTCCAAGGCAAAGTTGATTGTGTTAAAATTGATTGTCCACCTTTAAATTGTTTGGGAACATTGAAAACACCCGAAGGTTTATGTTGCCCGATTTGTGTTCCGGAAAGTGCAACCATTTCTAATTTCTCATCAACTTGGAATCAACCTGAATCAACTTCAAATCCGGCTACCGAGACAGACTATTATGGTGAGAATGTTGATGAGCTGGATGAAACAGAAGACACTTCTGCCAATCAGCCTTCATCTTCAACAATTTCATCAACAACCACGACAATCATGTCCACAACAGATGCACCATTTAAAGTCACTTCACCACCAACAACACCTATTACAACTACAACTGCAACAACGACTACCGTTAAGTCAACATCTACTGTAAGTTACTTCATTTAATACACAACTTCGATTTTAATCAACTAATCTGGTTCAACCTTTTGCTATCAGGTTACATGGGAAAGTTCATCTGATCAAAGTGAAGCCATTCAGACATCCAGATCCGCCAATAAACAAAATGTTACCTCCATTTTTCCACCAATCTCAAGAGATATAAGAGTAAACATTGTTTAAAATTGTCTTTTTTCGAATCTAATTCAGAAACTGGCTTCAAATCAATCTTTTCAGTGGAAATTATTTAATTAAGTGAAATGTGATTGCTCACTTTGCCTGATTTGTGTTTTGATCAAGTTGCAAATTTCAATCTCTATTTATGTTCAGTCTAATTTTCTCATGCCTTTAAGATACGCCTTTGCAAATATCTTATCATTTCCTGAGCAAATGTTAATGAGTAAAGTCCATTTACTGAGATATCAGAAAAGTCTCCCAGAGATGGATTAGATGGATTAGGTGTAAACGATTACATGAGAAACTTGTTAAACCAGTAAAACCCTTCAGATAACAATGTAGATTCAGATGATTGATCTCATCAACTTGATATAACCTTATATCATGTCCGTCATCTTGATCATCACATTTCAAAACTGGTCAATCGAAAGTGTTTATTTTACTCTAAATTAAATGATAACTTTATGATCTATTTGATTGAATTAAAGTTCAACCCTTTATATACTAATATCAGTGATAATAATTTTTATTTTCTCGTTCTTCTTTTCAATCTTTTTATTCTTCTCCAGATTTCAACGGAACTTAGAGGCGATCTTGAAAGTTTATCACCAGTTAATCAATTGAATCAAGTAAGTCAATTGTTCTTTTCATGAATGGTCAATCGCACAACCAGGAAAAAAACTCAAATTGAAACAAGGAAGAAGAAGAAAGAGGAACAAACCATTGAATAGTAATCATATCCAAGTTAGAAAGGTCATTCTCTTAGCATCTTAAAATCAATTTACTATGTCTTTTTGTCTCCCGTTGACCAAACCTCAAAGTAAAAGCCGAAAAACGCCATTGAAATCAACTGATCAATCATCAACTCTAGTTGAAAATAAGCGCATTAAGTGGCCTTCATTTTTATCACTAAAAGGATGATTCCTATCATTTGAGCTTCTTGTATATAAACATAATTGGCTTGATTTGGTTTCAAGAATCATATCAAGTCCATCAGTTTGAATCGCTATTTCACAAGCATTTCATGATTGACTAGCTTGAAAATGATTCCAATTTGAATGAAGCAAAAAGAAATGAATCTTTCGGTTAAATCTCAATGGTTTTGTTTCAAGCAAACATTAAAATTTTGAAGTTGAATGTTTGAGTTGAATCTTGAAGCGAATGAAATGTTAACATCAAATTGAATTCAATTTTGTTTCAATTTCAATCCATTTTCTGTTTGTTTTTTGTTCTCTAATTTTATTCTTCTTCTCTCCTGTTTATCATGTTAATAGGCTAAAATATTGGAAC
This sequence comes from Tetranychus urticae, assembly GCF_039701765.1. Classification (NCBI taxonomy): domain Eukaryota; kingdom Metazoa; phylum Arthropoda; class Arachnida; order Trombidiformes; family Tetranychidae; genus Tetranychus; species Tetranychus urticae. Next base: position 339,998 of record NC_142959.1, read on the forward strand.
CCGGAATCCATATATCAACACCAAATTCCAGTCAATCTGAATCTTCACCTCCTGGTGATGTAAGTTATTATTCATTTTTCACTGTTTCTCTTGTATTCCAGTTTGCCCTTGATTCATTGACCGTCAACTTTTTTTTCTCAAACCTTAAATGCTATTATAATTCTTTGTGGTCAACAATTAACCTAACCTTTAACCTGACCTTTTCCATTTTCCCATAAACTCACATTCCTAATCACTTTACCCTGTCTTACAATCAATCTGATTGTCGACCAAATTCAAATGCTTCCAACTTTACCTTTCTAGACTGGGTAACCTAACTAAATATATCCTGTCTCTTAATTAATGGTCATCTAGTTACAGTTTTAGATCGGATTAAGGCCACTTAGATTGAATTACAATTGAAGGTTAACAATAAAGCAAAGAAACATCATGTTAAGGATCATTTACTTAATTTTAAAGGCATCACTAAACAGATCATTAAATGTAAATAAGTGTATATCAATGATGGTTGGTCAGTTGATACACATTTAAATGATAAAAATTTGTCACTCCAATTATGAAAAGCTCATCTAATCATGAAAAATGTCTCTAATCTGTTTAAATAAACAAAAATTTATCCCAAAAGTAGGTTTTCATTTGTCTTTTTGTCAAAAACAAAGCTAAATATCGCCATTGAAACCTTAATTTAATTAATCTAATTGATCTTGTTTAATTGAATTACGATTCCCATCACTTGGGGCAATGTCAAGGTTAAACAATCAAAATAACTATCAAAAAGCTAACCTAAATTGCGACCCAACAAAAGTCACGATCATTCAAATTTGAAACAATAAAAAATGTTGTTTAACCATTTATGGTGATCATTGAAATTAATTAACAATCAACTTTCTCAATCATAATTCATTCAGCTTCAGCAATCTTGAGCATCTCAATGAATGGGATTTAACACAAGTTTAACATTGATTTTCACAAACCAACTTGATTCATCAACTTGAGCAAACATGAGAAAAATTGAATTGGAATGAGAAAAATATGGAAAATAAAAATTGAAAATTAACCTTTAATTGTTTCCCTTTTGAATCAATTTGAAATAAAGTTAACGATGATTGATTGCAAGACTAGTCTTGTTAGATTGAGAATCAACTTTTACAATCTATTGATTGATGTAAACTTTCACCTTAAAACTTGTTTCAACTCATTCATTTCAATGGGAACATCGTGATTCTAATCATTAAAGTAACTTGATATAAAAATGCTGATATTATATTGTAACTTGATCAGTTAATCATTTAAAATACAAACATTGTATTAACATTGAAAAGTCAGATAAACATTAAACTGATAACAACCAAAATCCGAAACCCAAAACTAATGCAATTGACATTTAACAAGAAATAAAATAGGATTAAAGTTGATTAAGATAATTTGAAGGATTAGACACTAATTTCAATTATTAGTTGAACCGGTTCAGATGATTTGCGATTAACGATCATTTTGTATCATTAATCGAATTATTATTAAACACTTATTTTGGTTCAACTTGTTTCAAAATGAAATTATTATTTCAACAACAATTAACAATAAATTGATGAATGAGATTTAATGATAAAAACAAAGGTCATGAATCAAGCAATCAAATGATTTGAATAAAAATTAATATTTTTCATCGCAATTAACCTTGAATAAGATGTTTAATTGTCATTTCAATTCAACAGTTAACATTGTCACCAAATTTTAATAATTTTCCTATCATTTTATTTCCAGTTAACAGCTTGGTTCCAATCAGTTGCTGCTTCACAAGGAACCGGAAACAATGAGAAAGGACCTTCCATTGAACCATTTAATTATATTCAACCTCAAATTGTAAGACAATTAACTGATTAACAATTAATGAAGAAGAAAACATTAGAATGGAATGGGCAAAGGGAGAATGTAAAATTGAATTTCAACCCACAAATTGATGTTAAATTGCAAGGGAAAGCAATTCTGAGAGTAATCACAATTTCACCTTTAATTAGGAACAAAACGCAAAAAGCAAAATTTTAATTAATACAAGTTAATATTAAAAAATAGTTTCAAGACAATTTGATGAAAGTAAGCTAAATAATGGACCAAAATTCATCATGTTTCATCTTGATTGCAGTTGGTAATAAAGCAGCAGGGAAAGAGAATCACGATTCCGTTTCCGAAACACTGAAAACAATTTGATTCATCCTCATCATCTTCATCAGCATAATTTATTGTTGATGATTAGGTTGATGAGGATGTTGATGGTAATGCTGTTTATTAGTGATCATCTTGTGAGAGGTAAAACTGGACAATTAAGTTGACTTTTAATATTGGACAACAATGTGATTCAAAACGTGTTTGTAGTTAACATATTTCGTGATTTAACTTTTTTTTCACTCATTTTGCTATTCCATTCAAGAGCACCAAATTTTGGCCTCAACTCTTTATGTTGTTATTAATAGTTTGAGCTTCGCTCTCACTCGTATTTAACCCTAACAATTAACAGCCGTTTCACTTGATTAAATCATTAAACCATTGAGTGTTCGTTTAAACCCATAAACCTAGAAAACGCAAAGTAAATCTTTTATTTAACAATTTTCAAGTTCAGTTTTGGTTTTGCTTTGTTTTTCAATTTGACAACGTTTAGTTGTGCTCATTGTAGTTGATTATTAATGCTATTAACTCCGATAATTAAACAATTTCATCATTTCGGTTTGCTTCATTTGCATAATTTTGCTTTTAACTGATTAACATTGGCACATTTATTTCAAGTGTTGCTCACTTTTCGCTTTGTTTTCGTAAGTCAGTCTTTTCATGCAAATTTATTCTTGCTTGTTGTTGCTGATTAAAATGCTTCATTTGGAAATTTTCATGGATTGAACACATTTTTAGAATGTATTTTGTTAGTTTTTGGTGGTGAATCTTTGATAGCAATCAGCAATAACCAGAGAATGTTTTGTTTAATTGCAAAGTAAATTACAAGAACATTTCAGGAATCAAATTGAAAATTTTAAATGAATAATTTGTTTTTTTGCCAGAAATATGCTGACCATTTATTGAAGCTCATCGCTTTATTTTTTATTCATTCGCTATAAACACATATTGCAATTAAATTATCAAAGATTCACTTTATGCTATGATCCAAGATTGGATATGATAGATTTGTCTAATTTTACGATCATTGCCTTTGTGTCGTTTGTATTAATTATTGAATGATTTGTATCAATACAACAATACAATGAAAATGGAGTTTTAATGGTATGTAATGCCATCTAACGGGTTTAAATTTAAAGTCATGAAATAACGTTTGATGTTAAAGTTTACAGTTATTTAGTTCGTTAATATGCATTTTATTTTTGTTCTTAACTTTTTAAGGGACCGACTGGTCCTCGCGGCCCTGCAGGACCAATGGGACCACCGGGTCCACAAGGATTTCCTGGTCCTAGAGGTGAACCTGGTGAACCTGGTCCACCAGGATCGCCTGGTATTCAAGGCGAACGTGGTCTACCCGGTGCTAATGGACGTGATGGGGAAATTGGTCTCGATGGTAAGCCTGGAAATCCTGGACCACCAGGAGCAGTTGGGCCAAGAGGAACACCAGGAATACCAGGAATTCCTGGTCCAAAAGGACACAGAGGTTATCCTGGGGTTGACGGAGTCAAAGGTCAACCAGGCATTCCTGGAGAAAGAGGCATTCCAGGCAAGCCCGGCGAACCTGGACCAATTGGCAGTGTTGGCCCAAAAGGTGATCGAGGACGTGATGGTAACTCAGGTCTTCCAGGAATGAGAGGAATCGATGGTTTACCAGGTCCACCGGGCCCTGTTGGTCCACCAGGTAGAGCTGGACCACCAGGATTTCCAGGGCCTCCTGGTATAAAAGGTGATAGCGGTCAAACTGGACAGAAAGGCGATAGAGGAGATTTCGGTCCAAAAGGAGAATCTGGCAAACCTGGAGAGCCGGGAATTCCTGGAGCTCAGGGAATTAGAGGAGTTCAAGGTGAAAAGGGAACTCAAGGAGAATCTGGTCGTAATGGCCAGCCTGGCTTTCCTGGTGCACGGGGTCCACCAGGAGTTGAAGGTCCTTCAGGACCGATTGGACCAAAAGGACAGGCAGGATCACCGGGTGAACCTGGACTGAAAGGTGATGTCGGAAGAAAAGGCGAACCTGGTACTGAAGGACCACGAGGACCTCCTGGACCCCAAGGTAACCACGGTCGAAGGGGTAAACCAGGGCTGCCTGGATCACCAGGTTTAGCAGGTAGTCAAGGAGAGCGTGGCCTTATCGGTCTTACAGGTCCTGTTGGACCCGAAGGACCGGCTGGTCTAAAAGGAGATCGAGGTTCGCCTGGACCAATGGGCCTTACAGGACTAAAAGGGTCAGTTGGTGAGCCTGGAAGTCCGGGACCACAAGGACCAATGGGACTTCGAGGTCCTAGTGGAAAACCCGGTCCTCCTGGTCAAGATGGTATTCCAGGCGAAAGAGGTAAACCAGGAGATGATGGTCGACCTGGGGAGCCAGGACATCCAGGTCAACAGGGTCAACCTGGATTAATTGGAATGCCTGGTTTGAAAGGAGATCATGGTGAACCTGGGAAACAAGGATTAGTTGGTCAACCTGGACTTAAGGGTGATCAAGGATTGCCTGGACCGATTGGATTGACTGGTCAACCTGGACAAACTGGACCTGTTGGTGAGAAAGGGGCTTCAGGACCTCCTGGTCCACCTGGGTTCAGAGGGCCACCAGGAATTCAGGGGCTGCCTGGAAAAGATGGTGAAATAGGCCAACCTGGCATAGTTGGTGCTCCTGGTGAACGTGGAGCTCGAGGTGATCGAGGTTTTCCCGGTGAACGCGGTCCTCCAGGACCGATTGGCTTACAAGGTATCAAAGGGGACTCGGGAACTCCAGGGTCTGATGGTTCGCCAGGTTTACCTGGACCTAAAGGGGATCGAGGTCATAAAGGACCTCCTGGCATTCCTGGTTTACCAGGATCTCGAGGCGAAACTGGACATCCTGGAAGTAAAGGTGAACGAGGTGATATTGGTCTAACAGGACCAGAAGGTTCTCCGGGTAAAACTGGTGAGCCTGGAATACCCGGACCGATGGGTCCATCTGGAAGTACAGGTGAAACTGGTCAGAAAGGAGAACCAGGACAAACAGGAGCACGAGGTGAACGTGGGTTGCCCGGCGAGAAAGGTCCGATGGGTCCTTCAGGACCACCAGGATTCCCTGGTGCACCAGGTCAGCCAGGATCTCAAGGAATTAAAGGAGTTTCGGGCGAAAAAGGTGACCAAGGAGTTGGCGGACCTCAAGGACCTCCTGGTCCACAAGGTCATCAAGGTGCCCCCGGAATTATGGGAATTAAAGGAGCCAGAGGAGAGGAAGGAAAGAAAGGTGATGCTGGATTCCCTGGTGCTCCAGGCAGACCAGGGTTGAGAGGACTAACAGGTCCACAAGGGCCAATCGGTCCAATTGGACTTCCAGGTCTTAAGGGTTCCACTGGTGAATCTGGTAGAGCTGGTCCTCCGGGTCAATCAGGATTACCTGGAAGCCCTGGTTTAATGGGTCCTAAAGGAGATTCAGGGCCTGAAGGAGCATCAGGTCCACCAGGAATTCCTGGCCAACCTGGTGAACGAGGTGAAAGAGGTTACAGTGGTTTACCTGGAGCACAAGGCAGACCAGGATCACCAGGTCAACCTGGTCCACAGGGTGAACGTGGTTCAGATGGTAAACCAGGCCATGAAGGACCATCAGGACCACCAGGGCCACAGGGACTTCCAGGACCAGCAGGTCCATGTGGAGAGCCTGGACTCAAAGGAGATTCTGGTAAAGATGGAATCCCTGGTAGACCTGGAGACAAGGGACCTCCCGGTATCAATGGACAACCAGGACCTCCTGGACCTCCTGGAATTCAAGGTTTAATCGGACCAATGGGTCCAGTCGGTCAACAGGGTGAAAAGGGTTCCATCGGTCCTCAAGGGAACCAAGGACACCAAGGTCCAAGAGGACTTCAAGGTTTACCTGGACAACCAGGAATGAAAGGAGATCGGGGCGAACCAGGAGAGAAAGGAATAAAAGGTCACAGAGGATTTGTTGGTCTACCAGGATCACCAGGACCAAAAGGAGAATCAGGAGAAAAGGGAAATTCTGGTATTACTGGAGTCCCTGGTCCGATAGGGTCACCAGGACCACGAGGACAACCTGGTCGTGATGGTAATCCAGGTTCTCCTGGTCCAGTTGGACCAATGGGACCTCGAGGTAGTCCCGGTGAACCTGGAAGACCTGGACACCCTGGACAGCCTGGTCCACCAGGAACTGGATGCTCCTCTTCATGTGATTCGTACGCATTTGACGCTACTACATTAGCAGCAATTTTAGGTCAACGACAAAGCAAAGGTCCAGATCCCATTCTTGGTGATGAACCCAGTAAACTACTCTCATCAAGTGTACCTGAAACTGAAAAGAAAAAAATGGTCAACAAATATTTTACCAATTTAATCGATGAATACGGTAAACTTCGTAGACCTACCGGTGAAAAGGAATGGCCGGCAAAAACATGCCAAGATCTCGTTAATGACCGACCCAATCTTGCAAACGGTAACAGTAAAATTAACGAAAAAAAAATACAATTAACTAATTACTTTTATACTCTTTAGGAGTCTATTATATTGATCCAAATGAGGGTGATCCAAGTGATGCAATTCAAGCTTATTGTAACATGGAAACTAAGGAAACTTGTATTTATCCCTCGCCTGCAATTTTTGAACGAAAACATCGACCATCCGCTAAACCAGGATATTCATGGCTTAGTGAAATGTCTGAAAATGTAACTTATTTTACCTTTGTTTTTTACCCAATTGAATCTAATTTATTTGCTCTTCTTTAGATTAACTACAAAGCCAATTCTGTTCAAATTAAGTACTTGCAAATGTTAACTGGACAAGTTCATCAAAATTTAACTTTCCATTGTTATAATGCGATTGGTGTTTATGATGCTAATCTCAAGACATATCGAAGGTCAATCAAATTACTTGCTTCAAACGATGTGGAGCTATCGATCAATGGTAACTCACAGTTTCGATATAAAATATTGCACGACGGTTGCCAAGTAAGTTTCATGTTTCTAATCTACTAATGTTTAAAAATACTATCATTTAAGAAATCGAAATTTATTACTTACTCTTCATTTCTCTAATTACTTAATAACTTAATTGATTTTACTATAAATTGCAGGATGCTGAGCCAAATGTTTGGGATAAAAGTATTATTGAATACAAAACGACAAAGACTCAACGACTGCCAATTTTAGATGTAGCAATTAAGGATGCAGACTCGCCTAATCATCAATTCGGACTCGAATTGGGTCCAGTTTGTTTCAATTGAACCATAAATTGTTGAAGCATTGTTGCTGTAAATTATCATCTTTATTTATTTGAACAAAATCTATCTTTATATGAGTGTAAATTCAATGTTACTCCGTCTATAATAAACTGTTAATGATACTAACCTTAATGTACTAAGGTTTGAATCTGTTTTCAAGCCGTGAAAACTCCCAAAGTTTTTCAAACTGATATAAACTAGAAAGTCGAAGTGTTTGCACTTGATCCTCTACTCAACGAAATGAAACCAGATGCGTTTCTGTTCATAATCCATAAGCACTTGAAAACGAGTCAAGGAAAGTAAAGGGCCTGATTTGCGCCTGATAAGTTTTCCGCTGTATATTTACACGCGTAAATAAGCATCCATTGGTTCATTCACAAATCAAGAACACAAGTCTAAACCTTCATTAATGGGTAGCATGTTAGATTTCATGCTCTTGACTCTTTATTGTATTTGAATGATGAATGTTATATTCGTTGTTGAACAATTGAGTGTTGACTGACCGCTGAAAGATGTCGTTCTTTTGATCAGAATTCATTCGAGTTATGATTGTAAACTTTAATAGATTCATGGAGTGGCACTCAAAACAGCCAAACCAAAACAGTCAAAAGTAGAGATTTCTATTTGCAAAACAACCAAATATTTTTTTATTTTTTAACGATTTTGTGTTTCGATTTATTTCGATGAGAGTTAAGATCAAGAGAACCAAATTGACATATTAGCGACGGTAATCTAAATCTAAGTTTCGTAAATCTTCTGTAAGACTTGGTTAAATTGTTGTACATTAACATCTTAACCATTGATCAATTTGTGTTGAGAGTTAATAATTATGCAAAGCAATGAGATGAGAAGTGAAAAAAATTCATGTTGAGTGAAAGAAACAAAATATTTTTTGTTGATTCTAATGTCTTAAACAGCTATTTGGAGGTGAAAATCAATCAGGAAGTTAATGGTTTAGTGATCAGTTTATTTCGTTTCCATTTGGGATTCTTGAATTTTCCTCTTTTTGTCATTCGGATAGAAACTCATGTTTGATATTCATAAAAGGTTTGAAGATCATAGAAGCACCAATGGAAATCTAGAAAAGCTTCTTTTAATCATAGGATTAGGGCTTGTTTTAACTTTGCTTGTTCAAAGTTGGCTCTTTCATTCTTTGCTTCAAGCAATTTGAGCACATTTGTTTATGTTCAAGGAAACCGAGAACTTGAACTGACTTTAAGTTAAATGCGTCGAAAAAGAAGAAATAGAAAAGTCATTTCAGTGTCAACTTGCTCTCAGATCAAAGTGTTCTTCAGAGTTCAAAATGTTTATCAATTTTCATTGTTATTTTTACACTTTTATTTTTATGATTTTACCTTTTAAGATTTTAATGGTTAGTGTTGTGCCAAGACCAATTTATAATATTGCTCATATGGTCAACTCTATAAAAGAAATTAATCTTTATTTAAAACGTGGAGCGAATACAATTGAAGCGGATGTTTCTTTTTCCCTCAACGGAACAGCGCTGTACACCTTCCATGGATATCCATGTGATTGTTTTCGCCATTGTACCCAGCAAGAAAATATTGAAAAATATTTAGTCTACGTCCGTGAAATAACAAAGCCAGGTAAGACTATTATTGTCATTTTATTGTTTTTCTCATGTGTTTGGAGCTTCATTGTGTTTTTGTTATTACAATACCTTCATGGTTGACAATGATGATAATATTCTCATGTGTGTACTTGTTGTGTTTTTACTTATTTCAGAGAATGCAAATTACAAAAAACAATTGGTTTTACTTTTCCTTGACCTCAAGATTTCATCATTACCTGCCTCTGTCAAGGCGAACGCTGGAAGGAATTTAGCCCGAAAAGTGATTACCAATCTATTTGAATTTGGTACAACAACATCTAAAATTAAACTTCTCTTGTCCATTGGTCATGTTGAGGATTCTGATTTTGTGCTTGGTTTCCAAAAAGAACTAGAAAAAAGTGAAATGAAACATTTAAAGGATAAAATTGGATGGGATGTGGGGATGAATGATGAAGTTTCGGATGTAATATCAATGTGGAAAAAGATTAAGATTATTGATAATATTTGGCTTGGAGATGGCTACTCGAACTGCATTTCACCATTTTACAATCTTGGGAGGTTGACTGAAGTTGTTTCTAATCGTGATTTAAGAAGTAAAAGGATTCCAAAAGATCCAATGATTGACAAAGTTTATCATTGGACAATTGATTTTCATCATAAAATTAGAGCTTCTTTAAAGTAAGTTAGGCTCAAAAATTTTTTGGAACTTAATCTTTTATCTTTCCCCTATTTGAATATCAATTTTGAATTTCGTTTGCTTTTTGTTTTGATCTTCTTTCCACTCTATTTATCACTCTACTTTATGATAGACTCGGTGTTGATGGGATAATAACAAATCATCCAGAGAGATTGTACGCAATACTGAAAGAACGCGACTTCAAATATAAATACAGATTAGCCACACACGATGACGATCCATGGAAAAGAATTCAACCAGATCTGGAAGAGAAACCAGCTCCAAGTGCCACCAGTGACATACAACCAGTTATTTTGACAGCAATAACCAGTGCATCTGACATGTTTACATCATTTACGAAATATGTAAGAGATTTTGTTTATCTGAGTTCGCCTTTTGCACGCATTTAGTAAAATAAATTTGCCTTCAAATGAGGTTGAGAATGGTTTTTTTCATTATTATAGATGAAATCTGGTGGATGAAATCACATATCTGTTGAGTGGTTCACTCTTTCAAACGATACTAATACTTTGTCTAGTTGCAGCTTGTTAAATAACCACGGTACTCAAACTTGGAGATGATTCGATGGGTAATTTGTGTTGGATTGAGTTAGTTGGTGACGATGTGGTTGACGCTGGTGATGATGAGCTTTCGGTGATACTTGATAATCATAATTTCAAGTGTGGTAAACATGATCATGATGTGGTTATCATATCTCTCATACCCATATAGCTAGACCAAGGTACGAAATTATCGATGAGGCCCTTTGATTTCTGGTAAACATCTCAATCATTGATATGTTTATGATGAAACTTTTTGTAACATTCAAGTCAATAATTATGCAAAGCAATGAGATGAAAAGTGAAAAAAGTTCATGTTCAAACTGAATGAAAGAAACAAAATATTTTTGTTGATTCTAATGCGTTAAACAGCTATTTGGAGGTGAAAATCAATCAGGAAGTTAATGGTTCAGTGTTCAGTTTATTTCGTTTCCGTTTGGGATTCTTGAATTTCTCTCTTTTTGTTAAAAAAATTAATGCTTGACATTCATGACGTTAAAAGGTTTCCTTTCACTCTTGACTTTTGACAAATATCTCAACTATCTTCTGTCACACCGATAAAGGATAAAAGCAACAGAACAATTAAAGATGAAATCGATGTTGAAACAAATCTGTAAATAAGTTGCTAATTTTTCAGGTTAAAATGCCCAAAGCTTGAAGATTGCATTTTAATGAATAACTTGGCCGTTTGAAACAAAAATGAGAGTGAGTGAGGAAATGGGAGCGACTCAATGCTTTGAGACTTCTCCCTCATTTTTGCTTCCTTTTTCATCTATTCGTCTGAACTTTTCCTTTTCTACCTGTTTTCATCTTGAAATCTGAATTGTTTTTTTTATTTCGAGCAACAGTAATTGTTATGGATAAAAAGTATTTAATAAATTTTCGTCGTTTGCTAATCTTATCAGCTTTGTTACCCTTAATTCATGGAGCTGTGAGACCGATTTACAACATCGCTCACATGGTTAACTCCATCAAAGAGATTGATCTTTATTTAAGTCGTGGTGCCAATGTAATCGAAGCTGATGTTTCTTTTTCTTCCAATGGAACCGCTTTACATACCTTCCATGGACCTCCATGTGATTGTGCTCGCTTTTGTAAGGAACAAGAAGATATTGAGAAATATTTAGCTTATGTTCGAGAAATAACCAAACCAGGTAAGACAGTTTTTCAATTTGATTGTGTTTCTCTTTTCATTTATTTGCTGTTTTGTTGTGTTTTTAATCGCAGAGAATATAAATTACAAAGAACAATTAGTTCTTTTGTTTCTGGATCTAAAAATTTCATCTTTACCTTTATCTGTTAAGGCAACTGCTGGAAGTGATTTAGCAGAAAAGGTGATTTCCAATTTGTTTGAATTTGGAACTACAACTTCAAAAATTAAGCTTCTTCTATCCATTGGCCATGTTTCTGATTATGATTTTGTTCTTGGATTTACAAGGGAACTAGAAAGGAGTAGATTGCAGCATCTAAATGCTAAAATTGGTTGGGATACTGGGTTGAATGATGAAGTTTCAGATGTCATTTCATTTTGGCGACAAATTCAGATTACCAATAACATTTGGCTTGGAGATGGCATATCCAACTGTATCTCCCCCTTTTATAGTCTTGAGAGGTTAACTGAAGTGCTAAATAGACGTGATTCAAAGGGTCGTTCAGATCCGATTATTGACAAAGTTTATCACTGGACAATCGATTTGCGGCCTAATCTTAGAGCCTCTCTCAGGTAAGTTTCAAACTTTTTCGAAACGATATTCCTTCTCTTTTTGGCATTAATCTTTATCTTGTTTCTTTCTTATTTGATTCACTTCATTCCATATTGATGTGACTTGTTAGATTTGGTGTCGATGGGATAATTACAAATCATCCAGAGAGATTGTACGCAATACTTGAGGAACCCGGCTTCAGCTCGAAATACAGATTGGCCACACATGATGACGATCCATGGAAGAGAATCCAATCCTATCCTCATGATAAACGCCCTGCAAATGCCAATCGAATTATTAATAAACCAACCATTTCGAGGGAATCGGTCAGTGATTTACTTACATCATTTTCGAAATATTTGGGAGGTTTTGTCCGCCGCCGTTTACCTCATGCTCGTAATTAGTAAAATAAACTTGTCTTCATTTCTGGTGAATAAAGGTTATTTAGATCATTCCGTCTTTTGATTAAAATGAAACATTTGTATAGAAGTACCTTCTATAATACCTACCATAATCGAAGGGATGAACCTGGACCAGCACATTTACAGGTAGTCAAGAAGAGCGTGATCTTATTGATCTAACAATTCCTGTTGGACTTGAAGGATTCCCTGATCCATAGAGTAAGGTTCATCAAGTCATCTTTACCCAAATAGTAAACTAAAGAATTATGTAAATATGAAATTTTATTCATCTTTTATGCCAATTATAAAATCTTTTTTTCTCATCGTGGCAAAGTCTTCCTGATCAAAAGCCAATTCCAGGTGAATGCTAAAGATTTAAAATTAAATATTAGTTTGCATCTAAATCTTTATTGTACCATTTTATGATCCAAATCTCAACTAAAAGAGAAGATATTCTGTAAGTGAATCCTTGAATTCAATGTATTACTGCTATGAAGAAACTAAATTAATCTTATATCTTTTGTGCTGTTTAATTGGAATAGGTGAACCAGAAGATGGTGATCGACTTGAAGACCTCCAGGTCAACAGTGTCAGCTTGCATTGATTGGAATGCCTGGTAATTCAATCTTATCATATGCAATAATAATATTCTGAATAAAATCCACATGTTTGAAAGATAATCATGGCGAACCTGGTAAATATGGATAGACCTGAACCCAAGGGCGATCAAGGATTACTCGATTAATTTCACAACAAGCCTCTCAAATGATTGTCAAGATCTAAAAGGCGTCATTGATCTATCACAACCGCTATGTTATACATTCGATCGAATATTGTTAACAGAACAAATCAAATATCATAGTACAAGATATCTTAGCTTTGATGTGCATTGATTATTGATAAGTATACTGGAAATACGAATTCAATTGATAATCGTTTCATTCAGTCTATTCAGCTTCCATCCCTGAAACAGAAAGCATTTCTCAAGCTTTATTTTGCAAGTAGAGATTAAGTAATATTTTGTCATATTAGATGAAAACATGAGCAATTTGTACAATAATAGTAGAGTAAATTTGCTAATTTAAAATTTCAATGAAGGGCGCTTTTGAAAGACGTCTACCATTGGATGATTTTTAAAGTTCACGCCTTTGTCCGTAAAAGTAAAGCCTTACCCAATGAAGTGATCAACACAGTTTAAAATAAAAGCAAATGAATTGAATTGATCTCGAGTTGATAAGTTAATAAAGCGAATGGAACTCCCGATCATGATTGATCATAATTTTTTTGCCGAATACAATAAATTAAATCCATATTTATTAAAGACTCGAATTCTCGATGAAAAACCATCGTCAATGAGAAAAACCAAAATAAAACCTGATTCTACAGCTGAACAAAATGAAATTTAACTTTGAACCTTGAAAGTAAAGGGCGACCTGTTAGTAAAGTCCTCATGATGATTTGTTAGACATGTGATAGAGAGACAAATGATTCACCATTTTGATCACAAAACCGTGTTCTGCAATTTGATACATAGCCCAGTCTAATTAAATACGGAATCTTTTCTAAAATGGACTTTGAATGAGCTTCTTTTGAAAAATGTTTGCCAAACCCATGTTAAAAGGGATAAGGAGATTGAGATAATTTGTTGATTTAATCACTTTTCACAGATTCTTGCCACTTATAAAGTTTTACACCAATTTAAAATGTAGTCAAAATCTAAAATCTCTATAATTGCTTAATGATTAGTACCATTAAAACAAAACATTTAATTAATAATTTAAACTAGGATGAAACTGTATAAATCTTGAGGTTGTCGGGATATTATTGAATTCAATCATTTTGATTACTTTGTTTACGGATATTTAAAGCAATCTTTCTGTCTGTTTAATATGAGTTTACAGCTTGCTTTTAGTTTATTGTTTTGTTTTGTTTATTTTCAGTTTATTTGGTGCAAATCAATAACAAAGGTAAGTTCATTTACAATCCAATCAAGAACCTTTCAAATATTTTCTAATTAAACTTGATTTTATCAGAGAAATGCTTTTTACGATGTTCTTCCTGAACCACCTTCTATCTATGATGATGAACTTGAATGGAAGGAATATTATGATGACTATGATACTCTAGTCGCAATAGCCGATGCCGAATCTTTCAGAAAGAATGTCACTAATGTATCCACATTAACCCTGTTTCTCTTCGTAATCATGTTCATCTCATTAATTTGGTGTTGTATTTGTCCGTGCATTTGTTTGGTTATAGGTTAGTATCATAGATTATTAACATTATTATCAGGTTTAACCTGTTATGTCTCATTTACCATAATTTTCAAATTCTCATTGTAGGAGACCAAATGAGATGCTGTGATATCAGGACACAGGCACGAAAATTCTTGTCTTTACCTCCACCAGGAAACTATATCAATGAAAAGGGTGTTTTGATTAAATACAAGCCAACCGATAAGGAATTGTTTTATTATGAAAAATGTAGAGAAGAGTTGTTTGGAATGTAGTATTAAAGAGCGATTTGATTCGAAGTAACTCACCATATTTGCTTAGAGTTGCTCAATATTAATCAGTTTTGTGACAACAATCAACAGCAATAACCTGTTCATAACCAGCCAAGGTTTGAATAATGTTTTCAGCACAATTGACCTTCAGACTAGTGAAATATTGTCTGACCAAACATTTTCATAGTTTAAAAACTGAATACCTGTTTATTGTTGATAACCATCTTTTATTATTTATCAATTAAACAACAGGTATAGATAAAGTAACACAAAGTCGAGAGAATGAGAAATATATTAATTTGGTTTAAGACAATCTGGATATCAGATAGTTGTGGAGTATTTTTGAAGGCCTCAATGGCGTTTACATATTGAATTTGATTATTTCAAACTGGAACTTTGATTCAAAAAAGAGATGATTTTGTTCACTAATGAAAGCTATTAAACATGTTGGTCGCCGATCATCCAACAGTGATCCTTACATGTTGATATTTTAATCATTGGCCAATCGAGGGAAAATCTTGAGAAGTGGACCAATCAAGAATATATCATTTACCTCGAAGTTAGCATCAGCAGCACCTTTTAATCTAATTAAACCATCAGCGTTATTTTTTATACATTCACCTTCAGTGGCATATTTTGTACAAGCAATGTCCATAACATCTTTTAATGTTGCATCGATCATTTGTTGGAAAAATTTAGACACTTCAAATGGTTTTGATGCACATTCGGGCCTCTTCTGTAAATTGGCTCGAACACAATTTTCCAGTTGATTGTACATGCAGCATAAATCTCCAAATAATTGTGCATCCGTTGAATTGATTGCCGTCGATTCAAATTGTCGATTAGCCACGTTCAAACACACATTCCAACCAGGTAAACTTGCATCAGTTGTACATTTAAGGATTTCAATCGCTCCTGAAAGAGAAGGTGAAAATAAAACAAAATAATTATTAAAATGACTTAATATTGTACTGTCATGTGATTTCAAAGGGTAACATAATTTGTAAACAATAGATGACGCCATATTATCGCAGCTATATTTAAACTAGTTAATCAAAATAATCTAATTTTACGCTGAAACAATTTGACTTAGTTCCATTAATTCCATGTTCAATTTCCAGTCCAATGTCGATTAAATTTTTGCCGTAACCATTGACGTGAAACCTTGATGATATAATGTTAATGATGGACTGGTTAACCTTGAAAAAACATGTGAGCATCAGATTGAGTTTTCAATTCCTAATCATATTTACCCGGTCCAGAAAGACTAATATTAATATACAGAGTTTACTTGAATCCTTGTGACATGAAATTATCATCAAAAATTATGATTTTCAACTCTTCCTTCTCACTATCATTGCTGCCTATGCACCTTTAATTATCCAACTACAAGGTTAAATTGCAGCAAAATTATAATCAAAAGTCTATTTATAAAAATATATTTTTTACTTTTCCAATTTCCGATTTATATCAGTTATTTGACACTTTCTTATTTAACCTTTCAATGAAACAACCATTAACGTAATGGAATCATTCAATGTGTTCCAAAATAAACACCAAAACAACTAATTAACTTACTTTCTTTTTCCTTCGATGCATGGCAAACATTTTTAATCAATTTACGAAGTCCTCTTAAAAATATTGAAAACAATTGACGAGGCAATGAAGTTAAGCAACTGGTTGAAAATTTACGTAAAGCTTTATATACTCGATCTCCAAGTCTGTTTGAAATTAGCAAGAAAATGAAAATTGAAATTAATGAAAGTTAGAAGTAATTAAACATAAATGTAAACGGAAAATGAGCATTAATCTCTGTCAAATTCAACTGCTGTTGTGCACTTTCAAGGAAAGATCAACACTTTGGGAACCAAAATTACAACACAGGTAGCTTAGCCTTTGGTTAGCTTTGATAATCCACATTGAAGCTTAGCTTTGAAGCGTTACCAAAATCATTAATGGCTTAAAGCTTAGTTGATGATCATAACCTCCAAAATTTAAATCGATCAAGCAATTTTGATAAATAGCCATTGTGGAAGGGTATTTGATGGGAGATATTTTAAAGTTGATACTTACGCGCAATGAGCATCAATTGCTTCTCGACTAGTTGGGAAGGCAAAATTACCAACAAGCAAAACACTTCTTATATCGTTTCCATATTGACTGACGATTTCTCGACAGAATCCAAGTTTAGCATTCCATCCTTTACTTTCAGAACCATTGCCATTACCATTGCTCGAGGTGATCAATGAAGCATTGGTTGAGGTTAAATCACTTTCAATTGATTCTATTTCACCAGATTTCTCAGATGTAACATTTAATGTTTTTGGTGATGTTGATGAGTTTGTTGATGGTGTTGATGTTGAACTGGACTCAGTGGCTTTCTTAAATCGATTAATGCGACGGGACTGGCCGCGATTATTTCTTTGGCAGTCAACTATTGGTAGCGAGAATAATGGGAAAATAAAGTGAAGAAAAGATTAAACAAAAGCACTTTTATAATAAATTAATAGTTATTAGCTATATTAACAACGCTTGGAATTATTTTCAAAAGATATCTTAATCATGGTTATATTAGATTACTAAAAATTAACATGTAATAATTGGCATTTTTCAATTAAACGTGGGTTGAAATTAAAAGATATTGTAAAATTTGAAGAATGAAAAATTGAAAATCACAGCTGATTCAATCCGTTAACCAATCATAACTGTTTGTTGAATACAATTTTCATATTAAATTTTAGGCGGTTTTTTAAATATTTGTAAAAAGTTAACAATAAACTTACCTAAAATAAGAGTTGATAGAATGATTAATATAAAAAATTTAGTTCCTTTGGATGGAAACATCATGAGTTGAAGTCAGGAATAAACTCAGATCAATAAAAGGGAAGAAAACAATGAATAAAAATATTCCTTGTGCGTCCGATTAAAGGTTGATCATTAATGATTTTATAACAAAATTGGTGATCAATATGAATTGGAATAAATCACGTGAATTAAAGATGACAAATAATAATTTTAATAAGTTATTATATTATACATATAGATGATAAGAGGTTGTCGTTGTTAAAACCTTTTGGATAAGAATGAAATTGAA
Source organism: Tetranychus urticae (assembly GCF_039701765.1). NCBI lineage: Eukaryota > Metazoa > Arthropoda > Arachnida > Trombidiformes > Tetranychidae > Tetranychus > Tetranychus urticae. Next base: position 357,898 of record NC_142959.1, read on the forward strand.
CAAAAAATGGCTGAATAAGTTTGTTAAAAGAAAGTCAAAAATCCTTGTCCAAGTTGTTATCCAAATTAAAAATCATCAAAAGCTAAAGCAATCAGAGTCAAAAATTAAAAGCGATTACGCTGATTTATTAAGTAAACTCCTCTTTGCTTAATAGTGTAAATAAGTTTTACTGTTATTAAAAATTATTGTGGTCACAATCAACATTAACAAGTTGTCAATAAATCCTCAACAAATCCGGCCAAGGTTTGGAGAGCAAAAGAGCTCAATTAACCTTCAGGGCAGCAAGCAATTAGATAATCAAAACAAACCACTTTACTTTGAGTATTCACAGTTTAAACAATTTATCAAGCTGATTGTTATTATACCCATACTTGATAACCATAAGTTACCATTGACTAACTTTCAACGGTGATATCTTTACTTTTCACTATAATTCAAATCACCTACTTTTACCTTGATAATTATTACAATATTATTTTTATTAAATATCACAAAAGACACTTTGATTTTAAATTTTAGGAAATATTGATAATCGTTTTCAATTAATACTTTAATCGATACCTGATTAGCCGGCTGAAGGCATATTATGCAAATATTATGCTTTTATCAGCTTTACAGTACAGATGTTAAGATTATCTTTATTTAAGGCTTAACTTTAATCAATGATTTTTGTATTTAGTTTTATTTTATTGTTCGTCAAATAATATTATTGTAAATCAATTTGATTTGTGCTTTAAATGTTTCAACTTATGTCCAAACTATTTGGTCAATATATTACTTTTTCAACCTGTAACGTTTAAGTAAAGTTCAGAATTTTGAAAAAAAGCTTTTTTTGGATATCAAAAAGTGAAAATGTAACTTGAATATAATATGATATCTCTAATCTGGATTAAGATTTACTTTCCTATTTCTATATTTAGTTCAAAGTGATAAAGGTAAATAGATTGGTGATGTTCATTTAATGCTGATTTCCTGGTACCAAATTTAAAACACTAAAGATGCTTATTGGAGGACTTTTTTAGATTCAATGAAGATTCAACTCAATAGCAACCGATCAACCTTAGATGAATGTTTGCTAATTGTAGTGAAATTTTGATTATTTTAATCAAGGCTTTGAGTTAAATTAAGTTTGTGTTTCTGATAAATAATGTGTGCTGAGCACAAACTAAAGATACGAACTGATAATATGTTAAAATGATTGGATTCAATTGGAAAATCGATCGATAATCACAAGTTCCTGTCAGGATATGCGAATCAGTCAAGTTTTGTTATTTTTTGAATTTTTGGTGATTTATATCTAAACTGAGTGTCACCTACCAATTGATTCAAGCAATTTACGAGAAAATTCTACATCTTTCTGGCTAAAATGCTTATGGATCAACATTTCAGTTGATAATTTGTTTTTTTAGGTAAGCACAAGAAATTCAAAATTTTCCCATTGATACCTTAATATATTACATCCCATGTCTGGAGATGACGATATTTATCAAATTTGATCTTTTAACTAATCTAAACATTTCAATTCCTATCTTTTTTTCCAAATTTTTCCCAAATTATGTGTATCCTTAGCATGATAATTATGATAACAAGTCAACCTAGCAAACAGACGGATGGTTGCACTGTTGCTGTTTAAAAGCCTGCTAAAGATGATGAACCTATCAATTTGTTTGTTTGTATTTCAAACATTACCGTTTTGGTTCGGTTTTTTTCCTATTCTGGCCTTTTATAAAGCCATCGGATGTTAGATCGAAGGAGCTAGAAAGCTCTAAAATTATCCAGATCACTGATGATATAAATTGGTTATATATTATTCTGATTGACTTATCCAATGTTTTTCAATGTTGTGCTGTTTGCCTGGTTAACTTGAGACTCAAGTCACAAACAGTATCCGTAGATGTTCAATTTGGTGTTAATTAAAATAATCTAATGAATTACCCTGAGCCTGTGAAGCCTTTTACCCTGCAGCTCTTATGAAGAAAAAAAGGTTTCATCGAAAACTCTAATAACTCTTGTCAAATGAACAGCCAATCAAATGGCAATCTGATGAAGATTGAAAATGTAATCGACTTTCAGTTTGAAAAGTCTCAGGAATTTCAAGTAACAAGAAGATGGTTATCATGAAGATGATGATGGCAGTGGTGAAAAAGATAGAGAGAAAAGAAGAGAGAGATAAAAGGGAGAAAGAGATGAGAGAGCCTGATTATGTTTACTATAAAATCAAGTTAGCCTTTGGAGTTTCTTGTTTTACCCCTCAAACTTTAACTATTAGACATTACAAGCTTATATCTAGTGCTTCCAAAGTGTGAAATTAATTTAATTAAATACTCATTCTATATTGTTAAATTAACTTTGTTGTGTTAAAATGAAATTACAATTAGTTTTATTGTTACCATTGGTTTTTGCCTTTGCAGGTTTGTTTCCCTTTCAATTTTGCTTTCAAGTTTTACTTTTATCGTAAATTTTAAATTCTTCAATTTTCTTTTTTAATTGTTACGATTAATAGATGCTCAAGATCAATGCAAAGCTATTGCCAGGAGATTCGATCGAAGTTTCCGTTCATTTTTCTTCATCGGTGAAACAATCAAAATTCCAGTAAACAAACCTGAACTCGCTGAACATTGCAAGTAAGTCTCGAAAACCTTTTTAATTATTATCACTTTTCACTTTCAACTCAAATTTTATCCGAATCATTGAAAATAAAACATTGAATTTGCTTATTACATGATGATTTACATGGAGCTTCATGTTTATAATGTTTACTTTGTTTTAGAAATTGTTTTCTTAATATTCCGTTCACAATTAAGGTCGTCAATCCTTTCATAGTCATTATTATTTAATCATTACAATTATAAAAGCTCAAATTTGATTGTCAAGTCAATAAACTCGTTGCTGGACTTAATTTTTATACTAATTTTCATTTTTACTTTTGACTGCCTTAATTGTTCCGGATTTGTTAATTTCATATTTTATGTTCAAGTCAGATATTGCGAGTGTAAAAAACCAGATAATCAAGTCTTGAAAGAGTAAAAATTAAGAGAAAAATTATGTTAAGAGATTGTAACGCCATTATAAATGCTAATTGTGTGATCGAATTGTGTAATATTTAATTAAATAATGTTAATAGTAATGGCAAAATTAATCATGAATGTAAACTTTTATCACTTTAACCAATCATTATTTTTGGTCATGGATACACTTTGGATCCATTTAAAAGCAAAAGCAATTCATCTTTTACCATGCGATTTATCAAATTTAAACTGATTTACTACAATTGAAAGATTGTAGTTCAAGGGAATCGCTATCAATATAATAAAGGATAAGCTTAAAGCAACGAAGTGAGATTCAACGCGATTATTATAGTCGGTGCAACAGATTAACCATTCTGAGACATATTTGGTTCAAACAATTTGTGATTGATTTGAGACAAGCCTTGAAATATGATGAGTTGAAAAGTTGCTTTTACAATAATAATGATAACAAAACCATTAAGACTGGCGAAAACTGAGAAAATTATTAAAATGATTCTCTGTTTCAATTATAATGTACTCTCAGAGAATAGATTTGCCTAAATTAACTAGAAATTAATGATATAACACAAAATTAACCTTGTAAAACGTTTTGCCATAATATTGCAATAATATAATGTACCTTTCAAGGTTTTTTTGTAAACCTTTTTATAATTTCCTTAAATCTTAATAACTTGTTTACTGGTGAAAAGTGAAGAGTAAACATGAAACTGAATCCTATTATGAAAATGGACAACATAATAATTTATAATTTCATTTCATCCAAATCATTAACAGGTTACCACAAAGAGCAGTTAAATCACTGAAGAAGTACAAGGAATTATGTACTCGAGGGTTGTCCAATCAGATCTTGCAACTTGCAGTTACTGGAATAACGAATGCGATTCAGTCAATGTGTTCATCTGAAAGTCAAGAGCGTAAGTATGCCAAATGAAACAAATTTTGAGCTAAAAAATTACATGAACTGTCTAATTAATGTATAGATGAACAATTAGCTCTAGGAATTGTCAAAATTTATCCAAGTGATTCTAATTCAATCAAGATTGTTTGTGTATCTTTTATCCATTTTTTAATAATCATTTATTTATCTTTCAATAGGCACATTAGAAGTTAATCGTTGTCTTTCCAATGATTCGATTAAATCTTTCCATGATTGCTTCTATCGTGGTGAACGAATGTTGGATACAGTATCGAAATGGGCCAATAATACTAACATACTTCCACTGACATGTTGCGCTTTCAATTTCTTTGATGAATGTGTTTTCACATCAATCGATAAAATTTGTCCATCCAGTAATATCAAGATTAACGATTATTTCCAGAAATTTTTTGATCTCGCATTAGATGATGTCCGTGATTTAGCTTGTGGTCGATTGAAAACTATTACCAAATGCGAGGAAAGTCATCCAAGACAAACTCGACGACTTCGTAGAATTTATCAATCAAAAGATACTGATGAAAATAAAAGAGGAAGCTTCATCTTCTCTTTGGTTGAAATCTCATCAAAACTCAGTGAATAGATATTAGTAAATATCAACACTTTTTGTTCAATACTCATTTCAAATGTTGAGTGAATTCAACTCCAATCCACCTCACATTATTTATCGCCATTTTTGATACAATGAGACATAATTTAAACTCCAACTTCTGGTTTTTGATATGTTATTTGTTATTCCTTCTGGAGTAATAGCTATTATTTTGGCATTATTTTCCAGCATATTGATACGCTTGGAATCTTTTCTGTTCACGGTTTTATTTCATTTCCCATGTCATTGTAAATGAATAAATGAAATTACTTGAAATTTGTAAAGGAATCAAACCAAGTTCTGCTCAGCTTTGGTTTAATATTATTTTATGTATTAAATTTAGTTCTACATTTTAATCAGTATTAATAAATGAATTAATTGATTTTTATGTCTTGTTTTGTTTTGATAATGAGAACATTTGGTCAACGTATTTAGACTCGGTTTCTCATACTCAGTAAATATTTGTGAGTGAGCGGGGTTTCCTTTCCTTTTGAAACTAAATATATGGGGTGAAATCATCAGGAAATTTATCAAAATTAGAGGGATTCCAATCGTCTTCAAGATCCGAATTTGGTATTGTTGACCTGCTATTTGATGAGAATGATGAAAATGATTTCTGCTGGCGCTCTTCTTTATGCTCTAATGTCTTTTGTTTAATCCTCTCAATTTGACGAAGCCTTTCAACACAATTTGAAGCATAGAGCGAACCTGTGCTAGATCTTTTGCTATGGTAAATTAAAGATGCAATCTAAACGAAAAAATCAAAGATTAGTAAATATGAAAAATGATATATTATAATCCATTGACTTACATTAAGATTCAAACTAAGCTGGCGAACATAACTCGGAAGAGCAACATCTGACAGTATAACAGAATCTCTGGGTCCAATAATTTGTTTCAAGCCTAAATACAAAGAAATGAAATGAGAAATAGCAATGAGAATAAAATCCTCTCCAAGTGTAATAGAATTAAAAGCTTACCGTCTTCAAATAAATGAATCATTACATGATTATTTTCATATTCTAGGGGTCGAATCACGATAGCTGCAACCACAGGTTTGCTTATCTACGGGGAAAAATAATGCAAAGATGAAGAGATGAATTTGTAAAAATAATTTTTTTCCACAATTAAAACTTACTCTAAGACTATTAACATCAATTTCTTGGCCACTATTGTTGTACATGATACAGATACAATCATTTCCAATATGAAGCTTTTTATCATTACGATCAGGATCATTCTCTTTGTTCGGCATCAAAGTGGATATATGGAAGACTACTTGAGTCAAATTGTCTTTCCAATTAACAGCAAAGACTCCATCTTTTCCATCCTTAGCCAATCCACCAATATAATAACTGGAAGTGTCAATATCTTTCAATTTGATAAGAGTTCCTAATCCACGTATAAATTTCATATATCGGAAAGATCCGTAACGATTGGAAAGTATTTGACTCAAGTCTTGTTGTTGGTCCGAATCAATATAAATTACTCCTATTTTGTGCATTTCATGTGGCAATATGCGATCCAAATTAGTTAAAGCATTTCTAATACTTTCAGTACTAGGAAGTATTAGAGGCTTTTCACTTTTACAAAACCCATCGCTAATTGATGAATCGTAGAAGAGTTGCAAAAAGATGAAACTTGGCTTAATTCCATCATTACGAGGATTAGAAACTTCAGTAATACGTTGATTTGACGAGCTTCGTTTAATCGAGGCAGTTGCATTTGACCGGACTAACGCTGGAGTCATAACCGAGATTGTAGCAAGTCTGCCTCTTGGCACATAACTAAAATTTTCAGTCTTTGATTCATTAATATCTTCCAGTTTTGCTGGAGTTTTGGGAGGAGTTCTAGGATTTGAAGGCATATTTGAACTTAAGGTGGCTTTCAGTGGAGATATAATTGATTGGTTAGAGTAATTTTTACCTTCTGTCATAGGCTCTTGGTCTGAATCTGGCTTAGTATCCGAATTGAAAAAAACTTCTTTACCTACAGATTCATAGCCTGGACTTGAAACCTCTGATTTTTTAGAAGTGAACCGAGAAGGAGATTTCCAGCTGAAAGATGATGCACGAGAGAAGGGTGAAGTTTTTGTTGTATCCCCGCGTCCAAGCGATGATGCTCGTGATAATTTAGCCAAGTTATTTTCCTCGGCAATCACTTCTTCTTCAACCGGTCGGTTGGCTTCACCATTATCAGAAGTTACTTCAATAGCTGTAGCAGGAGATCCAGATGCAGAAAGATTTTTAGAGTTTTGACCAACATCTTCTCCTCTTTCCATATCAGGACTGGAACTTACACGCTTAAAAACAGGTGGAGATGATTCTGGCGTATCAGAAGCTAAAGCATCTTCACCCCGCACTACACTTGAGTCCCCATCAACAGAATCATTTTTAACAGGTTTTGAAGGATATATAGGTGTTAAATCATTGGTTAAACTATCAAAAGGATTACAAGGATAGCACGGTACATTTAGCCTATTCTGAATTCTCATTTTCCAGCTAGTTGTTCCACTGGCTCTCCGAATTATAATCTCCGCCCAGCCTTCACACCAGCAAGAACAAGTACTTGATTCCTCATAGTCATCATTTGCAGCAAATGAACTGTTAAAATTGAGATGAGAATCGTCAAATGCACGAGATGTAGGCTTGCTAGAGCTTGTTAAGTTAGGTGTGAATGCAGATTGATGCCTCCTTCTAGAGCTACTTGTGTTCCTTTCATTTTCTGAATAATTTGTTGCTACATTGGATAACATTCCACCACCATAATCAGGAGGTTGGTTAAAATTGCCTGGATCATTAAACATCGAAGAGTTTCTGGTAGGATTGAATACATCATCATTAGAAAAATCAGACCCAGAACCTAATTTGCAAAATCTATAACATCTTTCACAGTAACCATCGAGAAAGGTTCTAGATCGACAGCCACTAGTGGTAATAGTAATCAACCTTTGGCCCAGAAGCCAAGTTGAAGTAATAGACCTATCGAGAATCATATCTTGACCAGACATGGGTTCTGGTAACGTTGAACACAATCCTTGGGTGTATCGAGACAAGAGATCCATGTGAGATTCTACCAGTTCCTTATGAAATTTTTCATTGGAATGCGTCAGAGCCGTGTTAGAATTACTCGCATTCTGAGCATTGTTGGACAGAGACTCATTGCTGAAAACAAAAGTTTCAAATTAAGTGAAAATTGATAAAATTTATTGAATAGAATGTAATTACCTTTTCAACGCAACGTCTGAATTGAAACTTCCACTCCTTTTACGAATTTCTTCAGATTCTTTAATTGATTGTATAACATTCACCTGAAGTCCCTGAGAGCATAAAAAACAGATGAAGCAAGAAATCAATAACAGCTCTATTATCTAAAGTATAATGTTTAATTGAAAATCTAATTAACTTACTCTAATTATATAGCTTATGATAACTTTACGATATGGGAGACGACATTTCAAGAACCACATAGACATTACCCTAAAGGCCATTGCCACAATAAAGTCTGAAAACCTATAAGAAGACAAAGAAATAAATGAGTCAACAAGATCGACGATAAACTCAAAGTGAATTAGAACCATATTTACCTTGATGGATTTGTGAAAGGAAGGACAGTGGCAAAGATAGACAAGTAATGGTTGGATACAAAATCTTTGTAAAGGCGAGGATGAAGAGTTACATCTGAAATGTGAAGATTTCAATTCGAAAATGAGTAAAAATGACAAAAGAAAAGTGTGAATATCATAAATTTGGCGACGGGAACTCGTATACTTACAGGACAGAAATTCAAGAATAGGTATTGCAATTTGGACTGTAGCTGAATTCTTAGTAAGGGAGAGCAGGACATCCGGTAGATATTTGATCATAGTGTCTTGCATTTCAACAACACATAACGAGAGTGCATTAATACATTGACAAGTTGATTGACGAATAAAAGGCAATCCTCCAGTTAGAACTTTAACCAGTGCACTCTTAATGAACAAGGCAATAATAAGCAGTAAATAAAATAAAGGTAAGACAAAAGAAAAAAGAAAGTCATTAGTCAGGCTGGTTAATCGATAAAAGTTAAGATTTAAGAATGGACATTACTTGATAGGGTGGTTCGATTAATTTGTGATAAGCAACAAGATTTGAAAGTATCGGGTATATGTAACTTTGGAAAAATGCTTTATTCATCCCGTCAGGAGTGTTGGAGAGATGTTCAAAATTAACATTTTCAACCTGGATTGAGAAGAAAGAAATTGAATAAAATTTAAAATAAAACAGAACCAAATATGCTGAACCAATTTCACAGTTAAAATTGAAGATAATTTACGCTATTTAACCTGAAAAACGGAACTAATTAATTGAGATGACAGGTTCTAGGAATTTCTCATTAGATGAGTCAATAGAAATAGTTCAGCATACAAAAGGTGATGACAGCTGAGTTATACAATTTACAGGTTGAATGAGTAAGATATCTGAATCAATTAATTGCAATTCTTACCATATGACAAAGAGTTTGAGTAAGTTTATTAATATTTTCTGGACTTGAGTTGTGAATTAAGGCTTCGGTTGTAAGGAAATATGGCAATTTAGCGAGAAGCGCACATAAAACTTCCCAGTCTTTTTCATGTGCAAGTGTATCAATGAGTTTGGGAAGCTTTTCGTCAAACGAAGGCGAGTTAATAAGACCCTGGAATAAAAGAAAAAAATTGACAATTAAAATAAGAAAATAGGAGACTTAGAATAGTCTCTGATGAACACTCACCATTTTGCAACTTTAATCAAAGACCAATTCGTAACATCACTAACAAGGGACAACAATAGATGAATCAAGCGAGTGCATATCCGAGATGAATCCGAATCATACCCGGTTTAAGAGAAAAGGATCCGAATACTTTTTCCAGTTCCGAATTATTTAAAAATAATTAAATCACTAATTAACAATTTGAAGATATAATAGAATTTAATTAAATAACAACAAAAGGATAGATTAGTATAGTTAAAATTGGTTACCTAAAATTTGAACTCAATGAATTAAAAAGGAAATACAAAAAGTGAATAAAAAATAAGTTGATTGTGTGAAGATCCCTTTTTGTTGCTAAGCAGCAACTAGAAAGCAGAAAAAGGATTTGTCATGAGCAAGTCTTATTCAACTCCACCTTTTCAGTCTCCTGATTATCAGGAGGCTCCTGACAGGAGCTGATGCGAAGTTATCCGGATAAAGTCGCTTCGCTTGCGGATAGCTTTAAACCTTAATAAAGCTTTTGTTACTCAAACAGCTGATTCTTTGAAAGAAAGATTCAATCGACATTTAAATTTTACCTGATCAACAGATGGCGTTTGTAAACTTTAAATCCCGTTCGCTTTTTATTGTCCCAATTTAGCTAAATAATTATGAACTAGAAATTCATACAAATCTAGTTTTAGTATCTTCGCTTGGTGCTTTACGAGGTGATGCAATGTGTTGCATTGTTACTATAAACCATGTGATATTTCAATAAAATTTATGATAAAAACTGTAATGAGTTTTAGTGATATCAGTTCAGCTGTTTTCTTATCAGCCATGTTTGAAAAGTGAGAATGTTTTTTTTCTATACATTAATTTGGTTCTCTTTTTAAACTAGTTTAAACATGTTGAAAGTTAATCGTTCAATTGGACGTGTCAACTACGTAAATAATATTGACTTTAAAAGAGGAATTAGGTCTTTAAGAGTGGTTTCAGAACGACAGAAAAAAGTAGAGGAAAAACATGCTGTTCAAAATGCCTTGGAAATTGTTGAAAAGGAAAAACAATTAGCAGAATGGAAGAAACAAGATGCTGAAAAATTAATCAATTGGACTCCATGGAGGAGAAAAATTGAAGATCAAATAGCCGCTAAATATGTTCCATTACCATTAAGTTTAACAGGATTCGGTGATGGTGCTCGACCTAGGTATTGGACTCATAAGTTACGCAAAGCGTTAACATTGTGGATGCAAGAAAAGGCAAAAAGTGAATTAGCGTTGTCTAATAAGATTCCAGCCGCATTAGAATTATATTTAAAAAACAACAAAGATGGGTCCGACTCTAGGTGTAAAATTCTTCATAACGCGATAGAGCATGATAAGTCTAAAACAATAAATGTCGAACAAAATCAAGGTAATGAACTTTCTAATTATACTTAAACTTGAGTTAACCAAAGCATCATCTTGTTTCATCAGGTCAATCGGAACAGAAGTCATTAAAGTTTCCATTTGAGATGCTTGATGAGCTACGGAGATCAGATCCTGAATCTAATGAAGTTGGTGAAACTAAAAAATTTCCATCCGGCTTAACTGACAAAGATTATGAGGATTTTTTAAAGCATCATAATTTTGTTCAGAATTTAGCTCTAAATTTGAAAGACATTACACCTATGGATTATGAAGATGAAATAAGAGGATGGGGCGCTGAATTATGGCGTCGTAATTATGGATCACCAGATATATCAATTGTACCGAGTTCAGTACCATGTGGTGGCTGTGGAGCGTACCTTCATTGTAATGATCAATCTATTCCAGGTTATATACCGAGTGAGGTTTTCAAAAAACTGTCCCAGTCAGACTTAAGAAAGAAAATTTGTCAACGGTGCGATTTTCTCGAAAGCTACAACGTTTCACTCGATGTTAATGTACCTTCAGATTTATATCCATCAATTATTTCAGAGATAAGGTTAAAAACTGGTATCGTTATAATAATGGTTGATTTAACTGACTTCCCTGGATCAATATGGCCCGGTATTGTCCAATTAGTGGGTAAAATCAGAAAGATTTATGTTGTTGGCAACAAAGTTGATTTGCTTCCGAAAGATCAAGTCGGATATCTTTCGCGAATAGAAGAAATATTGAAAAAAGAAGTTAAAATTGCCTGTGGAGATGACGAAAACGCTCATATCCGTCATACATGTTTGATAAGTGCCAAAACAGGTTATGGTGTTGAACAACTAATTACCAAACTACTTTCCGATGATAATGGGACTCGTGACATTTATTTGATTGGCTGTACCAATGTTGGTAAATCAACTTTATTCAATATGTTATTACAATCAGATTTATGTGCAGCTCGAGGAAATGATTTGATTCAGCGTGCAACTACATCTCTTTGGCCTGGAACAACTCTTAATTTATTGCGATTCCCTATCAATCAGCTTCGTGGATGGCAACTGCGACTTCGTCGTGCACGGATGAAAAGACATTCGGCTCTTGCACAAAAAGAGAAAGACATGCGATTAACTATCTATCGTCAAACCAAGAACCCTCGTTTAGCAGTTTTAAGTGATCGTATTAATACAACCTTCCATGAAAATGTTCCTTTCACTATAGAAAGTGGTCATCCTATGGCGACTAGGCACGCCACTCCTAAACCTTTTGACCCAAAAAATTTCGCAGACAAAAATTACAATTTTTTCTATGACACACCAGGGTCTATTTATAAAGAACAATTGTTGAGTCTCCTTACGACTGAGGAACTCATCAAAACAATACCAAGAGAAACTATTGTTCCAAGAACATTTTCATTGTGGCCTTTTCAAACTCTTTTTATTGGTGGCTTAGCTCGTATCGATGTAGTCCACGCCAGACAAAATATTTTACTGACTGTATTTGCATCTCATTATTTACCTATTCACGTAACTTTTACTGAACAAGCCAAACAGTTTTATGATACTTTCCTGGGATCTCAAATGCTTGGTGTACCTTGCGGTGGGCCTGAAAGGCTCGAAAAATGGCCAATTCTGATTCCAAAAGAAATTGATTTGACAGGAATTGGGTGGAAAGAAAGTTGTGCTGATATTGTTCTATCATCAGCAGGATGGGTTTCAATCACTGCCTCTACTCAAAGTGACATGGTTCTTAAAGCTTTTACACCTGAGGGCAGAGGCATCTTTCTACGTCAACCATCGTTGTTACCTTTTGCTGTCAATTTGAGAGGCCCAAAGATTGAAGGAACACCTTGTTTTGAAGCTGGACGAACGACAATAGATCAAATTGGCGATGATGGATATCTCATTGGCGAGAAGAAGCCCGATCCACAAAGAAAATTACCACAATATAAAGAAAACAAGGACAGTAGAAAGCAAAATTTCTTTTTAAGATGAGATTAAATTCAAATTTGTGTATATTAATTAGTGTACAAAAAATAGTGTTATTAAATTGTTAAATTGACATCTATCAAACAAAGGCGTAAATCAAATGTCATTCAAATAACCCTCCAAAACTGAAAATCGCGTGCTTTTCCAGAAGCAAGCATGGGCTCCACCTGATGGCTCAGCAGAGTTTTCACTATTTTTGATTCGGCTTTTTTAGTTTTTTCTAGTTGATCGATTATATTTAAACTGAAAATTTGGGAACTCTAAGAACTTTTTATTCTATTTCTTGTGCAAGTTGATCTAAAATTTTGCGATGGTGTTGTGCATTGGTAACAAATCTATTTTAACTATTACTAATGATCCTCATATTGTCAAACGATATTATTTTAGTGAACAAATAGAGACGATTGTTCTTAAATTACCACCAATAATTTATACAAAAACAGCTGGTGATACCGGAGAAATTGTTGATAATGATGGTGAAGATTCTTCAAAATCTCCTAATCAGATGAACCAGGAAAAGAGACATTTTGTTTTTGGTCAATTATCTCAATCGGAAAAATATTTGGCCATCTGTGATAATTTTAAAAATTTAATAGTTTATTGTACTAAGGAATGGAAAGTTTTGGCTTCTTTTGTCATCGAAAGAAAATGTGATCACGTTATTTTCAATGAGAAAGAGGGTAAGTTGATTGTTTCTAATCGATCTGGCTGGATTTATGGTTATCAGCTGGTAGCAAGTGAACTAAAGGACGATGAAAACGGCGAGACATTTCTGCTGGGCCACAATGCAATAATATTAGATCTCAAATTAAGTCTGGATTCAAGGTACTTGGCTTCTTGCGATCGAGATGAGAAAATAAGGATATCAAATTATCCTAATTGTTATAACATTGAGTCATATTGTTTGGGCCACACTCAATTTGTTTCCTGTCTTGCATTTATTAACGAGCAACTGCTGATATCGGGAAGTGGTGACGGTACACTTCGTGTATGGCAATTCACTCAGGGTAAAGAATTGAGTGCTTATAGTTTCGCAAATGATATTAGTGCAAAAGATGAAAAAGTGGCTCCTTTGGCTATTCACTCATCTTCAATTAACGACCAAATCATCGTCACTGTGACCTTTTACAATTCCTCCATTTTTGTGACTTACAAGTTTGATACCAAATCAAATTGTCTGGAAAAAATAACTTCCACTGACGTTAAACATAACATTCTTTACTCTTATACTTTCAATAACCAACTCGTGTGTTTTATTGACGACAAGAATAATTTTGTTTCATGTCAGGAGTTTAAAATAGTCAATGAAAAATTAGAAATATTGAAAATCGACTTTAAGATAATGGAGACTTTGGCAATGGATGATCAATTGGTGGAAACTTTTCTCAATGAAAAACGAACAGCTAATAAAATCGAATGGCTTTACAAAAGCTCCCATGACCATCATAATGAATATTTTGAAAGAAAGAAAGAAAGACAAGAAACCAAGATGGTCAAGAAGATCAAATCATCTTAAAACATGGACTTAATAAATTCTAAGTCTGAACGTTACTCGTACGTGATTAAGGAATCAAAACACAAAAATACCACCGACTGAAAGATTTTGGTTAATCTTTAGTTTTCTCTTTGATCGAACAAGTTTCTTCATTTTTATTTGAATTTTTCCTTGTAATCTAACTCATCAATCCATCATCTTAATAAACTTGTTTAAAAGTACCAGATGTTTTTGCATCCTACGAATTTTGTCATTTCCTGGAACCACCAACTTTTTCATGTTATTAATAGTTGATGTTTGTTACAAGTTGATAACTAATGCTGTCAAAAAGATATGAGTGTTTAAGAACCATTCAGATAATCAAGTTTGGTTTTGAGAAAACTCATGTATCTTTTATATTATAAATTGTTCTTTAATCATGATGATCTTTTTGTCGAAACTTGAATCTTGAAATATCAATAAGAGTAAACAAACGAACAATATCCTACATCTTTGTTTTTTATCGTTTCTTCAATAACAAACGTTTAGTACGATTATGTGATTTTGTTAACGCTCTATTATTGTAATTTTGCTCGAAATATTGAGTTAAATAGTATTATTGAAGCATTAAATGAATGTCACAACCAAAACAATCAGATAATCTTGCAATGTTTAATCATTATCCTTAATCTGGAAAATTGTTAGACTTCAAAAAAGTATCAACACATTAATCGGTTTCGTATGAGCGGTTATGAACGTGAAAAGGGTTTTTTGTTTTTTGATTAACTTGTTTCAAATTAACAAAAAAAGGAAAGGTTAGTTGAAGAAAAACCATATCTTTTTTCTTCTTTCATTTGATGTAATTTAATGTGCTGCAGTTGATCAAAGCTTGATTAGTGTCAGTGTACAACAAGTAACAAAAGTGACAACTTAATGTGAACAATCTGTTTACTTTGGATAAATTATTACTTATAAGTTGACCTTGGATTCACCAAAATCTTTGAACATAATTCTGAACAATTTACTTTCAACAGTTAACCGACTAAATGGCAAATCCAACAGAATCTCATCAACCCTCACAACAATCAGCACAACTGTCACCAACTTCAATTTCATCTAGTGTCAAACCAAGTCTCCAATTAAATGCAAGGAAAAGAGCTCAAGTGATATTTAACCACATCAAAGTGTCAAGTGATCGAGACGGTCCCTTTGCAATTAAACCAAATAAAACGGTGGCAACTAATATTGAGAAGTTGAACATGAAAACGACGAAAAATGTTGATGTTGTACAATCTCAGAACGATCAAAACCAAAATGAAAATAATAATATAAGCAGTTTTAATTGCAGCTGCACTTGCAATTGTTCATCGCCTAAAAAAGATGTGCCCATTGAAACCCATGATGAAAATAAGAAGGCAAGACCATTGATCAAATCAGTTTTGTGATTCAGTTGTCACTAAGCAATGGAAGTGTAATCTGTGTGGGAAAATTAAAACATGTCCAAATTAATAAACCAAAAGGAAATGTTTCGAGCGAGCTCTTGGTGGATTATCATGGATTTTTAAATCGACGTTCTTGACGAATGAATGTAACATGGAATATGAAAGGATTTTTATAATAACTTTTAAAATCAAATTTCATTTTATGAATAATTTTACTTCATTCATCGAAGATATTCAAGAATTGACATTTATTTTTTGGCTACTTTTTATAATTAAAACAAACAAAATCTGTACAAAATATTCAGAAGATCCAGTCATTTAAGCCATTTTTTCTTGTTATACTGTTTGGTGAATTAGATCCATGTGAATTTGGTAACAATAGGGTAATCTTCAAGTGCAATGTTGATTATTAGAATATGAAGATAAGAAGAAAGAAAGTACAAACAGCAATAACACCACTTAAAATAATTGTATCCTTCCTTTTGCGAATGTTTATACGATGAATCAAACTATTGATCATAGGGAATCGATCTGTAAAGTAAAAATATTTTAATAATTGTTTCAAATTTAATAAATACATGTACTATTGATAATATTGAAATCAAACTTACTAGCTAAGGTTGTCATCTGTGTTTGGAAAGCTTTGAAAGTATTCCTTTGATTAAGAAGATTCTCTCTTGTTCGGGAAGCAATATTTATCTGTTCTTCAATCATTATTTCAGAGCTGAAATGTAATATAATGGTAATGAGTTGTTAGTTTTTTAATAGTACAAGAGAAAGACTTACTTTCTTATATGTTCTTGTTCCTTTAAATATAGATCTGTCAATTTAGTAGTGGAAGACATTGAAGGATAATCAGGTTTACGTTTATTACTAGATAATAATTGTTCACGATGCATAACTTCCATCATATTACTCCTTGTTTTTCTAAATTCATTTGAATAATCATTCAAAATTTCCCGATGACGTTGTACAGTATAAATTGCACTTGAATTTTGAACTTGCTTTGTATAATCTGACATTTTGTTGTTAATATCGGTTAATTTAGCCAATAATCTTTCAATTTCACTTGTAATCCTATCAAAAACATCGTTATTATCTTCCAATAAAGGGACACTTTCACTGTTGCTATTAGATGAATCTCTGGAAGCAAATTTAGAGAAAGCCAGAAGCTTTGAATCAATCTCGTTTTCCAAAAGACGTGCCTCCCGGCGAAGCTCTGTAAAATGAGAAAGAAACGTGAAAATACAAATCTTAATAATCAATAATAATAATTAAAAACAATCTTAATTACCTTCCCAATGATTAGCAGTCATTTTATTGAAACAAACAATTAGTCCAACTCAAATAGACAATATTTCCAAAAATCATATGAGACAACTGATTTTGTTGCCACCTATTGAGTAAAATTGATAGTACTCTGTTTTTTTTCAAGAGAAAGACATAATGTAATTAATTTAAACCAGAGAACTGATTGTTTGAACTAAATTGAACAAAAAATTTTACTGAATTTTTGAATTTTGCTCAACATAGGGCATTAGATTGGATACTCATATGATGCATATTTTATTCAAACACGGATGGACCACAATAACACTGCAGAGCTCCAATTAACAGATTGTATTTTGTTTGACGATTTGCTAGACTTATCAATATCAAGGATTTTAAAAGTAAAATAAAAAAGTTAAATTGGCTGAACATACGAATCGTTATTTTTTAAAATATCTCACCAAACCAAATCTGTAGCAATGTAACTTAAAGTTATTTCTATTGAATTATTTTACTTTTCTATTCGTTACTGGGCTTATAACTCTTATTGTTTATCCTTAATTTTGCACAAATGAACCACTAAAAATGTCATACCTGAAATATTTATCCCTTTTTATAAGCTTCAACTTAATTCTGAACAATATTTCCGTAAACCTCCTTTTCAGATCATTTTTTCCAGCCAAGCTGAATCTTCTTACAATGTTAGATCGTCTTTTCTTTGTATTTGCAATGTTTTCAAAGGTGGCGGGCTGCAGGGGATCCCTAGTAATGGGCATGTGTGAAGAATTATCTTCTTTAGAAATTTTGTTTATTGCTTATTGCCCTAAATTTTGTATCGATCCCTGCAACAAATTTTTAATTTAATTTACATTTAATAACACTCCGCAGTTGTTTTGATTTGACCGAAACTTATTTCAAACAGTGACAAAACTCTAAACAATTATCTAGTGAAGTAATTCAAATTACTTTCATTTATATTTCATCCTAAGTTGAAATATAAACATCGTTTCCCTTTTACAAGATGACTATAATCACCCATAATGTTACCAAAAATCCGGAATTAAAAGACCCATTGGTTGCAGAACATCATCAGCCAAATGTTAATGATGACATTGAAATTAACAATCAACCCTTACTAGTGACCTGGAAAAGATCTCGAGTTCGACGTATCAGCTCATTAACTACAATATGCGTATTTCTCACAGCTTTCCTTGTCTTTACAACTGGTATTATCGGTGGTGTTTACCTTTATCAACAATTTACTCAACATAGGGTAAGTCATTTCTTTAGGTTCAAGTAACCAATGTTTGCATTAGATTTACGACCTATTTTCACTTCAATTAAAAGGACTTGTGATTTAAGATCTATGAATCTATGTAGTTGTCATATCAATTTAAGTGGTTTATTATTTACCTACGAAGCAAAGTGTTTCTCATTAATCTAACCTGGCTCAATTCATGAGAAACTTGCATAATTTTCCATTAAAAATCTGAAACATCTACATCTTTTTATTTTCTTATTTTTGTTAAAATTAAAATATTGAAAATGTATCTAATAGAGAGAATGATCTTTTTGTTTTTGTTTTGTAACGAAATTGAAGCTTGCAAGTCTTACAATTTAGATTATTTTCATTATATATTTCTGATATTCAATCGTATTAATAAATTTTTCCTCTCATATTTTTATACTAGCTTCGTCATTTCCGTGGGTGGTGCAGTGTACCTTACTCAGAGCCACAAGCAATCATACATTTGCCACAAAATTCGGCTCTTGGAAGTTCTGGTGAAATGGAGAGTCAAGATAATGCTTTGGTATCTTCACTTGAACAAGCTCAATCCATGTTGAATGAAAAAATTTTCAAACCAGCATTTGAAAAATTTTTTGACCAAGAATTTGATATTGACACTGAAACAGAACAATATGAGCGAATCGAGGTTCCAGATTTTTCAGATGGCCGGCGTGGTCGATATATTCATGACTTTTCAATGGTAATCAATTGTTTTGCTTTTGTTTGACATTTTCCTCATTGCAAATTAATATTTATTTTTTCCTCTTTCAGAATATTACTGGCATTGTTGATTTGGAGGAAGATAGATGTTTCATTATTCCTTTGAACAGAAGCATGGTTTATCCACCTCAAAATCTTGCAGATTTGGTGCTCAAATTAAGGTCAGGCTTTTATGAAGTTGACACTGAAATTGTTCGTGAAACTTACCATGTCGAGACTCCAGCTATAACAGATTTTCGTAGTCTCGGTCTTTATATAGCAAGAGAATGTGGCAATTTACCTACTTATCGTTTAAAGAAAGTCCTTTCACCTGGTAAGTGTAGATATAATTTAGACTTTCCAAAATTGTGTTTCAATTTATAATCTCAAATTAAATATTTCTTTTTCAGTTTTCAAACGAAGTGCTGATGAAGTCGGTATTAAATCAATGTTCACAGAATTTGCTGGAGCAAAAGTTTCACAAATCTATATCGTTAATTTGCACAATATACCTGGTCGGAAATAAAAATACGTGACGATCCATTATAAGAAGGGATGAAACATAATAAAGGGGAAAATGATGTGATTTATTTTAAGGTGACTTTCAATTGGAATAATCGTTGAGAGATCCAAATATCATATCGATTATGTCTCGAATTAAATCTGTTGAATCAACTTTATAATCTATCTGCTTTGAATGCAGTTGACACTAAAATTTAAACAATAACAAACACTTTCAAATTTTGTGCTTTATTTGATCATCTCTTTAGAGTATTTCCGATTGTACAATTAGTATGTTATCAAATCCCTTTTTGCGCATTTATGTATTTTTTCAAGCATTCCCCTACTTATTATTTGAATTCATCTGTAATTGTTCAAAGCTAATAAATTGATATTTACTAAAATTTGAACGTCCATTCAATTTACTCATCAATATACAAAGTATAAACAATTAAATACATAAGGGCTTGTTATTTCAATATTGAGCATAAAATCCATGCATAAAAAGTTCAACAAACGTCTGAAACCATTAAGTAAAAGGTTTACAGAACATTTAGTGGATCAATATTTATCAAATAATTTGTAAGCTACAATTAATTAAAAATTGAATTTAAAATGAAGTTTGATTGACAAGAATCAATTTGAATGCCATCTGATGAAAACAACTCGCAACTCAATTATTGATTTCAGTCCAATGAAAGTTACTGCATAAAAGTCGCAGTTATTTTTAGATCTATTCCCATTTATTTTATACTTCAATCTTTAAAAATTAACATTAAATCTACGAATTTTATTAATCTATTCATTATTTAAGGTAATCTATCAAATAAATCTTCTTTAAAACTCAAATTCAACCTTGATTACTGAACATTTGTGGCTACCTGATTGCTTACTGCAAGTTTCTTTGCACTTTTATTTAGAACTAATTTCTCAGCAATCAATTAAATGTCCTCTTCATGGGAATGAAATTAGGAATGGTCAAGAGCTCTATTCAATCAGCTAAAACAGGACAACAACTGAAGCAGATTCAACTCCATTTCTAGATATTTCAAATGAATTTGTTGGATCATTAATCTTACAGTGATTGATTTTGTTGACAGACTACAAATAAGAGCACAAACAATCAGTATTTGACTATCATGTAAACGTGCAACAAAATCATCGAAATGATAAAAGAATAAAAAAAGCAAAGATTTTATCACAATTTTAGAAATACAATTTTCAATAACAACATTTGCAAATATTGAGAATAATGTTTAAAATCAGCTGAATACTAAAAGCTATAATTATTAGCTATAACTCAGTTATAAATAAATCAACATGGTTAAATCAATATGTAATAATTAGAGACAAAAAGACAACAAAATCACAATGTTTTACAAGTGAAGACAACAGTCAACTCAACAGGAGCCAGTAAACTCATAAAATTTTGGACCTTGACAATGTATATTAAATCAATCGATTGTTGGCAAACAATTTAACATTGGTAACCAACAACAATCTGTTGTATCAACCAATTGATATTTGTCAGCATTAAAGCAAACAAGTAAAAATGAAATAAGTAAATGTCAGAGTCTGACATATACTTTCATTTGATGAATTGCCCTGAATCTAAGCTGTTTGCACTCATCTATTAGTGTTGTTGTTTTGAGTAACATTTCATTAAATAATTGTACAATCAATTTGTGGACCAATGGATGATCACAATAACCATCTAATGTCTACTCACCATTTACCGCACCCATCTTCACCTCGAGAAACATTGATCTGCCGTTCATGTAGGATAAGCCTGGAATCGGAGCGACCCAGAGCAATGTGTCCCTTTTGTGGTGCTTTTTATAGTGAAAATGCTGAAAATGATTACAATATGCGGTCAAGAAGCTTACAGATTGACGAAGGTCTTGAATCAAATGACAATCTTAGATTACCGAGAATTGTAAGTTAACAAGATTTAGTATTGATATTGTGTTTTCCCATTATTGTAATACCTGATGGCAAACCTTTCTGTTAAATCTTTTAGTCCAAGTTATTTGCATTTCATCGATTCGCAGCTTATTTCATTCAGCTTTTATCTTTCTCTATATTTAGAGACCAAATTTGTTTCGCTTTAATGGATTTGGTCCTTTCTTGACGGATTCAATTGGATTAATTCATTCTTATCTTGCCAGTCTTTTAGTGAGATCTCCTGAATCTGAATCAAACATCTATCTTCATCTACCACCAATAACAAGAGCAACAATTGTTGATGATCATTCAGCTATGAGACGTTCATTTATCCATCCAGAATCACCTTCTACCTTTGATCATCTTCACCGTCATCGGGGCTCTTCCATCTCATCATCGACTGTCAAATCAATTAATGACTCGGAATCAGTTGATGACAATAAATCTTACTCTGATCTACCTCGAGAATATTCATCAATGTACCCGAGTCCAGATTATCCTAAGCGATACCTTAATTTAGACCAATTTAGGTAAATTCTCGCTCCAATTTTTTCCTTTATCTTTAACTCGACGTTTAAGCCTAATTTTTATTCATTTATTTTCCTTCAACTCTCATTTGAAATTCAATCTTTTTTTCAAATTTATTCTACTTTTTGTTCCGTTCGTTGGATAATTCGAAGATCATTGGTTCATGAAGCACATGAAGAAGGAGATTATACCAAGTTACATGATCTTTATAAAACGAGTTTCTCATCTTTCGTTGAAATTAATGCTTTATTCAAGAAAAGTCAGTCTGATGAAGAAGTTAAATTGCATGATCCCGAGTTACAGATGAATCTGGTTTACGCTATGTTTGATGAATTAGACAATTTGGTAAGAACATTCAATTCGAAATCATCATTTTCTTCTTCCATCTTATTTCATGTTTCTTTATTTGTTAGCCTTCATTCATTGTTAAGTCCGTACTTAAAGGTGTTGTCAATTCAATCAACAATTATCAAAGGTTTGTATTCAAATAAATGGTCAAATTAGATAATTGTGAATCTTGAAAAGCAAATGTTACCATTGAAATGAGAAAACAAATTGAGTCAACTTCTGGCCTTTCTGTATTCGCTTTTACAATAGATTAATTGAATTGAGAAAATTTACAAGAAAAGAAATATTATTCAAGGTTTCCTTGTTACAGGTAGAATGGAATAATTTTTATTCCATAAGTTTCTTTTCTATTCAGAATTGATCTCATGATTCAATTTGAATTGTCATTGTTCTTATGCAAGTAAATCCTTCATCGAATTATTGCCTCTTCTTAACATTACCTAATGGAGGAAGAGCAATTCAGAATATTGCTTTTACATTGATGATCACGTTTATATAATTGATTAGTGAATCATTTTTGTTGATAGTTTTCTAATCGAAGAAATATTGATTACAATGACAATGAAGGTAACAAAAAGTGAAAATTAATTGTTGCTCTGCCATTTCAATGTAAAATTTGGCGATCAATACTGAATTGAACACGATCCATTTTCTTGCTGATTATGAGCAAAAAATTTTCAATCTTTTCTAATAATTTTGACTTTATTCTTACTTTAGGTTGAAGCCTAAAGATGAAACCCGGGCAATTTACATGATAGTTCAGGTAACAATGGACTTTGCTTTACCACCAATTGTGGTTGATTGACCATAACTGATACTTAACCATCTATCTTGTAGCTTCCAACCTTTTCATTCCAGTTTTCTTATCCAGTCTTTGCTCATCTGCTTAAGAAAACTGTGAACCTTCAAGGCGGTGATCATCAGCTTCTTGTTCATTGGTTTTCAAGGTAAGAAGAGTCAATTGTTGAGGGAAGCGATTGCTCATCTTTATTGGTAAATGGCTAATTGGCATCATGTAATCATCTATTTGTTCAGATCGGAACCAGAGAAGTTGCGAAAGCTTGTTAAACGTGTTCTTCAATTTATAACAATAAGAGAGTTTCCACCAAGCAATGGTCAAGGGCTTCCAGCTCCAGGTAAATGTCGTTGGTGGATCCCGTGTGCAGCAAGGTTTCTTGACTTACTCAGTAAGTATTGACAATCACGGTTAAGAAGGATTCATCATCAAATCATCCATTTAACTCTAACACTGGAATTGCTTCTTTACGATCAACAGATTCAGCAAATAACAAAGTAACTCCAAACTTGATACCATACACAGAGTTTTACAACAGTGCACTTGATCACATTAATTTAATGTCCGAATTCAATCGCTGGCAAAATCCATCAAAACACAATAAGTATGAGTTAACATTAAGAAAATAAACTAAAATCAGGGATAATCAATGTGTTGATCATTTTAAAACAATTTAGGTTCTCTTATTGCCAATATCCATTCCTGTTGAGCATTGTTGCTAAAAAGACGATCCTCCAGCGAGACTCAGAGCAACAGATGATTATCAATGCAAGGGTTAGTTTAATTACATTTGCAATCAATTTTTCTCATCAACTTTTGATCGATTTGCGATTTAAACAGAAAAGCTTGCTGAATCGAGCAATATATCAACAAGCACCAGACATGGATGTATTTTTCCTTAATTTAAACATAAGACGGTCAAGTTTGGTTTCTGATTCTCTTCATGAGGTTTGTTTGAAAGATGCTTATTGTGTCTCAATAATTGCAACAATTAACCACTTCATGTATCAATACAAATCTATTTTAAACAGATCGCCCGAAAACAAATAGATCTGAAAAAGAAATTGAAAGTAACATTTGTTGGTGAACCGGGTCTCGATATGGGTGGACTAACCAAAGAATGGTTCCTTCTCTTGATCAGGCAGATATTTTCCGAAGATTATGGCAAGTTAACTAATTGCTGGTTAAAGATCAATTCAATATAATCATTTAATTGTAAACCTTTAGGAATGTTTGTCTACCACAGTAAAGCTCGATGTTATTGGTTTAGTACAGCTTCTAATGGAAATCTCAAGGAATACAATCTAATTGGTGTGGTAAGTCTGATAATTGTATCAATTTCACCTTAGTCTGTATCCAAATTGACTGTATTTCAATTTCAATCATTTTAATTGCTTTTCTTCAGTTGATGGGCTTAGGTGTTTACAATAGCATAATACTTGATCTGCATTTTCCTCAAGCTTGTTACAAAAAGCTTCTAAATCCTCCGGTGGCACCCAAAGATGTCTGTAAAAACAAAGTTGGTGTTTGTAAATTTACATTGGACCATTTCGCAGAGGTTATGCCCGTGAGTTGAAAGTACAAAAATTGGAGAATTGTTTTCTCTTGTTTCAATAATGATTTCCTTTGAATTGTCTGTTGAAATACTTTATTCATTCAGGATGTTGCTGTTGGTTTGAAAGAGTTGTTGGCTTACGAAGGAAACGTTGAAGAGGATTTTTGCATGACGTTTCAGGTTAGTAAATTCACGCATTCATCTTTTTTGTTTACAGTTTACATTGATTTGACCAATTGTTCAGGTTTCAGTTGAAGAGTTCGGACAAGTTCAAACTCATGTACTTAAACCCGGAGGTGAAGATATACCCGTAACTAATCGAAATAGAGAAGGTAATCGAAATGGTCAAAAATGAGATGAAAGAAAACCTAATTGTTGATTTATATCTTCTTTTACCCAGAATATGTACAATTATATATGGACTTAATTTTAAACAAAGCGATCTACCAACCCTTTGAAGCCTTTTACCTGGGTTTCCACAGTGTTTGTACATCCAACACAATACTGGTAAATTTTTTTGTTTTGAAATGAGATCCTAATCGCTCCTTTCCCTTTGGTTTTAATTTGTTATTTTGTTGATGCTTTTACCAGCTTTTGAGACCAGAAGAAGTTGAAGTTTTAGTTTGTGGCTCACCGACTATTGATATGGACGAATTGAGAAAAGTTACAATTTATGATGGATTTCATGAGGACGAACCAATTATCAAGTAAATCTCAAGATTTCGTGATCAAAGTAAGAATAAATTAAATGTATTCCATTATTTTAACTCAACAGAGAATTTTGGAGTATCATTAAATCATTCAGTTTGGAACTTCAACGTCAATTTCTTCGCTTCGTATCTGGAAGTGATCGTGTTCCTGTTGGTGGAATGTCTGAGATGATTTTCAAAATATCGGCCACTGATTATAATACTGATATGTAAGTAACCAGGAACCATTTAGAGTTTAAATTCAAATTGCAGACGAATTTTGATTTACTTGATGCTCGTGGAAACCCATTAGCTGTTAATGGACTTTCAATAATGTAAATTGTTGTCGTTACAGGTTACCAACAAGCCATACTTGCTTCAATCAATTAGTTTTACCCCGATATAAAGACAAAAGTACGATCAGAGAAAAATTGGTGATCGCGATATCAAACGCTGAAGGCTTTGGACTAGAGTAAATCATTGAACCAGATTTCACTTCAATACCTTCTTCTGCTCATAAGATCACCACGGGACCATTAGACAATTGACTTTCGTTGGTTAATTTTTACGTGACTTCATTAAAAACGAATCTAATTTATCCCAATCGATAGAGAAAAGTTAAAAAGAGTTGTGTGAATATTTTTCTAATGTATATTTCAATCTGTTGACCATTTTGATTCTGAAATCCCAAGAACTATTGACCATCTTAATGCTTTAATATTTGAAAATAAATTGAAACACTTTTATTGTTGAAAATAATCATTATTTTCTCACAATCATTTTCGCTTATTTTGGCCAATTTTGTCAATTTGAAAGAAAAGAAAAAGAGAATCAAATGATGAAAATCTTTTAAATAATTTTCGTATTTCGATCGATTGACGATTCTATCGAATAGCTTGAAATAAGATTTATAGTAGCTTGAAACTTTGTGTAATAATTGCTTTCAGTTTCACTTGTAACTGGACACACAAAATCTGAAGATATAAAGATTTTCATTGTTTTAAGGTTTTTAGGTTTAAATCACACTTTTCCTTAATCAATCTGTCTAATTAAGCTCGAGCAATCATTATAAAGCAATTTAATGAGCGTCAAAACACAAGAAAGTTCAATTGAAAACTCATGGATTTGTGTTGATTCATTTTTAATCGTTTCACTAATTATTACAAGTAGAATTTTGTTCATCTTGAAATCAGCATAAGCTTCTTAGAACCAAATTATAAGCTTGCAAATGACCGAAGTGACTTTAATCCGGTATCAATGTATTCCATGCTATTGTGATATGACAATTTATTGTTGCATTAAGTTTCTAATTCCGAATGATGATTGACTTGATAGTTTATTGAAGAAGTGAATATCAAAGATTTTATTTACACATTCGATGTTAAATTAAAAAAAATCATTTTAGTGTCAAGGCTGATTGTACACTGGATGTGTTCACACGAAAAAAGCTTTAAAGAAGACAATGGAATTTTTTCAAGGATGGATTCAGAAAGTTGATTCAAGGTACAATTAACATTGACTAGTTGCTGGAAATTTTTGTTTCAAAACCAAGTCAAATATTAGGCAAAATAACCTACTATTAGCTTGATTATTGATTTAGCAAAACATTTAGAAAGTAAAACTTGAAAAAGGTCAGGTTTGATAAACAAATTTTCAAAACCGGAATCATGATCATCTTGATTGCACAAATAGACAGCAAGTGAATTGAAACTTTTGCCAATTACAGGAATCAAGTGACAGTTTCTTTGGGCCAAGCAGATTTAAATAGCTTTAACGGTTGAACGAGCAATTACTTTACTCTAAAGTATCTTGATCCAATTAGGGAAAATATAATTGCCCAAATAGTAACAATTAGGTAAGTCTGAAGAGCATCAAAATCGTTGAACATTAAATTGTTGTAAAATATCTTTCTAATTGTAGAGGCAGCCGAGGTTGTTGGAATGGCCATTGAAACCCATTGAAAGTAACCCGGTATCGATTGGAAAGGCCAGATGATTGATGAAATTGAAAAGATAATGAATAGTGTGGCTGCTGCAATCATGACACAGCTCTCAAGGCGATCACAGATGACTGATAAAAGCATTCCATAAGTGATACCAGATATGTTCATTGACATGAGAAGAGGAACTGAGTGAAGTACGGATCGTAAATTGGTGGGTAAATGAAAGAGACTGATTGGAAGAAAGGTGATCAAGAAAAAGTATGGAATCATGAAGAGAGTCCGACTCAAGGATAAAGCAAATAACAGTTGAGTTGGAGTTACTCCGGCAACCAAGTTGCGTTCAAAGGTTTGCGTTGTTCGCTCAGTGATTAAACTGAAGGCAACTGTTGCATAGGAAACAGCAAATGTGATGCTGATTATCATTCCGGGTGCAATGAAATCAAGGTGACCGGCAAGTTCAGCTCTTTCATAGCGCTCTTCAAAGTTCACTGGATTTGAAAGGGAAACATCTTTCACTTGAATGGGTGAATTGGCTATGAAAGATGAATAGACGAGGTTACTCTTTTCTGGTAATGTCGTGGAAACCATTAATTGAATGAGAATAGCCATCGATTTCCGTAAGCGTCGAATCAATGATTCACTCACAATTGAATCTGTCAAGTCTCCGTGAAGTTGGATGGTCGATCGCTTGAATACATCTTCACTGTCCACTTCCATTGAGGAGAAACGATCAGTCAAAGCTTGAGAAAAGTTGACCGGAAAATTGAGTAAACCCCAATTTTCAAGGGAACCAACTGAATCAAAAGCCTCTTCAAAATCATCGTAATATTTAACACTGAGCAAAGTTTCATTCAATTTTGAAACAAACATTGTTGATAAACTATTTGACCAATTGTCTCTGTTAACCACAGCCATTGGAATGTGATTTGGCTGTTTACCCACGCAAAAACAAAGTAAACAAATTTGCGATAAAGGGATGAAATATTGGAATCCAAGGGTGAAAGAGTCAAAAGCATCGTGATTTATGTATCGTATCAATAAAGCTAAAAACACTGTTAACCAGTTTTTAATTGAAATGATCGCTTTTTTCATTGGTGAACATCTGCCCTGCTCATGTAGAGATGGGACTGTTGAAGTTGATGGCAACGATGAACACGACGGTTGGTTATTGACGTTGATTTCATCTAAAGATTTCGAGTTACAATTATCATCTGATTTACTTTGTACACAATATTGCTGCGGTTTTCGGCAAATTAGTAAGAATACTTCTTCTAAATTGTTGACTTTCATTGTGGTCATTAATTTGTTTGGATTGTCTTGCAGCATAATCGTACCTTTCCTCATAAAACCAACGTTATTTGAGCGTCTAGCCTCTTCTATGTAGTGGGTCGTAATTATAATTGTGGTTCCTTGAGTGGAAGATATAAATTGTAAATGTTTCCATATTTTTTCCCTTAAAACTGGATCAACACCAGAAGTGGGTTCATCGAGTATCATTAAAGGTGGTGAATGAATCAAAGCACATCCAAAGGAGACTCGACGCCTTTGTCCTCCCGACAGTTGGGAAATCAAACGATTACCCGAAGGTAATTCAAGTATTTCAATCAACTCACTTACCCGCGAGTTTAGATCCTTGGAGTTCATTTGATAGATTCGAGCAAAATAACGAAACAATTGCTCGATGGTCATAAAATCATACAGAGCATCTTCCTGTGGCATATAACCAACATTTGAGCCTGGAATAGAAATGATTGAAGTACTCTTGGACACTGGATAACCAAAAAGAGAGATTGAACCCGAAGTTGGCTTAATGTAACCCAAAATGCACCGAAGTAATGTTGTCTTTCCACATCCACTTGGTCCAAGTAAACCATAAATGGTTGATTGGGGAATAGTTAAATTAACATTTGACAATATGGATTCACCAGCGTCTACCTTTAGGTTGACTTGGCAAGCTGAAACAGCGAGCGATGAAAAACTTTGAAATGGTAAATTTGGCTCAACACTGTTGTTCAATTTGATTGACATACTGTTAGCTGTTATTTCAAAGTGAGCTCAAGAAAGTGTCTTTAGCTTCAAACTTGACTGTGAATGGCAGGCAAAGCACAAGAAAAAAAATTGATGAAAATAAGAAAATACAATTACTTGACTTGCCTAAGGTGTATTATCATTTGAGATGTTAACAGAAAGTCAATTTCGATGATGGTTATCATCTTCAAAAAACAAGCAGCCTTGAGTAAGATGGAAAAGTAAATGAGAGTTGTTTCAGATTGTATTCCCATCATGGTCAAGACTCACAACTGAGCGGAAGGAAAGAAAGAAAGAAAAAGAAAGAGACAGAAGATGATGATAATGGAACCAGAAACGATGCTATCTCTTGATTGGGTTCCCTCGTCAGTCACATAGGACAATCACATTGCTTTAACTGTAATCACGCCAAGTTTAAATTCATTTATTCACTAGAATCAACTGATCCATTGATTTCATGATTATGTTAACCATAAAATTCAATGTTTATTTCCGTATCAGCCTCATTAATTTTCAATCAAATGACAATTGACAATTTAAATTGTATCTTTTAATTGATCTTGAACTTAACAGTAAATAGTGACCACAATAAGTTTCACAGTATTACTTGTTTTATTAATGTCATTGTATGAATAGAAATGAAAAAATGATTCAAATTGTTTTATAAACAGTCAAGAGCAAGTTGTTTTATTCGTCTCAATTAATTGTCAATAATTACTCATGATAATACAAAAATAAAAGTTGATCGAACAAAAGCGACAATCTTATTAGGCTTTGGACAGTTTGCTTGTTTCATGTGATAATTGATGACAAAATCATTAGTAATCATACATACATAATACAATTTTAATAATAAACAATGATAATAACAAAAGAAACGAGGATAATTTATAATTAAAAAAGTCAAATGCTTTGGTCCGTTGTAAGTTTTGCTTTGTTGCTTCTCAGTTTGTTTAGTATTTTTTAAAGTTACTATTGTAGTGTGTAAAGTTAATCAATGTGCTGATTTAAAAAAACGGCTTTTGATGAATCTTTTTGCTCTTCATTTCCAGTTGATCTTTTATTGCTTTGTTTTGTGTATTTGTTTTTTGCAGATTCTGGTTAAACCAGAACTTGTGAGAGTCACAATCTTGATTTTTCATGATCAAGAGACAAATCAAAAAGGATTGATTCTTTGAATCAGCTATTCGCAAAAAATGTGGTTTGTGGTTTTGTGTCATTCAAAAAGCAAAACAACAACAACAACACAAGGTATAAATAATAATTGTAATAGAAGATATAAGAGTGATGAAAAACTAAGGCAATTCAAATCGAGATGATAAAAATTTATCACTTGGAATGATATTTTTTGTTTAAGCTTATACTCTTAACAATAAAAATTTTCCTAATTGCTGTTCGTTCAAGAAACTTGAAATGGAAAGCGAAGAGAAAAAATAAGACAATCAAAAGTAAAATTGATAGATTCCTAAATAGAAAACTCAAAAGCTTCTTTGAAATTGAATAATATAAAAAAATTGATGTTAGTGCAAATTGTCAAACTGTTTTACTTTTCTTTTCCTAATCTCTGTCTTTTGAAAAGTAATAATCATTAAATCCTTTATTAAATGATTAAAGCCGACTGGATTCTCTGTGATCTTGAAGTTAATCTTATTGCTGTTGAATGGACGAATCATTACGAACATCAGATTTTAATTTAACAAACTCCTTTGCAACTTCATCATTGGTTCGTTGAGATAAAATACGAAGTATTGTCCAGCCAGTTTCATCCATTTGAACACGTCGGCCCAAAGGTAACCAACAATTGCAGCTTCCTTGTTCAACAATATCAGCTAATTGCATGATTGCCACACCAACAAGTCGATCTTCTCGAGCAAAACAATAATCCTTTACGGCAACATGAAGTTCAAATGATAAAGGCTCATCTTCATTTCCAATCATGCTAAATGAAGTAAAAAAGAGACAAAAGATTAATTAAACATAAAATTAATATTTTTTCAAATGAGATTAATTGCAAAACAAGTCATATTTGAATAACTGAAACTAGTTTAAACGGCATTTTCTTACACACATTTAAAGTGTATTGAAAATATCAAGTTTCAAGTTATAATGATTTATAGAAATAAATAGATTAAAACTAAACAATATCATGGTTTATGAGATTATAAACTTTAAATTTCATTACTATTGCAGTATCTTGCTGAAATGCAACTCGTAATTACTGTAATAATGATAGGAGAGCATACTTTTTCAGGATCAATGCACTTTTATCATTATATGGAAGTTGAACAATTACTTGAATACATTATTCATCGCTTGATGAAAGCTTCTAATCGCCTCAAGTCTTTTTACACCGTTAATTTCACTTTTATCTTCCTTCTCTTTTTCCGTGTCTCTGTTAATTCAAGTTTCAAATCTGATTATGTTAAACAAAAAGACATAAATTGACTTACAATGTGAATGTTTCGTTAAATTTAGGGCTGAGAGTATTGCTCTTAGTCTTGGTGGCAAATTTTCGCTTCTTATCGCCAAGATGAGGTCCAATCAGATTTACTTCAACAAAAGGTTTGAATCCACTTGGATTAGGCCAACGAAGTTCATTGCATGCCAAAACTGAAAATAAGAAAACAGAAATAAAATCATTAGAATTTACAGAATTAATTATTACACACTATTTGAAATAAAAAATCTAATTAGACATACTTTTCACAGTGACTTTGTGCTCTCCCGTTCCTGGATGAGTAAATAGATCGACTTGTAATTGTATATCCCCGACGGGTCCTTCCTCTCGAGTAGGTAGATCTGATTGTGGACAAGAAAAAGAAAACAAGAATAAATTAAAATTATACTAATGATTTCTGCGATAAAAAATGCGTTGAAGTAGTTTCGATTACGCTACCTTGTTGAGTTTGACTAGTAACAAATGTTTTAAGAAGAGTATCAGTTGTTTGAGTATACAATGATAAGGCATATCGTAGTGACTGAAGTTCAGGACTTTTCTCTAAGAAAGTTTTCTTCAAACCATTTCCACCAGCATGGAAATATTGTTTAATCGTTTCCAAAGCGACATCGAGAATAGCACATTGTCGTGGAGTGAGGTTCTTTTCAAATTGCAGTGGAAGCTATTTTGAAGTTTGAATAAAAAAAGGTTATCAAAATATTCATCATATAAAGGACTATTTTATCATTTTATGAAAATTAGCTTACCTCCATTACACTTAAGGTAGGTAGTTTATTGGCAGTTACATGATTCCTGAAAAGTCTTGAAACATCTTCAATCTTGGCATTGGGTAGATTTTGAAGTAAAACATTTTTCTCGGAAACGGGAGGAAGAACGATTGTTTTTTCTAGAGTATGGATAACAATTTTCCAAAGTTCTTTAAGAAGACGTTTAAGGACTGTTCTTTCACAGTATTGGGCGAAAAGGCTTAATTTGCCATCAAGAAGATCCATTAATGGCGCCAATATATGATCTGCTTCAGCAGCAACATCTTGTTGGTTACGAAGAGCCGCTTTATTTTGAGCTGATCCGGATCCTTTAACTTGAGCCAATAGACCACTCAATTCTTGGACACTTTGTTTAATTGTTGGTTCAAGACTGCAAACATTGAAAGAGAGGCAATTTGAAAATTAGATTAGGTAATAACGATCAACATAAAGTAAACAGTGAATCAAAAGGACAATTTATGCTTAAAGCAATTGGTTATAGACCATCGCCATCTCTTGAAAAAGGGTTTAATTAAAAAGAAAGAGAATAATTTGCGTCTTTCTTTGCTTATAATTGAATGAAAAGGGTTTTTTATTCGCTTTTCAAACACGCTTTTTCATAGAAGGCGACGATTAAAGGGAATTATTTAACTGTAAATTGTTTAATTAGAATACAAACCTTTTTGCAAATACAGCACTTAACTCGTCAAGAACTCCATTCAATGATTGTTGAAGATCCTTCAAGATATTAGCAGCATCAGCTTCCAGCTATGATTATAAATAAATAATTAAATTACGAGTGTTAATAATTATCGACAATATCAACAAATAAATAAAACAATAACAACAGAATGAATCTAAATCATCATAGCCTGAAGAAATATCCTTTATTTCACCTTTAGTTGCCACCTGAACAAAAATCATTCACTGTGATCTCAAGCTATCGTGAACAAACTTGAAAGATATCATCAACATCAATTGACTGTAATTGGCAGAAACAATTCTGGATTTGGTGTCAAAATTCATCAGAGCTCAATGGGCATGATGATGATGATATCTCATTTTAGATTTTGCTTTTTCATTCCTAATATATTGATTTGTTATGACAATTGAATTATTGTACAATTAGGAAGATCAAAGCTTGAGATTGACAACCTGAAGAGGTAAAATAAAATAAATTAACTGAAAGACAAGATTAAACTTACCTTTTCACCGCCCATTGATTCAAACATCTTCTCCAATTGAACCCTTAATTGTTGAATATTGTTCATCAATATACATGACTGTGGGAAGGAAATATTCATATAATTAATTAAATGTTTGGGTGTGTAAAGGAAGAGGTTAAAATGTTATAATAACATAGTAAATTTGGTCCATTTTTTTAATACCAATGATAATAACTTACCGTTTTTTCTTGTTTAACGTAATTTGGAAACTCTTTTTTCAGTATCTCAGCATAGGCAGTTAACACCTTAACAATTGTTTTGGCAAATCGTTTAAGATATCTTTTAACAATCTCAGGATCGGGACATTCGAGTTTACTGATGACATCAAAACATTGAGTTAATTGGGTGAAAACATCGACCACCGAGTTAGAGAAGAGAGAATGTTCAGAGCTTTGTTGAAACTGGAAATGAGAAGAAAATACGTTCAATTAGAAACAATGAATTTAAATAACATATCATGGGGAAAATAAACAATCGGTGGAACCAGTAAACATTGTTAAAAACATACACAACAACATTGAACCACAAAAGAATCATTCACTTCAGTTAAAGTTTTTTGGATACATTGAAAATTAGAAGCATTTACATTTGGTTTCAATTCAATTCGATTAAAACTGTCTCTAAGCACAACAATAAAGAGTTGAGGTAATAATTAATTGTCTGCTCAATTTGACTTTAGTTTGAAAATGAATTAATTTCATTCTTAAGAAGGAGCAAAGTTCGTGTTTGAAAACGATTAGCCTAATTGTGAGACTTTCTCATTTAAATGTTGATGAAATTCAATCGATATGAAAAAGAGTTAATTGAGAAATCATTCAATCGAACTGAAGTTGACTGGTGAAAATCGAGTAGATTAAGCACTTTAATCAAGAACAATATACTTTCAAAACATATTTCTGTTGGTGGTTTTATGATTAAAATGGATAACCTTGGCTTGATTAGCCAATTGTCTGGTTAAACAAAAGGCTAAATGATTGGTGATTAGCATAAATTAGGCGATGCTGGTAAATGTAACAACTAGTGAAATGATTAAAAGTATATCCGTGAAATCCCTTGACAATAACCATTAACGTTAACAAAACCTTTTCTAATAAATTCAATTAGTTTTAAGGCCTAAACATAAGACTAGATCTGATGAAAAGAGCAACTCACAAACTGATTGAGGAAGATGAACAATGAATAGAGTTGAATGAAAATTAATTTTATACCAACTCATCAATAATTAATCAAGTGAGTACAAAGATGATGGAAGGAAAAGAGTAAAGTGTCAATAATAGAAGAGAAAGTTGCCTTGAATCAAGGTACAATTGGAAATTTGATTATCAGTGCGAATTAATTCATATTAATTCAAGTGCAGCATCGACTTGATAAAAGACCATAATAACCTAACTAGAAAGTAAGTAGACTAATCATATTATGAGCAGCAAAATGTCAATATATAATTAACTAATAAAATACATTTAAGAGAAAAAAAAGAAACTGAAAATAAAATATGGCAGCCATTACATTATTCAATGTACAGTCAACATGGTAAATATCAAACAGCATTTAACTTTAAACTTTACAGGTAATAATGTAATATACCATCGAATCATTAAAATAAAGGTTAAAGTTAATTTTGAACTGATTAAATCTTTATAGACACTGGATGAAATTTAAAAGA
The DNA here is from genome assembly GCF_039701765.1 of Tetranychus urticae. Taxonomy (NCBI): domain Eukaryota; kingdom Metazoa; phylum Arthropoda; class Arachnida; order Trombidiformes; family Tetranychidae; genus Tetranychus; species Tetranychus urticae. The sequence continues at coordinate 393,138 of NC_142959.1, forward strand.
GAAATTAAATTGGAAAATAAAAAAACCAGAAAACCTGAAACCCATTAAACCGTAAGAAGAAAGGATAACCAGAAAATCTTCTGGTAAACATGGATATTAATAAACAATCTCTGGAAGCTACAGCTTAAAGCCAAGTTAATCTAAAAACAAAATTAACATTTCACACAATTAATAAAATACAATTAAACTTACCCCATCCTTTTTGTCCCGTTCAAAGGCACTTCGTAAATATTCAAGAGAGACATCATCATTCTCATTGAGCCATTGCATAACAAAAGGTTCAAACCAGCTAAAAAGGCGCAAAAGGGTAAAAAGATACAATAAGATACAAATCCAGATCCACATTAGATTAGAATCCAAAAATTGGCATCAATTTTAAAATGTTTTTAATAACATTTTTCGCCATTTTTTGCCTTAAAAGTAAATTTTGGTTAAAGTAATAGATATAAAAAATGGATTCTTACGCAGGATATTCTGGAACTTGTCCCTTAAATTGAGGTACATCTTTACAATAAGTATTATAAAACCATTTAACCTTAAAATGTAAATTCATATAAGCTGAGCTTCGACAGCATCGATGTTGTTCGTGTTCCTCTAGAGCAAATTTCATATCAGACGCAAACAAACTCCACATTGTGGCCGCACTAAGATGACCAATATTCAATTCTTGAGGAAATCTGTAAAATAGAACGAGGCAAAAAATGAAAAATTAGATTTGAATATCATGTAATGCTCCTATTTGACCTTTTCATGTAATCCAATGAAAAAATAATAAATGAAAGGAAACTTTGAAATTTAATATCACTTGGAATGCTATTAAATCAGAAACATTTACCACCTCAACTGATTACTCATTATAACTCAATTGAATCCTTTTTGTCCAAAATTTACATTCTGTTTAATAATGAAAATTCAATAAGTTGCTTGAGACTATCTTTAAAACCGTCGAAATGAACATTGAAAGTGAATGAAATTTCAGGCTCAATTTTCATAAAACTCAATAAAAGTTGTCTCTTTTTTATCTTATTATATTTTGCTTAATGTTTGCTGAAATAAAATATTTATCTAATGAGAAAGCTGAACCTTATGAACATGTTCATGACAATCTAAAGAGATTTTCAGAGATATTAAGTTGGACTCACGTTTAGTTAATAAAAATATTAGACAGTTCTGTACAAAGTTGAGAGCATAATTCAGAGTAAATTTTGTGAGCAAAATTGTGAGTGAAGTTGAAAGACTTATGGTCTTTGGATTCTTGAAGAGATGAAGTTGACTTTGCAATAACAGAATCAAGAGAGAACTCAATTTCATTTTGAATATATTCAGGTCATGGAAAAGAGTAAAAATGACGAAATTTTCTTCCCATATTATCATCATGTTAGCACCAAGATGATAATGTTTATTTCATCGTATAACTCACGAACTTATAAGTTGAGAAAAAGGTTCAATATTAAGATGATTATTTTGGCTGATTTTTGACCAGAAAAAAAGCATTTTTTTATCAAAACCGAAAAAAAAGCAAAATTTCATTTCTTTTCAACTTCATCACAATAATACTTTCTAAAAAATTGGATAAACTATTATCATTATTATTCTAATGATGATAAAGGATGGATAAAAAATTGGAATGAAAATGAAGAAATGGAATCATCTTTGGAAATATTTTCCACAAAAAGTCCTCAATTCCAATGGATTTCATTGTTGGTCAACAATTTGGAGCTAATTTTTCATGTCTGTTCAATTTACGATCATAATCAAGTTGAACCATTAATAATGATTAAATGTTATTGATATTACTTACTGGTTAAGAACTGGAGCATAAGAATTGCGATCTTCTTCAATAACTGAAACCATCAAAGCAATTAATTTATGCCAAAAGTCAAGGTTCTTCAAACTTGGCCCGGGCTCATCATTGGAATCGTCCTTTTTAGGGTCAACCTGAAATTCGCGAGCATAAAGTTCGGTGCAATTGTCGAATAGGAATTGATAAGTTGACCTTAAACACGCTTTGGCACAATCTTTAACCACTGTACTGGCTCGAGGTGGACTTGAAAGTTCTTGGACTTTCATTCGGAAAAAGGTTATACTGGTTAGTAAATCAACGGTTGATTTAAGATCTTGAAGTTTCTCTGGACTTGAGGCTGGAAAATTATTCTGTGAGAAAATAAATGAAAATATTAACAATTTTTTTCCCCGAAACTTTCACTTATTATTTCCATCATGAATCAACTTACCCTGTACATGGAAAGATCAATTCGTAGTGAGTTGTGAAGTTGATCCAAAAGTTTGACAAATTTTTCTTTCTGTAAACAAAAAATCGAAAGTCAATCATGAAATCATTTTACACAATTTAAAATAATCAAACTTTATCATTTATTTGATTTGATTTTTTTTTGACAAAAATTACCCAAAATAGAGTTTACTTTTGAATGGAAATAAAAATAGGTTTGAATTGTCATTCAAATGAAGTTTTCATTTCTTTAAATGCACATTTAACTATTAGATTTGAAATACTTTTTTCATTGAACCATGAAAAATGATTGAAATATTTTCTCATTGATTAAATTGTCTCTATTTACTTAACTATTGTTAATCTGATTTTTGATTTAACTTTGAAGCTTAAAAGGTAATTGTTTCTTCGTTTACGAGTTGAGCTGAAAAGACAAGTAAAGAGTTGAGCGATTAAAATTGTCAACTCAAATTGTTGAAAAGTTAATTCCACTGTAAAGATTAGACTTGTCGTAAAGTTATCATTGAAAGATTAAAAATGAAAAATGATTGAAAAAAGGCCTCAACTTATCATTAAACTGTTTCTTCTATTGTTTTTTGATTGTCAGTTTAAATAGTAAAGTGAACAAAACACAATCGTGTTAAACTAATAATTATGATGGACAATTTAGTGTTTCTCATTGAAAACGTCAATGGTTCACATTTTATTGTCTCTTCAACCAATTCTTATCACCGCTACAATTTATCATCACAATGCAAAGTTATGACAGCGTAGGAGTTAAACCTCCCAGAGAATCCTTTTTGAATGACAATTCTTAGTTCACCCGAATTCTGAATGACATGAATTTTTAAACACTACATTAGCTATTAAAAATACCAAATTGTGTCAATTTACTTTAATCATGATTTCTGTATTAGATTGAAGTCGCTTAAATGTTGAAAAAATGCTTAAATATTTTCAAGCAAACATTTTATTCTGAACTACCTCAGTGAAAACTGATTTTATATTCAAATTTAGTTAAATTTGAAATTTGACTAAGCTGAAGTTGAGTAAAGCAGTCTGCGTCAGTCAGCGAAACAGATTAAGTCGATTTGACACGTTGATCGATATAGCGATTAGTTCGATATCTAGTTGAGGTTGAATTATGAAGTAAGGATTAGAACTTTGAATTGAATCTTACCCCGAAATTGGAGGCTGCAAATCTGTCACTGGCTGAGACTGCTGAGGTAGCTGCTGTATGTGCATAGTAAGCGTTAATATTTGCCAAAAGAGTGCTCATCACGGCTGGAACTCCTTGGCAAAGGTATTTTGTGGAAAGACAATGGAAGTGCCTGGAAATATACAATATGACAATTAAATTCATTTTTGAACAGCGCAAGAAACCACCATTTTTCATACAAACCAAAGTCATGAAATGTAATTTTTATTCATTCATCTAAACGACCTAATTATAGTAAGAAAATCAGATTTATCACTGAGCTGACGAACCCTCATTAAAAATTATTTCAGCTAATAATAGGCATCATTACCAAGAATACTTATGGTTCTGTTGCTTCAGTTTATATGAATCAAGATTTGAAACTTGATAAGAATTGCTTTTTTGTCTTTTCATTCATGATGATTGTTTGTTTGTATTCAAATGATTTATTATTTGATAATCAGGGATAAAGATAAAATAGCAAAATACATACGTCATTGCACCATAAATCACTTCAATTCCATATCGCATAGCAAATTCATCAACAATTTCTTGACCAGGATAATCAAAATAAATCTTCCAACTGTCATCCTGTAAGTAAAATAACAAATAATATAATGAATGCATAAAGGTTAATCAAATCAGTTGAGACGCTAGAAGGAACCAAAAAAGGTTAAACGAAAAGATTTTCAATTTCAATTGCTTACCCCTTTGGCTTCTGGAATTTTGACAACCCCTTGATTAACTTTCTCACAAAGATGGTGAAAAATATTCTGTTGAGATAAAAGAACAAAAAAACGTGAAAATTAAATTTAGATTAAGATGATGTTCAAGACAGCTCATGAGATTTCAGGCAAAATCTTGTTTTTTACTTTCTTTCACTTTCTCTTTGGATTCAATTATTTTCGATGATTAAGACTAATTAGACGATGGATTATTGATTGCTGCTAATGAGTGTAAATGCAAAGCAAAAGTAAAACAACAATTGATATTAATGGTTGTTCAGATTGTGAAATGAATCTTTTGATTAAAGATGAATTGGCCTTGTTTAGTTAAAGTACAATTAAACAATCATTTCTGTGTGATTCCAATGTTTGGTTCAACGTTGAATATAAATAGACAAATTGGCCATTCAATATGAAGCTCACCATTCCATTTGACTTGAGTTCATTAATGTAGACTCTAATTAAGAAATTACTTTAACCAACAAAGATTAATTATAATTAATACTCGCTATATTTGAGGTTTAAGGAAAAATGTTCAACAAAATGAGTAAAGACAGAGAAGAGGAAAAAAAGTTCTGGATCGATTTCAAGTTCATTGATTAGTTTAGAGTCAAAAAAAAGGATTTTGACGTTACCATGGAAAATTGTCAGTTTTAATCGTTAATTGATTGTCTGCTAATTCACTAATTGAACTAAGCCAACAATTAAAAGAGCAACTTGAAGAAGATCAAAAGGGAAACTCCAAGTTGAGATCAATTGCAGAAGCTGATTGAAATTGAATAAACTTTTAAACTTCATTTACACTCGAGTTTCATTTTCAATAAATCGGTTGAAAGGTCGAAAAGTCGAACCATTTGAATCGATAAATTATTAAATGGTGAGAAATGAAAATCTGTTTCCATCAACAGACAATAATGATATTGGAATAGTTTTTCAATTCATATTTATGGATTGAAAGTTTCTAATGAAATAATAATGCAATCAATAGAGGGCGATGCAATATTTAATAAAATGATTCAAGGGAAGGTGAAAACTCTAAGAATGGAAGAAAAGAAGAATATTATTGTGAGAATAATGTTTGATTTTTTTCACGCTTCTCCTTATTTTCAGAATAATATACAACAGATTTGACAGCGTGGCAAAGGGAAGGGAAAATGAAAAATTTATTTCAACAAAAAACCGGCGATTCAACGACACAGAATCATCTTTCTTTATTCTGCTCGTTCCAAGATAATGTTATCAGTTGAATGAGATGGGAAAATGAGTAATCATGAGGAAAACATGTCTATAAGATATAAACATTGCACAGACAGAAAAGGTAAAAAAGATGAGGAAGAAAGAGGGAAAGAAAGAGATTGAGAGAGAAAGAAAAACCGAGATGATGAAAATGTAACCTGGAAAATATCGATTTCGTTGCTTTCCTCTTTACCTGATGAAAAGCAACTTTCTATTTTTAGACAGTGATAAGGCAAAAGATGGAATAACTTGAGTAATTCTGACAGAATTGTGAGTTTACTGAGTCCTTCAAGCGCCATCTTTAGATTGATATTTATTCAAACATTGAACCTAACAGGTAAGAGTTTGAGCTTCATTTTTGCGCTTTGTTTAACCATTCAAATCAATTCCTATTTATATTTATTAGCATTTTGTTTCACCGCCTTAACCATTTCTTATTAAGTTTAGTCTTCCATTTTTTCAAATAACAAGTCAACAGTGAATAATAATGATTTATGAGCAATGATTTTAAAAGGTCAATGTAAATTGTTGAACTGTTGATGGATTAACAGATTAACAGAATAAAATATTAATGCATTACAATTGAATGTCGCGCCATTTCAACTTGACTGTTAGCTTCAACCATTTTCCCGCTATGTGAAACCACATGTTTGCTATGAGAAACTGGTTTGGTGTTAATTGTTGCTTTCATTTTACGGTTACTTCTTCATTCTTAATTTATTATACAATTGTTTGAAATTATCTTGCTTCCATTTGCCTTGTCATCTTTGAGTAATTTTCATTTTGGATATTCTAACCCAGCTTATTTATTTTGGCTCATAATGGCCGTTTTCAGCCAATTTTTTGCGACTGTTTGGTACCGAAATTTGGAATTGGTAAAGAGAAAGTGAAAAATTTGAATAGTAACGTTGGTCCACTTACCTCGTGTAAACAAGTATATTGAACATGATAAGGGGCGACTTTTTCTTCACCCTTGATTTCAACACTAATGTGAAGTCTGATGGCTCCAGAGACTGCGGATTTATCGGTTCGCTTTTCCAGATTGTACCAAACATCCATTTCACCTGAAAGAGTTCGTACCTCAATGATTGTTTGACCCAAAAAATCGTCCGATTCTCGAGTCAATTTTTGACGTAACTTTGATTTAAGATCATTATCTTCGTCCCATACACGAACTTTGATTCGATCGGAAGAATTGTGACATTCAAAGTAAAACTTTTCATTCCAAACTGGATTCAGATCTTGAGGCATGGTTCGAGTACGCTTTTTCACTTTTCCCACCTGAACCGTTACATAAGGATCAGAAGTTCCACTTTTATCCTTTGCAATTAATCCTTGGGCACAAATCACTACAATAATCAACACAATATCCAGAATGGAGTGAAAAAGAAACGGTGTTAAATTTCATGGTCATGTTATGTTGGGAAACAAAGATTGATGAAAAAATTATGATGAAAATTGATGAGAATCGCCACAAAAAAGAGATCAGATGATAACAACAATGATGGGATAGACAACATTTAATTCGAGGAATCGATGATTGGGACAATTATTCAAGCATGCAAATATCCGATTTATTACAGATGAACAAAGATGAAGCAAAAAAATGATGTTAAAAGGATCAAAAGGCAAAATGAAGAAAGGAATGTGGTTAAACCTTGAATCCAAAGAATTAATCAACATTTGAATTGGATTTGTCTATCACAAGTGAACTACCATTCAATTCAATTATGTTTAATAGATTGTGATTTTACTTAAATTGGAGAAAGTAAAATTAATAGCAAATTGAGATACTCATGTTTAGTATCTAATAAATTGTAACATTATCTACCCAATGAAATGCATAGTAATCGTTAAATTACCCAGTCCAACTCTAACCCATCATCATTACTCCATTATTATTGAAAGTGAAAAAAGGGAAGAGAAAAAGAAAGAGAAAGTTGACTAACTCTATCAATATTAAGTCAACTTGTGACTTATAAATACAGCATGTTGAATTGAAATACTACTATCAATATAATAGCTACTATTAACTTGAAATGATAATAACAAATGTTGGAAAAATAATAGAATGAAATTTCATAAGATTGACTCAATAATGATAATGATGAAGAGATAGCAGAAGCAGTGGCAAAAAGGGAAACTCAGAAGTTACAGGGAACCAAAGGAGGTTAGATTATGTTCACTTTTTTGTTGTCAGTTATTTTGTTATTTATTATCATTTACACCAGATAATGAATATGATTGATGAACCTGTCATTGACTGTAATCTGCTTTTACCTGTCAAAATAAATAATCAACTACAATTAGTGATGAAAATGAACAAATCAAAAGAAAAGATGATCAAAAATGAAAGTTGGAGGTTAAAGAGTAGGAAGACAAAAATGGTGTTAAAAGATGATGTAAAATGATGTAAAAATGATGTAAAGTGAAGTGTAAAAATGATCAATTGTTTCTGTTGATATCTAAGGTGTTTATTACATGCCTGTAATGGCTATTTTGGCTGACCAGTCACCAGCAAGGATAACCTTCTCAGCAGCTTGGATTGCATCGATATGAGTATCAGGATCAACACCAAAGGTACACCTAAAAACAAGTAACAACAACAAACAAGCAAAAAAATTGGGTCTTTTGGGTTGAACAAGATTCTTTCAAATATCATGTTTAACAATAACTATTATTAATTATGATTAGAGTGAAAGTTCATGCAGAAACAAAACATGACAAAATTGATAAATCAAATCAATCCTTAATGACTGTTTCAATTAGACGATAAGCAAAAAGTCTTAAAATGCACCTTAAAAAGGTTACATTAAAAGTAACAAAAAATATCATGTTAAAGATAAATTTTAATAAACATTTTTGTTCACATTTTTTACTTTCTTTATAACAATGTTGACTCTTTCAACTTGTCATTAACCTTAATAATATAATAATATAATGCAAAATTGGTACCAAATTTGTCAGAAAGTAACATTTCAGGTTAGCAACAAAAAAGAGTGAAACTATGAAAATGATAATCATTATGATAATGACGCTAATAAGACTATCAACGAATATGAAAAGTTGAAACTTTTAATAAGTCAACAGAAATAATATGAATGTTTTCCATGTTAATATTGTTATCATGGAGTGAAAATGTTTGGATAATCGAGAATCACAACTTATTTTTTTTCTTCTTCTGGTGTCACAGGAATCATCATCAATCACCATGAGTGGTTCACTTTGAAACTTTGATTATTTGTGTTTTTTCTCTCTTCCTTTTCTTCTGTTAACCCTGGTTAGTCTACCTGTTCTGATACCATGAAGAAACAACGAAATAGCATTCATTGATGATGGAGGTTGAACTAATTTTTTCTTCTGCTCCTTCACTTTACATGGGAAAAATAAAAGAGTTGAGTGTATATAAGATTGGTTAAGTTGGATAAATGAACGAAAAAAGTTGTAAATAAAAGGCTGAGGCTGATTTTTTTTTGTTCATAATTGATGGCTTAGTGTAACAAGAAACTGCATGAGTTCAAAATGCTGGTTTCTTTTAAACTTGGACAAGAATGAACTCTTTTCACAACTTTTTTTCTCCCCAAAATCTTTTTCTATTTACAACTTTTTCAGAACTTCTATTGATAACTTCTATTGAGAACTCTTAGAGTTGAGTTTACAATATTCTTGCCATGATAATATGAAAACCATCATGTTTCTAAGGAAACAAGTAAAGGTGTTAAAAAAGTTAATAATGAAAATGCATAATACAAAGTAAAAATGAAACACTTGAATATGAAGGAAAATTGAGCTTTCTTTTTCAATAAACTTCATTTTTCGTTCTTTCCATTGATTCGCCATTGTAAGTTGATTGTTGATTGAAACAGTCAGTAGTTTTTGCTTTGATTTTCAATGGAGTTTAAAATGAGGGAAAATAATTGTTACGAAAACACGTAAAATTAATTTAAACTAGATGCAACAATAAACAACAACAACAATGATGGTGACAACAATGAGAGTGCAAGACAATGTACAAGAAGAACATTAAACTGGAAAATTTTGCCCAAAATCGCAAGACGAATACAAAGGCCATTGATTAACAAGACGATTGGGAATCAACACTTTTTACATTCTTTAGTTGTTTACCAATAAATTTGGACGATTGTCAACAATTAACTCTTCATCTTCATCTTATATCAACCTACCGGTTATGGCTATTTTACAGGACCATTTGGATGTTCCATCGAGGACACTTTGATGGACAGCTTTCATGTGACCACCGTGACTCTTTTCATCGACATTGAACACATTCCTGATGTTTTCATTTCACACAAACACACAAATCAACAAGTTGATTGAGAAAAAAAGGTGAAAAAAGAGTTAAAATAAGAAATGGACTCGATTGGAAAACATTCATTCATCATCTCAATGACAATCAATAAATTCAGTTTAATGTTGTTGTTGTTCAAAATGTGTTTGTTTTTTGGAGGAAAACTTGGAAAGGTTAAAGATGTTGTTCATTATGTTGCTTTCAAATGTATAAATTATTCTTAGTGAATAAACATTAAAAGTTAATGATGAAAGAAATTGAATGAAAGTAAAGATTAAATCTAATTGCAATAAATTAACTAATTGAAAAGATTGCAAGTGAAACAAAATTGAAAAACTTAAGAATAGATTAATACTAATAGATCTAATTTTACTCTGGTTATTGAATAGAAATGTAAAAATAGGAAAAGTCTTACCTTATCATTTCAAATATTTCTGGTTTATCTCTTTCACGAGTTTTCATCCTTTCTTTCATGGCTAATATTATGCTGTTGGCTTTATCTTCAGCACCATGTTTTGAACTTTTCTCAGCAGCACCTGATTATGGAATAAACAGTTGATAATAGAAAATTTATAACTCTTTTGTCGATTGTCAAGAGATTTGGAATTAGACAAAGTTAAGTAGGATTTGATCAAGTATTCAGTTCTGTGCTCAAGAATTAAGGAGTAAAAAAGGTCAAATCCAAGTTTAGCCAATTGCTTGGTATTAATATTGTTGCTTAATTAAATGATGATTAGGATACAAGGATGGCAAGTAAACTTACGTTGTAAGCAGTCAGCATTGAGCAAATCTTTACATTTCTCATGGCATTTCACTCCACACTCTGTACATCTAACTCCTTGCCTTGCGATTCCCCATAAAAGTCCTTCACATTCGTAACAATATGTTGGACTAGTTGCAGTCCAGGGTTGAAAGTTGTGTGGAGTTGTACTTGATATTGGATAGATTAAGGCTTGTAAAGTTTTCTTATAAACATGCATTTTCTGTGTCAATAAATAAACAATTGAGGTCAATTAGTATTCCAACTGCATTTTCGTTCTCTTCTTTTTCTAAGATTATCTTACCAATTCTTCATCATTAAGAGATGCTCTTGGCACAGCTGAGGCCAATCCAGCACTTCGTTTGGTAGCGGCCATTGTTTTGAGAACCTGGAAAAGAAACATTTGTTGAGAGAAATACACGAAAACAATACAAGTTATGAAAGGAAAATCATCATTTTGTAAATAACAAGAATAGTAAGGATTCTAGACATAATAATACTTAAGATTGAAGGAAAATTTAAAGTGAGAATAGGGAGTGAAGAATTTCTGAGAATTTAAGGGTTCTATCAACAGTTGGTGAACAAATTCTCAGGTAATTTAGATTGAGATTTTGAACAAATTTAAGGTTTTCAATATTTCTTATAAATTTTAGAGGATTTGAAAGGAATTCGTGGCAAATTCAAGATGATGTTTATTGTTCGTTTAGTGACTTACCAATTCACTGACCAATGGAATGGACTTTTTCCGAGGTCGTATATCAGGCATGGCATCAATGGCACTAAAGAAAGGATTATCCCTGGAAAGGTAAAAGGGATCGATGTAAATGGCATTGGAAACGAAATTAATTTCATCGTCTGTAAGTGATCGCGTTGACTTTGGAGTCAAAGTTTTTGGTGTTGAAGTTGATGAGTTTGTGGCAGTGGATCGACCTCTAAGTGATCGATGAAACTTCCACTTGTCGTTATTGACCGTTAAACGATCCATTTTAATTATAAGTGGAAACACAAAGTGAACAATATGAATTTAGCAAAGAACAAATTTTGTGGTAAGAAAGTTAAATTTGAAATGAAAACAGCAAACAACGGATTGAACTAATTAAAGGTAAACTTAAAGTGTTGAAGTGTTTGATAACAGGTGAATAACAGAGTAAACTTGATGAAACTGATGGCATAATGAATGGTTTTATCGAGCATAAAGTATGATCCAAGAGGCAAGGAATGGCATCATCAATCTCATAATCTAACCATCATAATCAAAGCCATCATCTCAATCATTTGCTTGGTTTTACATCATTTTAATTGTTGATTTTGCGTTGTTCAAGATTGAATCATAAGGTGATTATGATGATGATGTGGATGAAATAATCTCTGATTGAACTGGCGCACTCTGTTTAAGCCACTGTTCAACAAATTGTTTATCCACACTAATAGGATATAACCTACAACAAACAACAACAACTAGAACAAGCAAATGAACCAGAATCTGGTTAACTAGATTAATTTCTGGTTTTCTTTCTTTCTTTTCTTTCTCTGCTATCTTCTTCTCCTGTCAACTCACCAAATTAATCAAACGGAACTTAAAGTTTCAAATCAACAAAAATCATGGATAAAATAAAAGAGGAAATCAAAGTAAATAGAAACCCAAAATATCATGAAGAGACAAAAAGCGCAAACAAGATAAATGAAAAAAGTTTCAATTCTGTCGATATTTGATGTATTTCCTGTCGATTCTACTTTCGTCTTTTCATCACTCATCCATTCTCCTCTTCTCTTCATCTTCCGACAAAAAAGTTGCAGCTTAGTCAACACAAACTCGGTTTATTTTGCGGTTATTTTCAAGTTAAAAAGCCAAATGAAGGGTGAATTTTGACCAAACTTTGGTAATAATCTTGAGAAGTTCATTTGTTCACTTTGATTCATTGGATTGAAAAAAAAGATAAATAAGCAGTTCTTACCCTCCTCTTGGCCACAGGCTTTTGACGCCATCACCACTACCTTGTCTAGCACCGCTCTGTAATCGATAAGCAAAATAAGTAAATAATGTTTCATTTTGTATCAAAGTTAATAAATTCAATAATCATTCAATCGTTTCTTTGGTCGTTTATTTGAAAGTATTATTTCATCAGTTGAACTCTTTTGTGCTCAGACAGCAAAGCCGTGCACTTTACTTCCTCTTATGGTTCCAAAATGCTACGGATTTCCTGTTTGTCAGCCAATTTCCGATAATATTTACAGAATTTAAAGAATGAATAAAGACAATTCTTGCTCTTACAATAATGAATTGTTTTTCCCGTCATCAAACAGTTTCATTAATTTCATCAACTATTCAAATGACGATAAAAACATTTGTTTAACTTTGATTTTCATTCTTGAATTATTGATCTTAACCCATTGAACTATTTAAATAGTTTATTTGATTTCTTTTTTTCTGTGCAATCAAATTTAATTGCAAAATCTTGAATCAATACTTTTAATGATTGCAATTTTTGAACAAACTTGTTCAAAATGAGTAAAGAAATTAACCTTCTCTATTCAATTGGATTTTCACTCAAAAATAGTGAATTTTGTTTTTTTTCTCTTTCAATTTTTTCACCTTTTTATTGCAATAATAATTGTGTTGAAAAGTTTTCTTGATGAAAAATTGTTCAACCTCATGGTGTTAATGTTACATGATATACAGAATTTCAATCAAATGCATTAATAGAGAAGAAGATGGAAAAGTGGAAAAATTGATGGAAAGAAGCAGGAAAAAGTTGTTCTCCAAACTCACGTGACTTTGAAATATGAGAATTCATTGGAAACAGAAGAAGGGTAAAGATTCATGATGATCATCAGGATGATAACGAAGGATTCATGAGATGAAACAACAATAAAAAATGAACAAAAAGCAGAAGAAAAGTTTCCATTTCTATCAATGATTTTTCATTATAACTGTTATCAAATGATTGTTTTCCATCATCATCATTATTATCGTTAATAATAATATTATCATGAAAAAATATAATGAACTTAAAGGTGAAAAGAAACAAGGAATCAACAGAAAATTTCAGCTACAAGATTGGAGTAAAAACAGTAAATCAATAATCCAATGCAACTTGAATTGACTGTTGATGACAAACAGTCAAAGTGTGAGATAACCTGAATAATGTTGATGGAATTGAAATTTTGTGTGAATTTTTTTTCTCCAAAAGATTTTCATTATTCTCTTTGACTCTGGAAAAGTTGATAAAGTTCAGTGATGTGTTTGATTCTCAAGACCAATGGTTGGTGGCTTTTAACCAGTTTAATAGAGATGATGATAATAGATTTTTTGGGTCAAACAAGAGACTTTTTGTGTTAAGCTTTTGAGTTAGAAATTTTTCTCATTTTGATAACTTTTTCTTCTTCTTTCTTTTCTCCTCATTCTTCCCTGTTCATCTGGGAAAGGTCAACAAATGGAATTGAGGAAAAAGGAGAAAAGAGAAACGAACAAAATAAATCGAAATTTCATCATCAGAATCATTCCTTTCAACTTGAAATTCTTAGTTATCTTGTCCTTACTTTCCTTTGTTTTTACGCTTATTTGAGCTGCAAAGTTAAGTCAATAGTTGATAATAAGATGGCAAAATTTTCTTGTTTTGTGACTTTCAATTGTTACTTCCAAGCCACTCGCTGACGTTTAAAGAGCAATAAATTTTCAGATCAAATCTATTTAATAATAGATTTTCAATTTAACTTTACCTTTTTGTTCAAGGGAATTAAGTGTATTATCGTTGTTATTCATTTTTGATTCACGGATTAAATAGGAAAATGTAATCAACTTTGTGGTGCAGGTGAAGGTAAAGCAACAATTGTTGTCAAAGGTTGGAATGAAATTTAAATGTTGATTCACAATTAAAATCCAGTTTGTGTTGTTGTGCAAATAACAGAAAATGTTAAACATTTAAATTCAAATGCATTTACTGAAGAGACCAAGATTGTTATTAACATCTCAATTTGTGGATTTATTTTTAGATATAAACAGGGAGTTGAATAGAGATGCAGAAGAATCAGAAGAAAGGGGAACGAAAAGTTCTGGTGATATAATTTATGAAACAGAATTGCTTTTTGAACAGGTTTCTTCCAAGATTATGTAAGAAGATTAAGGTTAAAAGAAAAAATGTTGAAAAAGAAAGTTGAAAGAAGCAAGTTATTCTTGTGAATTATCTGATGAACCAACTGAATAATGATGATGATTCAGCTTATGTTGATCTTGATAGAAAGTTGGGTCAATCAGGGAAAGAGAGGCAAGAAAAAAAGCAAGAGAACACAGAGAAAAGAAAGAATGAAATTCGAAAGGAAAGTAGAAAAAATAAACTCAGAGGATAAAACAGGGAAGAAGACATTTCCAAATCAAGAACAGCATGAGATGATTCAAAAATGATATCAATGTCAACGTTTCTTTTAAACAAGTTATGTTGTTAAACAACAAAAAACTTAACAAAATGAACAAAGTGAAATAAAACAATCAACGAGAGAAAACCAGAAAACCAGAATTGGGTTGACTAAATGTTGACCATTTCTTTAACAACTTCACATTAAATTGATATTCAACTCGACTAATTTTGTAAGTTTGAGTCATAAATATTCTTGAAAGATTAACTCTTAATAGCGAAATAAGAGTTGGTGAAAATTTCAACTCCAACGAATTTGAGAAATTAGAAAATTTGAATTCTACTTTGCACCAAAATAAATTAGAAAAGTTTTTGAATAATTGTAAGGAGATAATTTACTGTTAACTGATGAATATTTAAGCTACCAAGTGTTATGCATGGTTGATGTTGACCAGAATATGAAGTGAATATCAACAAAAACTGGTTACAAAGTTAAATTTTTAACCGGTCAAGAGACAATCAGACCATGATATTGAAGTCAATATGAAAATATTGAAACGATCCAAAGTCAACTCTTGAACAAAAGGTTATTTTTATAAAAAAAACATTTATCGAAGTGTAACATTTATTCAAGCCTTTTCATTTTACCATTTTTACACAAATATTACTAAATTAACTTTGAATGAAAACAAAAAATGCACAAGAAAAGTATCAACTTTAATATTCTGTCAGGCAGAAAATGTTGACAAATAAATGGATTGAGGTGAACAATTTTGGACACTATTTTGACATTTCTTATTAACTGGCAAAATCGTCGTTATTTACATCACTTTTACCCTTTAAACTAAACTTAATATTTGAGTTGCTCAAGTAAAGACATTATCAAAGGTTCATTCTTTCCCTTCTTTCAGCTAATTTGAAAACTGTGATCAAATTGTTCATCATTGTTGATTTCTTGTCTCATCATTTCTTTCATCATTCAATGCAAACTGAAACAACTTTCGACTTTTGCTTCAAGCAGCTTTATTTTCCGTTGTCAGGAAATTTTCTTCCTTCTTTTTTTACCTTCAACTTTTAATGAAGCCAAAAAAGCTTTGCTCAGTAATTATCATTTTATGCAATTTTGTACTTTTCCAGGAACAAAATTTACGCATCGAAATACGTTTGTTGAGTTTCATTGTCGTTCAACTGAAGTGAAAGATTGCAAACAAATTTTGCCTTTTCCTTTCTTCCAATTCAAGATGAAACATTTGATTAGGCATTCATAAAGAATGTATTATTGACAATAATTTGAAAAAGTTTCAACCATTTCCAATCAATTGAGGCATTTGATTCATGCAAATCAGTATAATGTCATTTATCGAGCCATCAACGTTCCATTGTTGAAAGGTTCAGCATTTATGAAAATAATAAACTGAACGCTTCAATCTTTTGTTCACTCGTTTAAATTAAAATGAAAATGAGTTACAAAAATGATTGAAAATGTTGACTCTGTCTTTCCTTATCCTTCATCTAATTTGTATTCCTCAGGTAAAAAGGCATTGTTGAATTATCCATCACTTAATAACAGGTTAACATGAATAGTTGAGGTTGATTTACTTTTCTTTCATCAGATTCATTTTTCTTCGCTTTTCTTCACCAACCTTTCATAATATCAAACTCCCACTTTTGTCTCTTCCCTTTCAATACATTAAACTCTTACCACTTTCCTTCATTTTTCAATATCTTTTCCTTTTCCCATCAAATTTCATATAAATAGCCAAGATAAACTATTAATTATTCATGTGTGTATTTAAATGATTACCTAACAAACAATTAACTGCAAGTGATGATTAGCATTCTCTTGCATCTCTCCAACTAATTGTCCCTCAACAGTGCATTTCCTTTGGTGTTTCCCATCGTGAATGTTACTTAAAATGTGTGCTTGTAATTAAAGTTGATCATCTATTATGAATAGTGATTTATTGGGATAATCATTTGTACCGCATCATTTTGTGATGCTGACATCCCAATAGAGTACTTGCACATAACTCATGAATCATATTTTTTCATTGCTATTATCAACTGAATATTATATCAAATGATTACAATGATAACATGTTTATATCCAGCATTGTGATTGGTAAGAAAAGAAAGGGTGAAAAAGGGAAACCGAAAAATAAACCAACACAAAAGAAAGTAAAAATAGAAGAAGAAAGTTAATCAAAAATGAGTGAATCTTTTAAGTCGAAACATTCATATTGTAAGAATGAGCATTGCTGTATCATGATGATTCAAAAGAAATGTAATATGATCGAAAAATAGTGAAATTCAATGTAGAATCCATTGATTTCCTGTTATTTTGACAACGAAAATGACATTGAACTTGCAAGTTTTCGTTTTCATACTCAATGAACAATTATCTATTTAAAATTTGTTTAAATTGTTTATTTGTTGGATCGGTAAAGGAAAGGAAAAAATGATTCGGAAATGAAAGGTTGACATGAGAAACTTTTGTATTTGAATGGTGAAACGATGATTGGGTACATTTTATGCTGTTGTTTTCAGATAACTTTCAAGATTGATTGAATTAGAATTGTAAATGGAGTGGAAAGATAAAAAAGAGAAAGGATGAAAGGTTGAATCAGATGGAATGACAGATACAAGAAAAGTGGAATAAGAAAAAGTTATAATTTGAATAAGTCATTTTATCAGGTAAAACTGAATGAGAACAAGTCAATTCCCAAAAGAAAAGTGAAACTGAGCATGTTGATTGCAATGTGAGAATCCCCTGAATCCCTCTGATTAACTTTTACATTCATGTTGATTAACTTACTCCAAGGATGGACAAGTAAAACAATTACAAATGTTGGACTATCAAATGCTATTTGAAACTTTTGCAAGCACTTGGAAAGGCTTGGAGTTATGACAGAGAGACGAAAAATGTGCTGAATTCGAGAATGAAATTCTCATTGTTCAACCGATTAAACATTCAACTCACCCATGAAATCATTAATATTCCCTTTAATATTTGAATGATAATTTGATAACTGAAAAATTCCAAACCTTTCATCTCTTGCTGTTGTTTGATATTTTTTATTCTGCTTCAGATTCAAGATCATTGAACATTATCTGGTTGGAATGATAAGTTTGGAGTTAGTCAACAAAAAAATTTAATCACTTTCATGATGACAAAAGAATAATTTGTTTTATTAAATTGCTTAAACAATTAGTTTTCATTAATTTAAATGCATCAAGAAAATTATCATTCACCTTCTATCACTTGCATTATTAAGCATCAAGAGTTATTACTGGGAATGACTTGGAGTGAAAGTTATCAAACAATTGATTGATGAATATAAAGTGAACAACAAATGAATTAAGAATTTATCAAGATTAGGTGATAATCAGGCTTTAATAAACTCTCACTTTCGACTCTTCATTCAAAGTTGATCAATTGACTTGCAGAACTCGTTAACTTTCAGTCTTTTTATTCTCGTTTTTGGCTAGAGTTTTGGGTGAAAAAATAGTTGTGTTAATATTTTACATCGGCATTCATTGTCAGTCACTTAAGTTGCTGTTAGTTGATAAATATTTGATTGTTTGAATTCAGGTGTAAATGTATGGAAATGGTGAAGAAGCATTATTCCGAGTGAGAAAAGGAAAACGGAAGTTAATGGGAAATGGAAAATGCTTTTGGATCAAGATTTATTTCCGATAAATTTCGAGTCAATCTGAAAATCTATTCATAATCTACCATCTTTTTGAAACTTTGAATCAATATCTGGAAACACTTTTCTTTTATAAAAAAAGGATAAATAAGCACAATTTAAATTTTGCAGCAAAATCTTTTTTCTAAATTGAAACAAAAAGATTCTGAAAATGAAGGGAAAAGATGAAATGAATATCAACTTGAAAGTTCTACTGAATAACGAAAGTTCATTTTTCTTTACTGACAAAAACTAGCTTTGTTTACTCAGCAGGGAGTGAAAAGCCAGAACACGATGAATCGCAAGAAAACTTTGGATAAAAATGTCGATTGAAATCTTAATCATTAACTCATCATAAATAATAGCTTTTGTTAGCAATCAGATTCAATTAATTGATTTAAAGTTTCTTTGATTTCCTAATCTGATATAATTTACTCGCAATTTCGTGTAAATTAAACTAATAATATGATATGATAAGAACAGGTAAATCCAGGAAAAATATCTCATTTCTCAGTGTGAATTAACCCAATAGCTAAATGGGTTGGATTACAGGTAACCTTAAAAAGAGTTTTTGCACACTTTTTTGTTCCATCTTTCGATCGATAAACTTTTCTTTTTCTTTTCAATTTATGTGTTTCATCGCCATCATAATTATCTTCACCTTTATTCAGAAAAGTATCTCCTACAGTTGCTCATTTATTCTTGAAATGTAATGCAGAGAAAAAAAGATTTCTTGTTTCTTTTCTTGTAACCCATTCGTTGAGAGTGGGAAAAAAGGTTCACTTCATTTTCTCATTTTCATTAAATTTTTTCACATTCCCTGTTATTTCACTTGTGTCACAGAAAAGTAAGCATGAAGAGAATAAAAGAAAACTAAAGCTCATTATGAATATTGCTATTATTAAGATTATTATTTTGATTGTTATTAGCATCTGATTGGGAATGGTGAATAACAATATTGAAGAAAAGAGGAAATATTGTTGGAAATTTACTTTGCAAAGTTGGTTGATGAAATTTGAAAAGAGAAAAGTTGTAACCTAAATCATCAATCTAATTTGACAAATAAATTGTTTCAAGAAACAGTAAAATAAAAGTACAATAATGATCAACTAAGACTTTGGCAAACACAGGCAAAGTTTACCTTGCAGTTTTGTCCAAACCTTTATCCAGGTTTACTTGTTATAATTGACAGGACAAAGTTTATAAAATATTTAAACATTAGATTATTGGTAGCTCATGTAAATCTTGTGATACAGATTTAGTTGTTTTACTGTGAATAAAGATGAGATAAAGATTGATTGAAATTGGATGGCCAAGAGTGACCAACCTTTACCTTTCAGATCGTCACAATCCTTTGGACAATAAATATTTTAATGGTGTAAGTAAAAAAACCGATTACATTAAATCATAAATGTAAACATTTCGATTTTTTCTCTTCAATTTATTATCAACATTATTAAGAACATTATCAGCATTACGTTCGATCCAACCTTTTAAATCGTATTTTTTATGGCAATATTATTTTATTGCAAAATAATGCAAAAAAGAATGACGAAATTTCAGATTTTAGTTCGATTTTGTTCAATCGATTGAGTTTCAAGTTTTGGTTTAATTTATTACCAGAAACTTTGCAAGAAAAGAGTTTCGAAAAGTCAACTTCATTATTTTGATTTATTATTATCAAGTCAGTCCCAGCATTCAATCTGAAAAATTACTGATTTTCTGAGGATTTTAGTCAGTTAGAACTATCAGACAGGGAAATCCGTTTGAGTTTATCAATCTAAAATGAATTCATGATAAATCGAAGAGAAGAGTTGGCTTCTAAGTCGAGTTTGAAACGCAACCTGCGAAAATAAATTCTGAATTTGAGGCAATTTTGAAGAATCGATTGTAATTAAGTAACCAAGTTATGAGAAAATTGTTGCGAATGTGAAATGTTGGAAAAAAAGTTTGAATTAATGACTTCTTTTATGGAAATAAAGACAATGTTTATGTGCAAACAAAAGGTAAATGAAACCAAATAAATAAAGTTGAAATATACGATTCTAATAATAATATTAACACACAAAAAGACGCATTTTTGGTGAATAAAAGAAAGGGTTGAAAATGGGTAACATTATATCTTAAAGAGAAAAGTAAAAATGGTTTCCATCAGAATAACTTTAAAGTCTAAATTGATAGTAAAAAATGAAATTGAAATGAAACTGAGAAAAATGAGAGAAAACAAATATTCAAAATTTTGTGAACAACAAAAATGAATACTTGAGAAAACTCAAAATGGCGGATAAAAATTTTTCGTAAATAAGTTATCACATCTTGAAATGATATCTGTTTTATAAGCAAGAGTTTTAACCGGATAAGCTGTTATCCATGAGAGTTTCGACTTTTGGAAAACAGAGAAAAAGATTGGAATTTTGGAAAAGCAAAATTTGATATTTAAATAATATTTGAGTTCTTTTTTATATCTGACAAAACTCACAATGAAATGAAAGTTACAGGTAAAAAGATATGAGAAAAGAAGGAGAATGATGTTGATGAAAATGGCGATGCAACAGAGAAGAGGAAAGAAGTTGAAACTGGATGAAAAAGTTGCTTATTGTTGAGTCCATTTGCATACTGTTACAAAGAAAAGCAGCATTTTTGTTCAATAACAACTGGATACACTTCAAATTCCTATTCATTTTGTATCATCAGATTTATGTTCAACTCTCTTAAGCATTTCTTGTCTACAACTGATGATAATCATCATTATCATCAACATCATCTTTTGCCTTTTCTCATTGTTTAGCGATGGTCCAATCATGTTTTCATCTCTTCTTTTTCCATCATCTGAATCACTTTGAAATTCATGAGATTCTTGGTTCTCTCATGTGCAAGAAAAAGAATAGAAAAATTTTCTCAGATTATTCAGAGTCAATTTACTTTTCTTGTTATCTTGGGTAAAACAAGATGATGAAGATGAAGATGAAAACTCAGAGTAACCTGGAACGAAAGGAGAAAAGGATAAAAAAAGAATACAGAAGAAACAGAAAATTTGTTTAACAATAAGTAACAAAAATGAACACAAGAGCAAGAAGAATACTATAAAAGAAGAAAAGAAAAGATTTTGTGAAATTATCATGAATTTGAAGCTACACGATGCAAGCGAAATATGAACAAAACAATTTTCATCTTTCACTTTTCCCACAATTTCCCAAGCCAACTAAATCTCATGCAATCTACTGTGACAATTGAATTCAAAGTTGAAATCATTTTCAGTCCAAGACTCCCTTAATCAATTAAATCAATGGATAAATATCAAAGTCTAATTACAAAACCCTAATAATAAAGCTCGACTTAATTTTAACGAATTTCACTTTTTTGTGAAATGATGAACAAAATATTTCAATCAAACGTTGAGGATGATTCTGAGCATTTCTTCATCATTACTCGATTTCATTGATGGACATTAACTGACTAATGGTTTGAAGTTTGAATAAAGTTGAGTGAATGTAAGTTTATTTATATAATATGGTTATGAATGACCATATTGAATTCATGAATATTTTTAATAAGATTCTAGTAATTTTACAAGCAAATGTCAGTAATATTTGCATTCAATTATTAGTTAACTTTTAGCATTTTCATGTTTACCTTTTGTCAGAATGAAAATATTAGTTAATACAATAAAAGACAAGTTTAGGTTATTCAATTTGGTTTACTAAAGGTAAATTTGGATATTCATTTTGATGCACTTTTTTCTGTGATATTTACTTTCATTGGATCATTTTTTTGTTTCATGGAAATCATTATTTGAATTTATCATGGAAAACAAAAGGAGGAGAAAATTTGTTTACTAATGGCATGGAAAGACTGAAGTGAAAACATGGAAAGTGTTTCGTTAATCATTAATCATAATTGGTTTTTGGTAACAATAAGGAAACACTGGTAAGGTCATTGTCCATAAGGGAAGGTGAAATGGTTTTATTGTTGAACCATTGAATAAAGTAAATTTAATTATTATATTGTGTTGATATTATTAACAAGTTTTAATGGTAAAGTTGATTATGATAACCAAAGAAGAAAAGGAGCAAAAATTATCATCACCAGGATAATAATTATTTACTGATATGGAACAATTGATTATGAAAAGTCAATTTTCGTTGATAAACTGTTCATTATTCAGACTCCAGTAAATGATCAAATGATGTGTTGAAAGGAATTAACTGGAAAGATTAAAATTTTAATCATGTTCACCATTGAATTATGAAATTGTTGCCAACAAGAAACAAAAGTTTCTTTCATAAATTGAAATGAATTGAAAGGTTAATTTGTTTTCATTCAAACAAATTTTACTTTTTTTTGTTTCTTTACTCAAAATTTGATATTTTTTAAACCATTGAATAATAAAATGATTGAGGTAAAGGGAATGATGAACAGAAATGATTATTTGCCGTTTCTTGCTTACAATGAAAACAAAGGGTAAACAGTAATTTAGAGTTCATTTAGATTCATAATGTCATTTCACAATGAAAATCATTTCCATCATCAGTATCCTCATGGTAATACAATAAACATGTTATGTAAATGTTGAGACTTTGCTGGACTTTCTTCGCTATTCATCTCCATCATCCTGTTAATCATCATTTTCACCATTCTTTACGTTCATTCTATTAACTTTTTCGTCTTCTTTTTCTGTTCTTTTTTCGCCATTTCTCTTCTCATTCATTTATTTTCGAGGTAAGTCAATTGTCAAGAGAGAAATAAAAAAGGTATCAACCCCAATGGAAACTCAATATGAATGCTCAATGCTTCCAATATGATTGAGATGAAATTTCCGATATTTCAAGTTGTTCTTTTTTCTTTTATCATCATAATTATCTTTCTTCTTCTTTTTTATCATATATTCTTGTCTTTTCTTCCACAGCATTTAATCTTTTCTCAATTTTCGTTTCCATAGTTGCCTTATTTGGTGAAGGTTAAAGGGCATTCAATGGTTTAAAACGTTTTCTTTTTCCTTCAATATTAATCAACTCTTGTTTCACTCAATCATCAACTCATGGGAAACCAATAAAAGGATTGAAATTGATATCGAAATTAGTGCAATTTCAGTTCGGATTAGATTTACATTATTTTCCAAGACTAAGAATAAGACAAATAACCTGATTTTAAGATAAACTTGCAGAATCGCAGGTAATGCGAAACATTTTAAGATTGATTCCTCAAAATTAATCACTTTTGGGAGTGAATTGCAGACACAATGCTGGGATTTCAAGCTGTATCTCTTCATAGACATGTCATTGAGAAGGCAAATAATTGTTGTGTGAAAACTTTCATTTTAACTCATTTCTTAATTCGTTGGAATGTTGAAGGAAAGTTAATTTTGCCAAGAATTGTTGCAAGAATGGAATGAAGATTTGATAACAGAAAGTGTTGGCAAGAAGTGAACATTTACCTTTGAAAAAAGTACATTTAACTTGAGTTTGAAAAGTCATTAAAATGTTACTGAAACATTAGAAATAAACACTTTTTGTGCATTTCCAATTTTTGAAGTGCGCAAAGAGAAGTAATTCATTCCCTGTTATTCCTGATAACTCAAGTCAGAAACTGAAAGTTTATTCAGATAATTCTACAACTTAATGGAGATTATTCACATCTTAAATGATGAGAATTTTGTTTTTTACTTTCAAAGGAGAAAATATTTTCCTCTAATGGCGTGTTTATAATGAATTGAAACCAAGCAAATGTGAAAGAAATGAACCAATTTAGGAAAGAAAAGTGATTAACGAAAATGAAGACGAAATGAGGTTTTACCGATAAATTTTTTCTTATTCTTGTTGCCAGTTTCAGACATTCCCAATCAACATATTTGATTCAATTTTGAGTAAAAAAAAGCGTCGTTTGTGCCATTTTTACTCAATTTTGAATCAAAATTTTTTTGACTAATTTTTGAGTAAATTTTGAATCAAATAATTTTAATTGAAATGAATCTTGCTAGAAAGTTTTTTATTGACCAGAAACAATATAGATAGAATAACTTCTAGGAGAATAGAATAACATTGAATATTGATTTAATTCAGCAACAGATTAGAGCAAAATCAAGTAGAAAAAGTTATAATAGTATTAATCGGTTAGAATTTCATCAGAGTCCCAAATAAATGAAATTGGATTTTTGTCAGACTCGTCTTCTTGAGTTAAATCTTGCTCAAAATCTACTTGAGACATTTCTGCATATATATCTCCAAATTCTGAAGAAAATAGATCTTGATCTTTTTCTTTGTTCTTTGTCCCAGTCGAATTTTGCTTTGTTCTGTAAGCAGCATTCCGCGCATTCAGCTCTCTCACTAATCGTCCGCGTATGTTTTTAATCAGAGTTTCTTCTAATTCGAGAATGTCACATTTGCGTAGAATATGAACTGTTTCAGAAAGAAAATATTCGTGAAAATTAATAAATGAAAATGAATTATATATTATTTACTCGTTTACCAACCTATTAAAGCTTGAACTCTCTCTAAACCCAGTTTCAAGTCGAATTCACCTTGAAAAGGTTCTTCAATAGGGTTTTTGAATCCCCAGACAAAAGGTAGAGGAAATTTTGCATCACTGCTTTCTCGAAGTTTCAAGAATTCTTTCATTTCATCAGCTTCGTAAAATCTCTTACCCAGTGTCACATTTAAATAATATGATTCTGGAAAACAAGATTTTACTAACTGATAAGCAAGTGTGAGGGGATTTCCTTTTCCTGCTAAAATGGCATTTTTATAAGAATCAGATTTGAAAGGTAGAATTCCTTCCACAAAAATTAGATCTTTTTTCTTATCCTTGTATGTTTTATCCTCGTCTGGAATCTTTTGCTCAACTTTCTTTGTTTCTTTCTCTCTTATCGACAAAACTTCATGAATATTGTCTATACATTCTATTAGATCAGCCATAATCAAACTGGGTAAATCGAGTTGAGAAAGAACTTGTTTTCTTTCCAATAAGCGATCACGAACTTTTCCGAGCTGAAGCAATGAGTTTTCCTTTGACTGTTTACCAGTCATACTTGAACACGAGCATACTTCATTCTCTTTGGAGTGTGGACTTTCTTTTTGCTTAATTTCGATTTTTGCTGCAGCAGCAGTATTTGAATCTTTTCCCATTGAAAATGTTCCATCAGCAATTGATTCTCGTTTTTTCAAATGTTTTTCTTTCACTTGTGATTGAGTTTCTTTAGCTGATTCTTTGTCTTTGCGTTTCCGTAACTGATTCTTGATTCCTCTTTCTGATTTAAAGCTCAGTAGAAAATTTTCAAAAGCTTTCAGATTCAACACAAGATAATCAGGTTCTTTTTGACTGTTTTCTGCAGAAACACATTCAATTGGCCACGTAAAAGACAAATTTCCTATGATTGTAAGACAATCTTGTAAGCTCTGGTATTTTGCAATGGCTTTTCCAAGGTTGATCTTTACTTTTGAGTATTCATCTAAATTTGAACAAAAAACCATATTTAGTGACTGAAAAAATTAAAATTCAACATCTATTGATGAAAAAATTACTAACCTCCAGTTGCAATTATTTGACCGTTAACGTATTCTTCGCCAATTTTCATTCTAAAGAGGTTTTTGACTGGATTGAATTCAAATCCCTGGAATTGATTCTTGTCGACTTGCAATAATAGTGGTTGTTTGATTTGTTTGTGACTATCACTCTTGATGTAAGGCAAAAACACCACAAAAAACTTTCCGCTGGTTTCTTGAATAGTTTCAAGATCAGTTGACAGTTGATTTAGTGAAAATTCAGAACTTACTTTAGAAACATTTCTTGAAATAGTTGAATTGGTAGGTTGACTTGAATTAGTTCTGTATCCACTTGCACTTATTCTTTGATTCCTGTGAGTCAATGATGTTGATGATGAAGGTTGAAAAAGACATTCTTCTTTTGATCGAGGTCTATTGAGAGATTCTGACTTCTTAGTAGACTTTTTAGAATTAATTATTTGAGAACAAGAGAATTGTTTCAGAGTAGTAGACATAGTTACATTAGGGTTAGTTGTGAGATATTTAGTGTTGAGTAAAAAGAAAGCATTACCTGGAAACGGAAACATACCTTTTGCAAAATTTTATTCAAAATCTCAAGAGAAACAAGAGTAGAAAAAAATCAAAATTGATTAGTAGAAAATCTTTGTCAAATAGCTTTGATCACATTTGATTGGCTGTTTTGTTACAAAATAAATGCGAGACTGAAAACTTTGCATTGTATTGGATTGTTCAAAGTCTTGAGCTCTTCCAATTGATTTGATTTGTGAAAAATTTCAACATAAAAAATGAGTGGCTAATATGGATATATCATTCAATTTAAAACTCATTGTATTTGTCAACAAAGACTAAAATTGTTGGGCATTTTGAGTTTAAAATTGATTGAATTGTTATGATGAAATTCATAGCCATCATAGAAATTCATAAATACTGATAATTTGAGAAATTTTGGAAATTGAAAAATAAATTTTGAATAATTGCAAATAAGAAAAGAAAGATACTTTTCTTACAATTAGTTGAATAATCTTCTGAGATCATTTTTCGCCGAAAAGCTGGGCAAGAAGCTCTCTATTTTTTGGATTCTTTTCAACAAGCGCAGCAATAGTTGCGAGCGTATTTTGATCCAAGGTAGAAGAATTTTCTTCTTGTTGCTGTTTCTGTTGCTGTTGCTGTGGCTGTGGCTGTTGCTCTTGCCCTTGCTCTTGCCCTTGCTGTTGCTCAGAATCTTGTCCGCTAGTTTCTGAATCATTGAATTCTAACTTTCTCTTAGAGTCATCAGTTGAATCTTTTTCTCTTTGCTTGCTCGAAATTGGAGAAAAAAAAGACGTCAATGTTCTTTGTCTCATTCTCCCACTGCTTGCTGGTGACGAAACAATACCAGAATCATCTTGTTGATTACTCGATGTATCATCGGTTTCCGTATTAAACCTTTCATCTTCTTTTTCGACCGGCTTAGAAATAGTTTCAGATTCAAGTAGATCTTTTTCACCGCTTTGAGTATTTTCAGTTGAAACTTGACCCTCATTTGTGATTCCAGTTTGTAAATGTGTTTCTGGTTGTGCAAATGAAATAGTCTGAGTACTAGACAGGTCTAATAGAGTTGAACTTGGATTCGGTTCTTTATGTTTACCTCCATCTTGAGATGATTCAGCGTCACCATCCGACTCACTTGAACCATTTCCATCGCCTACTAAATCAATTGAAGGTATTCTATTTCCATGATTTGGCTCAGGTGTTTGAAATTCACCTTCTTCCTCTTCTTCCTCTTCTTCATCGTCGATATCTCCTTCTAATATACTTGGCTCCAAGTTGCTTCTAGGGCTAGATGAACGATTAATACGAGGTTGTTCACTGTCAGTTTCCATATCTTCTTGAAGAAAATCAGTTGGATTTATGTCACTTTCCTCTGAACTTTCGATTCTTGGCTTCTTTCGTTTACGCTTTGGCTTTTGTTCTACTCTGACTCGAGCATAGTGCAAATATTTGGCGAGAGAGTCTAAAAGATGTTTCTCTACCGTTTTATCATAAGAATCTTTTTTAGTTTTACGAACAACATGGTCTGGAAATAAATTGAAAAATATCAAAACTAATTAGAAAATGTTCTTATTCTACTTCTTTCAAACTTACCGAGTAATGCTCTTAGTCTCCTTTCTCCCAATCCGTCCTCAAAAAATCCACCAGAAGGATCAGTTTCTGGGATATGATAATTCCAAATGGAAACTAAAGAGGCTTTTCCACCTTGCCCACGGATTGTTGTTCCAATCAACCAATGTTCTGGAAAACAATCTCTCACAATATTGCTGAGCCAGAATGAAGGTTCGTTTCCAATCGCAACCTTTTGAGGCTGAGATCGCATAGCCAATCGATAAGAACGCGCTGGAACAGGCAAAGTTCCTTCAATGAACATTGTTCCATTCTTTTCGTAAGTTGCATCAACTTCTGGAATTTTTCGAATGTTTTCATCACGAATAGATTCTGGGTTCACATCTACTTTTTCAATAGTAGTTGTCGGACGAAGTTCAATGGAAGTTTTCGGACGAATTTCGACAGGAGCGGTGAATTTTCTGAGAACATCCATCACTGCAGCAGCCCAAGGCCTTACTGACTCATAAATGATATTCTTATATTCAGCTTCTAATTTCTTGAAATCAGCTGGTTCCAAAATATATCGCATCTTCTTTGCTGGAGGCTGCTGAGAGTCTTGAGAGACTTCTACAACTGAACTTGCCCTTGATGTAGATGCAATCGGTGCATTCGGTGTTGAAGAAGAAGATGCACTGGAAATAGGAGTAGATTTAATTCTCTTGTTTAATGCTTGGATTTTTTTTTGCATTTTTTGATAGTCTTCCAGTGGAGTTGATCGCAGACTAATTTCTCCCGCTTTTCTTTCTAATTGAATATAATCAGAAAGGATATAGTTCATCTTTGAGTCGAAATTGATAAGATTCAACTTTTCACTGTTAGAGAGGAACACTTTATAGCTTGAGAGCAGGTCAGAAGAATCATCTAAATGAAAAAAATTGGAAAATTCGAATTTAGTCAAGATTGAATGGCGAAAAGATAAAGGTATTACTAACCTGCAATTACAATAACCATGATTGGAATTGGATCACATTCAGCTACTTTAAGCTGTAATAGATTCATCTTTCTGGTTGAAAGGGACTTGACTTCATCTGGAATTTTATCGGCTTCGATTTTAAAACATATTGAAATGGTTTTAGCAACACCAAATGTATCTATCAGCGAAACAAGAGCACCGATAACTTTTTGACCCATTCTTAGGTCGAAATAAGCTCCAAGTAATGTCGTTTGATTTTCAATAATAGAACTCTGTCTTCTACGACTAGTATTCACTAATTTGAAACTATAACTTTTTTTCGATTGCTGGTTTTCCATAAAATATGCACAAGAATATAAAATAAACTTCCGAAAATTTAAAGAGAATTTTAAAATTCGTTCTTATCGAAAAAGGAAACATGTGAAGAATATAATCTATCTTGATTCTCATTGGCTAATTTTTGTTGATAAGATTGTTCTCATAGCAACGCATTGATAAGAATGGAAACATGTGTTTCACATGTGGTTTTAAACAAATGCCTTAATCAATGTTTATGCTCGTTAATTGTTGTTTAATTTGAGGATTTAATTTGTTTATATGTTTTATTGATTTATTAATTTTGTGAAGTGTTTATCTTTCCATAAAAGTTTTTGTCACCTAAAATGAGTTCAAAGCGAACATTCTATCGCCGAAAACAATCGGCTCATCAAGCTAGACAAATAGACTATATAAACAATCTTCCGGAAATTTCTTCTGATTCTAATTTGTTTGATCGTGATTACGAATCTTCTTCTGACGAAGATATGTCAAGTTTCGAGCTCACAACTAGTGATTCTAATGAGACATCAAGTGAAATTGAAAATGAACTTCCTGATCCGCCCCAACAGCAATACATTGAGACATTATTCGAGGCACTTTTCAGCCATGTTGGTTTGAATTTGTCTACATCTGAAAAGGTTATTTCTCTAATAAACTGTTTGAATAGAAGATATTCGACAAATCCAGTGTATTTACCTAATCTCCGATACTACTGGGAAAAAAAGGCTAAATCAACTTGTGTCCATGTTTATGTGCTGTGCAACAATAATCACTCACATGGACCTTTCATCGGTGAACCGAGAAATTTCGGACAATATATGTGTGAAAATGAACATTTTCAAGCTTCTATCAAACCAGGAAAATATTTCCTTCATTGTCCATTGAAGCAACAATTATTGAAGATTCTCTCAACCTTACCCGATTCATGTTGGCTGACTGATTGTGAGAGACAAGATGTTTCTAATGCTTCGCAAGCAAGGAAGATTAAGGTCAATAATCAAACTAACCCGAATGTAAAAAAATTAACTTTGACTATCCATTCTGATGAGGTTGCCATAGGAAAAAGTTCCAGTGAAAAGATTCTGCCTATTTTTCTCACAATAAATGAAATGAAGCCAGAATTTCGAAAGAAATTTTTCTTATTAATTGGACTATACGTTGGTAAAAGCAAACCCCCAGTAGAATGTTTTCTTGGTCCGATAGTTGAGGATTTACTTGATCTTTCAATTAATCCTGTTGAAATTAGTCGACAATTTTCAGCGACATTTCATTTGATTGGACTGGTAGCAGACGCCCCAATGCGCGCATATTTACGCCACGTTAAACAATACAATCATCTAAATGGCTGTGACTGGTGCTTGGTAGAAGCTTCAACAGCCAATGGAGCAAGACATTATTCGAATCAAACGATGACCCAGTTAAACCATTTGAAAAGGAAACATGAAGATTTCCAACAGTTGAAAGACTTGATAGAAAATCAGCCGGAAAATCTTCAAGAACAGTTGAATTCCTTTCCTCGATTTAAAGGCTTATCTGGTATCTCACCATTACTATCTTTACGAGATTTTGATATAGTGTATGGAACAGCGTTGGAACCCATGCATTGTATTTCTTTAGGTGTTTTTAGAAATATGCTTTCACGTGGTATATTCGGGTCAAACAGTGGGAAATTTTTCGAACGCAGGATCGACTTGAATTTTGTCAAAAAGGAGTTGAGTGAAAGACTTTGTTCTATCTCCGTACCATCTGAATTCACTCGAATTCCAAGAGATTTTTATCAGCTCAATTTTTGGAAGAGCAACGAATACGACTCATTTCTTTCGTATTTTGTCTTCACTACAGCTCGAGGCTTATTCAATAACTCAACCATTAACCATTTGACTTGTTTAGTCAAAATATATTATTTATCCCACATTGGTGGACCACAACCTTTAACGCAGCAAGAAATCAGAAATCTAGTGGAAGAATTTCAAGCCGGAGTTGAATCAATCTATGGAGAAAGTTTTATGTCATACAATTTGCACATTATGAGCCACTTGGCCGATTCACTCACAAACCTTGGACCAAGTTCTAATATCTCTTCTTATCCTTTAGAAGATTACATGAGGATACTCAAAGAAAAAGTCCACAGATATTCTAATCTAGGACCATCGCTGATTCGATTCTTCATGAGTGATTTTCGGTATAAAGAATTCAAATCAACGAGGTTGGAAAGATGGAATTTAACTAATGGTGAGAGAATCGCATTCGGTTGTGAGAAAAAAGATAAAGTTTCAAAGTTGGTCGAGAAAATTCAATCTATTCAAACTTTGGACACAATAGTGGACCTAATAAGAACTTATTCCGGTCATCAGGACATCGACAGACATGATTTAACATTCTACAAAACATACAAAAAAGATGGAAAAAGATATTCAACCGAGAATTATTGCAACAGAAAGAAAAGAGATGATTCAAAGATTTTGTTTAAAGATGGAAATCATTATGTGATTCAATATATTGCAGCTAATAATAGCCATCAGTTTTTTCTGATTTGTAGAAAATATAAAGACAAAAAGGTTAATATCAAATTCAGAGGATTAACTGGTGAATTCAATTTTCAGCTTGAACATATTCACGAAGTGCAAGTTCTTGAACAAAGATTGGTTTGTTTATTGGAAGAAGACATTAAATCAAAGATGATATTTGTCAGGTCGACTAATTTCCATCACAAATATCCGAAAGACTTTCTAATTGAACAATTTCTCTGGAATAAATAGTCTTGGATGAAAAAGCCGATATTGTTTTGATTTAACAATGTTAAGAAAGAAAAAGCGAAAAACGCTTTTTTTCTCATGATCGAAGAAAGACATTTTAGCGTTTTTAATCGATTCATACAGTTACTCTTCACGTTGATCTTTATATTTCTGTGTTTTCTTCATTTATATTTCAACAATCAATTAATTAATTCGGTTTGACATTTGAAATTTATCATTAACAAAGTTATCAAAAACCTGTGAATCAAGGAATTTAATCAAATTCGAAACTCAACGAATCAACTCATCAGAATTAAATCAAAGTAAGTATTTAGCCTTTTATTGTGCTTTTTTTATGTTTTTTATTTTTCGCGCATCTAACAAAAGATAATTTTCTATTGATAGAAATGGAAAACAATCAAGTAATTATCATCATTCTGACATCAACACAAAGCATTGAAATCAAGTCGATTCAATCGAATAATAATTTGCAATTGGAAAAAGATATTTGTGATAATCAAATGGATAGCCATCTGGAGCCTATGGAAGTAGATCAACCAAATGGACAAGGACCAGTGAATTATATCTACGACCAATCACCAATGGAATTAGATGAATTTCAAGAAGAAAGAATGGAGATAGATGATGTTCAAGAAGAAGAACTGATGGAATTTGAAATTTCCACCGAATGAGAATTCTTTCAACATGAAAACTAAACATTTTCATGCTTTTAGCAGAATAGCTTTTTTCAATTGTTTCTACGTTTTTAGTCAATTACAATACACAATGATCTCTTTTATATTGAAAATTATATTTACTCAAAGTGCCAATTTTACTCAAGAAATTTTTCTATTATTCAATGCAATTGTTACTCTCACTTGTTCTCATATAAAATTTTAGTTTTGTAAAAACATATTTCTTTTTCGAGTCGATTTTTTATCCGATGAATATCTATTTTCCAGTAATTTGAACGCTTTTTGAATCAATTTTTGATTCAAAAAGCGTTCAAAAATTCTTGAAGAAATTTTGATTCAATTTTTGAATCAAAAATGATTCAAAAAGCGTTCAAAAAACGTTCAAAAATTTTTGTATGTTGATTGGGTTCCAATAGCTATTTTGAATGGCTAAAGTATATTATCGACTGAAAAGTCAACATATATTTGAAATAATTTCTTGTCGTTTGGAGAGGTTGAGGGTTCTTCCGGAAGTTTTATATCCCAAGCAACTTCCTATTGAATTGATCAAAATTGTCAAACAATATTGAGCAAAGAAATAATCGTTTGTGTTAAAAAGTTGAATTGAAATGAGTTTGGAAAATAAATTTCAATTTCAAACCAATTGTATTTAGAGAATGAAAAATTTCCCTTTATTCAATTGTTTGCAACATTTCCTGTTTTATCAACATTAATTGGGTAAAATTTTCAAAAAAATGAACAACAATTCAGGTTGAATTGGACAGCAAATAAACAGATAATTCAATGAAAAGATTTCTTTGTTCCTTGTTTCGTTTTACCATGAAAATGATTGGAATTAAGATGGCAAAACAAAAGACATTCTTCTGTTGCTTTTATTCCATCCATTCATTGAAGATAGAAAATCATTAGAGAACAGAATATCGATTGATTTTTCAGTTGAAATAAATCGCGATGAGAACAAAGTTAACACAAATGAGCACCAATCGATGTGAAAACATTTCATTCTCTATCTTCATCATTATATCTCAATACTCCAAGTTGAGTGAATGAATGGCGTTTTCATCGTTTTACCTGTAGATGTTAACAGTGACAAGATGCAATTACAACTATCAGTTGAACAAGTGAAGTTGAATTAATCAGTTGAATAACTATCAGTGGAATTGAATATTCTAAAAATAGAATGACGAAAATCAACTTTTACTACCTTAAGAGACATGAAACTTATCAATTTCCCTGAGAAATAAACTCGAAAAGGTTTAATATTTGTTAACTTATGATCTTTCAATTGCAAGTTATTCCTGATATTGGATCCATTGAAATTCGAGTTGAACTTTTGTTTATACAAATCAAGTTTGTTTCATCAGAATTGGTCAAGAATCATGATACATTGTCGTGATCCGATAAAAATTGTTGGTTCTACTTTTAAAATTACAAGTAATTCGAACTGGATTTGAAACAAAAATCGTTTCGATTGTTACTGTATCATTAAATGCTTTGGGAATTTAATCTTTTTTATTGTTTAATTGCACTATTTTCTGGTTTATTCAGAAAATGTCATTAACGAACTTCAAGTTTCTCAATAAGTTTCGTCATTTATAATTACAACTAACGTTAGAGATTAATGAAACTAACAATTTGAAATTGCGATGAAACAATAACAATCAGCTAAACTGTTTTATTTCCATTATGAATCAAAGTGAAGGAATTAGAAACAAAAAGTGATCCAATAAGATTGAGATTTCATTAAAAGATATATCAATTGGAAGGATAAGAAGCAGGTCAATGGAACAAAAACAATTGCAACTCATTATTGCTATTTCAATGAGTACATCAAAAGAGATGAAGTTAACAAGTCTTTCTATTATCATCTTTACCCATTGATTGTCTTTCCCATAATCAAATCCTATTCTTGTTCAGTTCCATCATCCTTTTTGTATCATCATTTCATCCTCGTTTGTTATTTTCTCATTTGCTCAATGAAAATTTTCTTCTACCTTTTGCCTTTCTCGGAACAATTCACAACTATTAATGAAATGTTCATGATTGTTGATTACAGCCAAAAGGCAGAAATGTTATGCTCAACATTCAATGTTATTAAATATTGATTGCCATTGGATTGTTAACTAAACCAAAAATCGCATTATCCATTGGATTAAAAATGTATTTGGACTCAACAAGTAATTAGCGATTCTGTAATTAGAAAGGTTCTGATACGAAGAAAGGTTAACGTGAAGAAAAAATCCATTTGAAAATGAAATAAATGCTTGAAATTCACTGGAATTTTTTTTCGTTACTTGAGGAATTCAAATATTTCCGAATAACCCGATAACTTGGATGATTGAAGATTCGATAGTTAAGTATTGATTAGACTGGGAAATGTTGAAAAAATGATTAAGTAATGGTAATGATAATAGCTAGTTAATGGACTATATTTATAAGTTGATTACAATTAGCGAAGGAAATGGATTCAAGTTAATAACACTGTGATTAACAAAGTCGTTTGTTTCATAAACCCATAAAAATGGAAAGAAAAAGGTTTTGAATGGTAAAAATGAATGGAATACAAATAGCATCGGAAGTCGATTTAATCAAATCATCATTCCAATTGGAAATAAGTTGCTTGTGGTTGAATCGAGTTGATAAATAAAACTAGCAATAATTGAAATTCAGCCTGAAATAGAATGGAAACGGAAAAAGGAAACAACAACAAACAGTTGACCAATAATATTGTTGATATTTATGTGATAAAATGATAAAAGTGAAAAGTCACCTAAAAATAGCCCAAATAACAGGCTGAAATGAGATGAAAAATTAACAAAATCATTTAATCGTTTGTGACAGTAATTGGCTGGGAGTGAGTTTTATCGATAAAAAGTAATCCCAACGATTATTAGGCAATCTTGAGCAGCATTTTCTGTCTAATAAAACTAATATTCACCATCAATATTTTGATTTGTGTTGATATTTATAAAGTTCATTTAGGCAGCCAAGTCAACGTTCAATTACGTTTTATTTGTTAAGTACAAATAATACAGAGAATCTGGTGAACAGAATAAACTCATTTTCCATGATAATTTTGATTTACCCTTTACTTTCTTTATTCACCTTCTGCTTCCAACACTTGTTATCATAATGGAAATAAGGGAAAAGTAAATAAGCGAAAGAATAGGATGAAACTAAACAGAGAGAGTGTATGTAATCATTTAATATTGTAAGATAATTTTCGCAAGGAATAAGATGCATATTAATTCGGATAAATTGTAATCAATCATCTTCACCAAACTGTGTATATTAACTTTGATGGATCAAATTATCAAGATAACAATCTTGCAGATAATCACAGAAACGCGGTAAATCCAAGAGCAACTCTGGTAAATGAGGAAATTTGCAAAATCAGACATTCAATGAGAAATCCTGAGTTCTTGCAAAATCCTTTTTAACCCTGAAAAGTAAGATAATATCAACATTACATGATAACATTAAATAAACAAAAAGATTGATAATAAGTTAATTACTATTAATATTAATGTTAGTCGACGCAGCTTGGAGTTTGATAATGTTCAATTCAATTAAATTTTCAACGAACGTCGAGTTTTGTATGAAGTTAAGGAAAAGTTGAAAAGTTGAATTTTGAATGAAAAATTGAGATGAATATTGATAATAATGAGAAATGACGAGGACACTTTCATGATGAAATTGAATGCAATAGTTTTAGTAAAATTTATAAACTCAATCAACTGTAATCAGATTCAATTCATAGAATCCAAATCAACGATAATGATGAAGATGATTGATGAAGGAAGACAAGAGAGGAAAAAAAGTTAAAATAAATGAACGTTACAGTTAGGTTGATAAGAAAGTACATGATAAAAGGAGATCTTGGAAACTACGAACTTTTTCAACTTTTTTCAGTTTTCGCTTTTCGATATTTCATTTTGAACAATTTTCCTCTCTTTTCAGATGAAGATGGATTGATGAGTTGTCAAAAATGAAAATCACTTGCGCCTGTTTATCTTGTAATATATCTTAATATTCCGAAACAAGCAAATAAGATGAACAACATGATGAACAAGAGAAAAATGGATCAACAGAATTTAAAGAGAAGAGGAAAATATTACAAACAAGGGAACATTCATTACGCTTAGCATTTTAACGCTCTTTCCTCGGGCAAAAAGTCATGAGAGAGAAAGAAAAGCATGATAAAAAATGGAGTTTCCCATTACATGAATTCATGAGTATTTATTATTATTATTCACAGTTCCTGACTTTTACAACTGTCCTTGAAGGTATATCCATACATTTTTGACTAGAAAAACAAATAATGAAAATTTTCTCAAAAATCATTTCCTTTTTTGCTTGATAAAAATGGAAAAGTTTTTTCTGTGTCAAAAAATTGAAATTATTTCGATTGTGAAATATTCATCATGAAAATGCATTCAACGACTTTCAACTAATATAAATGATAAAACAGAAATGATGAAAACGAATCTACTCAATGGTCGAACTCAATTTTTCATTTTCGTCATAAATTTTTCTTCTTTAATCTTTATCGTTGGTTCAACGAAAATATCGATATTCACATTCAATGATTTCTGTCTAAAGAACAAAACTTTCTTCGATTCGATGATTTATTTAACGATTTGAAACTTTTTGATGCGCTTTTTACAGCTGCAAAAATTGTATCGCAATGATAATCTTTAACTATCCTAATGATTTAATTAACACTTTTTCTGAAAATCAATTCGATTCAAGGACAAAAAGATCAAATTGAAAAGGTAAAGGTAAAAGATGAAAGAATGGAAATTGTTCAATGCTTTTCTCCAAACTATGGAATGACGAAATTATTCATTATTTTACTCCAACGATTTCATTCTTTACTTTAAATCTGATTACAATATTAAAAGAAGGTACAATTGAAAGGTTTAAAATTTTGCAGAAAACTGAATCTTTCCAAGGTTCAGTTCTCACTTGAATGATAATTTGATAACGTTGAGTGTGAGCATTTGATTCATGATTCATCTCTAATTATCTGACGAAAAAAAGCAAAACAAAAATGTTTTCAAATTTAATGTTCAATGCTATCCAATCACGCAAAATTTTGAAAAATGCAATTCTCCATTTGACCAAAGCGAAATGAAAAACAAAATGAAAAATTGGACAAAAAAAAGCAAAAAATTCTCAATACACGGTAAATACAGATATTCAGAACTGATATCTCGTGATATCCGGTTAAAATGGTTAATTAGTTTTTTGGGCTGAAACTGGTTAAGCTTGGCAAAAAATTTTCATTCATTTTACTTTTTTTGCACATTTACCTTTGACTTTAACATTATCAATTTCATTAATGATAATAATAATAATAAAAACGAAATAAAAATAACAATAATAGTTATCATAATAACAAGGTTGGGATTGTTTATTTTAACAATACAAAAATAAAGTTGGAAGGAAACAGTTTTTATGATATTATCGTGCAATCCCTTTATGTAACACTGTATGGTCAATGGACATGATTTTATGCCAATAATCAGTGAATAATAATTCAGTTTCTTTGCCTTTCCTTCAGTGGCACCCTTTATGGTTATCAAAGTGGTTCAATTTGTTTTCTGTGAAATTTAATATTTTTCACTCCCAGTAAATCCCAATAATTTGAAATGGATCAATTGGTTGTTTGGAATGATCGATAAATTTCAAATAAAATATAACTCGAACCTGTTACACAAGTTTCAAATAATCATTTGAATAATTGCATGATAATTCATTAGTTTTGAGCAATGAAAAAGCGCAGACTCAAGCTGTCTGTGAATAATCAATTCTGATTATTGAGTTTGCAAGAAAAAAGTTACTCCAAGTGAGAAAAAAAGAAGCGCAACATTTTTCAAGTTAATTCAGTGTGAAAATTGGATATTCAATGAAAAGCCACATTTGACGGACTGTACAGATAAGATAAAAATTAGAGTTCAAATGTTAAGTGAATTTAAGTGGTGAATAAAAGGTTTGAATAAAAGGTAATTAAGAGAAGAGTTGAGTTGAAGTTTGCCTGATAAATAATAAAATATATTATTAGAATGATTGATGATCATTGGGAAGTAACTACAACAATTACAAGATTGATAACCATGTTACTACCAGAAGATTCAAAGTATCGTTTACCCTGAATTAAAACTGAGTGTGTCTTTCAAACTCTTTGCTACTTTGTTCAATGTTTACTTCAGGAGATTATGATCGTCATCATGGAAAGAAAGGGAAACCTCAACAGGGAAAGAGTCGAAGAGTGACACAATTTGAGAGACAAAAACAGGGCCACACTGATTATCATAATCATTACATCCTTTGCATAAAATATACTTTAATATTAATGGATTTGAAATCAGGAGAAGAAGAGGAAAAATTGAATTGCAGAACAATGAATAGTAAAAGTATATTAATAGCAATTGCAATGGTAATGGTATAAGAATATGATAATAGAAATGTCATTGAATCAGAATAATGATGAGACACTCAAAAAGACACTTTACAATTGAAACATCCTGAAGATGTTAATCATGTTGTTGTTACAAGAAAACCTCTTTTTACTTGATAATATAATCCATTAATCAAATGGCAATTCCGTTTAGGTTCAAAACATTTTCAACAACCAATAACTATTGATAATTGATTGTTGAAACCAATGACATTTATTCAAAAATCAACATTCAGTATTAGTTTCTTCAGTCGATTTGTTATCTTTGTGGTGAAGAACTTTTGGCTCATCATGGAAAAATAATTATCTTTATTAAAATAATGTACTTTATGTTATTACTGAAAAGTCTTAATTCGTTGATTATTATTTCATTATTATCAGAATATGAAAAGTTCCATTATGCTTCTGCTTCTGTAACTACAACTATTCCGAGTTTTATACTTTTCATTCATCTATTGTGATTGTTCTGGAATGGAAAGAATGGGTTGATATAATGCTGATAAAGTCACTTTGAATCATTATCCATGACTATTTAGATCAACTTTTTGTCTTTGGTTGAGAATCGTGTTTCTTGGTGAAAAAGTGATGCTAATGTTAACCTAATTGATGTGGAAACTTTCAACGTTTGGAATTTGGATTAGCTTTGTAATCCAAATTTATGAATTTCTTATTGAATTAACTCATCTATTTCAGGCTAAAATGATTGATCATATTTGAAAGTTAAACACAAACTCATTTTATCCACAAAACATTCAAATTGATGGATTAAGATGTTGTCATTATGAAAGTAAACAATATTAAAGTAACATTTTAAAGTTAACCTGCGAATAAAAACATGAGAAACATGAAGAATATGAGAAATATTTGGAGAGCTTATTGACTGAATTCTGTTTTCACCGAAATAATTGAAATAATTAAATTAAAATAGACTTCTTTAAATGTCAACTTGTTTTTATCTCATTCCAATATAATTGAAGATAAATTGTAATTTATAAAAAAATTTCATTGAAAGGAAAGGGGAAAAAGTGTAAAATTGAGAATGAAATCATTTTATTTTTCATATTTCCAATAGAAAATTTAATGATAATAAAATTATTTGAGAAACTAAATTGATGATCTAAAAAAGAAACAAGAAGAATGAAGATTTGATATGATCAATCGATTTATTGATTTTTACCGTTTATATTATTTACAATCTTTTCTATTACCTTTTAATGGTGTGTTAGTGTGTGTGCAACAAAAATAAGGTTAATGAAAAGAAGGGAGAAAAATAAAGTTTATTAAATGAGAATTGTGTCAAGAAGATAGATAGTGAAGGAGAGAGAGAGAAATGATGATATGAAGATGAGTTTCCTATGAGTTGTTCATGGATTGTTCATAAACTGTCTCATGAGGTAGGAGAGTGAGAGAGGATTAAAAGTCTAGATCAATGGTGATGAGCAAAAGTAAACCATAAGTACAATGGATTGAGAGTTGGACTGTTGGACAATTTAATGGATAACAATATATATAAATGTTTGTTCATTGACATCATTAAGCAAAAAAAAAGGTTTGAAAGATAACAAAAGGACAGGGAAAAAGGAGAGAAGTTGGAAAGTCCATGATTCAGGGAGAAAGGGTTGACTAAGAAAGAATAACAAAGAAATCGGAAAAATGGCAGAAATTTTTAGACAAGCTTACGTTCCAATTTTGATAATAAACAAGATAATAATTTTCATCATGAGAGAGGTTTGAAGGGAGTGAAGGAAAGATTCAGGACTCTCCTTGAGATAGTTATTAAATAAACACCAAGGGAATGATAACTATGATGAGGATGATAATGATAATAATAATGATAATAGAAAAGAAGAAAAGTCTTTCTTTAATCTCAGGCTTAGTTTTCTTTCCTTTTCCTAATTATCTTTTTGATAGGCAGGTAGACAACAGTACTTGATGATCATCATTATCACCATCATTTTCATCGTCATATGCAAGATGACAAGATTGATGTTTGTCTTTATTCATTGCAACTATTATCCATCAAGAGATTTTGTTTTCAACTTTTTTTTGCTGGCAAATCTTTTAATCATGAAAATTGTGGTCAACCTATTATGCATAAAGCATTTGGCGAGAGTTTTACTGTTTCTCTTTGGTCAACTTGGCCAATGAGGTTGATGAGACAATTGATTGTCATTAAGTAAAAACATGAGGTTGACTTTTTCCTTCATCTCATTTAATAACCATTCTTGGTCATCAGTTACTCTCACTATTAAACCTTGTATTATACATGTACATATATCTGGACGATTTATTGCCATTATTATTCTTGTTACTGTAATCATCATCATTATCATTATCATGGTGGACACACAGCCAATTGTACTTTTTCATTTTCTCCTTTCCCTTCATGTGGTATCAAAATTGAAGGTTAAAAGTATAAACAAACAAACAAACGCAAACACAACAACACACAAAATATAATATCTTGTCAATTCTGGTTGAGATCCTCTTGACTCTCGTTTCCTTTTTGCTCAACTTCATCTTTGCTGCTACTTTTTATCCTAAGCTTCAAGTTGTCGTTTGTTGTTCTCGTGATAATAAATGTTACATGCGTGTTATTACCCCTTTAATCTTGTTACAATCTAAACTAGATTCAACTTAATAACATGATATTAATAATCCGTAATGAATCAATGGAACTTTCATTTATTTTTCAAATTGTAAACTTTTTTTTTCTCCTCTCAAAGAAATCGGAAAATAATATCAACTACACTCACAATTGATTATTTTGCATGATTTATTAGACTTTTAGATTCACCGACATATTTAAAATAAACTGATTCAACTTGAGAAACTCAAAGTATACAAAATAATATTCAAATGTTTTCCATCGAAGCAACTTTAGTCATTAGTTTGTTTTTGTTTTTGTTTTTGAATTTTAATCTCGATTTCACGTTGGAATAATCAGATTAATCAAAAGAAATTTTGAAATGTTTATTCCAACCAAATCAATTTTACTTTAGTTGACTGAGTCTAATCAATTGTCTAAATACAAGTCGATTCAATGCTGTGTTTCATGAGTCAGGTGATTGGACATGAATACTATTTGGATTGATTTTAAACACTTTGATTCTGAACGTTAACCTGTCAGATTGAATGAAGATGGATAGAGTTGGTTGAAGATAAAGTAAATTAAAAATGAGAACTGATTGGGCGAAGACAAAATTTGAGACACTTTTTGACTCCACCAAATTGAGTGAATTAAATAAATCAAATGAAACATTAAAAGTATTATTGAATGATAAAATCAGTTTGGTTTCATATGGCAATCCTGAAACATTGAGATTCTGTAAATTGAATCATTAATGGACAGAAATTAGATTATGTCAAGTTTAATGGTTATTCAAATCAAGATTCAGAGCCAATTTAATTCTTAGAATGTAAAGAAGGAAAAGAAAATTTCACTGAAAGTATTTGTTGAATAACATGCATTTCAATGAGAAAAGAAAGATGAACATGATGAGAAATAAGAGTGAAAACAATGACCGTTCTCTTTGGATGATTATTACATCACAATTGTTAAGATATTTGAAATAAACAATTCACGTAATTCTGGTTCTTTGCGCTCTTTTCAAGTTAATTTTATCATTGCAACGTATAAGGTTACAGTATAAGTTTGTATCTTGGTAATGGCAATAAAATTTGAAAACAAAATTACTGGAAACATTACATTGTTCACACAACTTCATCTAATCAAGTTTCATCTTTTGACCTCTTTTTCATCTCGAAACAAAAAGGTAAAGAAGAGAAAGAAAAGGTAAAATTATTGTTAACATAACCCTGATT
The DNA here is from genome assembly GCF_039701765.1 of Tetranychus urticae. Classification (NCBI taxonomy): domain Eukaryota; kingdom Metazoa; phylum Arthropoda; class Arachnida; order Trombidiformes; family Tetranychidae; genus Tetranychus; species Tetranychus urticae. Next base: position 436,227 of record NC_142959.1, read on the forward strand.
ATCATGAAAGTTGATGGATAAAGCTGAGGATTGAAGGAAAAAAAGAAAGTGAAAAATTCATTTCAACATTACCTGGTGAAAGGAAGCAAGTTGAGATTTATTTTCATGTATAATTTGGTAAATAATGTTAATTTCATCGTAATTTAGTAATCAAAGCAAGTTTCAACAGAAACGATTAACGGAAAACACAGAAAAACAAATGGTGAAAAGGGAAACCCAAAAGTGGGTAAAATGGTAAAACATTGAAACATTATCTGCTTCATTTTGTTTACTGTTGCTTTCGCTATAAAAAGGTTTTTATTATGAAATAATAAGCATAAAGGTTCACCATATTCATGGCTATATTAATCATTTACCTATTTTTTACCTCAATTTTTGCACTCGCTTATTCTTTATCTTGATATTATTGAAATTTTCCCTTTTGGTAACTTTACCTTTTTTCCTGGAAATTTTCATTATTTTCGTCTTTATTTTCACCAAATATTTTATGTATATTCAACTTGAAAGACCTGAGCAAACATTGAAATTTCCAGGTACAAAAATAAACAGCCAACGACAAGTTCAGAGAAAAATATTTTTCTTCGTTTTGTTAACATTTGCATGAAAAGAGATTAAATTATTAAAATTAATAAAAATATATAATTAAGTTTAGTATTCAGTTCGAGATATTTGCATTTATAAATTTCTAACAAAATATTTCGAAATGAATTTTTGTCTTTTTTTGCTTCGATATCAATTTAAAAATCATTGTAGAGTTTAAAATTGAGAGAAAAACTCAATCATGGGTCGATAATCTTAGTAACAGAGTTTTTCATGAGCATTCGAAGCATCAAAAGGAGCGTTGCTAATAAAGAATCGAAATGTAATGAGAATAAATAAAAAAATTCTGTCTACTTAACCAGAAACTGAATGCAAGTTTTAATTAATCATCTTACATGCACAAGAATACTGAATCTACTAATTTTTTGTTATTTCTGGTAGATTCCAGATTTGACGAACTTAGTTAAACTGGAAATAATTAGCTTTACTTTATTATGATTTCAATTGATTTTTTCTCGATTGAAACTTCTCTTGATTCCAGGCCAGCTGGATAAATACAATCAAGCAGCAAAAAAATCTCGATTAATATTAATGCGATTCTGATTTTCTGATTCTCTGATTAAATGCAATTGCAGGCAAAAACTGAATTGAGTTTGATGAAGAGATATTTGAATAGTAAATGCAATTCAAGCATAAATAATCAAAGTTTAAGTAAAGAAGAAATAAAAATAAGATCAAATGTTGCCTTAAATAATTGATATTAACATTTCTTTCCTCTGAAAATTAAATAACGACCAACTTTAAAACAATAACCTCCATTTTAACCTGTTTTTGTGTAAAAAAGTGCAAAAAAAGCAAATAAATAATCGATAAAAGGAAAAATTTATCAACCAATGAATAATTAATTTTTGTAAAGCATTTCAATTATTAACTGATGATAATAACTTGATTCAAGTTTATTATTGAAAATAAAAGAGAAACGAAAAGCGGAAAAAAGGAAAAGAAAATTTCAACAATTATTCAATAAAATGAATGAAAACAAAGCATTTTACCAGTTAATTCATGATAATTGACTGAGAACAGAAAAAAACAGATTTGTTTCTTGATTGCATGTAGAAACGAAATGGCTAATCATACTAAATTAAACTATCAAAACAATTAACATGAAGAAAGAGGTAAAAGCATATTGATTGAAGCGTGATTTAGTTAACAAGAAAAGGCCAATTATAGCGATTCTTTCAAGCATTAATATATTAACGCATAATTTTTACTCCCAGGCTTACTATTTGTTGATTAGGAAAGCATTTGAAAGTAGATCGCTAAAATATCTCAATTTATAATCAAAAGTTAATCAAGTGAAAATGTTGAGTGAGAGTAAACAATCAATCATCAATTGACTGCTAATTGTGATTAAAAATTGAACCAATTGTAGAAAAGTCAATTTAGCAAAGTGTAAATAATTAATAAACAGTCAAAGGGAAGATAATTATTTGCATCCTCTTTTTTCACCCAATATTAATCATTGGAATAGAAATTGATAAATTTATTCAAAGTAATGCTCTAAATTATTCAACAGGCTTGTTAATTAAATTTGAAATTCACTAAACCATTAAAAAGTAGGAAGATTGAAATTAATGAGGAAAAAGAGGAAAAATTTACAAAACTTATCATTATATTTCAAGTCAATGACCATTTGACCCATAATCTGAGTTTTCAATGTAAACTCATCTTCAAGAGCAATTCTGGTTAAATCACAAAAAGTAAAGTTTTTTATTAAGATTGACCAGAAAAGGAAAGATGAATGAATTGAGATTAATGAGCTTTTTCAGGGTTCTTTTGGTGCTCTTTGCTTGTCAAACTTGAAAGTTATTGTCTTTTCAGGGAAAAATAATATCAACTTCTTGCAGTGAAGTGACTTTGTAGGAGAAAAAAAGTAACCATTTGGAGCGTGATAACTTTAAAACTCATTAAATCTCTTCAAATCTCATCAGAGTTTCTTTACCTTTTTTCGTATTATCTTTATTGTTTCATTTTTTCACGATTTTCATGATTTTTCCATGTTCTCATTTTTCAAAGCAATTACCATGTAATGGCTTTGGAATCAAATGAATACTATGATTAGGGAAAAAAACATTGCAAATGTTTGGAAATAACGATTTTCTTTGTGCACATTTCAGTGGTTTTACCTTGAATTTTGCTCAGCCTTTCAGCTTGTTTGTTGACTTGATTTTTGCAATCTTGGTCTAATCTCGAATTGAGAGTTTTCTTGTATAAGATAGATTAATGGAATTGGTCTTTCATTGGCTGCGGATCAATGAATTTTTATGTTTAACCTGAGATTTCGGTACTTTGCGGCTTACTATTGACATTTAAGTTCATCTCTTTTGGGTCAAATTGTTTTCTTTTGTGTGTGTGTTTCAACTGAAAGCGTCTTTTCAATCAAATTAATCCTTCATTGGACTCTCTTTTTGTAATCATTAAGAGATGAAAATACAATAAAGTAACAGCTATCAGTTGAAACTAATAACGTTAGTTAAAAGTTGTCATTTAGTTGCTCATTGAATGTGAACAAAAAGGGTTAACAATGGCAAGTTGAACTAATAATATTTATTTGACTCATCAACATCTCGAGGAGAAAACATTTTACTTTGTTTTTTTCTGTTTCCTCGTTTCTTTATTTGCTACTTGAATATCTATTCTGGTGAAACATTTCAAGAAACCTGGACTTATCTGAATGTAAATGAGATGAAAATGAAAGTGTTGATGATGAGGATGACAATTGGATTTGAAAGCTATTTAAAGTAATCAATTGTATGGAATGAGGAAAAGTATGTTTGTTTGGGCGAAAAAAGATGAAGATCAGTTGTAAGATGTCTTGCAATTGCATTCATCAGTCTACCCAAGGGATTAACAGAGACTTGTAACTGAACAGAAGTGAAGGTGAAAAGATGTAGACAGAGGTAGACAGGGAATCAACAATGGTTCTATGGTGAGCAACCAAAATAGAATTTCTGTTTTTCTCTGATTGTTCAGGGAAACTTGGCTACAATATAATGAGCATGATCAACAAACTCAACTTGATTGTGGGTGATTGTGGCTGAATCAATGTGATTCTGAGGGTAGAGATGAAATGAGAAACGAACAGTTTCAAGACTAATATTTTAGTCTTTAACTGAATCGAATTAAATTAAACATTTGAAACAATTTATCAACTAATTTCGAGCAAAATTCAATACTTGGACAGAGTTCAACCTTTTCAGGTAAAAATGATAATCAATCAAAGAGAAAAATGTTGAGTTTAGAAAATATTGAATTGAAATAGTTTTCTTCGTGAAAATATCTCATGAAACCTTTCATTATCATTTGAAATACACACATTTCAATGAACAATTTTTCCGTGTTTTTATGTTTCTGCAATACAATTATATATGCAAATAAATTGTATCAAGTTTACCTTTTAAAGCAAGTTGAAAGGTAATGGTTATCATAGCTATTAACTGTGAACATAACCATGATTATATTGTGATCATAATCATGATACAATGCATAAGTATAATGGCATGACTGATGTATTGATAGATGATAATTGAAGGGTTCAATATGTTGTCAACATGTTCGAGTTATAGACAGAATTGGTGAATGAAAGGTTAAAACTGGGGTTGAATGAGAAAAGAAAAAATGATTAAAAGCTGAATGGAGAAACGGTGAGAAAAATGGAGATAAAAAAGTAGAGAATCACCAATGAATTGCTATTATTTCTGAACAATATTTTGAATGATTATTATCATTATTGAATCATGCTTTTGTTGATTTAATTGAAAACTCACCACAGCAGCCATCCATTTGGTCTTTGAAGATGCCTTAGAATCATCACTTAATGTACTCTCATCAATACTCGCCTCTTTACCTGTAACCCTTGAAACTTGTACTTCTCTTTGAACACTTCTTTTTCCTGCGGCTTCTTCCTCTTCGTACTTGACCTCACTCACTACACCACCAGAATTGGGAACAACAACAATTGCCTGACGTCGCTCTTCAACCTTCTGTTTCATGATTGATGCAAATCTATTCTGGAAGCCTCCACCACCTGAAGATGTTGAACTAATTGAGTCTCGTTTGTCTTCCCACATGAATCCAACAACTGATCGAGCTGTTGCATTGTTATTGCTGTTATTAGAATCCGTTTCATTGGTGAGTTTAGGTGATGAAGGAGCGAGTGTTGTTGGTGTTGTTGCTAGTTGACTGTTGTTTTGCTTTGATTCATTGATTGAATCAATCAATCCAGTGCCTGGTAAAGGTGAAGTGTTTGATGTCAACGATTGTTGATCTGTTTCATCGGCTGTTAAACTGTTTCTATGGTCGTCATTGGCACTACAAAAGGCTGAATCATCATCATTAGCACCTCCAATGCCACTGCTTGAGCTTCTGCCTCGACGACTTGAACCACCAGTTGTTCGGGTTGTTCCACCTTCTGTTTCTGGTTCAGCCGATTCCATTGAACCATATTCTGATTGGAAAAATGAACTCTGCCTGGAATCACCTGAAACACAGGAGAAAAAGTTTGACTCTTCCGACATGCTTTTCTCTAATGAATGACCAGACTGACCATTTACTTGACCATGGCTACTGTCTTCTCGATTCATGCCTCCTCTTTTACCACTTGAGGGCGTCAAATATTGACCTGATCGATGAGCACTATTAGAACCAGATGAGATTCGATGAGCTGCACGGAGGTTGGCTGACGAAATGGTTTCTTCATATGAATTTTCACTTGCTACTTTGTCAACTGCATCGATTGACGATTCGTCAGGTAGAGATTGAATGCTTTGCTGTCGATCAATTTGAGGCAATTTTCGTCTCCTTCCTGACCCAGTTCTAGGTGATAGAGGAGATAAACTGTTCGGCTTTTGTTGTTGTCCCGATGGATAAACATCAGATGAACCCTTCTCAGGTGTTTCAGTGACTTCAACACTCAACTCTGGCAGTGACAACTGGTGAGGTTGTATGCCGTGTTTACCTCTGCCTTCATCCGTTTGAACACTCATGGATCTATCAATACCTGTTTCTTTTGCTGCAATCGATGAGGATAAAGAGGCTGAAGCGGGTGATCGACGTCCAAAGCTAGTGAAAAAGCCTGATATTACTGAAGAGCTTTTACGAGCAAAGCCATCTCCTGCCGCCAGTGAACTGGCAGATGATGCGTTTGACTGTTGACCTGATAAATCACCGGGTTTAGTGGCAGAGTTATTCAACAAGTTTTCCCGTGAATCTCGTTTCAACATGGATGGCATATTGATTACACTTTGATATCCACGAGAGACACTGTTGGATAAACTTGAAAATAGACCTTGACTTTCACCAACTGAAGGAACTCGTCGATGAACATTAACTGGTTGGCTGGACGTTGAGTGAACCGATTCATGAGGTTTCTGTTGTTGGTGGTGAGGTGAAGATGATGCAGAAACTGAAGTTGGAGGTTGATAATATGTACCAGTCATGGATGATGATGAATATGCTACATTTGAATCATTTTTGTTTTCATTGGCTACTTGTTTACCTACAATTGGCACTTTTGAACAAATAGTTGAATTCATCTCTTGATCACCTGATTGTGCATGAGTGACACTTTCCTCAACCCGAGTAAATTCAGATGTAACCTGAGTATTTGGTAAATTCTGTTCAAATGGTTCACTCGATTTTACAAGTGAAGGTGAAGGTGGAACTGAAGGTAACTTTCTTTTCCCACTAGGAGTTCGTTGTAAAAGAATCAGCGATCTATTTTGTTCATCACCCATTTGTTGTTGTTGATCAGTTGTCGAAAGTAATTTAGGTGATGAAGGTGTTAATGATGATCGATCAGCATTGTTACCATCAATGTTTATCCTTAGACTTGTTTTAACCTTTCCTTTAGTCTCATCATTCCTCGAGTCTGAGTTACCTTCATTTTGGATCAATTCATTCGTCTTATGCTTAACATCAATTTGGTCAACATAATCTGCTTCTTTTGGCTTTTCCTTATTACTAAACATTTTCATGAAAGGATCACTTTTTTGAGTCTCACTTTTTGAATTTTTAGAATCACCAACATCTCTTTGTTTATCGTCCATTTGAGCATCATTTGTTGACTTAGAATCTTTTAATACTAAATTATCATCTCTAACATTATCTCCATCCAGAGCATTCCAATCTTTATTTTGCATCCAAACATTACTCATCGAGTTTGACGTTCTATCATTAGAGGATAAATTATTTACAATATTTTTATCCCTCCAAGCATCGTCTTCATCTTTCGCTTTTAATTTTGCTTCACTTTTAAACTCTCTTTTTTCTTGATTCACAATTTTGTTGAAATTCTCAACAGACTTGAAAGGTTCATCTTTATCATTTCCATCATCTTCATCGAAACTGTCTCGATCGAATGTTTCAAAATAAGAAGAAGAAAATTCATCTTTTCCTTCATATTTCATTCTCTTTTTTTCCGCCTGACGTTTTAAACTTTCTTTCCGTGAAATTAAAGATGCTCCAGTTGAAATTAATCTCGAGTCTGTTGTTAAAGTGGATGATGAGGGTGATGAAGAGGATGCAGATGATTTGTTTGTAAAGGTTAAGCTTTCCTGTGTTTTAACTGGTTGAACACGATTAGGTTTGGTTAAACCTGAAATGGTTGTCACGGAAGATGTAAACTGTTGACAACTTGAATTTGAAATTAAAGGAACTTGTAAATTTGTTTCATCCGTTTTTTCAACTTTTGTCGATGAGATTGTTTTACTGGTTGATGAGGGTGATGATGAACATGATGCTATTGCTGGTTGAGGTGATGACAGGGAGGAAGATGAATATTGGATGGTTTCAATTTTTTGAGCAAATTGATCAAATTTAGTTAATTTGGTTGCTTCAGGAGAAGATTCTTTTTTCATAATTTCAATCTCATTAACCTTTCCATTCAAATTTTCAATTTTATTTTCACCATTATTCTTTATCAAAACAGCTCTTCCATCTTTGGCAAAACAATCTTTCAGCCAAATTTCAGTTGAGTTGGGTTTATCTGATTCTCTTTCTGAATCATCATCTTCACCAGGTTCGTCAGCATCATCATCAGCATCGCCATCTTCATCTTTCACATCCTCCTGCCTTTCATTTTCACTTTCATCAGCAACATCACTTAAACTGCTTGCTCCACTCGATGCTCTTCGACCCATTCTCAGGCCAGAAAGGTTATAGACTCGTTTGGGAATTTGGTAGGTGGAATCTGAAGCCAAATGAACTGCTGCATCATTGAGAGCATTGATGTCGGTTTCAGTGATGAAAGGCGTGTTCGCTCCTTCACGATAATTCAGATAATCGGACGAAGTAAAGATATCATTGTGATATAATAAACGCTCACGACGAGTCAAGTTTCGCAGTTGTCGTGAGTTTAGTTTATATTCAACTGTAGATGCATTACTGGTAGAGCAAGAAGCTGAAGGTTCATTTGATCGGTGTTTCATTAATTGAGATAATACTGAAGATTCTTCTGAATCTGTCCATCGTTTTAAACCACGTTGACGTTTGCTTGAACTTTTCTTCGGCTCAGAGCCATTTCCAAGGGCAGCCGCTGCTGCCACCAATTGTTGATCAGTTGTTTTCAGAGGATCCAATTTTGAGGGTAAATGTTGTCCCAAATTCAATTGCGATTCAATTGTGGCTGATGCTGATAGAGCAGGAGAGTTGGCTGGAGGTGGTGGCAAGTGAAAGGGTTGGTCAGTTGATAGAGTCGGTGAAAGGCGCACTTGATTATTATTAATGCTTTTAATATTATTACTATTATTGAGTATTGAAAGTGACGTTTGTGAAGGCAATGGTGAAACTGTTAAAGAATGATGAGGATGAAGGTGTTGAAGAGGTTCAATTTGAAGGGATGATAATGATGAATATTGGTGGGATGATCCTATTGTTGGCTCGGGAGGAGGTGGTGAGGATGAACCAGGTTCATCATCAAGTGGAAACTCCTCTGATGAAGATGAATCTGGACTTGCCAATCCACCACCAAGTGGTGAATCAAATGATGATTCTAATTGTTCAAGAAGGCCACGAGTATTTGTTATACCCACTCGAGTCCACCCTTGCAGGGGATGAGTTGAGCAATTTATTGATGAACTTTCATTAAGCAAATTAACATTCGACCCAGATCCAGTTAAATAGGGAAATGTAGTTGGAGTCGCTAAACTGTGAGCATAATCTTCATCAGCCATTGAAATTGTTTCCTGGATTCGTCTTTCCAAATCCAAGTCAAGTTCAACGTCTGCATCAAGCCAGTTCAAATCATTGCGCAGTTCATCACGAGAAGCGATATTTGGTCTCAAACTAGATTCTTCACTCTTTTGGGCAGTTGATTGGGACGATAAGCCAAGTTGCAGGTTTGATGTTATCTCGGGTGTGAGCACACAACTTTCCTGAATAACAACCAACAATTGTGAGATGACATTTTGCTGTTGATGCAAAATTTCCTCCAATCGTTCAAGCTTCTCCCACATTGAGATGTACTCACTCGAAAGAAGATCAACTGTACTCCAAGCCTGACGAAGTTCAAATTCGAGATCATGAACTCGAAGGGTTAACCTGCGTATAACCTCATCGGAAGGATTACAAATGACACCGGTTGAAGTCAAGGTTTGCTCAACATTGTTCATTCTCATTAATCCTTTTGGATCATCTAAATATGAAGTTAAAGTTGCCGTTGAGAACTGGCCAGTTGATCTGAAATGTGATGACGGTAATGGTGGAGCTGGTGGTGGAGGAGGTGGAGGTAAACAGGGTGTAGAGAGGGTCGACGAGGCGGCTGGAGATATGCGTTGAGGTGAGCTTCGATGAGAGTAGGATGAACGCGAAGAGGCCGGTGGCTGTGGTGATGATAAAGGTTGTTGCATTGGTTGAGGTGAAGGTAAAGGATGAGAGTGTAAAGGACTGACTGAAGGGAAGGCATGACGATGAACATCTTGTTTCACTTGTTGATGTTGATAGACAATTGACGGCACATGGTGTTGCTGTTGACCTGATTTTGAAGGTTGTAATGTTGATGGTCCGGTTGAAGGTATACTGTATAGCCCATGGTATTGATTAACATTAGGTAACCTGGAATTATCATTTGACTCACCTTTTGTCAATCGCATTAATTTTCTTCCATTCATGTTTCTTCATGTTATTATACTTGGATGCTTTTTTTAAACACAAACACACACACACTTGAGTGGGAAAGTTAATTTTTTAATACAAGATTCGCAATTTTGTCAAACTTTTATAATCTTTAAATTCCAAGTTAATTCGTTAATCGTCACAAGAAACATATTCTCTGCTTCTTTTTATTCTTCTTGTTAATTCTGCTTCATTCCAAGTTAGACTTTTCACCTTGATTATTACTTGTAGCGTATTAAGTATAACAGATAACAGTTGATAAATATTTATATTTCCTCATAAAATTGAACACATTATTATCAACTGATTGAACTCACAATAATCCAAAATTTGAATTGTTGATGATTCATTAATTGATTATTTATACAATTATTATTTTTGCTTTGCTTTGTAACAATAAATAAAATAAAGGTTGTATCACAAAACAAAGAGGAAAAGTTGAAAACACAGCAATAACGTAAATAATAATTGATAAAAATATACACAATATATCCATTTGTGTTGATATCGTTGGATTGAGAGACTCATTTTTGTTTTTTGCACAACAATCAAGTGAACCAAGCAAATATGAACAAACAGGGAACAAGAAAAAGAGTGAATATTGGAAGAGATAAAAGAAGAAAAAAGGAGACTAAGATGATGTTTCAGTGAAAGAAGGATGATGATGATGAGACTGCGTTACCTGGGATTGATTATTTTCATGTGAATCGTTTTCAAAATGAAGATTGATTTTACATGTTTTGTGAATTACTAGTGACCTCTCGATGTGAATAACGGAGTAAAATAATGTTGGAACACTTGAGATGTTATTGATTGTTAAGTTGGAAACAATTACCGCAATTGAAATCGTCAACAAATAAGTCAACAGTTTCAACAGCAAAACTGAGCAAACAATCAGGATAATTGAAATGAAAATTGAATTAACCAAAAGGGAAACAAAAAAGAATCAAATCTTTTTTTGTTTCTTTCTTATTTTGGCATTTATCATTGAAAAAATAACAAAAGTGTGAAAAAATGCTCAATGAAAATGGGCACTTTAATGGATTATTACCTTAACTCAATTAGTTTGATTGAAATTAAGGAATTACAACTCAAATGAAACACTTTTTTTGATTTGTGACATTTGTAAATGAAAATTATTCCGAGAAGCAAATTCAAGCTCGAAAATTAGTTAACCAATCAATGGATAATTGGTTTTCAAAGGAATTTATGAAAACCCAAGTCTATCAAAAATAGCTTTTTCATGTTGAACTCAGAGAAGAATCGAAATGTGCCTGGAATGTAAACCAAGTCTTTTCTTGGTCATTGATATAATCATAAGAAAACTTTGTTTACAATTGATTGACGATCACAGATGATGGACAAAGCAAAAGTCGAAAGAAAACAAGAGACAAACTCTATTTTCATTTGGCCTAAAGGTTCTTATCCATCAGAATCATTACAGGGTTAACCATTAACATTGATAAATTCAGCTTGAAAGGGAAGAGTTTCTTGAGTTAATCTTATCAATAATCATCATCTCTCATGTCAAAAGAGATTGAATACTGAAAGGAAATGATTATGCACAAGATTGTAACTTGAATCAGTGCTTTAGGTAAAATAAAATATTACCTGAAAATTCATTTTACTCATCTCAATACATTGAGGTAATCAATGAGCAAATGATTTGGTATACAAGAGTAAAAATGAAAGTTTACTCTTGTAATGTACCTAAGATTGGCATAAAAAAGGTTGCAAGTCTTTTTCAAGTAAAAAAGGGTTACGAAAAGGTTATGATCAATAAAATGATGGATGTTGATGGAAATGAGCAGAAAAAAAGATGTAATAATGACAAGCTTGATGATTGCTCAAACTTGTTACGAATCATTAACTGTAATCATGATTGGTAGTGAGTTGAAAAAAGTTGTATAATGGTAAATTAGTTGATGACAAACTCTAATATACCAATCAATAGACAATTTATGCACTTATTAAAAGCTAATTTAGACAGCAATTAGTTTGTTTCCAGTTTCTCACACAATTTAACTGGTTGCATGAAAACTGTATTATTCAATGTTTGGTCTGAAATAAATTTAATGTTAAAATATGGAAATAGGGAAAAAACCAGAAACGATTGAATTGATTGAATCAAGATTGAAAAATGAAAATGTTGTAAAGCTCACCAAATCGTAATCACTGACAATTTTATTGTAGGCAGTTAACCAGCGAAGTCGAGCTTTTGACATTCCCGATGTGTTTGTTGGGGCAAACTCGTAAAAAGCACTTTTAGGCTCGTTGATAAAGTTTGTTTCATTGGAAGCATGAGGTGTAAATGGTAGGCCACTGATATCACTTGAATCTTTGAGTTCGGTTGTTTCATTGATATCAATAATGGATGCTGAACCAAGCCCAGAACTGTCGATGGTTGATCCACGTTCAGAAGAAAAGGTTTCCTCTTGTATTTGATCTGAAAAAGTCACTGTTTTGGGTTCGCTTTGGGCACGTGATTCACTTTTCAATGCACTCGGTGGAGGCTGGGATGTTATTACTACTGAGGCTGATGGTGGTATCATTGATGGAGGCAGGTTTATCGAGGTTTGCTGTGACCCTATCGATGAGGCAAGAGTGTTTGATATACTAGGAAAGGTAACTGGCATATTAATTGAAGAGGCCAATTCACCGGTGGGCACAGAATTGAAAGACATTTGACTTGGATCACTGGATATTCCAGCTTCTAAACCAGTTGTGGTTTGTGTTTGATAATTGGGCAGTAAAATTAAATTTGAGCTACTACTTGATGTTGTATTAAGGTTGCTGTTTGTATTAGTGTTTAATAAATTTGATGATGATGATAATGTGGTTGATGTTGTTGTTGTTGGTTCCATCAAGGAAACTGAATCTCGAACATTATCCATGTCAATACTGGCTTCCGGGGTTAAGTATGGAGGTGAAATTTCTTCCTTTTCCGTTGATTGGTTGTAATAGGTGTTAATATCTTGCAAAGTGTCCTCGTAATTGTCATCTTCGGAAACTGTTTGCCATATCATTGAATCAGATTGAATTGAATTTTTCCACTGTTCTTTAGGATCAATGTAGCAACGTTGATCATTCATCATCATTCCGTTTGCACTATTGGCACCATTTCGTGAATCATCAATACTATTTGATTCTTGACTGTATCGTCCAAACGCTGAGCTGGATTCACTTGGTTCATAAGTGTCGATACTTGGCTGAGATCTCATTAAATTACTTGAATCCAGCGAGTCACCCCGGGAATGTCCAGAACTAACAGCATTTACCATTCCACCAATCAGGTTTGTTACCTTACTTGCAACAGTATTGACCATACTATAATAACAATAAGAATTAAATGTTAATGAAATGATTAAAGTGAAAGGGGAAAAATTTGATTCAATAGAAATGGTTGACAACAATTTGAGATTGTTCAACATTGTTATAAGTAATTTCATTTACCCTGAGCTTTGGTTTGCTGATGTATCAGTGGAAATCATTGGAGCTGAAGATGAAGAGTGTTGAAGATGATGTTCAGAAGATTGAGATAGACCAGTGTCAATATCAAGAGATTGATAATTTCCTTGAGTGTCAACTGATGTCCAATTATCTTGTTCGTAGCCTTGAAAGAAAAGAGAGAGAATCAGAATTATTATCATGATTATACAAATGAATTGTTTTTTTCATTTTACCTTCATTGACACACTGCAATTGTCCACTTTCATCGTAATTGGCATCCATTGTATCACTTCGACTCATCCAGTCCTCATTCATCTCAGACTCGGTTCCAATACTGGTTGCATAACTTTCATAGCTGTCTTGTCGAGCTGTTTCTTGTTCGTAAAAATTATAAAGTTTATTCTTATCAAAAGGGGGAACTGAGGGCATTTCGGGTAAAGATCTTTGAACAATTTGAGATATTTGAGGAAGCTTTTTAGGAGTTGAAGAGGTTGTTGGTCCACCAACTGCTTGATCTAGATGATTATTTGATATTGGTCGACTCATTCCAGATCCAATTTGACTTCCATGAGATGAAGTATCTTCATACTGTTCGAATCCTCCTTGCCTTTCTAAGCTTCGTTTTCTTGGGATTGCAGGCTGTTGTCGGCGGGTTCTACCAGAAACAGAGGGACTACCAAATTGATTGAATCCTGATGGTGTTGATATGCCTTTAGAGTCACTAGTTATTGTCATTGAATCATCGTTTTGATATTGTTGTTGATTTAAGTTGCTATTTTCTTGAGTAATCTGACGCATGAGAGGCAATCGATTAGGCCTGAATGAAAATGGAGATAAACATTATGTCAATTAATATTGAATAAATTTCGCAAAATGTTTAGATTTTTCAATTTGAAATATTGAGCTAGAAAAGCTTAAAAATAGTTTCAAAGTATTCTGGTAAAAGTAGCGGGAAAACATTCTCACTTAACTGCGAGTAAGTAATTGAGCAAAGAGAGGAAAAAAAGAATCACTAATAAAATTCATGTTTTGACTTTCAATCAAATCACAATTTTTTAATCATAATCGGTCTTAAACCTAATCCGATTGCTATTGAAAAATTGGTATGAAATTAATTATTATCATTTTCCGTCACTAGGTGACACCACAAATGGCGGTCAAAGCAAAATTGGGTGAAAATGGGTGAAGCATAATTCTGGTTTTTTGTTTAAAAACAATCGGATTAAAAATGCAGATTAAGAGAATTAAAAATGGATTTTGAAAAACTTACTTATCGTGAAGATTGGGCAGTTTACGGTGAGGACGACTATTGTATGAAAGCGGCTCATTTTCATCACTAAGTTGCTTCTTAAATGGTTTGGGAAGTTTTCGAGAACCAGGAATTTGGGTTGAAGATGTTGATGATCCTCTGATAGAGGTTGCATGTTGATGTTGGTTTGATGTGGATGAACCTGAATTTGGTTGGAATGGTTGACGATCGAATGAACTTTCATCGAGATTTGATATCATTGAATGATCATTGGTATTACCTAGTGGCACTGTTGTCGTTGATGATGATGCATCAGTTTGAAGTTGAGGTAATTGGTTAGAAGAGGTCATTAACGATGTTGAGGCCATTGCATTATTCCCTTCATCGTACTCTTTTGCCCATTTCGATAAATGAGGATAACCACCGTACTGAGAAGCTCCAGCATTTGCATGGTGACTACTGTAATTGGGATGTTGCTGTTGAATAGGGTAACTGACATCGCTTGTATAATCACTATCTTCTGAAAGACCTGCTATAAATATTAAAATGAAAAAGTAAATTGTTAGTCAATAATTAATAAAATAGAACAAGAGAATAATTAATTAAAATAAAATGGTGAATTATTGCAATTTTAATTCCATCAAGAGATGACAATCAATCAAAATGACCATTATACAATGGTAATAAGAATAATCTGTCTGGACAAATCAAATTGACATTTGAAAGTTAATCAAAATGAATAGTAATAAGGTAAAAATTGAAGTCTTCAAAATAATGTCAAAAACACTCGCACTTGTAGTAATTGTACTTGAATAATAGCTTATTATTCAATTCACATTTGATGAGAAGTCTATGAAAAGAGGTGAATAATGTTGATGATCGTCATCTTGTTTGCACCTCTCTTCATTTTTATCTTGAAATAGATGAGAATTGACCAGTTTTACTATTAGATATCGATCAATAATAAACTATTATAAGGCTAATATAACCATCAAAGGAGCAATTAGGTTTAATAAAGGGAGTGAGAAACACAGAGAAACCAAGTTATGCACAGTGATCTTTACCAGTGAAAAAAAAGTGATGGGTTAACACAATTTATTTAGGTGTCAATGCTTGTAATATTAATTAGGAATAGTGAAACATGAAGATAGCTTATTGACGTAAATTTGATTCACCGACTCTTTAAGTAAATCATTTGTATTGACTTCAATTTAACCAACATAACCATCATCGTAATCATTATCTTAATATTGAGAGTAAAGGTAAAGATAGGGAAATAAAATGTTTACATTGATTAATCAATGGCTAATAAAACCATCTAAATTGATTGTGAATCAGTGAAGTATTTATTCATTCATCTAAATGACATTTGGCAACATTGACAATCCTGGTAAATTAACTAGCAATCAATGAAAAACAATTAGGTTGAGTTTCACAAACGATTAAACTTGTGTAACCAAAATGTAACAAAAAGTATTGGTTAAATTGCCATTTAACACAATTGAATAATTGAAAAACAGCAAGAAACTGGTAAAACATGGTTAACCAGAAAAACCAGGTTTGCATCGGAAAAATGTAAATCACTTTCACATTTGTCACCATTTCATTAATTTGTGTTTATAATCATTATTATTAGTCTATTGTGTTAACCAGATGTTGTCAACTCAATCATCACAGAAATACATGAAATGACTAATCTGGAGAAAGAAAAAGAACAAAAATGTTTCTCTTGTCTACCAACATTTGTCATGAAAATTTGTAATAATAAGTAAATGACTAGGCATTTCATTGATAGACATCATGTTGAGATGTTGAAGTGATCAAATCAAAACAGTTTACCTGAAAATAACAAAAGTATCGCACCTTTGAATCTCAACTCTGTAATTTTATCAAATTGTTTTACAATTTTTTTTATTGATGTTACTGTAAGAAGGTAATCATCACAACATAACCATTAACCTGATTAAATGTCAACCAGATACAAAAAAGGGCTATTCACTGATTTACCTGGTTCCATCGAAAACAGGTCAAATGACATTCATCTTTATCCTCATCTTTTGTTGTTGTTTTTCTTGCCTATCATACATTATATTTTGACCTAATCATCTATTTTTTTGTATGTTTGTGTGTTTCTATTTATCTTTACTCTCCTCTTTCATTGTTATATTAGATCAATAATGGTGACCTACTATTAACAATCAAGATTCAATCTTTTTACAGTTTACTGGTAATTAAAAATTTTCATCTCAAATATTAATCAATTTAAAACTAGTCTATTGTCAAATATAATACTTCAATATTAGCTTAATGCATGTCACATGGTTTCATTTTGTTTTCAGAGTTTTTATACTCATTCAACTACTGCGATTGATACTGATTTGTGCGTGTGTTTGTTAACTGGTTGGATGTCACCTTATTCATAACATTCATCATCATCACTATCCAACAAGTTGATTGTATTTCAATCAATCTGCAATTTTTTGGTCGACAATAATTATTAGTAATGTCACGTTAGTTGCAAATTTTTTAGTAAGTAGCAAGTCAGGTTAATCAGAATTGCCTTCAATTCAAGTCAAAAAACTTAATTGGAAGAAGATTACAGTGAAATCAACCCAAATTCGAGTTTGTCAGTTTCTGTAGACTCAATGGATTACCTTCGAAATTGAGTGGAAAACCTAATTGTCGTAGTTAAAGTCTGCTTTTACCTTGAGATGCGAAAAAACTGAAATTTACATGGTAAATGTGGGTCTGATTGTTGGTTAGCATTAAAACAATCTGTATGCATGATATTTCACAAATGAATAATTGATTGATTTCTTGATTTAAAATGTAAATAGGATTAACACTATGTTTCTAAGTACAAGCAACTTGAAAGTTAATTGTGTGCACTAATTGTCTCATTTTAATTGATGAAATAAACTTACAGTAAAGTGAATACTGTTGCATGACCATGGAGGGATCTCGATTTTCAGGTTGCCAATTTGTCTTCTCTTGATCCGTATAATTATTAAGAAGATCCAGATTCCGACTAAACTCGGTAACATCTTCAATTGTATACTCTAAAACAGATGAATTAACAATAGTTAGAAGCGTTTGTTTTATCACCAAGATAATAATTTTCCTACCGAATGGTGGTTCAAAATGAGCCTCAATCAGGATATAATGACCAGTTGGAGTGTGAGTCCCACAGACTTCGCCTTCCTCAATGATAAACTCGCCGTCTAAAGATAGCCATTGTCCATCATCCATAGCCTGAAACCCGATCGAAAAATATTTTGAATTAGAAAAATGAATTTTTTTAAAAAGATTGAAATTTTGGTGCGAAAAATAGTGCGCCATTTTGCTAACCTCTGCAGCCATAGGAATAATAGTTAATGGAATCCAGTGACATCCTAATAGTTTATCCCATAGTAAACCTTTATTCCATAATTCAACTATCAACCCGGTGTCCAAACGATTTGTTTCACTGTTAGTTGGTGAAAAGTTGAAAAAATAAAAAGAATTGGAATTAATGATTTGAGCAATAATTTAAAACATTTTTCCATTACTTACAATAGAAAGTCCTGTTCCCAGTTGGGATTGGAACCTTTAACTGTAACCGTGGTTGATTTAACATTTTGCAACTTTAAGGTAACATAAGTGCTGTATTGGGCTGCTAATGGTTATCCAAAATTGATTAGGTTATTAATTCGTTTCACCCAATTCGAATTGAAAAAATAAATGAGAAAAAGAAGAGTAAATACAAGTTGAGTCAATAAAGGAAGGGATGAGTTGGATTGCAACGTGAAACCAGAGTGAAATACAGGAAAAGTGATGAAAATAGAAACACCAAAATAGTGGAAATAGTTCAATTTGAAAATAAAAATGTATTTACCATCAGGTCCTATTAATCGTGCTCTTCGGACTTTATGATTAAAAGAGAAGAATGAGAAAATCGATAAAACATTAGAATATCATAATTGACGATTAAAAAAACTAATTAACAAGGTTTAGGATATAAGATTTAAAAAAAGAGCAAGGATAACATTTGTATCCATAGACTGGGAAGGGTTATAACCAAGAATAGGTCACAGAGAGTAGGTCCTATCGGTGTAACTTCATGAAAGCTGGGATTGAAGAGGTAACTTGATTGTGGAGTGATTAGAATAATCCATATAAACAATATTAAATCCATTGGCACAATTTACTTACCGTTAACGCATAGAAGGGACATAACGGTTCAAAATGAAAGTAACATGTAACCAATTTGAATGTATTTAATCGAGAAACACTCAACCCAATAATAGAAAGTGTTCTCCATTCAAACATTAAATTGCCTTGGAAATTAGAATGACAAGCTATTCTCACGACTCATGAATCTCTCTGTAAATAACTATAACGGTTATTCTTACTTCAAATTCTGCTTCACAGTTATTTTGTTATTGTTACATAATATTTATGATAAAAATTCTGGTATTGCTATTACCTATCACTTGAATTTATTTTGAATTTACTTGATTAAATTTCATGCCATTCTTTGGATAATTACGTTCATCATCATTGTCATCGTTTAATTTATCTTGCTGGTTATTCTGCTACATTGGAAAGGCTACATTCATTTTTTATTCTGGTTGATGGCAAATGATGCTCTTTGGGTTACCAAATTATTGTGTGAATTACCAATCTTTATAATTAACCGAACACTCGATTATACCTGGAAAGGAAAACTGTTGGTTATGAGTTGGGCTCTTCTAAATGGTTTATGGCTGAAGGCTAGCAGTATCCATTTTATATGACTTGATACTCTTGGTTAAATCACTAATATTGGTGTGAATGGATCATTTGTCTTTTTTTCGGTTGACCTGATGAAGATCATGAGTTTTGATCTAAAACTCACTTAATAATTTTGTTTGACCATTATGAAGGCCATTGACCAAGGTGAAAGGCCTTAAAAAATGAATAACAATAACCGGTGTAAGTTGGCTCGTTTCTGCTGCTTTCTGTTGGGTCATTTCGGGTAAACAACAACTGTTGAGGCTTACAAAGTAAAGGTCACGTTCACTTTGCAAGAAGCTCTAAAGTTTACCTGTCAAAGGCTAAGCTAGAGCCACATAAATCCGGTTCTGACCAGAGAGTTTCAGATCAAGTTCACCTTTACCTTCAAACTTTCGTACCCATTCTTTTGTAGCTTCTCTGACCTTGACCGGACTGGACTAGACCATTGATATTTATTGTCCTCTACTTTTTTCATTCAACGGTCCTGTTAATCGTTTGCTTGGCAACAAATAATCTGGAAATTTTTAACCGACAATCAGGTGGACCAAATTCCTACAAATGTCAACTGGCAACTGAAAAAAATATATTTTACTTGACAAAGAAAGCCAGTTAAATTGAACATAATAGTAATTATTGGATACAACAAACCCAACCATTACTTAAAGTATTTTGTGATTACAAAATAATAAAATAAATCATGTAACAATTTATTAATGAAGCTGATAACTTTTATTTCTCAACATGGTAAACATTTAGCATCATTCATGAAATTATGCATGAAATAACTCAATCATTTCATCTAATCATTACGTAACCGATATCAATTCTTGCTACAGACTATTTCATTTTTTTATTTTGGATAATTTAAATTACTATTTGATAATTACTTGCTATTTTCTGGCAACGTTGTCTTGATTGTTATTGCAATTGAACTACAAGCCAACTTTGAAATTTAGAGTCAATTTTTTACTTCAAATACCTACTTCATAAATTGTTGAGTGAAAATTTTTTATTGGTTTCACTTTTTTAATAAAAATTTTTTACGTTTTGAATAATTTTGCTGAACACAAATGAAAATTAGATTGACCTGAAGCGATTGAGCTGATTGAGCTAAAATTGAGCTGGAAATATTTCCAACATAAAAAAGAGGGAAAAGGTTTGAGGGGAAAGAGAGGAGAAGAAAAGAGAGAGGAAAAAGAGAGAAGATATTAGATTTGTTGATGTAAACAAATGTTAAAGATCCTATTGTGTTGTATATCGACCCTTTCTTCCTTCTCTTTTAACATTCAAATGGCCAATTTTAATTGTCCATGATTATTTATCAATCAATTTTATTGTTTATTGTTAACTATTGACATTATCAATATAATTATATCTTCCAGTTAAACAACGGATTTCTGTGATAGTGAGTTAGCTTAGCAAAGCAACAACATCAATCTGCTTCCACCTCTTTCTGTCTTATATCTTTTCTTTCAATGAACCTTTTCTTACTAATTGTTTAATTTAAATTAACCATTTTTGATTAATCTTGATCCCTTTAATATTTGCCTGATTGAATTATATTCCTTAACCAGAATCAAATTGAATCAGTTCCGGGTATAATCGGCTGGTAGCTTGCTTCAATGTATACTTGGTTGAGTTGACTCGTCAGCTGCCACCGCCTCCTTTTTGTGTTATTAATTTGATTGTGAACTTGATTGCGGTGATTTTGGTAATTATAATTTTTATTGGTTGTTAAAATCTTTAAACTGTTGCCATTTTGTAATCATTATATCCTATATCTTGTCTTCTTCTCTATTGCAGGTTCCAATATCATTCATCCTAAGGGTACACACATTATTTTGAAATTTAATTTCTTTACTTTATCGTGATTGATCAGTATTCAGTTCAAGTGTCAAAATGGCTAATGAAGAATACGAAAGGATCCTTTTGGTAAAGAATGAAATTTTCATTTTCAAAATACCACCAAGAACTACCAATCGAGCAGTAAGGTGAGAAAAGCTTAACTGTCAGCAGCGTTTCTTATCCACAAAAAAACTAACCTCTTGCATTTCAACCATTTTCTTACTTCTTCTATTTATCATTGTAGAGCTTCAGATTGGAAGTTAGACGCTCCTGATTGGACCTGTCGAATGAAATTGGTAGCTAAAGGGGATACTTGTTTACTTAAAATTGAAGACAAAGCCAGTGGACAGTTGTTTGCTAAATGTCCTATCGATGCTTATCCAGGAGTTGCTGTTGAACCAGTCTCTGATTCTAGCCGATATTTTGTTATACGAGTGCAAGATGATAATGGACGCTCTGCATTCATTGGAATGGGCTTTGCAGATAGAGGAGACTCTTTTGATTTTAATGTGTCACTTCAGGATCATTTCAAGTAAGTGCCAAATTGTATACTTTTCAACCACTGGTCTCTATAAGAATACAAGATAAACCTTTTAAGGCTCATGGCTGACGGTCTAAAATTTTCCTTTTCTTTACCATCACTCATCATTCTTGTATGTTATAAATAGATTGGCTGAAAAGCGGATTAAACTGGAGCAAGAAGATGCAGCCGCTGATAGTCAACCAAAACTGGACTTGAAATTCAAAGAAGGAGAAACCATCAAAGTAAATTTGAACATTTCGGTGAGTTGAGTCAATATATTGAGAAACATTTGATCTTTTCACTCTTTATTTTTAAAATTACTTTAGTAAGCTCTTGATTCATTTTCAATTGTCAATTCATCCATTTTTACAGAAAAAACATGGGGCTGGAAACAAGCTTAAAAATAAGGTGTCTGGTGGTCCAATAGGTATTCTTCCTCCTCCCCCAGGTGCAATAAAGATTCCAGGCCCGCCAGGCAACAGCACCAGCAACACCGGCAGCATTAAAGCTACCTCAAATGAATCATCTGATTTCTTACAAACTTCCTCGAAAGAGGATAATGATCTGCTTGATGGTAAGCTTTGAGCGATAAATGAGACAGTTGAATGAAGTAAAAAAGAGCGAAAGTTACATTAATTAGTTTCTCTTTCTATTCATTATTATTCATTCGATGATCTCATTTTTCTTATTTTTTGTTTTCACAGATTTTGAAAGTTTAAGTCTATCTCGATCGTCACAACCAGTCCAACAGGATATCACAAAGATTTTTGATTCAAACAAATCTGATAATGATTTGTGGGCTGATTTTTCAGACTCTTCAACCACTACCAACTCAGTTGGAGCTGACAATAATCAACAACAATCCAACTGGGCTAGCTTCTAATCAAGTACATAAACTTGTACAGTGTTAATACACGCACTTACAATGCAATAATTAATGCTTATTACTCGTTCTCAAGTTCCTTCAGTCAAATCCGAATAGAAGATTATGATGGATCTAAAAGTCTATTTAAAGAAAACCGATTGGAAAATAACCTCAAAGGGAAAAATTGTTAAATTATGTTGATCAGTCAACTCTGTTATTCTGCTTAACCAATTGATCCTCATTCAATTTCAAACCTCTTCAAACATTACCACACATGATATACACTGTCATAAATATATTTTCTTGGGATTTCATTGCACAATTATTTTGCTAAACGCAAAAGAAACCTTCAAATATGCATAACTTTAATTTAATACTGAATAGAATGTTGATAATTTATTTATTAGACGCAAACATCTTCTGTTGATTGAAATGAAAATCACGATTGTTACTTCTCTTCATTTAGAAATACCTTAATTATTGATTGTTCATCAATAAGAAATTAAAAAATGAACATTTCTTGGGTTAACAATCAATAATCTGGTATAGATATTATCTATTAGATAATACGATTTCGGTGATGATTTCTCTAGAATTATAACCATTATTTCATGTGTATAAATCAAAGCTTTTTGGTATGAAGTTAACGACATAATAATAATTAATAATAATAACCTTCAATGAAATACAAGTCTAGAGATTAAAGATAATTATGTAACAAATGTTTATGTTTATTAAGAAAATTGAAAAAAAATAGTTTTTTAGTTTTTTTCTGTTAACTCATAGATGGCAATAGCTTAGTGTTTGCCTCTGTTGACATGGTTACCGAAATTTTGTAATGCAATTGTTATCTTTAATTAATTTTGTTTTTTCAATTATCCATTAATTTATTTACTCTATTTAACTAATTAAAATGATACTAAATCAATTTACTAAGTGTCTATGTCGTGCAATGCATAATCAAACTCGTCACGCTGTGGTATACATCGATGGTTCTTGTATAAACAATGGTCAACATGATGCTCGAGCTGGAATCGGAGTTTACTGGGGTCCAGATGATGATCGTAATTTAAGTATACCCTTAGAAGGATCTCAAACAAGCAATAGAGCGGAATTAAATGCTGCCTTGTGGGCAATTAGGCAAGCAAGGAAACACGATTATCATTCAATAACACTGAGAACCGATAGCGAGTATTTAGTCAATTCAACAACCAAATGGATTGATAGATGGAAAGAAAATGGTTGGAAAGCGCAAAATGGCTTAGGAATTAAGAACAAGAGTGACATTTTCGCCTTGGTTAATGCTTTAAAAACAATTGATGTTAAATTTGAGAAGATTCTTGGACATTCTGGAGATCCTGGTAACGATGCTGCCCACAAGTTAGCCAAACAAGCTGCCATTGTCGCTTATCAAGAATGTAGATGATGATTAGACTCGCTTTAAGTTTGTCCAATATAAAAATGATTGTTCCATTTCAATTGATCAAATTAATTGAAATAGTTTCGAACTGAAAAAGTAAGTTAAGTTAACTTAATTGTAGATATAAAATAAAACATAACCCTAGTGAAACAAAGACGTTGCGAATCTTGTCAATGAAATTGAAACATAAAAAACTTCAAGTTTTTATTATAGATTTTATCTTTATTTTAAATGTTTAAATTTACAATTTTATGTTGCTTATTGTGTTTACATCAATTGATGCAACACCTGAAGTTTAAATCAGTGTTTCACCTTTCCATAAGATGGCGTGAGTGATGAGGCCACAGGCTGTGACTTAGTGAGGCGGAGTTAAAGAGATAGTTTAGTTTATATTGGTACTAAAATAAGGTCACGACCTCTTTATACGTGTTGAATAGTTTCTCAAGTCAGGACCCTTTTTACTTTCATTTTTACCTTACATTTAGTGAGAAGTGTGTCTATCATCTCTACCTTTTCTAGTTCAACTGACCAACAAAGTGACCTAACAGTGTGTCGTTAGCTTTGGTTCATCTTTAATTTTTCCCTTTCAAGCTCCCATCACTTCTGAAATGGGTGCACCGAAAGACCTTACCGTGTGTAGCAATAATTCAGTAAAAATATCGGTTCCGTGGCAATCACCATCAGCAACACTTCGTCAGCATCTATCTTCGGCATCATGCAATCAACACCACAGTATTTCTTCAGCAACAAGTGGACTTATTATCCGTGGTTTAGGTTATTTAACACAAAAAAAGGAGGAAATTCTTCGAGACATCAACATGACTGTTCCAAAGGGAACCATTTACGGTCTATTAGGACCCAGTGGATGTGGTAAAACAACTTTACTTCGATGTGTCGTTGGATGTCTTCGGCCTCAATATGGTCAAATCATGATTTTTGGTAAACAACCAGGTCGTGAAACTTCTCAAATACCAGGCCCTGGAGTAGGGTATATGCCTCAAGAAAACACATTGTACGAGAATAT
This sequence comes from Tetranychus urticae, assembly GCF_039701765.1. NCBI lineage: Eukaryota > Metazoa > Arthropoda > Arachnida > Trombidiformes > Tetranychidae > Tetranychus > Tetranychus urticae. The sequence continues at coordinate 461,069 of NC_142959.1, forward strand.
GACCATTGAAGAAGTTCTCATCTATTATGGTCGAGTATTTTTTCTCTCAATCGAAGAATTATATGAGAGAATCAAAGGGTTAATGGAAGTACTTGAGCTTCCTGATAAAGGTCGTATGATTAAAAAGTTAAGTGGAGGACAAAAAAGACGTGTTTCTTTCGCCATAGCCCTCATCCATCGACCAGGTTTACTTATATTAGATGAGCCAACTTCTGGAGTTGATCCGTTGCTGAGAGAAAAACTTTGGCAGCATTTAATGTTTATCTCAAAAAATCAAGGTTCTACAATTATTATAACTACTCATTACATCGAAGAGGCTCGGCGGTCTCATAATGTTGGTTTCATGAGACAAGGAAGACTTTTAATGCAACAAGATCCTGATCGACTTTTAGCTGACCGTGGAGTTGATACATTGGAAGATGCTTTCCTTGATATTTGTAGAAACCAAGGTAGAATCAGCTGTGTTCCTGAACAAGAAAAAATAGAGTACAAGGGAAATGTTCCAACAGCCACTTTCATCACCGATCCTGTTTTAATCAAGAAACGCCTCCGTGAATGGTTTTTCATCTTTTTTGGTGCCCTTTGGCGACATTTGGTCAGTGATATTAGAGAACCCTTAACAATCGGATTTCAATACGTTATACCTATTTTGTCCATGTTACTTTTTGCTCTCTGTATTGGAGGTCAGCCATTTGATATCCCACTCGGTATCGTTAATGAAGAAGGTGGTTCAGAAGATTTAGGTCAACAATTTATCAATGCACTGGATCCACATTTGTTCAACGTTATGAACTATTCAGATCTGAGTGAGGCGGCTGAAGCAGCTAAAGTGCGTGATATTTGGGGTTATCTTCATATTCGTAAAGGTTTCTCTGATTCGCTTTTAGATATTTTATTTTCTGAATCAGAGCCGGATTTTTTGTCAATCAACCAGAGTCACATTCGTCTTCACGCTGATCTTACAGATCGAGTCATAACAACAACAATGCATCGTTATTTAGATGAAACTTTTATCAATTTTGTTCAACGGGTAATCCAGGGTGATGAAAATTCTGATGTGCCAATGCCTCAATTTATAGCTAATCTACCAATCAAAATGGGTTCACCTGTCTATGGAAGAATAGAAAAGAAAAGTTACCGTGGTTACCGAGATTTCATGTTGCCCGGACTAATTGTTAATATAACCTATGCCATTGCCTATTCCTTGACAGCCCTGAACCTCATCAATGAGCGAAAAAATCAAACCTTCGAAAGAAATTATGTGGCCGGTGTAAAGCCCTCGCAAATGTTGTTGGCGTTCGCCTTAAGTCGAGTAATCATGATGTCACTCTATCTCTTTTTAATTATCTATTTACCCATCGCTGTCTTCAAAATGCCAGTCGATTGTATCCATATACTACACTCACTTCCCCTTCTCATGCTTCTCAACATGTCTGGAATGACCTATGGAATGGTCATCTCTGCCCTCTGTGATTCAATTGAACAGTGTGCCGTCTTCTCGGCAGCCACACTATTTATAATACTTTTTATGAGTGGTACAATATGGCCAATGGAATCGATACCAGCCTATTTCCGTTGGCTTTGTGAATACGCACCAACAACGGCTGCTAATGAAGCTCTGCGTGATATTTGGTATAAAGATTGGAGCATGTTTACACCAAGAGTGGCAACAGCTCATGGAATTACAATTGTCTGGACATTTGTTTTCTTTTTGATTGGTTTAAGATTCTTTAGACTGAGCAAATGAAGCAATCATTTTTAATATCATCATCATCTTTCATCTACATCTTTACCACCTTTAGTTTTACTGCCCATTTCTTTCCGTCATCAACTACAAAAACCACCATTTTTACAATCACCTTCCATTATATATTTTTTTACTATCAAATGAAATGCCAAAGAGAATATAAATCATTTTTTATAATGAAACGCAAAAAACATCACACACTAAGAAAGAAATTAAGAATTTTATATATTTTTTATATTTATGATTTCAAAATGAAAAAACCCATTAAAATGAGTGACAAAAGTAATCATTGAATTTTGAATACAAAAAATGAAACTTGCTTTGCAACCTTAATTCTTGATCGTTTTTTTCTCCTCAATTCAAACAACAATTACGAAATGGTTTCTCAGGCTGAGTCGGAATAGTGATTACAGAAAAGTCTTAAACTACTGTTGATGTTAAGAATGATAAGTAGATGAAAAAGTTGAAAGTGAAGGAGGAGCGTAAGATTGGAAATTAAATCTGAAAGGAAAATGAATCCAACAGTATCAATAGCTAGATTTATTATTCAAATTGATTAGACATCATTGTGATTAATATTATAATTATTTTTGAATAAGAGCGAAAGTCATTCACGCCAATAGTAATACTCTATTATGAGATCAGATAGTTGCTCCAATGGTTTAATACACAATCTTGCATCAATGTTACTTACTTGACAAAAATTGCTTATTTTGGTGAAGCGAAAAAACAAGGTTATCAATTGTTTCAAACCGAATTTTCGGATAACCTGAAAGAGAGAGCGAAAGAGCTTACGGCAGGTAAAAAACAATTATAATGTATGAACAATTGTAAGGAAAAGTCGTTTCAAATAATCTCAATAATGTTACTCTTAATACTGGTTAACAAAAAAGCGTCCTTTGCATTTGAGTTTGGCCAATAGTTGAAATTAAGTGTGATACTTTTTACCAATGATTGCTATTGAAAAGGTGTAAATTTAACTGAAAAGAAAGTTAATCAAATATTGACGACATTGTTTACTCAAGTAATTGGACAAACAAACAATCAACTTGCCTCAGGTTATTATTTTTAAGTACATGTCATTGAGTTAACATTGAAATCAAATGTTTATTGAAAGATATCTTGCGGTTTCAATCGTTTTCGCATTCAAAGCTATCCTTAGTGTAAAGATGTTCAACTGAGATTCAATTGATCTGAATATGCTAATTGAAATTATTTCTTCTCAGCATTTCAATTCTCATTCCAAACTGTTTGATAATCACGTGGCGTTTTTTGGCGTCCCTTCACTTTGTCAGTCATGCTAGTTGTCTAATGGTTGAGTGTAATGATGTAGAAGATTTAAGCGTTGTTCACTTTGTATTGTTGTAATTGATTTAACAGCTAATCTGAGCCACAATTTATTTACTCTTTAATCGCATCCAAACGGTTGCAAGTACTTTGAGCTTCAATCCAATTGGTTATGCTTCAGTTAGGACAAGACCAATGCTTACAATCATCTTTAATCCAGTCCAGTCTCTTTGAAAGTCGACCTCTATTCGATATCAGTTTAGATCACCGAATATTAGAAATAATTGAAAATCAGAAGAAAAATAATGATTTCAATAGTTCCGTAAGAAAATTTTTGTACATTGGATAGGCGAAAATCATGAAATGTTTTTGGAATATTTGCCAAATGGGTATGTGAAAAACACTATCCGATCATGGATAATGTTCCATTGAATCATAATTATCAGAAAGTAGTTTGTTTAGAAAAAGTATAACATTCTTCTTCCACCATATTCACCATTCCTCAACCTAATTGAAAACCTTTTCAATCGTTTTAAAGTTTATGCCCAAAGATCATCTTCATTCACTGCTGATGAGATGTTCACCGAAATCCAAAATACAGCAAAAGTTATTTCTGCTGATGATTGTGCAAATTATCGGAGAAAAATGTTGAAATATGATTCATTCAGTTTACAAAAAGTGACTATTGAAAATAAAATTTTATTCTTTATCCACATTTTTTCAAACTTGAAATTCTTTATTTCAATTCGAGTTAGATTAATCCCACCTCTAAAAAGGTTACCTTTATCTTTCCTAAAGCAAAGGTTTTCTTTGTTGAAACAATTTTAATTGAATGAGAATCGACTAGAAATGTCCAAGGAATCGATCTAAGGATTAATTCAAGTTGATGAAGAAGGAGCGAATCACAGAGCAACAAATGAAATGCAAACATTTACAATAAGCTATCATATGATGAGAATCACTTTTTCCTAACTAAGGAAGAGTGGCTAGAAGCCAATACAATTTGAATTTAAATTTCGCTAAATTGAGTAAATCTGATTTTCTTTCAGTTTAATTGACTAAAGACAATTTAGCCCGAATTTTATTTATAAAAGAAGATTGAAAATAAGCTATTTCAAGGTATTCTCATTATCTGGTAGCTTAATGTACGACAAATGTCTGTTACTTGTATACTTTAATGGTTCTTGTCACTTGCACTATTGAATCTTATTATGGAAGGAAAGAAAGAGGAAAGAAAGAGGAAAGAAAGAGGATAGAAGAGATGGAAGATGGTGAAGATGAGGATAATTTAACCTCTGTGCATTGATGAAAGTGATGCTCAAGCAGAGAAGCTGCTAAGGTGGAGTTTACTGGTTACTCCTTAACCAATCAGAGTCAAACTCAATGCTTTTTGTTTTTATGCTTAACTCATGCCAAGAAAATATTCGACACTTTGACGATTGAATTGATTGACGAGTGCTTCATTTATACATTTAATCAGTTTTATTTAACTGCCTTATTTTGTCAATGTAATAGTTATCAGAAGAGACAATCAAATTTCGCTTTGACCAAACTGATTTTGCGAGTGAAAGTAACTTGTAAACGTACTGATCGTGTAAAATATTGATTGTAGCTAAAAATTTATGTATATCGTTTACATGTTTATACTTTAACCAGGCAATGGAAAGCACAAACAGATTCAATTCCGCTTGCAACCTAAATAAAAGCTAGTTTCCACAATATAATATGCAGGAATTTGAGTGATTAAATGAAAATAAATCTCCTGGGAAGCGATTTAATAATTAATTCAAGTCAGCAAAAGAGGAAAGATTTGAAAAGCAAAAAATGAATTAAGAAACCTGAGCATTTATTGAAAATTTGCCATCGGAAACTCAGTCAAACTCATTGAACTTGCAAACAATACGGTTTTATTTGTGAGATTGTAATCAATATACAAATAAATATACAAATATATGTTTTGATTAACTTAATCACTTGTTTCAATTCATTTTTGAATCTTCCCTTTTTACAAGCAGTTAACAAGTTGTAGAGCCAATCACGTGTCGGTGCAATATGCATCCATCAACACGCAATGTGATATTCAAAAAGTGATATCCACTCCAAGTGAAGAATATAAAAAGTATAAATAAAAATCACGAGATTTTGTGGTCTTTAGAATCACTCTTCTAGTCTTCTTTGCCTTCCACCATCCTTCATCCTCATCTTTATCATCTTTTGGCTTATCGTTCGCTGTGTGTTTGTCGATGGTTGACCAACCTTATCATTCAGCGGATAATCAATCCACATTTTACAATCAATTAAACCCTGAAACTGATCACTGAAAGATATTCTACATTCTTATTTGATCGATGATTGTTGGCCAACATGATATAAGAATAATGTTGAATTCAAAACCAATTGGTTACAAAAAGATTTTGATTTCTTTTTCTTGTGATTTCTTTGAATATCGGTCACTTGCTTGCTTAAAAATATCTATGCTAAGGAGTTAATCATTCATACCAATTTCAAGAGTTGATTCAGAAACGGTTGGAGTGCATGGACAGGCTAGTTTATTCATTGACTGAAATGATAGCTGATCAACTAAAAAAATCGAATCTCACTTGTATCAATGAGTATCCTCATATGTTTGGTTGAAGCAGCTGCTCTGATGAACCATTGAGTTACGAGAAAATCTTATAAATCGAGTGGTGCTATGTATTGAGGTTGGTTGGGTAATTGAGTTGATGCTTGTTTGACGTAGAACTCAGAATAATTCCGGAATAATGATTAATTTGCTCATAGCAAAGTTCTTGATTTACAAATTGATTTAGATGTTGACTTAAATCGTTGGCCCAACGACGGATTCTGTAAAAATTAATGAGAAATGATATTAATTGATAATTAAAACAAAACATGCAACAAACTAATGAAAATGAATATTGGGATCTCATGTGCACCAGAAAAGGACAAAACCCAATTTTAGTGATTCTTTCAAGTTAACTTTATAATGTATTTTTGCATTTATTTAACCAGAATTTAGGCTTAATTATGGTTTATGTTTATGTAACTTTCATTAGTCATTTGTTGATGATCCCAATTAGCTCGCTAACAGAACTTAAATGTATTTCAATGTAATTGTTAATTAAGTAATTAGATTGGTATATCATCAGTTTCATGAGGTTAATGTTATTTAAAAGCTATAACTGATCTGATTTCATCCGCATATGTTTTGTATTCATCGATGTTGTGTTTACTCTTTCACTTTGTAACTTCATCTTTTATTGATTTATTGATTTGATTAGATTATCATCAATGACATTTACTCTGATAATTTCACCCTTTTCTTGGTTAACCATTTCAACACTTTACTGACACTTTTTCAGGTTATTCATTCAGGAGTGATTTAAACTATCACTTAAACTTGATCAACATTTTGTTAAATTGAATTCATGGATTGGAAGAATTTCAAGTTTTGAGAAATGCCGAATTGAAATAAATAGTTTATTTGATATTTATGAATATATTGATTGGGAGTTACAGGGAGTTGTAAAATAGAAAATTGTCTTTTCGCGCTTTAATCATGTTTAGTCTGAATCATTGTTAATTACAGTAATGATTACAGCAGATGCAAAGGTGAAGCATTAGTAGATGAGTTTTTTCAGCTTAATTTAATTTCACCCTTTTCTTGGTTAAACATTTCAACACTTTACTGATACTTATTCAGGTTATTCATTCAGGAGTGATTTAAAATATCACTCAAAACTTTATCACCATTTTGTTCAGTTGAGTTCAGTGACTGGGTAAATTTCAAGCTTCAAGGAATGTTGAATTGAAATGCATCGTTTTTTGCTTAAATTTATGAATTGATTGAGAGTCAAAATAAAAAATTGTCTATTCGCAACTGAATCATGTTTTAATCATTGTTAATAAAACAATACGCTTCGAAACTGTTCATTTCATTACTTTCAACTGTTCTGATTATTATCATATCATTATTCGGGTTCTGTTTCTAGTTTAACCAAAAATCAATTTAAAAACACTATAACTTTGCAATAATACTTCAAGGATCCAGTAAGGCAAATAATAACGAGGTTAGTAATTAACTAGCTTCATCCAGCAACTGAAACTTGGTAACTAATAAGTTCTTGTGCGAAGATCAATAATTCAGATATTATGGAATGATATCAGTGAAGGCTAAACCACTAATGCAATAATCTCACAATTCAAGCTGTTTCAATTGGACTAATTGCGTTGTTTAAAGATTTTTTATTTTCAACATTCGATAAGTCGGTTACTCGTTAAATGATTCATAAGAATAATCAGTCGCCTTCAAGGATAAGCAATTAATTGGGACAAAAGAACACAATTTACATGCTTATTCCAAACGCAGGGCGACAAAAAACTGACTTTGCTGTTGATGCTGAAGATGACATGTGAATTATGCTTTTGAAAGATACTCTGCACTCAGGTTTGCTTGATTGTTGGCCAACATTATATAAGAGTAATATTGAATCCAAAACCAATTGGTTACAAAAATAAAAGATTTTGCTTTTTCTTCTTTTCTTGTGGTTCCTTTTCAATGCGACAGGCGTTGTGTTGGCCACACGTTGCTCCTTTCATCATCTCAATCACCGCATCTTCACATGGATGTAACCATATTGAATGTATCAACAAAATGAATTGACAAATAATCGCGAAAGGAAGGATGAAAGTTACCCACAAAAGCGGAAACAAGTCTTTAATATAAATACATCCTCAACCTCATCATTATCATCATCAACATTATGCATCAATTTGGCGAAATTATTTTCCGATCAATTATTTTAAATATTATTCAAGCTCATAATTTGCACTCTTCAACATTTAAGTATCACTTAACGCGTGTAAACATCAAAAATCATCATCTACTTTCTTCAATAATCAATTAGCGACGTAAATTAATCATTTGCTTTTATTTCTTTTCATTTCATTTATTTACTCATTTATTTATTGTCCAAGTTGATTACAATTAAAAGGAAACCAAAGTCGAAATTGTTCTCTGTTTTTTTTTGCATCGAAATATTTTCAATCCATCGTTCCATTCCAAAAGGTCAACAGTTGAAGTACTTGTTGACCTTAAGAGAATTGGTGACCATTGGGCATAAGCAACTTGTCAATGTTGTATTACCATTCAGATTTTGTTTCATTTGAATTCTTCTCATTTAGTCACAAATCAGGTGTTGTTTGGAAATAAATTGTTGAAATTATCATAATTATCATCGGAAAATTTTAATAAATTTAACTCGAAATCGCATTCTAACTGCAAATCAAGTGATTTGCAATTACTATTGTATATTATCATGACAAATTGATGTTGAAAATTGATTAGAAAACAAAACAGTTTATTGGATTGCTTCGTATTTTGGTGAATAATAAGGATGATAATGGTAAGGATGAGGATTGTGATGGTTATTATTGATCGAGTGAAGTTGATAATGAGAATTGGAAGATGAAGTTGTTGATATTTCAGGTGGATGTGAAGAGTTGGCTGAAAATTGAGCCAAGACGCTGGCAAAGTTTCTCAGATTAGGATTAACTCCAAGGTTTTCCCAGTTAATCCAGTTTAATCGAGCAGTCAAGTCTGAGAAGAAAGGAAAAAATCGATTCATTTATAGAGTTGATATTATACCAGAGCCATTATGAAACCAGTATGAATTGAAAATATCATTAAATAACGTTAGTTAGGAGAAAAAAGATGATGTTGATGTATTAACGTTGAAAGTGGAAGAATCAGAAAAATGAATGAAAAAATGTCCCAAAACAAAAGCACATGAAAATGAATGGCTTGCAAGATGAGGATAAAACTGTTGACCTAACAAGTTTACTGTCTTAGGTTGGTTTCCATTAACATTTGCGGTTTACTCAGTAAAGTAAAAATATTGATGTTTCTTTTTTTCTCAGCTTCATTGTTCGATAACTTTATTTATTGTCTATTGTACTACTTTCCTTGTATTACATAAAGTTTCTTAGTTTATCAACAATAGACACTTTCCTCGAAATGCAAAGTTAATCAACATTTTAAACACTCAAAGTTCAATCTAAATCCTCGCACTTTTTGCATTTAATTCAAAATTTCATATTTTACTAAAAGTACTTCTAAAGGGAAAATGGATAAAGCAATTTAATTTTTTAACCAAATTTCTTAATGAGCTTTTTAGATGGCGCAAGAAATGCACTTTCGTTTGATGCTTGACTAGGTCAACATTTTAATTTCAAAATGTCCAAAAAACGAGTGGAAATAGTTTTTTACAGTTCCTTATTGAGTATTTTTCTAAAAATTTTTCTATCATGTTAAAAATGAACTATTTATCCTTTTTAACAAGCAAAATAGTCTTAAATATTCCTAAAGAATAATCTTTTTCCTTTGAAATATGCTGATAAATGCTGTGTGAAACAGAATAAATGTTCATCAGAATATACTTTGATTTGCTCATGTGATATTGAATGAAATTTCTTGAAAGTTTATGAATCGTCCAGAATTTTTTACGTCCAATAAGACAGACTCTTAGAATCAACAGAGTACTGCTAACGCGAAAAATTTCAGTGTTTGTTAGTCAAGAAATTGTTAAAATGTTGTTACTTCACTCAATAAAAATTGATTCAATTCTGATGAAAATTGGCAATTGTGACTTATTAAAAGTTTCAATTTTAAAAGTAATGAACTGCAAAATGTTTCAGAAACTCATGCTTCATGTAATTTTCATCAAGTTATAGGTAGGGGTTGAATTTAGTGAGTTCTCATTTAAGAAACTAATCAATATGAAAATTTGCACTTTTTACATTTAAATACATATGAACTGTATGAACGTATGAACTTACCACTCGTTTTCCATCCTTCAGTTTTTTCCTTCTTTATCTGTCCATCGAGACATTTCTCGAAGTAAGTTATCGTATCATATTCTGATGATAATATCTCCTTGAGAAGTGCTATATAAGCTATTGCCAATCGAAGTGTATCAATCTTTGATAAACTGTCATTGAAAGAATAAACAATTATTCCAAAATTTTTATTCTTTAATCAGTCAGACATTTCAGTCAGAGAATTGCAAGTCCAAATTCATTAATAAATCCAAAGTAAACTTACCGTTTTTCAAATGGAAATGTTGGAACATGAACTCGAAGCTCTTCGAATCCACTATTAATCGAAATCATTCTTCTTCTTTCTCTAACGTTAGCAGCTCGTCGTTCAACTTTGGGAATGCAATTCGGATAATCACTGGAACATTGTCCAATCATTACAGAGTTACTGAAGTTATCATAGCTATTATTTGCTTCTGTACACAAGAATATCAATAAACATTGTTTTTAGATGATGAAAATGTTTACTTGCCAATTTGGTTAGACTTACCATTATAAGTGAAGTAATTTGGCTGATTGTTTATGCTGACGTTTTCACTGTAATTGCTTTGATTATTGCTTAATGTTTTCACTGATTTATCTGATTCACTTTCATCTCTATTTAACACTGTGCTAATACTGGTAGCATCACTTGGATGAGAATCGTTGAAATCTAAATTAATGTTGTTTATGTTGGAGTTTGACTGTGTTTGATGATCAACTTGGGATTGTAGTTGATTTTGATGATGAACTGATTGATGTTGGGATGAAGGTTCGACTGAATTTGACAAACTATGAAAGGTATAAAGATTTTGAAATGAAGAAGGAGAAAGAGTAGAAGACATTTCACCTGCTGATGACATTTAATAATTAAAACTCAATTCTTATGGCTGGAAGGAATTCAAGATAGGAAATAGGTTTGCGACTGGGAGGGATTGAACACTATAGAATACGAATGCTTGTGATCATGGAAGAGGAGGGAGAAGATAAGTGATAAGAGAGAGCAGAAAAGGAACAAAAGGAAGGAAAAGAAAGATTTCAATTATTCTTCATGTCACTTGCACTCTCGATGGGCAAGATAGAGATATGAAAGAGATCGAAAAGAAAGAAGAGAAAGAGATTGAAGAGAGGATAAGTTTAACTCCCAGCATTCAACTAAATATTACTAGCGAATGCTAAGGCGGAGTTTAGTGGTTACTCTTAGCCAATCACAGCGTTTGTTTCATCATTTTGTCACAACACTTCAAATTTTATACTAATATTGATTTTTTGTATCATTTCATTTCATCAGATTTGCTGAAGAAATGTAAAGAAAATTTTTGCTGCACAATCCAATGAGCCTGATCATGCCTATCAATATTTTCATGAATAGAAAACATCTTTAGTTTCTTTATCAAGAATATGAACAAGAATATTCTCACATATTCAACCCATTCTTTTACCTGATTTCTCTACTTCTGAGCTAACTGTGCATAGTTAGCTGACAGTGTTAATCAAATTGATAGTTAACTAATTTCAAAACAGCATCAGATTATTCAATTTAATTATCTGATTAATACTGGTTACCTTCAATATAGTGGTTTAAAATAATTTAATGGATTAAAAGGTGTTATTATGTTAACATATTCACTTCAAGATGTTTTCTTTAATTAAAAGTCTGATAAAGTTATAGTTATTTTAATTAGATTAAATATTTTTATCAATTAAATTAATTTTTCATATAAAAACAGAGTTGAATGGGTTTGGATTTTATTTCATGCTATCAGAATGAAGAAAGACATTCAACTTGATGATTTATTTTGGTAGTACAACAAAAAATTGAAAAGAAGGCGATAATTTAGGCAATGATGGAGACTATAAAATTGGAAATATCCAAGTTGTTCGATCTGATAGATAATTTCATGGTTACACCTTCATTCGTAACTGCTAATTTAGCTACAGCTAGGATTTCATCTTCCTCATGGAATACCCCTGATAAATAAAGACTATGAGACATTTTGCCCTCTGGAACCACATCAGATCGCTCACAAGGTGCCAATCCCATAAAATAAATGATATTTTTAATTGCTTCATCAATTGTTTTGAAAGATTGAAGCGCGAATGTCTCAGCAACCTCAGTGTTAGGTCCAAGCTCTTCCCAAGCCGAAACAAAGTCAGGTTTAATGATTGCTTGCACAAAATCTGACCAGACAATTTCAATATCTTCTAGGGCATATTCATCATCGTACCTAAGTAAATAAAGAATGACAATTAAACAATCGTAATTAACTTCATTTAAGCAAGATCCAAACTCTCAAACACCTTACCCAACTTCGTCGTCTAAAACTTTCCCTGTATTGGGATCACAATCTTTCACGATGTATTTTAGTAAAAGATTTTCGAACGTTCCCACATATAGTGAAACATTATCAGAAACAATCTCTACGCAGGAATATGTTGTGCCAGGAGCGTCATACAATAAAACTGGACATTCGACTGTGCAAACTTTCCTGTATCCTTCAGGAACCTGAAATTTAAACAAGATGTGTTTAATCGTTGCAATTTGGTTTATATTTTTCTCAAGACAAATCATTTTCATCAAGATGCAATATTTAGTCACTTACTTGCATAGATACTCGAACATTTTCGAGTATTTGATCGTTGCACGTGTTGATGCAATCAAACTGGAATACAACATGACGCTTGAAAACATGTTTAATACATTTAACAACATATTCTGTTTCTGACTCTGTTAATTCGACGGGTTGTGAAGATTTTATTAATGGACCTAATTTTGCTTCTTCGAATTCTGGGAAATATGCTAATTGTTCTTCATAGATAGCTCTACGTGTCTCAGCAACTTCATTCGGAGCTGTCTTAGTAACTCGAACAGTCTCAGATGATGGTTTCATTCCATTAACTGTAGGCTTCTTTGCTGATTCATCGTTATTCTGTGGATGTGTTGCAAGTGGGACCGTTTTTAAATCGAATGGTGTATCTTTAGGGTCTAAAATATATTGCTGGAGTGATTTCTCAAGATCAACAATGGATACTTGCAATGGGTTCAGAATGAATTGATTATACAAGGATTTTTGTTTTGTTAGAAGAACATTGAGATAAAATGTTGCTCTGTCCCTCACTTCATCATCCATTTCCAATAGAGAACGGCGCAAAAGTACTATTACATTTGGTAAGAGGTCTTCGCAATGTGCTCCAAATTTAGCAAGTGAGCTGACAGCAGCAGCTTGGAAAGGCGCACTCTCAAGTATTAAACGATTGTAAATGTATCTTATATAACGCGCTGGACGACTCGTCTTAGGTCCCTCTTTGCCAAGAAGATGAAGAATTCTTATCATCAGATTGGTATGTTCACAATCTTCTATAAACTCACACAAATGAGCTAGACCAGCTTCTTTAGCATCAGGATTGTCTTCGATAATATGGAGAATTGTATCAACAATTGCTTTCTTAAACTCACTACCACCATCATCCCGAAGCATTGTCTCCAAAAAGTTCATCATGACCGCATGTTTACGAGGGAATTTTTGGCATAATTTCCTAGTGGCAGTTACAACAACAATTTTAAATTCATCCGATATTTCATTCATAAAGGAAGATATTTGTTTTATGAGACGCTCTACAGAAGCTTCCTGCCCTGTTTTGAGTAATGTGGTGATAGCTAAGGTGGCAATTGATCGATTAGAATCAGTTATTAAATGTTCAAGTTCCACATTACAATATTCCACAAGTGTAGGTCGAAGCATAGCAACTTGATTGAGTGTCCTTATAGCAGCAAATCTCACAACAGGTCTGCTAGAACTTAAACCAGATTGACAAACTGCAAAGGCAGCGGCTGTGTTAATAGGTGTAGAACAATTGATCTTTAAAAGCAAACTAGCTGCTTCATAGCAAACCAAATCAGATTTATGATCTAGACATTTATCAATGAAACTAAGATATGGACCATTCTGTTTATCTTGTGAATACAAGTGAGCAGCAATACGCAACAGCATGAGGATGGCATAAGGAGATTTTAATCCCGTTTGTGCATATTTTGCAAGGAATTTGGAAACAGCTAATCGATCTGTCTTCTTGATATGATAAAGTAATCCAAGAGCATGATATTGAACCATAACATTGTCAGAATTGACAGATTCTTGGGCTTCATTTACCCAGCGTTTGACACCTTCGGGAATGTTTTTCGCCATATGATGAGCTGAAACTAGGGCTGCAGAAGCAACAGCTGGGTTCTTGTCAACAATCGCTTGTTTCATATACCGCTCAATACCCTAATGATAGGAAAGAATAAAAAATGCATGACAATAAGAGCATGAATAATTTAAAGGGAAAAAATATATGCTACGTGATATTTACCTGGAATGTAGTGCCATCGGTGATGTGACAAAGAGCTCGCAGGGCTTGAGGACGACAAAGATCATCCTTAGCATTCATGTCAGTGGTTAAACTAGATGTGACAACGTAAACATTTTCAGCTATTTTGGATAATTCCTTGATCCCAATGTAAACCAGACGCCTTAATGTTGTATCCTTAGATTGAAACAATTTGGTTATATTAAAGAACAAATCGGTGGCCTCTTGGGTGGTAAAAGTTTCTCCTTGGTTCATTAAATAAAGAATTTTGGTTAAAATGAGGGTACATTTTCTGGCGTTAACCGGTGTTTCGTTGAAGCTCCTAGCATCTTGAAGGGCTGATGTTTTGGTAATCTTTGCAAATATATTACCAGCTATTGCCAAGTCTTCATCATCCTTTTTATCCCTTTTATGGTACATTTTGAACAAAAGAAACAAAAATTAGTGTTTTTGTCACAATTAAACTTCAAATTGGAAAAGAGATTAATTAATTATTGGTGACAATATGATTAAGTTTTTTGTTAAGAAATTCATGCCAACGCAACTTAAACAAATCAATCCTCCAGGTGTCCTTCCAATCTTTCCCTGATCAAACATTAGGTTAGCTTGTTAAGAGCGGCTTTTTTAAAACTAGAAACTTGCCAATTTTTCTTTGATTCATTCAATAAAAGTATAAATAAAATACCAATTATTTAAAAACGAAATCATCACAATCTATTTATTAAATTCTTTAGGAAATGAGTTTTTGCTAATTAACAGCTAAACATCATTAAAAACTTGACCCAAAATTGAGGAAATTTTCATAGAATTTGAAATTTGACAATTTACATTGAAAAATATTTGAAGTTGATTGAAACAACATTGAAAATAAATTTTATTCAATGTTAAAATTTTTAAGGTGAGGAAATAAAATCTCATGCCATTAATAGGTCCATTAGCAGTTTAATATTGATTCATAAAACACAATCAAGGATGTCATTGATGGCAAAGAAGCAATAAGATAAAATATAACCAATTAAAATTACTTCAATCATTAAGTAATCATCAAGCATTTCGCCTTGTCAAGACATTGACCTGATTTATTAGATCTTACTAATAGGTTGGTCAAAATGTTTTGCACGAAAATTGTATTTGAAAAAACTCTAATTCTTATATTGAAACCATTTAATTAATGAAATTATCGCAAATAGCTTCAATTGCGTTTCCAACATTGCTTCGGTTCTCGCCTTTTCGACCCAAAATGGGATGCTTCTTTGATCTAAACAAATGATAATCAGATAAAATCTGATCAGTGGAGTAAAGTGAATCAATTTTTAAGCCATACATCCAAAACTCAGGCCATTTTTAAGCCCATATAAAATAACCAAGTGAATCAGACTTCTTTAGTCGACTTTGCGACCTCAGAATTCAAAATTTATCATACAATTATGACTAAAACTCAACAAATATATAATTTCATAATATATCTTTATAATTGCGCATAATAGCTCATCTAATCAAAATAACTTGATTTTTATTAAGCATCAATTTATAAGCTAACTTTTTAGTACAAAACTTTCTAACAACCTAATAAATTGATCACAACTATTAACAAGAACAATCGTTTCGACCGAAAGAAACATTCCAATCAGCCTTAAAAGATTGAAATGTGGCGAGTCTACATGAATATTCATATAGAATGCAACGTAAAATGGTAATTAGTAAAAATATTTAAGCCTTACAGCAATAAATTAAAATTTCATCTCCTCCAGTATGTTAATGAATTGATATGAAATCAATTAATGATCATCTTACATTGTTACAATAGTGTGAAGTTAAACATGACAAAAAGCGATAACGCGTTATCGGTGTAACATTTTGAAACTATTCAATTTCAGGTTCAATTATTGTCAGAAACCATTAAATAGATAACCATTGATGAACATTGATTATGATCAGTATTGATGTTTGTAAAACTCGTTGAAGTTTAGATGATTTCTTGAGAGAAACGTGAATCGACTATATTAAACCAGAATTATCCTTTATATCTAACCAGCCAACAGCAAAGCAATAATGATAGAAATCTGGTGATCTTGCATTTCACAATGGTTGGCCATCGATAAAATGAATCCACGGAATGATCTGTTTAATTATCTTTGGTAAAATGAGAATCAAGTTTCCCTTTATCAATTAGAAGTGGTAATAGTTTCCTTTCATCTTGGAATCTTGCCTAAGCAAATGATCAGGTTAACACCATTGACATGGGAAAATATTAATCATTGAGCTTCCTTCTGTTTCTGGGATAATTAATTGCTAACTGGTGGACATTTGATCACATCAATGCGATCAGTGATTAATTGCTTTTGCATAGATTAGCGGTTAACTTTTCAGAAGTTAATTTTTTATCAATTTTCAATGGTTGTTGTAAAATCCAAATTTACGTAACCAGCAGCCAAGCGTCAGAGAAGGTGAAATAGTGTTTGCCTTCAATCACTATTATGACCACTGATCAGGTATGTTTATGACAGATTACAGGAGTGATTAATCCAGCAAATGAGCGAGTTCACATGTTTCCAAATTGTGTTACTTTTTGTCTCAAATTCAAGTGATCATCAGCAAGTTTATAATCAATGATGTCCATCTGAAAGAGAGAAAGAAAGATAAGTTAATGAAAATAAAGATGAAAATGATTAACCAAACTGATTTGAGAAAGATTTGATGAAATGATAACACAGTTTAAACCGAATTAACATCATTTTTCATTGATAGAGTAAGTGTTGATAATACTTGATGAAGGCTGATGTTGACGGTTGATGATGAAAAGGATTGAAGATGAAATTGTTAACATGAAACTAAATATTGATTTGATTGAGTTGACCTTTAAAGCAGTTAGTTAAAGGTCTTTTCCTTTCATGACAGGATTAACCAACAATAATTGTTGTCCAGCAACAACAAGAATCAAATTAACAGTAATAGCTGTAAGTGTTGTTTACGCCAACCCAAAATGTTTAAGGCTTACTCGAGTATGTTGGTCTTTTCTGTTTGTGTCCTTCATGATGATTATTATAATAATAATAATTGGTTACCTACCTTGACAGGATCCAGTTAACTAAAGATGATCCCAATCATACGTTAAATTGATTGATTGAATAAATTAACTGAAAGTATTAGGTAAAAAAGCATGCATGTGATGGTAAGCTTTGAAAACCAACAGTAACAGCAACGTTGAGATCAAAGAACCAATAAACAAGCAGCATTTTTGTTTGTCAAGTTATAAGGTCAATAAGAGGGTAATTCAAAAAGTTATTGATTCCCTTATTGATTAGTGAATCAAGTTAAATAATATTTCAATAAATAATGATAATAATGAGCGTTAATCCATTTATCCGAAGTAAACAATTGATTGAGAGTATCTAAGCGAAGAGAGAGAGAGAAAGAGAGAAAATTATTTTCAATAATTTATCGTATATTGCATGATAATTATTAGAGCTTCATTTTATATCTCCATTAATGTGTTGCTGTTGTTGTTGTTTTTAAAGCATGATAATGTTTTCAGATGGTCATAGTGATGAGGAAGAAAAAAAGGAAAAGTTGAACTCAAATGGAGGATAAATGACGGTAAGATGAAATAATAGTGAAAGTTATCATACGATCATGAAATTCAGGACTCGATGAGATTGTTATGAAGATGAGATGATGATGGTCATACGAGTTTAAATTTTGTTGCTTCAGGGTAGAGCATCGTTTACATCCCTTCAAAAGGACACTAAAAATGAATGATGACCAGAGTAGATTAAAATGATCTTTCTCTTTCTCTCTTTCACATTTCCATCATTATCTATTCTTCCTACTTTCACTTTTAAATACTTAAGCATTCTTGCCAATCTTATTTCAATGAAAAAAAATATAATTTGAATCGCATGTTATTTAACTTAATTGAAGTCTATGTCAATGAAGACAAAAGTTTTTGTCCTATTTATATTAAAGATTATGAATGTAAGAGGATGATCAAGACGATACTTAAGATGATGGTGATGATGATGATGACGACAACAACGACGGGGAAAGTGATGATGATGGTAGTTCTGGAAATGGTGGAAATGAAAAGCCGTAAAAAAAGGAAGAATGTGAAAGTTGATGATAATGGAAGAAAGCAAATTATTATTAATACATGTAATTTCTTAATGATAATTACCGTACCTTTCTTCATTTCACTGAACGCTATTATCATAAAAACAGCAACAATTAATTGATTAATAAATATGAAATATGGTGCAAGAAGATAGAAGATATCTAAATGAAGTTATCAGTCGACAGCAAACATGTTGGCTTTTGAACCTTTTTACATACAAACTGTACAATGTTGACTTACCAGGTTATTATGATGAAAGCATGGTAACAATGATTTTTTTGTGTATGTTTCCAATCAACTCAATTGTTGACAGATTGGTAAAAAATTTTGCTATGTTACTGGTTGATAATTGAACTACTGGTTAAAAGCATGATGGAAGAAATAGAAGAGAAAAATAGAAAGAGAACTTGAATCAACGATTATAAGTGATAAATAATGTTGTGGCAAGAAGAGTTTTTCACACAGAAAATATAATTTGTTGATTTTTGATGAACAGATGGAAATGGTTGAAGAGATGTAAGTAGTTGTCATCTTTTTGTTTAAACCAGAAAAGGCTTTTTTTCTAGTTTGAGAACAGAGATAAAAAGTTAATACGTAAAAAAGTCCACTTTGGTTGATTCGTGCTGATTTTTCCATTGTCTTGTAATACTCAGAGTTGATTGCATGTCTGTTGAAATAAAAGTCTGTTTGCTTACCTCAAGGGTTCAACTGTTAACTAACCAATCACAGATTGTCTGTAAAAAAGAGGGAAAAGAAAGGGAAAGCGCGTAAAATAATAAGAGGTTAAATAAGAAAGGGAAAGTTAAGGATATTAAAATTGGTGGTTAAACGCGATTTTGTTAAGATGGCGAGGTAAAGTGGAAAGTAAATATCCTGAGGATGAATAATCTTGAAACCGTTTGCTTGGACCTTTTTCTTTCATTTTCATTTCGTTTTCATTTTTTATTTGTTTGTTACTGGCTGAATGATTTTCTAAATTTAAAGTGAAACTCTCCTTGATGAAGAGAAAATCGGAAATTTACTCAAGATTAGAGTTAATTTGTATGCTTTTTTGCCATTCTTCATCAACATCTTACTCTCAACGCGATTGAGGCTTCACCAAGATAAATATATCCAGTCAAGTTAAACAGGGTCAAAAATGAGATCGCGCTTCATCAACAGCATCATCAACAACATAAACACTATCATCCTCTCTACATCATCATCATCATCATCATCATCATCATCAACATCGTCATTATCATCATCTTATGAACCCACCCAACCAGCCACCGGAAAAACTTTCGCCACAAGTAAACGATCTCACTTTTTGGCTTATTTTCACTTCTTCTCCCCCACTATCATCACTAACATCATCATCATCAGCAACATCTTTAACCATTTTCATTTCATTCATTTTCTTCTTCATCATCCTGCTTCTGGTTTAAATTTATCTATCCTTTTATCCTGTTTCGTTTTGATTCGTCTTCACTCACTTCTTTCCATTCTTTTTTCAAACTTTAAGAGCTTCAATTTTTCGCATTCACTTTCTAAAGTTGAAGTTATTCACATTTTTTTACTCAAGCTTTTTAACAATTATCTCATCCTGGTACCATAAATCCATAGAACAATGATTCCGTCAAAATAATGCCATGAAAATGAAAGAAGCCATCAACTTCATATTTTGAGTTATCGTTCTTCCTTATCATTGAATCTTCTTGCTGCTTGGCCTTCGTTTAATTAACAGGTTATGTTTTATAACCTTTGATCGAAGTCAAGAGAAAAATAGAAAAAAAGTGAGAGGTAAATAATGGAGAAAAAACTGTGATTTTTGTAGTTGAATGAATTGTACTTGAATTTTTTTAAAAAAAGAAGGGCCAACAAAAAACCGATTTTCAGTTTTGACACAACGTAGTGATAAAAAAGGTTTTAGAGAAAGAAAAAAAAACAGACAACAAAACTTTGCAAAAGCAAACAAAAAAGATTTACAGACACAGAAAATCTTTCCCTCCTCTTGAATAATATAAATATATACATGAATCTGTATATAGTTGGATATAAAAAAACCAGCAGATTAGTAGACACATGAACTCTTCACATGTGAAGAATCATTGCCCAATATTGGACAATTTGGTACAATCACACTCGAGAAAAAAAAATTGAAAATTGGATAGAAAAAGTAAACAGCAAGAGAAAAGGTAGAAAGAATAAGGAGGGAAAATCTACAGTTAATAAGGGAAGATTGAGAGATCCGGCTTGAATGTTTAGGCCTTTTTCGGGTTCTTTCGTCATCTTGTCTTGGTTCTTTTTCCTTTGACTTATAAATTATAACATTTTAATGCTCTCATCAACAAACAGCGTGCAAATGATGAGTCTCAATAAGAATAGAAAAAAACAAAAAGAGAAGGAAGGAGAACAGGTAGAAAGAAAGAAATAGATATAGTGAGAGAGAAAAGGTTGTTGCAGATATAAATCAAACATCATCATTAGCATCATCATTAGCTTCCAGTGCCATCATAAAAAGGCTTTTGAAATAGCTTGCTTTGCTTTCCCTTTTTTCTCTTTTACACTCATTCCATGTGACCTTTTTGTGTTGCTAGTTAGTATGGATGTAGTTGTGATGAAAGTTTGTTTTAAGCAACGTTGCAGCGAGTTGTAGTTTATTTACCCTTTCGTTTTAATTAACTTAAGAAGATTTTTTCAGTTTAGTTACACTATTTCGAAGACCATTTTTCAAAGCTTTCTTTTCAGAATTTCCATCTAATGAAGAATTTAAGTTGACTTCTTTGCTTTTGGTTGATGATTTGATTGCTCCATTTGCTATTGGCTTCTTGTAGGTCTTCTTGTAAAAATCAGTGAACAAGAACCAGAAAAGAATTCCATGAGATCCGATCCAGAGACCGAAAAGTTTTGGGAAATTACAATCTCGGAAAAAGAGTTGGAATGAGTGACCCATAATGGCGATAAACTGCACAAGCTGGAATGCAGTGAGATATTTTTTCCACCAAAGATATGGCCTCATGGATGGACCAAGACTTGAGAGTCCATAATAAATGTACATTACAATGTGAACAATTGAATTAGCAAAACCAAAAAAGGTTGCGTGACCGCCAGGCACAAATTTCATCCCCCACCAGACACTGAAAGGCATGATACCGTGGTGAATAAGGTGAAGTTTGGTAATGTGGTCGAATTTTTTTCTCAAAAGGAAGAAAAGGGTATCCACAAATTCGACAAACTTGAGAATAAAATAAAAATATGAATTGTACATAGTACGAAGTCCATTTGGACTATTTGTATAATCAACTGGATCACATTTAAAGCTGGCTTGTGGTGTCAGCCAATGATACTTTAAATCGTTATACACAAAAATTATACTGCAAATAACCATTGCAAAATTGTAAATTATCATCAGCTTTTGAACCTCAAAGGGTTTACGATTTTCCATCAATCGAGGTCCAAGGACCGTAAAAAAGTAGACATATGACAAGCAAATTGCCATAGTTGGCAAGGGACTGTCCATAAGAGGTAATCCTTTGACCCTCGGGTCTCCTTGCAGCATTAACTGATAATATTTCACAATTCCTTTTGATATCAGGTCCATTGTGATGGTTTATTAATTTATTCTTTTTTTCGGCAACACACCAAATGTTGATTGGACTTTGGGTGGGGTTACAGGGAATCAGAGGTTAAGTAATGGTAAAGGTATGGTAAAAACAAGACTATGACAAGAAAAGATAAAGGGAGAGAGAAAGAAAAAACTGCGAACCGGACCAATGAACACAGATACAGTTAAACGTTCTGACGATCACACAGAGATGGATATAACAAAAAAAAGTATGTGAAGAGAGTAGTCAAGCTAGCTTTAAACGGCACTAAAGCATTTCTGAAGCACACTTTTACCATTCACATCAACCAAATTCAACCTAAACCAAACCTGGTTTTACTGTTTGTGTCAAGAAGAGACTTTGAGTAAGTCTGACTTGAGAGAGTTGCTTATAAAGCGCAAGCGTAAGCTTTATAAAATAAATTATTACACCATTATTATGCATTAATACATCACACAATATACAGCAACCATGAACATCCAACCTCGAAAACAAACGCATTTTAAAGTTAAACCCTAACCTTAATTTCCTTGCGCATAGATCAATGATTAAATTAATCAATGATAAATTAAAATTAATAAAACAAGCAACTCTAATTAATCAGAAAGTGGTTTAATTGGACATTTCATTCCAATCACCACCTTAGACGATAAGTTTAAGGAACAATTATCAATCCTTGGATAATTTCGCAACTTAATGACGCGCCATTTTAGTTGCTCAACAAAAATCTGTAATTAATTAAAAGTTACATATTTGTGATTATTTTAATTGACAATAGATGGCGACCAATCAAAGATATAAAAGTATCAAATTGATATCAAGTACGAATATCAAGTACAAATATCAAGATCGACACCAGAAACAGTTATTCTTGCAAATCAATTACAAGTCAATGTCTTCAGTCATAATTAGAACAGAGTTTCAGGGTTATTTTCAGTGTAATCTCGCGAATTTCCTTATTTAGTTTGTTACCCAAAACATCTAACAAGAAAATATAACATAATTAGCAATTGTCAGGTTGATCTTGAGCTAAAAAGTAAAGGTAAAATGTTTCTTTTTATTTTCTTCATTTTTTCCCAAATCCATAGATTTGCTTTGAAATTTGCTCCTTATTAAAGGATAACAGAATAACAACAGATTTACAAAAATCTAAATTATTTAACACAATCTTACATTTAATGCTCAGGATTTTTGCATAATTATGAATATTGACCAGATACAACAAGTAATTACCAACAGTCACAATTGATAAATATGAATATTTGAAAGTTAATATCAAAAGTCAAAGAAACACATGCTTTTGTGATAAACTAATTAATAAGGAATCCATCCAATAAAGTACATCAGTCCTCTTTTTTTATCATCCATCTTTTACAGTTTCTTTGGAAACCCAATTTACAATTGTTAGTGCAATTGTTACCAGACATCTTGGCTAGAAAACCTTAATGACTCTCAACCCAATGATTCTTAGCGATACTCATTTTAAGCCTTTTAAAGGGCTTTTCCATGAAGCTCGATTGGAATTTTCTCAAGACCTTGAACATGATAATTTTGGCACTTTTCATGTAAACTTATTTCATAAGACGCTGATCCTTTTACTAACTGAATAGCTGTTCGAATGAAAAAATAACGATAAATTACATGGAATTAATTACGAGTCAATTGCGTAATTTGATGATGGGAATTTTAAATAAACAACAAATAATCAATCAGCAGATTGAATTTTGATATTTATATTATTTCGCTAAATTTTTTCAAGCTCATACTTTTACTATTGATAGAGATGCTCACATAAATCAAGTGACCATGAACCAAGATTCAACTGATAAATATTGAAGATCAAATTCTTTGATTATCTATTAATTGCTTGTATTAGATTTATTGATGCAAGTCGTAAGAAAGACTCGGTTAATAAAAAACTAGATCACAGCAACCTTGCAAAGGTTATTAGTAATATGTTGTAATATTTAGAAGAATCTGGATATTACCTGAAAAGCACCCAAGGGGTTGATTGATGTATAATCAATTGGAAAATCGCTCAATTGCTTCCTTAGCATTCTTGATTAAACTGATCTTATAAGTTTTCGAATTGATATCTCGTGCTCGTCGCAGCTTCATAAGTCTCGCAACAAGTACCAATAGTTAGACAGGAATGATGATCTGACCTGTAAGCATCTGATTGAGTAAATCAATTTCCATTTATAACTTGAACTTCAAAGTGCATAATTCCTATGTGAGGTGAAACGCTTTAAAATGAAATCAATGCAAACGAATCCCTTGGAATGCAAAATTAACTTGTAAATGCACAATGTATTTGGTCAATTTATCCATTTGATCTGTGGTTGATTTAATTGCTAAATATTGTAAAAAAGGCTGAGGATTGACGTAAATGAAATCAAATGACGATTTCATTATCAATTAATAAATTTTTAGCGAATCAAGTTCAAGTCTTTTGAGTCACAAGTAACCTCATACTCCAGGTCAATATAGAGAAGTGTTCATCCGGTGAATTGATTAACTTGAATTTTAAGGTTTATCTGAAAACAGATAATCATGATTTGTTGAACTCTGCTTAATCAGGATGGTTCAGAATAAAGTCAAGTTCATTAATTGACTTGTTTTCACCCATTTTTTGAAGGTTTACATTATTCTCAATAACAAGTGTAATTACTCGATAATCCATTATCTACACTGCATTAATGAAAATTCCTAATCGAGAGACTTTTTTCTCGATTATCCCCCTGAAGGTAGATACAATCGAGGAAAATGTGCTTCATCAAAACATATCTTTGTACAAGTAATGAAATTGAAAACATTTTGTCTGGTTTGTCTGATCATTATGTCCAATGATATTTATGTTTTTATCAAACTCATTTTCCTCGATTGTATCAAACATGTTTCAAATCTTTTTATAATGCAATTTTCGGTCATTTGTGGTCTTTTGGCCAGTTTAATAATTTTTAAATAATTCTATCAGATAATTGTATATTCTGTAAGAGCAATTATCTGCAAAGATATTTCCGTGTTGATAAAACTCCTTTTCCTCGGGGTCTTACTAAAAGACCACAAAAGACCGAAAATTGCATATTGAGTAATAAGCATTGAAACATGGTTAATACAATCGAGGAAAATGAGTTTGATAAAAACAAATATCTTTGCACATAATTATTTATACAAAATATACATTGTATACTTTACTTAATTGCATTTAATGTCTTTAGGAGGCAAATTGAGCAAGAAGTCTCTCGATTATGAATTGTCATTGGTAATATGTATTATGTAATAGATAATGAATAGTTAATTACACTTGTTATTGAGAATAATGTAAAATTTAAAAAATGGGTGAAAACAAGTCAATTAATGAACTTGACTTTAATCTGAACTATCTTGATTAAGCAGAGTTCAACGAATCATGATTTCTGTTTTCAGATAATCAGGGTAATCAATTCATTGGGTCAAAACTTGTCCGTCTTAACCTGAAGTATGAGGCTACTTAATATGAACTTAAACGGTAAAAGCAAATAATTGAAACTCACAGAGATTCGCCAAATAATGAAACCAAAAAGTTGGTGAACACAAAAGTATAAATATCTTTGCGAAACAAACTTAAAACAATCATCTGTGACTCCAGTCATTCACAGTTATGGCAAAGTGCCTAAAACTAATAAATCAATAAAATGAGTAAAAATAAAAAGCTTTGGAAAACAATCAAAATTAATTGAAATACTAGATAAACACAAAAATGTCAACTTAAAGTTTCAGACATTTTGTTAGTCTTTGGTGCCAAAAACTGGTCATCTCTGTCTATCAAATAAACGCGGTTATTTCAAAATCATCGGTCCTCAGAGGATTGGGTTATTCTCGGTTAAAAGACCAAATCTAATTCATTTTTTTCAACTAATTTCTCAATTAGATTAGCCAGTCTTTAACTTTCAAAATTTTACATGACTTGGTTCGTTTCATAAAATGAATGAGGGAATCAAGTCGATCAGAAGTTTCATTTTACGAAGCTTTGTTTTTTATCGTTGATTGTTTACTGGCGTTTTATGGTTAGGCTGGTTATTGGTACAAAAAAATTTTCAGGTTTCTTCTTAAGTTTTAAGCTAATCATTTAGTAGTTTTTCATAATTATTTTATTTCATTTCAGCCAATCAATTTAATCATGTTTGAACCAATCTCTGCTCAATTTTATTCAGCAATTTTAACTAACGATGTTATTATATGATGGAAACATGTGACAATTAGATTAGAATTAGAAGTTTCAGATTGTTTCAGTTTGATACGAATTGACCTGAACTTTTACTATTTGAACTGTTTCTCATTATTCAGGCAATCATCAATATGAAAGAAACAAAAATTGTGACCTTTTGATTTAACTGATTGAATTTTAATGAATAATAATAAAACGTAAATAATTTTCACAAAACTGTCAGCAATTTTGAATGATTCAAGGCAATTCATGGTTAAACTAAATTTTCCAAGTTATTACTTGATCAGTTGATGAGTTAAAGGAAGATCGAAGAGAAAGGCGTATTAAATTATTTCAATGATTAAATCCTTTTCAGTTGTCAGCCGGCTTAATGAGACCATATGATTGACATTTTTGTAAAATATCTTTAGCAAGATTTTTGATGTTTCCCTCAATATTTTCGACTTCAGGCAAAGTTATCGCCATCAAAACATTGAACAGCTTAGTATTGATAATTTTCTCGGCAAGTGCTTTGTCCACGAAAATAATATTTTTGACTAGAAATAAGGCTCGATGTTGAATATCCAAATCAGAGGCTGAACAAATAACCATTAAAATTTCTTCCCAATCTTTTGCTTGTAAAATTTTTTCACAGCATTTCTTGCTAACACCAGTTAACATTGCTAATCCACCAGCTGCAGCGACAATTGTATCTCGATCTTCTTCACTGCACATATAAAGCCAGTATTTAACACGATCATTATCTTCCTCGAATATTTTCACAACATCTGGATTTGTTATCATGTTTGTAACACACTGAGTTGAGGCTCTTTTCAACATTGGATGATCATCATAAATGTAATGTTCAATTTTAGAGAAACCAGCATTTTTCATTATACTTCGTTGAGTTGATTGATCAATTTGAGCTAAATTAGTTAAAGCCATTAGGGCTTCGAAATTTTCCAACGCAGAACATTCAACATCTAATAATCTCATTAGTGGACGAATAACTTCAATAGTTCGTTGTCCAGGAAAAGATACTCTTGGGTCCATTGAGATTCCGATTCGTGCCAATGCTTGAGCAGCAATAATTTTTCCTCTCTCAGTATTACTACTAGTGAAGAGACTAAGTAGGGCTTTGACACCTCCTTGTTGGACAACTTTTCCTCTCAGATCAGGTTGTTCACAAATTGCATTGAAAATACGGGAAATCATTTCTCTACTTGAGATGCTTTCAGTTTTACAGAGAACAACCAAAGCAGATGTTATGTTCATTGAAGCCAATTCTTTGACTCTTTTTTCGATGAACTCTTTTGTATCTTTTACATGTTCCTCGGGAACATGTTGTTTTGCAAATTTTGCGAGCTCAATCAGCTCAGGCATGATTTCCTTTTTGTCATGGCTGTTTGTCAGATTCACAAAAGTCGTAACGATACCATAAAGTAATGATAAGTCACCTGTTTTAGCCAAATCAATTAAAGCTCGCATTGCAACCTTATCTTCAATCAAATCTTCTTTAACGTCCGCATCTAGAGTTAAGTAAGCCAAGCCTTCGGAAGCCCATCTTTTAACATCTCTGTCTTTACCTGAATCTACCAAAATCTTTTTACACGCTTTAGCAAGTTTATGGATAGATTCATCTGAGAAAGGTTTGAAAGACGCGTCAGCTCCGCCAGCAGAACCAATTTTGCACAAACCAACAAGAGCTCGAACTTTAATACTTTCATTTGGAGATTGATAAAGTTTCTTGAGTATACCCGATCCCATGGAAGCAATGCTCGTACATTTTTCCTTCTTTGATGCAGCAGCAATGATGGCTTCAGCGGCAATCCTCTGTTGCACCTCGTCGTCATCTGAATTGGCCATTACCAACATCAATTCAACTATACCTTGTTGACTAATACAGAAATTGCCTACTTCAACAGGACCCTGAAGAAGTGTTGTTATCACTGATATAGCACGAATCCTGTTTTCAACATCACCGCCTCTCAGTTTATCTTTAATGTAATCCATACATCTTTCTCTGAATGTTTCTCTTGATTTATCACAATCCATACATTCGTATGTTCGTTCTAGAGCGATGGCAACCAGACTTTTTGTGCTCCTTGTAATTTTCATACTGGATTCAAATTTTAAATCTTCAACTTCTGCAGCTACGTCCAGTAAATTCTCTAAGCAATCAGCTTCGATTAACCTACTTCCTAGGTTAAGAGCATTTTGTCCAACATTTCTTGAGATAAGTTCAAGCAGAGTATCTCTCCCATCAGCACACATTGCTCTAGAGCTTGTTCGCTTGCCAACCGCAATAATTATTTCGGTGACCAAGTCTTCATTTGCAATTTCCCTAGGAGGGGCATTCTTTTTTGGATCGAATCCAGTTAGGCTATTAATAAAAGTCTGAACTAAATATTGAACAGCCATGACACTTTCTTCGTTGGTAAACTAGAAAAGAACATGAAATAAAGGAAAATGTTAGATTATTGGTAAGCATATAAGTGAGAGCAACGAACCTGGTGAACCATCAGTAACAATATAAATTCAATATTGATTTCATTCAAAACTGCGATAGTGTTAGCAGCGTCATGTCTGCTTATTTCAGATAGAGCTCTCACCAGCGAGAGATTTATTTTCGACGACTTGTCTGCACTGATTTCCTTGTGAATTTTTTCCAGTCCTTTTGACTCAATAATCAATTTGGCACCGGCTTTCTCCTTGGC
The DNA here is from genome assembly GCF_039701765.1 of Tetranychus urticae. NCBI lineage: Eukaryota > Metazoa > Arthropoda > Arachnida > Trombidiformes > Tetranychidae > Tetranychus > Tetranychus urticae. The sequence continues at coordinate 489,912 of NC_142959.1, forward strand.
CAATACAAGCAGATTATTAGCTGCCACACACCGCCTTTCTTCATTTAAACTGTGATCAGTCAAATGTTGCAATGTAATTGATACACGATTTGATGTTAGGTCCATTGCAAGAGTTAATTAATCCCAAATATTATCACAAATGATTGAACTATAGGTGGGGTAAACAGAGAATCAAAGACAAAGAGTAAAAGTAAAAAGATACAAAAGATACATGTATGTCAAAACAAGATTATGACAAGAAAGAACTTAAAAACCATTAAAGACTATTATAATTCACATTTTGTAAACATTGCACCAGTAAAACCAAACATGGTTAGTTTGTGATGAACGATTATATCGAAATAATCGATGGCTGGAATCGAAAAATTTCGATGGTAAAAAGATATCGATTATTGGGCTTTATTAACCTTCTGTATTTTAAATGCTACCGGATTAACTGTGACCATTTGCTTTTGAATATTGATTGAAGATTATTGAAATCTTTTTTATAAACCAAATGTATTCAAATTGAATCATAATCTTGAATTGATGTACCATTCAGTTTCAAAAATAAAAAACTTTCTTCATGAAATTAATTTGATTGATCATTTGGAATAAATTGAATTGTTCAAGTTTATTGGTTGACAATTTAATCACAAGTGATAATATTTTACAAGTTTTCTTGGCTTTACTATTGATTTCGCGATTTCTTGATTATCGACTGCATATTACAGTCAAAGTTTATTGTCATGAGAACAATGATTAATTTCTGAATGAGTATTGATGATGGAAAAAGTGAGTTGAAAAAGTAAGTAAAAATGTCAAAATGACATGAAAAGTGAGAGTGAAGATGAGATGATGATGAATGAGCAGTAGATTCATGATGTAAGTCCAAGAGTAACAAGAGCATTTTCATCGGACTTTATTCAGTGTTTTCATGTTTCCATGTTTCCATGGATCAATATGAATGAGAACGAAAGGAAAAAAACTAAAATGATAAAAAAAAGGAAATCCAAATTGAATTAAAAAGAAATTGAATTCTCCAGCGATTCAATCTCAATCATCTAAGCATGATATTCAATATGATATGTTGTATCGAGTTACCTGATACAATACAATAATTGCATCAATTAATGTTACATATTGTTGGACTTGTATCCATTCTGGAGACACTGAATTTCCAATGGATCAACTAATGAATTGAATTGTAATTAAAGATCAACTTTTTTGGGTGTAACTTTTAATACAAGGTAAGTACATATTAATCATATTAATGGACTATTTGGATAATGCAAAATTAATCGAATCCACATTTCAGTAAAGTAATATTTTAATAATGAAACGCAAGTGATTTGTAATTGGATCATCAGATCAGAATAACGAACAAGATTTTAATAAAATTCATGTTTTTCAAAATTAAAAAAGAGTTTAATTGTTTTTATCATTGATTAAGAAAAGGTCGCTTGTGTTTCATTTTTAAATAAATTGCAGAAAGTCATTTGAGACATTGGAGACTCTAAAAAATTGGAATCGAAGGATTTGAACTTTTCGTATTCTCTGATTTACAGTTTCATGATGTTTTCAATCTTTTTTGGTGTGAAGTTAATTTAAAAAGAGCATTGCAGAGATAGACGAATATGGATCTTCCCTAATTCAATGCACTAATAAATCGTCGAACCTTCAAAAAGCAACCATTTCGAATAATAATGATCTGTGATCAAAATGATTTCACTCATTGATTTAGTCATTATGTCAAGATTATGCATTTTATTATGATTAACAGTGACTCGTCAATTAAAAGATCTTTTGAAGAAGCGATTAGCAAATAATCTATCGTGATATGCTTAATTGATGAAAAATCTGAACGAGATCTCAGTGCAACTTCATTAATCTTGATTGACTTTTGATTCCAGATTTGATTAGTCAATTGGAGGTCGAAGTAATCTAAACGAGCAATAAAAAATCCAATAAAAAGACTTAAAAAGTGATATTCGCTTACTTATACTGCTTTACTGAACAACTGTTTTTAAGGGAAAAAAACGAGAGGTGAACCAATAACTTGGACTCAGGTCTGAACTGTTTGCCGATTTACCGTTAAATAAACACTAATCAAGTACTTTAGCACCTCATCTTATCAATGCTATCAGGTTCCCACATCTTCACCTAACTTCACCTTCACCGACTTTGACGATACTTATTCTATACTCGCATTTGATTCTTTTGCTGGTGCTATTGTTTAGGTTCGTTTAATTTGGTATTATGGTTCTAGAGTAACTCGAGGTTCCAATAAATCTCTTCCCTCAATGGTCAGTTCTTCTTTTAGCCAGACTAATTAATTATTCAAAAGAATAAAATCTCATCATGTTAACAGCATTTCGCTAGATGGCATTGTTCATGGTTTGAATAACTCACTGAGCATCTTACGCAGCATCAACAAAATTATCATCATCTTTTTATATCCTCTGCAAGTTTATTTCAAGTCAACTTTTAACATTATAAATGATATATCTGAAGAGAGACAAAGAAATGAGTTCAAACGATAAATCTGAACGGAAACAGTTAAACTGTTATTCAGTCGAAAGTTGTAACCAAAAAAACATGTGTTTATGAGCCACTCAATGGATTAAAAACAAGTGACATTTGCAGTGAATTGATTCTGTGACCGAAGTGAATAAAAAAAATATGGTTAACTGGATCAAAGTTCAAAGGAAAGTCTCTCCAGTCAATTTGTTTTGTGACCAGAGGAACCATCGACATCACCATTGTTAATATTCAACTTGAACCATCAAAATTCACAAAGTGAAATTCAGAAACGTTGAGAAACGAAATACGCAAAAAAGGATAAAAATTGCGACGAACATCAGAAATCTCACAATGTTAATAGTCCAGTTTAAGTTGATCTTGGTGTTAATGTTTCCCTTTTTTGTCTCATTTTACTGAAGCTTTACATCTTTTTCTGGCTCATGTTGTTCATGATGCTGTTTACATCGATATAAATAGATTTTGAAAAAAGTTGGTTAAACTTTTTTCTTCTCTTCTCTTCATTGGCATCAACATCAGCAACATTGAATTACTTGAGAAGGAAAAGAGAAAGAAACGAATAGAAAGAAAAGGAAGATAAATTTTCATCAAGAATGAAGTTTACATCGAACCTTGTTAATCATTTCATCATTTTCATTGTCCTGATAAGTTGGAATCCATCGCAACTGTTTCAAGAGCAAACCAACCTTGATCAAGACCTGTAAGCCAACAAAACTTTTTTACACTCTTTTCAAAAGAACCAGAAAAAACTGTTATCCAAAAATGAACCCAAAAACTGGTATTACGAGAGTTAATTGAAAGAAGAGCTTAAATCGCAATTATTTGCTTTTAGCTAATTGGCTGAATGAAACAATGAGAAAGCAATTGAAATTAATAATAGAGTAAAGCGTTTTCATAAGAAACTTTGATTAGCTATTGTAAGATGAAAATTAAAACCATTTCAAGTGTTACAATGTTATCTTAATGCTTTAAGTGATTCAATCAAGTTTATAAAACCATGTTGGATGAGCAAACAAACAATTTAGACAAACAAAACAGATTTTATTAAATTGACTTTGCTGTTTGTTTGTTTTGATTCTTGTTCAATTAAATTGATTCCTCCATCTGTGTGCTGTGTAAAGTTCAATGTAAAGTTGTGATTATTGTGTCACTTAATTGTTGCTGGAAACGATGAAAGGTAACAAGATGAAACTAAATCAAGTTGCCTTCAACAAACAATCCCAGTGTATTACACTTTATCCATCCCAATCAATTCAAACGATTAACTATGGTTAAGATGGTGAGACTGGAAAATCAATTGACAACAAGATGCTGTAAATGAAAAAGAGGATAAAATCATTGACTGGATGAACAAAAGCATCTTCAGTCTAAACAACAGAAGAAGAGTCGAGAGAGAAAAAAGGAAATCTTTCGACTGACGATTCCAATAGTCAGAGAGATTGAACCAAACAAAGATTATCAATTGCAGTTTTCAGACGGGATGCTGAATGAGAAGGAAGAGAAGGAAGAAGATGAAGAAAGTTGAAAGATGGAATGATGAGAAGGGAAGAAAAATGAAAAAGAAAAATGAAGATGAAAAGTAGCCATAGGAGGGTAAAGTTTTGGTACGAAGATGAGGAGGAATAAGTGAAGAGAGTAATGGATAAGGAGAAGATGAAAAGGAGGAGGAAAAGAGTTATGTGGAGTTAAGTGCACGGCAGTGACTCTTCTAGCATCTTCATCGATCTGTTGAGGAAACAACATCAATGGGATGTTTTGCTCTTCCCTTCAACTTTTACTTCATCATCATCATTTTTTCTTCTCTTTTACTGATCTTTTTCTAGTTTCTCATTTTTTTCATCTTCCTCATCAACTCATCAACTCTACTCTAATCTTTACCCGATATCATTTTAACATCAACTCATCACTCTAGTCCGATCTGAAGACTCTCAAGATGAACATTCAAAGAGATGGAAAAATATTAAACTGTGATGATGAGATCAGTTAACTTGTTATTGTTTACTTTTTCATGTCACGAATTCAATTTTGTGCATTACACTCATTTTCAGGGTGAAATCGTTAATTTGATTGAAAATAAATCATATTAATGATGGTCAAGGAATAAAATAAACAAGTTAAAATGAATCAAAAATGGCTACTTTTCCAATTAGTTAAGGTAACAATTGACATTTGAAGCACACAATTGTTGTCTAGACTTTTGATTAAATTCAAGTGGATAACTTTACAATCTTTTAGGTAAATATTAGCTCGATCATCATTAGGAGTTGAATGTTATTCAAAGTTATCAAAATGATTCCTTTTGTTTTATTTTGAAACTTTAAAAGGATTTTCATTTAATACTTTTACAAGAATACAAAAATGCCTTAAGTTGATCTGTTTAAAAATTAATATCATCTTCAAACAATCAAATTATCTTAAATCTTTCTTTTCATCTCAACAGATTAATTTATATCATTTATAAACACGATTCAGCTTATTCAACTGAAAAGAAGCCTTTTGTGAAGCATTAATTCAGTAACAATGGTCACTTTCAATTCAACTTTTCATCATTCAACAATCAAACTCAATTAACAATCAAAGTCGTATTGAAATTGAAAGATTTTAGTTTCTATTCAGATAATCTTTACAAATCTTTAAATGAAGTTGATCGACGTTTTAAAGTCAGAATAATTCTTCGTGTTTTCCTTCCATTACGGTCGAACTCTATTATACAGAAATTCATTTAAAGACTATTCATTGGACTGAGTTGAACAATCTTATAATCTCGAATTAATGAATCAAAACTGCATCACATGGCTTTAGAATGAAATCGATCGAAAAGTATCTTAAACTGCTTTTGATTGAAGTCTTGAACCAACTATTATCAACTATTAATTGATTACATAAGGTTGACTTGATTGGATTGTAAAGTTGTCTCGATGAGAATCACAATTGAATCTTGATATTAACAAATGGTTTTAGCCTTTAACTGACCAACTCATCATTTTGTCCTTTTCGTATTCGCCTTTGATTACCTGGTTTTGTGTCAGTTTGGCTTCAATGATAATAACCTTAAATTTGTCTGTAATCAATGGATTATTAAGCCAATTATCTTTCATCTGATAATGCTAATAGCAGTAAACATTGAAATAGTCAACATGAAGGAAAAGATTTCTGTGTAATTCTCAATTTAGGACAAATCAGTATCATGTAATCACGCAATCAAACGTGAATCCACATTGTTCAACCTTATAAGAGTCAAAAACATAATATCTTCATCTTCAATATAAGTCTTTAAATTAAGCTGAAAAAACTCATCTACTAATGCTTCACCTTTGCATATGCTTTAATCATTACGGTAATTAACAATGATTCAGACTAAACATGATTAAAGCGCGAAAAGACAATTTTCTATTTTACAACTCCCTGTAACTCCCAATCAATATATTCATAAATATCAAATAAACTATTTATTTCAATTCAGCATTTCTCAAAACTTGAAATTCTTCCAATCCATGAATTCAATTTAACAAAATGTTGATCAAGCTTTAAGTGATAGTTTAAATCACTCCTGAATGAATAACCTGAAAAAGTGTCAGTAAAGTGTTGAAATGGTTAACCAAGAAAAGGGTGAAATTATCAGAGTAAATGTCATTGATGATAATCTAATCAAATCAATAAATCAATAAAAGATGAAGTTACAAAGTGAAAGAGTAAACACATCGATGAATACAAAACATATGCGGATGAAATCAGATCAGTTATAGCTTTTAAATAACATTAACCCCATGAAACTGATGATATACCAATCTAATTACTTAATTAACAATTACATTGAAATACATTTAAGTTCTGTTTCCAATCTAATTGGGATCATCAACAAATGACTAATGAAAGTTACATAAACATAAACCATAATTAAGCCTAAATTCTGGTTAAATAAATGCAAAAATACATTATAAAGTTAACTTGAAAGAATCACTAAAATTGGGTTTTGTCCTTTTCTGGTGCACATAAGATTACAATATTCATTTTCATTAGTTTGTTACATGTTTTGTTTTAATTATCAATTAACATCATTTCTCATTAATTTTTACAGAATCCGTCGTTGGGCCAACGATTTAAGTCAACATCTAAATCAATTTGTAAATCAAGAACTTTGCTATGAACAAATTAATCAGGTAATTATAATTATCGACTCAAGTCAATGTCGTTCAATATTCTGGGTTTTCTATTAATCTGGAAGAATCAGTTTGTGCATCTTTTGATTGCTGTGCCATTAATTTGAAACTAATCTGCCAACTAATTTTGATTGAAAGTTACAAGTAAATGTAATTATTAGTAAACAGAGTTCACTAACTCAAAGTTGATATCTTAAATGAAGTCCAATCATGACAATGAATATTCATCAGCGAACTAATTTATGCTAATTAAATGTACTAAATGATACCTTAGCAAAGATAGAGAAGGACATTTTTATCCTGTGAACCCTTTTCATAGTGATTAATCGAAAACCACTCAAATTAGAAACTTAGGGTTCGAATCAGGTTGGATTGAAGTAACTTGGATATTTTTAAATCATTTGTGAAGTAATCAGATTCATCATTGCTTTATGCTTTTAATTGTATCAGTCAATCAGTCGAAAAAGTTAAACTTGGGTAACTCAGAGAGTGAAGTGTGGATTCAACCAAATACATTCAATAGACAGATAGTTTCCGCAATCGAATTGGTCTTTATTGGCTAAATAAAGTTTAAGTTGAATGATCTTGTTACTCAGTTTTTATAAAATATGGCTATTGATCCCTTAAAAGTCAAACAGTTGAAATGATTCTCGAATAAGTGTGCAGAATGAAGATTTCTGCTATTTTCAGTCTAATTTTCATGTTTTGAATTTTCTATTTTGCAGAACTTTGCTGCAGGTGGAGCCATTCCAATCAAACAGGACACTGAAAGTCTTATTAGTGAGATTAAAAGTAAATTCGAGGCAATGTTCAAGAGGAAAAAGATGCTTACTATGAACATTGCCCGTCGTGCTGAGGAATTGGCAGAGAAACACATTTATGATTCCAATTTGAAGTTTGATTTTCCCGAAGTGAAGCGCCTTTATGAACCTGATCTTGTCCTAACAAACCTTTCAGTGCCACCGATAAAACTGCCAATGGAAACACCTAAAGAAGAAGAAGAATGGAGGAAACTGTGGGAAGATCCAAGATTTTTCCCTGTCCATGTTGAGCCTGATGAGCACTTCAAAGGAGTTGCAGTAAACACTAAAATGTCTGCCGTTCACCTTCCAGTCAACGTATATTACGGGCGCAATGAGACTAAAAATAGCATTAAATGGTCAACCGGACTGGATAAGGTGTTTACTTCGAATCACGAATATGATCCCGATTCGTATTGGCAGTTTTACTGTTCCATCGACGGTTTCCTACGAATATACCCACTTCATCATTGGCGTTATCCTGAGTTCTTCGTGAAACAAGCACCAACTCCACCACCTAATCAACCTCAATACATTAAGCCACTCGATTTATACGATTGTCGGGTTACACAATGGTTCATCAGAGCAGCTGCTTCACCCAAAGACATGGTAATACTTATTGATACAAGTGGATCAATGAAAGGTAATTACCGTTGTTAACAATCAATATTATTAGTTTACAAATTGGTCGACATTTGAAACCAACAAAACATTTGTGCGCTCAAAAGTTATTCATATATTACTAGCAAACATATTCAATCCTGAATGATACAAATACCTCACTAGTTTCATTCAAAATTAATAAATTGTGTGTCAATTCAAGTTTTCATGATCAATCAAACGAAGACAATTCACTAAAATTTACTCGACCAATCAATATGACAATTTGAGAAACAGAGAAGCAAAAAGTTCTAAATATAAAACCATTGCAAGATCAGAAGTTGCGCACAAAATGTATTATTAAATTGAATTGACCACTAATTGCCTGCAAACTATCATGTGTTTAACTCATAAGGTGAAATTTGAGGAATGAATAGAGTGAACAAATTGAATCATTTTACTACATAAATTACATGCTACATTAATGTAATTAATCACAACTATTAGTTTAAAAAGCACAAATTGATCAGTCCAAAGCTGATCATTAACTAACAAAATAAACACGCTAATCACTTCTGCCTTCATCCTTCATCTTCTTTATTCATTAAATCTTGTCCTTTTTCTTGTTGTCAGGTCAAAGACAAGCAATTGCCAAAGAAGTGGTAGTCAATATACTGGACACTTTGACTGAGAATGATTTTATTGGAGTATTTAACTATTCCTCTCGAATTGATTCAATAGTCGACTGTTTCAAGGATTCCCTTGTTCCAGCCTCTAAACAAAATGTTCAAATGTTTCGTGAAGCAGTTCAAACACTTAAAGTCAACAATCAATCAGAACTAATGTTAGCCTTAACCAAAGCCTACAACATACTTGGTTCATCCCGTCGATCAGGTTCAGGAGCCCAATGCAACCAACTGATAATGCTAGTGACTGATGGAGTAGCCGAAGACTTACAAAAAGAGTTGACCAAAATAGACGCCGAACATCGGGTTCGAATCTTTACTTACCTTGTAGGCAAAGAGATAACTGAAATCATGCCAACTCGCAACTTGGCATGCAACAATCGAGGTCGCTTCTCCCATATTAAAGACTTTTCCGATATAAGGGAACACGTTCAACAATATGTGGCCACTCTAAGTCGTCCAATAGTGTTGCTCCAAGGAAACAAATCAATCGAAGAGCGAACAGCCATTTTCACCTCAGTCTACGCAGATCACACGGTAAGCAATGATTAATCTCAATCAATCAAATGTTTATTATTTTTCTTTAAAACATTTCCCATTATTGTCACCTTAGTTGCAGGGTTAACACAGAACAATCATGTTTCTCTTTCAATGTTCATCTAAACAATTTCCTAGTTTAACCATGAACCCCTCAAAATAATTCAATTTGCTCAGCTTATAAATTATTTATTACATTGTGTTACAAAATATTAAACTCAATTTTGGTTCAAACTCATTTTTCCTTGTATTTCCTTGTTCTGCTGTTTTCATCAAAACAACAACAAAAACTGAACCAACAAAAAATACAAGTAAAAAAACGAGTAAACCAGACTGGAAACTCAATTTAAGTTATTCATTAGCTTTTCAAGTGAATACCAAGCAAGTTGCGAATAACTCGAACACTGAATCAAAGGTACAATTTAAATAATTGATGTAGACAAATGGTTTACAATTTACAGATGATAACTATTAATAGTAACATTTTAACAGTTTTTTCACCAAATTCAACTCATTTCCTTTTCCTGGATATCCTTTCAAGGAAAACTCAAGTGTCCAAAGATCATTTGTTATCGACTTTTCAGAACCTTTACAACTTTATCACTTTGAAACATTTCGTTTAACAAGTGATTAATAACCCGAATTGAGCAAAGAAAAATGTTGTTTTTTCTCAAAATGATCAAAGTTTAGTTGAATTGACGATGCTAAACTCAATACAAAATGATGTTTCATGTCAAATGTCTATCTGTTTGGACAGAAAACTTTGAATGTATAAAATTGAGATTCTTATTGATGTTTCCATTGCTCAGATTTGGCGTTTCCCTTCATTTTCACCATCATTATGATGAACAGCATCAGCATTTCCATTGCTTGGTCAATGTTCAATGATTAAATTGAACAAAATACAAGACAGACAAACATATTAAGATTAACATTGATATATACAGTAATGATAATTGTGTATAACTTTATCTTTCACATCTTTCAGCAAAAGCATGATTGAACAGGGAATGCATAATAATGAATAAAAAGGATAAAGAGCAAGAAAGAGGAAAGAGAAGAAAATAAAAAAGGAATTATTTGAAAGGAAATAATTTGAAGATTGATTGTAGACTATTATTTGGGTTTGATTGAGTAAGATCACGGTGTCTCATCATCTTTACTCTCATAACTATCATCAGTTTCGCCAGTTCTTTCAACATTTATACACAATTCCATCTGTATTCATGGATTCATGAATGTTTCCTTGGTTCACTCAATGTTAAACTGAAACCCATAATTAGACTAAAAGTGTAACAATTGTAAAGATTGTGCATCTATTAACTTGTATCTATACTTTCTTAGTTCATCTGATGGCTGGAAATGAAAACATTGAGCATTCCTTTCATCATCTTTTTCACGCAATCTTTTTTCACTCCCAGTTAAAGGGTAAAGAGTTTGCTGAATGAAATGGTGAAACTGTACATTAACCAATTGTCATTAAATGCAAAAATATCTATTGTTTCCTTTGAAGTAGAACAAAAAAGAGGAGAAGAAGAGGAAACGGAAGTTAACCTCCAAGGGATGCAGAACACACATGGAAAGATGAATGATGAGTAGATGAGTGATGAAAGGGAAGGCAAGAAATTGTAAGATGATAAATTTAACTAAAAAGATGTTGAGAGTTTGCATGGAAAAAGAAGATGAAACAAGATTTTGTTGGTGATCATCATGAAGACAGGACAGAAAAGATTGTCTTCTCTGTTTTTAGTCAAGTATGTGAATTGCTTATTTAATGGCTCAAGAGACAGAAAGAAAAGGGAAGACACAGAAATGATGAGCAGGAGGGAGAGGAAGAGGAGAAAAAACGATCAAGATGATGTTGATGTATTAACGTTGAAAGTGGAAGAATCAGAAAAATGAATGAAAAAATGTCCCAAAACAGAAGCACATGAAAATGAATGGCTTACAAGATGAGGATAAAACTGTTGACCTAACAAGTTTACTGTCTTAGGTTGGTTTCCATTAACATTTGCGGTTTACTCAGTAAAGTAAAAATATTGATGTTTCTTTTTTTCTCAGCTTCATTGTTCGATAACTTTATTTATTGTCTATTGTACTACTTTCCTTGTATTACATAAAGTTTCTTAGTTTATCAACAATAAACAATTTCCTCGAAATGCAAAGTTAATCAACATTTTAAACACTCAAAGTTCAATCTAAATCCTCGCACTTTTTGCATTTAATTCAAAATTTCATATTTTACTAAAAGAATTCTAAAGGGGAAAATGAATAAAGCAATTTGACTTTTCAACCAAAACCGTTTTAAAATTTCTTAATGATCATTTTAGATGAAATAACTTTGGATTGATGCTAGTGTTGAACAACATCTAGATTTGAAAAAGGTCGGAAAACGAGTCGAAAATAGTTTTCTCTACGAACGTATTCTCCAATTTTATATCGAAGATTTTGTTTCAAGCGAAAAAAACTGTTAGCAATTAAACAATCTACCCTTTTGAACAATTAAAGTACAGAACTTAGTCTCAGAATATTCTAAAAAACCTTCTTTTTCTCTGAATATGCTGATACGAAACAGAGTAAATGTTTATCAAGAATATTTTTTGCCTTTCTCTGATGATATTGAATGAAATTTCTAGAACGGTTGGGAATTGTTCAGAATTATCTTTGTTCAATTAGACAGAATCTAAGAGTTACAAGAATGCTGTCTTATATTAGAAAGTTGAGTTGATGTTGGTCAAGAAAATTGTTAAAACCTTGTTTTCCAATTACTTTACTCAATAAAAATTGATTCGATTCTGATGAACATTTCAATTTACTTGAATAACATTGAAAATAGACATTTATTATCATTTAAGTTGGCATAAAAGTAAACTTTTTTGTTCAATTTGATTGATATGTTCAAGTTTCTTGCTCTTGGATCAACATTGAATCATCTCTTTACTCGATCCATATTGACATCTCAATGATACTTTAACTCTACAGTTTGATTAACGAAGAGGTTAGAAGTTTATTGATACCACTTTCCTTTATTATTTTTAATGCCTTTACTTATCGTCCAATGTTAATCTTAATACGATTCCAAAGACTATCGAGTTTTCCTTTTTTCTCCTTCTGATGACTTTCCAGATTAACATGATGATATTATTATAAACACTTATCTATTTACATTATACAAGAAATCATTCAGTTTAGGCCGATGAACTTCACCATTAAACGCTATCCATTCCATCAAGTAGGTCATTCAACGAGATTTGGACAAAAACTTCAATGAATGTTGTTAATTAGCTATCAATTGGCATTCAGTTTAACTTTCAATTTCGAAGTTTTTTCTCTTGAATTAGCTTCAGATGAAATATTCTGATCAAAAGACCAGCTTAAAGTGTCTTTTCAATTCTGTAATCTGTTATTACAAATGCAAATTTCAACTCAAGGTTTGAATCGCTTAAAGTAAAGTTAAAGTGATTGCAAAAGTTTTGAAACATTTGTGAAAATAAGGTGAATATAGCATTCGTCGGTAACGAAAGTTTGATGACATTTGAAAATCTCATGAAAATGAAACTAAAAATTGAAAGATATTGGAGTTCAAGTTTGTATGACATTTGCAGAAATGTTTCATTTGAATTTTTCGTCTGAAGAATCTCAAATCTTAAAAGATTCTCGTAAATTGTGATGTTAAGATCAAAATTTTTCATCAAAACGAGTTAAATTTCAAGGTTCAAAACTGTAATTTGGAAATCAATAGTCGAGGTGAAAAACGAAAGGAAAGAAGAAAAATGTATGAAATTGAATTGATTGATAAATGGATGTGAAAAAAATGATAAAAAGTTGTTATTATTGTGTAGCAAAGTGTGTGTTTCAATGTGATTGGATAAACTTTTGATTAATACAATATTGCTGCTGATTCCTTAACATCAATCCATTGAAACACCGAGGCCTACCTTTTGATCTTGAAAATTCATCTCAAACTCAACCACTGGGATGATGAAAAGTTAAACCTTCAACACTGAAAATTACTCAATTTTCTTCTTCTTTCATTTTCTTCATCTTTTTCATCCTCTTTTCATCCTCTCTTCCTTCAAATGTTTGTGTCCAGTGAAAAGCTGATAAAATCCTCCGTATTTGGTTTCCCTGTTTTAGACTTTTGTTGTGGATTCTTTTTTCTCTTCTTTATCTTAATTCATCAATATTACCAAACTTTTCATCAGTTTAACAAATGATCAACTCCAAGCTAAACATGTTTACACCCGATTGTTGTTCACTTGATAAATTACTGAAACAACAGAACTGAACATTCTGTACTTCATCAATTTCCTTCAACTAAACTTAAACCTTTCAATTTAACGCTAAACGTTGTAAGCAAACAGTTTACAAAAATCATCAATATTTAGTTTTAAAAGTTAAACATTAAAACAATGTTCCCTTGAATCAGTTTATAACAAAGCCTGGAGACAAAAAGTTTTTGCAAATTGTCTTTATTTACTTATACCAACAAATAAGATGAAAAAAGATACATTTTTGTACTTTTTTCAAGTTGTTTTGTCTTTATTCATTCATTAATTGGAATGCTTCTTTACTCAGGAAATTGATTTAGCTCCATGGATCTGGGATGCTTTGGAACGAACCAACATTCGAGAAGCTTATCAACGTCGATTGAACCGATTACAGGAAGCTCGAGGTGAGGATGGAAACAACGTTTATCCCATTGATTCACCGGAAGAGAAAGACTATGAAGATGATTTGGAGAAGAAGATAGCAACTGAATATGATACTGTGCCTTTGAGGCAAACCCGTGAGACTGAAAAAGGTGATGAGCCGAGTAATGGGAACAAGGATGAAACAAAAACAGGTGAAACTGGATCAACTCAAATGGAGGGTTCGACTGAATCTGGTACAAATAATGGGCCACCTTATAGTGAGGAAGGTTCAGGGAAGAAAGAAAAATTCAAGCCTCGGGTAAATTTCACCTTATCAAGTCAAATTTCATCATTTCTATTTACTTCACATTTTTCTTCTTCTTTTCTCTCTGTTATTTATTCTTCGCTCCCCTGTAATAACTCTTATTCCGATTCTCATCTTTTCCTCAACCCTTATCATCTTGTTTCTACTTTTACCATTTTCTCATCTTCTTTTGTTCATTTTCTCTCTCCATTCCTTCAGCCTCCTTTTGATCTCATGACAACAATTGCAATTCCAGTCTTGAATCGCAGAAACTCAACGGTAAGTCTCAATGGACTTTACAGCAATCGTATCAACAACAACAGTAGCAACAAACCCAACTTGAAAACTAACGATAAAATTTGAGCCACTTTTCAGTAAAAGAAGTGAATAGAGAAAAGAAAAGAAAATTCAAGGATATTTATCCTTTTTCCATCTTCTTTCTTTTCTCTTCCCTGAAAAGATTTCATTTCTTGAAATGCATTGAAATCTCGATATACAAATGCAATCGACTCTCAATGGTTCAGCTATTCTAGTCTTTAATTTACAAAGAAAATAATAAAAGAAAGAAGAAAAAGCAAAAAAGAAAATAAAATCGAAATAAAAAACAAGATTTCCTCATTTTACCGGATATTATAGCCTTAAGTTGTCAATAACTGATATTATTATCGTCATCATTTTCATGATTCCAAGAAATTTGTTCCCTGACAATCAATGAAACCGCAAAAAGTGGGTTTATAATAGGTTAAATTGAAATTTAATTTAGTCTAAACGAGATAATCAAATGAATTCCAACAAATGAATTTCATATTCAATTTCCACTCAACATAATCAATCATTAGTTGTTCATCAATTTTTACATTAATATTTGATTTAAAGTCTAGAAGCTGAATAATCTTTCATTCTAGTTGGATAACTTCAACTATTCCATTTTAATATTGAACTTTGATTTCATTAATCAACTTTAATCATGGATGAGACAGCATTCAGTGTCTTCGCCATCATGTCTTCATGGTGATGATAAATGGTGAAATGTAATATTTGATTGTTATCATTATTGTTTCATAGATAATAGTTGATCAATCTGGAAACCTTTTAACTTGAGGTAAACAATCAAAAGATTAATCGAGACTCAATGGTAAACTCTGTCATCTAAAATGGAATGAAATATGATCTTATTTACCACTTTTACTGTTCTTCGTTAACCGGAAGAAGCTTCTTACCTTCCGGTCAGTAGATGATCAAAATTTTATCCCTTTTCATCGAAATATTGTAAAACTGATTTCGAGTCAATCAACAGCGAAACTAGTTTCTACTCAAGAAACGATGATATTCGAGTCATTTGTCCACTCCAGTCAATATTTAGCTTCACTCTTGCAGAATATTCAAATCAATCCCAAGAATAATAATTATCAAGTTCTCATTATAAATGACTTGGATCAGAACTCAGTTGAAGAAGCAAAAAGATTTTAAGAAAATCTCAGAAAGAATTGTTGAGCAAAATTAGAACTGATTGCATTGATTTAATGAAAGAACTGAATCAGCCTCACGCCAATCTTGGGAAACCTTTTGCATTTCAACAAAAAATATTGAACTATTTTCGTTTGAATACAAGCATTTTGAAAGTTAAAATGGTTTTGCTTCTGATCTCATTTCATGGCCATTTGGCTGGTTCAGGGTCAAGCCTTTTGAATCTTAGCCAATTTCGAAGTTTATTTTGTTACATTGAAGCTCTTTTTGCATTGAACTTTTATCGAGTCTGATGAATAAAATTGCAATTCTTTTGTCGATTGCAGTTGATTTGATTCGAGTAAACATTTATTTAGGAAACTTTTAAAAGGCGCATAAAGCGTACTTTAAGGAAAGAAGGAAAAGATATTGAATATTATTGAATATTAAGTTGAAGTTGACACTTGTTTTAGTCCTCTTAAATATGATAGTAGTTGTTACTTTACTTTGTTAACTTGCTGTTCATCTGATCTCTTGTTGTTATCATTATTATTGAATCTAGTTCAGTTGGAGTAAAAATTGTAAGAAATGAAAATGTTGAACGAAAAATAGACAAAGATGAAGATGGAAAAAGCAGTGAAACTAAACAATTGAGAGAAACAGAAAAATATGAAAGAAAAGAAGAAAATGATTGTATTAATAATAATGGTAACAGTTTTGTTTGAATTTCAACTTCTAATATCATTTAGACTTTCCCTTCTTTTCAACTATTATCATCATTTTCATTTCAGTCTCAGCATCATCTTTTCTTCTTCTTTTTCTTTGTCATATTAATCATTGGCATGAATTATTAGCTCAAAATTTGTCTCCAAATTCAGAGTCAAGAATATCTCATAAATCGTTCAATGTGAAAGGGTTAAACATGTTAACATGAAATGTCTTGCACAAGACTCAATGCTCTAGTAAACTGTAACTTTCACTCATCCATTAAGCTTCAAACATAACAATGTTAAAGCGTTTTTGTCTTTTATCAAAATCCATATTAACTTTTGGCGTCATCTTTGAGTCGATTTTTTGTTCTAAAAACTCGAAGCATTTTTCCATCGAAAAATGATTCTTTTGAACCATTGAAGTCGAAAAAGAAATTGAAATAAAATGAGAAATCTTTCGCTTCTCTTTGATTTTTTTAAAGCTTTTAATTTAACTAACATTTTCTTTAACTTTCCCATTATCTTGATTAGCTTTTAGGTGTTGCTGGAGTTGATATACCAATAACTGAAATGATAAAACTGATTCCAAGTTATAAGGTGAGTTTCAAACGCTTTTCAGTTTGATCAATGAAACAATTATTTCATGTTATTCGATATTCAGATTGGTGTCAATGGATATTCATTTAGCATAAACAATAATGGCTTTGTACTTTATCATCCAGACCTTCGAACTCTGGTAAGTGGAGAAACTTTTCTTTCCCAATTGCAACTGTTTCTCAACCTTTCTGAATATTACTTTAACTTATACAACTTTCATCACATTTAAACAAGTAAAAATTCATATCATGGTATAACCCCTGTTGAGAGATTGAGATAGGAATAAAAATTGAATCAAAAGAAGGAAAAGCCTTTTGTTTTTGCTCTCTTTTCTCCACTTTTTCCTGGTAAAGAGGTTCACAAGCAAAAAAGAAGTGTATTTCAACTCATAAATCCATCACAACTCCCAGTCAATCCAAGTTGTAATATCTATTCAATTCAAGTTCAACTTGCAAATCTATGAACCAGATAATCTGAGAAAGTAAGCCAAGAATGAAAATATGTTTAAATATTAGGAGAAGCAAAATTTGCAACAAAAAAAGTAATAAATACATTCAACTCAACTTCACTAAACTGTTCAATATTCATTTCATGATGAAACACAAACAGCTTTACTTCACCGTCAATTATGCATTTCCCTTGATTTAATAAGTTTAAATATTTACCATTTTCCCTCAAAACTTGGTCACATGAAACAGAATTTCTCTTGTCACCAATTTTCTGAAACTTTTCAAGATTGATTTATATACTTTAACATTCCCTGTTATGACACTGTGGATAAAGGGAAATGTTTATCTCAATGTTTTCCTTCAAACTTTGAATTCTCATTTCTTTCATATCAATGCTAGAAATTGTAATAACAATAATCTTTTTACATTTCTCAACATTCAGCTTCATGGAATGGTTCATGTTTAGCAGAAAATTTTACAACCTTTTATGTGCCATGAAAATGATTGCTTGTTTAGATATCAGAGCGAACAAGAAAAGTGAAGAAAAAGTTAACCTTTAAAGTTTATCATTACAGCTTTTGGATTTCAATTAGATTTGAATTCATTACTTTCTGTGAACAACAGAGAAGAAGAAAAATTGAAAAATAAATTGAAATGAAGAAAAGAAAAGAAAATTTTCTTGATAAACTTTTTTCTTCAGGAAAGACTTTTCTTGTTCCTTTGCATAGTAATCATTGAATGAAACATAAATTGATATTCTTTTGAAATTGCAATACTTTTTCAGTAAAAATCTGATTCTGTTAATTGATGAAATTGAATGAAAAACAATCTTGTTTCTTAATCTGGTAATGCAGTTTGAAACATTTCTTCTGGTCATCATCATAATCATGTTCATTTCATGTTTAAAGATCATTTTCACGTAACTTCACTTTTTTCCGTTCCAAAATCTTGTTCATCTTTACTCAGGAAATTAGATGTTCACTTAACTCGTTTAGCCATCATGATAATCATCAGAAGATGATTATTATCTCACAAAATCAGAAAGAATCACAAGAGAAATGTTTAGCATTGTGTTCGTTCCAACACTTTTCAACCGATATGTTTCATCCAGAACATGATTCCCATTGAAATCAAGTTATTAGTAAATTGTTTCAGTGCTTTTCCAGTGTCTCAAATGAAACAATAAAAAATGTTTAAAAGTTAATTGCTGGTTCAAATCAAACTCAAAATGATCAATGAGTTTAAGTTGAGTGAAAAAATCAAATTAAATCGTTTATCATTTGTTCGTTTTCATCGAAAACCTTATTTCTTGTTAATTACCATGTAAAGTTAACCAGTTTCAGTAGTTGAACAATTTGTTGAAAAGTTAATAATAGTGTTTGGAAAAGAGTTAATCAGTCATTCAATTAACGTTAATTATCCTTTTCTTAATTTATATCATTAATTTCGTCTTCGAAATTGATTTCATTTTCATTTTTAAAATTTGCTTTTCTCTTGGTACTTTTATACGCAATTCAATCAATCATTCAGCGTCGATTGATTAATCAAGTTTGATCGAAGGTTTACTCAAACAATTCGTTCTATTTGCATCGAATTTTTCGAGTTTGGATAATTCAATTATAAATTCTTGAAGGAAAAGTTAGTTTCAAGAAGCAAATCTCATTATTATGTGTTAAGTTGTTAATTTATCTCTTCAATGTTCATCATGAAACGTTGAAATTAAAAAATACTTACAATTATAACTAAAACACTGCAAGAGTTGAATGGATTTCATGAAACCCAACTTTTAAAGTTTTCAAAGTTTTATTAAGTTTGTATTCGAATTGCTAGAGATCTTTGGCAGAAAAAAGTTGGTTGAAAATGAATGAATTTCGAGTTTAAAAGATGAAAAGTTGTAAATTTCAGTTTCGAAAAGTGAAGTTATTTCGAAGAACAAATTTTACGATTAATTTCTCATTTCGATTATCTTTTCAGTTTCAAAATCTTCTCAAACCATATTACAGTTCAGTTGATATTCTGGAGATTGAACTTGGTGATAATAAAAAGGAAGCTCGGGTAAATATTCAGTTTTATTGTTTTTATTGAAGCAAATCATTGCCTTAGGTTCTGTAATTGGCTAATCAAATGTTCATCTCTTTATTTCAACAGCAATTCAGTCCTGATTTGGTTGAGATGCGTAAAAGCATGATTTACCGTAAAAATGATTGTCGTACAATTAAAACTAAACTGCACATCGATTCAATGGTAAGTAAATGAAAAATGAAATTTTCTGTTAAACTTGCATTCTTCTGCATTTGATACTTTTTAACCTTATTCAACCTCAAAAACAGCAAAATGTTTGAGTAATTGAATGAAAATGAAGTACTTTATTCTGCATTATTTATCCGTTTCACTGAATTATATTTAGATGTATTGGATTTGCTTGAGTTGGTAAAACAAAGAAAATTTTTCTTCTTCTTTTACCTTCTTTGGTTAAAGTTTAACTTGAACAGTCTCTGGTGAGCTCTGTTTACTTCATAATAATAAACAGATTGGGAATGCTTTTTGCTTTCAATTGATTTACGAAATATGCAGAATGACGAATGGAATGTGAACATCTGTAATTTGAATTAGTACCAGTTGTGGTGCACCTAATTGCGATCGAATTTTTAAAACTTTAAAATGTTCGTACTTACTGCATAGACTGAATAAACTTTTGTAGAGCGGTGAGTTGGGTTGAGCGGCGAGTTTAAAAGCCAAGGATTTTATTCGACTTATTTCTTACCAAGTCGAGTCGCTCACTTTGTTCGTTGCATTTGTGACGTAACTTTAAGTCTTCTTTATTGTTGTTGTTTGAACATTTCCCTTCAATATGCTTGTCATCTTAAGATGCATTAAAAGTTATTATAGTAAGTTCATATCGACATTTGTCGATGGAGATTGGAATTGAATTGTACAAAATTAACTTCAAAGGACAAAAAATCAACAAAATAACAAGATTTATTTGGATAACATTTTGTCTGGTAGTTTAAGTACTTTGGGATTGAATAGCAGAACATTCAGCAAATCTATTAGATTTTAGCGTTTAGTTTATTATCGAGTTTGATCATTGTTTTGATCACAGAATTTATAGTTTATAGTTCGCTGATTATTTACTTATTTCCTTGTCTAAATTAAGAATCCATCAGAATGCAAATGTTTTATATTGTCCAAGTCCAATGACAAAGATTTTAATTTACTTTAGACAGAAAAAGTATTTGGTAAACTTGGATTGAGAAAACTGCAAATTCTGTGTAATCATGAACAAAACTCATGATCAAATTGAATGCTAGAACTAAATAAATTGTCTGTAAAAACTGTGATTAATTTGAAGGTTTCAATTGATTTGAGCATTTCTCGAGGTTGATATTTATTCAAGTTGATTGAGTTTTATTTTCATCTGATTGAAGCTTTGATTAGTCAGATTTATTTACGTAAAAAGTTTTGATTCTATAGCATTTCATCGTAAATCAGGTTCATTTTATTTCAATAAAAATTTCATTTCAAAAAGGTAAAAGTTTGAACATTTTATTGAAAATATTTGAAATCAATCAGAGACAATTTACTCGAAATTGAAATGAAAGTTATCAATTGAAAAGTTTATTATTTTGAGGTTGAATGTTTCCCAATTGGTTTCACTTAGAAGAGGAATTAATAGAAAAATTGAACTTTTTTTGCTTTTCATCTGCAATCCATTCTAATAAGATTAGATGAAAAAATGAGATCTCAAGAGTTATTAATGATTGTTGCCTGTAATTGTCACCCTGAGTAAGTTTTGTAAGAAATTATTTTCCAACCTTCTTTAATAAATCGTTGAATGGGTTCTCCATTTGAACAGGCGAAAGGCTAAACTTGTACAAGTGACTTTCGATCAATTACCTGAATCAATTGGATTCAGATTCAGATGAACATGATTTTCTTCTCCATTCTTTTCCTCATCGATTTCGCATGCATTTGTAAATAGTTGTAATATATTTATACATCTGAACGAGAAGAAAAATATCCATCACCAACATTCGGTTCTTTTAATGGTTTCCAAAAGATTACTCACAGATCTTTTCATGTTGTTGATGATGTTGATTGTTATGATGATGATGATGCTGCTAGTTATTATTATTATTATATCATCATCACAATCATTGTGACAAGAAGAGAAGAAAAGAGCATCGCACTGATGGCAATCGTAATCATGGTTATTCATGGAGATGAAATGAATTACTTTTCCTTTCAATTGTCAACTTTGCACATTAAATTGATACTTTTCAACATTTCAATGAAAAATGTGATCGAAAAGCGCCTTTTTATCTCTAGATAAATGATGTTCAAAGTGAAAATTGGTTAGCAAATTCAGTTGAAAGGCAAAGAATTAGATTGAACAAGGTTAATCAAATCGATTGAAACTTTTTTTTCCTTTAAATTGTTTTCCATCAATTCATTTAAACGGATCAAATTTAACACGTAACAGTTAATGATGTTAACCTTTTTTCTTGTTTTCTTTTCATTTTACCCTGAAAAATCAACTCTCATGAGCCAGGTTCAATTACATGATTATACTGAGCCTTAATGATTCTCTAAAGATGAATCATTAACACATTGATTCACCATTTGATCAGATAATTATGTATTTCATTGTTGATATAACTTTCATTTCAACTGATTTCATTTACCAGCTTAATGTTGCTATTTGTATCAAGTTAATTGTTTGCTTTCTGTTCAATATCTTTGAGCTTTTAAAGCTAAAAATACTTTCATTTTTGACAATAACATTGATTGAAACAATTGAGTTTTCATGTTTTTGCACCTCAATTTTTGCTCTTTTTTGCTGCTTCTTTTCTTGTTCCATCTTTAACCAAGTTTACAATTAATGTTCAGCTGACAATGATTATAATTATGCTAATTAATGGTAAGAGAAGAGTTGGAATGAAAATGAGATTAGTTTTAATACATTGACAATTACCCAAAGTAAGTTGATACTCTTTCCTTGGATGCACCAATTAACATAATTTATTGTTAGCTCATCATCATCAGTCTATTGTTGCTGCTAATTAATCTTAATTTTATGTCTTAGTCTCTTTGGAATGATTAATCAATAATTGTAATGATTACAGTTGAATGGGAAAACGCAGCTTAAATGACAATTTTATCCTCACTTAAAAGATGTTTTATTAACATACAATGGAAATACAAAAAATGAATCTTGTCCATTTGACGACATTTTATTCACTTACCTTTATCTTGGATTAAATGTTATTTGGTTAATAGTCTTTCAGTCATTGTTTAACATGCAAATCGACAATTTATCAAAGCAGATTAACCAAATAGTCAATCATTAATCAAACATATACACAGCATACACTTTCAAATGTTTGCGTTTCAACATTGAAATGGCTTGAATAGACATTAGTTTAACTTGACCAACAAGCCCAATCAATTGTCAAATTGGTCCATTATGTTTATAATAACAAACAGATGAGTACAAACCTTTCCAATTACAGTGTAAAATGATCAAACTTTGTCCCATTCCTTTTGGTACTGTCAAATTGAACGACAATTAACTCCAGTTGAGTTGATGATTATCATTGAAAGGCTAAAATAATAACTATTATCATCAGTCATTGGATCTTTTTCTGGTTCCTTTCATCTGGTCATCTGATATAACATTAACCTAACTACATCACCAACAGCACGAATAATAACAATAATAATAACATGATATATTGTAAGTGTACCACAAATTATATGTACACAAATTCATTGACAATATAAGACAATTTGATGGCAGTTATTCACATTTCAAATGATGGGAAATTTGAGAAACTGCAAGTTCCACCATTATTATTATCTCCAACAATTATTTGTCACCTAAATGAATATTCAGAAATTAATACACCAATAAACAGATAAATCAGTTTATAAATCGCTTTCATCAACAAACTCATAAACAGTAATCAAAGATTTTTGCTTCTCACCGTCGCCATCTTACGAAAGAAAGGATTAATTAAAAAAGATATTAAATCCCGCTCTTTCAAGGATTGATCTTAAAATATCTGTAAATCTTTAAACATGGTGCTCAAACTAAGCTCTTAACATGATTAATCAACCACATTATACTGTTTGAATTGGTTTCTGATTAACAGTTAAACAGTTAATAAATCATCGTCTGATCGTATCTGCAATGTGATTTACCGTGAAGGTTGCTTGTTACAAATCTTTGGTTTTCATTGAAAGGTTGGTTTTTTGCTTTGTCAGCATTCATCTATTGCATCTTTACAATTCATAACAAAAGACGGAGTAGAGGGAAAATTGTCTAATGTCCACTTAATTGTCAACTGCCGTTAATTCATGCTTGGATTTATCCGTTTTTTGCCTGTGATGGACCCTTTCTGATACATTTGAGCCTTTTTTTGGAAATTTAAAAGATTTGAGAAGCAGGTGTTGTTGAATATTCTTGATTAATTTGGTTAAAATATTGGCTTATTAAGGTCACATGTGGATTTCAGCCATCAATTTTCTCCAATCTTTGCCTGATGTTAAAAGGATTTTGACCAATAAACTTTGTTCGCTGGATAATCAAAGTTTTTTGTCAAATAACTTACCAATGGTGTGTTTAATGGGCAAAAATGAATTGACTGGAATTACATTGAAGATGGAGTAAATGGTTTGGTGAAACAATGTTGTTTCAATAAATCGTTTCTCCGACAAATACCTTATACCACGAATGAAATAAATGATGATTATGATGGTGATTATTATTACTTCTGTTATGATGGTGATGATGATGACAAGAAAGGTGATAAATATAATAGAAAACTAATGTTACTAAAAGATATTTCATTCAATGGATAACTGAAATTGTACTGCACATTGAATTTCATTATTTCTCACCTTTTCTGTTTCTCTCTATTGGTCTATCCTGATTACGATGGTTAACTCACAAATAATCAATCTGATTATTGTTTGATCTGTTTTACAATTGAATAACCGGATTAACTGATTGTTATTGAAGCTCAAACATCTCTAACCACGTTCAACGTTAACATTTCCCAACATCAACAACAATAACAAAGCAATAGAGTTTAATCTTTGATGTGGGCTGATAAAAAGTAACATTGACTTTTACCTTGTTGACATGGCATAATATCATTATCAGTTCATGACTTTGTCTATCATCTCTTGTATGGATTTCAATGAATTCATCTCTTTTATCAATCTCTGAAGGAATTACACCAAAACTTGTGATTCACTCACACTTTTGCCTAACCATATATGAGACTTGCAACTGGCAAAACTATCCATAATTAATGAGGAATGATGGAATGGAATTATTCTTAATATTTACAACAGTAATTATTGTTATTACCCTTCAATGTCAATCATAATATTACTTTGGATTTTGGCTGTTACTCAATGATAACAACAATGAATTTCTGTATAATCGTACGGCTAGTTATATTAAGGTTTGTAGATTTTGAAGCAAAAAAATATTTTCTGACAGGAAATTATTGAGCCTTTAATGCTACCAAATAATTCATTTAAACATAAACACGTAATCTACATGATGATACATGATGATCGACTTTTGAAATTTGCTTCAAATATATTCAATCTTACAATATTAATCATTTTACTTTTTACTTTCTCTTTTTTTTCTTTCATGCTATTATTAGATTTCAAATATTTGCTTATTATTTTGACATTTGGATGACATTTTTGTTTTTTTCAATATTATTTCCATTTCTTGGTTTCCTCTATTTTCTTGGGCTCATCCTCATGTCGTTTTGACTTCCAACTCAACAAAAGATTAAACAAGATTACTTTTGAAAAGGCCCGAGACCATATCAATAACATTTCAATTTTTACCCAACAACATTCTGATATGTACAATTTCACATGAAATTACATGGCTCACTTCAAACCTCAATGCTTATCATGTGTGTGTGTATACCGAGAAACATTTTGTTGATGGTAAACAAAACTATTAAAAAAGGCTTGCGGACAATCAAAACAAAGACTGTCAAAGTGGATAAACATTGGTCATCCAGCGATATAAAGAAATTAACCTTCCTGTCCGTTAACTTTACCATCTAATATCATCATTGTTTATTTATTTAATTTGATTTTCCATTTTTATATCAACAAGACCCAATGATTGTATTTCAACTTGAAATGCTCAACTTTTCCAATATAAATGGTCTTATTTGTCTGTCTACTTCACAATTATAGACAATGATCAAAAATATCAATCGCTACTGAATACAATCTGCTGAGAAAGTTATTCTTATTTTATTGTTTATTCTGGTGAATCTATCTAAACTTTAAGTTTTGAAAATTAAGTTAATAATTTATAATTAGCGGCAAAATATCAGCTATTGATACTTAATGGATCCAAGTAGTATATGTATCTCTATTTGGATTGAGATACGATAAAAGTACAATGATTCAACTTTAACAGTTAACATTGTCGCATTTTAATTTAATTTTATCCAAGGTGTATTATTTCATTTTTCATATCTATCAACTTCTGATTTCATCCTTGTTGAACGTTTATATTCACAATTTCATGCTATTAATCTATTAATCTTCATCAATCAGCAATCTTGACTTGCTCTTATTAAACCTTTTCCCTCTTTTTTCTCGTCTGCCTTGTCTCAGCAAATCAGTTCAATCGTATACAATGGATATAAGTTATATAATATTATTATCGCTATCATCATCATTAACTGAAAAACAACCAATGTTCAGTCTCAATGTTGAATTGGTGGACAAGTTTTCTTTTGTAGTGATCAATCGTTGATAACTTCAATTTTAATGGGTTCCTCTTCGTGTGTTAGTCTTCTTAAAAGATTGTCTCTGTGTTGTTATATGTGACCATAATATTACAAATAGTAATACAAACAAAAATCGATTCACTAAGGTCTAAAATTTAAAATCGATGTTAATTTTTTTGAAGCTTTACTTCCAGTTAAAATACTCTCGACATTTTTATGGAAATGTCATTGTTCCATTTCATTATTTGACTTTACTTTTTCCCCCCATTTTTGTCTTGCTTACAGAATCGAGGTTTGACAAGATTAAACAAATATTGTTGGACTGCTATTGATGATACACCATTTATTATGGCCATTGCACTTCCTGAAACTTATGGTTTAAGTACAATCAAGGGTCAAATCGACGCCACAAGTTCCCCTGATTTTAACCAATATTTCGCAGCAAATGATTGGTATGTTCATCCAGACTGGGTATATTGCTACGTAAACCCTCGAAATCGTGGTGATCCGGCAAATAAATCAATCAATCCTGCATCTATGATAAAAATGTTTCTCAATCGGTGGAGAGATGAAGGTGAAAAAGCAATT
The DNA here is from genome assembly GCF_039701765.1 of Tetranychus urticae. Classification (NCBI taxonomy): domain Eukaryota; kingdom Metazoa; phylum Arthropoda; class Arachnida; order Trombidiformes; family Tetranychidae; genus Tetranychus; species Tetranychus urticae. Next base: position 516,729 of record NC_142959.1, read on the forward strand.
GATTGGATTGGGTCGCTGGAAACAAATGCGGGTGGAATCGCTTCAACTAAACCATTTTTCTGTAAGAAATCTTCAAATGACTACTTGACATCATTAAAGTGGTTGATGCTGAAGTCGTTACAGGCTTTTATGGTCATCATACCACCATCATCATGTAAATAATTTGCAATGTTATTAAAATAATTTTTTTCAATTTAGGTGATCGTGAGCTAATTGAAAGACTGATCTACGATGCTAAATTCACGAAAATCAACTTTGATCAATGTAAATCGAATATTACAAGGTAAGTTGAAGCGACAATTTTATTTTGTAATATTTGTTTAAAACAGTTAAAGTAAATGAGTTGCAAAGATATTGAATGAGATACTTTGTTTTTGTTTGTTCACGAGAAAAAATTCCAACTGACAATGAAAAAGATATTCTAGCGGTCATCTTCTGATTATACAGCATCCATTAGTGAGGAAATGTACTTCATTTTTTCAATGTCTCTGTGTAGAAAGGTATATGATAATAAAACTTCATTGCAATTTCATTAATTAACTGTATCAATTAAGAAAACTCATGAAATCAATGATAATTTAGACTCATAATTTAAAATTGCATACAATTATTAACAATTTTATAATTTCATTTTGATTTATCTTTATTTTTCCCAGAAAACCTGATCTCAAATTCATCATGAAACTTTTGTCGACTCGCTCTGGTCTAACTCGAGTTAAATTGTACCCAAATGATGACCCCTTGTCTTTATCAAACTTACCAGATAATTTTATTCCAGATCGTTCAATTGATGAGCAATTTTACCAGAGATCAGTTGAATTTGCAACTCGGTACAAGGAATCTTCATTATTATTTTCAGTTCCCTTCGACCTTGTTTCAACCGGTAAACATATTAAAGATGTTTATATTTCCGTCTCAAAAGCAATTTTCTTGGCCTCTAAGAATTCAAAAGTTACTGATGTTCCGGTTGGTTCAATATTGGGTCGAATACCTTATAAACCTTTTGCTGAAGCCTTTCTACGATCCTCTTCAATTTGTACCGGAGACAACTGTCTCATTAATTGTGATTCCAGTGAAATTGATTGCCTTCTATTGGATAACAATGGATATATTATCACCTCTGATCGAGATTGGCAAGATCCCGATGGCCTTGTTCACTATACAGGACTTTTTTATGGACAATTAGACAATGATTTGTTTACCGATTTAATCGACATTGGTCTATACACTAAAATACGCATTTATGATTATCAAGCCATTTGTATTTCTGAAGGCGAACGTCGAAGTGCAGCTTCATCAATATGGTCTACCTTAGATCGGATCAAGCAACTTATCACCTGGATAATTGGCCAGTTTGTATTTAGCATGATTAAACTGTTTATAACGATTGATTGGACAAACCATTATTCACACGTTTTTGCTGATTACTTTTTACCCTCTGATTATGATACAAGTTACCTGCAGAGGCAAGCACGTCTCGATTACTTCAACAATTCCGCTGGTAATTTGATTGCTCCTGCAAGAACAACATTTTATCCGTGTGATAAGTTTTATTATCTTTATGAAGCTCAAAATTTGAAGAAATTTTCAGATCCAACTTCCCGTACTTATACATTAGAGGATGGATGTGAACAGTGAGTACTATTGAATGCAGTCCATCAATTCAATCTTTTAAAAACTTTCTTTTCGTTTTCTCATTTTATTTGTATAGAAATTATGTCGTCCAATGGATTCCACAGACAAATTTGATTCTCCTCGTTTCTCACAATCAGTGTCCATCATCGCCTAAAAGACAATCAATTATCCGTAAAGAGGTTAATTATGAATCCAAAAATCCATGTGAAAAATTTAACAATCGACGCAAATTTGAACGAAAACGCCCTGAATCTTGTTTTGACTTCCACAAAAAGGTAAATAATCAACACACTTCACAGACATATGTTCAGGATGAAGCTAATTTTTAGTTGAAATATTCCAAGTATGAGTTTTATTCAAACACATTTTTGATTTTAGATGTGTCATCTATTAAGGAGATGGCGATCATTTTCAAAAAGCAATTCTCTTCCAACTATTGCTGACATTTATATGAAGTTATTCATTGTATTGTCAAATATCGATACAATATGTCAATAATGAGTCTCAATCAAACTTGAATTCATATTTGTTACTAACGATGTAAGTGAATTTAAAGTATCTAATCAAATAAAATGGCGCTGAATAAAACTCAGAGGTTGGAATGCTTCTAAAATGATTGAAAAATCAAGCCGAAACCTAGTTATATTAAGGAAATCTGTATCCTAAATGGTTTAAGTGCTATTCAATAGATGAGCTGAACAATAACTGCTCTGTATTCAAAACTTCAAGTTACCATAAATCTTTTTTGCACAGTTTTTAATTTTAATATTTAAATTTTTCTTTTCATTTATCTAGGAATTCAACATTTCTAAACATGACTGTGGTCGAGGAAGCCACCTTGGATCTTTAGGAATAATTGCCTTAATTTCTTGGTGCATTTTAGTCAATAATCTCATCACTTTGTTAACAAATAGCTAATAAAAAAATTTCATTAATTTTTTTTAATTTAAAGCCAAAGCAATAAAATGAACGTAAAGTGATCAAGATTCAAAGTTTAATTATATTAATATATGAGTTATTTTATTGATTATCAATTGATGTTTCAGCTTTACCTTTTCAAAATTCATTTATTAATCGTAATGTCTTAAAGCTCTCAATCAGAGATTTTTACATTTGATATTGTAATTAGATTAATCATACCTTCACTCGCTCTAAAAATCATCAAATTTGTTTTCGAAGCAGAATGATATACTCGAACTCATTTCCCCGTAATAATTTTTCATATTTTTTTCTAAATTCATGTAAACTCAATTTTGTGCAAAGTGGCAAGGCTTTTTATAACAACTTACAAGGGAGGGGACCCACCTGGTTCGATTTGATTCGGTAAATTTCAGGATGAATCGATGGAAAAGAGTTAAAAAAGATGTTTGGTGACCTGCAAATTTTCGCTTCAATTTTTATTCAAATTTTAAGTTCAATTAGACCTATTGTTATGAACTGAAACTATGAAAAATTGCCATTCTCAAGTTGAGACTAACATTCATTTTGTTTAGTTTGTTGTGGAATGTCTTTGTTTTTGTCATTTTCAATTCATTACAATAGGTCTGATTAGACTTAAAATTGGAATTAAAATTGAAGCGAAAATTTGCAGGTCCTAACACTTCACCAAACATCTTTTTTAACTCTTTTCCATCGATTCATCATGAAATTTACCAAATCAAATCGTACCAGGTGGGTCCCCTCCCTTGTTAGACGACCACTAAGCAACTCATACCTCGACCAAAACACGGCTTTTTGCTTGTCTATAAATCGGTCAACCAGAGCTTTGATAAAAGCTTTTATTTAAGACAACACATTCAAGTACTGATTAGCTGATAAATTGTGTGGAAATAGCAACAGCATTTTTAGTTTTCGTAAAGTATTTAAGCTATTCATCATTTGAAAGTACATTTAATAACTATCGTTACCCCATGTATTGTGCTAGAAATTGATGTTAAATAATAAAAAATACAGCAATATTCATTAATGTTGGTCAATAAAAGCTAAGTCGAGTCTTGTACAGTATTTTAGCGCTTAACTGAAGATCCGGACATTGAATTTAAAAATTTGCATTGACTGAATTACTCTTTGCTGAATAAACTTACCTAAATAAATAGATAGGTTAGTCATAAATCAAGCAACAAAACAAATCAGTTTAAATATCTTTAAAAACAATCCTCATGAATTTGATGATTGAAATGATAATGAGTAACAATTTTTCTAGAGAAATGTAGATTAAATAACTAATTAAGAGATTAAAAAGGATGATCAGTGCGTAATTCCTAATGAGAAACTGGAAAAACCTTTTTAATCATGTCATTCAATTCTCAAGTTCATAGCTAATGCTTAGATGATTTTTGAACGAAAACCAAAACAAGACAACAATATTTTAATATATCGGTTGTCCAGGAAATAATGAGGCTAGACGCCTCTGTATAATTAAGCGATTTGACGCTAACTGATATCAATATGTAATAATTAGCTGCTCGCTGAATAGTGAAAATAAGCTATTCTACAGTAGTCTCATTATCTGGGATCTCACTGTACCCCTAATGATTGGCAGGAATAGCACGCAACATCCTTTCATTTAATTTTACATTCGGTCGAATTTCGATTCGATTTCTGTAATCATAAATTGGTTTTTTTCAATTTTCTTCCAATATCAATCCAAAAACTCTCAAAATTAGTTTAGTAATTAGTCAATAAAAAAATGTGTTAGCTGCAAGTTCAAAGGTAACAATTTGTATATTTATTTGATTCAAAAATGAATCTCATGTATGAATATAATAACACAATGCCCTTTAAGTGAAAAACTTGTCAACGGGATGTTTTTAAATTAAAGAGCTCAAATATGATGTACTTGACAAATATACAGTAACTATTAATAGTTATTCGGAAGATTTAAAATGATTACTCTAGTTCATGATTACAATTTTGACATAGTCATAGATGTTTAGAGAGGTTAAATGATTAACAAAGTTTAGACTATAATGAGATTAGGAAGATGGAGCTAGTTGTAAGAAACAAGATTCTCCTTCGTTTTCCATGTTTTGGATAACAAGCGTTTTAATGGGTGTCCCACCGTCTGATTGATATTCATAAATGAGATTTGCTGTAGCCACTTCTTGTTCCGAAGCAGCAATTTGAACTTCTCCTGGTGTTGTAACAATTAGCTGACTGTCAGATAACTCAGGAATTGAGCTCTCTTCAACAACTGTAACCTGACTTTGTCGTCGAGTTTTTCTTGGTTTGTAAGAAGCGGGAGTTTTTGCATCACCCGAATGATGCTTTAGAACATGTTCTTTCAATTTATCTCTTCGAGTACTTTCATAATCACAAACATCACATTTGAATGGTTTGTCTTCAAGGTGTATTCTTTCATGGCGAATGAGATGACTCTTTTCAATGAAGCCACGGCCACAAGTTACACAAATATGTGATCGAATTGAAGAGTGACTTCTCTCATGAGCTGCAAGTTGTGATCGTCGTGGTGAAAAATAGTTGCATCCTTCATGGGTACAGTGGAAAACATTCCCTGTGTGGATTCTCTTGTGCGATAGCAGATGTGATTGGTATTTCGTAGTGAAACCACAAGTATCACATAGGAAAGGACGATCATCTCGATGAGTAGCCAAGTGTTGATCTAAAGTGTTTTTCATAGCAAAACCACGATCGCAGAATTGACATTTGTAAGGTTTTTCTCCAGTGTGAATCCTCATATGCACCTCCAAGTTTCCTTTGGTTCGTGATTTGAAGGGACACATTTTACATTGGAAAGGCCTTTCATCGGTATGTCTCATAACATGAGACAAAATAAATTGGATACGATCACATGTGTATTCACAGTCTTCACATTTGAATGGTGGACCTCGATAGTGACACTTCATATGACGGTAATATTCTCGATTCCAGTTACATGTAAAATCACACAAGCGACATTTATATGTTGTATCTTCCTCATGAACTCTAGACAAGTGTTGTTCAAGCCTAGTTGCGCTATTACCAACATAAATACAGTGTGGACACTTGATACCCTCTTTCCACTGTCTTTGCTCTTGACTTGAATCATCGAGAGCAAGTGATTCATCGCCTGATTGGATGGATGCTACCGCTCTTCGAGATTCACCTGTTTGCTCCGGAGAAAGACGTTTAGAAACAGATATTTCATCAGTGATCCATTCTTCGGACGTATATTTGCGCTTAACTTTCCTCCTTTTGCTTTTATTTGCTGAATGTCCCCCATCATCTTCATCATTTTCTTCACCGGTAACCTCGTCTGTTTGTGATTGCTCCTCTTTAATAGTAACGCCATCCATATTACTATCTCCATTTTCATTATCATTGTCATTATTCAAGTTAAACTCAGTCTGTTCTAAATACTGTTGACAGTATCCTTGTAATTTGGAGATAAGAAAATGAGTAGATAACCGGAGCAAACCATTGACATTATTTTCATCGATGGTCACATTACCAGAGTACATATAATCGAGAAGAAGTTGAAAACTTTCAACATCTTCCCATCCGATTGTAATTTCTTCTCGAGCTACTTTATCATGTCTTAATATAGACTCAAAATAAGGACTGGAAGCAGCCAAAACAGATCGATGAGCTGGAAATCTTTTTCCTCCAACATGTAGAAAAATATCACAAAATTTTCCGGTCTCGCGCTGTGAACGAAGATTGTCTATCATAGTTTCAACTTCACCTGAAGAAGTTTAAACAAAATAAAAACAGAATTAATTTAATCAGGGAAATTGCCCAAATTTAGGAAACAAATGCAATTATGAGACGACACAAAAATGACGCACATTGCCTGCCATCTCGTGGGTGTTAAGTCTATTAGATACCAAAACTAGCCAAACTGAGCCAGCCAGCCAGCTATCTCTTCACGTACTTGAAGCGAGTTAAAAGTAAATAGCTCGAGTTGGCTCAAGCCGCTCAAAATGACCATTAGTACTTGGTACATGGATGAGGGTGGAAAGAAAATGAAAATACCTGAAGTAGATCAGTTTTAAACTAGCTTTTTAGATGAAAAATGAAATGTTACAAGCATTTCTAAAGTTTCAAGCCTTTTTGAGAAATGACCTTAAATGGCTTGTTTCTTATAATATGAAAATATAATATAATAAACATTATTTTTTAAATAAAGTTGACTTTAGAGATGAAAATGAATCGAAAAGTGGAAAACTTGAAACATTTGACTAGATTAAGATCCAAATTTAGCCATTTCTTAAATGTATTCCTTAAATCCATGTTTGTTCCAATCCAATGTTGATAAATCCTTCAAACTATTTTAGTTTTATCGGTATGAAATTTAAATGAACAGCACAAAAGAAAACCAAGCTGTGGAAAAATTCTGAACGGCATCAAAATGATCAAGAGACAGCATTCTTCATGCTTTTAAGAGGCAGCAGATAGAATAGCGAAAATATATGTAAGAATATTCGTGTTAGGGTGATGAAGTGATCAAGTGATGGGTAGATAAGGAGATGAGATGAACGGTATACGTTAATAATAACGTATGTTGAATGTGAATTTATAATGAAACTAATGAAGTTTTTGACACCAAGCTTGACCAGCGGTTTAAGATTAATTTTTATTATATTTTGATCAGTCGACCAAATCACTTAGAAATCAAAATTACAATTAATTCCTGAAACAATGATAGCTAATAATTAACTATTAAGAAAATGAGAATCCTTATCCTTGTTAAATCTAAATCTTTTTCCTTTTCTTGGTCAACAATATGATTTTGATTAGAAATGACTTTGGTTAATTGTTAAAGATAATTTAAGCAAAAATTAAACATTTGTAGAAGCATCGATGACAATGTTAGGATTTTTAAATAACTAGTAAATATTACTATTGCATAGTAATATCGCATAGTAATATTGTATAGTAATATTGCACCGTAATATTGCATAGTAATATTGCATAGTAATAGTCCATAGTAATAGTCCATAGTAATATTGCATAGTAATATTGCACCGTAATATTGCATTAAAAGTTTATCCATATTTACATTACATCCCCGCACCTAAGGGTGAAAAATGTATATTTTTCGGAGTCTCTTCAGTAGAAGATTGGTAAATCGGCGAAGAACAAATAAGATGGTTAAAATAAATGAGGTTAATAATGTTATGTTGTGATATGTGAATAAACCATCCAAGTGGTCTAGGTTGATTTGATTGGGATGAGATGTTTGGCATGAATCTGCTCAGTCAAAATAGGAGATTCGTTTCTTGCAACTTAAAAGATGTTTGTTGCGACCTTTCCAACTATTCTGTATGGTCCTAAATAGTTAGGGTCTAATTTTCCTTTATTAATACCAGCGAGGTTTTTTATGAAAACATAATCATTGGGTTTGAACTCATGAAGTTGATGTTTACTATTGAATAAAAGTGCATTTTTCTGATGGTAATTTTCTGAGTTTGCAAAAGCAATACTCCTGGCTTCTTCAATCGATTGTAGGTTTACCTTTTCACAATGCAATGGTAACTGGCCATTCATCAAATAAGATGGGCTAAAACCCGTAACAGAATGAGGGGTTTGATTATATTCATCAACGGACTTTTGCAAAAATCTTATCCAATTATATTTATATCCACTGCTTATCATTTTCACTCTGATTTTATCAACGATGCTGTTATTGACCCGTTCACATAAACCGTTGGATTGAGGAGATGCTTTTGGTATAAATTTGATTTCAATGTTTCGTTCACTTAAATAATTTAGAAACGAATCTGATGTTATAGCGGTATAACGGTCAGCTAAGATCATCTTTGGTTTACCCATCAAAAGTACTTTTTCAAGTAGTTTGATGAATTCACCAGCGATTTGCTGGTTTGAACCAAGAGTCCAAACAAATCTTGTGAAGTTATCAATGGCTAAATGAATGTATTTCTTTTTACATTTATAACCATTTAACCCACAGATCGTATCAATCGATACAATTTCGAAAGGTGTTTTTGCTGGTCCGAAATGACCGAATTCACTGATTTCTTTGAATCGTTTCGTCTTCCCTTGTTGACAAGGAGTACAATTGGTGACAAACTTGATTACATCTTTTGTCATTCCTGACCAGGTGTACAACCAGCTAATTATAGTCAGCATTTTCCTCACACCAATATGGCCAAACTGAAAGTGGACGTTTTCCATTAATTTATCTCTCAAATTCTGAGGTACAATCACTTTCTCCAGTCCATTCTTATCAATTCTGATAGCAAGGCCTTCTCTATTGATCATTTGCTTATGATCAATGTGCATGTTATTTTGTTCATTTTTAATCTCATCGATGGATACAAAATTTACCAATTTAATTGGACTCTCAATCTGTTCTTGTACGATTGGATCTCTCGACAAATAGTCGGCTTGAACATTCTCGACACCAGGTCGGTATTTAATCTCAAAGTCATATTGGTCTAGGAACAGAGCCCAAGTGAACAAACGTGTATTTGGGTTCTTAATTTTCCTGATTGATTTTAAAGCTACGTGATCAGTTATCACTGTAAACCTCTGTCCATGCAAATAGTGATGCCAAAATTTGATGGACTCAATGACCGCTAAACATTCAAGATGAGTTGCTGGGTAATTCTGCTGATAACTTGACAGTCTTTTCGAGAAGTACCCAATCGGATAGTTAGTTTTATCTTCATCCTTCTGTTTTAATACGGCTCCAATACCGATTTTACTGGCATCAGTCTCCAGTATTAATTCATGTCTCGGGTTAAACATCCTTAACACCGGTTCCTTTACTAAAATTTCCTTCAAAGTATCAAATGATTTCTGACAATCATCTGTCCAAACAAACTTATTATCTTTTCTTAGTAGCTGATGTAAAGGTTCAAGTAATTCAGTAATATTCTTGATGAATTTCCTATTGTAGTTAACTTTACCTAAAAATCTTCTCAGCTGAGTTAAATTCGCTGGAGGGTTGAGTTTAATGATTGATTCAATATTGCTTTGAATCGGTCTAATCTCATTTAAAGACAATTTATGACCTAAATAGTTGACCCTTAACTGTGCAAACTTACATTTCTCGAAATTTAATTTGATGTTTTCCTTCTTCATTGCTTCAAGCAATAAGTTAATATGCTCACGATGAATCGTTAAATCTCGAGAATAGATGATGATGTCATCTATGTAATTATGACAGAACTCAGTCAGCTTATGCTTCTCAATTATGCCTCTGATTGCTCGTTGGAAAATTGCTGGTGCATTTTTATAACCAAAAGGCATTACTAGCCATTCAAAGTGGCCATTTTGAGTACCGAAAGCAGTTTTCGGTACATCAGATTTCCTCACTTTTAAATGCCAGAATCCTGAACGGATATCAAAAACACTGAAAAATTTAGCTTCATGCAATCTATCAATGATATCCTCTATTCGAGGCATTGGGTAGCAATCAGTGATCACCTTATCATTCAATTTTCGGTAGTCGATACAGAAACGTGTTTTACTGTTCTCTTCTTTCTTAAAAGCTAGAGTTACTGGGGCTGAGTATGGAGAGAAAGAAGGTTGTATCAATTTAGCTGCTAATAAAGAGCTAATTTCTGAGTCAATTTTCCTTTGATTTTCAATCGACGTTCGATACGGCTTGACATTGATCGGAATTTTCGTATTCAACTCGATAACACAATCAAAGTCTCTAATACATCCAATCCTAAACTTATTGTCACTAAAAACGTCTTCAAATGCAACTAAAATCTTATGAAGCTCTTCATCATTAATTAGGCTTAGTTAATTTTGATCTTAGATCTAAATAGAAATTTTTAAGTAAATCAATGGGATAATCTACAAGCTTAATCACTGTTGGATTAATTGTGTTCTGATTCTGAGTTATGGAGTAATCTGAATCACATCTCAGATTAAACTGGAAAATGTTATCGAGCCCTAAGAGTAAATCAATCCCGATCAACTTGGTTTTATAAACAATTAAAGACCTAGTAATTGAACCAATTTTTAAGGATACTTTGGCCAGACCTGAGACAAAACCATCCCCAGACAATGTCGAAAATCTGATGCTTTCATTTTTGAAAACAAATACCTTCAACCTTTCCACTAATTCCTCATCAATCAAAGTTATACATGAACCTGGGTCAAACAAAATTTTTATTTCAATCTCATTTACACAACCTCTGATGATGAGATGGAGTGGCTTGGAGTCAGGTCTGGTTACTAGTTTAAATTATTTTGGTTAACTTGCGATTTTGGTTGGTAAAGAGGAGCAGATGTGCTTGACTCAGCTTGATGGTTAATTTGATTAACCTGTGAAGTTTGGGAAAAATTCTTCCTCAATGGACACTCGTTTGACCAGTGCATTTGATTAGGTTGACCAGCTTTTTCACATTTCCAACATGCACCCTTCAATTTTCGTTTGGTCGGTTTAAAAGATTGTTCAAATTTCCTCTTTTGTTGTTTATTATGTTGGTCAGAATAATGATGGAAATTATTAATTCTTTTGGTTAAAGTAACCTCAGCTGTCTTGGCAATAGCCCAGAATTGGTTGAATGTCTTGGCTCGATGACCGATAAAACATCTTTTCAATTCATCAGAGAGATGCTCAATCATCAAGGTTACTGCCGATGATTCAGGTAAACCAGACAAGCCAGCGAGTCTTCGTTTCTTCTCGAAATATTCGGTAACACCTTTAGTCTGAGAAAATTTCAGTCTATCGAACTCAACAATTGGGTCAACGGTTTTAACACCAAACCGACCAATCAATGCTTCTTTAATATCCAACCAAGAACTATTATCTGGACAATCTAAATAGAAGTTGAGGGCTTCTCCAACTAAATATTCACCAAGCAGGTCAATCATTTTATTAGGGTTCCATTTATATCGTAGGGCTGTTGATTCATATAACTTCACCCAATTCTCCACCGTAATATCCCTCTCTTTACCTTGGAATACATGTAACTTTGGTCTGAAAAATGGACCTGTTTGATTTACAGGTTCAGCCGAATCATACGTCGGGTCACCTTCAGTTTCAACAACGAAACTATCATGAATCGATCGCTCCTCATCAGTGATACCTCCAATGCCGTCTTGAGTTGGTAATAAATTTTTAGATGCAGCTTCTGTTTGCATCCTGTCGACTTGTAAGAATATTCGTGTTAGGGTGATGAAGTGATCAAGTGATGGGTAGATAAGGAGATGAGATGAACGGTATACGTTAATAATAACGTATGTTGAATGTGAATTTATAATGAAACTAATGAAGTTTTTGACACCAAGCTTGACCAGCGGTTTAAGATTAATTTTTATTATATTTTGATCAGTCGACCAAATCACTTAGAAATCAAAATTACAATTAATTCCTGAAACAATGATAGCTAATAATTAACTATTAAGAAAATGAGAATCCTTATCCTTGTTAAATCTAAATCTTTTTCCTTTTCTTGGTCAACAATATGATTTTGATTAGAAATGACTTTGGTTAATTGTTAAAGATAATTTAAGCAAAAATTAAACATTTGTAGAAGCATCGATGACAATGTTAGGATTTTTAAATAACTAGTAAATATTACTATTGCATAGTAATATCGCATAGTAATATTGTATAGTAATATTGCACCGTAATATTGCATAGTAATATTGCATAGTAATATTGCATAGTAATAGTCCATAGTAATAGTCCATAGTAATATTGCATATTAATAGTCCATAGCAATATTGCATAGTAATATTGCATTAAAAGTTTATCCATATTTACATTACATATAATCAGAGTAAAAGATCGTCTGAAGGGGTTAATTCAAATTAAAAGATGAGTTGACAGAGTCGATTACAATTAACATGTAAAAATCTAACTATCTAACTATCTAACGCGGTCATACGAACCGAACATTGGTGAAACACCCAAAGAAAAGGATTTTTGTGTGTTTATGTCAATTTTAGTAAAAATATTTTATGATTTGAAGCTCCATCATTCGTGATAGAAAAGCCGTTTAATTTCAATTCGTTTCTTGAATGATGACGATTCAAGTGCTATTTTTACCGTATTGACACAAAAAAATCGCACTTCCAAATGAACTTGTGAATTTGTTACAATAGAACCATAAGTGTGTCTCTGAATAACTCAATTTATCATATCGATTTTGTTATAAGGTAATTTCAAAGCAATTTAACCCTAGATTATAATTAAGTTGTTCATACTCAATCTTTTATTGTGGTATTATTGCTTCTCAAATGCACTGCCGACAAATAACCTTTCAACTTTTTCCATTCAAATGAAAATTTGTCTATTCTAATGATTATGATTTGTGTCTTTTATGTAATACAAAAATGAAACATAGCTTATGCAAGATTTTCCAAACGGACTACTTGTTCATCGTCAGTTCATAACAAGTTATTGTATTTCCTATTCAGGTCAATTTGAAGAACCGTGTGTGACGCAAGTGTGTAACATTCTCAAACAGTATTGGCATCTTCCTCACCTGATGGATCCAATGGATGATGATAATCCATAAATGTTATTTTCTTAGGTGCTTACATCCTTCTCAACCACTTGTGTAATTACATGATTAGATTAACAGAAATATCTGATTTATTCATTTCTGCATTTCCATAAAGTCTGATTCATTATTTTTAAATGATCAAATTGAAACCATTGTGCAAATTTTTAAACAATTGTTCTATTGAAGATTGTTCTAAAGATTAAGTTCATTCTTTTTTAACCTTGTTTTACCTTGTTATTGCACTGGCAATAGACTAACCTTGTTCAATCACTGAAAAATATACTTGAGTCAATCAGTTTGTCAAAATTGATGAACCTATTGAGATAACGATGTAATCAACGAGCAACAATCAAAATGAGTAACTGATTAGAACTGATTAATATCCGTTCTTTTTATTAGAAACCATGTGAACTGGAATATTTGAAGAAACTAAAAATACCATTAAACTGTTGATATTCATATTTCCAGGTAAACTTTATTTGATCATCACTGTGTTAGTCATTCAATTGTTACAATATAATAAAATTTGATAACAGAATAATCGTTATATAAATATTTAGTTTTGATTATTCAAACCACAAATGTCTCACTTGATTCAGTTGATGAATGAAGTTATATGTAAAACAATCATCTCGACAGTGAAATCCAGAATGTTAATTTTGTTCATTTTTTTGGCTCTTGGTTCACAATCAATTGAAACTGCTGGAACTGGGTGCAACGATGAGTGTTTATCCAAAACTATTTGTGTAGCAACTGATGGTTCATTGAGTTGCAGTGCAAATACTCTGGTTCAAGTTAGATTCAACATCATCGATAATGGAACCGACTTCAAATCGACCGACATTGAAATGTCTCTTGTCGGTAAAAATGTCATGTCAACCATTCCGTGGAATATAGCTGTTCAACTGGTTAAATCGACTACCAAAATTGTCTATTTGTGCAAGAAAAATGCTCAAGGTAATGCAACAAGTCAAGTTAACCAGGATAGCCAATCAATCGAGTCTGGTTCATCATCTTATATTAACGGTGATTTGAGCTGCACTTGGTCACTTTCAATGGGTGATCCAGCATGGCCAATGGCCAATGGGAAACCAGTTGACTTGTTCAACGACAACATGTGGCGAGTTGAGTTACGCTATGGTGGTAGCAATTATGTTGCTGCTTCAGATACAAGCCAAATCCCCTTTTATCGAAGGCAGTACCTTAAATGTTGTAACCTGTTCTATGGCAACAATGATTATCAATTGTTTACAAAGCAAACAAAGGATTTATTTAGCTATTATGCTCAAGCTGTTGGCAGTTCACAACCGAATGCCACCTTAAGTGTAATATTTGGAAGCTCCAAAGCAAAACAATTAACCATTGATTGTCTTTTTCAGTTTAATAATTTGTCGGCTCAGTTGATCACTCGTACTGGATCAGAAGATGTTGGTCAATTTTTAAACGAACAATCAGTCAATCAGCTTGACTGTTTATGGTCTCAGCCAGTTTTAATTTCAGGTAAATCGGGATCTTTTGATTTATCAAAGGAAGTTGCAAGTTTACAAATATTATCAGATGGTGAACTTGTTTTCAAGGCAACACTTTCTTCATCCAGTTCAACGATAACTTCCAATTTCATGTACATTTATTTATTCACATTAATTTCATTATTTACTCGATCTTTTTCCCCATTAAATTAATGTCATATTGTTGAATGGATACACACCTAAAACAAGCCTTAGTATAACATTAAATTGCTTGAAACAATAATCACATTTCGAAATGAAAATTTTTTTAATGCACTTTTTTAAATCGTTTTTAATACATCTGGTCACTTTAGACCACGAAAGATTGATGAATGAATAATTCCAATAGTAATATACAATATCTATTGGTTTACGAAATATCAAAATAAATAAAGAGTAGTTAATCATTGTCCAATGGCAGCATAAGAAAATCTTTGTCAAAATTTTTACGTTATAATCAGCTTCGTAGGATCGGTATTTCAATCCTTGTTTTGTCATTGACATTTGTTTTTTTTTCATTTTGAGAGCCTGTCCCAATTAAAAGGGTGATTGTGATGTTGCCATAAGAACAGTTACCATCAGGTAAGACTGAGATGTGAAGATTTTTGAAAAATTATGGAAAAATGTTTATGAAGTTTTGGCCTGGCTGTAGAGAGTTAATTATGTTTACCATGGCCAAAATTGATTATTTAAATTAATGGGGAAAAATTGTAATCCAATGATTTTTGACCCATTCCATTTTCTTGTCCGTTTTTAAACTTAGGTTAGTATGGTTCCAAAAAGAAAGGGGTTCTCCTATAGTCTGGAAGGAACAAATGTTTCATAAAGTTGAATTCTTGACCATCTCGCTCATTATCATTGAAAAATTCAGGCCAATCGCGTTTAACCACACTGTCGTCACTGTAACCAAAGTAGAACTTGATCGATCGACCTTTTTGCTGACAGTAGTCGTGCACGTACATGGCGGAAGTTGCATCAACTCCCGTTATATCTCTCATATCCAGTAGCACTAATTTCTGTAGCATTGTAACAACTAGAAAGGGTATAACCGATCCTGTTGGAGGGTTTTGTCTCTCGCTTTGGTTGGGTGATGCTCCTCCATCTTCAGCTCCTTCATTCTCATCTCCTCCATCCTCAGCTCCTCCATCCTCAGCTCCTCCATCCTTAGCTCCTCCATTCTCAGCTCCTTCTTGCAATTCAATTCCCTCACCAGGTACTATTTCGACAACAGCTTCAAAATCTTCATGTTTAAATTCATCATAATCAGATTCAGGCGACGTACAATTACTATACTTGACATTAATAAAATTAAAATGAGCAATTGTGTTTTCGATATTACAAAGCTAACCACTTTCAGAAAGGCGAATGAATTACAAGAAAACGCATTTCTAAATCTTTCTTGAAAAGAGCTAATAAATCAAGCTTTTTGTGTGATGAAAAGGTTAGCTTCATTATCTTATAAAATAGTCAAACACTACCTGTGGATGTAGCTCGTATCGTATTTAATGGCAAGATGTTTAACATTTGGGAATCGTTTCAGTAGATAAAATAAATTAGAGATATATTCGCCCATCAATTCATAATCAACCTGTTAAAGAAATATTTGGAATCATTAGATTGATTGGATTCATACGATGGGTGCGTACAAATGGACAGATAATAACATAATGCTTACATAAGTAATTACTAAATTCTTTAGATTCTCATGTCTGAAGTGGGTGAAGTGAACAGTTTGGTCAATCGCTATTTTGATATGGGCACTTTCCGCTTTCGGGCAAAGACAAATAAATTGACACGCATGATTTACCTCAGATAAACATTCTTCATAACTCGTATCAATTTCAATTATTTTTAGCTTTCTGAATAGATATCGGTAAGCCCGAGCCACTTGATACCAATGCGATGGGTCTAAAATCAAATATAGAAAACAATAATTACTTTGAATTGAAAATTGAATTTGGTTGTTAAGTCTTACGGTTATCGATCAGCAAATTGAGCCTCTCTAAATTAGGAAAACGATTAATTGATCTAGTGAAGAAAGTATCGTCTACTAACAGCTGTTTGACCCTAGGGTAAAATCCTGTTGTGATGTATGTATCGTCAGTGCGAAGCATTTCAATATTTTCAGGAATTTTCACCGTTCTTACTCTAGTCAAGTAAGTTATTATTAGTCCTTTGAGAGATTCCAGTTGGGCGAGCCGATCGAGAGACCTCTGCACCCAGTTTACGTCATAATTATCATATTCTGTATATTCAAACCCAACACAGACTACCTGAGTGTTTATAAAAATCAAATGTTAATTAAATGAATATCTTTTACTTTTATACTTATTTGACATTACCTTCATTTTAGGCGTTTTTTTTAAGATTGCTGATAAAATTGGCTCCTCAAGTGGTCTTTTCTTCCCAACGAAACAAAGAGACTTAACTCCGGGTTTACATTTAATATGATACAAATCTGTAAGGAATCAAAAATTAACATTATCCGCCGTTTTTTCCAGTTAATCGACTTACCGAGCAGATTTTCAACCCTTCCAAGACGATAGCTGAGCAGAAGATACCATCTTCTGCAAACTGTGTAGGGAACAAAAATGCTGTAGTCAATCTAGTTAAATATTCAATACATTTTCAAATCGATTGTCTCAAATTTCATTGAGTTGACCATTTTCTGAATAACTGAAAATAATTGCATTCCCTAATACAAGCTGTGATGATAGCACACTATTATTAAACCAGTTCATATTTAAATTGAGAATTGAGAATCGTAAGAAAAATTGATAATTTTTGAGACAGTTAAAACGAAGCTTTTTCCAAAAATCTTCAAAGCATACTAACCTCGAAGGCACCTAAAAAGTATTAACGGATCATCAATCATGTTAAAAATCTGTAATAAGCAATCATCAGGCATAGATTCCATTGACATTGTTAAAGAGATGATATTTTAAACACTGTTGCAAGAAAGTCACAGACGAATTTTCCACTAAACAATTTACGGGCAATTTTCCAAAAATTGCAAGAGCTTTAATAGTTGCCATTGTAGCAGTAAAGTCCAATCAGTTGGTCAAGATTACGAAATTAAATTGAAACTCTTTAGAAACCGTTAAATAAGATAGTATTAATTATCAGAAGATGGCGCTAGTATTTCTTTTTTGGCGCTCTTTACAATATTCAGTGAACAAGATTATTCAATGTAAATGTAATTTATTGATTCTTTAAGTAATAAGTAAATTAGCTCATTTGGATTAACTGTTGAACTTTTTTAGTTTAGTTCACCAATTATTAAGATTCTTCATTACAAGTCAAGTCCATAAAAATTTCTGATTTTATGAGTTGAAATAGCTGATGATCTCACCACTGATACACAAGTGAAACTTGCATCAAACTGTATTATTTGATACATTTGCAACGTGCATGATAGTCAAGCATGAGCATCTTGATCAGTAACAAGAACAATTTAGCATCATAGAAATATCGATTAGTTACTCAAATAAAGATCAGTGCTGATTGATGAATTGTTAGATTGATTCACTGCATCGCCTTGTTTCGCCGAGAATGAAAAAGTATCATGAAATCAGACATCAAATAACTCAATGTGAATCCAGAAAAAGGTTTGTTCATTTATTAGGTTTTATCAACATAAATGATTTATATTTTTTGGATTGCAGTGCAAGTTGGACTAATTGTCAGATTATTTTGCAAATCAGGTGAAAAAGCTGGAAAAAGTGTTTGAAGTTAACAATTTTTTTATTTTCAACTAATTAAGAGCTTCTATTTCACTGGGAAATGATGAAAAAAGACTTTGAAAATAAGGAAAAGGTTCACTCTTTAATATCAAATTTTCTTCAATTTTCGGCAATTAGAGGAGATTAAAATAGTCTCATTTAATATTTCAATTCTGGTTATAATTTCAATCAAAGAGTTCAATTTTTGTAGAACTCGTTTTCATTATTCAAACTCAAACTTCAATATCGATCTCAGCATTAAGTTTGCACCGATTTGAGCTAGATAAGTTTTCGTTGCAATGGTCATCTTTCTTAGACGATCCAATTTTCGATTGGCCATTCTCTCCTCTTTTCGATCATGTTTTTGATAAACAACAACAAAACACCTCAATCAACCTGAAATATCGACTAAAGATCATTTGCTGTTCAGTAAGAATGTATCGTAAATCCAACCGAACTCGAATGCATAGTTACACACAATTTAGAGTGCTTACATAGCACTGGAACTTATGATTGACCAAAGATGCTTATTGATCTCAAGACTGTTCATGCTGAGAAACTGAAACCAATATCCTTAAATAGGATAAAGATTTTATCTGTGAAACTAAGTTGGTGTGAAAATGTTTTTCAACTGAAATTCAAACTGAGTTCAGCATTTCTTATCTTCATCATTTACTAATTAACTTTTCATCTCTTAAAGAATGAATCAAAACAATAAACAAATGAACTTTTCAAACACCTCGATCTGAGAGTTTTGATTTTCCTTTTCAAGAGTTACTCAATCATTACTTATCAATGATCTGGTACAAAATAAGCTGACGATTAATTATTCAATTTATTTGATTCATTGGATCTGAAAAATATTATCTAAGAGGATAACTTGACTATGAGTTTGATCACCAAGCAATAAACGGTTAAAGTCCATCAGATATAACTTTTGTTAATATATTTGTTTATTAAATTGGTTGGATATTTTATTGCTACTATTGTATTATAAAGCACTTTAACAAAGCTAATCTAATGTCCGAATAAATTATTGAAATGAAAGATCAATGAAGATGCTTCAACTGCAGTGTCTATCGATTTTGTTGAAACTTGTAAGTTCAGGTTGCATTCAGTAGCTGAAACATCTTGAGATTTCACATTTAGAATCAGCTTATTGATTGGAAGCAAATTCAATTTGAGACTATAATTTCAAGATTGGTGACTTAATTGTGCATAATTTATCAATTCGCAGCAATTTGCAAGTAACAGTTGTAAGTAGCTGATAAAAGGTGGCATCTTCACCATGAAACTATGCAAGAATGGGTTACAAGCAACTGTTGCTCAGGTTTACAATTTATTTATAACTTTTTTTGTTTCACTTTTTATTTTTCATTTCATTGCAATCAATAAAGATACTATTGATTTTCCTCTATTTTCATCTCATTTTACATCAACTTCATCAGTTGCACAAAAGTGACTGTTGATTCAAACTGTTATTTGACCATTTTTCAACGAAAATCATGAAATCTCTGTTTCACATTTCAGATCAAACGTGCCTTTAAACACCATCATTGACACTCTACTTGAAACTCAAGATTGCCATCTAACTTCACACCATTTTTGTCGAAACTTTGAAAGGACAGAAAGAGCATGAAATCTGGTTCGAATCACTGGGAGAAAATATTTTGACATGAATTTGACTGATAACAGATTTAACAAGGTTTTCAAGATGTAAAGACTCTTGACACTTCAAGCACTCGACCTCAATAAAGACAGTTACTTGAGGTTTGTTAATGAACTAAAACGTGCAATGGCAAAATAAGTCCCAAAAACAGGGAAAAAAGTGAGATAATTATCGGGCAAAGGAAAACTGAAACAAAAAGAAAATTGAAAAGCACAGAATGAATAGAAATGTGTAATTATTTGTTGAAAGGTTGCGACCTTTTGCATTCATTAAGTGTCTATTTAGTCAATCAAAAAGGTCAGAGTAAATGGTTGAACAAAACCCAATCTTGAAACTGTTTATTCAAATCATTTTTTCCTTTTCATTACTTCTCATTACTTCAATGTTTATCCATGAAAAGCCATTGAAAAGAGACGATCCATGATCAGTGAACATCATCTTATCATGTTGTTAAAATTGGTGTTAAATTAAATTGTATTACAATTGTATTCCAACATTGATTTCCAGCCTTTCAAAGTAAACTTGAACAATAACGTTTGCTTGATTTAATACGCAAAGGTACACATTATCATTACCTGACAAAACCTTTTTGAATTTAACTATTTTGTAATTGATTTTTACCTTTTCACAAATTGCAAACAAACTACAAAAAATGTCATCTTTGCTCATTCAATCTGATTGCATTCTGTTCATCTCATTCTGTTGAATCTCTCAAAATAAACAAATGCACTCTCAATGCAATTATAATCATTATACCTGTTTGTTTACCCTTTCAATTAATTGGATCGCTTTTTCAATCAACTGATTACTTATGCCTTGTAATGGGAAATAAGATGATGAAGAAGAATGCAAAATCCAACACAAAATGTAAAGTAATTATAAGTTCACTTCATTTAGCAAGGTTCATTCAATAACTTTTACAACAATGAATTTGACTGAATCCAAATTGAAGTTGACATTGTTTAACCTGAAGCCATCTTGCAAGATTGACAGATTATTTTGATTAAAAGAATTGAAAGAAGTCTAATTAAATCAAGTTTAACTTACCCGTGTGAAGAGAGGAAAAAGGTAACAATAATTGCTGGTTAATTTGTGGTGATTTGAAAAGCTTGGATGAACTGAATTCATGTGGTGCTAGACTCAAGTAAAGATAATCTAAGCATCAGATGAAGTCAGTAGCCCAAGGCTTTGTTTGCTGCTTTACTTTAAACAACATTTTTTGATGAAAAAAAACAACATTCTGTTGTAATGATCATTGAAAAGTCCAGAGACCAGAATTGACAATCAAATTGGTTAATTTGGATAAGTTGAGTTGAGTGTTTGTTGTTGAAGTTTGTTACTTTCATAATATGTTTGTCTATTGATGAAAATAGGTAAAGATGTAAAATTGAGAGGAAAAAGGTGAAGGAAAGAGTTGGATGAATGGGAAAAAAAGAAGAATCAAAAATATTCAAAATGAAGGGAAGACGAACAAAGAAGAGGAAGAATAAAAAATTACAAGCAAATATTTGAAGAATAGACATAAAGAAGTAATAAGAAGATGATGATGAGAATGATGTTGATACAATAGATGATGATGAAGGATCAACTAAGAAGGTAAAGATGATGATATAAAAGAAAGAAAATGAATCTGAAAATAGCGAACCAAAGAAACGTCTTGTTTATCTATTTTATATTATTTTGTGCTGGGATTGTTTTTCATGATGAGTTATTTAAGCAGGGATTTTTCGTGTTTTTTGTTTTCAAATAACAAAAAAACTGAATACAATGTGACTCACAATAACCTGATTAACAAGTGTAATCCTCTAATTCACAAATCAGTTGTAAACTGTCAACATTGACTTTATCCAATGTAAGACGAAAAGAAAAGTTTGAATAAAAAAATTTTTGCTCAACAGTCAACAAGTTTGAGTAAAGTTGATTAACACATCAGGCTATGGATAACTGGACAAGTTAAATCCAGAAGAGAAGAGATCAGGAAAAGTGATTAAAATATTGAGATGATTACGGATGCTTAATGAGTTCAATTATGGCTTATAACATTTTAATGAGAATCACAATCATCTTGATCATCATCAACAATAGGTTTAGTCTGAAGACGAATGAATAGTTATCAGAGATTCCTTTTTTTGTGGACTTTTCTTTTTGCTTCACCCTGTTGGTTGTAACAATGAAAATTAGTCGAGTTAAGCAGATATAAATGCATTTACAATTTTGTCCTTTCATCGTCTTCTCGTCTTGAGACAGAACGATAATAATGAAGAGACTGTAATGGAAGATGAAGATGAAAATGAGAGAAGAGGGAAAAGTTGAAGTCAATGTAATAACAAGGTTTAACATGTTAGAGTTATCCTTCAGGATAAGGAAGGATCATGATGAACAATGAATCTTAAATTGGCCCAGTTTATGTGAGCGTGAATAGATGAGATTAAAGTTGAATAGTGAAGAGATAAAGTGAGTTTCATCAGGGAAGGTAAAGGCTAGTATATCATCATCATTCTGTATGATCATGTATTTTCAACAATCTGTCAATGTTTCACAAGAAAATCCTTTTTCTTCTTTTCTTTTCTTTTTCTTTTACTTCTTCTTCTTCTGCTTCTCATTCCTATTCTTGCAACTAAGCCACTCAAGTCAATTCCCATTATTTTATATCATCAACCTTTTTACTTGGTCATCACAAAATGCTGGCAAAAAGTTGAACCTGAATCATTTACCTGGCAAATTGAACATTGAAAGATATTCCCTTGTAATTGGAGTCTTTCATGGAAACTGTTTTTCCCATTGTTTCTTCCAATGGAAAGTTATTAATTAAAAAGTGGCTCATCAAGTCAATAATTGATTCAGTTAATTTGATTATTTACTTGAGTTACTTATTAATTTGCTAATTGAAAGGTAACAATCTTTCCACTCTATTATCAACCTAATTGTTCAACTCTTTTTCATTTACTTTTTCATTAACAGATAATTTGTTTTTCTCCATCACCTTATCAAGCATATTCATGTTTTCATATTAAGTGAACATATTAATTGATTATGTGATGATGAAGGTAAAGGTGATGAAACAAGATGAAAAATGATGGGGAATGTTGATTCATGTTGGAGAAGAAGAGGAAAGGTGATGAAGAGAAGTTAATTAACAGAAAAATAATGTTGAGAATTAATTGGAGGAACAAGAATCATTTGGAATACGAAAATGAAAAAATAATCATTTTCAGGTGTAAGGAAAGGAGTAACAATCGGTAGACAAAAATGTTGACAGGAAACAATCAAAGTTGAATTAAAGTTAAATTAAATACATTTTGGCTTCTCTTTAGCTTTACAAATTGCTTTTCAGATCATTTTTCATTGCTTTTTTGTTCAAGTCAAATAGCAATTGATTGACCATTCCAGTGCATTTGCTGCATAACTGTTAATGTTGCTGTTAATGATGATCAAGATGAGGATAATTATAATGATAATGGTAATGATCATGGTAATGATGCGGATAAAGATGATGAAAATAAAGGTAGAATAAGAAATCGATCAACAAAAAGAAATGATTCAATTGGATTGAAATAGTTTCACAAGAGTCTATTCAATGAATGATTTAAAGTAAATTTGACCTTTGACAAAGAATTCGTTTTCTCAGGTAAAAGGTACAATAGTGAATAATGGATAGTTTAATGGCTTGATTGGATAATGTAAGGTGAAACTGGTTATTGATTTGAATCACAGCTGAAGTTTGCATTTCGATTGTAGTTTAATTGAATTGAATCTGAAGTTGGAAATTGGATCAACTGTAATAAACTATCAGAATTTTGCAAAAAATGATTGACTTTTGTTGATAATATTTATCATGGAAATCTCAAGCTTTTGTTGCTTCATTTTGAATCATTTTTGAATTTGCTTTCGATGAAAATGTAAAGCAATTATATTTGAACAATTGCATGTGAATTTCAGTTTTCAAAAGTCAATGTTTAAAGTTGATTATAAAAGTTTATTGGTAATTCGAGTGGAAAATAATCTGTAAAATTTTCTGCTGGAACGCAAAGAAGATTAAAAATGAATGACTTACCTTGATGGATGTTGGATAATTTCACGTGTTTCAGGTTCAGTTGGGTTGAGTTGAAAATGATTGTAAATTGATTATGAGTGACTGTTAGGACTGAAAAGATGAATCACAATGAAGAGTTTTTCAAAGAAAGAAACCAACAAATGATGATCAGATTTACAGGGTTAATACAGACTGTTTCAGTCAGTCAATCCCAGTGAACATGAGCATTCCAATTCTCCCCATTCAGGGACTTTTCCTTTATGCTAATATAATTTATACTAATATTAGTCAAATTTTACCGCTAACTGTTTACAATTAAGTGAGTCTTGCCGAGTTTGATTCAACTCTCGATCTACCTCGTAATTTAATGTCAAACTCATGTCATCTCAAGTCAAATGTTCAAATGAATGTAATTTGTTATTGGCTCCATCTAACGGTCCACAATCGATAACAATTTTTCGATCAACAATTAAACTAATAAATAAAATTGATCGAACCATAAACAGGTTCATGGTCAAGTCCAAGTGACCTCTTAGCAAAGCCTTTGTTTCCTTTCAATCGACCAAAGAGTTACATTGAAATTGAACTTAAAAGATTTATTTTCAATGAAAATGTAAATCACTTTTTTGTGCTCTTCCTTAATGAATGATGATTATCTTGAATTTTTGCGCCAATTAGAAAAGTCAAGCTGAAATAACTTGAATAATTTAAATGAGGTTTAATGGTGGGCCTTGAAGGGTTGCAATTAAAATTGCAATAGAAATGATGTGAAGAGGAAAAAAGTGTAATCAATTGTTGTGATTAACCCTACAGGGTTAAGGTGTGATATGGAAAGGAAGGAAACCGAAAGCATGAATGGATTTAGGTTAAACAAAATGACAATAACAAGGAAAAGTAAAAAAGCGATGATGAAAGTGAAAGATTATTACAATGATTATGATGACAATTTTGATGATTGGCAAGGAAGGTGATGATGATTGGAAGAGAGAGAAGATAAAGAGGGAATGAAAAAGAAAAAAAAACTTTCTAAATGGACGCAAAGTGATGAAGAAATGAGTGACAAAATAACAGTAAAATGCAAGCCCAAGCAAAGTGATGTAAAAAAAGAAGAAGAGAAACAAAATGATTCACCTTGAAGAGAGAAAGGTGATGAAAATGAAAATAATGATGATAAGATGGAAGATGAGAGAGAGAGAAAGAAAAAGATGACAAAATGAGTTCCTTAAGGGTGAAATTTACTGTTCGCCTGAATAAATTCAATTTGAGTAAATCATTTCCAATCATTTCAGGATTTGTCCTTCCATGTTACAGTTTTACCTGAACTCATTATACTCTTCATCATCCCCATCATCACCAATCTCATCTTCATCTGTATCATCACTTGAACAACTTGTCTCTATCATTTTCATTTTCAATCTAAACACACAAAACTAATCTCCTTTAACCTTTCACATTGACTGACATTTTCAAGAGCAAATCATTATAATGACAATAATAAAACATTTTTACTTTCATCATTTCACTCTTTTTTTCTGCTGATTTAGTTAAATGATAATCAAATTATTGATCAATCATCAATTTATCTCTTTTTTCCCCTGTTGTTGCTTCTTCCTTTTCAATCTCTATTCATTTGATGCGGTCAATGAAAGTCTCACTTGGAGTTTAATCAGTCAATATTAAAAATGAAATGAAAATGAAAACTTGACAAAACACTATTTTTTAATATAATTTTAACCTCTTTTCATTTCATGCCTCATACAATTTCATTATTAAGATTAACTTCATTTTTTGCTTCTTGTGCTTCTTCAACTTTTTTTTGGTAACAAAACAACTCTCGACTTTAAAATTCAATATCTATGCAAATTTTGTGTCTACGCATTTTTTTCTTGCTCCATCTTTTCATACATAAATGCCCCTTAATTGTCCAGAATTGAGTTTACATCTTTTCATCTACTTTTACATTTAATCTTAGCAAGCAAAGGTAAAGATGGTGATAGATCACAAGCATGGAAAATAGAAGTTCACCTGAAAATAGTCTAACTTTGCGCATCAATTGGTATAAAAATGAGTTACCAGATGAGTAAAAAATAATTTTCAAAAAATCTCAATCAGATTGCATCTTGTTTCAATATTCAATGTTTTTCGAGATGAAATTTCAAGATTTTTCCTTCAACCTGGCTTGTCATTTCAATTTGTATCATTCACTGTAAATGCAATGCAACATTTAATGCAAAGAGTCTGTTGATATTCAAATGTAAAATTCAGGTGCAAATCAATTCCTAAGTACTGTTAAAAATTACACCAAGCGCAGTGTTTTATGCTTCATTTTAGGTTCAATCTAGTAAGCTACCAGTCACAGTTTAATTTTTGTTTATACCAACTGGCGAACTCAAACCTTTTCATTTTTTCTAGTGAAAAAAGTCCAGTTTAAATCACGACAAGGGTTCCATTGAACTTCAACTGTTAACTTAACCACTCATCAATAAATTGTCCTCTAATTTTACTCAGCATGGAGCCATGTTTTGAAAAGATTGGTTGCAGAGGAAATAAATTTTTCAATAATGAATATAACAAATTTAATGTCGAGTTTAATTGTCGTGTAAAAAGAAAGGGTAAAATAACCAAGACTGTTTGTCTAGAGGCTTGTTGGATGAAAGATGGGAAACAGACAACATGAGAATATTAAGTTTAAAAAAATAATTTGATGAAAACAGATGATGGCAATGGGGAAGAGGAAAATTACGCGCTATTCGCACCAAACACGCTTTGTGAAGCATACGTAATGTAGACGAAACCATCTTCATCTTTATGCTCTTGATAAACTTCCGCCATCGTTTTGGTCATTGTCAGTATTGTTTTATTGTCCGCCACCAAGTAGATAGCTTGGTTTTCATTGACTCTCACTTTATCACGGATGATCATCAGTAATTTGGAAACATAGAGATCCCCTGGAACCAAAAATTTAGTCTTTTCCATTAAATTGAGGTGTCTTTCCTTGTTGTACCTTTCAATGATCACCGGTATTTTGTTTTCATATTTAGCTTTCAGGGTTTCACATTCAGTCTTTCGTGCGGCGAAATCTTTCCTCTCCTTGTAATAGCTTCCAGTGGACGAATTGCGCATTTTGTTGCTGATTATGTTGTTGAGAAAGATCATTACAAATGTTTGATGTTGATGTTTAATATAACTGAAACAATTAAAATAAAGTAATGTTATTAAAGGTTGTAGTGAAAATGAAACTATTTAAAGACAACTCACAATTACCTCTTCAATGAGCAGTTAAATAATTGATATTTGAAAAAACAATAGTACTCGATACTTTACCCGATGGTATCGATACTTAACCTCCCTCTGGTCACTAATTTATGTAATAAAATCATCATTTTGTAAATGGACAGCACGTGTGTAAATTTTTTGCTTTTTAATTGTTGATTATAAATTGGTTTTAATGATATTTTATTTACTTTGTCTTAAAAATGGACATGCAAGAAGTAAATAGCGATTTTGTTTGAGTTATGAGTTTTTAGAGCATAAATAATCACAATTTCAGTTTTGTATCAATAATTTAAATGCTCTTTTGATTTTTTACGATTTCAGTGGACAAAAATCACTATTGCGACCTAACGAATGTAATTATCTCTTGAGTACCTTCATCAAGTTTGTCAAGTGGATAGAAACATGAGAATAAAACCAAAATAAACCAATAAGAAACACAGGGAAAACCGATATAAGATCATTTAAGATAAAACAACGCACAAGAAGGGAAGGGCCAGGGAGTAAAATGATGCGACAATCAACCAGAAAAGAGGACCAAAGGTGAAAGACTTAAATCTTACGTTAGCAAGGAAAGGATACCAAACTGAAGAAAAATACCAAAAGCTAAATTATGAAAAATAATATTCGATATTCAATGTATTATATAATTTACATTTTTTTCTGTATTTAAACTCAAATAATATGTGGCAAAGCTTTGTATGATAACTTAGGAAACGATCACCAAATAACTCATACCTCGATTAAACTCGGCCTTTTATAATTTTTGCTGTCAATAAATCGGTCAAACAGAGCTTTGATAAAAGCCTTTTATTTAAGATACCACATTTAAGTCAATCGATGCAAGTACTGATTAGCTGATGAATTGCATGAAAATAGTAATTGCATTTTTAGTTTTCCGTAAAGTTCTTAAGCTTTTCAACATTTAAAAGTACATTTAATTGGCTATCTTTGCCCCATGTGGTACATGAAATTGATGTTAAATATATTATTATTATAATAATAGGCAATACAGCAATATTCATTAATATTTGTCAATGAAAGCTAAGTCGAGTCTCGTACAGTTATTTTAGCTCTCAAATCAAGATTCGGACATTGAATTTAAATATTTGCATTGACTTCATTACTCTTTGCTGAATAAACTTATCTAAATAAATTAACAGGTTAGTCATAAATCAAGCAACAAAACACGTCAGTTTAAATATCTTCGTAAACAATCCTCATGAATTTGACGATGGAAATGATAATGAGGTACATTTTTTTCAGAGAAATGTAGATTCAATGACCAATTCAGAGATTAAAAAATATAAATCAGTAATTTCTAGTGGAACTGATAAACATACAAAACAGTTTTCAACTAACCTAGCTATTTTATACACTGAATTAGCTGACACAAGACAATACTTTTTTTATTAATAAAAATTCATGATAAAACAGTAGACGCAACGAATTGATGAATAATGTCGAGACAATTGTTCAAATATCTCTATGACATTTAAAACTGTTGTATTTGATGTTTACGATTAATTTTTGCTAACTACTTTTTATCTTTTTAAACTGAATTCGAAAGTAAATACAGATAATTGAATAAAGAAACCATATGTTTTATATTCCGAATTCCAGGAACATTTAATTAGGTGCCTTTAATGTTGCTATGTTTTTAGTAAACTTGTAACTTCTGACTGCATTATGATTTGAAGAGGTACATGCCACGACAAATACAGTAAATTAAACAAAAAGAAAACAATGGATGCATTTCCGTTTCCAAATTGAGAATGTGTTTAATCAAATGCCATGAAAATTACTATAAAACCTAGAACATCGTTGACTGAGAATCATATTATCCAAACTTAGGATAAGAGAAAGTTAAAAAATAAAAAACTTTAAAATGGTTTTAAAAATATATTTGAGTTTACTAATTCTTGTTATCACAGCGAATAATTATGTATCTACTAGATCTATTGTAGATCCAGACGCTATCTTGTCTAACATGCCTTCCATGGAGTTCTCGATTTCAGATGCTGCAGCGACTGCCACTTCAAGTGCTGAAGATAAAAGTTCACTGATGGATATTACAATTGGCGGAGAAGATAACGACAATGACAGCAACGGTGGAGATGGAGGTTCAAGTGCTAACGCACAAGCCGAATCAGCAGCAGATTCAGCAACTGGAGCCACCAATGGCAATGGAAACAGCGGCAGTAATGGAGCTGGTAATGGTTCTAGTGCAAACGCACAAGCCGAATCAGCAGCAGATTCAGCAAATGGAGCCACCAATGGCAATGGAAACAGCGGCAGTAATGGAGCTGATAATGGTTCTAGTGCAAACGCGCAAGCCGAATCAGCAGCAGATTCAGCAACTGGAGCCACCAATGGCAATGGAAACAGCGGCAGTAATGGAGCTGATAATGGTTCCAGTGCAAACGCACAAGCCGAATCAGCAGCAGATTCAGCAACTGGAGGTTCATCATCCACATCAGAAGGTTCATCTTCAGGAGGAAATGATAATGGAGGAAATAGCGGTAAAAATTCAGGATCTGGTTCTGATTCTAATGCAAATGCAAACTCTCAAGGCGATTCATCATCTGATAATGGCAATGGAAAAAACGGCGGTAATAGAGGCAATAATGGATCTAATGCAAATGCACAAGCAGATTCATCAGCGGATTCAACATCTGGAGGTAGTGATTCAGGTTCACACTCAGATTCAGGATCTGGCTCTGGCTCTGGCTCTGGCTCTGGCTCTGGTTCAGGATCAGGCTCTGGCTCTGGCTCTGGCTCAGGCTCTGGTTCAGGATCAGGCTCAGGCTCAGGCTCTGGTTCAGGCTCTGATTCAGGCTCTGGTTCAGGTTCAGGTTCAGGAGGGTCATCATCTGAAGGAGGCAATAACGGTGACAACACAGGAGATTCAAATGCAGCAGCGTCCGCAGCCGCAGCAGCAGCAGCAGCTGCAGGAAACTCAAATGGTGCAGGTGATAGTACTGGGAACGCTTTAGGTCTTGCTTCATCAGCGGCAGCAGCAGCATCATCAGCAGCAAGCAAAGCTAAAAACTTATTATTCGGTACCGATACAGATAGTTTTGCATCAGCATCATCTTTAGCCGATGCAGTTTCTTCATCGGATGCAGACAATGGCGATAATAATACAAATGACAATGGAGCAAATAAATCTAACGGCTCAGGTTCAAGTTCAAGCTCAAGCGCAAGTTCATCATCATCTTCAGGTGGAAACGGTAATAGTGGAAATAGCGGTAACGGTTCAGGTTCAGGTTCAGGCTCTGGTTCAGGTGCAGGGTCAGGTTCAGGCTCTGGCTCTGGCTCTGGTTCAGGTTCAGGTGGTTCAGCATCATCAGAAGAAAATGGCAATGGAAACAGCAATGGAAATGCAGGAAGCAACGCAGAAGCTGAAGCAAATTCATACACTTCTGGTGAAAACGGTAATGAAGCAGATAAATCTAACGGCTCGAGTTCAAGTTCAAGCTCAAGTTCATCATCATCTTCAGATGGAAAAGGTAATGGAGGAAATAGCGGTAACGGTTCAGGTTCAGGTTCAGGCTCTGGCTCTGGCTCTGGTTCAGGATCAGGCTCTGGCTCTGGCTCTGGCTCAGGCTCAGGCTCTGGTTCAGGCTCAGGCTCTGGTTCAGGCTCTGGTTCAGGTTCAGGTTCAGGAGGGTCATCATCTGAAGGAGGCAATAACGGTGACAACACAGGAGATTCAAATGCAGCAGCGTCCGCAGCCGCAGCAGCAGCAGCAGCTGCAGGAAACTCAAATGGTGCAGGTGATAGTACTGGGAACGCTTTAGGTCTTGCTTCATCAGCGGCAGCAGCAGCATCATCAGCAGCAAGCAAAGCTAAAAACTTATTATTCGGTACCGATACAGATAGTTTTGCATCAGCATCATCTTTAGCCGATGCAGTTTCTTCATCGGATGCAGACAATGGCGATAATAATACAAATGACAATGGAGCAAATAAATCTAACGGCTCAGGTTCAAGTTCAAGCTCAAGCGCAAGTTCATCATCATCTTCAGGTGGAAACGGTAATAGTGGAAATAGCGGTAACGGTTCAGGTTCAGGTTCAGGCTCTGGTTCAGGTGCAGGGTCAGGTTCAGGCTCTGGCTCTGGCTCTGGTTCAGGTTCAGGTGGTTCAGCATCATCAGAAGAAAATGGCAATGGAAACAGCAATGGAAATGCAGGAAGCAACGCAGAAGCTGAAGCAAATTCATACACTTCTGGTGAAAACGGTAATGAAGCAGATAAATCTAACGGCTCGAGTTCAAGTTCAAGCTCAAGTTCATCATCATCTTCAGATGGAAAAGGTAATGGAGGAAATAGCGGTAACGGTTCAGGTTCAGGTTCAGGCTCTGGCTCTGGCTCTGGTTCAGGATCAGGCTCTGGCTCTGGCTCTGGCTCAGGCTCAGGCTCTGGTTCAGGCTCAGGCTCTGGTTCAGGCTCTGGTTCAGGTTCAGGTTCAGGAGGGTCATCATCTGAAGGAGGCAATAACGGTGACAACACAGGAGATTCAAATGCAGCAGCGTCCGCAGCCGCAGCAGCAGCAGCAGCTGCAGGAAACTCAAATGGTGCAGGTGATAGTACTGGGAACGCTTTAGGTCTTGCTTCATCAGCGGCAGCAGCAGCATCATCAGCAGCAAGCAAAGCTAAAAACTTATTATTCGGTACCGATACAGATAGTTTTGCATCAGCATCATCTTTAGCCGATGCAGTTTCTTCATCGGATGCAGACAATGGCGATAATAATACAAATGACAATGGAGCAAATAAATCTAACGGCTCAGGTTCAAGTTCAAGCTCAAGCGCAAGTTCATCATCATCTTCAGGTGGAAACGGTAATAGTGGAAATAGCGGTAACGGTTCAGGTTCAGGATCAGGCTCTGGTTCAGGTTCAGGTTCAGGCTCTGGTTCAGGTGCAGGGTCAGGTTCAGGCTCTGGCTCTGGCTCTGGTTCAGGTTCAGGAGGTTCAGCATCATCAGAAGAAAATGGCAATGGAAACAGCAATGGAAATGCAGGAAGCAACGCAGAAGCTGAAGCAAATTCATACACTTCTGGTGAAAACGGTAATGAAGCAGATAAATCTAACGGCTCGAGTTCAAGTTCAAGCTCAAGTTCATCATCATCTTCAGATGGAAAAGGTAATGGAGGAAATAGCGGTAACGGTTCAGGTTCAGGTTCAGGTTCAGGCTCTGGCTCTGGCTCTGGTTCAGGATCAGGCTCTGGCTCTGGCTCTGGCTCAGGCTCAGGCTCAGGCTCTGGCTCAGGCTCAGGCTCTGGTTCAGGCTCTGGTTCAGGTTCAGGTTCAGGAGGGTCATCATCTGAAGGAGGCAATAACGGTGACAACACAGGAGATTCAAATGCAGCAGCGTCCGCAGCCGCAGCAGCAGCAGCAGCTGCAGGAAACTCAAATGGTGCAGGTGATAGTACTGGGAACGCTTTAGATCTTGCTTCATCAGCGGCAGCAGCAGCATCATCAGCAGCAAGCAAAGCTAAAAACTTATTATTCGGTACCGATACAGATAGTTTTGCATCAGCATCATCTTTAGCCGATGCAGTTTCTTCATCGGATGCAGACAATGGCGATAATAATACAAATGACAATGGAGCAAATAAATCTAACGGCTCAGGTTCAAGTTCAAGCTCAAGCGCAAGTTCATCATCATCTTCAGGTGGAAACGGTAATAGTGGAAATAGCGGTAACGGTTCAGGTTCAGGTTCAGGTTCAGGCTCTGGCTCTGGCTCTGGTTCAGGATCAGGCTCTGGTTCAGGATCAGGTTCAGGCTCTGGTTCAGGCTCTGGTTCAGGCTCTGGCTCTGGCTCTGGCTCTGACTCTGGCTCAGGTTCAGGAGGTTCATCATCTACAGGCCGGAGCGTTAACAACAAATCAAGCGGAGGCAATAATGCAGCAGCAAAATCGGCTGCATCTGCTACAAGTGGAAATGGCACTGGAAATAACAAGCAAAATGGAGGAAATAATGCTAGCGGCTCAAGTTCATCAGCATCATCGTCCTCAGGAGGTTCATCATCTTCAGGTGGAAACGGCAGCGGAAAAAACAAACCAAGCGGAGGAAATAATGCAGTATCAAAATCGGCTGCATCATCTTCAAGTAGAAATGGAAGCGGAAATAAAAAAGCTAATAGACCTGGTTCAGGCTCGAGTTCCTCAGCAGATGCTGCAGCAGCATCAAGCTCTTCATTTGGCAAAGGAAAAAATAGCATTCCAAAATCTGGAAAAGGTCCAGTTAAGCCAGCGCTTCCAATAAATCCAGCCAACATGCTATCTGGATTACCCGTGAATTTGCAGATTAATATTTAAATTCTTATTCTATCTTGCAATACATTTTTCTGTAATTTTATATGCTTATAGAATACAGAAATAAAGTCTAATCGAATATAAAAATAAGAAATCATTTCATTTCATCTATCAATTTGGATAACCGTGTGTTCTTATGATTATCTCGGATATTTGCATGTTCATAGTGTTCGGTATGGCTATCAATGATTTTCCCATTGGGGTCATTAGTCATTGGCTCGTTCAATCTAATAGTAAATTGGATAGCTAGAATGATGTCATCTATAAAAATTTCCCCAGAAAGGTTTTTGAACTTTTTTGCGATTTATACGAGAATTCTATTGAAAAATCTCTTAGAATATTCGAAAAAATGAGTTTTTTCGAACTATCAATTTGAATTATTGAATAATGATAAGTAGAAGTTAAAAATTTTGTTGATTGATTACGTGGACTTTATGCATTCAATCAATGTTAATTTTGGATTTCAAATGAAATTTAATTTAAAAATTTTAAATTTTTCATCAAAAATATAAGTCGACATTTATTCAAAATCGAAAAAAGTATCAGTGATAAAAAATGAAAGAACTTTTTGAACCCCCTAATGGTTGGCAGGAATAGCACGCAACATTTATTTTCTTTTACATTCAGTCGAATTTCTATTCGATTTCTGTAATCATAAATTGGCTCAATTCAATTTTCTTCCAATATCAATCCAAAAACTCTCAAAATTAGCTTGAAGCAACATTTTGCTTTAATTTGATCTAGCAAAGAAGTTTGAAAATCATGAATAACGCCGACTGACTAATAGTGTAAATACAGTCGACTACCTAAAATTGTCCCTTTTCAATACACTCAATTCAGAAAGTTTAGAGATCGGACTTAATTGTTATTAACTTATCAGTATGCTATCGATTCTGTTTCATTTTTTCAGGGCAAATCAAGACAATGATAAACTTCATTTTCTCAATGAAATAGGGCCTAAAACATGTTCCGTTCAATTATGATTACAAAATAAAAGTGTTACTATTGCAAGAAATTTTCAAAAAGTTTAGCGATCAGTAAATTAATCAAAGCAATTTCTTAGATAATTTAATTTTTAGTAATCAATTGATGAACCATTCGATCGAATTACCTTAATTAGTCTGTTTTTCAATGAAAAAGCAAGGGAATTGGTCAAGTCAGTCGGAATTTCAGACCAACATTTAACTATCTCATTTTTGAGATCATTTTCGGTCTGAAATTGTTGACCATGGCCGTAAACTTTCCTGACGAGCCAACCCCAGAGGTTCTCAATAGGATTGAGGTCAGGACTATACGGTGGCCATCGGATTTTGCTGACTTCATTTGCAGCTAACCATTCTGTTGTTGAGTTAGATCGGTGAGGTGGTGCATTATCTTGCATCAAGACCCACTCACCGGTCGTTATCAAAGGTGCTTCTGGTAACAAGTAGGTCCCAAGCATATCTTGATACTTGATAGCGTCGAGTCTAGGTTCGCAAAAAACAATTGGACCACAGCCTTGAGCGGCAAAACATCCCCAGGTCATAACGCTACCTCCACCTGAATGACGTTTCGAAAAAACTTTTTTTTCGTGACGAAGATCATACCAATATTTTCTAATACCGTCTGGTCCATCGAGATTCCATTTTTTCTCGTCTGTCCATATGACCTGAGACCAGAACTCATCAGGTTTAGAGATGAATTCTGATGCCCACTCAAGCCTAATTTTCTTATGCAATGCAGATAGTTTTGGCTTAGATTTATGAGGTCCGAACCTGATAAATTCATTTGATTTCAATCTTGACCAAATTGTTGTTTTGCAGCAGCTCAAGTTCAGATCACTTTTCATTTCTTGCAAACTTGATTTACCCGCTCTAGCTTTTTGCACAATCAATCGATCCTCTCTTTCTGTGGTTACTCGTGGTCGACCTGATCTAGGCTTGCGTCCATAATTTTCTGGGTCTTTGAGAAACCTACCGACAGAATCTGCACTTCGACCGATTGTTTCGGCAATTTTTTTTTGAGTCCAATCGGGATGAGTCTGTCGAAGTACAGAAATTTGTACCCTCTCCTCAGATGTCAATTGTTTTGCTTGACCCATTTCTAAATAATGAACAGAATATGAATTTGAAATAATCAGAATCGAGATCGAATGAAAAAATGACCTAATCTTACCTCAATGACCGAAACTGAAGCCAAATCGCTAAACTTTTTGAATAATAATCCTAATGGTAGAAACTGAATCAACTTAATTAACCAATTGAAAACTTTAATAATTTAAATGAATTTACTTTGGATTGAAGCTCATGCCTGTGGGAATTAATCACCATAGTTAATTCCCTTCATTGTCAACAATTTATTGAGTTAGATACAAAAAAGCGCGATCTCTAAACTTTCTGAATTGAGTGTAAATGAGCGCGATTTTCAATGGTGATGAAAATTCTAGTTATAGTCTTTTCACACTCAATTTGACCAAAAAAATCAGTTCATTAATATTATTTGCATCTAATTATGAAAAAATACTAAATTAAATTTTGGTACAAAAGCTGTTTCCAAACTTCCAATGATGTGGCTCTACACGGTGAATGAAAAATGAACGGTTATCGTTGCAAAACCTTGAAATATTAAGGTGTCATTTAAGTTTTACGGTTGGGTATGAAGTTTAGCTTAGAATTGACTGAAATTTCAGTGAATCAAATTAAGGACCTTCAGTATCAAAATATCGTTTCAATTTTCCTCATCGAATAATTGATGTCATTTTTGTGAGCGTCCGAAAATTTCTGGCGAAAAAATTGACAAAAGTGATTTTGACCTCCGTTCCTGAATAGACCTACTCTTCTTTGAATGAATTTTCCAAAAATTAAGATAGATTGAGGCCCATAGAGATGAGATCAGGTTCTTAGGATAGATTCGCAAGTATTGAGAATCTGAGGTGAATTTTGTGACGCGTCGCTAGAAAATTTGATGAAAAAAGTTGGTGAAAAAAAATTTTGGTCGATTTTTGTACCCTTTAAAAAACTGTAAAAATGCAATAATTTTGCGAATATTTGTCCGATTTTGATTTTTTTTGTTTTATACTGATTAATTAAGGTTAAATAATGTTTTAGCCAAAAAAGATCACAATCAAATCTTTTTTCATAGCGAACCGCAAAATTTATTTGACACCTTAATATGATATGCTTCCCATCATGGAATCTTTTATCAGAAGCCGCTATCTTCCGGTTTTACTTGATAAAAGAAGTCAAGAGCCATTCATTGATGTCATAAAATTATACCTGTCTGTGTGCAGTATATCGGACCAAATTCCCTCATTTTTGTTGGTTGTTATCAGTTTTCTCAGTAACCGGAAGTATTCAGCGCAAATAAAAAAGTACATTCAGTCATAATTCATTTTCGATGCTCTACAAGAAAACTAAAAGACTAAAAAATCCATCAATTTTGTATTTTTGGGTAATCTCCTTTAATATCAATCACTGAAATAACATAAAATGGAAAGATAACAAAGATAATTTTAGAGCTGATTGGCGGGCAGTTTGTTTGTCCGTTAATGCAAGTATTTAGTGCTGGTACGAAGATACGTCACCAAAAAGTACAATATAAATATCATTGATTAATAATTAATGAATTCAAATAAATGAGCAAACTGTGTGTAAAATTAATACTCTCCCTGTGTCCGTATAACTAAAGGGTGTATTGTTTAAGAGTGAAATTATGTGAGCAAAAGAGTAACATTTACTTATCTGACTGCGGTGATTATGACGATAAATAAGTTGATAAGATGAAGATAAAGGTGAAAATGGACAATGATGAAAAATGCATCATATTTATCAACATCTTTATCATCATAATCACCACAATCAGGTAAATAAATGTTACTCTTTTTGCTCCCATAATTTCACTCTTAAACAATACACCCTTTAGACTGTTACCTCATTGGTATTATATGATTCATTACTGTCCATGTTTGTCTATCTGAATTAGAAGGCAATCAAGTAAGGGGCAATCCGATCAAAACAATTAATGAAATAAAAATTTCAATTAGATTAAAAACTGATAAGAAGTTAATCTAATTTTCACAAAAATTTAATCTCAATAATGTCCATAGGGAAAAAATTTTTAATTGACGACAGGCGCATGACCTAAATGTTGTTAAATTGGTTGATCGGATCTTTGTAAATTAGTGACGTCACAAATTATTGAAATTTTATCTAATCTTATCTTTACAAACATTTTTAGTCTAATTTTTAACTACATTTCTTGTTGATCGGATTGCCCCTAAGCCATCTATTAGTCTGAATATAATCTTAAGAATGAAGAGATTTTTCTCTTCATTTCAATCTTTCATTCTCACTTGACTTCAACTCTTATTTGGCTTCATTACTTGAAATCTTAGCCATTATTATGATTCTTGTTATCAACTTTTCTTTATCATTTTCCCCCTTTTCTCGTACTCAAATCTCTGTCCTACATATAATAATAATCACACTCGTCATACAACTAGATCCAGAACATGCTAAGATAATTGAATAAGAGGTTTCCCTTGGATTTTATCTTCATTTTGTCTCAATTTATTGCTTTCTCATACAAATTAATGTTTCTATTACCTTTTATTATATTCAATTTTTACTCTATCTTATGTACTGTTGTTAGATATTTATCATTCAATATGAACCAATTGTTTGAACCTCGCCCGTGATCAACAATCATTAATTATGTTTGTTTTGGTTCTTTATGCTCAACAGTATTTTAATTAAGAAGACACAATGTATTTTGTCAATGTTGCTGAAGTGTTAGCAAAAAAGTGACGCTTTTATCCTCCTGATTGCAAACTGAATCTTCATCCTGATCAAATTTATTGATTACTCGTTTCTGTTTTACTGCGAGGAAGGTTCGACAAAATAATGGAAACTTTGTCTGGTTTTGATGAAGTATCAATTGATCGCGTACAATTTGTTGACTTGTATCCAGAAAACTTCAAGTGTGACCAATGTGGTTTATTAGTAAGGATAATAATCAAGACAACAGCTCCATTCAAATTGACTGAAAATGGATTTGAAGATTCCTCACTCAATGCGCCTTCGAGGCCAAAATGTGGCCACAAGTTTTGTCGTCCTTGTTATAATTCATTGTCCTTCGATGGTAGATTCTTGAAGTGTCCAATTGACTCTCTCATTGTCCCTAAAAAAGAGGTAAGTTTAATTTATTAATATTTTTATTAAAATTTGTGATTCGACTTTACCTTATAAAGTGATCAAGATTCAACAATTTGCATGAAAAGATGGTCGCTTGATAATTTGGTGACATTTAAATAGAACTGTAAAATTCAGATAGACACACAATCTGTATGCATGTTCAATCAATGTGTAGATTATTGTTTACATTGCTTATCAACAAATTAAATCGTTACTCTAAGCACTTGTTCATAAAAGGGTTCTTTTTGAAATGATTGTATTTACTGATGGTAACATATCTATTATAACTTGACGAGTCTCATAAATCAAAACAACGTTTGTTTATATGATTGTTTGAAATCTTTTGTTTCCATGTAAAGGCATTTCACCAGTGATTTAGATTATGAATAAGCACATGAGAACAATTGTACTGCTGAATATTATATTTAATTTCATGATTTTGCAATAAAATGATGAATTGGTTCCGAACATGATAAATTTTGCTCACTTGTTTTAGAAATTCGATGAATTATAAACATGAAGCAAAGGCACCAATGGTTCAACAATCATTTAAGAAAACTGAAATTAAAAACGGAAAAATACAAAAGTATTACTGGAAGTATAACATCCTTGTCATTCATTGTTGAATTTATAGCGGTTTAGATAAAGCACATAGTAAAATATAATAGTTCAGTAAATAGATTTAGTAAAATATCAGTAGTCATTTCTATATTACATTTGGTCATAGATTGATTCATCTTAATAAATTAAGCTTTAAGATGGTTGAGTTCTTGTGAATTTCTTTGATTTGTTCTGGTTTTTTGTATCCTGGTTTCCCAATTAACAATTTCCCAGTTTCAATTTGATGATGTTGGTGAAATGATTAAGATGGAAGATTATCATGGCACTTGAAGCGAATTGAGCAAATTCTTCATCTAAGCTCATTGGATGTTTTTGTATCGGAAGTGATTGTTATACTATCATCTTGTTCATCAGATGATGATGAACACTCTCCTTTATAAGGTTTAGGAGTACTTTGTAACACTGAGTTTAGGAGTGGTCCAGGAGCTCTAGGGATATCCCAGTTTACTTTGGGGCTGAGTTCAACCATTTTTTTGTTCTTTTTAGCTTTAGCTTTCGCTTTAGAATGGCCTCTCCAACGAAAATATTCAATGAATAAACTTCGTGAGGATACAATAATCCCTAAAAAGTTTTTCACAATAAAAATGGACAGTGTTCTATCATAGGCAGAAGCAAGATGAATACGTATAAATAAATATGGAATGTTGACATTTACAAGTCTGATGAAATGGATAAAAACATTTGTTCCATAAATATGTTTTTCTGGATGACTTCTTATAGCAGTTTCCTCTACTTGACTACTTTTATGCAGTTTT
The DNA here is from genome assembly GCF_039701765.1 of Tetranychus urticae. Classification (NCBI taxonomy): domain Eukaryota; kingdom Metazoa; phylum Arthropoda; class Arachnida; order Trombidiformes; family Tetranychidae; genus Tetranychus; species Tetranychus urticae. Next base: position 556,879 of record NC_142959.1, read on the forward strand.
GACAGCTGATAAATTCCAAGAGAAGGATAGACAACATTGAGGGCACCTAAGGCAACTATGGTGTACATAAGGGGTCGACCAACATTTGGTGTATTAATAACATGTTTAGTAACTGGATCAATATCCGGAGTTATTAATTCGAGGAAGAAAATAAGGTCGAATATTTCAAAAGTTGTATGTTGTATGAGCTCATCAGTTAAAGTTTTGGACCAACTACGATGCAAGTCATCTTCCAAGTTTTTATGTGCTTCAATCCAAAGTAAGAAAATGAGAGCTGTCAACGCCAAAGAAACTTCAAAAAGTTTAGATCCATAAAGTGTAGTATCCTCACCAGAAACCATCTTTATCAGAATATCATTAGCAAAGAAGACAAATATTTTGAAAACTAAGACAATAGAATAGATGAACCAGGAAATGTAGCTCAGAGGAAGTACTCCCATACTCTGTGGCAGCTTAGCTCCAAAAATTTGACCAGGCTCAGAATAAGTACATTGAGTATGACCATTCATATTTATGGATGAAATAGCAGTGTCTCCCGTTTGTTGCTGCTTATTCCAACTAGAATAATGTCTTCTGGCCATTATGATAGCAATAACAAATAAAATGATGACCATAACATCAATAAGAAACAGAAAATACCATCCAACGGTTCCTCGGCTATAATAAATGATATAATAATTGAGTAATGAACTTTGTGAACAAAGAGTAACAGCTAAAACTAAGCCTTCAAGAATCTTCCAGGTTTGTAGCCAGCAGAGAATGCATAAGGTTTTACTGTTAACAAGAAAATGCTCTAGACTGGCAGCAATTTCTTCCTTCGCGATCCCGTCTACTTCTGTTTCATCACCTCGACCACAATTCGGGCAGGGATTTTTGCCAGTCCGGGCTGCTAGGTGGAAATTCATCGATGCCACAGTTTTTAACTAAAACCACTTAAAAAAGATTGAATGCTAGGTTAGCTACATATCAGTACAAGATAAAGACAAAAACAAACATAAAAATGATAACTTACCAGAAAAAGTTTTCAAATGTTGCAATAAAAATGAAAATCCAATTCTGCAATGAATGCAGAGAACTTTTAATCACAGATGGCTTATAGAATCGTTTCTCTCTAATCTTCAACAGCTTAGCACTGGCATTGTGTAAAAAAACTGAAATAGAAACAGAAATTAAGCAAAACAAAATGATAAAGAGTAAAAGTAAATCAAAAGAAAGTAACACTTTAATAACAAAAATGAGTCAGCCCCAGGAGGCGTAAGCGTTACCTAGGTAATACCCATATGGATGATATCAAGCCTCTTGATTCAAGAGTTTTTTAAAGATTGTTTAATAGTTGTTCAAATTCCTAAGGTCATGGTTCCAATGAAGTTTAAGTTGATTCTTTCAACATCAAATTTCACGGTCTCATAATCATTAGTCAATAAGTTAATGTAAAGAAACAAGATAAAGAGACTTCAGGGAACTAAAATGAATTTCATTTTACAAACTAGGGACCGCCACCTGTTGGCGTCATAATAAGATTCTTATTGTTGTTCAATTGCAAGTCAGAATTACCTCATTTAAAGAATTAAAATTTTCCTCCAAATTTTCAATCGTTTAAAATGAATAGATATTTTCGAGAGGAAAAATTTTACTTGTTAATGCAAGAACAAATAATGTCTTTAATTGCATTTGAAATTAACTATCTACAATATTTATTTAAATTAGTTCATCGAGGATCGTCTGGACTCTGAGACAATCATGGAAAAAGATGTTTATTGCTCTTACCGAAGTCGAGGCTGTAAAAAAATTTGCACTTTGAGAGATTTAAAGGTAAGTCGACTCGTCTTCCATACTTGTTTATTATTAAGTGACAATATTGACAGTCCAATTCTCTCATCTTTCAGGATCACATGAAAACCTGTGTTTATGGAGTAGTCAGTTGTCCACTCAAATGTGGAGTAGGAGTTGTCATTAAAATGCTTCCTTCTCATATGTCAACGGAATGCCCAAGACGGACAATACTTTGTACTCACTGTGGAGATGATATCGCCCTTCAATCAAAGAAAGATCACGAGTCTAATTGTCATCGTCGACCTACCTTGTGCAATTTTTGTAAACGTAAAATGGCATTTTGTGAATTGAAAAAACATTATGAAACCTGTTTGGGCAAACCAAGAAATTGTAAGCTAGCTCTGATGGGATGTAAATTTGTGGTAAGTGAAAATTAAAAATTTCATACCAAATTGGATAAATTACAGATGCCTTTTCATTGTTTTAATACAATCCATTTTTTCATGTTAAACAGGGGAATAAAGACGAAGTCGAACAACATGAATCAATCTGGAAAATTCACGTTGATCTATTGACAAAGTATCTTCATAAGAATAATAATTATTCGGTTAGTTCCTAATATTGAATTTATAAGAATATATTTAAATAACTTTTATGCTTCTTTCTTCTAACTAAGGACGATTTAAAATTGCGTATCAGTGATATTTTGAAGATAGTCAAGGAGTTGAGTGAAGAAAATACAGTTTTGAAACAAAACTTGGGAACCCTTTCATCCCAATTTCAAACAATAATAGAAGACAATTCCGTTTTAAAAGATAAAATCAACAAAATGGAATCAAATTTTGGTCAAACTATCGACTCAATGACGGAGGAACAAAAATATTTAGCAAGTGAAGTCCAAGTAAGTTTCAAGCATGCACATAAGCATTAAACAATTGATACTGATGTGGCGCTGCGAAATCTTTGTACTGTTCAAGTACTTATTCGCTAATTTATTATTACTTTTATGGATACTAAATTCTGCCATAAGTTCTAATCTTTTTCTATTTATCTTTTCGAATAGCGTCTAAGAGATTTGGTGGCAGTCGGGGAGTCATCAGTATGATAAATAACCATTTTCATCGTCTTCAAGTGGTCAACTTACTTCATAATCATGGCTATTTTAGTCGAATTTACGGGATTTTAGGTTCCATCGACATCATGCATTGACACAAAAGAACTGATGATCGATACCAACGACCCTAATTCAATGTGAAAACACCAAAAATTTAAAATTATTTAACAAAGTCTTGGACACTTTCGATTCTCCTTCCTTTTTCTCATTCCCACAATTTCAAAAAAAATTTTTCATTCCAACTCGGATTTTTTTATGTGAAAAGTTTTTTTTGTTTTTTTACATCATTCATTTGACTCTACACGATGTTATCGATTGTATTCTTGGTTAGATAGTTTCTTTTATGCAATATACTGCCAGTCAAATAATGCAGTTTTTACTATGTTTTACAAAAATTTTCATTGTTTATTTATTGTATCTCAAGATTTGTTAAGTCAAATAAAATTTTGTCGTTTTCGTATAAAAGTGTTTACTCCAATAGATTTTATATCGTCTTATTCATTTTGCATGCTTAAATAAAACAAAATTGATCTTCTTAGCGGTAAGGGTCGCCAAGCAGGTATCCAGCATCAGATACAATAATAGAACCAGTCATATTTTTTGAAGCATCAGAGGCAAGAAGAGCAATTAATTGTGCCATTTCAATTGGTTCAGCAACTCGCTTCAACGGCATTATTTTACCAAATTCATCCCAAACCTTATCCTGATCACCCGAGCTATTGACTACATGTATATTAGTCCTGGTTGGTCTAGGAGCAATAGCGTTGACACGAACATCAGGAGCCAAAAGACTAGCAATGACTTGAGTAAACGCGTTTACTGCAGCTTTGGACATACAATAAGACCATTCAGAAGAAACCTGTTAACCAATTAATTCGAAAGGCATTCCATTTATTTTCCAACTTATCAATTTATTCTATTGATAGACATTGAGATAAAACTATTTAACTTAACGATTTGAAGCCGTTGATGTGTTGACAATTGATCCTTTGGACTCGATGAGGTAAGGTTTAGCCAAATGTTTTAAGATAACTGCTGTTCGAATGTTAGTTTGCATAACACGATCATAATCAGCAATAGCTTTAGGGTCATCAAAACTTTTTAGATTCACTACACCAACATTGTTGACAAGAATGCCCAGTCGAAAGTAACCAGCATCGTTGCTTCAAAGGTTTAATATGGTTGTTACTAAAAAACCACATTTAACACAATTGTCACATTTATACACAAATCACCACAAATACTAAAAGAAAAATGCACGAAACAAGGTAAAAATGGATTTCTTTTAAAACTAAACTCTTCTAAACTAAACTAAACTGGGCTGTAGAATATAAAAACTGAGTCATTATTTGTGATTTAAAAGTTTATCTGATCCATGGCTTTCGAGAAAATCGAGTCCAAAGGTGAAATGTACGAGTAACTATGTGAGAAATTGGCTTTTAAAATGACAGGACGGTGACCATGAGGTGACTTAGCTTCATATTCAGTTGCTTTTCCGATTCCATCGTTCGAACCAGTGATTAAATTTGTCTAAATTGTTGTCTTATTGGATTAGCAAAAGTTTTAACAAACAAACAGTAAGCATGAAATGGTAAGCTTCAGCCAAAAAATGAACTTATAAATTGTTTATTTCTTAAATGGAATGTGAAAAGTCTTCGCAAATAAAAATGAATTTTGATGATCAATTGTGATCAAAACTGTCTCGAATATGACCGAATATCTATCTATCATTGTTAGAATAAAATCATTTCAGCAATTAATATTTTATCTTAATATTTCTCTTTACTTTATTTTCGTCAGTATTATATTTTAAAAACAAGTTAAAAATAGGATTGAAATTGAAACATTGTATTGAAAGAACAAGAGTGAGAATTTTCACAGAATTTCCTGCTATAACGAAGTCCCAGAATCACGAATGATGGCCATAAAGCAATGCAATCAGTGAGCTCATTCGCCAAAATTGAATTTGCATTTTTTCAGAGTACATAGTTCAATTTAAAATTAAATTGATCTCATCTAATCATCAGAGGTGAATCTAGTGGTAATATTATATAAAAGTTTATTTTTTGGCTGAAGCTCAACATTTCATGTTTACTGTTTGATTATTACAACTTGTGCTAATACAATGATCAATTTAAACAATAAAGTAGCTTTAATTACTGGTTCAAGCGATGGAATCGGAAAGACAACAGCTATACTCTTTTCATCATTAGGTGCTAAAGTAGCCATTGTTGGTCGAGATCAGTCTAAACTGGATAAAGTTGCTGCTGAATGTGAAGCTAAGTCACCTCATGGTTACCGTCCAGTCGTTATAAGAGCTGATTTCCTGCATGATGAAAATATTAAACGAACCTTTGACGAGACAATTGCTGGTTACAATTGGCTAGACATTCTTGTCAACGATGTCGGTGTAGTTAATCTGAAAAGTTTTGATGATTGTGAAGTTATTGCTGATTATGATCGTGTAATGCAAACTAACATTCGGACAGCAGTCATCTTGACTCATTTGGCTAAGCCTTATCTACTGGAATCCAAAGGAACGATCGTCAACGTATCGAGTGTTGATAGCTTCAAACCGGTAAGTAAGCACGGCTCGCAATGACGCTCAATCCGATCCATCAAAATAATAATAAAGCCTTTTCTATTATTTTCAAACAGAATGATCGAGAATGGTCTTACTGCATGTCCAAAGCCGCTGTGAATGCGTTTACTCAATCTATTGCAGGTCTTCTGGCTCCTCATGTGCGTGTTAATGCAATCGCTCCTGGACCGGTTAAGACAGGTATATTCAAGGCCACAGGCGATCCCGAGCAACAATGGGAAGAGAAGGCTAGATTAATGCCATTGGGACGGATCGCCGAACCAATTGAAATAGCACAATTAATTGCTCTTCTTGCCTCTGATTCTTCGAAAAACATGACTGGCTCAATAGTTGCATCTGACTCTGGATATCTTCTCACAGATCCTTACTCATCGGGAAGGGTCGCATAAATTAAACCTGTCCAATTTAACCGTTCAAATTGAACAAATGTTGAAGAACACTTTTTACGAGAATCAAGAAAATTTTATTAGACTTCCTTTAAGAATACCTCCTCAAAGATTCTTACAGTTAGAACGGTCAATCATGGAATCTTGGAGTACTCAGAGAGAAGCAGATTTTACCCTTTTTTACGAAAATCATGATTGAATGAACAAATTTAGAAGTCATGTAAAACATTAAATCTTAATATTTTTAATCGATTTCGTGTGTTTATCATTGATGTTTCGTGTAAAAAATTGAACTGACCTGTTAATGCGTCAATAATAACACAAAATAACAATTGAAGTGATTCATTGATGGTTATCCTCAAACAATTGACTTGACCTGAGACGGATAATACACTCAATATAATCTGCGTTACAAGAGTAGTTAGAAGTCAGAAAGAGTAAATAAATGGAATCTTTTCACCATCCTTCGAACAAAAAAATGATATTCAGGAAATAACTTTTGGAATGATTTACTTTGATTATGAAAACAAAGATTTATTATACTTAGATTCAATATCAACGGTAAGGATCACCTAGAAGATATCCAGAGTCCGATGTTATTATTGTGCCAGTCATGTTTTTTGCAGCATCAGATGCAAGTAGTGCGACTAGTCGTGCCATTTCAATCGGTTCGGCAACTCGTTTCAGTGCCATTTTTTGAGCCAATGCATCCCAAATCTTATCAGGATCACCCATACTCTTGATTATGCCAGTCTTAACTGGTCCAGGAGCGATTGCATTTACCCGAACATCAGGAGCCAAGAGACTGGCCATGGCTTGAGTAAACATATTCACAGCAGCTTTGGATATGCAATATGCCCAATGAACATCAGTCTGTCGGAAATTCAGAGCTAATTTTATTTCTTCCATTCATCTTATTGATTGTCATTGAAGTAGACTGATTAAGACTTACCGCTTTGAAGCTATTAACACTCGATATATTGACAATGGCTCCTTTGGATTCAATCAAATATGGTTTAGCCAAGTCTGTTAAGATGATTGCAGTTCGAATATTCACTTGCATAACTCGATCATAATCGACCACTATGTCAGAGTCACCAAACCTTTTCTTATTAATCACACCAGCATTATTGACAAGAATGTCCAATCGACTGTAAGCATTAATTGTCTCCTCAAAGGTGCGTTTAATATCGTCATCGTTCATGAAATCAGCTTTAATAGTAACTGGCTTGTAGTTATGAGGTGAATTGGCTTCGCACTCAGAAGCTACTTTATCCAAATCATCCTGTTCAAGTCCAACGATGGCCACTTTAGCACCTAAAGACGAAAATAGTAAAGCAGTGGCAGCTCCAATCCCGTCACTAGCACCAGTAATTAAAGCAACTTTATTATCCAAGTCGATCATTTTACTGACTTGACAGAAAACATGAAATCGTAAAAAAATGGAAAAGGTCTTATATACGAATGTAAAACCTTAATCAAATCTAATAAACCACTTTGCATGATCAGTCGAGATAAAACTGATAGTTTAATCGAACTAAGTTTACAAAGCATAATAAAAGTTATCTACGAACCTCATTGCCAAGTGAATTATTTCCTTTGTAACTATTTTCATAACCATTCATTATCATATCGAAATTAGAAAAGGTTTTTTGTTCTTTTTTGTTGAAGAGTATAATTAAAACTTTGAGTATCAAATCGAGATCTTCCATCTATTCATCAAATAAGTAAAGACAACTTTCATGGACTTATGACATTAAATTCATTAGTTACTAGGGATTATAATTGTTAAGGAATTATTACAATTTATATTTTGCGTAATTGGATGATAAAGGCACTAATATCATCAGTAATGGTAGGGAACAAAATCCAAGGATTTTACTACCAATGAAGAAACTCGACGAATTGTCTTCTCATCGATCGACTTCAAATTCATGTGAACTTTATTGAATTAGTGTACATATCCACCTGTTTAGATGTATTTCACGATAAATCATCTTGTTTAATTCAAGATCACTTGCAATTTAAGTGCACTTTAAGATGGGCATAAAGCATGAACGATATTAATGATCTTCGACTAATAATAACAGCTATGATGGAGGATTCATTATAAATAGTGTGTTCGATGACAATTGGCTACATGTCAATCGAATGTCGTGTACCATTGCCATTCCACAGTCACATTAACTTTTCATCTAAATTCGAATGTCGATATCAACCATCAAACTAAAGAGTTCAAACTTCGAAATAGACTGATATCGATTAGTTATTATGTAACTTTATGTGATTGAAATTTATTCATGTTTATCAAATTAGCTTTTGTGATGAATTTAAATTTATTTCATCATTATATTAATTTTGATTCTGTGTCACGCAATTGAAATGAGAGAGATCAAAGTTAACAATATCAAAACCGATAACTTTGCCACATTGAAATTAAGCTGATTTTAACTGATCAATAAAGCACTATGACCAGAACAATTGATGAAATTTATCATGATATCACCATTTCATCACTCAATAATTTTATTTGGATATTTTATCATTCCATTCATGAATTGCATCTAAACTTTAAAAGATTGCAGTGAATCACAATAACAAAGTTCTGATTGCCAACAATTTGATACAATTTTGGTATCTGGATAAAAAGAATGATATACAGTTGATTGCATTGAGTTTGACGGTATTTTGGGTTTTTCCTTTTGATTGAATCTCAGGATTGTGAAACATAACCATGATGAAGAAATTAGCTTTTAATCAATGAGATCATTAACCAAAAATTGAAAAGTTGCGTTTGTTCAAAACTCATAGTTCAACTTATTAATAATAGTTTCAAGTAGTTAGTAAAAGTCCGGAACAGTTCCAAAACTGTTTTACCGGACCAAAACTGTTTTTCTGGGCCAGGCCACTCTAGGCCAAAGCCCGGGTCTAGGCCAAAAAAAAAATTGTCAACTTAAGACAAAATTAAGTAATTTTGCGCGCGCGTCACCCTTTCCCACGCTAAGCTTTCCCACGCTCAATCAAAGTTTAACAACTAAATTAAAACAAACAAAAGGGATGAAATTAAATGAAATTTATTGATTTTCAAATCTTTCGGTAATCTTTTCCTCTGGAACCTGAGTTAGTCTTTGGAGTTCCTTGAAACAATATTGTGCAAATGTCAAATCTTTGGCATCCATTATGCCTAACATTTGCTTTAGTTGCAAATTTTCTTGATACAACCGCTCAGCTTTGGCAGCTTCAATATTTAATGCTTTATCCATCCGCATTATCTCTTCTTTAGATTGTTTTACCACTTTGGCACTTTTATATTTGATTGTGTCTTTACAAACTTTATGTAAAGTTTGTTCTACAATATACTTGACAAAATCTTTATGCTGCTCCGGTATGGATGCATACATTTCCATAACTTTAATGATAGTTTCAATTTTGCCTGCGATTGGCGATGGTTTCTCCAGTGCAGTTAGTAAATTAAATACTCCAGTAGCTGGCGATGAAGATGATGAAGATGATGATGTTGATGGTGTCGGCTCCATAATATGGCACAAATAAATTGTAATTAAACAAGAAAAAGTGATAGAACTAAACACAATTGCAATGTAATTAAACGAGTTGGTCAAAGGTTAAGATTAAGCTAAGATAAACAATTAAACTAATTCTAAATTTTAACCGCCAATAATTACATAGATGTGCTACCATCTATGATCAGATTATGTAACTATTTTTGCCTCTCAATTTAAATGCCTTTGACCTACAATTAAGCCTAATTAACCTACAATTAACCACAATCAAGCCTAATTAACCTACAATTAACCACAATTAAGCCTAATTAACCTACAATTAACCACAATCAAGCCTAGTTAGGCTATAATTGAGCAATGTAAGTTACATTTATCTACCATTGAACACATCCAAGCCAAATTTCATAAGTTCCTATGTTAACCCTATGGGGGAAAATTGATCAAAAAAGTTTCTCGAATATGATTTTTTTCAATCTAATGATAAACTTCAGGCAAAATGACTGACTCTTGAGCGTATTTATTTATTCAGCAAACTGATAGTTAAAAAGTTACAGCCAAATAAAGAAATTGAGTTTTCAATCATCCATTGAGCCTTCTTTCAACCCCGATTGAGAACTGAATAACTACTCCTTAGGGTAGTAAGCATACATTTAACTATAATTAAACCCATTTAGGCTATAATTAACCAATTACTTTTGACCTAAATTAAACCCAAAATAAGTAATTACTTTCAGCAAATGAAGACCTTTATCAATAACTTGGAGCCTGCCAACAGATGGCAGCACTTTACGATAATTTCGATCAATTGATTATAAATCATGATTAAATTGATATTTTCAGCATTTTAACGTGAAATAATCAATTATTAACTGCAATTAAAAAATGTAAGTTGTTTAATTGTTTTAATATTAATCAATAAGACAATAAAATTAATTAACGCTCTTTAAGGACTGTAACTATAACTTAGCAAATCGAATGCTGAGTGAAGCAATAGATGGCGCCACTTATGTCTCTTTCTTTACTTTCTTTTCTGGGATGATTTTTACTGATCTTATCAGTAAATATCAATGTAAATACTACCAAAGACACATTCACATGATTGACATGGTTAATTCTGAAATCATGGAGCTCACAGACAGAGTTTGATATGCAAGCCATCATCACCATTGCTCATTTTCTGTATAAATAAAGACCTGGGTCAGCTATTTTATGCAATACATTCCTTGACTTTAAGTTAGATCGTGAAGGTCATTAAAGCTTAAGTGAACTGTTCTCTCCCTGTTAGCTTTCTCAATTTTGATTTATTCAAATCAAAATGGATTCTGAAAATGTAAGTATGACTTATAAACCTTTTCCTTGATTAACCATGAATCTCCGAAAAATCTCTATCTTTTCAGGTAAAAATCATTCCATTGACATCTGAACTTATTCTAAAAGATCCAAGATCTATTCCTGCTGCCCGATCTGGTCCTATCAATCTACTGCTTCCTGAATTCGCTATTAAAGAATCAAGAGCAACTATACGTGTTATACCGATCGATCTTTTCGAACCCACTCTTGAAGATCCGAGGTCTGTCCCTAGTGAAGATTCGCAACCTTGTGATCTTCCTTTACCTCAATTTGCTGTTCCTGCTCAACCGCCTGTTGAAATATCAAGCAAAAGTAAAGTCAATCAATCAGCTAAAAGACGTCGGAAACAGAGGTTGAATAAAATCCTAGAGCTGCCAGAGGACCACCCTGATAAGCTCCTGTTTTATGTTCGGCAAGGACGAAGATGGCGAAATAAATTTGCCCATTTCAACGATAGATCTCGATATTGGCTTGAAAAATCAAATAAATATGATTTTGGTAAAGGGAATTATTTTGCTCAACATTCCAAATTCAAAGCAAAGGCAGATAATGCAAAAAGAATTTATCAAGATTATTTTAGATTGGGAAAATTGAAATACTAAACTTTGTATTAGAAAAACTATCCATTGTAAACTTCATTAATTGAAATCCAATAACACTTTTTTACGCAACTTATTTTTTTCGGAGATTCATTCAATTTCTTTCAATTGATCAATTGATTAATTCAATTATCACTCTTATTCAACAGGATTTCCGTTGTACTTGTTGCAATTACAGAACTAATTTATTAGGTGAATATTTATCACATACCTGTTCGTCAAATTGTAATCCAGTACAGTGTTCTAGAATGGACACTTTTTCTGTTCCGCAACGCAAAAAGCCAAGGAAAGAGCAACCAAGTCTCCCTGATTGTGAAGTATCTTGTAGTTCGCAATCCAGATGCAACAGAGGTGCAAGATGCTTGTTCACACGAAGAATGAAGCGTCGTGAAGATCTCCAGCCGACTGATCCTGTTTCAGAGTTGGAAAGATTGATTGATCGAGGTGATCTCTTTCCTGGTCCGAGTGATCATTCAATGGAGTGGGAAAACTCATTTGCTGCCAGCACCGAGCCAGTTACTCCTGCCTCAAGTCAATCAACTATTGACTTGTCATCTGAAAATCAATCACAAGTAACAATTGATTTAGTTTCAGATGATGAATTGCCATTAGATCTAAGCGTAACACCATTGCCTCCTATTCAATCATCTCCGCTTGATCTCCGGCTAGTAAGAGAACCAGTCTTCCAATTCGCACCAGCTGAACCAGTCATTCAATTCGCACCAGCTGAACCAGTCTTCCAATTCGCACCAGCTGAACCAGTCATTCAATTCGCACCAGCTGAACCAGTCTTCCAATTCGCACCAGCTGAACCAGTCTTCCAATTCGCACCAGCTGAACCAGTCATTCAATTCGCACCAGCAGAACCAGTTGATTTACAAGATGAAATTCAACCGCAAATGCCTTCTTCACATTCAGAAGTTGTGCAAATGGACGAACCTGCTAATGTGGAGACGCTGAGTTGTGAAAAATGTGGTAAAATTTATAAGTTTCGAGGTAATCTCACGCGTCACCGGAAGATATGTGGCTTGAAAATGACCACACCTGATCTTGCAAACATCCCAGATGAATATTTAGGGTTCAAATTACATCAAAAAGCCTTTGCTCGGTACTATGCTTTATACAGATATAAAAATGAAAATAAAGTTGATTTACCAGCACTTTTCATCGAGATAAAAGATGCCGTTCTTGGTTTGATTGGAATCATCGTTGATGCTTACAATGCAATCAAATATTTTTTCACAATTAAAGTTGTATTTTATGAAGAGGTATCTTCGAAAACAATAACGATTTGCTTCTCATCAAGTATGTTCTCCGGATTACTAGCTGATGACAAAACAATATCAATTTTGACTGCAGAAGAAGAATTGGAAGATAGGATAGATCAATTCACACAACGTGGCTCAGGATGGTCTTTAGATTCGATTGAGCACATTGATTTGGCTATTGGTCAATATATTCCTCATAAAGGAGGCTGCCACCAGAATCAATTACCTGATACACTTAAACATAAGAAATGTCTCATCACACCAATGTGTGACACTGATTGCTTCATGTTCAGTGTCTTGATTGGTCTTCATGCAGTTCCAACACATCGTGGCAGAATAAATCAATATCTTGCATTCATCGATGATTACGATTTTTCAATGACTCGAGGACTTGTTTCTGTTCATGAAATCGGTAAATTCGAAAGAAAGAATGATATAAGTATAAATGTATATTCTTATAATCTGGAAGAGAAAAGAGTAAACCCTCTCAAGATTAGCTCATTGGAGAAAAGCCGCCACGTTAATCTTTTGCTATACCAAGAGCATTATTATTACATCGCAGATTTCTGCAGGCTTGTTAACACCAACAAAACAAGGTCAAGATTTGCTTGTATACGCTGTTGTAGAGGTTTCAGGTCACAAAACCAATTGGAGGAACATAAAATTGATTGCTGTCAAAAAAAGGCTCAAAGAATCGACATGCCCAAAGGTAACCAGATAATATGCAAACACAAAGACTACCGTAAAGAAGTAAAGTTTCCCTTTTGCATATATGCAGATTTTGAAACTTTGTCCGTTTCAAATCAAAATGATGGCCATGTTTTAACAGATTTGATTCCATGCAGTTACGGTTACATTATAGTGGACTGGAATAATAAAATCATACATAAAGATTTTTATTTAGGACCGAATCCAGCTCAAAAATTCTTGCTAAGCTTGAAAAATGTACAAAGCTTACTTGAGCAGTACCTAGAAAGTAGAAGGAAAAAATATCACAATCTTTCACCAATTGAAGAACGAAATTTTAAAGATGCAATTGATTGTCATATATGCAGTAAGCCATTAGGAACTAATAGAGTTCGCGATCATGACCATCTCACTGGTGTGTATAGAGGAGCCGCTCATCAGAATTGCAACCTTGAGTATCGAATACCTGAACAATATCCTGTTGTTTTTCATAATCTAAAGAATTTCGATGGACATATAATTATAAATGCTCTTGATACAAACTTTTGCAAAAGTGAACCAGTAATTATTCCTCATACAATTGAAAAGTACATTGGATTTTTCCTCGGTAAATTTAAATTCATGGATAGCTTCGCTTTCCTTTCATCTAGCTTGGACAATTTAGCTGCTAATGTTCCAACAGATAAGAAAGATTATTATTTGAAACAAGTTTTTGGAGATATCGACACTTCTCTTCTTCTAAGAAAAAGTGCTCTTCCATATGAGTACTTATCATCTCTCGATGTTTTCAATGAAACAGCGTTACCAGATAAGTCAGCATTTTTTTCTTCCTTAACCCAGTCGAACATATCAGATGAGCTCTATGAAAATGTAAAGAAGGTTTGGTCAAAGTTTAACTGCTCAACATTGAAAGATCTCCACGATATCTACCTTAAAGTAGATGTATTACTACTTGCATCGGTTTTTGAGAATTTTCGAGAGATGTCTCTCTTTAATTTCGCATTAGACCCTCTTCCTCAATTTTCAGCACCCGGGTTAACTTGGTCTGCAGCGTTCAAGAAAATGAAGATTGAACTTGAACTTCTAACCGATTTTAATATGTTTTTGATGGTAGAGAAAGGTATCAGAGGTGGACCCACATCGGTAGTTAAGCGTCATGTGCGAGCAAATAATCAGTACTTACCTGATTACGATCCAAGTAAGCAAACATCTTTTCTGCTGTACTTGGATGTTAACAATCTTTACGGATATGCGATGTCGGAAAAACTACCGAAATCACATTTCAAATGGTCTTCTAGAACCATTGAAGAGATACTCACCACTCCTGATGATTCCGAAATCGGTTTCATCCTTGAAGTTGATATCGAATATCCTTGTGAACTCCACGATGATCATAATGATTTTCCATTGGCTCCGGAGAAAATGGAAATAACTCCCGATATGTATAGTCAATATCAAAAAGATCTACTGGATGAGCTTAAAGGTCGCGGATACAAAAGAATCAAAACTGCTAAATTGACAAATAATTTTTACAAGAAAATTCGATATGTTGTTCATTATCGAAATTTGAAATTCTATCATTCACATGGAATGAAGGTAGTAAAGCTTCATCGTGCTATTGAATTCAAACAATCATCTTGGCTTGCTGATTATGTTTCTTTCTGCACAACAAAGAGACAAGCAGCCGTGACTGATTTCGAAAAAGATTTTTGGAAGTTGCTAGTCAACTCAATTTACGGGAAAATGATCGAAGATAAGAGAAAGCATCGGATTGTTAAGATCGCACTTCAAGATGTTGAAGCTCAAAGATTACTTAAAAATGAAACTTGTGATAAATTCATTATACTCGATGATAACAAGATGTTATTTTCCCTAAAGAAACTCTCTGTTGTAATGGATAAACCGATCGCTGTTGGTTTTACTATTCTCGAACGGGCCAAACTGAAGATGTATCAACTTCATTACGATACATTCAAACCGTATTATAAATCAAATATTAGTCTTGTATACACTGATACAGATTCCTTCATTTATGAAATCAAGTCTGAAGATATTGTCGCTGATATGAGACAATTCGCTAACATCATGGACTTCTCAAACTATCCAAAAGGCCATCCCTTGTATTCGAATAATAATAATAAAAAAATCGGCTACCTCAAAGATGAGATGGCAGGCAAGCAGATATCCGAGTTTATCGGAATAAAGCCTAAACTTTATGCATTGAGGATTTGCGAAGAAGTTATCAAAAGAGCAAAAGGTGTACCAAGACCAATTCTGAAAAATAGAATCACATTTCAAGATTATCTCGATTGTCTTTACAATCATGATACAAGAAGAGATGTAACCACTACACTGCAATCTGATCGCCACAATATTCAGATGATAAGACGACAAAAGACAACTATATCTTCTCTCGAAGACAAGAGGTATTGGGTGGATCCATTAAAATCTCTGGCATACGGACATCATGATATTCAATAACTGATTTTTATTAAAATTACTAACATTTTTTTTAAAATTTTGTTAAATTGTTTTCTAAATTTGTACTGTAAGAAATAACAAGAGAATTTGAGCGCAAAAAAAAATTTTATTCACATTAAATATTTTTTCAATTGTTGAAATAATGTCTTTTCATTACTTTCGTGTTTACATTTACGGAAAAGTTTATAGAATGAGTTAAGGGAATTAACTGATAGAACAAATAGAATACAAAAGTATCCACAAGCAATTGATAAATTGCCTTGATACTTGATAGGATTATAAATATAGTAATCAGAATTAGCTTCTACAAAGGTAAGTATATTTCCTTGTGGTCGTCTTCCAAAAGAATCAAAGTAATGAGCTACTTTATTCTTGTCAAAGTAAACGGCTACCCAATGGCTTCCAGGTTTGTAACTTTCATCAAGGTTAATTATAACTGAACTAGGAGCAAGTATCCATCGTGGCAGTTGATCAAGTGCGTAAACCCCATTGAACCAAGGAACATCTTTTAGTAAGTTTTCAATCTCGATTGTAGTTAGCATTTTAGTAATCCAATCGTACAACTCGGTCTTTATCAATAGTGATCAAATTATCAAATTGTGCAAACACAATTGCTTTAATTGAAACATCAAGTTTAGCAGTAAACTTAATATCAAGTCTTATATTCCCTCTTTTAATCAGAGATAAAGTTCCATTTTCAGCCCCAATACTTCCATCAGGGGTTAGGTCAAAGGCAAATAAAGTTGAGTTTGATAAATAAGACTCCTTAGATAAATTTAATTGAGGGATTCCTTCATCTTGATTGAAACATCGATAAAGGTTGATGAATTCCCTCGCAAATAAATTTTCAGCAAAATTAGGAGTATACGGTATACTCGGAACAGTATGTCCATCAACTGATAATGCGATATAGTTAGTTTTAAAGTTTAGAAAATCAAATGGGTTCTCTTTAATAGAGCCTGAATGAGCTGAATCTTTTACGAGACCAATAAGTATTCGACGTGGTAGAACGCCATTGAAAATGTTTTCAATTGATACTGATGTTTGTCCTGCTGAAATAGCGAAACTTCGAGTATCATTTCTTGTAATGAAATATTTAGCAGCACCTTTATCCAAACCTTGAAGTAAACTCTTATGTGCTTCGGGGAAAAGCTTGACTCTTTTGATAAAAAGAGAAAACTTTTTGATTGTGAATTTATATTCAGTCACATCAGGGGAGATCAATGGGAAACCTGATGGACTTTTAGTGAATCTAAAAGTTAAAGGTACACCATTCAGTAGCAATTTATCCTGTTCGCATATTGATGAATGCAAACGGAAAAATAAATCGAAAGGTTGACGTAAATCAGTTTCTGTTACTTGACTTCCCGAGTCACAGAAATTAGGGTGCCTGAATAATAAGTCTTCGAGATATGATTGATAATGGTACATGTTATTTGCTTGGACAGTATTAACCGAACCTAGGAAAACGTCGATCTGCTCGAACATTGCATTTCCGAAATTCTCTACAGCTCGCACATGGTTTTCTTCTGCTAATGCTAAATGAGTATTGGTTGTAACAACAACATTCAAATGTATCATTGTAGATGCTAAATCAGTAAAATCTTCACTTGAAGGAACATTTATTTCGTAGAAATTACTTGATTCAAGACTAGAAACCGGTCGATATTCGACTTCATAGCTTGACTCAATTGCAGTTTGAGTAGGAGGTATAGTGAATACCTGTAACTCAGACTTGCTTGAAGGTAATGAAGATTCATGTAAGTACTCCATCATGAGAAAATATCTTTCTTTTTAGTTTTTAGTTTACGACGTTTTCGTTTTCTTATACCAGTACCGACTTGATCAACTAGTGAATCAAGTTTACTTAATCCTTCTTTAGCAGCATTCTTGAGACCTTGTCTCCCTCTCGCCTTAAATGAAGTTTTCAAGTTAGCGCCTGATAAATAATCATTGCCGACGTCAATGCCAGTTTTAACAAATTGTTTACCGAGAAATTGAAGAATTGGGACACCAAATCTTCGAAAAACAGAACCAAAACCATATCCTCGCTGGTAAGGCTGTCCTCGATATAACGTAATATCAGAGTATCCATTGCCTGCTTGGGATCGGTAATGTTGAGTGAAATCACTATCACACGGACAATAAATTTTACGATTCATTTTTTTTTAATATAATCATATTTTATTTATTCTTATACAGTTTTCTTGAAATGTAAGCTGAGAAAAACACGACCGGTTTTGAATCTAATCTGGTTACCGGTTTCATCGCATAAGACAATACTTACATCTTCGATTTTGTTTGAACGTACAGGATAATAATAAGGTGAAGTGAAAGTCATGTGACCAAGTTTATCACTAGGTTCACGATTGAGAGGTACTACTCTTAGTACTCTTGCTGAAATATCCCCAAGTAAATGTGCATGGATAATATCTGAATAGATGAACATCAAATGTGATTTAGGTCCAAGATCAGGTTGATTTGGAGCTTTAATCTCTTCCTCACTTTCGGCTACAGCTCTCTGCATCTCGCTAGCGAATGTATTATTATCAAATCCTAAAGCTCGTATGAATGTGTGATCGGAGAAAATAGGGTAAACTCCTTTATCAACATCAGGAATTCTTCCGGCTTTAATAACTACTTTTTTCTTTTGTTTAGTAGGCTCTCCTTCAGTGATTAGAACTAATTCAGGGGGTTTGAAATCTTTTTGTACATTGATACCACTTAAACCAATCTGTAGATGAGAATCAGCTATGCTTTTGTTCAGCTTTTTCAACATGCCTTCGACATCATCATTTTCTTGATAATCAAAGTCAATTGATATGGTTGGCCTCCTCCCTCGATAAGAGATGAAATAATTGATTGATCTCTTGATCGGTTTATGTGACAATGGGTAAAATACTTCTTGAACTGCTACTGACCATTCGCCATCGAGATGCAATGGAGTTGCAAGTCGATTAGTGAATTTAGATATTGTGTTGTCAGGGTAAGTTTCCATACTTGCGTTTGATACAACATCAACAAAGTATTCACTCGACATTTTCTACCCAGCTATTGAATTTATTAGGATAACCTAACCATTTAACGAAATATTCTTTTTTCTTTGTAACAGGATTTATGCGTTCTCTAAGGATTTTTTCAATCTTATACAGATGTGGTTCTTTAACAGGAAATATCTCATCGTGATAAAATACTGATGTGATTGGTTCATCGCTCCAATCAACTAATCTATAAATGTATCCTTGAGGTGTTTTCTTTACTTTGATTATTTTGAATAATTCTTCTGTCCAATTTGAGGTCGCACCTTTTTCGAAAATAGATTTAGCGCGAGTTATTCTTACGAAATCACCAACTTTATATGCAGTTTGTTTCTTCATATTTTTCTTTTGTGCTTTGAAGATATTACTAAGTGCTTTGCTTGGATAAAGCAATGCTTGTTTAGGTGACATTTTGATTGTTCGATGGTAAGATGAATTATATGCATCGATAATTTCATCCAAAGTATCAATATATCGTTGACTGTTTTTAAAGTGCATGTATCTGTAAATCCTTGTTCGTAATGTACGGTTGAATCTTTCAACTATCGCACATTTAATCACATCATCTGTTGATGTGAAATGATTAACATTATTATTTGTTAAGTATTCTTTCAAGTAACGATTTACAAACTCTTTTCCTTGATCAGTTTGTAGTTTTTCAGGTTTTCTTTCAATTTTACGGAATGCATTGATAACCGATAAGGCAGATTTATCTTTTAAAGGAATACTCCACGCATATCGACTTAGACAATCAATAACATTTAATAAGTATTTAATATTATTGTTTGATTTAGCTAACCAAGTCATATCCATAATATCAGCTTGCCATTGTTCATCTATTCTATCAACTAGAATAGGTAATCTTGGAAATTTTTTTATTGATCTTCTAAATAGATTATAAGTATCTTGATCTCTAATCCAAGCATCAACTTCTTTGAACTTGATTTTTGGATTAATTTCTTTCGCTACTTGATACAATTTTTTAACTCCACCGAATGAACCGGGTGATTTAGGATCGAAATATATTTTGCTTAATTCCATCTCTTCTTTGTCGTTATCATGTCAATTGCGCGCGGATTTCTAATATGCTTTACTAAATGAGGATACTCTCGTCTTATTCTACGAATAACAGCAGGGCCTCCGTTAGGTAGTGGAACGGTAGCATCCTTAGTTAAATGATCTACAATCTTGCTCAATCTACTACCATATACCTTATCACCACCAGACCTTAAAACTTCACCTTTCTTATTGAAAAGTCCGGGAATATTTCTTAAAGCCATTTCTAATTTCGCTGGAGTTTGACGTACAGGCGTCGCAGGTATTAGACTTCGTGCCCATGCCAGTTTTGGTGCAGGTGCAGGTGTTGCCCATGCCGGATTTGGTGGAGGCGTTTCATAAACGCTTTCACGAGGGAAATCTTCCTCTTCATATTCTTTAGGTTCATCTTTGTATTGAAATGAAGTAGCTGGCTGATTAGGGAAATTATCTTTTGTTCTTGAAACAAAATCATTGAGTAATTTAATTTGTGTATCAACGGGAATATTTGTATTTAACAGTCTATTAGTTACGGTTGGTTTCTCGCAATTACGTCTGAAGTAATCTTCAGAAACCATGAACATACGGGTCACTGAATTCATCTTGCAGCTAAATTTGCGAGTAAAGTGATTGCTGGAACAAGTAATCCGGGTAGAAATCCACCTTGTTGATTGATAATTTTCTTTTTAGTGGTAGGATTAGATTTTCTTGCTAGTGCACGTATATGCTTCTTATACGGTTTTAGTTTATTTTTACGTTGTTCTGATAAATCAAAAGTACCTTTCAAGGTTTCTCTTGCAATTTCAGCAATCACGCTGTAAATGCACTTGTTGGCGTGATCAAGAATGAGTTTTCTTTGCTTATTAGTTTTCGCTTTTGCTAGCGCTTTCAGGCTAGGTAAGCATTTGATTGCGGTCTTTACTGTCATTTTTCATAAACTGTAAATAGTTGCATTCTTATACTAAGTATGTTGTAATGTAGTCCTTCTCGCCTAAAACATTAGATAGAAATCTAACTTCCATTGGAGTTTCAGGTTTTAAGTCGACGAATAAGTATGAATAGGGTGCTGAGGTAGCATCTTCATAAATTGCTTGTAATTTGCTGACTTTACCGGGTAACATTTGTCTACCGATACTTGTGATAATTGATTGATCCCGTGGATTTTTAAATAATACAATGTATTGTGAATTCAAAGATATGTTTCTACTTTCTTTACCTCTTGTAAAGAAATTTTGAACAATGAGGATCACCGAAAGATTACGGTGATGTGAACCTTTAGTGAATAGTTCACTGATAATTTTAGAGTTTGTTGACTCAGACATTAGATCATCGATGATAATCCATTCAGGTACTGTTCCGTCGAATTTTTCAATCAAGTTTTCGGGTAAACCTTTAATAAAGTTTACTCCTTTGATTGAACTGAAAATACTCTGGTACTCACCATAAAAATAAGTTATTTTTTGTGGTGGAGGAGATGAGAATTTATTCGCGCCTGAAATCAATTGCGTAATCCATCTGGTTTTTCCCGAACCAGTTGGACCAGCAACTAACATTGTAAATGGATGATGTAAATAAATAAAATAAGGCTTCATTTTTAGTTTGCAAACAATTTTTATTATGTTTCTTAAACAAATTAATCATGTTCAATTCGACCGATGTCCATATTATCAATGAATATTTTCATGTCTTGAACAATATTCAATGAACATTTAAGGTAATTATCATCACGATTATGAAAGGTACAAGGTTTTTGGTCGCGATTGATAGTTTTATGTGTTGCTCCGTATACTTGCAAAATATTTAGAACAGGAATATGAAGCTCGGTAAGATAATTTTCTGACTCTTTCGATTTACAAGCCATATAATACTTTCGACCATCTCTGGAAAATTCATAGAATAACTTTATCAAAGTTTTAGCATAGTCCTCTTTAACTGAAGCTTTTGGGACAAGTTCAAGTCCATGGAATTTGTTGGTCAAATATTCGATTTGAATTTTTTCCTTATCCGTTGGTTTACTATATATTTGATCCACCATTAAATTTATTGTTGCACTGTCATTTAATAAGCAGATTTCACGAGGTAGAAATGTACCATCGACGGAGAATCCTTGTGTATCAAAATAGGCACAGATGATATCCATGTTGACTGTTTGACGTTTGAAGACTAAATGAAATGATCGAAGTGCAGCGCTACTTATATATACTGTAGAAGAGCAAGGGAGTCAAATGACTCACTCGAAGAGAACTTATTGAGTTCTGCATAATCAATCTCGCGCCATCTTAAGTCACCGCAGCGTATTAAACCAAGGTGAAGTAAAATACAATTAGCTTCACAAGGATGTTTCACTTTTTTATCACTCCACTTCTTTTTCAACAGGCATTCCTTAGGTACAGCTTTTGAACATAAATAAAGATCCATCAGCTGACGAATTGGTAGCTCTTTAGTTTTCAAAAAGAAAATTAAAGCAGGAACAAGAGGGAGCACTTCTTGCCAAAAGTCAGAGCTTGTAATTATCAAAGTCTTCTCACCACTTATTTTAATCCTATTATCTGATATCTTGTTGATGGTAATGTTGAAGAAAGCGTCATCTGGAGTGTTGTTATCAGCTAGGAACTTTTGCATATGGCGAATTATAAATTCAAACTGTGAGGCACAAATTGAAATACCATATTTTGTCGGTTTATTTTCGAAGAAGTGACGAATGTCGATTCTTTTACAAACGATTTGATCATTTTCATCATAAGAAAAACAAATACGTAATGTTGCTTGGTTATTCACAAGAGGTTTACTATGTTTCCAAATCATCTTGCTTGAAGGTTGAAGAAGAAATGAGCTCTCAGAGCTCTGCTCTCTTCTTTATATACCCATCTGGACTGTCCTTCGAGAGAATTGCGCAAGCGCATCATCTATCTGAGGCAGCTCTTTAGCTCCTGTTATTATGATAGACCCGGTTGAGTAATATATCAATGTTAATCCATTAAGCTTGATGTAAACTGCTGGATAAATCTCAGGTTCGTATGTTGTATCATCATAAGAGTCTATCAGTTCTCTTATGTTGAATGTATATGGTACAAAGCTGTGAGCAGTAATGTTAACAACTTTGACAAAGCTAACTTTGTTGTCTGGATAAATTTCTTGTAATGTTGCTCCGGCTTTAGTTACATCTTTAAAGCCTGTAGCTATGACTTTTCCCGACGCGAAAACTAAGAAAACCCCACTTTTACGAATCACTTGGGCATTGAATTTCTTTTTACGCTTAGAATTATCGATATCTAATTTAATTGATCCGTCTATTTTCCATAGACTCACAATATTATCAATCGTATATCTATGCGAGTTTGACGACATGATTATTTGTAGGATGATAAAAAGTTCGAACTAATAAAACAAAGATAATGATTAGGATCATTATGAACCCAACTACATTCTTATATGTTAACCAATCCATTTTTAGTGTGGATTTGAAAATAAAGAGGTTCTTATATAGCTTGACTCCATGCTTGCGCATGCTCAATTTTTGGCTCAGAGTTGACAATTTTTTTTTTGGTTCAGACCCGGGCTTTGGCCTAGAGTGGCCTGGCCCAGAAAAACAGTTTTGGTCCGGTAAAACAGTTTTGGAACTGTTCCGGACTTTTACTAACTACTGTTTCATTAGAGGGGCTAAAATGATTAATATATAAGTTCATTTTTCGACTGCAACTTGTCACTTGTCGTGTTTACTGTTTGATTGTTACAACTTGTGCTAATACAATGATCAATTTAAACAATAAAGTAGCTTTAATTACTGGCTCAAGCGATGGAATCGGAAAGACAACAGCTATACTCTTTTCATCATTAGGTGCTAAAGTAGCCATTGTTGGTCGAGATCAGTCTAAACTGGATAAAGTTGCTGCTGAATGTGAAGCTAAGTCACCTCATGGTTACCGTCCAGTCGTTATAAGAGCCGATTTCTTACACGATGAAGACATTAAAAGAACCTTTGAAGAAACGATTGCTGGTTACTGTCGACTGGACATTCTTGTCAACAATGTCGGTGTAGTTAATCTAAAAAGTTTTGATGACCCTGAAGCTATTGCTGATTATGATCGTGTTATGCAAACTAACATTCGGACAGCAGTTATCTTAACTCATTTGGCTAAACCTTATCTCATTGAGTCCAAAGGATCAATCGTTAACGTATCAAGTGTCGATGGCTTGAAACCGGTAAGTCGTGATATGTCAATATAAATCGATAAAAAATCAAGTAAACTTCCTTTTGAAACACTTGAAACAGATTTCTTCTGAATGGTCTTATTGTATGTCCAAAGCTGCAGTAAACGCTTTTACTCAAGCCATTGCTAGTCTTTTGGCTCCTGATGTTCGTGTCAACGCTATTGCTCCTGGACCCACAAGAACTGGTATAGTTTCGAGCCTGGGTGATCCTGATGAGATTTGGGATAATTTTGCTAAAATGATGCCATTGAAGCGAGTTGCTGAACCAATTGAAATGGCCCAATTAATAGCCCTTGTTGCCTCTGATGTTTCTAAAAACATGACTGGTTCAATAGTTGCATCTGACTCTGGATATCTTCTTGGTGATCCTTACTCATCGGGAAGGGTCGCATAAATTAAACCTGTCCAATTTAACCCTTCAACTTGAATAGGATGACAGTTGAAGAACAATTTTTTTAAAAAAATCAATCTTTCATTAGACTTTGCTAATCTTGAGATACAATAAATAAACTATGAAAATTTTTCGTAAAACATAATAAAACCTGCATTATTCGACAGTATATTGTATAAAAGAAACTATCCAATGAATTGGCCTTATACTCTTTTAATCATTATGTGCTAAACTAGCCATTGGTTAAGTTACTGTTAAGCCACCACAAGCCACCTCATGGTTACCGTCCATTCGTTATAAGAGCTGATTTCCTACAAGATACAGATATCAAGACTTTTGACGAGACAATTGCTGGTTACAATTGGCTAGACATTCCTGTCGACGATGTCGGTGTAGTTAATCTGAAAAATGACCCTGAAGCTATTGCTGATTTTGATCGCGTTATGCAAACCTATTGCCGGTTACTGTCGACTGGAACTTCTTGTCAATAATGTTGTTGTAACTAATCTAGAAAGATTTGATGTTTGTTAAGCCATTTCTGACTATTATGATTTATCATGATAATTTATTAATTTATTTGTATGTATCTGTCATAACGATACTTCATGATGTACAATTGTTGTCAACATTTTTCCTTTTGTATTCATTTTTTAGCCAATATAATATTTCACTTCATTTCCATTTATTCAAACTTTGTGTTTGATGTATCTGGATTAGCAATGAGGAATCCACCATCAGATACAACAATTGAACCAGTCATGTTTCTTGATGCATCACTCGCAATGAATGCTATTGTTTGAGCAATATCAATTGGATCAGCAACTTTTTTCAATGGCATGATCTGATTGACGCTGTCCCAAATCGCATTTGAATCTCCCATGCTTTTGATTATATCAGTTCTGACTGGACCAGGATTGACTGAGTTGACACGGACATGCGGAGCCAACAAAGAAGCCATAGACTTGGTGAACATATCCAATGATGCTTTAGACATGCAATATGACCAAGTAGAACTATTCTGTGAAAACCCAAAATTAATTTGATTGAAACACAACATAAATCGTCAAGACACGTGCATGGCTTTCACCTGTAGAAACTTTCGAGACTTACCGACTTGAGACCTGCAACACTGGATACATTGACGATTGCTCCTTTGGCTTTGATCAATTGTGATTTAGCCAAATCTGTTAAAAGGATTACAGCGCGGACATTAACTTGCATCACTCGATCAAAATCAGCCAATGCTTGAGGTTCACCAAACGCTTTTTGACAAATAACACCAGCATTGTTTACTAGAATGTCCAGTTTCTTGTAAACAGAATTAGTTTCTTCGAAAGTTCGTCTGATATCATCATCTTTCATGAAATCAGCTTTTATAACAACAGGTTTATAGTTATGAGGAGATTTAGCTTCACATTCAGCAGCAACTTTATCCAATTTAGACTGATCACGACCAACAATTGCCACTTTAGCACCTAAAGACGAAAAGAGTAAAGCCGTTGCAGCGCCAATCCCGTCACTAGAACCAGTAATTAAAGCTACTTTATTGTCCAGATTGATCATTTTACCTTTCAAATTCAAGAAACAAAATGTGCTGAAAGTCGATCACTGAATTAACAAGTATTAATATACAAAATAATCATGATTAGTGATCATTTTATAGACTAGTTTATATACAATAATATCAATATAATAAAATCTGTTTCATCATTTGACTCAGTACATAGTCATAACAACCTCAACCGCAAAACAATGCAAAGTCAGCAAACATCCGTCGATACACATTGTGATTCGTTCAGTTTTGTTTAGCAGTTTTGATGAAGAAACATGATATTGATAAGTTACCTTGAGATTTATCAAAATTTGAAAATAGTCTAGACTATTCTTTAGTCAATTCAGTGAATTTTATCAATTAAAGGATTAAATGAAGGTCAATTGTGATTTATCAGTAATCAGAGTTATACTGAGTGATAATAAAAATACAATTCAAAAAGGAATGAAATAAGAGAGATAAGCGAGGAAAACCTAACGATAGTTATACAAATATATATATATAATATATATATTGGAAGCCAGAAATATTGGAAGCTGGTTTTGAGAACCTACTCATCGTTTCATCTAAAAGTATACATTCATTATCTGTATTTTTATACAACTGTTTCCGGATCTTATTTTTAACTCATTAAAGCTAGTTTTTCCTTGATATTGGCTCACCTGTTACTAAACAATTGGAATGAAAAGTCAAATACATGTCTAAAACATTTATCGATGAGCTGGAAGATTTTTTCATCTGCATTCTATAAACATTAACTGTTGAGCATCTATCAAGTTCCGAGTAAACAATCCTTTCTTGCGTTATTTATAAAAATTTTACTTAAATCATAAAATGAATATGATTTTTGAAAAACAAATCACAAAAAAGTTGTTACGATCTTTTTTGACCACTTTTTGGTGCTTTCAATTAAGAGGTACTCAAACGAGTAGCTTAATTTTGTGGCTTTATATCTCGTGAAATAAACGCCAGATTGCGGTCATTTTAATTTATAATTTATAACAGGACTTTGAAGGTGTCTAAAGACAGCGTATTCAAAAGCGACACAACAATGCTTACACAGCTAGGAAAGCAGTTTATAATAGGATTATAACATTTCCGTGGGTACTTGTTAAAAATTAAAACTTTATGTTTGAAAATGTTTAACGTCTTTAATTTCAAAGAGGTGATGTAATTGTAAAGCATCAATTGTAAAGTTTTAGTAGTGCCATGAGAACCATATGAATACTTAGCTTCATATTCAGCAGCAACTTTATCCAGTTTAGACTGATCACTACCAACAATTGCCACTTTAGCACCTAAAGACGAAAAGAATAAAGCCGTTGCAGCGCCAATTCCGTCACTAGAACCAGTAATAAAAGCTACTTTATTGTCCAGATTGCTAAATTTACCTTTGTAATTCAAGAAACAAAATGTTATGAAAGTCGATCACTAAACCAACAAGTATACATATTCAAAAGAATAATGATTAATGATCATTTTATAGACTATGATTCAAGATATTTATTGATTAGTAAAACCTTTCATTTGATTATTACTCCTGATAAACAAAATTTAACACAACCATCTTGAAAGAAGCTTAGATATCCAAATGGAAAAAGGAATGAATGAAGAGTAAGGAAAGGATTTATTGACAATTAACCAAGGAAAGAATTCAAATGACTTAAATGATTAGTAAAGTAAAATTTTAGTAATTATTAACTAAATCAATTGTTAACTCTATCAAAAGCTAAAATTATTCGTATTTGAATTCAGTATTCAAGTGAATTCCTTATTTCAAATTATACCAAACTGTTTATCAACGAAAAACTTACATATATTATTATTTATATAATAAAATCTGTTTCTTCTTTTGACTCAGTACTTAGTCATAACAACCTCAACCGTAAAACAATGAAAAGTCAGCAAATATACATAAGTCAATATACATTTGTTCAGCTTGATTTTACAGTTTTGACGAAAAAACATGATGTCGATGGATCACCTTGAGATTTTATCAAAATATGAAAATATATTACAAAGAAAGTGTCATAGGTGTCATAATTTCCGGTCGATACTATGTTCGTTCGATAGAACACAAACTTAACGAGTCTTTTACAATCAAGTCGAATCAAGGTCAAACGTTACCTATCAGTAATCAGAGATACACCGATTGCTTTCAAAAATAGAAACTGTGTTGTGCAAACAGTGCTGTCCGTTATATAAACACCTGCATAACAGAATCAGTATAAAAGTTTACTGTTTACAGAGAAAAGGTATCAGTTGTGAATTTGAATTTGAAAGTAATTCAGTATTTTGCAAATTTTTTCAGTCTATCCAAATTGAAAATGCAAGTGAACAAAATTGTATCGCCTATTTTTTTGATGGCAGTCATTTTTATCTTTTGTTCTTATTCGGTGACCTCTCAATCTGTTCCGGGTGTCTCACCCTCTGGACCCAAAGCCTCTGGGGGCTCATCATTACTTGCGTCGGTCTCTGGCGCCTTAAATCCCCTTGCGCCCATGCCCACTGGTGGATCATCATCCTTTCAGCCCGATAAATCTTCCGAAAAATTTGTCTTCGGTGGATCGCCCAATTATCAAATTAATCTGTAATCACCTAGTGACGGTCAACGTGAAAAACTAATACTGTGATGTAGCTAATAAGCTTCACTGTTTAAGAAAGTGACTGAGATTGCTGCAATTCAATTGTTCCTTCGTTAAGAATAAATTATAAAATAGAATATAAAATTTTAATTTGATAAATAAATACCTAATCATTTACTTTTCAGTACTTTCCGATACATTTCATTGATTATCGGAACTAGAAAATTATCTAATCCGTGATATTCAGGGTAAGACTTTTTCAACTTCCACTGTCTGAGCCAGCTAACTATAAAGCTTTACAGCTGTAGCTATCACAAAAATACACCTGAACAGTTTAATTTCTAAGAAAACTTAATTTTCGATTTTTCTGCTACAACCATCTATTGAAAGAAAACTTGATCACATGTTCTACCGAATGCAACTACAAATCATGCGTTTTTAAAAAAAATGCCAGTTCATTCGATCAAAACGGAATTATTCAAAAGCGAAGAAAATGGAAAGTAAAAATAAAGCACGAACTGTCATCAAAAATAATCGAAATACAACTGGCTGCGCAATCAAAAACGTGTAAACAAAACGCTTTGAATAACATTTCTCAGCTAGAATGTGTCTTTACTAGAAAACACATAGGTGGTGCACTTGCAAAGCAAGACCAATTTATTTGACTAAAGGCTCTAAATTTTTATATTTCATGCTTTCCGAAATGGTAGCACGCACTTCACCAGACAACTCATTTAGTAAAATTTTCTAGAAATTGAAGTTAGTTGATACCTGCATCGACTGACTGACTGACTAAATCGGCTAACTTTGGTATTTAAAATTTTCAGATCGATTGTCGGCACAATTAGCATAGAAAAAGGAAAGGAAGGAAAAGGAAAAATCCTCTAGAAAATTTTCATTTAAGATTCAACTCTCATCAAACTGGAAATTTTGAATCGATTATATCGATTATCTGTACACTGAAATAGCATTTTATCCATCAAAATTCTGTCGAACTGTTGCCCAAAAAGCTTTATAATAGGTTGAACATAATTCATATCATGCAACATCTTCACTGTTCAATATGCTGACCAAAAGGAAAGAAACTTGAAAGATTCATGAACTTGAAAGATCGAATGCCATTTAATCCTAGACATGTTTTCTTCAGTTGATTTGCCGATTCAGAGACAATCTTTCCATACAATTCGGGTTTAATGGAGATAATAATAAACAAATTAACCATAGAAATCTGTTAAATAAATTTTAATTAATCTTTTCATAAATCAGACAAGAGACAGCAATTTAATGCTTTTTGCAATTTAAATTAGTGATCAGTTTACAACAATTCAGACTAAAATTGATCTTGTTTTCAATTAAATTGACAAAAAATAAATTTATTCAAGTGTATTACATCTTCATTTGACTGACTATTGTCTCAGTGTTACAATAAAATTGATTCAGTAAACAATTAGAGAAATTGAATTAGAGAAAGAATCTCTAAAACGAAATCATTTGAGAAAAATGAACATAAAATATCATTCAATCTGTACAATGCAAAAAAACATTTGAACCAGTTGTAACACAATTTACAATGAAAGTGTACACAATTGTTGACCAACAATCAAGCACACTGACCAATAAACGTCCAAATGTAAAAAACAATCGTCCAGTGATTAGGGTTAGTCTTTTGATTATCTCGTCAATATTTCGAATTTATTGTTGAATAAAAATTGATCAGAATCCATCACTGAGTTTGATACTAGAAAAAGAAAAAAGAAGAAAAATTCAAATTAGTTCCAAACGTTTACTTGAATTATCACGATAAAAGCTGAACAGTAAATAATCAAGATTAAAAGTCTGGATATTTCATTTCAGAGTTTAAATTGATAATGATAAAAGTTAAAAAATAAAAGATGGAAATGATTAATTTACCTTGAAGAATGATAAATAATAATGAAAAAAAGGAAAAAATGTTTTCACGAACAAAATAAGAGACAAAACTCAATGATGTTCAGACTCGAATTAAGTCATCAACTGAGTCATAAACAGTTTACTCAAAACTGAGCCAGGAACACTTTACTCACAGGAATATTTCCAATTGTCGCTGGTATCTGTTGATTAGATGGTGAATTGACTACTTGACTATGATTACATCGACCCTGACCTGACTCGTTAACGGCCAATTTAAGGGGCAATTGTTGCTTAATTGGTGATGAATTAGAACCACTATTAAAGGCTAAACTTGGTGTTCTCGGTGCAGAAGATGAAGATTGATTAACTTTATCAGATGAAGTTAGACTTGGCGTCTCGGAGGATACAGTTGTTCCTGGTGTTGATGATACACAAGATGGAAATGATATGTTATTAAAATTAGTAGCAACTGATCGAGTAAATTGATTACAACTTGATCCAGTCAATCTATCACAATCAGATATTCCAGTGGCATTACATGGACTATTGTTATTGTTATTACTATTATTACTGACAAGACTATTATTGTTAAGGCCGTTTCCCCGATTAACAAGATCAGGATTGATCCGTAAATTACCAGTATTCACAATTGTATGAGCAGGAGACAGAATTATTCCTTCCTTTTGAAGAGCCTCCAACTTGCGATAAAGCATTTCCCTTTGCTCTTCCACGTCCTTTTGTTCCTTTCGAACCTTTTCCTGTAAATCTTCCAACGATTTTCGTTCACTTTCGATTCCCGTCTTTTCTTCATTTAGCTTTTTGATCCATTCGCTCTTTTCCATTCTCAACTGTTCTTGAAGATTCCTCAGTTCTTCCAACCCTTGTTCCGGTCTGTACACACTTCGACGATCCGATTTTGCGTCTCGACCGTTGTTTCCACCGTAAATGTTGTCCTTTTGAAGTTGAATTATCTTGTTGTTTGAATCCATCAATTGAAATCTCATGTTTTCAAACAAGGTTTGCTGGTAATTGAATAAACACTGAAAAAAGTAAAGCAATAATCATTAGTAAATTTAATAAACCTTAAAATCAATTAGTTTCTTTGCCCAATTTTTGGTTAATGGCTTTTTTCACAGAGAAACGTTTAACAATTTGTACTTTTTGCTACTCTTTTTGCATACATTTAAAGGGTAAAGACAGAAAAAATTGAATCTAACAACTACTTGTATTCATATTTATATTTAATTATACAAGTTAACCAGAATAAATTATTACTAGGAAAAGGAAAGTTGAATTGAGTTAAAAAGTGATTTTAAGCATGAAAATTGAGAAAAAATGATTCCATTGAAAAGTATACTTTAGTTTGAGACAAAATGAACTCAAATTGAGGCGCATAAAAAATGAAAGGCATTTTTCACACAAAATCATGTACCATTTGCTAATTCAACTATTAAATGTTTTAATTAAAGGCAAGAGTCAATTTACTCTGGAAATCATAAATTAGATTTAACTTAATCGAGAAGTGCATAAAAAATGAGTGAATATTCAACAAGTGATGAAACTGGTTAATGATTAAAATGTTTATAAACTTTTCCTTTTTACCCTTTTCTCAATGTTTAAAGAGGAAAATGTGATTACAAGAAATGGTGAAATGATTAATGTTATTACCATAAGAAGATTAACTTGATGTTGAAGTTCAGCTATTTGGATCAACTGGTCTTTTCCTTGAGTCATCAGAAGAGGTGTAGTTGTTAGTCTGTATATGTCACTAGGATCGTAAAGAGGTAAAGTGGCAAACATTGAGGATGATGATGAGGTAGAAGATGAGGGTGAAATGGGTGCCAATGTAGTGCTTGAAGAGGCAAACAGTGATTGAATCGAAGGTGTTGGTGTAGTGACAAGGGAACGTCGTTGCGTCTTCTCGGGACTCGATGCATTCGATGAGCACTTGTTGACCAACGGTCCAGAAGATCGACGGTGATCAGTTAAAGTGGGTCTTATTGCTAGGAATGATTCATTGGTTGGACCTTGAGTCATTGTTGTCGTTGATGAGGAAGAGGACGAGGCTGTGGATAGAGTGGATCCCATGTTAAGAGCACTTCCGTCGGGATCAACTTCAGATGTTCGCGAATCGCCTGTAACATTTTCCTTGAATGGACAGTCTTTCAATTGACCCAACTTCTTCTTCAATGCATTCAATCGCAGTAAAGGATCTTTCTCTGGATTATCAAAGCCACCAAAAGTCTCTGCTCTTTTTGGTAAAATGGGCGAAACAAAAGTGTCACTTTGATGTTCACCAGCTGAACTGACACTGCGACACAAATTGGTACCAGAAACGTAAAGATTATGAGCTATCCTGAAAGCTGCAAAATAAACAGTTGATTAATAGTCTGATTACAATCGCTAAATAATGTTCGAGTCTAACCTTCATTGGCAGCATTAATGATTGTCTCTGGTGAGCAATTGTCTTCAATCATTGGCACATAACGGATCAATTCAATTCCTTCTTGTTCAATACCGAGCAATTCCTTGAAAGAGAAAATGAAAAATTAGTTTACATGAAATTCATGGTGCATTTGTGGTGACATCAAAGTTAATCATTACCATCATGTCGGCGAATATTTTCATTTTATCTTCACACATTTGAGCCATTCGAGCATCCTTTTCGTACATTGAATTCAATAGTTCACGAACTTTTGCTTTTCTTGCCTCTTCTATCTTTTTCTCTTCACCCTCATTCGGACAATCCTCTTCTTCATCAGGACAAATCTCGACCGCTTCTCGAATCTGGTCAATCAAATTTTTCTGTTCCTTTGCAGTTGGACATATCAGTTCATACATTTCAGGCTCATGAGGATTGGATGATATCAAGTAAACTCCTCGACTTAATTGTCCAGCCTTTTCACGAACCAAAAGCTTTTGCAATGAAACAACACTTGACTGTGAATAGAAAAGCAGAAAAATTAATAACAAACAGATGAAAAGAAAATCATTTTCTTCATAAAATCAATCCAATTATTGATATAAACTTCCAAGATGGACAATCAATATTTAAGGTGAATCTCAAGTTGTTATGAGTAAAAACTTATAAGTTATAACACAATAACGATATCATCAAAGACAAGATAAAGTGTACAGAATAGACAAGATTCTCATTTTTATTCCTAATAATGTTCCAAACAGAATAATAAATGTCAAAAATTGGGTCTTAATCACTTGAAATATGACAAATATTTCCAATTAGAGTCTAATCAAGAGCATAAACAAGGCATTTATTGTTCATTAACCCTGTTAATGGGAAAACAAAATGCTTGTAAACTATGAAAAGATGAAAGTAATATTAAACTGGTGATTGCCTTTTAGTGAGTTTCGTTTATCAATTTAATGACAACTTTAGTTGGACGTGAAAAAGATGAGAAGAAGAAAAAATAATCATATTATTTCCATGAATACTGTTGAATAGGAATGATAAGTTGAATACAAATTCACCAGATTGAGAAGCATAATCAATCCTCTCAGGTCTAATAATTCAAGGTATCAACAATTTAATGGCAACGATTCCCAGAGAAGCTAGAGAAAGCCATGAAAGATGATGATCATGATGGAGATGGAGATGAATGTTAAATGGAAACCAAATAAAACGAAATGAAAAGGTAATAAACAAGAAAAGTCTGAAAGTGATGAAAATTTGTAATACATTACAGTCATCATCTGATCGTTTAATTTTGCCTTTGTTTTACTTTTTCATTTCAAGCTGAAAATTGAGATGGAAATGTAACTTTCCATGAAAATGAATATGAAATTAAATAAAAATGTGTGACATGTTGAACTACAATAAAGGGTTTACAGTTATTCCTTCAGAACAATGTTGATGGGAAAGTTGAGCAAAGGGAAATAAGCAAAAGGTGATGAGAAAATGTTGTTTCATTTCTCATTCCTGGTGAAATATAAGGCAAGTGTTACAAAATATAATAAATATATTTGTAGGGTTAAAGTGGTGAGATGAAATTCCCAAGATAGTCTTAAATAAAAGTAAGAAAACTTGTAAAAAGGTAGAAAAGAAGTTTTCTTTATCTTCATTTATTTTTACCTTTTATTGAACATTAGCTGTTATCAAAGAGACATGAATTGATGAAAAGGATGAGAAACAAATGTATGGCCAGTAAGCATCATTATACTCTTGGAGTGAAGAGTGAAGCTAAAATTAGCTGAATGACAAGAGTTGAATCGAATGGTTTGATTAACTTGTTACCGATTCAACAAGAAATTTATTGTTGCTAACAAAACTCGGAAAAGGAATGAAAAGTAAATTTTAAAAAAAAACTTCAACAAGGTCAAGGTTGTTTGCCAGGTAAACATGATTATGAATTTTGGATGAACAAGGAAGAGAATTGATTGAGCTAATAAGTTCATCTATGAATTAATAATGGAAAGAGAAAAGTAGAAGAATATCGAATAATCGAAGATGAACTTTTATTCATCAAGAAATGGTTGATGGAATGAATGTTATCATAAAGAATAGTTTCATTCTGCAATTTTCATCATTAAGGATTAATTAATGAGCCATGTCTTCTGATGACAGTTAATTCAGCTAAAAGAAAATGAGTTTCCAGATGAATTCTGAAAAAACATGGACAAATGATATTATTGCAAACCCTTATTTATGATGAGTGTAACCTTGTCTGAGCATCACTCAGTTTCTGAAACACATTGAATCTGTTTGTATGGAAATTGAATTGATAATTTGAATGAAAACTCGTCGCTCATCCTTGAGCTGACAACTTACCTTGTTATCAAGTGAACAGAAATGATACTTTTGATTGTTTTCTTGAAGCAAAATGATTACATCAGAAAGTATAACACCAATTACATCAACAACTTTACCACGAGCACTTTTCCATGAGAGAACAGCTTCATGGCGCAACTTTCGATTATTCGAGAGAAGATCAGATTTTCTAAACTTTTTACCCTTGTAGATGGTCGTCGATTTGGCATCAATTTTATTATAAATCTCAAGTAAACGAATTTCCTTTTCCTTTTCAGCAACCTGAGCATCAACTCGATTAATGACATTTTTACAGTGACTCAGTGCATCCTTCAAATCACTATAATCACATTTATTATCTAAAAATAAATGAAACGCAAAAGTAAATGATTAACAAGCGAAATTAAATTTTCCAATTTACTCACCTTTGGTAACTTTCAACAAGGAATCAATCAACAATGGATATTTGGTGATGCGCTGAGTAACGAGTAAAATACATTCAGGAATTCCTCGAGTCTTACAAACGGGTTTCATGCTACATTTCTGTAAATAAACAAGAAAATATTTCGAAATTAATTTTCGTCTAGAGACTTTCGTTGTCTAATGTCTACTTTTGATTTGTTTGGTTAAGTCAAGGTTTTCAAGTTGATCGAGTTGCGATTCCATAAATAAATTATAAACTCTGAAACTTGATACCATTCTAATCTTTCCCCTGTTTGTTTACAAGTTAAATTTCAACAAACATGATAATTATGAGTTCACCTAGTTTCTAGTTTACTGTTATTCAATTTATTTACACAAAGTTTACTGTCAACCTTGACCTCAAAGGTTTTCCAGTCAACATTGTTAACCTTGTCTGTTATTTTCAGCATTTTGTTTATCACTTGAGAGGAAAGTGTTGATGAAAGAAATGAAATGATTATCTTGACGAAGATGAATAACTTTTAATTACTTACTTTGATGAAATTCTGGAATTTCCTATCAGTTTTCAGGATATCTTTATACAAAGACAGGGCTTCTTTATGTTGACTACAAAATTGTCCGTAACAGTTTCTTAATTGTTCACCATTTGATCCAGAAAACTGTTTGCAAGAGAAATGAAAACAAATAAAAGGTTCGAATTATTTTTCCACATTTTTCGATATTAATTTAGACGCAATTTTCACGAATGGTTCAAGATGGTTCAAGATGAAAGTAATTTTTGCATTTCAAGGCGATCCATCATTGTCATGATTAAAACAAATATTAACAAACCTGTTGTAATATTATGTCTCCAATATTATCGATCACAGAGTCTAGAGATTGTCTTTCTCGTAATTTCTTAAGGAATGTAAGATGGGTTTCAAGAAGATCCTCCAAACATGGGAATATCCTTTCCACCATGTCTTTGGTCATATGAAGTTCTTTAATCATACCTTGAGCATATATTTTCTGCATTATCTTTAGGGTTAAACAATGATGCTTCTCGGTTATTATTAACTCTGTAAGGAAGAAGAATGAAAATGATGAAAAGATTAGTTATGAGATGAGCAAGGTAAAATTAATTTCAAGTTCATTGAATATTAGCCAGGAATCAAGGTTTACTGGACCAAGTCAATTATTGGTCAACAATTGGGTCAAAAGGTGGTTCGAAGGAAAATAATCACAATATCTTTTATTTTTTCCTTTTTTTTCTCTCCAAAGGTTATTCTCTTTAATAAAATATCAATCCATACCATGAATAACTTCTTGTCGTCTAATGTCCTTTTCCTTTAATCGTTTGAGAACCTGGAATGGAACAGAAAAGTAAAAAGAAAAGTAAACAATGAGATTTTGTCATTTTGTCTTTCATTTCTTCTTTTTTTTTCTTCGAAACGTTTTCGATTGTTGGTTTCATCAGAAGCAACATGGTTACGTTCATCGTTATCATGACAATGTAATGAATATAAAAGAGGCAAATCATTAAAGAATCAGTAACAGAGATTACAATAGCAGATCAATTGAACGTCAATAGTTGCAATCTCAACGTCTTATTGTTGCTCTTTTTTGTTGTTCATGGAAATTGAGGGAAAAGAAAAGTTGAACTACATTAAAGGTTATTAATTAATTTGAAGGAAAATAAAGAGCAGAATAATGGCTCATGTTAAGTGAGTTTCATCAGTTAGAAGGTCCATTGTGTTGGTCAAGTAAAAAAATAGATTTCCTGTGGAGACGTTAAAGGCTTATTTACTCTGATTGTAATTGACGAAATGGCAATTTTGTTTCTTGTCTTCGACCAACAAATGACATCATTGGTATCATATTGAATAATATTGCTAATCGTAAATGAAATTTGAGGACAAAAGTTGCTTCATCACGATTCCATCAAACTTCATGTTATTAATTACCAAAAGTGGATGATTCTTGGTAAAGAAACTCATTTGTATTAATGAGATGCATTTATGTAAATAGTGAGGGTCAACAGAAGCTGGATAAACATGACCGTTCGAGTTGATAATAAGTTCAATATTGTAATGAGATGGACATTCGCCAACAACTCAACTATTTTAAAGGTTTTATCGAAACGAATTCAAAAGAAACTAAAAGCGACTTTTAATCAATTTCCACTTTTCTTTTCAACTAAAATTTTCGATCAACTCTGCTTTCGATTCTTTTTTTGCCGTTCAAGTGTCAATGACTAACCTTTTTATCAACTGTATTGTTCCATGATTCGGGTTCGTCATCCAATAAACGAAGAGCGCAATCATCTTCAAATTCACTTGTAATCACTTCTGCAACTCCTTCATCCAGTGACTCCATGGAACCAGAAGCAGTTTCAACAATGCTGAAGTTGCGATGAGAAAAAAGTCATTTATTGTTTGAAACTTTTTGCGTTCATTTACACTTACTTGCTGTGTCCATCTTCACCAGTGTCCAACTCTTTGTCTTCACAGATGACTTTGCTGTAAATTAATGATATTTAATAAATTAGCAAATGACATTTTAATTAGAAAAGATTGATTGAGCAAAATATCAAGACAACAATTTAAAGGTAACATTGTAATCATGCTTAATTCATACACAAACATAAACAAAAGGTATTGACTAGAAGTACAATTTTATGCACTCATTAACCATTTGATCATGCAGAATGAATAAACTTGTTAATTTGATTAAAAAAACTAATTTAACGGGAACACAGAAATTAAAGGTAAACAGTTGATGCAAACACAAAATTATTAGCTATTAACATTGGATTAACTTTTGATGAAAAGTGAAGTTTTATCAATTATTATTACTCGATAATTGATTGAAAAAACAATCAAATATTCCAATGGTGGGTAACAATTAACGGTTAACATCATTTAGATGTTATCGACCTACATGAACATGCTCATTTGCATGGTAATCACAAGGCTTTTTGGGCACAAAATCACTTTGATTAAGAGTAATTTCATGTGAAATCGAGTCAGATTAAGGTTAAATTGTTGCGATTAGGCCATTCGATGTTCTTGGAACAAATTAAGGTAAATCCTTTCAACTTTTCCTAATCACATTAAGCTTCCAAGAAACAGTTGAACATAATCAACGGATTCTCCAAAATTACAATGGCACTAATCACAGTAACTCAATGGACTAAATCATGGTTCAATCTTTGATTCTATGAATGATGATTGTCACAATTCCAAGTGAATAGTCATATTGATGGTAAATGAAATTAGTAACTGATTAGTAAATCAGGTAAATTGACATCCAATGGTTAAAATAAAGTGAAAAATATATCCATATGGTGAGAGTAAAGAAAGCAAGTAAAAAAGGTTGAATTAAGGTTGAAGAGGAAGATGGAAATGGATCAACAAATAAGCATCAATTAACTTAATTCATACATCATCATTGAGTTGAGTCCAGATGAAAGTAAAAGAAGAAAAGGAAGGCAATTCTGGTTAATGGCGATCAGTGTTTGATGAATAAATCAATCACAAATTGAATACAAATGTGATAATCCTTTTGTCTTTATTAATGACAAGAAAATGTTCAATCAAGTCGACGATCAATTAAATGTTTACTGTTGATTAAAGCACTAATACAACAACTGTTAGTAAAGTGACCATTCAACAAGGAAAACAATCAACAAATTGTGTAAATTAGAAGGCAAATGATTAAACCACTGGAGACACGAAGTCGTCATTTAAAGCACTTTAACTTAACCTTAGAAATTGATTAAAAAAGGACAAAAACAATGAACTCGAAGGGAAAGAAACAACGAAGACAACAAGATGGCGAATGTTGAGTGGCAATGAAAAGCACTAAGGCTAAAGATGAAGCATAAGATGAGCAATAATGATGAAGGCGATGCGAAAAATATGAGCAAGATTGGGATAACGAAGAGAGTAGTCGAAGTGAGCTAAAAACTGTAATGATTCCAGAAAAAAGAAACTGAACCAGAAAACATTTGTTTTAAAGCAAAAGGCAAGTTTAGTTACACCTCGCTGTGAGTCACAATGAGATGAAACATTTCATCAGGAAACAGAAAATGACTCGTAGTAAAAGATGTCGACAGTACCTTAAGAAGCAGTAAACTTGATCGAAAGAGAAGAGAGGAAAAATTTTCTTGGAAGGTGTCCTAAATCGGTTGTAAATGACGAAGGGAAAAGCAACTCCAGAAGGAGTCCAAAATAAACCTCAAGTGAAAAAAAATATTTAACTTTTATTCAGCTTTTCATGTCAATGCCGAGATTTTGTTGTTGATCAAGTTAACCGATACAAGTGAAAGAGCAAAAATGACAAAATTAACAAAAATTGAAAATGAAACTTTGATAAATCTTAACCTGAAACACCAAAACCATCAACTCGGGTTAAACCTACAAACTGTATTTACTCATGAATTAACCTCTGAAAATTTAAACATGAAAAGGTAAATATTGATAGAAACATTTCAATTTCTAGAGTTTCTGCCTTTTTCATTCTCTTTTCATTAACTTGAACATTTTCTTGTAGTTCATTCTTCACCATGCTTCAGTAAACTAATTTACTTTGACCAAAGAGAAATGTTTTGTTCATTTGGCTCAACACTAATGTTATCAATTAACAGGTATTCTGATTCTATTTTAAGATTGTTCATGAATCGGGTTTCATCAAATAGCAATCAGACAATCTAATATTTCCACATGTTCTTGTTTTTCATTATTAACATAATAACCAGCATCATCAGGGTGGTTTACATCAGTGGAAGCTATTAAAGCTATGAGTAACAATCATAATTGAAATCTTGTTATTTATTAATCTTATTTTTTGTGGTTCCTTTTGCTGCTTTTCCCAATTAGATTTGCTAATTATCTTTCATCTGATGTTAGATGAGTTTACCTTTCAATATTTGCAACACCTTGAAATGTAATCTATCGAGAGAATTGAGAAAAACATTTTCCCTAATTTTCGCCATTCCAAGAGAAATGATAATTTCTCATTTTTACCATTTAATTTTGATTAATTGTATAATAATTTACTTTATTTGTGTTGGTAAATTAAATTAAAGAAGCTCTTCACTTATGCAGTGTTGAGTGTTGAGAGACAAAGAAAGTTATTCTGTTGAACACTTTGATATCATGTAATTGGCAATAACAAACAATGTAATGGTTGAGATAATGATGAGTAAACCCTATAACATGGTAAATATTACTATTGTTATGCCATTTATGAACATTTTTTCCATCAGATAATCATATAAAGCCACTTGACTTTAACCAAGATTTGTGCTTCTCTCAACTGAAAAATGATCAACTGATAAACTGGGAAAAGGATTGCATTATAATTAATACGATTGGTGAATCAGTTGGGAAATTACAATCAATTTTGATTACTGAAAAGTCAATGTGCAACTCGACGAGTTAATCTTGAACGACTAATCTAATTCACTCTCATGTTTACATTTGTCATTTGAAAGTCATTCACTTGTATTGGGAAACAAATGCATTCAATTTACAAGCAATCTAAATATAGAAAGTAATTGTGACTTGTTCAGGTTCGGACTTGAATGATATTTGGAGGAAAGTTTGCTTGAAAGAAACTATTCAAGATTAATTAACAATTGGGAAACAACGAAATCAATTTTTAGAAATGCATTACTTTCATGATCATGGGGAGAGTTGAGAGATTGTGAAAAGATGAAAATGGCCAAAAGTGTATTCCATGGGAAAAGGGAAAATCAATGGTTGATATCAAAAGATGATGATGGTTAAGTGAAAGATGAAAGTGACAACAATTGTCACAAAATTGGCTTTCACAGAGTTATCACATTTTTCGTTGGTAAATTTTGAGGATTGAATTGATTGGAAAGTCGCAGGAGAAAAGAGATAAAAGGATGAACAAAGTAAGAAGGAAATACTCGGAAAATGAGGCAAAAAAAGTAAAGATGACTTAAGGGAATCATCGTAATAAGGATCTTTTCAGTCTCTGTTTTGTCTTCAGCTTTTCTAACCTCATCTAATCTTTTTTATATCTTTTACTTTACAGTGATTCAATGATATTTTTCCTGCAAAATTCAATAATCAACTTGAGTTTAATGGTGATAGCTTTTATTGTTTTTTCCAACTGGACATCATCATTGAATAAAAGTATATTTAAATTGAAACTTACTCAACAGTAGAAACAGATTAAGAGAAACAAGGTGAATCTAATCTTGAAACTCATGTTGAGCCTTGAAGAAGCTGAAAAAAGCTTCGTTTTGTTTACAAGTGTCATGAGCTTATTTATAACATGTGAACAATTTGAATGTATTCAAATGAATTTAGAAGCTAGAAGAAGAGAAAGAGATTACAGTCGAAACGATAATCGATATCGACAAACAACCTATCAATATCAGGCCCCACAGCCTCGACCAACCTATCAACCACGTTATCCAAACCACTCGTATGCAAACCAATCTTATCCAAACCAACCTTATCAGAACAGGTATCAACCTCGATACCAACCTCCATATACACAAACTGAACCCAAAAGAGTAAATTTTACTCCAGACGAAAACTCAATTAACCTCAATCAAAGCTTACACTGCTACCAGTGTAATGGTGTAGGGCATAAGAAAACTGATTGCCCAAGTAGACCAATAGCACCTAGAAGTGCTGGTTGGTCAAGGGAAACCAATGTTGGAGAATCTTGGCGTTCTCCACATTATTCTCGAAGACAGGCTTATGAAGAACAACCTCAGACTTCTTCTAGCTATCGAAGAAGGGGTTACACCCCTGATAAAAATTTGAGTAAATCTCCTCCAAGATCGATGCGACCTCCAAGAGAAGAATCGCCTTCAACTTCTACAGCACGTAGACGATACCGATCGCCTAGCCCTAGAGCTAGACGTAGATCTAAATCAAGATCTAAATCTCCTACCAATGAAAGGAAAACAAAGGTAGTAAAAGCAGTTTACAGAGGATATTCAGATGAAGAAGATGATGATGACGGTGATGTCAGAAGACAAGTTTTGTCCATCATAAGTAAAATCCATAAACGCAAGAGAGATCTAACTTTTGCAAACATGAAAATAAAAGGTAAAACTGTTGAGTGCCTCGTTGACACAGGATCACAAATCACAATTCTCACTAAAGAAATAATTAATAAGTTAGGATTAGACTATTCAAAATATAAAGGTCCAACAAATTTAACAGCAGGAAATGCTCCTTTGAATGTTCTAGGTGAAACTTACCAGAACATTATTATATATGATGCATTGAATGAAGTGGAAATAAAAACTCCAATAATCATCTTGAATCAACTTCCTTGCAACATCAAAGGAATAATTGGATTTGATGTTTTACAAACAGGCAAATTCTGGATTGATTGTGAAAACGCTAAGTTAGTAATTAATCAAGCTCCGGCAAGGAAAATTAAATTACTAGAAAAGGCTTTAGCCAAACTATTAGCTGAAAGAGATGATTCTACAGTTTCAACTAGAATGAGTGAGAGATCAAGCATCACTTACCCCGGTGATTTTGGGGACAATTTTTCACTCATTAGTGAATCAAAACCATCAGTAAAAGAGTTAGTAGTTAGTAGTATGATAAAAGAATTGAAGCTCGAAGTTAACAATGAAATAAAAGGAGAAACTAGAAGAAAATTGGAAGAACTAATTCAAAAATATAGACCTGCTTTTGCAGCAACTGCAAAAGAATTAGGGTTTTCTAATGTTTTCGTTCATCAAATCAACACAGGTTCGCATCCTCCGATTTCACAAAAGCCTTACAGAATGTCAGAAGAAAAAAGGAAAATAGCAGAAAATTCAATAAACGAGTTAATCGATGAAGGCATCGTTGTTCCTTCTTGTTCCCCTTGGGCTTCACCAATTGTTTTGGTTGCTAAGAAAGGAACCGAAGAAGTTCGACTTTGTGTAGATTACCGCAAATTGAATGAAATTACAGTTAAAGATAAATTCCCTTTACCAAACATTCAAGATTACTTAGATAGTCTTCAGGGAATGAAATATTTTACCCTACTGGATTTAAGATCAGGTTACCATCAAATGGCATTAGATCCAGCAGACCAACCTAAAACAGCTTTTGTTACACCTAGTGGTCTTTATGAATATACTAGACTTCCCTTTGGTTTAGCAAATGGACCCTCGTCATTCATGAGAATGATGAGCATTGTCTTGGGAGGTTTAATTTACAACACTTGTTTGATTTTCATTGATGATCTACTCATTTTTTCGAAAAATGAAGAAGATCATTTAGAACGACTTGAAACTATTTTTAGGCGACTAATAAGGGCAGGATTAACTCTTAAACCAAATAAATGCTCCTTTTTCAAACAGAAAATACTTTACTTAGGACACATTGTTAGTGAACAGGGACAAGAAGTAGATCCTGAGAAAATCCAAAACGTCCAACAGTTTCCAACTCCGAGAACTGCTAGGGACATTAAATCATTTGTAGCTTTATGTTCCTATTATCGAAGATTCATAAAAGACTTTGCATTGATTGCAAGACCACTTACTAATTTAACTCGAAAGGATTTACCTTTTGAATGGGGTCCTGCACAGGAAAACGCTTTCAATGAGTTGAAAACGAAACTAACAACACCTCCTGTTCTTGCTCATTATGAACCTAATAAACAAACTCAACTAAGAGTTGATGCTTCAGGTTATGGTTTAGGAGCGATTCTTTTACAAAAAAGTGATAACGGGTGGCATCCAATCGCTTTTGCGAGCAGAATCCTTAGAGGAGCTGAACTAAATTATCCGATCTCGGATAAAGAGTGTTTAGCTATTGTATGGGCAGTTCAAAAATTTAGAGTCTATTTAGAAGGAATTAAATTCGAGGTAGTAACGGACCATTGTGCACTTTGCCACATTCATTCAAAAAAGAATTTACCCGCAAGATTACAACGTTATGCGATGGCTTTACAGTCATTTGACTTTACTGTTACTTACAAATCAGGGAAAAAACACGCAGATGTAGACTGTCTTTCACGATACCCTATTTCAGAAATTCCCGTAGACAATCTCAAGGATGAATGCGAAGAATTATTTACCATGTTAGTTGAGGAAACTACTGCCGAAAATTTTGACTTAATTACAAAACAACGACAAGACCCTAGATGTAGTAAAATACTAAATCAGATGGAAAATTTAGCTAATTTATCCCCTAAGGAAAGAAAACGAATGAA
The DNA here is from genome assembly GCF_039701765.1 of Tetranychus urticae. Taxonomy (NCBI): domain Eukaryota; kingdom Metazoa; phylum Arthropoda; class Arachnida; order Trombidiformes; family Tetranychidae; genus Tetranychus; species Tetranychus urticae. The sequence continues at coordinate 601,740 of NC_142959.1, forward strand.
TCGTTTTAGAATAGAAAATGGAACATTATATAGATTAACAACCAATCATTATGGCGAAACTTGGAACATCGTTCTCCCTAGGGAACTAGTTCCAAAAGTTCTAGAAGAATACCACGATGCAATGATTTCTGGTCATCCTGGGTTGTTTTCAACTTACAATAAAATTAAACAATTTTATTGGTGGCCACAGATGACTAAAGACATTACAAACCATGTTAAAAATTGCTTTACTTGTCAATTAGACAAACGAGGAAGTGGAACTTTAGAAGCTCCTTTACAATCTATCGTTGTTAATAATGCATTTGATAAAATTGGAATAGACTTAGTTGGTCCGTTACCAAAGTCTTACGGTCAGCAATACATTGTTGTCTGTACAGACTACTTTACTAGATGGATAGAAGTAGAAGCTATCGGTGATTTGATGGCTGAAACAATTGCGGAATTTTTAGTTAATAAGATCTTTCTTCGTCATGGTTGTCCAAAAACAATCCTGAGTGATCAAGGTAGAAACTTTATCTCTTCCATTGTTGGAGAAGTTAAAAATTTTATGGGAAGTAAATGGTCCTTCTCAACATCTTATCATCCAGCAACAAATGGTTTGACTGAGAAAGCTAATCAAACCGTTTGTACAATGTTAACACACTATTGTCAGAATGATAACCGTAAAAAATGGGCAAGATTAATCCCGGTGATGGGATTTGCTTACAACACTAGCGTTAATAAATCTACCAAAAGTTCTCCCTTTTACCTATTGTATGGAAGACACCCTGTTCTACCAATAGACATTATTTTAAATACGAAAACATTCAAAAGTTTACCAAAAACAGTTAGAGAATCCATTTCACAATGGCCTCAATTACGAGATCAAGCCAGACTTTACTCGATAGAATCAAAAGAAAACCAAAAGATTCAACACGATATGAAAAAACTTAGAGACTTCAATGTAGGAGAAGAAGTAATGTATAGAATTTATCAGGGATCAAAGAAGTTAACTCCCAAATTCTCAGGTCCATACAAAATAATAGAAAAGTTAGGAAAAACAACCTACAGAATTCTACCGTTAGGTCAAAAAGGAAAAATAAAAAGGGCTCATGGAAGCCAACTTAAACCTTTCCATAGACCAATACAAAATTCACAAAAGGAAACTAGTATTAGAAGAGTAAAAAAAATAAAACCTTACCGCTCTTCCTTATCAACATCGTTAATACTTTTAATGGGACTAATTTGCTTAGTAGCTGGACAAAATAACCCATTCATAACTGGAGATACAATTTTATGGAAGGAAACAGAACACAAACCTAGAAAAGCAACACAAGAAATAAGAATAATTTTAGCTTTCTCAAATCCTTGCAAAGAAATGCTAACTTATGACAGCGACGAATGGGGCAAAATAACAAATAAATCAAACCCCAAATACGGATGTCCTTTAAATAACCGCGTATGTCCATACGTGAGAACTTCTTTACATGCTCTAGAAGGGTATTGCTCCGAATTCATTGACACGAAATATATTCAACCGATTAGATTCATCCCGCAAATTACAGCTAAGGAAGATAGATCTCCACAGTTAATAAAAAGAGAACTTCTTACTGCGATAGCTGTTGGGTCAACAGCTATTGTGGTGGGCGGTGTGGTACTTACAGGAGTAGCATACATGTATAAAAGTGTCATGACACCTGACATCGATTTTAAACCCGTGTTGGAAGCCATTACAAAACAAGATGAAGAATACAAGAAAGCGATGAAAACACAGTTTGACCATTTAGTCAACGTTACGAAACTCCTGCATGAACAACAACAACAAATTGATATGATTAAAAAATTGATACCAGTTGTTTCCTTTCAAGCAGCTGATGTCATAACTGGTTCAAATACTCAGTTAATGACAATGCAAAAATTCAATGACAGTATAAAACAATCAAGGCCAACAATAGATCGTAATTTCTTCAAGTCTCTAAAAATAAATTTGCAGTGTGACGATTGTGACTTATCAGTAATTGAAAAAATCTCAGTAAAAGTTCACAATGAAAATAAATATCCAATATTAAGTTTGAACTTCACAACCTTTAGGCAAGACCAGGTTACAAAAATCTTTCAAGCGGACCCATTTTTGTTATATAAAACCAATGCGACACATACATGTAAAATTAAATACAAAGGACCAGAATACCTATTAGTAAATACCACCACATACCAGTTCTGTGAAATTGAGGAAAGTGAGTTGAAGTCACCAAACCCTATTTTCACCAAAGTGTCAACTTGCCCAAATAAGTTCAATAAAACACAGCTCTGGAGAGATGAGCATTGTGTCTCTAGAAACGTAAATGAAACAATTGTGGCGGAAAAAATTCAAGTTAAAAATATGGGTGATCATTATTTGATTCATTGTGCAGGACATAAAATTGAAATATACTCAGGTACTTATTCATGTCCAAACCAAGTTATCAAACTATCAAAATATACCAATTTCAGTATCGATGACATGAAGTACACTTCCACTAATTTTTTCCTTTACGTTAGAGGTCCCAGAGTAACTGAACATACTCAAGCAATAAATTTAAAACTATTTCAACCAACTTATCAAGAAATCAATATACCAACATTAGAATTTGAACTTCTAGATGCAGCTCATGAGAAAGTACTTTCTAGTTTCGAGAAAATCACTCTTACTTGGAAATTTGATTATGTTAAATGGATTTCAATTTCACTACTAGTAACCATTTGTTTTTTATTATGTTCTCTTAGTGTACGTTTTATGTTCGCTCCAAAACGAACAGTATACTCAGTAGTTTACGATGAGAGAGATAACAGAACAAACAGAACAGATAAAACAAAAGACAAAAGACAACCAGAAGTGATACCTTTACATAAATGCTATTAAAATAAATTTTGGGAAATAATTATGGTGATGGGAAATGATAAAATTGAACAGAAAACAAAAAAAAACACAAAATTCAAAAAACAAAACACAAAAAACTAATAAGACAAAAAACTGCCCGGTGATTGGGCTAAAAAAAAAAAACTAAATTCGATAAATGACAAAGATAAAAAGATAAAATGAAAGCTCGGTGAGTGGGCTGAAAAAAAAAATGATAAAACAAACACCCGGTGATTGGGTTGAAAAAAAAAATAAATAAAAGTAAGAGCCCGGTGATTGGGCTAAGTCTAAAATGACCAGAGATGGGTCATAAATAAAGTCCCGGTGATTGGGACTGATTAATCATTTTCTTTTCTTCTCTTTTATCTAACAGGATGGAGAGAAATCAGCCGAGAGGGAGAAATCTTAAGTACACAGATGGAGAGAGAGAAACAAAACCTATTTTACTTTATCAACATTATTTACTCCTGTCCTGCTACGCTTGGAATTTCGTCAATAGTTATGGAGTTTGTAAGAAAACAATCCCAGGGTGTAAAATGTCAGGAACTCCACCAAAAATGCATAAATTCACAAAACTAACGATAACAGCACACACTCAAAGAGCGATGAACCATGCCCATAATTTTCTTATCAAAGAGATTAAAGAAATTGCAGGTAGAATTAAAAGGAAGACTGGCAGATCGAGATGGATTGAACTCACTCCGATACCATTATTCCACTGCAGTTTATGCTTCGCCCCTGACCATCCAAAAATTGAATGTAAAAACTGTTCATTTTGCTCAAGTAACACCCATTTTAGGAAAAATTGCCCTGATTTGATTAAACGAGTAGGACAAGTTATGTTACAAATCCAGCCTGTTATCAAACCTGTTAACGCAAGAAGAGAAGAAAGAAGACAACTTCGACGAAAATTAAGAAGAGAGTTTACAGGTAACATTTGGTACAAGATACCCGGAAAATATGATCCAAAAATTTTAGAAAAATTAGAACCAATTGGTTCCCCATCTTTACCTACATTGTCATTGGACATGGAAGGAAATGGAAGTGGAGGTGTCGGTAATATCCATATATCTGGATGGTTTGGAAACATAATACGAATTCAAACAATATACTATGTTGAGGTTAAATCAGAAAACTCATTCTACGCAAATACCAAGATTACGGGATTACAACCCAGCGATTTAGCTACGGGTGTACCTTTTCACATAGTACGTAAAACGGTGTTAGAAATTTTAAGAGGAAAAAGAGTAATCACCCAAGGAGACGGTGATTTAAGGTTATTAAAATTTACTCCAGGTCACTTGATGGATAACGACATTACTTGGATTGATTTGCAATCGTTATGGCCTGGTCAACAACCGTTAGGGTTAACTTATGTTGATAAATTCTTCTTCCCTGAGAAACCTAAATTAAAACGAGATGATCCAACGAACACCATCGCTGGACATTCACCAGAGAGAGATGCGAGAGTTACTTTACGAGGGTACATGGAATATTTAAAACTCGCCGATTATATTAATTACGTTCCGAGCTCAGAGACCATAAGACGAATGGTCAATGCTAATTTATCTATAAATGATTGGTGAAACTTGATCGAATTCATATTATCCATTACATTATTTTCATATTATTACTAATCCATATTTTAGTTTATATTTACAGAACGAGGACGTTCTTTTGGTGCCCCGGTCAACTGTAGTAAAACTGGTTTCAAAACATGTTTTGGTTGTTACTACCTTTCCCTACCTCAAGTAGGTAGGGAAAGGCCACAATTGGTTAAAATTTCGGAGGTCGGCCATTTTAACGGGAGACGATTTTCTCCCTCAGCATCAATAAAATGGCCGACCATTCCTTTGTTAGGGTTGCGATTTAGCCACCCGCGGAAGCCCTAGCCGATCCACTATTCAACTTAAAATTGTCTCCAATCAACCAGTATAAATATGACTCATGAAGTAATCTATTCACAAGTGGAACTATTTACATCTTACTAGTTTAGATAACTATTTACACCTTTAACTGTTCAATTCAACTATTTACATCTTACTAGTTTAGATAACTATTTACACCTTTAACTGTTCAATTCAACTATTTACACCTTTACATTTAAAGTAGACTTTTTACATTTGTACCAGTGAACTCACCATCTATACCTATTTACCATCTTATAGTGAATTATAACCTCAGTTTAATGTTGAGTGAAACCGTTGCCGTTTAAAATGAACTGACTACTCCTCATTTACATCATTTACATATTTACATTTTCCAAGACTAGTTCCACCAGAAAGTGTGAAGTGTCGTGCTCAGCCTGAACATCTCTGAACCGTGGACCCAGTGAAGGAGTGTTAAAGACCCAGCTATTACTCAACAAAACCTAAAAATCTGTATTAAATAAACCATAAACATTTAAACCCTCTTTATCTATAATAAATAAAATTTATTTAGCCCAACCAATTAACAAGCCCGCACATGCATTACACTCTGAATATCTATTCAATTGTAAAACTCCAGAACATGGACAGTTGATGGAAAAGGAAAATACACTGAAAAACTCTATTATCATCATCATAATCACTTTATGAATAGCAATATAAACTGAATTAATTTTCAATTTGATTCACATTGAAACCGTAAACGAAGCTATTTAGGAAATGTTGACTTGAGATAAATTAATTAGATTAAGAGTAGAGATTCATTTACAGATGAAAGACGAGGAATCATGGAACTTCCAAGTAATTTCAAGTGAACCAGCATCAAACATTAAATGTTTATCAAAGTTGAAAAAAAGTTCTTGTTAATCAGTAAAAGAAAATAATAACTCAAAGATTAATCAATGAAAGTAAAATGGAAAAAGGTTAAAGAGGATTTATGAAAGGTTGAATAATGAAGTGAAGTTAAGCTTCATTAGCAAATTAATAACGAAATTATCAAATATTTAAATTATAAATTTATCATGAAATGATGAAAATTTAGCAATCAATGAACAAGGCAAGATGAACTTCAATTTAGGTTTTTTGTGAATCTTTTTGGACTCAAATGCAAGATGCGGGAATATTGAAAACAGGCAATTGGATGGAAACACAATTATTGTTAATTAATGACTATTGACTCACTTAACACCCAATTTGGTGGCAACTCGCCTCCACTGTGAATAACCACTTGGTGTATAAGATTTGCGATTAATGCTGATTAAGAGAAAAGATTATAACATGAATGGTGATTAGTTTTGTTCAATATTCCAGTTGCCAGCAATGTTTCAATTTACTATTCAGCTAATGATTAACTTTTTTTTTCTCCTTCTTTTCATTTGTTGACATTTCCAATTAATAGTCAAACTGTTTGCTTTTAACAATGTTTTAGTTGCAACTTTAATTACTCATTTAATCAATTTGTTCTTGCGTCTTAACGTTTCATGTTCCCTTTCATTCAACCTTTTATCTGTTTCTCAGAAAAGGTATTCTTGTGATTCTGCAGAAGGTAACAGTTAATAGAGGAAAGGGTTGAATAAAGGGTTTAAGAAAAGGTGAAAATTTTCAATTGAAAAGTCAATTTCGACTATTAACTATCAAGTGAATTGAAGTTGTTCAACTGAACTGTCAGAATGAGTGAAACAAGAAGAGAAAATCACAAGAAAAGGCATTAAAACAGGATATTAATTCTTGTCTAGTTGAGTATGACTTAACCCTTTCCTAGTAAGATAAGTATTTCATGATCTTCAACAAAAGGCAAGAAATCGTTTAATGAGAACAAGAGTTCAATTCAGCGTTTTCATGCTCATCGAGCTTTCAGCGTTTCTCATTGTGCCTGTAAATGTCCTTTCGATCTTTAACTTTCATTCAACTTGCCTTTCAACTGAAAATCAAAAAGATTAATTCATTTTGAAAAGCCATTTCAATCAACAAACTCTTAAGATAAACTCATTTTCGGTTCAATTTTGCACTCGATGAGCTTTGGACATTGGATATTTTCAGCTTATCTCGATATCGTTGCACAGATGATGAAGCTACATGTTTAGTTTGAAGATAGTTCTAGGAATGCTCTTAGTTTCTGAGTCTTGTTTTCCACTGAATTAGCTTCAGATAGATCTAGAAGGTTGCAGTAAACATCTGCCTGAAATGAAGGTAGACAAACTCAGACATTCTGCCAATAAGCAATTCTGAATTCTGAACTCATCATTTCTTGCTCATTTTCAAATCTTTGGTTTTATAATGAAAATCGAAATGCGAGTCTGAGATCTACATTTACTGCTCTTTGATAAGTCAAAGATTATTTCAACTAAGAAATTGATGTTTCTTTCAATAAGCGTCAATAGATTCATCAATTGCATGAAGCACTGAACCATAAGTGTCATTTGGTTCATTTGTTACAAATTAAATGTAAGACTATCTTATTGATTGCTAATTGCATTATGATACTGAGTCCTAAACTGTTTAAAATGATTTCTAATTCAATGTCGATTTAAGTTGAATTTAGTTTAGTTTCAATAAGTTGATAAATCAAAGTTGATCTCATGTGACACTTACCTTGGTGATGACGAAGATGGAGGTTTACATGTGATTCCTTGTGTGTCAAGGGTTGAAGATGATTGATGATTCTTACTGAAACCAACAAGTTTCTTTTCCTTAACCGATGAAGTCGGTGATGATGATTTAGCATTTGATCCTGAAGAAGAAAACATTTCGATTAAATTCACAATTTGACCAAATAAAGAAAAGGTTAAAACAATGAAACGAAACAAGAAAATTGAAAATGTTTCCAGAAAATGAAATCATTTCATATTAATATGTTTTAATATTAATATCGATGTTGGAACTTTTCAGAAAATTTTCAATTTTCTTATTCCATTTCCATTGGAAGTTAAAAATTTATTAATTAACAGTAAAATATTGGGTTAGAAAAGGTTTTCTAAATTTATTCAATTTTCTCATGCAATAATTAATTTCTCAGTTTCATCAGAAACATCAATCATTGTGAAGCATGCAAAAGGATAAACAGAAAGGAAGTAAAGTTATCTTTTTATCATGAGAATTGGTTTCATTTGTTTCATGAAATATTCAGTTCAACGGTGATAAGTTGCCATGCAAAGGTAACAAGAAAAGGTTCAAATATTATTCATTGGAATGGACAGACTTTTGGAGAAAACATTTTGTGCAAAGAATTTTTACAATTCTTTTTTTTTATAAAAATTTCCAAAGTTCTCATGCAGTTATCGTAAAGTTATCATGCTAGACAGGGATTAAAGTGAAAAGCAAAGTTTTCTTCTTGTTTTCCTGTCAAGTCGTTTGATGCTTTTATTTGTTCATTTCAATTGGAAATTGAAACTTTGCTTTTTTCGTTTATTTGTTATCTCCAGTGTTTCAAAGTTATCATGCAAATAAATTGATGAAGCAAGGATACAAACCAATCATAGGAAATTGTTCCATATCAGGGTATTCAAAGAGAGATGGAAAACCTCTTAAGGGGTGATAATGAAGTCGACCTGGCAATGAACATGATGCATTTATTATTGAAGCAAGAAAAAGGAATGTAAAGGAAAGAACAAAAAGTGAAAAGAAACTTTTCTCCTTTTCAGCATTCTGTTGGTTAAAGCATTAAGAAACATTGAAAGATGCAATACCAATCAATAAATGCTAGTTAATCTGAATCATGCCTTTTTTCACATTCTTTTTGGCATTCTGTTATTCTCATTATTGCAACATTCAATTTGTATTGATCAAGTGACAATTATGATAAAATGCATGAAAAATATTCTTCAATTGTAAAAATAATGGTTTCCATGAAGAGTCAATCGATCGGAAAAGTAAGGAATGAAGCAAAGCAATTGAGCTTACCTGGAGGAACTTGGAGCATCGGTGAAATGGTTCTGTCTTTGGTTGTTAATGCTAAATGACTTGGCTTCTTTGCAAGTCGAAATTTATTACAATCTAATATTTGATCTTTACATGAGCTATCATGAACAGTTACCATACAATCTGAAAGAAGAAAATGAACAAAAATGAATTTTCATGAAACATCGATAATACACAAAATTGAGATTTTACCATGAATGATGCATTGATTGAGGAAGGAAAACACTTGAACTGAAATCTTTTACAACAATAAACATAAAACAATAACAACGCAATTATCTGATATTTACAATGAAAAACTTGGACTTGACGAGTTTATATCACTTGACAAGTGAAAAAAATATTTATTTTTTTTCGAAATGCGATTTTCCACAAAAAAATTTAAAAAATTAAGCCTTGAAAATCTTTAACTTTGAGCACTTAAAATTGATTGATTTTAACGAGATTTTAACATGCAATGGAGCAATTTAACGTGACAATTTATGAAATATTTCATTTCACTGATATCGATTCATTTATGCACTTTTTTCAGGGTAAAACTCAATTTTCAATTTCTTTCCAGTTTACTTACTTTCACATTTAATGGCAGGTTTATTGGCCAATGCTTTTTTACAGACATCACAGAGAGCAGCAATTGAATAACATACGGAAACGAACTGATGAGGTGAAACTTTTTTAACCTCTTTGTCCTTCTGTAATTACAATTAATAAAATCAACAATTAATCAAAACTTTTCGGTGTTGGTCAAGTTGGTGAAAGAAAAAAATGTTTTTCTATTCTGTAAATTCTGTTGTTTCATGATTGACCGGAAGGAAATAAAGTTGGGTAAAAGGGTTGAAAGTGAATAATAATTATGAACAAATTTGTTGATTAATCAAGATTAATAACTAAATACTTACTCGTTTTTTACGGAAAAATAAGCTTCCTCTTTTTTTCCTTTTCGATATTGACTTTTCATCATCACTTTCCTGGTTACTGATGTAGGATAAATTTCTGTGAAAGAAAATGAGTCATGAAAATTAATTTACATTCAGAATTGAAATTGTTAGCTTTAGAATGATCACGATTTGGTTCAATTTTTTGATGAGTTGTCACCTTGTGAAGAGTAAATTTGTTAATGATAAAAGTAAAATAAAGGCAACATTAAACATTTGCAATGAAACGAGAAAATCAATATTATTGGATAATGTTAATGTTGTTTTGGCTAGTGTCCAGGGAAAAAAATGTTCAATATTTTGTGATATGAAAAGTGATTGCATGATGAATGATAATTCTTGGAAAAGACTGGAAAGAATTTTAAATGGAAAATTAATTATTCTCTTGCAATCTGTTGATTCAGATTAAGGATTGCAAATGAATGCATCTGCCTTTGCTTCTCCGAAATTATCTGAATAATCTGAACAAAAGAGATGAATTGAAGGATTCAATGATGAATAATTCAAGGGTTAAATGTTGCCTTGTTTCGTCTATTTATTTATTGAAATTGATTAGCATTTCTTGCAAAATTGATAGCTTCAGTTAAGCTGCTTTCAAGGGAAAATCACATTCCAAATTAATCTCGAATGACCAATGCTGTAACTGTAACTATTTCATCGTAATCAGTAAATGAAGTTAACTTTGAGTGATTTTGTTGAATTGATCAGAATCGACCTCTTTTGCCTAATCAATTTGGGATAATTAATTAAAAGATTCAAGTTTGTAACGAATAAATGTTTTGAATCTTTGATTCTGGCTTATTTTCATTTTATTGAATGCAAAAAATTGCAAAATTTATCAGTTCCATATGCAACCATCAATGTTGAAATTAGTTGGAAAAGTGAAACTTTCATGTTCCTTTTCAAAAAGAACAAAATTTTGCTTTTTTCTCTTCTCTCAATTCCCTGTAAATTAATTACCTCAGATGAACATTTTAATTGATACAACTGAATAATCTATAAATTTAATTCAATGGCAGACTCTGATGAATAAGTTTTCATCTTATCAACTTATCAGGCTACTATTACAGCACTTATTAATGGTTAATTGCTTGTCAGTTTTCATTTAATTTAATCATTTATCTCAACAATCATAATTAACATGGCCAACAAATCCAGACATTAAACACAATTCGTCCAATGTTTGCCTCTAATTACCATTACTACTTATTCATATCGATATTAGTTTTAGTTGTCTAATGATAAACTTAAAATTTCGACCTTTTCAGTCGAAGTTTCATTCGAAAAAAATTCAGATCAATTCATCAGATTCATCCGATAGCTGTACTCTGTGCTCACATTCAAAATTAAGCTCAGTTAACGGCTCTCATTTATCTGTTCAAAGCTCAGGCAAAAGATGTAAGTAATGATTCGATCATGATAAACATTTCATTCACTTGATTATTCATTATAAGTTTGAATATCAAAAGTTAAGTCAAAGACAAAGATTTTTTAGTCCAATAAACTCGATGTTGCATTGTGTTAATATTTTGCATTAAAAAATTGCATTTATGGTCAAAAAAATCCAATAATGATAACCTAATCCAATTTTATGATAATCATGAAGCACCAAGAATTAATAATCCTGAGAAGTCGAAAGAGCCTATCAGGTTCGTGATGCTATTGGGTTTCAAGTGATATACTTTTTATGGTCCAAGACTAAAAGTAACTTTTATTGTGTCACCTTTAGATTAGCAATAAAAATATGTATCTCGAAGTCGTTTTTAGTTTGAAAAACTTTTAAATTGCTATTATATTAACTGAAGCTGAAAACTGTTGATGGATTTTTTAAACTTGCAAACATTAATAGTTGAAGATAATTTTGTTTTCATACTTTGAATAACCATTTTGATATTCAATGTGACACTTGAAAAGTGAATCTAAACTGCAATTTAATGAAAACAAAATGATTGACAAAATGTTTTCCAAAGTTAATAATGTAAAAAGAAAAATTTGTAACATAAAAATATTTCCACCAAATTGAATCGCAAACTGAACACTGAACACATCAAATTGTATATTAAATTAGCAATCACTCAAAGTGTCATTGATTGTAATCGTTGATCATTTTCACCTGATAATCATTCAGTTTAAACATCAAAATGAATTTCATTGAAGATGCAAATCAACTGAATAGACAAGTTAAGAGAAGAAGAAATTGTCCCAGAATTCGTTGAATTAAAGAAGAGAAGAAAAGTGAATCATTAATAAGCAGATGATGAAGATGAACTTACTTGTCTCGACGTTCATGAGGAGTTGATTGTTCCTCAACAGCTTCTTGAGCAGTCAAAATGGAAGGAGTTGATATTGATTTGTGTAAAGTTGATCGAGGAGGAGTTAAATACTGATGATGATAATAATGAGAAGGTGATATTATTGTTGTTGGCGTTGCTTTTGATGTTGTCACCGTTGATGGTGATGTTACTGGTTCAACCTTCTTCACTGAACTCGATGATTTTGAGCTTGTTAGAGGTGTTGATGGAGTTGCACTTGTGGCCATCAACCGTTTACTTGTGAGGTTTCCACTGACTGTTGATGAAGGTGAGATGCTTTCACGTGAAGAAGAGTTGCTTTCACTTTTCATTGAGCTAAAATCATCCAATGAGGGTTTCACATTAATTATATCACTCATACTTCGAGCAGATTGAACCATCGGTGCATTTGCATGATTACATTGACTAGGTGATGATGAACTTTGATGATGGTTTAAGTTGAATATTGCTTCACTTGAACTGGCTGTAAGTAGAAGAATAAGTCAGAAAATTGAAATTTCGAAAAGTTTTTTTTCCAAAATTATGACAACATTTAAAAATGTTTTTTTGCTTACCTGATAATGACCGGGGTTTATCAAAGTGTAAATTAACAGTTGAATTGTTTTGAGATTCTTTGTGGTCACTTGACTCTGAAAGGGTCAAGTCTTCGAAAGAAACTGTTAATCCAGTTGCTTTTAATCGCAATTTATCTTCTCCTTCACTTGGATCATCAATTGAACTAACAATATCATCCAATCTGGAAGCTGAAATCGATGAATATCTTGTTAATGTAAAAGTGGTTTTCTTGTGATTACTGTTGGTGTTTGAAGATGGTTGTTCACTTGGTTTGGCCTGAGTCATTTTTCGTTTCGGTGAATCGGATTCTCTCGCATCGTAAAACGTTTCTTCAATATCGGAATCCAAACTGCTCAAGCTGACTCTGTAATATAAAAATTGTTTATCAGAAAGCTATTTATAGATTTGCATGATTGACTGAAAGAATTTTTGTCCATTCCAATCTTCGTTCTTGAGCTTCATTCCGTTTAATCAGAAAAGGTTGACAACAAAACGAGTTTGATCGAAGCAGCGTTTTTTTCAAGTTTGATTAACAATCTAATAATTATCCAGATTCATGTTACAATATGAAGATACAATTAATTTGATTAATTTTTCAATTTTTTTCTTTTCTATTTAATCCAATCTTCTTCTTTACCCTTTCTTGCAATTATTTATATCGTAATTTGATATTGAATGGAATGTTAATAATAGCTGAAGAAAAGACAAACGAGAGATAAAAATGGAAACAAATGAATGCTAAATAATAATGGAATCAATTTCAAGTGAATTATCATTGTAAATGATTATCATCATTAAAAAGGAAGGAAGGAAAAATGGAAAGAGAGAAAAAGGAATTTTTTTCAACTTTTTTTCCCTTTTTTCATTGCCTGTTAAAACTAAACCAACTCGTGAATAACATGAATAATTGAATGGTAAAATGATAGAGATTAAATTGAATGGTGATGAAAAGAAGATAAATTAAAGTGAAAGTTCATGTTTGATGAGTAAAGAGTAATATCAACGTACACTCGATGAGGTGCATCTCCAATGAAATGGTCAAGTTCATTTTGACCCAGTCCAGCTTGATCAATGGATGAAGACCAACTTTTACGTCTAATGATTGGATCTGAACCCATTTCTCGACTTTCCTTGCTGTAATTCAACGAGTTATTATTGACAGTGTAGTTGCTCTGCTTCAGATTGTTGGTACTTCCAGGTAAACCCGAGTTACTGTTACGCTTGGCACATCGTTTAGCCGTTGTACCACCAATGGTCGTTGAACCGGCAGTTGTGGTGGTTGGGGTTGAAGTGGAGTGACTGGAGACTGAAGGATCGACTGGTGTAGGTGACTTGCATGGTGTACTTACGGGTGAAGCTTGAGGTGAACTACAAGTTGAACTGGCAAGACTCGATGGTGTCCCTGGTGATCGACGACCTCCAACTGCAGGACCAAGAAACTCTTGACTACTCGATGGAGTCAAATCGTTTACTTTAATCTTTACCGATCTTTGATCATTAATGCAACCAATTTTGACCATTTCACTTTGTACAGGCTCTTGATTGCACTCAATCTCAACACTCGACTCTACCTGTTCATCCTCTGTCTTTATCGTAATCAGTTGTTGACCTTGATTATCCTTGATGACCTCACTTAGTTCAACCTCTGAGTCTTTATCATTCGTTTCAATTTTACATTCAGATCGAGTTTCAGAGTCTCTTGAATCATCGTGTTTCATCATTTCCATACTTTCATAAGCACCAAATGTTAGTGTATGCGGACGAGGTGGAATCGATCGAAGAAAATCATTGGAATAACGACGAAGTCTTACCAACTCAGAATCATCATGATGATAACATGTTTCAATTGAAAGTGATGAAGATGAAGATGAGGTTGACGATGAAGATGAAGACAACAATGTAATCTCTTCTTCCATTCAACATGAATCCAATTCTCGGTGAAAATGGTTCATTTTATTTTTGATAAACACCAAATTGGTGACAAATTTCCAAATGAATCTAACTGAACAAACGAAAAGAACAATTAATAAATTGAAAATGAAAAGTCAACAATTGTTCAAACAATTTACAATGGAAAACAAATCAACCCGAAAATGCAGATCAAGGCAAAGTAAAATGATTAATCACATTGAAATAGGAAAAGGAAAACATTAATTACAAAAAGTGAAGCCAATAATTCATCAATTATCATTGTTAAGAGTTTCAACAAAAAACAAAAAGCACTGAAAATGCATTACAAGGACATGATCAAGATTCAATTTTACTGTTGGTTCAGTAGAAGTCAATGAATATTATCATTTCTCCTCCCTGTCAATGTTATTGATAGGGTTAATTTTATTTACTCAAAATGCATAAACTCTCTAATGGTTAAGGTTAACATCATAATAATACTTTTCATTTCAATTGCTAACATGATTATCTGATTGATTTCATTTCTTCTGCTTACTTTCATCTTCATCTTTTTTCTCATTTCTTTTTGTCTTCCTTTTCTTTTTCTTTTCTTCCTTAAGTTTGTTGCAACTTGACTCACAGTAAAACCATGTTACATGATGAACTCAAAGGAAAACCTAAACATGAAACTACTTGAAATTTGAATCAATCTGATTGTCTTGAAATTAACTTTGCCTTTAGGAGAAACGAGGAGAAACACTGAACATTTCAAAGTTAATTGGATCATGTTGGATAACGTTATTTAGATGATGAAGAATGGAAAGAAACTCAAGTTTACCTGAACAAGAAAATATTGTTTTTCAAGATTAAATAAGAGTTTAACATTTTCTTCATTTGATAATTAAATGGTTTCAAGTGTAGACATTCAGAGTTTTTTGTTTTTTTGCTGAATCCAAGTTTCAACCATTTCTCAGTTCATCATTGAACTTTATTTGCTGTTTAAATACAAAAAGTTAAATGTGAAGTTACGATTAACTTTCATTGACTGTTAATGTTTATCCAGAAAAGAAGAATAAAGTTGAATAGAAAATCAAATTTTACCAGATTTTTGTTCATGATATTAACCTAATTTTAACCCTTTTTCCACTTCTAATGACAATTTACAATGAAAATGAGTTTAAAGGTTAAACTCAATTGAAGATTCAATTGATTTCGTTTTTTTGCTTTTCCATTCTTGACGCACTTCTACATGTTTATCATGATTAAAGGATAAAATTTCAGATTGAATTATGGATGAATAGTGAAAGCTGAACAAAAGTGAGAAGAAGAAAACAAATGAAGATAAGCTGATGAAAGGAAAAGTTGAACTTCGAGTGACTGTTAAATATAGTTTGGTGTGAGGTTCAACTTAAGAGCATTTCAAGACTTACCTTTACCAGGTAACGAGGAAAGTAAAGAAGCTGATTCTCTTTAGGTTAAGCAAGATGAGTAAATAATATTCAAATAGTTATGCGAATATCAAGTTTAGAACTGGGAGTTTCTCGGTGGGAGGTTAAGATGAGAAGGAATAAGTTATTCACAGAAAAACTGTTACGTTTACTCAGCAAGAACTTTTCTTCTTCTTGAAGCTTATTTTACGACTTTTGCCTTTTAACTCATCATGTTAACATCATGTTTTCAATTGTCATTTTTAGCTGTGCAAATAAAAAGATATGAGAAATTGTTTACCATCAATTAAATTATCTCATCATTTTCACCAAAAATCATGCAATCTTGATAACAACCAATATCGACTCAAAGTCATTTCTGTCTTTTTGCTGAATTCAAGAAAATCGATTAATAAATATTTTTAAAAATTCTTATCCAAAGTTTTGAGTCGATCGAGGTTACCAAGAAAAATCAATCTAAAAATTGATTTCTAATAAAAACCTCAAGTTCAAAGTTATAACTAAAACCAAGTTGGACTCAACTATGCATTGGAAAGATTCTGATGAATATTATGAGAAAAAGTTTATTGCAAAATCAAATGCAAAAATTGAATTCTTTTTGCTTTTTGTTCGAAAATATTGATCATGATTATGTTTGAAGAGAAAGTAGTGAAATTAATTCCATAAGTTGTAATCGTGATCATCATGATATCATGAATTTTGTAATGCATTCAGGTTTAACTCAAAAATAACAAAAGTCAAGCAAGGATAAAAATAAAATTTCAATGAATTCGATTCAGGTAAAAAGGTCATTTTTAAAGTATTTTTCCTGACTCTTTTGTACTCTTCAGGATGAAAGATTCATCGAGCTGATGAATTCTTTATCAACAAAAGCATCATGATGATACAAATGATGATGGGAAAGGGTAAAGAATAAACTGCAATGACAATGATGGAAACAAGAGTTTCCAATGGATAACGAGAAAATTTTGGATAATACTTTGTTTCCAAGAGAAAAGAACTTCTTAATCAATGTTTCATGAACATTTTTATTCCCGATTTTTTCTCCTCATCACATAAAACACACAGAATTGAAAAGAGTTTACCAATCATCATTTTCATCATTGAATCGATACTCGATACATTAATCTTGATATTCAATGGCGAACTCTTTTTCCCTAAAAATTGCCGTTTTCTGAGTTCATGCATTTGACAAGTTGAAAGCAAACTCTCGAGTTGAGTAAATTCGTCAACAAACAAGTCAATCAGATGAGACACTATTCAAAGTGAAGTGTTGAACAATTGAACAATTTGACAGAATCAAAATGAATATAAATATCGACCTAAACAGAATCAAAGTCGACTTTACTCTTGATTGATTAGGAATAACAGTTTTGATAACTTCAGACTTGGAGTAAATTTATGGTCAAACATTTCACACTTTTTTGTTAAACTGGGAAAATGATAAATTTGAGTTTAAACAATGAAACATTTAATGTCATATTTTGTCTACTTTTTGCATTAAACTGGAAAATCGTAATTCAAGTTAATCTAGGAAAAATTATGGTTACCATGAAAAAGAGAATGAAATTCGTAATTCTTTATTCAATTGTTGCCATTATCATTATTATCTGGTAAAACTTTTATCACAAATATCATTAACGCTGAATCAGTAATAACATTACAGTAAAAGTGGTGAACCTTTGATAACAATTTGTTTTCATGTTTCATTTAATAATATCATAATCTTTTTCATTTGAAACATTTATTAAAAGTTGCAACAAAATTCAGTTTTTTTGCCATCCAAAGTTGATTCAGATTTACTCATTTAATGGGCGAATTAATGGCGATATTTTTTATCATTAAATGATGAAAAATATTGAGTTAGCGTTTAATGAGAAATTGATTGATGAACTTCAAGTTATTTGTTATTAATATATTTACGAAAATGTTGAGATTGAATTAAAGTTTCAAGATTGTTCAATCCCAGGTAATGGTTAAATAATAAGCATTTGTTGTGCCTGGAAATGACAAAAGTTCAACTGATAATCATCTTTTTCTTTATTCGTTGATATAATAGTTTGTTGAGGAAAATGTGAAATGGTAACAAATAATCCTGGGAATAACAAGTCAAGGTTAATGGAAGCAAACAAACAAATAATTGATAAGTTTGATTGAATAAGAATATCATAATCATCATGATAATTCATGTAATTTATTGATTCAAATGCATATTCAATACAATTATCAACAATTGGTCACGTCAACAGTTATGTTTAGTTTTGCCTTTTCCTTACCATTTTGATTGGGATTACAATGAGATCGACGAGATCATTTGGAATGCCAAGTTTCCAGAACATTGACTGAAGTATAAAAATTAAAACTCAATTTTCTTGAAACTTACTTATGATAAGTTAAAGATACTTTAGACTAACAGAAATGAAACTGTTTTCGATTATCCAATTTCATGAAAATGTTGATTAAATTTGAGGTTAAATTGAGGCCAGTGTTATCAAAACCATAAAGGTCAAAAGGTTTATGGAGAAAAATGGAAAAATTAAGTTATTTTCATCGCACTAGCAAGGTGTTCATTAATGCAAACTCGAGTAAATGCTGATGTTGCTTCAAACGATTTGACTCCAAATACTTAAGCAAAATTTAAGCGAAAGTTGATTTAATCGAATAGATTTATCATAAGAAACCAACGTTTAGCTACAATTGTGAATCAGACTGAAATTTTGAAATGGATTTTGAAATGTTCATGGAAAATTCGAAAAATAAAATTGAAATTATTTGCAGAAAAGATTATATTTTATCTGAAAACTTCTAGTATTAACAAAGCATTTCTCGAAGAAAAATGGTCAAGATTACTCAATTACGATGAATGGACAGCTTAAGAATTTGAAGCTATTTAAATAGCAAAACTTTCTCTAAAACTCATTTTCCATGCAAGAGTTTTCGAGAAATTTGTTTCCATTCCTGGCAATGAAAAAGCAATTGAAGTTGGCTCAAGATTGGACATTTTATTTGCTAAATATTTGAATGACTTTTGCAATTCACTGTGAATTGCAATCTGAAAAAGCATTCAAATGTTGAGTCAAAAGTTATTCATTAAAATTTCGAGATAACATGACAAACTAACATGTCCATTCTTAACCATGAATAAGGTTACAATTTTTCTGCTTTGATTCTACTCAAAATTCTGTACCAACAATCATGTGAATGTCACATTTTTTACTCATTCTTTCTCATCTCGATTCTTATCCTTGATTATCATCTTTATTGTTGTGACTTCTTTTAAACCTGAAAACGTTACCAAAGTCATTTGTCATGAAAACTGTAAAAGACGAGCATTTCTTTTCGCCAAGTTTTCACTCAAACTTTTCAAGAAATGAATTTAATGTTACCAGACTACAAATGATAAAGTGATGCCTTTACAAATGACGATAAAAATATTAAAAGGTTGCAATGAAAAGTCGATTATTAAAAAATTTACTTTTGTCGGAAACAAAAACTTTTCTCATGATAAATGAACTGTTTTTTCTGGCTACAGAATATTCATTCATCCTGATGTTTCTTTTCACGCTTTACTTTTCCATTTTCATGCATTTGCTGATTTTACATGATTAATTTGTTTCCTGTCAATAAATAATCAGCAATCAACAATTTTGCACACTTGAAGGAAAAGAGTTTAAAGTTGCTTTCACCAATTACGCTGCAACGGCGAAACTAATACGCAAAGCTTTACAAAAATTAACTTAATTGTTACCTTGATTGTGGACAAGGAAAGCACGTTTGGAACAATTACCCAGTGAGAAAATTTACAAAGATTAACAGTTAAATGGTCATCGGACAATGATTGATGATGATGACCATAATTTGGTTTCCATTTGGATAAGAAAGGATCATTTTCATTCAACATTAAATCATAATTAGCTTTCCTTTTATGGGTCAACTTGAACATCTACAAAATGAGGCAAAAACATTAACCTAAAACTCAAGATGCTACAAGAATAGGAGATGAACCCAAGACTGTTGAACAAAAGACATGAAACAATTTTTGATAAACTCCGTGACAATCAATCAGCAAAGTCAACTGACTTGGACAACCACAGAGAATGAGCAATGTCTAGAAATGTTATCGAATTAATCACATTAGATTCTCCTCGAAACATTGGAAATGAAATGTTTATCTGAAGAGGAAATTGCAAGATTCCATTTTCATCTCAACAAAATTTATGGATTTTTCTTGGTTCAAAGTGAATAAATAATACAGATTAAAACAGATTTATCAACACGCTCATAATAAACGCTCATTTAGTTGATGAAAAAGTTGAAGGTGAAAATGTTGTTAGAACAAATAAACAAACTTTTCAGTTTATTTAACCAATGAGAGTAAACGTTTACTGAATCATCAATTGAACTTTTTGCTTCCAGAAACGAAGAAAAAAGAAAAAGCAAAATAAAAGAAATGGACAAAATCGAAAGAAAAATGTCCAAAAATTAGAAATAAATTGATATAAAATATCTCTAGAGATGCTTCTAACCAAGTATTACGATTGATTAAATGTCATCTTTTCAGTTGTTCAACCAACTTGGAGTTAAGTCTTTTTGATCTGCAAAACCAACCTTTGAATATAAATAAAAGTTCATTTCAATAACAATTCCAACGGTCAATCAATAAAGATCGATTTCTGTTGAATTTCCAAAAATTCAATTTCTTATTGAAACGCTTTCAATGTTTTCTTTTGTTTCACTTGATGAATTTACTCATCAAAATGATAATTAAACTTGAATTGAGCCAAGTTTTGATTTTCATTTTAAATGTAAATCTTTTATTTTTACCATTGATATTCATAATTGGATTAGAAACAGTGGAAAAGGTTTCAATGAAAACAACAAAGTTTTCATGGAATGATGAAGATGATGAACAGTTAATCGGTGCAAATAAGATTTGAAAAGATTAAACTTTACATTGAAAGGGTAAACTTGGGTTGAACATTTATGAATGATAATATCTTTGATGCATCAGTGAAAGAGTTTATAATAAGTCGGAAATTATCATGAAAAAAGGATTTTCTTTAAATTCAGTTTTCCATCTCAATGAATAATTTTGTAACTAACATGGAACCAAAAAATGCAAACAGAAAAAAAACAATTGAAAAATATATTAAAATCTTTGAAACATTTTCTTGAAGAGAAAAGACTTGAACTTGCACACAGGGAACGACAAGTCATCATGAAATGAAAAGGATAACATTGAGGGTAACAACGAAAAAAATGATCACTTTTTCTCGGAGAAAGAATATTGTTTTTAACTTGGAATCTATTATTATGATATTAATCTCAACTACCCAGGGAAGCTTATTCAGTGTATGAGTGTGTCATCCTTTATCCTCTTCTTTTCGTTGGAAAAGTTGCTCTTCTCTCCTATTCTTCCCAAACAATGTCAAGACGTTGAATGCTTATCAAGGATAACTTTCATGTCATCTATTATTTATTCATTTTTTAATCCTTGAATCTTGCAGGAAACTTTGATATAATTTCTTGCCGTTGGAATATTCAAATAGATTCTGTTTGCAAATTTTCTTCTTCTTTTCAGGGATTTGTTTTATTCTAACGAATCGGTCTACCATGGACTTGACTATTGTTCAGTTAATCAAATGTTTCAGGTTGAATCAAGATTTACGTTGTTTACTGCAACTTTTGATTTACTTTCAAATTTCGTTGCTCAAGTTGTTTATTTACTCTAAAAGTTAAGCTTATGATCAGAGGCAATATTGAAATTGAGTCTTGTTTTTCAAAGTTTGGGATTTTTTAAAAATTTAAAATTTCTTATCAATGAAACCTTGAAGAGTACGAGTCGTTTGTTGCCCACAGTTTAACGACATGTGGGTGACTAGTGACAAGCCCTTCGCCTAAGAGATTTTGATAGTTGATCGAAATTGTTATTCACAATTTAATTATAGTGAGTTTCACTAAAAGAAACCTCGAAAGTTCTGTTTGTGAGTTTATCTTGAGTACTAATTACACGCCTCGACAGAATAGACTGATTCAACAGTTTTCTTTGGGCATAAATGAAATTATGATATCAACAATTTTTGTTAAGTTTGCAGAGGAACGAAATTCAAGATTCGTGAAAAATTTTGAGAGTCTTGTGTTTTAATAGCATCAATTTGAGTAGCAATAATTTCCCAGTTCTTCCGATTTCAGATATTCATTCTGTTATCTTGTTCTTGTTTTTTACACAACTTACAGTTTGATTAAACCCTTCTATTAGGTAACCAACTATGTTTTTGCATTTTTTCACTGTTCAGTTCAAATGATAATTTTTTGGCAAAAAATTTATCCTTTTAGAATTATTTTTCGCAAGCTGATAGAGAATTTATTAGGCTTTGATTCAATATAATTTTCATAATGATCAGAATTCAAATAAAAATTTAGTCAACAATTTAAATTGATCAACTTTTTTTAATTTTTTTGGTTCAACATTAATCATAATTAAAATACTTTTTTTAATTGCGATTCGGAAAAATCAAATGCATCGGATAGCTGATAGTCTAGAGTACATGAATATACAATTCCAAGTCTTCAGATAAATCAGTCAATCAATGAAACAATTTAAACCAAACATTCATTTAACATTGAAAACCCATAGAAGCGGAATTTTTGATAAAAGTCCATTTTTTACCATTTAAAGAAATTTTCTATGGGATTTTAACATTAAATATGACAGGAAAATATGACATTTTTTGAGTCCAGAATTAATTATTTGATCAACTGATTTATCTGGAGATTTGGAAATTCATACTCATGTACTCTAAACTATCAGCTATCAGGTGCATTTGATTTTTTCTGGATCGCAATTAAAAAAATTATTTTAATCATGATTAATTTTTAACCAAAAAATTGAAAAAAATTTAATCAATTTAAATTGTTGCCTTAATTTTTATTTAAATTCTGATCATTATGATAATTATATTGGATCAAAGCTAAATAAATTCTCTATCAGTCTACGAAAAAGAATAATAAAAATATAAATTTTTCACCAAAAAATTATCAATTGAACTTAGCAGTGAAAAAAATGCAGAAACATAGTTGGTCACCTAATAACAGGATATCTTTTAGATTTCAAATTAATACACAGTATAGTAACGAAAGGTTTTTTCGCACTTCAATACTTTTTCGTTGAAAATTTATCAACTCGAACAAACCGTTTTGCACATTTTTAGCTTCAGAACCTTGAAGCTCGACAATTTGAATGAGAAAACCGTTAAGAACTGTTAGTCGAAAACTCTTGCTAAAGTTTAGTTCAATATCAATTTTTTCAGCTTTGCTTCGTTTCGCTACCGTTCTTCAATAGCTAAGATCATATTTCAGCATTTACGAGACGAATTTAAAAAAAGTAAATACAAACTGAACAGCAATCTTGTAAAAGATAATAGATAAAGTCAAGAAATGAAGAAAATCGAAATTCGTATTTTTTAGTTGAATAGCTCTTCTACTTCTAGTTATACTCATGTTACTGCGGAATAGGATGAACGGAATTCCTTGAGAAAAGTAAAAAATGAAGTTTATTCAAGTCTCGGTTTGTTTGAGAAGTGTCCGTTTACTGAGCAAAAGCCTGTAAAATTGAAGTGAACTTAAAATGACTGATGAAGATGAAAAGATATTAAGTAAATAAAAATGAAATAAAGGACATTAAGTAATCTTTTTACTTACAACTCTTTTGGTAAAAGGTTAGCCTGGAAATGAGTCAAATTGAGTTTATTATCAAGTATTACTCAGAACTGAAAGAAGCCAATTTTTCGATTTTTTTGACAAACAAAAGCATTACTAGTTGGTCAATTTTTGTATCACTTTTACATTAAAACTTTTCTGGTGTAAATGTTTTCCTCTTTCATCATTTCTATCATTTTTCTGGTTAAATGAGTTCTCATTTTCATCACCACCAAAGTAATCAATCAGTTTCAGAGCATCATTTTTATAGCTTTTTTGTCACTCTAGTTTGTTCCAATGTAACCCATTTGCAGAGTGTTTTTTATTCCAAGTCATCTTCCCATTGACTGATGTGCTAAAAAGTGGAATCACAACAAAAGAACAAGCCTTTCATTTTCATCATTCTTTTTGTTTCCTTTCAATTGCTCATTCACTGTTTAACCCAATGTTTGGAAAGCTCAAAATTTTCAAGCAAAAACCCTTTTCTTTTCATGGTTGTCAGTCTGATGTCTGTATCAAAATAATTACCTTGTTTGACTCATAAACCTACCTACAGACTTAAATGGTGAGCAAGGACAGCATTACAATTAGCAGCGAAAAATAACAAATCACAACCAATGAGGAAAAACCAGAAAAAAGTGGAAACTTTCATTCAGTATGTTACAAGTTTCCATGTTGCTGATGCTGTTTAATTCCAATCACAGTGAGCACCTACACACAGAAGCACACATGTTCATTAAGTGTCGATTCAGTAAACATGAAAGAGTTTAAAATTGTTGGAAAGTTTCAACAGAAACGAGAAAATTGGTTGTCAGGTTGACGCAATTTCCTAAAGGTTTAGTTGCTTGTTAAAAGGCAATTGAAATGGATTAACTCGAGTTGACTTATTAGATTAACTTGATTAACTCGACAGTTGAGGATAAACTCAAAACTTTTTCAATCATGAAAATGATCGACAAAATGTTAATATTGAAACGAACTTTTTACTTTTCTATTTTCTTCTCGTCTCTTCTTTACTATCAATTTGTATCATTTGGATGGTTTTTCAATTTAAAGTCACCAATCAATTTGTTCAATTTATAATAATGATGATATTTGTTCATAATGATAACAATAATATTGGTTACTTGGATCGTTTCATTGCCTCAAGGTATCACTGAATTGACTAATAAACAGAGACATTTTAGACTTCTATTTACATTCAGGTAAAACCAATATTGCAATGAAATCTTATCGAATTGGCTTCAAGCGAAACTAAATGAAATAATAATTTTCTCTTTCATCAGTCGCCTTATTACCATCAAGTAATCTGATCTCAATTTAATAATTTAAATAACAAAATTTGAATCATTATTATACGAAGAATCAAGGGTTGCACTTTCATCAAGTATCAATGACGCGATTCGTGCAATATTACTATTAATAATAATCACCACCTAAAGGTTGAAGGTTCAAGTTTGCCACGAAAAGATTATCAATGAAAAGTCAGATAAACTTAAATGGATTCTTTGTGAAAAGGTTGAGATTAAGGTAACCTCAATTCAGATTGACCATCTTATATGGATGTTGTGTTTTCGCGAAATGTTTATTTGGATTGAATAAGCTAACAAAATATTAAACCGAACCAAAAGTTTCTGTTAAAGCCGAGAATGAATCTGTTTCAAGTGAAACATTAAAATAAACTTTAATCACTTTTGTGAATTAATATCATTGTTTCAAGCATTTCAATTTTCAATGTACAAAGAATGAAAAATGAGCAAACTTGTCCAAGTTGCTCAGTCTGATGAACACAACTTTGCGAGTCAAAGATTTTTTCATCGCAATAACAATGAAAACAACCTGAAAGTTTCTACATTAGTTTCATTGATAGCTTGACTTGACTTTTGTCTGTAAACAAATGTGAAAGCAAATGTAATTCATCGAGTTTTGAGATGAAAATTTATTGAAATCAAATCAACTTAACTCAAGTTGGCTTAACAGATGCTTCGAGTTTTGAGGGTCATTTTGTTTCAGTATCGACTTCATTGAAATACCTTGAAATTAACAAAAGACATTTGTTTATCGAATTGTTTGATTATCGGAAGAAATCTTTGCTCAAATCATGATGAAAAAGGTTTGGTTTTGATGTGAAAGAAGCCAATGTTTTATTGTAAAATGAATTGAAACATTTAAAAGGTATCTTTATTGGTACTTCCACTGATAAGATCAATAGTTGCTATGATTTAACCATTGAATAATCTTAACCATGAACTTATTGATTGGATAAACTATTGACAGAAGTAATAATAAACGGTATTAATGTTAATAAAGGTTAGGTTAATAAGTAAATCATTTTCTTCTTCACAAAACAATGGCGATGAAAAAAAAGATGAATTACTTTAATCACGAATCTTTGATTCTGCCTTTTCCATCTTTATCTTGATAACTTTTTAAAGTCAAGAAAAAACAATAAGAATCAGAATACAATGTTCAAGAGCAAGGAAAATATGATGAAGAAAAAACGAGAAACGCGAATCAAAAAAGTCAATAAGATTATTAATGTCAAAAGCTAATTTCGTTTTACGATATTACAATTGATTCTCCAAGTTTACCTTTTTTTCTCATTACTTTCTGTTCAATAATCAACGCACAAGTTGATCTATACTAAGCAATTGTAACAACATCAAGTGGTTCACATGTTGATTAACAATTAACCTCAATGATTGTAAAAAATCGAACCTTAAATTGACAGTAATTGTGGATAAAGTTAATGGATAATGTCAAGTCAATACAATTCAAGGTAAGACACAATGTAATATTTTAAATTGGATCGCTCAAAATTTTACCATTTATCGCCTTTAATTGTTGCATTTATCAACTAGTCAACTGATTAACGTTATTCACTTGAATGAGGTCAACAGAGAGCTTTGTGTTTGCTCAAATTGAAACATCATTCAAAGATTATATTCAAATGTTTGGTCAAAAAGGAAATACTTTTTGATTGAATCACTGAAAGCTTAAGAAAAATGGACTTTTTTGAAATATTAAGCAAATAAATGAATGGGAATTTCATGAAGAAATACTTGTTTTCCTTCTGTATTGAATGTTAGGAGAATCTTTTCATTGACAAAAAGTCATTCAATTTGAACTTCATGAACATGATCTGTGATCTTTGTTGAACTAAAAATTATTTCATGAATAGAATTCACTAGAAAATTCATGTAAAAGTGAGATTACATTAAAATTGTTGTTCCGTTGATGGCGCAGTAAACAAGTCGTCCAATTTGTGATCTTGTGACTATTAATGGTCTAAAGACGTTTCAAGGCCTATTTTGAAGCACAATATGTTTCTTCTTGAATTATAATCACATGTAAAGTCTAAGATTTTGGGTATTCACCATTATTGGGTTTACTAAAAAAAGCACAAAATTCAATGTCTAACTAGACAGCTGTTTCTTTACATCTGCTTCATAGAAAGTTTAAAGTGGATATTAAAAGTAACCTGAACAGTAAATGCAAGACGATGGATAAGGTTTGTATCTCAACGGGTCAGTTCCATTCGTTGAGTCGTTGTTTGACCAGAAAAAAAGGAAGTCTTTAAAAGCTATTTAAATATCAACATGAAAAGGAAAGTCTTTTCCTGTAAGAATCGAAATCTTGATAAATAATCAAACTTTCAATTTCAATGAACACGTTTTTAAACATTCATAAGCTACATAATCTTGCCATGAAATTAACAATAAAGCTCATCTTGGCGATTAAAACTAATCCAATTTGCAGCTTATCAGCTTAAACCATTTCTAAGTTAGTTATCATTAGTTAGCTAAATTTCGGCTTTTCGTCTGAATTCGAGTCATAATTGTTTTAAAATGGATTTACCTTTCCAGGAAAGTGTTTCAATGATCCGACAAATTTTGGGATAATTTGACTAAGACTTTTAAGTTGACAAATTTCTCACTGTCGTTAAGCTTCTGCAAGCGACTTTGAGATTAACAGCTGAAGCTAAGTGTTACCCGAACTTGAAACATAGAAGTGGTTCTTTCAAAGTTCAACACTAACCACTGTTCAAGACTGAAAAGATGAGAAACTTTGAGACAATCAGATATTAGTTTTGTTCAAATTATGTGATCAAAAATGCAAGTCGATAATAAATGGTCAGCTTGGAGTTACTGGAAAAAATATAATATCAATAAATAAGGAAAACAGGTAAAAGTAAATTAAAAAGAAGCTCAATGGTTATTATTACTATTAATACTATTGTTATTAAGGCATAAAGTTAATAGCCAATGGTTACTTGTTTTGAGGCAAATAAATGATCACAACTAGATTAGTTGAGTAAATAATGTTTTCGGTGTTGTATTATTACGACTAATGTATTACTGCTACCTGGATTCAATCAAAGGTTAATGCTAATGGTTTTTGTTGCCTAACTTTGGGTCAAGGTTCGGTAAATAAATGTTAACATCAATACTCTGTACCATTTTCAGGTAAAAATTCAATATTTGGTTAACCTAAATGCTAAACACAGCAATTGGATAAAAAATGGAAAAGAAAATTAAAAATTAAAATCTTTCATCAGAAAATTCATTCAAACTGACAGCAAATCTGGTTGTAACTCAGAACTAAAAATTAATTTAAATAAATCTAAAGTTGCAATTGAAATTGTTATTACAACTTTCAATCAAACTTTCAATGAATTTTTGAATCAAAGCTAACCAACCAATTGTTATAGCTTTGATTAGGTTTGTGACACAATAAAGTGAATTTCAGTTTATAATTGTTGGTGAAAAATGGAAAAATTTTGTCAACATTGAATCCATTGAAAATGGAACAAAAACTGGCGGAAATTTTAAATCCAAATGTGACAAGAAGGGAAACTTTTGTAATGAAATACAGGTAACAGGTATGAATATGATTAACCATTGAGTGAATGAAGAAAAGGTAACTTGATAAAGTGACATTTACTCATTCAATGTAACATGAAATGATTTGTGAAAAGGTTGAGATTTAATTTCAAGGTAATCAAATGGTTAAATGTCAACTGGATAAATTGAAATTCAATGGGACTGTAATCAGATCAATGGAATGATCAACAATGAAAAATAGATTTATCAATAATTATGATAATCGTCATGAAAATGAACAAGTTTAACGATAATTGTGATGAAAGTGCGTCTCAATAACAGAAACTATCATTTCCGTGTTTAACCCTTGAATGTTGAAAGTTATTAATGCAATTATCAGATTCAAGCTTCTAATTGTAATCATTATACAATAATGCAAGTCTTCAAGTGTGAAAAGTTTGCAGAAATTGAAATTGGTTTCAATGTTGAATCACGGAAAAATGGGAAACAAAGAACTTTTCATGAGATGAAAGAAATGAAAAATTGAGAATGAAAAGTGAATTAAGAAGTTGATCGATACAGTTTTGTTGAGCTGATAATGTACAACAATTTAAGTTGTCTGTCTTCAACAACTTGAAAAGTCAGTTAATGATCAACATTATTTTCTAGACGACTGATTCTTCTTTTGTTCAGATGCTCATCATTTCCTTTACTTTCTGATACAAGGTGAAAATGATGGTCATGATAATGATGCTGATGGGTGAGGGTGAAGTTGATGGCGATGATAAACGCACAAGTTATAAACATAAGGCAAATATTTTAGAAAAGAGAGAAAAAAGTAATTTTCTGTTTTACTTATGCGTTTCTTTTTTTTCAACCCAACAAGAAGTAACAAAATGAATCAAATTCATAATTTGATAATCGGATGTTTTTAGTTCCGTCGACCATTTAGTTCATTGAGCTTATTTTCAACTTTAGATTTTTTTTTGTTTTTTATTTCTCGCGAGTTTCCAGTTATTATGATATCAGATTGATCGAGATGAAATAATAGATTAGAAAGATGAGAATGATGAGAATGATGATGATGGAGGAAAAAGGATGAGGCAAATGGAAGAGGAAATCCTGCTTCATTGCTGTACTTTCACCTAAAGGGTGATGTTGTTTTGCCGTTTATTGTTAATTTTTTATTCGTCCGATTTTCACCTTTTATTCAAATTTCGATATTTGAAGTTCTTGGCGAACCACAGATGAAACTAGACGTTGAGTTATGATTTGGGTGAAGCTGTAAATTCCTTCAATTGGAATCATCTGTTTGGTTACAAGTGAAGAGGAAAAGAAACCTCAAAATTGCACAATTGATGAATGATAATACACTTAGGAATGATATTGAATGAAATTTTACCATCAATTGAACACAATGAGTTTTCAGGGTGGAATCAACAAGCTACTTCTTCCTCAACTTTTCTTCTTCTTCTTTTCCAGTTCATTTTCAACTTCATTGTCAACAAAAAAATAAATTTAAAATGATAACGATGATGAAGTAGGAGGTGAAGGAGGGAAAGAAAAGAAGAAGAAGAAAAGATGATAATCAAGACCAGTTTTTCATTCTTTAGTTTACATTCATTGGGATGTTGACCTGATGTTGGTTGTCAGGAAGATGATGATGAGAAGGTAATAAGAGAGTCAAATCTCATCATTACAAGTAACAGTGACAATCACGAGTTTATCTTTAACACCAAAATAATCAACAATCAACTGTAAATTGTCAGAATCCATTCAATTGTTAGAAACTGGTGTTGACCATTAAATCTGTGGATCATCAATCAATCCATGGGTTTGGGTCAAGATGAATCAAGATCCACTAATTGCACTCAATTTACAGTCGAAATTCTTGTAACCGAAAAGTTCAAAAAACATTCTTCTAGAAATGTTCAGATGGAAAAATATTTCATGAAAAGTTTTTCTGTTTTTTATGAAAAATCACAAATTCTGTTAACAAAACCATAAAATAGAAATTTACTTTCTCTAAACATTTTGTTGTTTCATGATGGTTCAATATTGTTCAACTTTAAACGAAACGAGTAAAGAATTGAATAAAATTTCGAGCTTGGTTTCAACTAGTCATGATTTGAATTGAAATTTCGACTAATTTTCAATTCGATTTCCAATCATGTAAAACTGTAAACTTCAAGTTACCAGATAAGTTTCATATTGATCATAATCAAAACTAAACATTGTAACGATTGGAACGAATAAAAACTAAACCAATAAGAATTAGAAAAGTTGGAAAAAGGGAAAACTGAATCTCCGAAATTTACACTGAATTTGTATTCAGAATAAAAGTTGATAATCTTTAAGGTTGGTCATAATTAACAACCGTTAAAACTACAAACCATGAAGACTCATTTAGCATTGCATTTGAGTTATTGTTTGTCAACTTGTATTGATATGATCAACATTAATGTTACATTAATGTTCATTGATGTACAGCTTTGTTGTATCAACCTGAATAGTCTTGACCATCAAGATGGACAATTTAAAAACTAAATATCAATTGTTTTCTGTTAATATTTTCATCTCGTGTTTACCTTTTGTTTTTGTTCATTTGATACTTTGCCATCCTCTGCCCTTTTCATATTATATCAGTTAATGTCAATCCAAGGTAAAACTGGTTTTTGTTGTCCTTTTTTTTCATTTGAAAAAAAGACAAGCGTCAACAATAAGAAAACCTTTAGCTGTTGATTGTTGAGGTTAACAAAATAATGTTACCCTTAGTCTGTTGAAGACCTTCAAGTTTATCCTCACCTTCACCACCTTTACAACCACCACAATCATCATCATCATTATCATCATCAACATGTGAGAATAATAAAGTTGCATGGACAACGAATGTGTTTTTTTGTTGTCTTTTCAAAGGAACCATTTTACAATGAACCAAAAAAATTGGCAAGATGGAACAAACGAAAACAAAAAAAAAGTTAAATCAACAGATTGCAAGCGAAAGTGATACTGAGCATAATGATGAATTTTAAGAGTCGCTTCAGTTAATTTAGATTAAATTCAGAGCTTTCAAGCTTCAAGGAAATCATCCAATGGTAATGGTACAACAAAAATAAGGTAAAGAAAGTAGAGTAACTTGAAGATGGTGAAGACGTAGTAACAACTTCCTTTCCCATCGTTAACCTTGGTAGAGTTAAGGATGACAAAGAGGCACAAAAGAAAGGAAGACCAGAAAAGACCCAAAAGACAGATTGTAAGGCGGAGGATAAGATGATAAAGAGGAGAGTTAAGATGAACACAGACATCGAGAAATTGGGAAACATGTTGATAAAGTGCAATAACAGCGATAATATTCAATTTATCATGTTAATTTGCCTTTGTTAATCAATGTTAACTTTTCTTCTTCTTCTGTAACTTAATTTTCTCTCAACCGGATGAAAAGGGCAAGATATGAGTAAAAAAACTGGTAAACCAATAAAAAAAGGAAAACAAAACATTGGTCACAATTTAATCTGAAATGTACACAGCAAGCTACAGGAAACAAGATTATGATGGTCATGATGATGATGGAAAACTTGAGAAATGTTGATGAAAATGAGTAATCATCATCTTAATCTTCAGACAAAGATTCCCCGGTGAGACTTGGTTAAATTGTGGAGGTCACTTTTAATTGCTCAAACTCTTAACGCTCTTTCTTTTTTCACATACACTTTATGATCCATCATCGGATGAAGACAATAGTTTGACCCATTTACATTGAATTACTGGCTTCTTGACTTTGAACCATTGAAATCAACATATGATTATCAACTAGTTCATTAAACTATCAGTGAAAATTTGGGTTTAATTGTTAATTGGTGAACATTTTTGATGAAAAAAACGAAAGAAAACAAGTTAAAAATCAATTTTAAGACTTACCTTCGATTGTTTGATTCACATTCTTTGTAATTTAGTCTTTTTAATATCCAAAGGAAAGAAATTAATGGCAATTGTTGACTCAACACTGTCAACAATTTACACAGCACAGCAATTAATTGGTTAAATCCAATAGTTAACTTGAATTAAAGTTGGTCTTAAAGTAAAATTAACGTTTTGGGTGAAAAAAGTTGTAAACAAAACACTATTTGACAACTTTTCGCTCGTTTTTTTCAAACAGACAGTTTAAATGCGATCATGTAATGCAACTTGTTTCATCTAAACCAAAGATGTAAAGATGAGAAATAAAAGCTCCACCTGGTTGAAGCTGGTTTAGTCTTATGACAGGTGGCGTAACCATACGATTTTTGTTGACATTTTCATCTGTTTTCTTGTTTATACTTTACCTTGCATTAGTTTGTTTGATGAGGTAGATTCAGTGACAATTTATTTGTTCGGTTGATCATAATGGCTCGACTTGAACATCATGGATCAACTGATGATGGAGGTGGCGGAGGTGGTAATATTGGTCTACCTGTAACTCAACTTGACTTTGAACAAGCAATGAGAGATTTTAAAACCATGTTTCCAATGATGGAAGCTGATGTTATTGAAATGGTTCTACGAGCAAACAATGGAGCTGTGGATGTGACAATTGATCAATTGTTGGCCATGAGTGGGGAAAGTGAAACTGAAAATCGATCAAAATCTCAACATTCTATGCCTCCAGGTTCACAGGTTGGCAACAAAACAGACGTTCCCCTTGATATCTTCACGGGTAACACTAATAGTGGATTCACACCACCTCCAAGCTACCAACAAGCAGTACCAACCAGTGACAAGGGCTTTGGTAAACCGGTTGACCAATTTCCTCATGATTACTTTGGAGCGACTGGAAGAAGAGAAAGTTTACGATCAAAATTCAACTGGAATCCTCCGTTGGTAGGTCGCTTACCGGATAATTTTTTACGTCTCCGTGATTGTGGAAGTGAATTAACCCGTCGAGCACCAGCAGCATTTGGTTTTCAAACTTTGAATTCAGCTAGTCTTAAGCAACGAATGGCTGAAAATGCAAGACAGCGTCAATTATCAAAAGATATTGAGGATTCGGAAACTGCTCAGTATTTGGAAGATGAAAGAATTGCCATTTTTCTTCAGAATGAAGAGTTTGTTCGTGAACTTCGAAGAAACAAAGATTTCATGTCCACCCTCAACATGGATGCGCAGCCCTCTGGCCATAATGCGGAAACTGGGCTCCCTGAGGGTCCACCGGTGCCTTGCCATGAGGATGATGCAGCTTTCAAGGAAAAACTTAAAAACATGGGAAAAGCCTCTAAACGAAAGTTCACCCAATTCGCTAAACTCTTCTCGAGACGTCGTGCCAGTTTTCCTCATCTCCTAGGCTCCACCGGAGACAGCAGTAGTAATGCTGGACGCGAAAATCTCTTCTCTGATGACGCTTACACGCAACTGGAAAATGAAGGATCTGATACCGAAAGCATTAATAAAACTTACTTCGAAACATATCCCGATGAAGAGGAGATTAATCTTAGAAACTCTACACCAAATAAACATCGTACCGGTTCAAGGCATAGTTAGTCTTACAAAATCAAAACTCATTAGCGCAAAATGAGTTTATTTGAGTTCATAGCATTTTTATTTAATAGCATTTATTTTTAATCTCTTGTATTTTAATTTTTTTTTCATCTGTTAACTGTTTCACTGTTCACTTAACGAAATCTCAATCTTTATATTAAGTTGTGCATTATTCAAGCTATTTCTTTATAATTATGTTGATCATAGTCGCTTCTTCTGTTCAATATTAATTTACACAATTCATTTAAAAGTCTTTCGACGCAATAACTAACTCAAATGTGGTCACTTTAATACTAATATATTTTCGCTTTTACAAATTTCGTAACATTTTTCTGTTAATAAATTAGTATTTCCAACGGTAATAATAGTCTTCGGCTGGTTTCAATCTTGGACGCATAGCTATTCGCATCATTGTTGTATCATAATCTGGATTATCAACGAATAACTTATGATAAAGTTGCCGATAGCGTGCATTTTTATACGACCACATCCAGTTATCATGAATGTTATTGCTACGTTCACCAATTACAGCCCTGTCCGCATTGATTTCCTCCTCAGTTCGCAAATCTTTACCAACAAATGTTCGATAATCCACATTAGGCTCTTTGCATGGAACCTTGGAATACATCTGAAATAGAGATAAATGGAATGAGAGGAATTGAAATGATAATAATTTTGACATACCTTGATTAAATATTTAACAACATCATCATTGACACCAATAAACTGTCCGTCTTCATAAGATTGATAAAGCTTCATTTCCGGAGATATCCAACAAATATTTCGTGGACCATCACCAGTGAAAAGATCACTGTGAAAACTGTGAGAGTTCATTTGATAAACATAAAAATGCCATTTTTGGCCATCAGTAACTAAACCTTGAGTAACAAACGGATAGGTTATTTCATGGAAAGGTGTGAAACCATGATAAAAAGCAAGTCCATTTAACCAAGCAAAAGAACCTAACATGGCTTTGCATTTTACTACGTCTTCTTCATCTTTGAAATCTTGACCGTTATTGAACCGCTTGCGGGTCTCAAGGTCATGAAGACCAAACATCATCATGTAAGGAAAATCGTTTGGTTCACTTTTTTCAAGATCGTGGTTTCGTTCAGGCCAAAAACCGGGTAATATAACTGGATATCGACTAGTGATTTTTGAACCCAATGTCACTGGATGAAAATTCAAAATGGGCACATCTGCAGTTGAACTCAATTCATCATTGCCAGAGACAACCTGAATTAATTGAAATGAAAAAGTGAGTTACTCTTCAATAATTATCTACAAATTAAATATTTACCCGTGGTAAAGGACTTGAGGTTCGGATCTGTAATGGTGTGACAGCACCATAAGTAATCAATTGGTCAATTTTTTCATATCGCTGGCTACGCCAGAGCATCGGCATGAATTTTTCAGGGCGCGGAAGCTGATGGGCATACCACCAAGATCGATCAAAAGCTTCAACGTCAACCTAATAAAGTATAATGCATAAGTTTGATGATATTTAACAAGCTCAATTTGTGCTTACCTGTAAATCTAAAAGATGAGGTGAACTGGGTAATAAAACATTAGACACTGAATAGTTGATCTCCTGAAGCAAATTATTTTCAATTATACGATTTTCCCAATCTTCATTCATACATGCAGACCCAATAGTTACGTGAGCAGATTTTGATCTATTAGAATATTTGTTTACTCTAATTGAATCGAGTAGTAAACTTTTCAATTTGACAACCAAAGATTCGTCAACATCATTATGATAATAAGATTCTGGTAATTTGCCGTCAACTAAGTGAGTCCTAGTTATATTCTGAGCAACTTGTACTCCATCATAGTATTGGAAATAAGGTCTGTCCAAATGCATGGTAAGACGCGTTATTTTACAAATATCCACATTCTTCCTGTCAATTTCAGGAATCTTGGACAATTCTTTGTACCATTTGGCTCGATTAAGATATGATGTTTTGAAGAAATGCGCTATTTTAGGTTCACGGATTATCTCTGGATAAATAGGTTCATCGTTCCATTCTTTCTCCCGTGGATTAAGTGTTTCAATATCGATGGGTTTCCTCCTATCAACGTACCAAGCCGGCT
Organism: Tetranychus urticae; assembly: GCF_039701765.1. NCBI lineage: Eukaryota > Metazoa > Arthropoda > Arachnida > Trombidiformes > Tetranychidae > Tetranychus > Tetranychus urticae. The sequence continues at coordinate 637,730 of NC_142959.1, forward strand.
TTGGTCGAGGAACAAGTGATGACCATAGCCCTTCTGGATAATAAGTTAATCGTCTGGGTGACCATTCATCAGGTTCAAAATCTTCATGGGGTTGTAAAGGTACATTTTGATGTTCCCATTTAACTGTATCGAAATTTTTATCTTTTTTACCCTGAAATTTATTCCTTTCACGAACACTGGTCACTTGAGGAGAAAACACACTGCATATTCGGCCTCCAGGATGACCAAATTGTCTCAACATGACGTGATTTGAGAAAAAAACCGATTAAATTAATAAACAAATCTAAACAAAAACATGTGATTTCATATTTTTGAAGTTGTTCTATACATTCAACTATTTTCATAGATGGCAGTGCAATTTTATCTGCCTAACTTGGGAAACATAAAAGCTATTCTGATTTTTCTCTAATCATAAATTATCATTCATAATTGAACTTGGATTAAATTAAATTTTTGTAATATCCAATCGATTATAGCTGAAACTATATGCTAACCAATTTTTGAATGTTTAAAGAACTTCCTGGTGATTTTCTATACCATCTATACATAAACATAACCATATGGATAGTATTAATTTGATATGATTTTTGAATAGTGAATTTAAAAAATGAATTGTTTATGCAATTAGCATTAAGCCGGATAAATAGAATGATCTGTTTGCCCCGAACAAGATTCTTGCGATAATTTAATCTTTTAATTGATTGAAAGCAATTTTTAAAAGACAAAATCTTGTAATCCGAAATTCGAAGAAATGTTAATCTGTAAATAGAAATTCTCACGAGATGAATGAAAAAACATTGATTGAATAATAATAATAGTAATAATTTATTTAATTTGTTTCGAAACGAAATTCCCAAACTAATTATGAATTGTACATTGAATTGAATTAGGCATGAATCAAAATTGATCATCGTAATCAGTAAATTAAACAGTTGTTGCACTTCGCTCATTAGTATTGTTACAGTAGACCCTCGATTTTTTATCAAAATCGGGCGAGGAAAATCATGACAGCTCCATCTAGCTGTATTATAAAGGGTTATGAAACTCTATGTGTTTATTAAGCACATTAAAGCTTTTTTTGTTTGTTTGATGTAGTTTTTCAGTAGATGGCTCTCTTTTGAAAAAAAACCGAGGGTGAAAAAAAATCGAGGGTCTACTGTACAAATGTTGATTGTAAGCAAAGGATTGGTCAGTAGTTGAAAACAGGTAGACATGATTAAGGAAGATGAAGGAAGAGTCTTTTAACATAGTTCAATCTTTGTTTTTGGCCTTGATCTTTTATAAATTTTATCGTTGACATTAATATTGATTAGAAAAGGTAAGCAAAGTTTTGAAAGTAGACGAACTCCGGGATGAAAAGTCCATGTTTATTTCAAGATTAACCTGGATTTTGTAGTAATTTGATACAATTTTTCAGTTATTTATATTTATTCTGTTTGTTCCTTGATTTGTTAAATTAGGCTTTATAATTATGTGTGTTTTCACCAAGATATTAAATTATTCAGGATACCATCAAGACTGCAGACTTTCCGCTATCTTGCTGAGTTTTTGTTTTCTTAAGAAAGGGATGACTGGTATTTTGATTTATCTTTTTTATTATTCAATGCCACTTGTATGAAGATTAAAATTTGACTCTCAGATGGCTTTCTGAAAAGTATGAAAGGAGATAACGAAGGATGATGGAAGCGAAAAACGCCAATAATATGAGTTTATGTTATTCGTATGAAATGTGTTGAATTGATCATCAAAGAGCGTAATTGTTGGATGGCATATCGACACCGGGAGTACTGGCTGGTGAATTGCTTGAACTCGTATGATGAGAATGTCCATGTCCATGAAGGTTACATTTCTCAATTGCCGTGGCAAAGTCATTTAAAAGGTTTGTGTTGCCATAGAATCTCTCTTGTTCTTCACGTTGTCTGGCAAATTCATTCTCCAGTTTCTGTAGGGAAAAAAAGAAATAAAGATTAGTTTCAGATTAAACACTAATTAATGGCATGATATTTAGATTGTCTATTAACTTACCTGTTTACGAGGTTTTAGATTTGCATTCCAATTATTTATTTCATTGTTGTGCTCTTCTTTCAATTGTTTCACTTTAATAGTTTCATAGTTCAATAGCGATTTCCTCTTTTCATTTTGTGAATGTTCCAATTCTCTTATAGCGGCTTCAGAGGCTGCCCTTAAATCTTCTAATTGTTTTCTGTGTTTATTTTCTTGCTCTTGTTGCTGAGCTTTGTACCTCAATTTTTCGCTTTCTTGCCATTTTCGAATCCTTTCACGTTCGTCTTCGACGTTGTGCAAATTAGCACTGCTGCACCTTAAGCTTTCTCTGAACATTAATTCACGAGCTTTCATCTCAGCTCGAATGTGCTTCGGTAATTGTCTTCTTTCAACAGCTTGACGTTTTAAAAGTTGATCTTCTTGTCTTTGGCTCATTCTTTTTAGCTGTTCCAATTCCTGTAAAAAGAGAAAGAAAATTAATTAGTAAAAATTTTTGATGAAAGAATATTTCTCAGAACTGAATGTTAATAGATTTTTGTACTTACTTTTTCATGACGAGTGAAAATTTGGATTCTTTGGAGCTTTATAATGTCTTCAAGTTGTCTCTTGGCAAGTTGATGTTTATCATACATTTGACGTTCTTCAAGTTCCCAAATCGCTGCTTCTCTTCGACGGAGTAACACTTGTTTTTGTTGGAGAAAATGTTTTTCGAGATCAGCGATCGTTTTACGGAACTTTTCACTCATTCGTCTCATTGCAATATCGTGAGTTTCATTGAGCTTCTCCATGAAAAGTCGTTCTCTTTCGTTTTGATCAGAGTCCAACTCTTCTTTTCGCACTCTCCAAACGTCTTTTCTTTTCTCTTTGGGAAGTTGGTCGATTTCAGCCTTTAATAATTTGACTTCATGTTTCAAGGCTTCTTTAAATGCTTTCATCTCTCGTTCTTGATCCATCCGAATCTTTTTCGATGCAAATTTAAGATCCAATTCTTGCTGCTGTTCAGCTTTTTCAACTAAATTTTTCTGTGTTCGGTTGAGAGCTTCCAGATCAGCTTCATAACTTCGCAACAAAGTTGCCATTTCTTGAGCAAAACTCTTCTCAGCTTGTTCACGTTCCAGTTGAGCTTTGAGAGCTAAATCTTGAAATTGTTTTTGCTCCAGCTTCTGTAACATCTTCAACTCTCGCAGTTCTTGTTTCCTGTGTAAAAGAAAGAAAATAGAAAAATTAAATCAACCATAATGATTAAAGAAATCAATCTTTTAGGGAAAATTTTTGATTAGGAAAAGTGTTGGAAGAATAAGGTTCTTTTTAGTTCGGAAGGGTAAAACTTAGTCATGAACAAAAATAGTATCTATGTGAAAGAATTTCAAGAATAAAAAAACATTGCGAAAATACAAGAAAAAAGCTTATCAAAAAGTTCCAGAGATGCATGACAGAAAAAGAAATGGGAGAGTTACACATCTAATAGTAGATAAAACCTGAGAAAAGTATCCTTTCATTGGTGAAAATGAATTCAGCTTAGCAAGACAATAAAAAATTAAGAATCAGAAAGAAAAAATTTCATTAAACATACCTTCCGAGAGATCGATTGACATCAACATCAAGCAGAAAAATAATCATGATGGAAAATTGGTTGTTGAGAAAAACAAAAGTTAAAATTTTCTTCTAGACGTAAAAGCACTTGGTCAATCAAGACTGATAGTTGAAACACAAATAGTGAATGTGAAAATTTCAAAATAACTGAAATGCACAATTGAAAGAAAGAAGTCGACTGGTGAATTCAACAAACTTGACCAACTAAATCCTACAGACAGTTGATGAACATCTGTAAATGATGAAGACTTGTTTCTACTAATGAATTAACAATTGAACAAACAAGTTGAAATGTAAAATGCACAAACAAAGACAATCAATTTTCACGGAGAAGTTATTCGAGTAACATGAACAATTAAAGTGAAGCTGTTTTTGAAACTGGCCAAGTAAATATTTCGAGAGGGCGACTACCATAAGGTTTTACTTAGCTAATAGTAGAACAGGAACGAGATTAAGACGTTAATTAAGTAAATTGATTGACCCTGATTGGTTTCTAGTTTGAAGCTCCTCCTCAGCAATCAAAAGGATTAACATTTCCTTCGAAGTTCGAAAATAACCGGATTATGTTTTCGCTAATTTTTTTACTGATAATCCCCTAAGGCTGATGTTGACAAAATAAGGTCCGAGTAATAAACAGTTTTATCAACTATTAAGACAAAATTTGGTAAAATATAGATTGAAAATCATTGTAGCAATAAAGTCAAGATGTGAATCCAGGTAGAATCAGTGATTACCAATTTGCGGCTTCTACCATTTTAATACCATTATCAGATGTATTAAAGACCATTAAATAAGTTGTTAACTTTTGTCATAAAATTCTTGGAAAGCTTTAAAGTGATAGTAAATATTCAACACTTGAAAGGTGTTGAGAGTGACTGGAATATCAATTAATTTTTAGCTTAAAATAATTGACTTTCATCTTTTTTTCTGGTTAAAAGAATTACAAAGTATTGGTTTATCCTTAATAACCAAAGAAATAATTTTTGCCAAATAAGTTGGATTCATCAGAATCTCTTACTGAATCAAGATTAGGATTGGAAACATGAAAATCAATTAGAATGATGAAAATGACACATAAACACAGAAGGGGAGAAAGAATGTAAAAATAGTAAGAATAGACAATTGGATATTGAATAACTAGAAATCAATCAGAGGAGAGAATAAGCTGAATTCAATTTGAAATGAACGTCAAACAGTTGTGTTTCCATTGAATAATGCTGAGCTATAATAACTCAACGAAAAAATAATGTATAAAGCAGCAGAAGTATAGAAAGAGGAGAAAAAAAATTAACGATGCAAATGGCACAGGTAACAGTCAAAATAATGAATAATACATGAACATTCAAGATCAAATAAAAAGTAATACATAATATTCAATTTCCTTAAAAGTTATCGAGAGAAGATAAAATGGCATAAAGATAGGAAAGGAATTGAAATGAAAATTGAATATGAAATGCGAATGAGAAAGAGATGTAATACCTCAAAACATGGTCATCCCTGGGCTTATCTTCATCTCCATAAATTACTTTACTTGTTGTTGTTGTATAAGTTTCACCATCGATGACAAACTTTCTTACTCTGGTTAAAGTCTTCTTTTGGGCAGCATTGAAATTGGATTTCTTGAGATGATTTTTCATATTGGTGTTATTGTTTTCCTGTAAGAACATAACCATCATGAAATATTTAGTAAAATTGTGTATAAGTGTTGTTCAATTTTTTATGGGTACAATTAAAAATTGAGCATGAAAAAGATGAATTGAATAATAATTTATGATAATGTTCAGTTTAAGATTGAAGAAGCTAATTAAATAACGGAAAAAATATGCAATGTCAATCTTGAATTGACTAAAAAATAGGGAAGGATGATTTAAATGAAAAGATGAGGTTAGGAGAGATGAGGATGGAGAGGAAGGAAGAAAGGTATGGTGCAAAGCTTGATGGAAGGTTAGTTGAAACTTAGTTCAAGAACAGTCGCAGATCAAAGCAGTGTGAGATCGATAGAAAATGAAAGAATTTTTTTACAAAAAAAATGTGAAGTTTTTTTGGGAAAATATGCTGAGATATGAAATAAAAATGGAAATAGTTTTATGATGAGACTTGAATTTTTCATCATTACCTTTTCAGATCTTCTTTTACAATTTTGATCATCATCTGTTCCATTGCGACTTTCTTTATCACTATTTAGACTTGCAAAACTTGTACAGCTTCCGGTATTCGATGATTCCCGTTTTAACATGCGAGAATGGATATTTAACCTTGAAGGTGAATCAGTTATGGAGGAGGGTTTAGGATCATTGGTGGTTAATGTTGCTGTTGCTGATGATGACGATGAAGATGATGTAGGAACATTTTCGTGAAGACTGTTTCGTATGTTTGATGTAGTTGAACTTGAGTTAACACTTTGACGACTTATGGAAGATCTTGGAGAAACATATGAATTCCTATTATTCTCAGATTCTGAGCTTTCAGCTCCGGCTTCAGTTTCATCTCTATCAGAAACCAAATTAAGGTTAACTTTTATTCGTTTACCACTATTGGAACTGTCTGATGAAATTGTTTTAACAGAAACATGATCATCGACTTCATTATCCATTGTTGTATCACGACGTTGATGATGATTTGTTGTAAATGCGGTTACAACAGAAGTTGTCGTTGGAAGATCATGTAAGCGATCTTGATTAGAAATACCACTGAATTGGTCAGTTAAATTATCGTAATCATTTGAAATAATTATCACATCATTCTCTGGAGTTTTCTCGTCCCTAACCAAGTCTGGGGTATACCTTTTAGGCGATGAAATAACTGACGAAGAACCATTAACATTTGTTTCATTGGCTGAGTTCATTAAATCCACCAGATCTTCCAATTTATCACGATCTGATCGAGCCGCTAAATCTTTACCATAGTCAATGGATACAATTGACACATGGCTACTATCTGTAATATTTTGATCACTGTGGACGTTATCTATGATGGTACTGTGATCCGATGAGACGGTCACTTCACCAATAGCCGTATTTACATCACAATTGGCTAACGGTGATTTATCGTCGCTTCTCGGTCCATCCAACTCGAATCGAGTTACTCCTTGATCATCACTAGAGGCTAATTTACTTTCGTTTTCAAAATTTTTATTGAGTGAATGAAGATCGTGATCAAGCTCATTCTCTTTTGGACGAATGGTGACTAACTTTTCTTTAGTACCTGAAACTCGATCCTTTTCAGGTTTTTCAACATTTTTGATATTATCTTTATAAGGCAAATAAGGTGCATCTTCCTTTTTATCCTTGGCCAGGTTATCTAGATTACTATTGGTACAAGGCGGTTTTGGTGCAGGCCTCTTGTTATTAGAGTTATTATTGCAGATTGTAGATTCTTTAATTTCTTTTGAAACACTTTCACTATTTGAAGGCACTTTGTTGCATTCATTTTGCTCACTTTGAATTATTTTAGTTCTATCAAGCACATCACGTGACTTTGGTTGTGTTTGTGAAGGTGTAGTTGATGATGAAAGAGATGAGGGTGATGGTGTCGTTGTTGATGATGCTAATGTTGATGATGATGACAACGATGTTGAAGGTACAGTCGGTGGCGGAAGAGGAGGGGGCGGTGGAGGTTGTGGAGCTTTAGGTTTATTTTTCACATTATTTGGTGGGTTTGACATTTCATTTCCTGATTCTGATGTCGCAGCTTCCTTATAATCTATTCGCTTTTTGTTAGCAGCAACTCGTGATTCATCCTTTTTAGTTTGTAAATCACTCTCTAACGGATTGGTCGATGAAATCTCAGAAGATTCTTCTTCGTTATCCGTGGTAAGAACTTCTTCAACTATTTCAGCTTTGTATTCACTAATTAAATCTCGAATAGGCTTAGAATCAGTTGCTTGTGCAATAAAAGGATGTTTTAATAATTCATCAGCACTTGGACGTAAAGATGGGTCTTTAGTAAGGCATCGTTCTAGAAAATTATTAAACTCTTTAGACCAACGTTGTGGTCTGTATAATTTTGGTGGATCGGATTTTTGTATTTTGAGTAAAACTCTCATAGGAGCCATCTCATGGTTAGGAGGGTTCATTTCGGCAAACTCGATTAATGTTGCACCTAAACTCCAAATATCAGCTTTATAATCATAAGGGTTATCACGAAATGCTTCACATTTAACAACTTCGGGTGCCATCCAATAAGGTGTACCTATGAACGAATCACGTTTTTGTAAGGTATGGGTATTTTTTGCTGATACACCGAAATCGGCTAATTTAACACCTCCATCCAGAGTCAACAAAACATTTCCAGCCTTAAGGTCACGATGAATTATCTTTTTTTTATGAAGAAAAGAGAGGCCTTTGCAAATTTCATGGCACACGTAACGAATCTGTGGCTCTGTCAACGGTTTATCCAGATCAAGCATAATAGTGTCAATAGCTCCACCCTCACAGAATTCAATAAGAATCCAAAGTTTATCGTCAAAGAAAAAAGCTTCATATAGTTGAACAATATTTTCATGGCAACATTCACTGAGAATATCAATTTCCACCGTAAAGTCTTCCAATTCATCCTCTCCTTTAAGTTCACATATCTTGGCTGCCGCAAAACGTCCCGTTTGTTTGTGTTGTGCCTAAACATCATTTTGATAATTGAATAATGAGAACAAAATAAAACAATAAGCATTGATGTTAAAACAAATTTAACCTTTAAAATGGTAATGAGAGGTAAAAGAGGAATAAAAAAGTAAAAGAAAGGTAACAGGAAAGAGAAAGAGAGAGAGAAAGATAAGTAAAGAAAGGGAGGAAAAACAGACAATTGACAGAGAAGTTGTTTTCTCTCCTGTCTCTTTCATCCTCTTCATTGACAGAATATTTACTAACCTTATGAACTTTACCGAAAGCACCATCACCAAGTTCTCCGACTAGAGTCCAAAAATCCTCAGGATTTTCATTAAATCTTATATTATGGCATATCTTTTTCCTTTTCACCTCATTAACACTGCTACCTTTAAATATTTTACCAATCCTATCCAAGAAAGAAGCCATTTCTTTACTAAGTGGCTTCTGTTACCTTTGAAAGTTCCACCGTGATTAAGAAGAAACAAACAAACAATTTTGATTAACTTTAAAAACACAAAAAGAAGCCAAAAGAAGACAAACAATGTTAAACAAAAAGTCCAAACAAACTAGAACAGAAAAATATATTCATTTATTATTAATATAATATGATTAAGATGAAAAAATGTAAAAATTAGATGTAGTGTTGATGATTACAGGACTGAAGATGAATCATCATCGGCCCTATCATTGACTAACTCATTTCAATAAAGATAACTTCTCATCAACAGATGGCACTAGCTAGAAATAAACTTAACACCCACGAGATGGCAGAAAGTCTCGCCATTTTGACGTCGTATCTTAATTGCATTTGTTTCCTAAATTTGGGCAATTTCCCTGATTAATAAATTCTGTCTTTTGTGTTTTTATTTTTAAACTTCTTCAGGTGAAGTTGAAACTATGGTAGGTAACCTTCGCGCCCAGCGCGAGGCCGGAAAATTTTGTGATATTGTTCTACATGTTGGAGGAAAAAGATTTCCAGCACATCGGTCTGTTTTGGCTGCTTCCAGTCCTTATTTTGAGTCTATATTAAGACATGATAAAATAGCTAAAGAAGAAATTACAATTGGATGGGAAGATGTTGAAAGTTTCAAACTTCTTCTCGATTATATGTACTCTGGTAATGTGACCATCGATGAAAATAATGTCAATGGTTTACTCCGATTATCTACTCATTTTCTTATATCCAAATTACAAGGATTCTGTGAACAGTATTTAGAACAAACTGAATTTAACTTGAATAATGACAATGGTATTGATAATGGAGATGATAGCAATATGGATGATACTACAGAGAATAAAGTGAAAAAATCAACAACAGATGAAGAAAATGATGAAGAAGATGATGGGGGACATTCAGCAAATAAAAGCAAAAGGAGGAAAGTTAAAAGCAAATATGCGTCCGAAGAATGGATCACCGATGAAATACCCGTTTCTAAGCGTCGTTCCCCGGAGCAAACAGGTGAAGCTCGAAGAGCAGTAGCATCAATTCAATCAGGGGATGAATCACTTGCTCTCGATGACTCAAGCCAAGAGCCAAAAAAGTGGAAAGGAGGTATTAAATGTCCACACTGTATTTATGTTGGTAACACTGTGACCAGATTAGAACAACACTTGTCCAGAGTTCACGACGAAGATACAACTTATAAATGTCGCTTTTGTGATTTTAGTTGCAATTGGAATCGAGAATACTATTTACATATGAAGTGTCATTTTGAAGGACCTCCATACAAGTGTGAGGATTGTGATTACACATGCGATCGCATCCAATTTATCTTATCTCATCTTATGAGACACACAAATGAAAGGCCTTTCCATTGTAAAATGTGTCCCTTCAAATCACGGACCAAAGGAAACTTGAATGTACACATGAGGATTCACACCGGAGAAAAACCTTACAGATGTCAATTCTGCGATCGCGGTTTTGCTATGAAAAACACTTTAGATCAACATTTAGCAACTCATCGGGACGACCGTCCTTTCCTCTGTGATACCTGTGGTTTTACAACGAAATATCAATCACATTTGCTTTCGCATAAAAGAATCCACACAGGAAATGTTTTCCATTGTACCCATGAAGGATGCGAATATTTCTCCCCGCGACGATCACAACTTGCAGCTCATGAGAGAAGTCACTCTTCAATCCGATCACATATTTGCGTAACGTGTGGACGCGGTTTCATCGAAAAGAGTCATCTCATTCGCCATGAAAGAATACATCTTGAAGACAAACCATTCAAATGTGATGTTTGTAATTATGAAAGTACCCGACGAGATAAACTGAAAGAGCATGTTATAAAACATCATTCGGGTGACGCAAAAACTCCCGCTCCTTATAAACCTAGAAAAACTCGAAGGCAAAGTCAAGTTACGGTTCTTGAGGAAAACTCAGTTCCTGAATTATCTGATAGTCAGATAATTGCTACAACACCAGGGGAAGTTGAAATTGCTGCTTCAGAACAAGAAGTGGCTACAGCAAATCTCATTTATGAATATCAACCAGACGGTGAAACATCTAAAACGCTAGTTATTCAAAACATGGAAACCGAAGGAGAATCTTGTTTCTTACAGCTAGCTCCATCTTCCTAATTAATCTTATCTAATATTTACATATCTGTATTTATGTGTTTTTGATGTAATACATTTTTGAATCAATTAAACAATCGAAAAATGATGTCACCAGCTACGTACATAAGTTGCAAGCTTGTATCAATGAACGTTCATTCCAAATACTTTATTTCCTTTATTTCGTAGTAATGTATATTGATTAATTGACATGAATTAATGTATATCCGTAAATGCTTTTTTGCTGGATGTCGACTGTAATAAAAGACAACACAACTTTTGGTAACAGCATCACGGAGCGAATTCCAGAGATTTGATCAATATTTTTCCTGGATAATTCGTGTTCCAGAGAATCGGAGTAACCAGTTTGATGATTGATTACTGGGGAGAACCACAGCGCGCAGCCCTGTGCTGCATTATGTATTGACTTAGGTTAGCACAATTTAGTTTGCTGAAGAAACTGCTAGATTGGCTTGTATCTTGAGGTACTCGGTTTGTGAGTATTTAAATTTTCCGATTCAATTTGACTCACCAAGTTGATTCTGGGCAGCTCTGGGATAATCACTTTGCCTTTGGTAGTTGTTGATTCTTTAACTGGATTTACTGTACCAAATGTACGGCGCCGAGTACCATTTTCGTCTGCTTTTGCTTTACCGTCTTCTACCCGCAAATCAGCTAACTGTTTATTCAACCAGGTAATCACATTTTCATTTGTTTTTATTTGCTCTTTGCTCGATTCATATCGGGAACGTAGAACCTTCACTTCATCTTTCAAACTATCAATCTCGCTTTCTCTCTTCCTCAATTTCTCAATACAAATCTTCAAATCACTCTCCATTTTTTTTATTTTCGCATCTTTTGACTCAACAACTTCATCCTGTTTAGTAGCTACTTCACCAAGGATGCTCACTTTATAACTGGCACTCTTCAGTTGTTCGTGGAGCTTTTTGATGATTTCATTACCTTTGGCTAAATCAGCTTTTAGAAGTTTTATCTCATTCTCTTTAGTATTGATCAACTTTTCTTTTTCACTGTATACCTGTTGAAGAAGCAACTTTTCTTCTTGTGAACTTTTAGAGAATCTTTTCAGCTCCTTGATGATTTTTTCTCGTCTAGATTGTCCATTTTCCTGGATCAGCAAACCATTGACCAACAAGGGATTACTTCCTGACATGGCTGTCAACACATCATCTAGTATAGCTTTTTCACATTTTTCAAGCTCTGTCACTTTTTGCTCTAGAGTCTCAATCCTTTCTCGGGCTTCCATCAACTGTCCATTCAGCTCATAATTTTTCTTCTTTTCTTCCTCAAGTTGTTGTTGATGATGATTGACTAAATTTCTCCCCAGCAAGTTTTGAGCTTGTAATTTATCAATTAACGACGAAGAAGCTTCTTCCATTGCAATGATAAAAACGGTTCCAAATCCAACTGCTTCAAAAGTTTGGTCACCATAACAAATAGACATTGAGCACCGGTATAGATTACATCCAATTTTTGAAGTTTGCTCAAAGTAATGTTTGAATGCATCTGATTGAACACCAACCAATTCATCGTGAAGTCTTCGATAATTAACTCTGTCCATTATAATCTGTTCTTTCAAATAAAAAACTATTGACAGTAAAGAAAATGACAAAAGAAAAAAATGAGCAAAAATTTCATTTTCCCTCGCTTGTTAGTTTTGAAGTAAAGGAAAGAAGACAGGGGAAAATGGAGTTAAGAAAACACTGTACTAACATTTTTGGTTTTACTTGATTCCTCGAACAATTCGCACTAATTAACACATCAAATATTGAAAAAATGTAATTACTTACCTAATAATTATAATAATAAAGCTGATTACAGTGAACAAAAACAAGTAAAGATTGACCAAGAAGATTCGCCTTTTCTGATTGAACAAAGTGAGTCACATGAGCTGCAAAAATACCGCGCTTTTTTACAAAATCCTTAGTGGCATTTTATTTGAAATTGTAAACAAAATATTTTTGAAAATATTATTTTCACCTTTTCTCAGAATAAGCTGAATTAACTGATTTATTCTTTATCAACTCTTATATTTTCAATTATTTACCCCAACCTTTATTTATGGGTCTGATTATTATCGATGTAAAGTCGTGTTGCTATGATATCCTTAACTGTTTTGTTTTGGTAACCAGAGAGTCTAATACGATGCAAAAATGTATTTCGCCGTTTCACAAACCCATTTGATTATTATCTAATGGTAATCATAATAGTCATAAGAGTTTGTTTGAAGCTATTTTGAATGGGGATTTAATGGAAAAATGGAAATTATGGACTTTTATATCAGTAATAATGATTTATTTATATCTGATTTTTTCACTTAATTTTGTCATTTGAAAAAAACTTAGTTTGTTTAGATGAAGAAAATTTGATAAAATTGTAACTTTATCATAATTGAACCCAGAATTCAAATTGATCTAAAGATATTAAATGACATGTTAATTATGATGATCGATGGAAACTTAACAATCAGTCTTGATTTACTCAATCACAAATTAATAAATATATTAAATGATGAACAGCAAACAATTTAAATTCAAAAGTGAACAGCCAATATAACTTCGTGTATAGTTTTCCGTATGTTTTGCTCTTCATCTGGATGAGTGTGCATTAGTTGATGTAAATGAATTATGTATAAATCGACTTAATATTAACAAGATAATCAGAAAATAAGAAATAATATTTGAAAGAAAAGTGTAATTCATAACAAAACAAAATATATGAAAAAAAAGAGAGTGTGAAATAACAATAGGAAAAGGATGACAATGATGAAGAGGAAAATAATTTTATAACTTAAATTAATAAAAAAAATTGTTATCATTCATGTATACCAAAAACAGCTTTTCCGGTAGATTCTCGTAGTTTTTTGTAAATAATTGCTCTTGATAATCTGTTGAACAAATGAACAGTCAAGTCATCGATAAATTCGGCAACAGTTGAACATCAAAATGAACTCATCAATGGAAAATTATCCCTTCTCTGGTTTTGATCCAAGTGATTTAGCGACTCAATCCGCCAAGGTGAACATCTTTTAGATGCATTGAATTAAGTCATAGATGAATTGGTTCCATAAAATTGAAACTTGACAATTGATTGATTTTTCTTATTTGACTTCTATAATAATTCTAGTTAATTAATCACTATTATACGTAAATGTATAATAAGATGTGATTGGCTTAATTCGACCTAAAGGAGCTTTTAATGTCGAATTAACTTCATTCTTAAATAGTATACTTGGTTTCTCTGCCATCAGGAAAAACGAGTAAAATTGTTTTACTGCTAACCCATAAGAGTCTCGGTAATTTGGAAACATTATCAGGTACATTTGGTGGAGTATTGAAGGTTTTCACGCATTTAGTTTGAGAATTACCCAGACCAAAAAGACTTGTAGCTGTTGACCAAAATGCCAATTTACACTCATTCATTGAATAAGAAACAAGGTGTTTACCGTCATGCGAAAACGAACAACAGGTTATTGATGACGAATGAGCATTAATTAATTGTGGTTTAGGAGCTCTAAGTTCATATATTGCTAAGTTACCATTTTTTGCGCCAGCAGCTATTCGACGGGTTGCCGTGCAACAGGTAACATTGGGAAATTTAGTTATCGGAGGAAAAACTTTACCCAATTCTTTACTTTTCAGATGATTTGGATCCAAGCAGTGAAGGATAATGTCCACTGTTTCGATAATGAGATCAGAAACTTGGTTTTGACTTTTTTCAATTAAAAGTTCAATATTACGAAGTATTTCAGGTTTAGCTCGGTTAAGAGGAGATCCAGAGACTGGAACATTCATTGACTGAGCGTTTTGTTGAAGATTATTATATCTAGCCACTTCACGAGCCAAAGTAGTAATAAATGAACCCGGACGAGAAGTTGCAATTAAACCAAGAGCTTGACGAGCAGTGCGACAAGAATCAGCAGCTGGAGTCAAAGGTAAACCAAAGGATAATGTTGGTATAAGATTATCGGCATCACAACATAACTCTAGCAACGCATAAAGCACCTTTGTGACATCAAGATAAGGTTCCCAAACAATGAAACCTCTACCCAGTAAATCAATGGCAGCTCTTCGAAGTGGTGAATGTGCTGGTAATCCAGTTGAAGGTGGAGCCTCTACTAAATAAGCTAAAGCTCGTGAAGTATGACGAGCGAGATTATAATTTCCAGCACCGAAACCTTCAATTATCGGCTTCTTGTGACTTGTATCTTCATCGATAACTATCTTTTGTCCTTTGGTTGGTTCAACTCCTTCTCCATATTCAGAGCCAATTACTCCTAAAAGAATGATTGCTGTTGATTGCTTACGACGAATCTCTGAACCACTCGATGATCTTCTTTGAATTGGACTAGAACCATTCTCATTTCTATCACCTCTACCAGTACTCGCATGATCACCAACATCATCTGTTTCGTCATCTGACGAATTATATTCATCAGGTTCACCATTGTCAGGAGTCATGTTTGCTGGCGAAGATGATGAATGATTTGCTGTTCTATCAGAGCTTGGAACATTTAGATGTTTATTCATTGCAGCACCGTTTTGCTCATCAATTTGGCACAAATATGAAGCCCAATCATCAACAAGTTGTTTACGACCGCGAGGACCAATACGATGGAGTTCCGCTAAAAGCAAAGTTTGAGCTGCTTCACGAACTTTTAAGCACCTATCTTGCCATCTTTTAGCTAAAATGTCAAGGAGAGGTTTTTTAACATTTCCTGATTGTTTGGGCAGAAAAATACAATGCAAATCAGCTAGTGATTTCCAGCCTTGTCTAGCTCGTTCTTGAACATTGGCCATTACTTCAGCTTCTAAAGCTTTCATATCAGAATCAGCTTGTGAATCTGAACTTCGTGATTCGGAGCGAGATAAACGAGATAAGACTTTACGTTTTCTTTCAGAATCCGTGAAAAAGGAGGAATTATTCAAGCACATTAAAGTTCTTGCCAAAGATAATATAGTTAAAAGATGAGTAGTCGTTAAAGCCGTAGAAAGTTCCCAATGGTAACGAGCATAAAACTTTCGACCTCGATCTTCTTCAAAAGCATTCTGTGCTGGACCAGACTCTTTCACTCGAACTCTTTTAGAAGAGATAGGTGATGGGTCATGATTGAGTTCGTTGTTGACTAATGGACTAGAAACTTCAGATTTGGCATCATGTTTAGTTAAAAACGTAGGAAGATAGAGAGACATATGACCTCCTTTTGAGAGAACGCCGAAGCAAATTGGTCTAATTGGACGCAACAAGCCTAATTTACTTTCACAGACTTCATCCATAACAAGATCCAAGCCCCAACCATGAAGTAAAGACAAAAGTATTTGCGATATTTCAATATTAAGGTCAGTTTCTGAAGAGATTAGCTTATTTGCTCGTTTTTCAGTATTTTTATCAGCTCCATTTTTCATATTTTCAGCGTCGTTTGATGAACGCCGAGTGAATAAAACAGTAGCTACATTTACATCTGGTTTGAAACCCACACTTTCTGCCTTTGCTTGAATCTTTTGAGCAGCAGACTCGGCTGAATCCTTAACTTTAGACCAAAATTTGTGTGTAGATTCAGGTGATTCAACTAGTTGAAGATATCTTTGATAAGCTTTGTTGTTAGTCAATCCTCTAGCTTCAAATGTTTCAGGATCAAATTGAGTATAAGCATCAGCAAGAAGGTTAACAATAAGAGATTCCACATCGAAAGCCAATACATGACTATCTTGATCTTTTGGATTTGTTTTTAGACTTTGAATCATCAACGGATGAGAACGATTCTGAATAGCAGGGTCAATTACATCTTGTTTTTGTTGATGCTTGATAAGAGAAAGAAAAAATAAAAACAGTTATTTCTTATTCTCAATAAGATGCTTGAATCAACTTACAAGAGGACCTGCAATGTGCCTGATTCCTCTAGCCGTAGCATGCTTAATGGCTTCTAAATTTCGACTTTTCAAGCCACGGAAAAGGTGTATAGCTGGGTTAGTGAGGCGATCTTCATTGGAAGCAGCCTGGTGATCATCACAGGCACTTAAAATATCATCAGCCAGCATTCCTTGAACAACTCTATCTAAAAGGCCAGTTTCAATTTGCCAAACATAAACAGATCCATCGACACAGCCAACAACCATATAATCATCAAGAGGACGCCATTTGATAATAGAAACAGGAAACATATGACGACTTGCTAACATAATACATTTGTTTTCTTTAAGACTTAACAATGCCACTGAATGATCACTGGCAACAGAACAAATGCAACTTAGAATTCGACTCTGTGGGAACAAAAAAGGGTGGGTTATTCATAGATGTCAAGATTGTAATGTTTTGATGAGAAACAATCACTTTTCCTTTGAGCATAAATTCAATACTTACACTACAATCTTTAGGAGGGACGAGCAGTTGAGTTATTTCCCCAGCATGAACTGAGAATCGATACAAAAGCGTTCCAGCATAAAGGTCCCACAAACAAACTGAGAAATCAACTCCACCAGAGACTAGATGTTGAATTTGATACCGAGAGTCAACATGGTGTGGGTAAAGAAGACATGTAACTTTTCCGGCATGTCCACATAAAATTTGATATTGTGGCCAATTATCATTAGAAGATTGAACTTTGGAATGGAGAAGTTGCAATTTAAGAGTTTGAGTTGCGGGAACAATAATAATAGATCCATCTTCTCTACCGACAACCAGAGTTCCTTGCATTGGAAGAAAAACGCTTGCCGTTATTTTAACATCCGGATGATCACCAGAGCTCTAAATATGGAAAATGAATCAATTTTAAATGTAACAAAAATCATTTCCTTAAAATTACCAGTTGATCCATAATCCCTAATGGACGAGGTTTCATTGATTTCCATGCATCCGCTAAAGAGTATATATTGTCAGGTTCATGGGATGCAGCTTCACCCTGAGCTACACCATCTTCGAGGGTTACTCCATCAATCATTTCATCAGTGACAAACCAAGTGGCAATACGACCAAGTGAATCGCCGCGAATAAAAACTCTAGTAGATTGAGAATTTTGAGAATTCTGAGATTTAGGAATAAGATGATATTGTGTAACTGGAGGACAAAGAAGTCTCTGAATTGGGTGAGTATAAAAAAAAGAGCAAAAAATTAGAGCTGAAAGTAGCAGTAAATTTACAATTCAATGAATAAGTTTGATTAAAAATTGTTCATACTTCGTCATTCTTTATGGTTAAAATACAATATGGTTCAATGACGTGGTTTTTCTTTGATTGTTCATGAAATTCTTTACGATCAGGAATACAGCTGTAAATGCAAAGGGAGAGAAAAAGCATTAGTAAGTTAAAGTTGAATAAAATTAAAAAAATTAGATCATATAATGATTTTGTAAATGCTGTTGAAATAAACAAACAATTCAAAAATCAGGAGATGATTTTCCTTCGTTGTACAAAAAAAAGCAAAAAATTAAAGCAAAAAAATTTTCAATGAAGATGATTAAAGTGAAACAAAAAGCAATGTTAGGGGATAAACATGCAGCATTCATTAATTAGGAATTATGAGGGAATTTTGTTTTTGTTAGTGAATAAAATAAATTCAATAGTGGTGATATATGCACTGATTAGTATGTTAGTTTGTTAGTTAATGGTTAGTTGCAATAATGATATGGTTAATATTGAATTTAGTTAACACAAGCAGACTTCAATTTACCTATGAGCTTTTCCCTTTGGTGTGCTAAGTGAGGTACTTTCATTATATTATGATAGAATCAGAAAGGATGATGATGAAAATGAAGATGATGATACAGAGAGAAAAGAGAGAGAGAGAGAGAGAAAGTTGTTGGGTGAGAGAAAAAATATGGATGGAAGAGAGAGAGAATAGGTTAGAAAAATGTAAGGTTAATGATGAAACATGCTAATAATCCTTGACACTTGAGTTCCTTGAGTTCAATGGTTAAGATCAAGATGAGGTTTTCAATCTTTCTTTGGGTCTACTCTAGTGTAATACAATCCAGGTTACCAATGATATTTGTAAGGTTTATAGAAGCTGGGCAACTGTTTAATAAATATGGATCCAGAACATTGGTGGGACTTACTTTTTCGGCAACTGGTAAATATAGCCTTTACCAGCATCACTCCAAGCTAAGACTTTTTCAGCTGAAAGAAATTCTCCTCCAGCCCAGCGTTCGTTCCGTTTGTTGTCCACGGAAAATAATAATGAAAAATCATGTGCATCGTAAATCTGTTTTCATTTTGTTACATGAAGGCAAAACAAAAAAAGGGAGAAATAAGTAAACAATCAATACATCAAAGTATACAATGGATTTATCATGAGTTGGCAGGAGTAAAACGAATTAACTAGGCAGAAAGATTCTATTTAACTTTGCTGTTTAATCACTCAAAGCTCAATGATTTTTCAAGCATATCTTTGATTATTGATGATACTATTATTGGGTTATTTCATAGCGATTATAAACAACTGATATGCAAAGATTCTCGGTATTATTACACTAAGTTTAATATTTGTAACATCTACTCAAACTCGTCTAGATCAGAACATGACTTTAGAGATAGATAAGATTTATGATGACAAATAGATGATAAGATTGAAATGGAAATGTATAATACCTGATAAAATGAAAACATATTCAATCGATTAGAAGAAATATTGTTAAGGAGTATACATTTAGAGCAAAAAATACAAACCTGCCAATATTTTGCACAGACTACAAGAACAGTTGATTGATTGTAAATGTTGCAAGTTAATTTGAGTGCATTCAAAGGCTTTATCTGTTTGAACTCTTGTTCATAAATCGGCTCTGAGCTTCGAGACTCATTACCAGTTAAAATCCAAACTTTAACAAAACCAGAAACCGTAAGACCAATGACATTGTCTGTTGAAAAAAATTGGAAAAAATAGCATTAAAAATACAAGTTGATATTGAAATTTGAGATTTTCTAATAAAATAAATAAATTAAAAATTATTCACCTTGAGGTTTACCGGGGTAAACAATATCTATGGCTGAAATCCAATCTGGATTGACCCGAGACGATAAAGTAAACATGATTTGCAGTGTAATAGGATTGATGATTAAAATTTCAGCATAATAACCGTTACAAAACAACCTTGTTTCTCCGTTTCCTTGCATAAGATGAATCTATAAATGATCGCAAATTAAAAGTTAGACTTAATGGCATAAAAACGCAACAAAAAACTAACCTGAATATTTGTATGGACATATTGGAGTCTGGAACTCTCAAGACATTGTCCATCATTTAGGTCCCATAAACACATTTCACTGTAAAACCAAAGAAATTTTAAAAACAATTATTAAGTTGGTAAAAGATACAAATTGATGAAAATTCTTACCCATCTTCAGAGGAGCTAACGATGAGATTATCCTCTGGATTAACACTTCCTCCAGAAATACACATAATTCCAGATGAATGGCCAAAAAGCATAGATCGAGGTTGTATATTTTTAAGATTACCATTGAGTGCATCCCATACCAATAGTTGACCATCGTTACAACCAGTAACCAATATTTTCAGATCACGGCTTAAGTAGACACATGAAATACAATGGGTTGGTGCTCGATTTCCCCATAATGTAATGGGGATAATCAGTTGACTTGATAATCCAAGAGGCATTATGTCAAAGAGTAAAGAAGAGTTTCGCAAAAAACTGTAAACCGGTTAGTTCAATGAGAGAACCGAGAGAGTCGCCACCATATAATTTTCCCTTTAAATATTGAAAACAATTGAGTACAATTGAGTAATATTGAAAAACTATTAATCCGATTTAGCTGAAATTTAGATTTTGCAAGTTTGAAGATTGTTGTGTCTTGTTGCACAAAATTGCGAATTTATATTTAGAACAATTCGCAAGTAAATAAACATTGATATGAACAGCAAGTCACGAATTTTTCACTTTACTCTTCGCATTATGTATTTACAATAACAGTTGGTGCACTTCACACAAACAGACAGGAGTGAAGTGAAACTACCATGTAAATGTTGAAGCTCAACAGGACCAAAGTGTGATAATAGATGAGCAAAATAAGATTAACATGATGCGTAAAATAAAACAATCAAAATTTAATTCTGAGAAGAGGAAGATTAAAAAATAACAGAAATGTACTGATTCACAATTATTGTATAAAGAAACATTTGTTTACATTTTAACCAATGCAATCTGAGACTGTCAGAGACTGAGACAGATTTCATGGTTACTAGCGCCATCTGAGCACTGAAAAAGTGATCAACTTTTGTCAATTTCAAATTAAATATGAAAACAAAATTAAAATTAAATTCCTATTTAAAAACGGTTGATTAGAGAAGATAAAGTAATATACAAAAATTTTAAACAAAATTCCGATCGCTTAAAGCAATGCTCTTCATTGGAAGGTTCATTTCATGCAACTATTTCCTGGTTTTCAAGATTATTTCATTGTCTTCGATGTTACAAAATGATCTGATTCAGCTTCGGAATCAGACTTTTCTGATCTTGATAGGTTTTGAAATTGAAAATTATTTACAAAAAATGAATTTGTTAAAAGAAAAAAAAACCAAAATTTTGAATAAATTAAAGCAAGTTTCTTTAGCAACCTCAAGATGGCAGCTCAATATGCAAAGCTTGAGGTTGCTTGTAAGTTTGATTTGAAAACCAAATAAATGATTTGATTGATCATTAAGTTTTTTATAATATTTAATATTTTATTAGTTATTAATACAAATTGATTGGCTCTTCTAAATGCTGATTAACTGATCCACGATCATCAATTTGGCTTTTCAACGTGATATAAAATTTGAATGGATAATTGTTTTGCTTTGAAAATTGAAAAGCAAACCAATGGATTGAATATTAGTGACAAAATTTTGTGTAAAATTGCTGTAAATATGCAAGATTAAACATTAAATCTCATCGATTAAGCCATTTTAACCGTTTTACTTAAACACATTAATTAAAGACTGCTAATTTACTTAATCTGTCAACTGTAAATTTAATTGTTTAAAGACTAGATTTGTTTTATAAAATGTGATCAAAGGCTCTACTAAAGCCAGTCTTTCTGGTAAAACAAAACCAACAGACAGTTTTGCTTAACTTTTGTTTTCCTTTAAAGTGCGTAGCAAATTTAACTAATCACATATTAAAAGAGGTGATTAAGTTAAATTAAAAACAGTTAAGTCATCCTGGAATCTAATTGTACAAGTAAATGAAGTCAACTTGCCGTGTGAAAAATAAAAACAAAAGCAAACCTAAATGGCAACATAATAATGTCTTTTTGGCTGACAAAACAGTAAAATAAGTCAGAGCAAGTTAGCAGTTTGTAAATTAAAGGAGGATTGAAGATGCATTAAAGAGTGTTTAGTTTTAATCTAGTAAATGTTGCCTTGCTAAACAAAACATGGAAAGACTGAGAATTAAAATGAAGAATTAGTTGATAAAAGAAAGGAAAAGACAGAGAAATGATAAAGATGATGAAGATGATGAAGAAGCTTAAGTGGTAAGAATGGTTGAAATTGCAATGAGAAAGGCAGAGAATGGAAAGATGAAGATGAAAGGAATCAGTATTAAACTTCATGGATGTTGATTCCTAACCATTGGTATATGGATCGAGAAGCCGCTGATTCAACCAATCCCTAATCAGTTTCTTCTTCAATTATAGATCTTCCTTTTCCCTGATCATCATCATCTTCCTCTCAACTGTGAGATCGATACTCCTTGAAAGCTAAATGGGAAACACTTTCTTCTCCATTAACTGATATCTTGAAGAGAAGAACAAGAAATATCTTCTTTAGTCTCTCAACTGTTTCCATCTTGCATTTTCTTCCTCCAAGCAAAATATTGATCATCATGACGATACCTTAAAGTCAACATCATCACCAGCATCTTATTATAAATTGAAAAGCAATGGATCACCGAAAAAAAAGAATAACATTTTTTTTCTCTTCTCTTGTTTTTCCCCATCTTGAGACTTGAGTAGTGAGTCTTGAATCTTGAATGTTCATCTTGATTCTTGATCTGGGTAAGTAGGAGGATGAGATTGATGGAGTGGTAAGGTTTCGGGTAAAGGTTTGTTGGTGATGTGACTGTTGAACCTAATGAAACCGATTTTATCGATTTCCTTGGCCAACCGAAGGAAGGAACCAGGCAAGTAAAATACAGGCGCAAAAGACCAAAATGAAAACCAAAAAGACAAACCAAAGAGTAAAAGGAAAGAAGAAGAAGATAAAGTACAGGGAAAATTCAGAGTGAGATGATGATGATGATGAGAGGCAAATATAGAGGCGGAGAAACAAGTAGGAGGTATTAAAGGTATTACACAAAAAGAGGCCAAAAAATGGGAGGAGGAAAGAATGATAAGGTGTTAGTATCGAATTTTTGTGTTTTTTCTTCTTCTCTTGAAAAGCAAATGAACACAAAAATGCATTTCATTAACAATCTCATCATTTAAAATTATCATTTAATTTGCAATCTCATTTCATGGCACAAATTTTACCTCTTTATTCAAACAATAATTTGCAAACTTGTTCCATTCAGACAACATTAACCAAACTGTTCTTCATTTGTGTGAAAAGAACCAAAAGCAACCAAAAACCACCGAAAACCATGAAGAACCCAAAAAAGAAACCAAAGAATCGAAAATTTTTTGCTTCGCTGAAATACTATTGTATTACTTGACAAGCATCTTTTCAAGACTTGGAATTTTTCCACTTCAGACCTTTTTGATCAACATCGAAATGTTTCCAAATTGACTGTTTTCGAACAAGTTTTTGATGATTTGACTAATTGGTTTTGTATTCAGCGAATCTCAGTTTTTTCTGAATTTCTTTCTTTTTTGAGTTTTCATGGTTTTCGGTTTCTTTTGGTTCTTTTCCCAAGAATGAAAAGTTACGAAGCTCTTGCAAAGAAAAGTCCATAATTGATCGAAAACAAAACCAACCAATCAGTCAATCATAAATGAAAAACTGTTTAGAAAACAGACAAAATTGGAAAAATTGAAATTTGAAAAATATTCCAATCATCAAAAACTATTTCGATGTGTTTCAACCAAAGTTTTTGTAGCGAAGTAAAAGGCCAAAAGTCGAAAATGTTTTTTTCAAAAAAAGGCAAAAGCCGTGAAAAGCATTTGAAAGCAGTAAAAAGGCAACATTTGATTAAACAACAACAAATGGTTATCCACTTTTGTTGCTACCAAAAGCGATAACAAAAAAACTCCCAGAAAATAATATATCATTATTATTATTGGAAACGTTTATATTACTTAACAAGTTTAACTGCTAACTAACTTTTACTCGAGCATAATTTTTACAACTGGTTAACAATGAATGTTGATACGGATAACAATAGCAATAACACAATTTCAATGGTAATCTTGAATTAATTTTGTCTTCTTTCGCTTCTTCATCACACTGATTACCTTACATTTTACGATTCTTTTCATTCCTAATTTTGATTATCATCTCAGGCCAGTAATCAGTGAACAACCTTGAACAAGCGCAACATAACAACCTATTTAGCACATGAGATAAGATCATCACCTCACCATTGGCCATCAATGGCCATCAATGACCATCAATGTAAATCCAATGTTTACTCAATGAACATAAAACAAAAAATAGGTTTTTACCTTTTTCTAGTTTCTTTGTTTTCTGAATAAAAGTTAAACCTGGAATGATGGCTAAATCATAATTGTTCAATATGTTTACCGATAATAAAATGTTGAAATGATAACCTATAAGAAACTGGTTATAGGATGTTGACATGATGATTGTTGATTGGTAAGTATTAGTTGAAACCGCTGGTTATATGAGAGGTTAAACACAGAAGGATCAGTTTCATTATTTTCATCCTTTTCTCTTGTTCATCTCATTCTTTGTAATATAACAACTTTTCAACATCAACCTGTCAAAGCTCAAGTCAACAAATAAAACTGAGTAATAATATTATTTTCCCTTGTTCAGTTGAACAACAAAGGAATAAAAAAATATCTTATTTATATCAAAATATTACAAATGATATCAAATGATATCCAAACAATCGTCTTATTTTTTTCTTCTGCAAACTTTTCAAAGCAAATCATGTATTAATAATTGCATCAAAATAAAGGATTAAATCAGTTCCAATCGATATAAATGGTAATCAATTGAAAGGAAAATTTTGATTTTGTCACGAATCAAGTCGAAAAAATCGCTTTTAATTTGAGAAAATTAATAAAAATGGTTTATGATTCCATCAATAATTCAATGTTTGGACTAAAAACCAAAAAATCGAAGTCGACTTTTCCATATTTTCGATCAATAATTCTCACAAATTTATCATAAAAGCGTTTTGAATCGTCAATGTTTGTCAAGTTAATATTTATTCAACATCGTATACCGATTGATGATTAAATCTGTATCTTTAAGTAAATGAAAGTAAAATATCTTCATAACTCAGAATCATCGGTATAAGGATCAACAGAAGCTTCAGATTCACTAGGATCAACATTTGGACAAGGATCAGGATCATCAGGTTCAGGAACATCATCTGCATCATCATCAACTCATGGATCATTGAAATAATGAAATTCAGTTCTTTCTTGAAAGACTTTCAAACATTCCATTGAAAAGGTTAAAAATGAATCCTTCATTATTAGTTATGAAAGTGATTCTGATTCACCAAAAATGGTGATCAATGGAACGAAACTTATTAAGAGTTGAAAGCATTTATCAAACAAATAAACTGTTTTAGAATGAATTTCAGCGAAAGCAGAATTTGGAAAATTTTTCAATCTTAAAAATGAAAATGTATTTTCATGTCAACTTAAAGTTCATTTACTTTCCCTTTTCTTCCCAATTTCATGTTCGTCTTATCGAGCGAAATAATTACTAGAAAAGTCTCAATTTAAATTATCTCATCAATTGTTGTCGGCACGCGTTTTATGCCAATTTTTAAGCATTTTCCCAGTCATCAAGTTTATCATTTGAAACCATAACTTACATACTCATCATCTCGACATCATCAGCTGGAGACAATTTTTTTCTTCTCCTTTTGTTGAACAATAATTTTCCCTTCCAACTGATTCTCTTCCTTCCTAATGATATAACACAAAAGATATCATAATAATAGTAGTCAAATAGTAACCAGAACTATTATTAGCAACAAACCTAATATTATTATTTCAACTCTTGGTGGTCACCATATTGATTGAAATTGTGTATAATTTGCAGTCTAGTTAAATCATTGAAATTAAGAGATAAAAAGGTGACAATGAAAGTGAAGTCTTTTGTTCATCTTTAAATGTGATTAAAATGAAAGGTTCAACTAAAGGTGGTTGACTATAAAATTATAATGTCAATGACTACAATTACGATGTCTAATGACAATGAGGTTGCACATGAGGCAAGTGTGTCCATGTTGACGTTGAAACGTGCTTTTATCAAGCTGAGATTCCATGTAATCATTGAAAGTCTAATGAGAAATGGTGTACAAAATGATCTCATGGTAATATAATCCAATGTTAACCAAGCCCTTCATGTAGGCGTCTCTTGCCTTCCCTTGTTGGTCTTTGGTGACCTTAAGTAAAGAATGAGAAGAAAAAGTGATTTTCCATTTTGATCCAATGCAAATGAACTCGATGGTGGAAGATGATAGCATCGACACCCTGTAATCAATGATGGCTTCATTTAATTAATCATCTTTATTGAGGAGTGTGAGCCTTTTACCTTTTAATGGAACGTTAACAGTTTGACTTTTCATTTGCATTTTGTGTGTGTTCAACCTTCTTCTTGGTCGATCATCTTATCTGGTCATTTATGTTGCTAATAGATGAATGGTTAACCATCGTTAATCAAAGATCAGGCAAGGTTGGTTTCAGCTTCTGATCAACAATATTCTTGGTAAACCGCCCTGTTTTCATGAAAATTTGTTGAAAAATTTTCTTCTTCTTGTTGGATGTTGGACAGAAATTGTATTCTTGGTGAAACTGTTCAGAAGCACGGAATGTAAAACCAGAATGGTAAGCCTGATGAAGAGGATGAAACTGATACTCAGATGATGAGGGATGGCAACCAAACCCATGAAAATGTAGTCACTTATTGGATAACCTTTCACAATTTTATTCAATATTTTTTTTCGTTTCAATTTTTTTTCTCTTCTCAAACTTTCAGTTGAAACAGTTTTAGGTTCAGGAGGAGGTGATTAACAACCAATAAAGATTATAATCATTTATTATTAGTGTTATTATCAAAATTATGTTTAAGGAGTGTTTTTATTGTACTTTTTATATGTTAAACGTTTTGCTATTCAATATTATCACAGGTTCATATTCAATTATTATCATAGTCATCAGTCTAATTTTATTATCCATAAATGTAAATGTAATTTACAATGTTTCAGGTTAACTTGTTATTGTTGATCATTAAAATTGATTATCAAATCAATATTCAAGTATCGCCACTTTGGCTCAATGTTCATCATTACTCATTTCTGATCAAAAATTGTCATTTCAACATTTTCCAAGACTTTGTTTTCTAACAAAGTCAATCATTTTCCCAAGTTACTGGATTGTAAATAAACGTCAATTTGCAATCAACGATCGCTGCATCTTCAAAACTATTTTGGTTCAAACATCGAAGACGATCCAATTTTTTTTTCTACCCAAAATCGCATTTCAGAACTCTGTTGGTTTCTTATTTTTGATTTGAATATTTCAATCTGCAATTCGGATCAACTTAGAAATGCAAATATTACATTCAATCCGATTCTTCTGAACTTCAAATATTCTCAGGATTTACTTTTCCAGTCAAAAGTCAACTGAAAATCAATCTTTCTTTTGAAAGAATTTCCAATGAACACGAATAAAAAATGTTGAATTTAAATGTTCTTTTTCATGGCAATTTATAAAAATGCCAATATTTTGAACAATGAAAACACTTTCATTGAAAACTGAAAAATTGATTGAAAAATTTTCTAACAAAACTTTACTCAAATAAACACAAAAATGTCGTCAGTTTTAAAAACTTTCACCAAATCAGTTGATCTTTTTTATATAAACTAGACAAGTTTAATTGTTTTATCAGATTGTAATAGACCAAGGAAGAAGAAAGCATCTTAATGAACACTGTAATGATTGAATGAACTTGAATGAAAGATAAAAGGCAGTCAAGATACGCTCTCAATATGTCTTTGAAATGGGCACGCGACGCTTTACTTGTCCTTGTTATACCTGAATGTGTCAAAGTGTATCAATTATCATCATTGTTTCTTATCAAACCATTTACTCTCTTCTTATCTTCATCTTTACCATTCCTCTCAACCTGTTTCCAACTTATCTAACAACTTATGGTAACCTTGTAATTTAGTAACAACCAAACAAAAAACACCAAAAAAAAGCGAGTCCAAAATGAACTGAATACTAAGCATAAACCTTATGTTACTTCAACTACACAGCTTGATTTGTTTCACGTTACTCTTTACGCGTCTTTTGTCTTTACCTGGCCCACTCCTTAACCTTCTGTAAGTGACCTCTACACATCAGGTTATGGGTCATTTGCTTTTCGACCAAACAGATAATGTTAATGGATAATAATATAATAATAAGGTTTGTCCATGTTAATATTTTTTTCTTTCTGGTTTCTTCTCTTGTTGACCATTAAAAGAAAGCAAAGTTACCTGTTATTAAAGTTCAAGTTGAAAACAATACTTTGGCCACTCACTTTCCCCTTTACACCATCAATGGTATTTAAACATCTATAATCAAGGTGTTACCTTTGAATTAATAGTTGAATTACGTTTCATTGTTTTCCTTCCTTGCTTCCTTCAACTTGAGACATTCATTAATATTTTTCATTTCTCTTCTTCTTCTTCTTCTCTTCCCTTTCAAACCATTTCACATTTTAATAGGTTAACTCATTGGTATCATTATCATCATCATCATCATTACCATGTTAATAATAATCATTTGTCTCGTTCCCGTGTCACATACGAATGAACCAAAATTATTGTCATTTCTTTTGCTACTTCAACTTTTCCTTCTTTGCATACCTTTAATCAGTTTACTTTTTAATTACACCTTTTACCTTCTCATTTTAAATACAAACATATGTAAAGGTGTGAATAAATACCTCAAAAAATGGGTAAACATGGAGGCAACTGGATAAGGTTAATGTAAAGGTAAAAATAAACACAAGCAATTGAAGATGAACAGAAAGACATTATCATTATCAAGAGCAAGTAATAAGTGCTTGTGAACAGTAGCAGTCAGTTGAGTGCATTAGATGATGAACCATCCTAAATGATGTTCATCATGAGAAGTTACAAGTGATTCTTGAGACACAAAACAGTTTATCCAGGAAAAGATAAATTCAACAAAAAGCTCATTCAAATTGTAACATCTTTAATCTTAAGTAAAGGTAACAATTTTGACCAAAATTTAAGCCACTTTACGAGTAAAAAAGGATAACAATATCTTTACATTGTCAAGTAACTTCACCATTTAATTGGTCCATTCTTTGCATATTGAATGGTCATTCAAACTACTAGCATTGTACATTACTTGGTCAACAGAGTCAATGATAGTTATTAGTAAATATTTTGAATGCAGCTTTACATACCTTGAAGACTGTCCAAGACTTCAAAAGTCATCGTCCCAATCAAAGTCTGTATCATTTCACTATCGATTTGGACACTTTTACAATGAGATACTTTCATGTTATTCATCATTGAATGATGAGCGTGATGGGCGAAACTGGTTGTATCAATTCAACTCGTGTTTCAATGAGTTATTAGAATTAAGTTCATTAGTCATTTTTGTCTGAAGCCTTTGATGCTTGGTTCATGTGTGATGCTTGTTCAGATTCCTTTGATGCTGTAATATTAGCGTAGCTTAAAAGATAGAAAATCTAGAGAATTATCTCACTGATTGTTACTTGAACAATTGATAGCGATGAAAATGATCAAGATAAAGATGATTAGGAAAAAATATTGGCATAATGACGCCAATCAAATTAAAAATGTCCAAATTATCAACATGATAATGATCATGAATAAAATTTATTAATAATTTTTGATAGACATTTTCCTATAACATTTAGGTGCAATAGTCTTGAAAGTATGATTTCATGAACTTAAAAATAAATTATTAATACCGAGACTTTTTATGATCGATGTCGAGATGGTCAAATTAATAATTAGTGTATTATAACGAATTTTAAAGACTATCTAGAAAGGAGTAAGAATAAAATCTGATGATTGGGGAAAGAGTGATGATTTAGGTGATACTGTTCTTGAAATAGTGAGGTTCAAAGTTTTAAGCCCAAATCAAGAGAACTGACGATGAATTGAAGAAAGTGTTCGATCGTTGACCAACAACAATTTCTATCTATTAATAAGTTTCATTTCTCTATTTTTTACGGTTCCAGAATGCGGTCAGTTCAACTGAAAATCAAACTTATCTGTTCTACAAAAACTGAAATTTTTCTCAAAATAAGAGCATTTTCTGGTTAGCAATCAGAAGTTACATCATTAAAATGAGTTTCATGCAAAAAACTGCTTCCGTAATTGAACAAAAGGCGGTCGAAGCTTCAACCTTGGGCTCATTTTCTCGAAAACTGTCGATTTGTGCAATTTTTAATAATAGATTTGAAAAGAGCATAAAAATTTGAATCAAATGAGATCTTAGTTTAAAAAATATATGAAATAATTAGAAAATTATTATGAAAAATCAAAATTTGTATTTCATTTCTCCGAATCTTTTATTTTCCTTTGCAAATCAGTTCAAGTTTACTATCCAAGCTATGAAGCTATCCAATGTATGCAATAGACTGTCGACTGATAGACTGAAAAATCAAAGAGTGTCAGTTTCATGGCTGGACATTTGAGGTTAATTTAGTGTCTTCACTTTAAGATGTTAGCATTGTTAGGTTAATTGATTGAGCTTGTCTTCTCAAATCACTTTAAATTGAATTCATTGTTCAATTTCATGCTCTGTTAAAAACCTTCAATTCTTATTCAACTCATTATTTTATTAAATGAATGCAATATTAAATTGAATTAACTTTTCTATTTTACTATTACTTTTTCTATTGCATCTTTTGTTTTTGCAAACAAAAAGATAAATTTTGATCTTAAATTGACCAGCAATTTACTCACTTTTGGTGTGCTGTGCCTCAGTTGTTGCACTTGAACTGCGTTTTTAGGCTTTTGATTGAAGTATTTCATTATTAGGTTTATTTTCCAGTCATACCTATTTCAATGTAAATTCATGGAAAAATTAAGAAGATTCGATTAAAAATTCCTTACTCAGTTACAAGAACTTGCGATCAGTTATTATGGCCTGTGTTTGCCCATTTTGATGCCGTCTGCTTCTTTTCACTATCAATTTGGACCTTTTTCAATGGGAGTTAAACTTTCATTTTCATCATTTAATTACAAGCATAATAGGCAAAACTGAATTTAATTGAATTGTGTTCCAGCGAATTGATTATAATCCAGTTCATTAGTTATTTTCGTTTAAAGGATTCGATACTTGGTGCATTTGTGATATTTGTCCCATTCTGTCCCATGATGCTGGAATATTAATAGAATCAAGAGAATTGCACGAAAGATTAAACATCTAGAGAATTATCTTATTGATTGTTACTGAAACAATGAACATGAAGAAAATGATTGAGATAAAGATGCAGGGGGAAAGATTGACATAAACGCCAATCAAATTAAAATTGTTGCAATTATCAACATGATAATAATCATTATTCAATTTTCGATAATCATGTAAACTTCCATATTGAGACAATTGGCTCGAGACCTGGTGACATTTTTGATCCCCTGATTATCTAACCAGAATATCAAAATAGGCGTTTATCATATGATTTTACGGAGCAAAACAATCCTTGAAGATTGAACATTTCATTAAATTGAATAACTATAAATACAATTAGTTTTTCCGAATAATTCATCACAAATCTCCACAACTGTCTAACTATCTCAGTTAACCTAATAATATTGTTAACCTCAAAATCGTTGTACATCATTGAAAATGTTCAAACTTGTATTACTTGTAACTCTTTTCAACATTGCCTATGTTTCCACTCATTCAGAGAGACCTGGAAAATTCTTGGAACATGATCGATCAATTGTCAACTGTGCCCGATACAAGAGAGAAGCCAATCAACACACCTGTGTCCTCGCCCCATTCGCAACTGAAGGTCCATACTTCTTAGCCGATGACTTGGAACGATCTGACATCACTGATGGTCAAACTGGAGTCAACTTGGACTTGAATCTTAAACTAACCAACGCTAAAGATTGTTCACCTTTATCCGGCTATTTCGTTCACATTTGGAACGCCAATGCTTTGGGACACTACTCAGGTGTACAAGAATTCAATAAGTTTCCTACACCAACTTTCCGTCCAAAACCAATCTACGATACAAGATGGCTTCGTGGTTATCAAGTCACCAATGAAGATGGTGAAGTGAACTTCAAGACAATCATTCCTGGTTGGTACTACGGTCGTTGTCTTCACATTCATGTTGAAGTTTACTCCAAAAACACAACCGATACCAACGCAATCACCTACATTGGACAACTTTACTTCAAGAGAGAATTGCCTGTTCAATTGAAGCTGGTCGAGCCTTATTCAAGCAATCAAAATGAGTTGAAATTCAATGAACAAGACAAAGTCTTCAATGGAATGCATGGAAATGACACCATTACCGAGTTGGTCTTCGAAGAAAACAATGCAAAGACTAGTTTCATTCTAGCACTCGATCCAACAGTCACTACTTTAACAAACGGAACCGTTGTTAATTAAGAATGTATTGACCTAAACTAATATTGATTTAAATAAAAGTATTATTCTTCAATTGTGCAATTCGTTTATTCATTTCAACTGATTCTGAAGTTTCATGTTGTCTAGATGTTCATTAATCTCCGGAAGAAAACTGAAAGGAAACAATTCTTTCATCAAAATTTGTTGCTCTTAATGAAACATCTTCTTGCAACGATAATAGCTGTTTGTTGTAACATTTTCAGGGCCATTTTGAATCATTTAGCTTTACATAATTTCAACATAATCATCATAAGCCAAAGGGCATAATTGACAGGTAAAGAAGCAGGTAAATGAGGCCAAAATTGAGGAGGAAAACTGTTGACTTGGTTATATTCACAATGCAATTTAAGGTTAGGCTTTATTAAGTTTATTAAATAATTTTAAAATTTGAAACAAAAAGCCAAATTATTACCAATTATTGAGGAGAAAAAAATGAACAAGAAAAAAGCCCAAAAAAGCAGATAAAAGATTGAAGTAAGATCCATGACTGAGCAATTTCCAGAGCATCCAAAGATTGTTGGATTGGTAATGAAAAAGAAGCCAAAAGATTGTTGATTCGTGATTTAATCACGGTAATTATTTTACAATTTGGACAGACTTTTCTTTGCAACAATTTTGCTCAAATTAACTATAATAATGATCATCATTTCCATCATCATAATGATCATAATGATCACAATCATTATCAACTTTGGAACCAGCAAAAATGGAGAAATGCAAAATTATTAAACAAGGTAAAATTTTGGTTAAATTGTTGTTAAACTAAAAATGTTGATAATCTAATTGGCAATAAAAATATAAGCGCAAAAACATTGAACTGAATATACAAAAGTTATCAACAATTTTTGTTACAAGTTTGCCAAAACTCATTTTCAATTGAGTAAATTACAGTTGAACCTTTTCATGTTTCAGGTAATAAAAGGTAAAACAAAGTAATAAAGTTTTTTCACTCAACACACAAACTGAACAGATTATATTGATCAATGAATGATTAAAAAGAGACAAAAGTATTGAAATAATTTCTCATTATTTATGATTAAACAAAGTGCTTTGAAAGTTTATTTAAAAATGGAAACAAAAATGCGTTAATTTCAAGTAAAGATATTAAATTATTGTTTATGTTCATTGATTCCATGATAATCATGATTTTCATGTTTACAGATTTGTTTCTTTGGGAAAGAGAAGCGCTTTTTATAAAAATAAATTCAAACTTTTATTGCTTTTCCTCTTCAATATGTATTAATATCTTGAACATTCATTACCAATAGTCAAATTAGCAAAGTTGTGTTGAAAAGTTTCCAAAAAAGATTTAAATTCCTTTTACTCTTTACATTTAATCGGTTCGAGAGCCACACTGGATCCATTTGATAGTTTAATTATTTTTGGCAAAACAACAACAAAATGGTTTAACAGTTTGCACAGTTTGTTGGACTTGATGGTGATACATTATGAGTTATGCTTTTATTGAAAGGTTATGTTGATGGCTGATTATTGCCGTCGACAGGTTTATCATTGTAAGAAGTATGATGAGGATGGGGATGAGAAGGAAAGAGAAGAAAGGTGATTTTGAGGAAGAAGAAGAAGAAAAAAAGGTTTTCCTCTCTTTTTTTTCTTCTCTTCGCAGCTTTACCACTTTGTGTTACTACTTCTTACTGAGCTGTCATCAAGTTTTACAATCAACCTTGTCTCTTGAAAAATCAGCAGGAGGTGAACAATCAAGAGAAGGAGAATGATGATGAGATGAAGGAGTAGTAGGAGGATGAGGAGGAGGTTGAAAGGGAGGGAAAAAAGGTGGATGAAGGAGGCAAAAATGTTGGTGTTAAAATGAGTAGTAAAAGGTGGTTGTAATAGATGAAGCAAGAGGATAATTTTGTCAATATTTTGTGATCATCGATCGATTCGGCAACACTTTTCCAGCTTCTAACCTTTATGCCAATGAAAAGATGTTGTTCAATTTAAGCAATGGAAAACTCAGAGAGAGAGAGAAAAGAATTTTTTGGAAAAATATTTTCATGCAAATTTCATCATTTCAACTTTTCTTTCCTTTCCTTCCTTTACTTTGCACTGAGAAAAGGTTGTTACTCTTGAGTGGTAAAGTTTTACTGCTACTATTACAAGGGTATTATTACAACCATGAATGGGGTTAAATGGTCATCATTTAGTGAAACAATTTTGTCTCTTCCTTTTTGCCGTCTTTTGAAGACACTAATGAAACACTGGAAACCCTTGAAACTGAGCAGACAATTTTAAGGTTGAAAGATTGACTTGTCACAATTGTAATAATAACAAACAAAATAGTTTGATTCACCAAATTAGACCAACTTCAACAAGGTTTCACTTTCACTTTTATCCTCACTTTGACTACTTATCATCTTTTATTATGATGATGCTTATTATTATTATCATTATTATCCTCTGTTACTTTCCTCTCATCATCATATATCTTGATACTATTATGATGATGATCACTCTCTTTAGCCTCTTTCATTTACTGATGATAAAAGCTTTTTTCTCTTTTCCTCGCTTCTTCTTCTTTTACCAGTGAAAATGGTAAAACACAACAGTTGACATGAACTTTTTTTTCAATCATTTCTTTATTCTTCCTCCAATTCTTCAGCTATAATTTATGATCATCATTTTCGTGAGTAATGATAATCTCAGTGAATCTCTTTCGTGTTCAAAAACATTCTTGATAGCTCACCAAAAGCCATCAAATTTACTCTCATCTTGTGTCACCTTAAGTGGTAAATCATGAAATTTCATTAAATTGCATCCATTAACCATCGATTTAACTACTTTTAACTTCTCGAGTTAATCTTGTTCAAACATTCAAAGTTCTAAAAATGTATTCCAAACCGAAACTCAGCAACAACTGAACTTCCTTTCATTTCTTTCAGAACCAGAATCAGAAAGCTTCTATTTATCTTTGACATCAAGTCAGTTTCCGTTGACTTTCAAAGAAACCCATAAATTCTCAAAGAACCTCATTCCATCTCTCAGATATTCAGTAAATGTTGATCTCTCGACGAAATCACATTCGATAGTCATTCAAAATTACATTCTTTACCTTAGCATAGTGACTCGAAGGGCAACTTAATCACGAGCTTCTGAATTTACATCGCTCTTTCTAACTCAAAATCGAGAACAAAACTCTTTTAAAGTTATTAATGAAAGCAAATGTAAAAACGAAAGTAAATATTGTGTTGAAAAACTTTGCCTTGAGCTAAACTGTATCACTATTGAGGAATTGTTGACCAAAATTTAAAATTGTTGTAATTCTTAGCCTTAACTGATTTGGGTTATTTTGAGCAAAGAGCTTTGAGCAAAAACCTTTTGCGCTAAAACATTTAAGAGCAAAACTGATTAGAGCAAACACAATTTTAAACTCAGGTTTAGTTTTCGCGATGATCGAGATCAAAGTTGAAACTTTCACCGGCTTTTGTTCAATTATGGAAGCAGATTTTTCATCAAACTCAATTAAATGATGTAGATTTCGATGAAAAATCAGAAAACGTACAGCCGATCACTTCGATTTTCAGTTAGATCGACTGCTTTCTGTGGCCGTAAAAGTTAGAGCCTAAACTTATCATTCGTCGATAAAAATTGTTGGTACACGACAATGTTTTAACACCTTTTTCAGTTTATCGACAGTTCTATTGATTTTGACCATTCATTAGATGTTATTATCGATTATAAAATTAATATGATATATTTTTTGTAGGATCTTGAATGATCTAAAAATTTAAGAATGATCTCTGAAAATTATCAACAATTTTTGAGCAAAATTTGCTCAAATCTTCTTAGCGCAAACGGATTTTGCTCAAATCTTTTTGCTCAATTTGACCAACACCCCTTAACTAATCAAACAATGTGATGATTAAGTTAATTTAATTTACTGAGAATGTCGATGAATGGATTGAGGCAGAAAAAAACACTGAAGTTGCATCAAAAAGAATGGCAATAAATGTCAACAGCTTTAAATTGTTGATGATAATGGTTAGTAATAAGCAGTGATGATGACGAAAAAATGAAATAAATTCAACTGAGCTATTCAACTGTTAAATCAATGAAACATAATGGCTCCTCATTTTAATAGTGTTGAGATCAAATATGCTTTTTGCACCATTATTTAATATATTATACTTGTTATTACATTATTTTGATTTTTGCTGTTAAATATTTTTACTCTTTTCCATTGTTGCCTTTTATTGAATAACATTTTTTACCATCAACATTCTCGTTCGCCATTCACTTGCTCTGTATTAGCTCATCATCATCATTATCATCATCTTCTCCTTCTCTTATTAAATGTAATTTACTTTGATTCCATTAAATTCCAGTTGATAATCAAATTGTTTCCATCCCATTCAACATCCCAACAACAAAGGCAACCTTATTCAATATAAACTCTTAACATCCCATAACCAAAAGAAATGTTAATCACAGTAATAATGGTTGAAATGCTTAAGGGATAGCAAAATATTTAACAGGTTCTGACATCAAAATTAACTAAAAAAACCTTTTACGGTCTCAACAGTTTGGTGAGATTGGGTGGCCGACAAAAAAAAACACAAATTTGGACAAAAATTTATAAAACTTTGCTTAAGACTAAAGCGTTTTATATGGAAATATTGAGAGCTCTTAAGCTCAGAGATGTCGAGATGTCGCTCAGAGAGGATTGTAAATCAACAAAATTTCATTAAATTTTCTGGTATTTCTGTCATTTCTTGCTAAAATTGTCAAGTTTAATGTTTTTAGCTTTGAAATATTGGAGGAAATTTATTTTTGTCAACATCTTAGAGATGCAATGTTTCATTCAATTGAATGATGCTTTTAATTGCATTTTAATTGAGAGCTACTTCAATCCAAAAACTCACGAGAACCTAGATAATTTTGAACTAGAGATTTATAATGAAATGTTTCCGTTCGATTGAACGTTTTTGTTAAAATGCGAAAGTCTTCATCAATTTGCTGGAACCAAATTGTTAGTGTAACTTCAAGGATACGACACTATGAGACCTTTTCTGATCGAGTCTGGTCGAGCTTCTAGATTCTGATTAGTTTACAAAAGGTTAAGGTTATTCAGAGATTGGTCTTCTTCATATAATAAGCAAGGCGAAAAGATCCCAATGTTACACAGAAACTCCGTGTTTTATTTTACTTTATCATTAACTCTTAATTTGTTGCCTTTTCATGTGTATTGTAACTCATGCTTGTAACAAGTTTAATGTTGAAAAGATGAAGTCAACCTAAAACAGGTACTTTAAAGTCCTGACCACAGCCTTTTTGTCTGCACAAAATTAACTTTCACCCTTATTAGCATCCAATTAGAGTTGAGCAGTTTTTTAAACGATGAAACCAACACATTAATAAACCTAATTTGTGAGAATTTTTCTCTTTTCTCTCGGAAATTTTCTTCAAAATAACAAGTTTTTTCAGCCGAAACGGATTTGCATTGTCCAAGTGGAGATGAAAAGATTTTAGACATTTTTTGCTTTTCTTTTTGGTGAGAAAATGTCAGTTGCAAAAGTATCAAAAGTTCATCAACTCTGCTTCTTGAATTATCAAATTAAGCTTCTATGAAATTGAGCAATTAATGCAAAGGCGACATAAAAGTTTCAATTGCAGTTTCAAATCTTCTCAATATTGTCCAAAAGTCTGCATAAACAGTTTAGTCCATTTAAGTTGACCAAAGTTGACCATTTTTCTCATTCCAATATTTCCACCCAAAAATCCCTAAATCAGTATAACTCTTGATTATCATAATTTTTCCACTGAATTTCAAACGATAGATTAAAGCACAATGTCAATGTGAATATTGAATACGATGTTAATCAGGTGAGAAACAATGGACTTGTGGACTCAATAAAGAGCAAGAATATACAATTCGAATGCATTGCATGCTTTACATATTTTTGTTTAAACCATAGACAGTGGCCAGTTTACTGACCACTGTCCACTCGCTCAATGGGAAAATTTGTAAGTAAAATTTTAATAACTGATAATCTCTGCGGGAAAAGTAAATAAAATTGAATAAAATATTGACCATTTGATAATCAGTTCACCCTCTTAATCAACACTTGATTAGACATTGAAATGTATTAAAAGAGTGTCAAACTGAACCTTTGCCATGTGAAAAGTTGAACAGTGTCCGAAGTGTATAAGGTCACAACTTGGATCAATTTCTTGGTTGATCAATTTGAATACCAATTGATTGCCTATTATGCTATTAATTTTTATTGTAACATTTACATGATCCAATTAGCCCATTTAGCCATTAACCAGCCAGTGTCAACAAAAAGGCAACAAAAAGCATTGAAAGAGAAGAAAAGATCTTCTTTTATCATCATTTCCGCCATCCTTTATGTGCATTTTGTAAACAAACAAACGTTTATCCGTAAATAACTAATCTGAATAATCTTTCATTTCTCATGTACTTTCCTTTCAACCCACCAATGGACACCATCCATCGAGCACAAGGTTTAACCCAATGCAGTGAGTCTTGCCCGATGAGGGAAACAGACGTCATCGGCCTAAACGCGATTACACCTTATATTGTTAAATGAAGTTAACTTTATGATCTACTTTTTTAACTCCATTGGTATCTATTTATTTCACTTGATTAGACACTCTTTTTGGTTCATCATTTAATTTGACGATGATGAGAGGATAAATATACAAGTCGACGGGAGCAACAAATAGATGAGATGAAGCATCAAATGAAGAGTGTATAAAAAAACGAAGATAAAGAAGGATTTTTTTCTCTTCTTTTTTTCTTCTCTCTCTTTTTCATCGCATCTTCATCGCATGGTGAGCGTGCTTTTTTTCACTACTCTTTCTACTTCCGTTGGCAAGTAAACATGAAGAGTAACAAGGCCAACAATTAGACCAACAGTCAACTGTTGCTTTGGTTTAGCTGCTGTTGATGGTGATGAGGATGATAATAATGATGAACCTTGATGAACATCAATAGAAGCCAAAGGCCAGCAGAGAGACACACTTATCACTAGAGTAAAGTCACTTGGTAACTGCGTTCATCTATTGAATAACAATGGTCTGTGTGTCTCTCAATGTTCAAAGGCAACAGCAATGGGAAACACACACACAGTGATAAGCGAATCAAAGAAGAAGAAGGAAAAAAAATCACAGACATTTTTTGAACCGTAAATATCTAGCATTTGCCATGTGCCTTACTCTTTACCTTTATTCACATTATTTTTAACCTCATCATCATTATCATCTTCTTTCAACTGTTATCATCTTGTTAATTTGACCCACAGATTGAATGAACAAGAGCCATGATATGACTACACTTGAACACAGACAGACAAAAAAGCACGCATTCACATTCATTCGCTTTAATGAGCACACAAAATACAAACACAGAAACACACATGCACATTGAGGCAAGCCATTTCATGGGAAGTTTATCACCAGTTTTGTATCAATTTTATGA
Source organism: Tetranychus urticae (assembly GCF_039701765.1). Classification (NCBI taxonomy): domain Eukaryota; kingdom Metazoa; phylum Arthropoda; class Arachnida; order Trombidiformes; family Tetranychidae; genus Tetranychus; species Tetranychus urticae. The sequence goes on from NC_142959.1 coordinate 677,743, forward strand.
TCATTAAACTGCGATTAAATGGCATTTTGATAGAGAGTCAAAATTTATTTCAATCAACACAAGATCATGAAATATGCATCAAAGAGTTTCAAAGGATAATTTTACTCTTCACTTGTCGACTAAAAAAAGTTTCAAGACTATTGCATGATGTTAATGAGCAAAATGATGAACAAAAACAAAGCAAAAAAACTTGTAAAATGGCTTCTTTTCATCATTAAATTGCATTCCAAGTTGATTTTTAATCATTTATCCGTTTCTTTTTTTGATCATTTTTAAATTGAGTGAACAAAAAGATTTGAAAAAAGCATTTCTTGCTTTACTTTTTTATCCTTTCGCGGGATTGCATGTAAATGAGGATAAAACAATTTTTCAATCAATGACATTATCTTTTCCATCTTCCTCTGGTTCCAAGCCACGCGCAGGTAGAAACTATTTTACACTGAAAATCTTCTCAATGGCATCAACTGTTTGCTTAACCATTCACATTGATTGTGTGCCAGTGTGTCTCTGGATCTTCATTAATTCATAATAATGTCAACTGTTTGCTTATCAGTCTAATATGCTTTCATCATTGTGCGTGTTGCGTGTTCACATCAACAAAGAACCCTTGAGCTATATGATTCGGTGAACAAAATAATCTTTATTACTGTTAATTGTTACAAAATGTTTACTTTAAACATCATCAAAATGTTGTTAGTAAATACAAAAAATTAATATAATAGTCGAAATAATCATTAAAAGCAAATATAAAGTCAATTGGACAGTTTATTGGATTCATTATCAATTGATTGATTTCTCGATTATTGGGTGGAAAATTTATAATTCAGTTCCTCAATATCATTGATGTTGAGTAAAGAGTTTGTGCTTTTATCAATTGATTTCAGATTTAATGTAACTCCATTTGGTTTTGATTGAAAATGGTTTTGGTGAGATTTTATTTTTGCTTCTTGGCTTTGATTGTCCGAAAGTCACGAAAGGTTGATTGTTTGAGCATGGAATACAGCAAATTGAAATTGATCAGTTGCATCTGTGGAATGAGAAAGGCAAGTGCAAAATTGGTTATGCAGTTTGATCAGACAATCAATTATAAATAGTAGTAAAACTCACACACCTTGACCCTTCAAGAAACAGGTAAGTTTACCGACCTGTGTTGACACATTGTGCGGTGTTTATTTTATAATTTTTACACGATTAACATTCAACCATGAAAACCAAAACCTTGCTTAAATTGATAACAAAATGAAACATTTCTGTTGTTTTCAAATTAAAATGCGCAAAACGAATCTAACAAAACAGAAAGAACTGTTGAATTTTCAGACTTTTGCAAAAACTGATCACTCAATGCAAAGTTCAAAAACCCAAATCCAATAAATCGCGAAAATTCTACAAATATTTTATCTCCTCTGGCACTGAAACTTGAGGTACGGAAATCAGCCCTGCAAAAAGTTCTGATTCGGGTTTCAGATTCAAAATTTCGCTAACAACGATCTAAGTTTTGGAAATGAACAAAAAAAGTAAACGAAAGTCAAAAACGGAACTTTTTAAATGAAAACGAGAACAGAACTTTGCAAAGTTCAATAGCAAAAATCGACTCTTTAAAATTCAGATTCGAAATTCGATTCCGATTGAATTTGCCATAAAATATCGCATGTCAAAATTTTGCAGTAAATCATTTGCAAAGTAACTTTTACTTTCCCTCATTTCAGTTGAACAATCAAGTTTGAGGTTAAACTCGTCACAATTGAATTACAATCAAACGATTGAGCAACTTAGCAAGGTATCAATGAAAACATCAATTAAAATTAAAAAGGGAAACAAGTTGAGATTTGCTTGGCTGTTGAACATTTAATTAGCGAAAAAAAGAGCAGCGAAAAGATGAAAAAACTTACCTGACTGCAATGAACAGCAAGAACAACAACAGGTAGATAGTTACTAGTCATTAACCATATGGTTAAGAAATCAAGTGTAACGCCAAACAGGTAACAAAAAAGATTCAGATGAAGAAGCTACTTGCATTTACCAACAACACTGACATTGATAGTGTTTTTGCACTGATCTTCATCTTCATCATCATCTGTTTCTTCACCTTCATTTCACCTTTTCAAGGCAAAAGGCATTAACTTTATTCACATTGCTAGACAACGGCATTACCAGCGACATTAACCCAACAACATTCATTATAATCATTATTATCAACATCATTTGCATGGTGAGAAATGCATAAAGTTTAGAACGAAATGATGAAAAGAAAAACTCAAAAAAAAACAAATAAAGCATCGTTTGTAAACATGCACAAGTACAATTGTAGTAATTATAAGATGCACAAAAATATAGTTAACTACTAATTAAAAAAAAATCCCAATCATTTGTTTATTTTCTCAATGTTTTTGCTCTTCTGAATAACATCCAACTTCTCATCATTATTTATCTGCCCAAATCCAGGATAGCATAGATATAACAATAATCATAATAATAATGACAGTTAATGATGTAATAAAAAAGGTATCACGTAACGCGTGTTTACCTGCATCACTTGAGTATCATTTCATCCTTACAACCTGTTATAAACACTTTACAAGAAAATGGTTAATTTGTTTTTTCGTTGAAAACATTTTTTCATTTTTTACTGTTTTACAACTCATTTTTGCTTCTCTCAAAATCAATCGACTGAACAGCAACCTTATTTGCTCTATTTGGGGTTGATGATTCCGTGAAGGTATCGTTTTCGGTTCAAAATTTATTATTACATTTCATTTTGTTCCTCCTCTTTCATTTCATGGTAAAATATCGGTTTCAGTTGTTTAAGTTTGTATTTTGATCCTTCGGTTAATTTGGTGCTGTCTTGGTGAAACGTGCCTTGTAAGGATAAAGATCACGGGGAATCAAAGAGTCGGAGTTTTTCAAGTTATATTAAGATTTAGACTTGGAACGAAGTTGGAAATCGGAAAAGTTCGTGCAAAAGACTTAACGGGATTAAAATTTTTGAAAATCCCGTTCTTTCAGAAATTCAGTTTTATTTACACTTTTTTAATTCAATTAAATTGAGCAAATATCGAAAAGTAAAATTTTGAAGCGGCTTTTACGCTTCTTTGTGTGTCTCAGTTTTTACAAGTTTAAAAGCAATCGAATAATTTCCCTGTTCGAAAGTTTTAATGTTCACACTTCGAGCACTTTTTATTAAATTATGGAGCAGATTTTTTCATGAAACTCATTTTTCTGATATAACTTTTAATGAACAACAAGAAAATGCTCTCACTTTGAGGAATAACATTTTCTGGTGTTGCGCCACAGGTCACTTTGATTTTGTCAAGAATCGAATCAAAAATTAACTTGAATATTAACCTAACTAATTTTGCAATTTTTTATTGCAGCAATAAAATTTACTCTTCACTATTAATCGAAAGCGAAATATCGAAGCTTGGAAAATCGTCAAAAGTCGAGGGCTTCTGTCATCGTGTGAAGACGTTAACATTTTAAAGTGATTCCATTGAGAAGATTGAAACTGGAAAGACAAGTAAATTCAAGAAAAGGTAATGTTCATTGATAGTTGGAAACTTGCTGGAGGGTTTGGTTGAAACCGAGCATATAATTATAACAATATAAACATTAACTTTGCTTTTTAACAAAAAATTTATTTCAACAAACTTTTTCTTACCTTCAAGTTTGTCTGTGTTGTTGTCGGATGATAAACAGGCAACAAGAAGAAGCAAAAAAACAAGGAAAAGAAGAAAAAATCAGAGAAAATTTTCTCTTCTTCCTTGACTTTCCTTGGGCTATCAAGTTACTAAATTACATACTAGATGATGATAGTTCTGTAAAATGAGTAAAATTTTGTTCTTCTCTTCACTTTTCAGATATTTCATATTTGAAATTATCCATCCTGATACCGCAATTTTAAGCCTATTTATTTTCCCAAACTTGACAAGAAACCCAAAAAAAAAAGGAACGAAACAAACGATTGAAACTTTTCCTGTTAATCATTTTGTTTCACAGAACCAGTAACTTGGCCACTTTCCTGACCATTCCTAATCATTAGCATCATTATCATATTTATTATTAAACCTACAATGATGATAATGTTCAGTTCATCAATCAATTGGTATACAAGGAACGACACCAAGAATGGCAATTATAACTGACAAAACAAAACAAAAGCCAAATGAACAAATTGACCATTTAAACTATTATTATTATATCTATTTCATTTTATTATTGTTATTAACTCATTTGACTTTATTATCATTATGATTATTGTGAGTCTATTAAAGTGTTAAATTCAATCTAAATGGTAATTGAATGAGCAGAGAAACAAGAAAACCAATAAACAATTAACATTGTTTCAATTGTTTCCAAATGATTAATGAGTTTCTCTCGTTTCTCAACCCTGTTATCCAAAGGATTCAACGCCACAGTCTCCGTCTTTCTCAAGACTCGCTTCAAAATGCCTTTCGACTTTTCTCATAATAATTTTGATCGATTCAAGGTGTTACCAAAGTAAGATAAAGTGAGGGTCAATCGACTGTCATTTCAACTTAATTGTCGGTTTTCATCGAACAAGAATTTCTGGTCACTTCGCTGGTTTCGAGTTAAATTTAAAAGTAAAAATTTTAATTTCGAAGTTCGAACTTTTTCTTAAAATTTTGTTATTCTCACATTTTCCATTGAAGCCCATTAGATAACAAGATAATGTCAATGTTACTGGAATCGCTTTTAAGTTTGTTTGACACTTTTTGAGATAATTCAATATTTTGATATGCATTATCCATGACTGATTGTTTGATAAACATTGAATGGGCAAAATGAGTGGAAACTTAACTTAGGTGTTTGAACATGTTATTCAATATGTAACTGTGTAACTTGATATTGAGCAGTTGTCAAACTTGTAATTATTGCAATTATGTGAAACACAATTGATACAATTGTTAAAGATCTGTTAATCTGTTTTCCCACCAAGAAAAGCCAAAGCGGTAACAAATTGAGTGACAATTTAAGCCATTTATTTGGGTAAATAATTTTTTTGCTTAAAAGTGTGCAAAAGAAGCAAAAAAATTTCACTTTTTTTGCCTCTTTTCCTTTCTACTTTTTGCTTTTCCTTCATCATCACCATTCTAAATGGCGTCAAACTTTTTGTGGTCAAAAAGTTGAAAAAGGTTCTCATAGGATTGATTACAATTGACAGTTGAATTGCAACTTGAAATTATCATGAGTTAACATCATTAACATGAACAAGTTAAAACCAATTCACCATTGATTAGACCACTATTTAGACACACAAATCTCTCAGTGGGAGAGAAGATTAAAGATGGTGAAGGAGGAGGTGATGATGAAAATGAAGATGAAGTGATGAAGAAACAAAAAAAAGAGAACGAAAGAAACACGAAAAATGGGAGGTTTGAGGTGATGTAAATAAATAGGATTTTGGGTGGAAAAGAAGAGAAAAGTTGATCCATAAAAGAGGGAAAAATGAAGAAGAAAAGAGAACGAAAAAAAGGAAGAAAAGACAAAATAAAATGGACTTTTCTACTGACAGTGCTGGGCGGGCGCAAGTATATTAGTTGAAGTGGGAGTGCAAAGAAAGGTGAAAGTGTTCAAATTTATGAGAAAAGTTTACAATGGAAAAAGTTCTTGGATAAAAAGTTCAACTACGAACGCGTGTCAATTGATGTCAAAGTGTTCAAGTGTTGACAGAAGGAAAAAGATGATGAGCTAATGAACGCAGCATCTGATGAAAGGTGAATGCAAAACACAGTTACAAGTGTCAAAAAACTGTCCAATTTGTTTTAAGCTTCAACACACGACTTTTCATCAAACCTGTTATTAATATTTGCCTTCATGATAAAACCATCAAAAGGTTTACTTTTGTCATTGCCATTAAACTACTATCATTATCACTGATTGATCTTGTTTGTCAAATTATCGTCATTTGTCATCATCTGTATCATTATCAATTTCTGTTGAAGATGGCCGATAAAATAGCGAAAAAAAAGAAGATGAAAAATGGAGAAAAGTTTTCCCATGAACATTACATGTTATTAATTGTTGAATAACAATACTGGTTCAGCCTTGCGGGTTCCAACAAATTGTCTTGAGCATATAATTAGTTTTAAATATTAAAATGAACATTGTTCAATCATCTTTGACCATCGACAAATTACAGCCTTTGATTAACCATCTTATCATCATTAAGAGAAGCTCAAGAGACGCGAATCGATCAAGAGGTGCGGTTCTTGCTAATTGTACTGAAGGTTAGTTTTTTTTTGAGGGAAAAAAAAGCTTTTCTCCAACAGAAATGAGTAAAAGTTATAATGAACATTTTGCCCAGTTGAAGACACTAATATACCTGGAAAAAAAAGAGGAAAACAAAAGGTAAATTCATTTTGTTTGTTGACCTGAACAAAGCGAGTCTAAATATTTTGGCCTCACTTAAAGCAATAAATTGTCGCCGGCAATTGACAAATGCAATTGGGAAACAAACGTTTCTCAGTGTAAATGTTATTGCTCTTTGGTTGCTGCTGCAACCTTTAACTTTTTTGCTTCCAACTTTTGGTCAATTGAATGGTCAATCCAATTTAAATTTTTCGTCATTCACTTGTCACTTTCTCGCAACTCTTTTTGACCTTCTTCCGCTTCCAGCAAACTCTCATTTTTATTGTCTATTTTGTAGTAAAAGGTATGTGCGCATCTCAACCATATTATTGCACTGACCAACAGTTGAACACCGTAAAAGCCTCATTATTGATGTACAATTTTTTTCTGCTCAAACTTTTTTTTCTCTACCTTGACCAATGGTCAATTTATACCTTTTTTGTTCAAACTCAACTCTTATCCTTCAACTATCCTCATTGACCTCTTTTGTTCCCAATTATTTCTGGTTAATTATTAATTCAATCATTTTGTGGTGTAAATGGTTTTTACCTTTGATGATGATTGATGACCATTAATGAGTCCAATTTACTTTGACTTTTTTCTTCTTCTCTCAAATATTATCCATTATTAAATGACCATTGATATCAATGTTTAGGAAAAAAGAGTAAAGTAAAAAGGAAGAGAAAAGGGAAAAGGCCGAAAATGAGCAAAAAGCATTTCTTTTTTTTCTGCCATTTTCTGTTTTCCCTTTATTCCCCAATCAGATTGACCATTGACAAAACAGTTAATAAAATATCATTATTGACCTTTACTCTCTTGACTTTACTCTCTCCTCTCACTCTCAACTCCTAATTTGGCCTCATCATTTTCATCCTTTCCTCTCATCTCTTTGTACAAATGTTTGCCCATTTAACCTTTTGTTATCCACTTTTCGCTGTTCGCTTCCATTCCGAGTTTTTGTATCATCTAAATACACAGTAAATGACGGGATTCAAAACAGACACCCATTGATACATTCAAGTATCAAAAGCATTTCCATCAAATGACTGTAAACACAGTAAATAGAGAGCCATTTATCGTTCACTTTGACACCAATCATTGTTATTATTTTCATCCCTCAACTCCCATCCTTCACCCTCACCCACTTTTATCACTTCCTCATCATCCTCATCAGTTTATCCTTTACTTTTCATCCATTTGCAGCTTCAACTCTTTCACCTTCTTTTCATCTCAACCATCTTCACTCCCAGTCAACTTGGACTGTTGAATAAAAAATTCAATTTTCTCAACTCTTTTCACTTTCAATTTGATTGACAACTTTATTGGAATTGATGAATAAAGTAAGCACAATTGTTAATTGTCAAGTTTCATTTATTAATATTATCATTAATTTATTGCCGATGATCAGCATTGCTTCACTTTTGTCTCTCTAATTGAATTTTTTTGGGACATTTCATTGATTTTATCATTTTTTTAGTTTTTATTTTTTTTCTTATTATCGATCAATTTTTTATAATTTTAAGTTGATATTTGCAATTATCATTTGTTTTGTTGCTTTGCCTGGAAATAAAATATTTTTACTCTATTTTTCAATCCATTTTTGCTGCAATTTTTGTCCATGTTAATATATTTATTTAAAAAACTGTTCAAATCGTCTTCATCTTCATCCAAATGGTGATCTTTTTCGGGGGCTTTTTCATTCCGCTTGTTTCCTTGTTCCAGGTTTAATTTGCTCAATAGTAATAATAATAATAATGATATAGACAAACACAAAAGTCGGTAAAATAGTGTCAACACTTTGGATTGAAGCGTTGAAATAACGTTGAACAAATGACCAAATGAGTGAAGATGAATCAAGTCGGGTTCGATATTTAAAAACACAAAAAACAACACCTAACATAGTTTGATTAAACCATCAATGATCGGCCAAGTTGGTTGATTCCACAAATACGTTTATCAATTTTATTAGGCTGTAAAGGGAAGAGACAAAAGTACAATTGTTAGTAAAAATGAATAAAGAACTGAAAATCAATGAGAAATCGGGTCAAAGGATTTCATCAAAGCATCCATCAAAAGAACTTTTACATTTCGAATTTGTAACTTCATTTAAAATTGCTCGAAATCAATAGACGACATCTGAAGGTTGGTTCAAAAAGGATCAAAAAACGTCTAGAAAACAGATAACAGAAAACATCGAAAATTTTGTTTTCAAAAATTCCCAACTTTTCAAAGTTGGGCAGTCCAGAATGCTTTTAAAGACAATTTTCTTGGTTAAGATTATCATCGATATTTTCAGCTTTTGCATAACTTACAAGTTCATTTAAACCAATAAAAAATCTCAGAATTTCTAATTCAAGCTCAAAATCTCTGAAAATTTCAACCTTGAATGTTGATGTTATATTTGCAAATAATGGTTATTAAATTAAGGTTTATTCATTAAATTGAAAAGTGTTTCCAGTCAATGAAAACAATTGTATTGATTGTAAAGTGTTGACAAACACAGCTCTTGAGTGTTCAAGTCTTGGGCTTCAATTTTCAATGAATGTTAAAATTGAACAAATAAACCTATAAACTATAAGTTTAAGTTGAAAGGTCGTCAGATAATCGGATAATGCAAAGGCAAAGAATAGAATTGGAAAATTTATGAATAAGAAAACAAAATGAGAGTAATTTGATAGAGAATAATGAGGAAGATGAGAAGTTGAAAAAAATATGAAGATCAAGTTTTCTGTTAGTCTTGATGATACATTGAAAGAGGTTGAATGGCGAGAGCAAAAAATGGCTGAAAGAAGAAGAAGAAGAAGATAAATCTTTTCAAATATTGTTATAGGATATATTGATATTATTTCCGTTGCAAGTAGCTTTATCATCCGGCAAGTCTTCTCATCATCATCATCATTCTTGTCTCAACATTCATCCTCTCATCACCTTGTGCCTCAATGTAAAATTACATATTGCCTGCTCTGTTTAATCTTCATACAAATGAAATTAATCGCCTTATGAGAATCACATCAACTCTGTCCTTTTTGTTCCTACTTAATGCCTTTTGCCCTTTACTTTCATCCATTTTTTGGCTCTTGTTTGCCTTGGCGTTGTTATACATTCATTTTGGGTCCAAAAATGTCTTATCCAATATCAATTTATATCTACATGTATTTATAAATATCAAGCTTATGGATTAAAGTTATAACAACAAAAAGAAGAAAAAAAAATTTCTTCTTCTCTCTCGACGCATTTCTTGCTCCAATGTATTCAGGGAAAGTTATTTGGCTTTTCAGTGTATATTAGCTTGTAATATCATGGACAATGTTATTTGCTTTATTATGAAAAGAGATTGATTCACGGTGATTTAGTTTAATATTGCTTTTGTTCAAATTGCGATTCTTATTCATTTTTCATCTTTTACTTCTTGCGCACCATTTTTGCCTTCAAATTTACCATTTAACATTTATCAAAAGTAAAGCTTCATCTGCAGTCATTATTCATATTATCAGGTATCAAAGTGTGTTTCAAGTTAATCGGTCGAGTAACGCCTCATCGATTAATTTTCAAGTTAATCCACTTTGCAAGTTGTCATTTGGATTTCAATTTGTTTCAATTGACGCAACTAGCGTCAATCGCGTTATATTTAAATTAAACCATAAAAAAGGTCAACAAAAATAATAAAAAAACAATTGAGGTTTCAACCGAAAGATTACTTTTCATTCAAAGTTTCGATTAATGGTCAAGTGTGCATAATTAAGGTTATGCTATTAAATCTACCATTAAAAGTTAAATTTTGATTTTGATTCCACAATACAATATGAAAGATTAAAACCGACTTCGATTCAAAAACAGACAACAATTCATTCCAAAATCGAACCTAATCCATCATATAAATCCAAACTCAATCAGTATAATACTCGTTGCATTTCCAGTACCTTTACACTAACAACCGAATCGTGCCGAAAACCAATCTATGAATAATAATAAGAAAAAGATCTTCTATTCTGTTCGTTTTACTCTAAATATCATAATTTATGGATAAGTAGTTGACAACTGCCATTTTGCATTCATGAACTGCGCAATTTCCATTACTGTATCTTGAATCGATTTCGAATGAATTTTCCACCTTGATTGCTCGATTCTTTTCGGCGGTCATGTCAACAAACAACGTTTTCAATAAAAAACGATCTAAGAGGGTCTTTCCTAGCTTTACGTAATAAAGTTTTGAGTGAATTTCAGAAAAGCACTGAAATCTTGTTTGAACCAAGATTATCAAATATCTAATTTCCTATTGGCTTTCATTTTGGGCAGCAATTGAAACAAGTTTTGCCTTTTTTTGCATTTGATGACTTGACTGTTATAGAAGAAGCTCAATAATATGATTTTTGTTGATTAAAACTAAACTTTTTGGATTGGTTGAGAAAAGGTGAAAAAATGTTTATGCTGATAACAATGAATGTCACTTGAAATTGTCAAAATTGAACCGCCAAATTTGGATGACTTTTGAATCCTTGAAATTTGCAATGAAAAACAATTTAAAACTGACGCCATTGAAACCAATTAAACATTGGTCAGCTTGAATGGACTCGAGAAATGGGAAGGTTTTTTTATTGTAATCATTCAAGTTGATTGTTACTAAATATTCATATCAATAGTTAACATTATTATAAATAATCAAGATGATAATGAAAGTTATAAAGTACCTTCGAGTGTCCACTTTCAACGTTCAAGTACAATAACAACAAGAAGGTAACTCGAATTTTCTCTCTTTTTTTGTGTTTCCAACTTTAAGAACTTTCGATTCGATTCAGTCTTTTTTTTTGTTTTGTTTCTATTCATGTTCTGTAAGTGTTTTCTTAACAACTTTCAAGTGTTGAAAAAGTACAAACTCAAGTTTCATTTTCAACACCAAACTTGAATCACCTTGAGATGCTCAAGAGACTCGAATGCTGACAAAATGGTTAACAAATTTTGATTACAATGTTGATGAAATAAAGAGTTGAGAGAGAAACAAATAAGATGTTTTGATGATAAGAAGATGATGAAGATGAAAATGTAAAGGGAAAGTGAATGAAAAGGTAGAGACTTGTAATCATCATATTGTAATATTTTGACAACAAGAAGAAAAGTCTTTTCATTTTCTCTTCTTCTTCTTCTCTCTTTTTCAATGAAATGTCATCATTATTGATGTTTCATGGAGAAAGAAAGGAAAGAGGAAAGATGAAGATGAAAAGTCTCACTTTTCCTTGCTCATCATCACTATGCTTTTCCCTCTTCCTTTCATCACATCTTAATACTTATCCAAACAGACTATTGTGTTCATTGTGAGAAGGAAGAAGAAAAGTTGAGAAGAGAAAAAATTGTAACATCAAATTGACCTTCTTCTGTTATGTAAAGTGATGAGGATGAGGAAGAGCAAAGAGAAAAGGAAAGAAAACAAATGATGATGATGAGGATGGAACAAGAAAAGATGTTAAATATAATAACCATAATAATGACTTTTAAGGCCAAAAATGAGATTGCCAATTGAGAAGAAGGAAAATGTTGGAAAATTTGAAGGTAAAAATGAATATCAACAGAAAAATAACAATAATCATTGTAATAATGATGATAATAATGATGATGATATTAATAATAATGTTAATAATATATAGGTTAAGAGGTTGACCTTTTCTGTTATGTTTTCGAGTAACAATGCTATGGACAACAGCATGGCTTATTGGGTCACCTTAACCTTGTTTCACCCGAAGAACAGGCTTCTTCTTTGGGTGCCAAGGAAAGTAAATTTTGTCACTTTCCTTCTTTGCCTCTCTTTCGCCGACCCACAATTAACAATTATTATGCAAATTGCAATGCACAGCCAAATGTATTAATTGTGCCAAAGTTTCGCTTTCATTATGTTCAAGTGATTTCTTTTAAATAATTCAACCTTTAACCTAACAGACAATCATGCTAATGTTGCTGAATACAAAAAAAAGATGAAAAATATCGACCCAAATGTTGACACGAGACTTCAACATTGGCCACAAATTTAACCTCTAAATTCACTTTTGACACACCGGAACCTCCTGAAGCTTTCAATTTTCATTCTCATTTGTATTCTTCCAAAATTCATTACAAACTTAGTCATCATTTCCAGCAAAACTCGCAATGTAAGGCTGATCGAGATGAACCTCTCAACCTAACAGCCTTACTCTCTTAGGATCAACTTTGTCATTATTCAAGACTTTTGCGTTTCAACCATTTTCATCTTGAAAATTCTAATCATCTTGAGTAACATGAATCTTCTGAAGTGAAATTTTCATTCTCATTTGTATTCTTCAAAAATTCATGGCAAACTTACAAAATGTTAGTCATCATCATCACCAAACTTGCAATGTTAAGCTGATAGTGTTGAACCTCTCAACCTAACAGCCTCACTCTCAGCATCAACTTTATCTTTAGTCAAGGCTTTTGCGAGTTCAATGCTTTTCATCTTGATTTTAATCATTTTAACCGTTTCCTTCATCTTCCTCCTCGAGTAACATGAATCTTCTGGAGTGAAATTTTTTTCTTCTTCCTTAAAGACTATTGATCATTTTAATAAACACTTCGGCAACTTTGAGTTTCCGAGTTTTAGTCTCAACAGGGTTCTAACCTAACCTAACCTGACTCTGTTTGCAAACAAGAGATTGCCAGTTAATCCATCATTTAATCTGAAAAGTAAACCAATCAAATGTGTGCAAACGGTTCAACTTGTTACCCTGCTATTAATGATAATCAGTGAAACACTAGACTACATGCACTTTTGCTCATTATTTGCTTTGGGTTCAACTCAGTGCGCTATTAACTTTTCATTTCAGTTGATAAAAAATTGTTGACACTTTTCATTCTGTTTCAAGTAATAAACAGTCGTAAGATTGTTTGACCATGAAAAGGCACACTTGGATAATCTTGTACTAATAAAACGCAATTAAATGACCATTCAACATTGATTAATGTAAACAAATTAAACTTTGTAAAGCGAAAAAAATTTCCCCAATTTTCTCACATTTTTGTTCTCATTTTCAAATTTCTAAAACTGAACATTTAGATAACATTGACAAAAGCTTAACACTAAATTTAGAAAGCAATTAAAACATGATACAGAATGAAGGATAATATTTATTAGCTCAAACAATCTGCAAACCCGAAAACTTGAAATCATTTTGTTGACAATTTTCATGTTCATTTCCTCGGATTTGAAAAAAAAACTAATTTGCATTAAATTTAAAAAAGTGGCTTTCAATTGAATTTACAATTGTATAATCTGAAGGGTAAAGGGTTGAACATTTTAAACAACATTTAATTAATGTTTGCTCACTGGATTAGAGATTAAACTGTTTCCTTCAGCCAATTATGCATCTCAAGATTACCATATTAATCAGTGTTTATCGAGGTATTTTCATCGGTAACAAAGCCTCAGTCAAGTTGGATTAGGTTGAATTAGGTTAGATTGGGTTAGATTAGATTTGTTTAGCAACTCAAGTAAACTTCATTTACTTACAAGTAATAATGATAATTTTGATATTGATTTTTGCGTCTTTAAGCACATCCAAGTCCAAGTGCATACTGATGAGAGTTGAAAAAGTGCGGATAAAGAAAGAGCTTAACGCAAAAGAGCAATTCAATGAACAGTGAATGAGGGACAAAAATATTACAAGGTAAATGAATTGGAATAAAGTGAAACTGAGGAGTGCTGATAGACACTTGGATAAAGATGTACTTTTACTCATATTATCCACTCGAGAAACTTTTTTTTTCTCTGCTTTTTGTTGTAAATATTTTATCGATAATTGTTTGTCCTTTTGTTGTACCATTTCAAAATACACATTATTATCGTTATCGAATAAACTGGCTTTGCTTTTTGCACACTTGTAATTTGAGACTAAAATTGAACCTTTTTTTTCATACTTCAACTATAGACGCAAATATACGTAATAAAGGATCATTTTGTTGACAAATCATCTTTCAATTCACTTCATCTTCTCCTTTTTTTGTCACTTTGGCAGCTCATTTAAACTTGTCTTTTCACTCTCTTTATCATCAAACATTTTACGCATTTCTTTTGCCTGCTCTTGTTGCAGTCTTTGCTGCATAAGCACCCAATAGGTAGGTTAGATTAGGTTAGGTTAGGCTTCATCTTACTGAAGCTCATTTAAAGTACGTTCAAAAGTTGACGGTTACCTGCTATGACTGGGTTGAAGAGACAAAAAATGACCGCCTATTTGTCCACTAATTTGGTAATTTTGTGTGTTTCCCTTCAACCTTTTTTACTTTTGGCCATCTTCACTCATTTAGCTTCGGCAAGTTTTCACATTGCGGGCAAACAAGCCAAAATATATACGTCAATGAAAAGTTGATCTTTGAGTGAAAAGGTTCTGACAAAATGCCAGTTAAAATATCACTTGGTTACTGTTTTTATAACTTATAATTGAAGTCAAAGTATGTTGAGAAGAAAATGTTGAAACTGAAAAGAACAGCGAAAATCAATTGGCTCAATACAATCACTTTTATCACTTTCATCAACATCTTTTGGCTACTCTTTTCTTCCCCTCTCTTCCTTTACCTTTTACCTTTTATCTTCATCATCATCATCATCACAATCCATTATGACTAAATTGTGTTTAAACTGAGCATCTTTTTCCCTTAAAAATTACCCTTTCAACGATAACCATTATTGGACCCCCTTCAGTTGTGAATAAAAGGTAAAACCTCAAGGTGGCCATTTTTGATACAAAACCTTAGTCAACTTTCATTTACCTTTTACCCTTACCTGAGCAGTAAACTCACCATAGTTATTCACCTTTTACTTTTTTCTCTCATTCACTTGTCAACTCACTTTGATTTCTCAGTTTATGAGTTTATTGAATGAAAAGGTAAAGGTAAGGTACAGTGCATTTATTGCACAAAATAGTGGTGGTTAATGGGGTTAAAGGTTAACTAGTCTGACAACTGCGCAAAATGACGAAAAGCAGTTGAAAAGATTCAACATTTTTTTTCAGAAAATACTTGACTTGGAAAAAAAGGAAAAACAATTTTGGCCAACTTTCATAATGTTAATGATTATGATTGTGACAACGATAATGATGATAATAGGGAAAAGGCGTTTTTGGCCAAACATTATTCAAGTCCATTATCACTTTGCAAGTGATGAATGTGTGCTAAAGTTAATTCAGCATCAATTGAAAGTGCTCAACAAGACGACAAAAAATGAGCCTCTTATTTCCATTAATCTCAAATTAACCTACAACGTTGTTTCTCATCAGTCGAGACTCAAGGTAATATATGAAAATACATTTTTTTGAACCGAAAAATCGAAATTCAAAACACATTCTCAACCAATCAAAGAAATTTAATTTATCAATTTTTTAATTGCGGCATAGTCATCGAGTTGACATCAGCTTTTTTTGCTTAATTACAACCATTCTCGTTTGAATAGAAACAACTTTTGAATGAACAAAACTCACATTCATGAGACAAAAACTCTCGAGTGAAAGCGTTGCTATATTCAGAGGGCGTAAAGAGGATTAACACTAATTCTTCCAATGAATTTCTACAGAAGTTTGTAAATCACTTACATTCCGTGATTCGTCAGAAAAGAAGCAAAACAGAGTAACTCTTTAGCTCGAGAGTTTTTGTCTCATGAAAGTGAGTTTTGGACATTTTGGTTTTGAAAGGTTTGTGTCTTTACAGTCAGTCGATTTTTTGAAAGCTGGTTTTTTTATATGAATATTGGTTCTATTCAAACGAGAATGATTGTATTGTAAGAGAAAACGATTGAAACTGATTATTCATTCAACTGAAGCTGATTGACTGAATATGCATTGCCCGGTTAAACTATATTTAACATTCAGTTGATGTGAAGAAAAGAAAATAGTTGAAAAAATGAAACATTTTCATGATTGACATTGATTTAATCCCAATAAACATTTCATTTCACGTAAACAACATTATGAAAAAGAAATTTATCTTGATCCCATTAATGGTACAATACAAATGACCACTGATGAGGATTGCCAAAAATTGTATACAAAAAAAGGTGACAAATAATGGGAATAATGAATAAAGTCAAAACGTCAAACATGTTAAGGAAAACGTTATTTGTACCTTTAACCTGATTCCTATTGTTGACCATTTTATATTCATTTTTGACCAAAATTCTGGATACCTTTTGGTCTCTTTCCTGGTAAACCCTATGAAACAATCCTGCGGTATTATTATTGTCCTCTAATAATAATTCATTGAAATGTACTTTTCAGTGCAAGAAAAGTATCAAAGAATAATTTTCTAATTCCAATTCAATTTTCCTAATAACATTACCAAAGGTAAATGAAAATGATAGAAAAAAAGGAAAAGAAGAAAAAGCTTTAAGCTCTTTCATAAGCTGTAACTGTTGTGTGTGTCCAAGTCGTTGGGTCAGTTTAGTACAAAAAGCCAAAACTTAATCCTTTTTCCTTCAAGTTTCTTACTCTTCTATTCACGGAGCTTCACTGTCACTTTCTTAGGACCAAAAAGCAGAGAAGAAGCAAACATTTTCATTCTTTTCAACTTTTCCTTTACATGTAAAGTCCAAACAAGCCAAGGATGCAAATCTTCTTGTGGTCAGTTGCCAAATAAAGAAGTTAAATAGATGGGATAAAAAAGGCCATGTCAATGGGTAACAATAGGCTAATCGATTGATGAGTAAACCTTACCTAAAAATGTAAATAATCGTGAAAGGTGAATGTAAATAGCGATGAGCCATGAAAAGCAAAGGCTGAAAAGGTTAAACAAACAGTCAAATAATAAGAGACACAAAAAGAGAGAAAAGCAAAAAAATCAAATTCTGAAAGAAGCTAAGAAAGTTCAGATGTAAACAGGGAAGACAGATTACCCTGTTATTCTGGTTTAATTCACACGATTTATATAAGCAAACGTGTTACCAAATTAAGGTTTTCATTTAAAGTCAAAAGGGTGATAAAAAGGTTGAATAAATTAGCATTATTATTTAAAGTAATCGTTCAACTTTACATATTATTTGTCCAAATTTTTGTTTCATAAGGTAAAGGTGAACACCTTAACCTTCATCTAGAACAGCCTTTTCAATAGTCAAAATAACATTCCGTTCGTTACCTCAACGGGAGGCGTGAATTGACCTTAAATGACAATGATAATAATAGCCAAGAAAGTAGCCAAAGTGAGCTTTTCAATTTTGGCACAGTTTTGTTTATATTCATCAGTTTAACCAACCTTTAACCTTTTGCTTTGTCCAAGTCAAAAAAACATTGAAATAAAATTGATTGCAAATTGGTTTGAAATGGATTGAAAATTGTTGCCCAATTGAGGCTAAAAGTTATAAAAAAAGTGTCGATTGTGACAAAAGATGCAAAAAATGTAACTTTTTTTTGTCACATTATTGATACTCTTCAACTAAGTCTGGCCAATATAGATGCAAATATGTAAATACAGTGTTTGACTGATAAACATTGAACACGGGTTGACAAGGAAAGTCAGTCCAAGCAGTAAACCTTGTTACCGTCAA
This sequence comes from Tetranychus urticae, assembly GCF_039701765.1. Taxonomy (NCBI): domain Eukaryota; kingdom Metazoa; phylum Arthropoda; class Arachnida; order Trombidiformes; family Tetranychidae; genus Tetranychus; species Tetranychus urticae. The sequence goes on from NC_142959.1 coordinate 695,636, forward strand.
CTTGTGTCAATAAGGATGAGCCTCTTTGTCCCACAGGGAATGATGGGCACCTCTGTACTGACAACGGCAACAACAAGGGTGACAAGGACAACAATAACCTTCTAACCCTGTCTCGTCTCTTCATGTATCTATTTGTATACATTAACATAAACATTTAGGTGTAACTAAACACTCGCATCTCTACGGTAGGAACCATCAACAGATGTTTATGGATCATACTGTACAACCCCAATTGACCTTTTTTCATACTCGATTCATCTTTTTCTTCTTCTTCTTCTTCTAGACTTAAAAATAAAATAAAATGATGATCCACTTTGTCTAATCTTTCTTGATCTCACCTTTCAAATTTATTGACTTGTACTTTTCTTTCATCATCATCTTCTTATATTCAATATCAATGAATCTTGTCTTTATAATCTTGTTTCATCTTCTTCTTCCTTACTTCCCCATTTTGCATCCTCCTCTTCACTCCCATCCCATTGAACAATACAATAGTGTCAATTTAAATAATGAATTTATTTATCTTCAGTATCATCCTCATTATTATCACTACAGATAACAATGACTCCCCTCAACACCCAAGTGTACATAATATATCACAGTTGAAGATGAGACTAACCTTATGCTGTTGTATTTACCAAGAGGAAGAAGAAGAAGATTTTATTTACAAAAATACTAAAAGGTATATTATTGTGATGATGATAGTAATAAGGATGATAATGATGATGAGTTGCAAATGATCTGGGCGTAAGATGTGAATGTGTGTCGGAATAAAGGCAAAAGTAAATATCAAACAAGAAGTCAATTATTATTGAATAACTTTTCATGTCTCTTTCAATGTACAAAATGAATTTACTTTTGTCAACTATTAAATTGTTGCTAAATTTATTATCTTTCCTTTGCTTTTTTCATCATTCATGATGAATCTCACAGAGTGAAGATACTTAGACTGTAACTACAAGTAAATATAAATTTTATATCCATCATCATAATAGTTGCATTACAAAGGAAGAAAATATTTTGCTTTTCAGAAAGAAAAAAGATAAAAGTTGAAAAGGAAATTCTCATAAGAAAAAGTGTGTCCATTGATAAGTATTAATACACTTTTTATTTTGTTTCATGTAACATTTTTCATAACATTTCCCTTTGGGAAAAGACAGACTTATTCAGTGCAATCACACACATACACACACTTGTACTGATAAGAAGCATATAGAGCCATAGGAGGAGGTGGAGGAGGAGGAGGAAGAGAGGAGTTTGAAGGGGGTTAATGGAGATTAAGGATAACTAATAATATCGTTTAATGACAGCACAAAAGAGGAAGGTATTAATGCTTATCTAATGTTTTCCTCTTCACTCAACAGTTCAGTCTCGCAACTGGAAATATCTGATTAAATCTCTGAATAATGTAAAGGCAAAACAAACAAGGAATGATAATGAGCTGATAAAACAACACTGTTAAATAATGTTGGATAAAATCTGTAATTTAACAATTTTCCAGCTATTTAATACGACAATAAAACTCATATTTTGACTAACTTAAACTGGTTATAATTAGTGACAAAAAAACATCTCATTAAACCTTACAAGACAAATGGTTGTTCAGCTTCCCATTCATTATCAACTCAGGTTAACAGTGATAAATATTGCAACTTAAGTTTCGTCAAGTTCATCAAGTTAAAGACTACAATCATCATCACTTGGTCAGGCTGCAAGTGATGAACCTTCAACCTAACAAGCAACTCTTGTTGCATCAACTTCAACACAAGCTCAGCCTCTTTACGAGTCTTTTTTTCCAGTTTAATCGTTCATTTGTAAATCTTCATTTTTGGTAAACTATTGTTTTAATTATTTTGAGCAAAAATTTGTTCATTTCTAGTTGTCGTTTCCTTAATCATTTTCCTGTCTACTGATTAAAAATGGATTGATAAACTGTCACGGATAATAATAGTGAACTGATTAAACCTTGAGCTAAATCATTTGATTGGAAATAGAGTCAACAATTGAAACTGAAATAGACTAATTGACAATTGATAATTAAATTGAAAACTAAATATTTTTCTTTTTCTATACTTGCTTCTCTATAGCATTGATATGTATTGTTGATTGTTTTATTTTGTGGGTAAACTTTTAATTATCAACATTAATTTGGGTTATTTGATTAGTTTTAATTGCACTCAATTCTACAGGTTAAAGCTTGTACTTTACATGCACTGAATCACAAGTGAAACTTTTCCCGCTTCATAATGAATAACAAATCTAATAACCATCATCAAGATGATCACCATCAACTCAAACCTGAATCATCTTTTTAAAGTGCAAAAGATGAAGATAATCTCCTGTTTTCCATCTCAGGTCAACTCTTTTTTAACCCAAAATACTGATAATTCAATAAAGGTAAATACTGAACAGACAACCCGAATGTTTCGTTTCATTTGACTACAATTATCCCCGGTGTTACGTGCCAATACTAGAATCTGGTTTTCTTGACTAATCCATTCTGAATACAAGATAACATTACTGAATTGAACCCTATTTTGGCTAAATTTTGAGGCATTTTTCCTCCTTCATTTGCCACTCTACATGATTGAACACCAATTGTGTTTACTTGTTGTGGTATTTGATTATCATGATGATGGTGAAACAAAAGCAAAGCACAAGTACAGTCATTCTCGCTTGAATACAACCAAATCTCAAATGAACAAAACCAGCATTCAAACGAGTAAAGCAAGCTGACTGTAAAGACACAGAGTTTTCATAACAAGAAAACCAGTCAAATGACCAAAGCACACTATCATGAGACAAAAACTCTCGAGTTATAGAGTTACTTCATTCAGAGTATGTAAAGAGGATTATCCCTAATTTTTCCAATGAATTTCTTAAGTCATCATTCTTGGAAATCGAAATAATCTACACCCTGAATAAAGAAACTTCTTTAACACATGAAAGTGAGTTTTGGTCATTTGAACGCGGTTTTGTTTTATGCTGGTTCTATTCAAACGAGAATGATTGTAAACAATTGAAATCATTTAACTAAATTAGAGGAGAAACAACGTAAGAAAGAACAATTAAATCTGATTAATTTGTTGAATCTAGTCAACGTTTTACCTGACAATTGCATCCTATTTTGTATCTTCATTGATGTTGACAATTGTCACATTTAACACAACAAAAGTAGATCCTTTTATGCACCAACAATCAGACGTTTCTTGTCTTTATTCAATAAAACAAATCTTATTACGGAATTAACCAAGCGACTAACATTTTCACATTATTATCATTTCCAGAAATTCAATTATATTCATTATCATATTCAAGGTTGTGTGTTACCTTTGCTTTCCATCTTTCGATGTGCTCTCTCAACAGAGCATCTTCAATTGCACCTCTTTCCTGGTCATACTCGAGACAACCGATTCCTTCCAACTTTTCAAGGTCTATCCAACCCTTACAATGGACACAAACACCGTTCATGATGAAACTTGATTTAAAGTGAACTTTTCCTCGCTCCTTTTCAAAGTCACAATAATCGCTGAATCCGTTTACACAAGAGTTAAATACCAATTGCAGGTTGGTTCCTGTAGGTATAAATACCTGTAGATTTGTGACAAAATGGGAAACAATGAGAACAGTTAATAACACAAATCAATCTTTTTCCGATTCTTTCGATTCTACTTGAAGAAACGTAGTAAAGTGTTAGCTAAACGTCTACTTACTATGTCCGTTGTTGCTTCACGTAATCCGGTGGCAAAACGTACACGACGTTCAACTATAGGTCGATCCTTATATCCAACAAAACGGATCTCACTTTCACGACTTAACCGTCTGAATAACTCATCACTTTCAAATTTGTCCTTTTGATTTGAAACCACTTTGGGCACTGAAAAAAAGTATTTTGGTAGTTGTTCAAAAATCGTTGGTGTTTCAAATGGAAGCATTTTCATGAAACAAGAGTATGATGATGAAGATGAATGATGAATGATGACAAATGTGCGATGAAACCGAACAAATGAACTGAACAGAGAGAGTGCTTGTCTGCAAGTGAAGAGTATCACTTGATTTGCAGTGTATAGGCGAATGTAGAAGATGATGATCAAGAGAGATGCTGAGGTGGAGTCTAATGGATAAGTGGGAGTTTACTTGCTTCTTGCCAAGTAACCTGTGCGAGGAATGGAGGTGTTCCGATACATCAGTAAACTCGATAAAAATCGATATTTGGGTCTCGATATGTTTTCATATACCGTACGATAAATCGATAAATATTCGACAAAAACCGTTGCAATTCTTGGTTATTTTCTAGGCCAAAAGTTTGCTGTATCGTTATTTCATCATTTTTTACATTCATTCAAATACTGAAGAAATCGTTTTTATACTTTAATTTACTTCTTGCACTCGTTTTTCTTAGAATGTCACTTTGTGGGATTAGTCTTATTCCTATGAACTTTAATTATCAAAGCGGTTAATTGAATTATTAACTGCGACAAAATTAGTAAAAGGTAAAGGGTCGAAATAGCGAAAGCGAAAACAGAGAAGGTCTAAATAGAGAATGGCTTAATGATGAAACCGATTAAAGTATTTTCTGAAAATTAACCACAATGCTTTCACTGTTATAAATTGAATTGGCTCAACTATTTCATTTAGTTTGCAATTTTTTTGTTTCTTTCATTCAAATCTATATCAATCAAATTTTTTCTCGATCATCAATAATTACGAACTGATTAAGTTCAAGAATTAGCTAGTTTGTCCTTCTCGATTTTGAGTACCTAACCTAGTAAGCAAACTAAAATTCTGCGTAAATAGGAAAAGGCTAATCTAAAATTCTGAGAATAGTGATTTTACTTGAGTTAAGCCATTTAAGTTTGAGCTCTTTTGGGTGTTCACCGAATGGTTAAGAACTTTCACCAGAAAAGTCGGTCGAGCAAAATGATCGCTTTTCCAAGAATTTTGAAAAAAATTTGTATTAGAATTAATTAACTTTAATTAGTCAATCCATTGCGGCTTCTTTTCAATTAGGTATCAATATACATATGGATTGGATTAACTTTCAGGGAAAATTTCATTGCTGAGTAATCTTGTTAGTTACAATTATTCTCTGTTGAATAGAACCAAATTTAAATGAACAAAACCAACAGTACATGTGTTGTTACAGACACAGATTTTTCATATCAAAGCACCGTTCAAATGACCAAAACCCACTTTCATGAAACAAAAACCCTCGAGTTAAAGAGTTACTCTACTCAGAGTATGTAAAGAGGATTATCACTAATTTTTCCAATGAATTTTATAAGTCATCATTCTTAGAAAAGTTAACTTATATTCCATGATGCATCAGATAAAAATTAACAATTAACAAAATAATCAACTCCCTTAATAAAGACACTCGTTGGTTTTGTTCATTTGAAAATTGATTTTATTCGTACAAAATATTCCTTAAATTTTCGAAATAAAGATGAAAAATTGTATTTACACAAAAATAAGTGTATTTTTTTACAAAAATTTATTGATATTTTGTTTATGACACGAAAAAATTGTTTTGTTTATTATGGTAATCACAGTGTATGAGCTGATGGTGTATATTGGTAGTTAATTTTTCCTTCTCAATAGAAGTCCATCAATCATGGACGAATATATCAACCAGGTTGATGCTTGATAAGAATGAGCTGTTGATTTATCTTGAGGAAAATCCATCCTTTTGAGTAGATTGGACAAAATTCATCTTCTCTTAAATTGGTTGATTGCGAAAAAACAAAGAAAAATATAATGACTAAATAGTTTTTCAGACAGTTTTAAGAATATCACAATAGACTTATATTTCGATAACAACAAGAGCTTGGAGCAACCTTCCAGTTATAAAAATAAGCTTTTCTCAGCATCACTTGTGATTTACAAAGGACACCAAATTGTTTCAGATTATCATATTTTTCTCTCATATCATTGATATTCTGTCTATGAGAAACGAGAAAATTATTGGAACAACCTCTTGATTTATACTCTGTATCGAAGCGAGGATCATGTTGACGTGTAATGTTCAATGAAGCTAACCAGACTCCCATGTTGACATCTTCATTATGATAAAGAGATAGAAGGTGAGAATTCGTAACAATATATTTAACCAATGAAGAAGAGATAACATAACCACCGCCAAGAGCATAAGGCAAATATTTGTCACAAAGAAACCAGTTGTCTTCTGTCCATTTTCCTTGTCTTTTAACTGGTGCATCCCCATCAAAATAGCCCCAGTAAAGGGTTCGATGATCTGACTTTTTAGTTTTGAGCTCATCATATAGTGCATCAACTCTCACAAATGAATCATCATCAATTTGTAATCAAACCGAGAATACGTCATTTAAGGGATTCCAGTAATTTTTGATTAAGAGTTGAATAAGAATCATCAATATGAGGACAAATTTTGATATCTTTCAAGTCTTGTTTTTTTTTCGTTTTTTGAATGTTCGAGCACTAATTTACTCCCAGCGTGAGTAACAATAACAAAATGATAATTGATTAATCTCTCGATCAGCTTCGTCGTCTATTGATTTGAACTTTGCACAGGACGATTCATAAGATTTGTGTTTGAATAACCATTTGCCTTTGCAAATAAATTATCAAATCTTTCGATGTTCTCTTTCACAAGAGCATCTTCAATTGCACCTCTTTCCTGGTCATACTCGAGACAACCGATTCCTTCCAACTTTTCAAGGTCTATCCAACCCTTACAATTGACACAAACACCGTTCATAATGAAACTTGATTTAAAGTGAACTTTTCCTCGCTCCTTTTCAAAGTCACAATAATCGCTGAATCCGTTTGCACAAGAGTTAAATACCAATTGCAGGTTGGTTCCTGTAGGTGTAAATACCTGTAGACGAATCAGAAAATGAAAGGCAATGAGAAAAATTAATAAGAAAATTCAATATTAGCTATACATACAATTTCCGTTGTTGCTTCTTTTAATCCATTGATAAAACGTACTCGACGCTCCACTATGTCACGATCCTTATATCCAACAAAACGTATTTCACTTTCACGACTTAACCTTTTCAACAGTTCATCACTTTCAAATTTTTCCTTTTGATTTGAAACAACTTTGGGCACTGAAAAAAAGTATTTGGGTAATTGTTCGAAAATCGTTGGTGTTTCAAATGGAAGCATGCTCATGAGTGTTTATGATGATGAAGATGAATGATGAGTGATGAAAAATGTTGATGTGCGATGAGACCAAACAAATGAACTGAACAGAGAGAACGCTTGTCTGCAAGTGAATCAAGTATCACTGTCTCTGAAGCGTATAGGCGAGTGTAGAAGATGATGTTTAAGAGAGATGCTAAGGTGGAGTCTAATGGATGGTAAGGGTCAAAATAGCTAATTGAAAACAGATAGACAAATGCAAAGACGGACAAGTGGTATTAGGCGGAAAACTATGATGAGCTTAAAAAAGCAGATCGAACCCTTTCATTTGCTTGATTTTTTTCTATTTTTTATTCTATTTGATTATACAATGGAATTGGTTATTTTTGAACGAAAAATAAATGAAAAGTTTTGAATAAATGAAAAAATTTGAATTTTCGATTGAAAAATGCGATATGATGAATAATTCATTTCATGATTTCATCCGTCCAGCTTGAGCCCAGAGACTCGAACAATGTGATTTTCAATTTCTATCTGTTTTGGCTTTAGCTAAAAGAGTTGGTCCATAAAGGTTTTAGCTATTTTGACTTTGAAATGAAATTCTGAGAATAGTGATTTTACTTGAGTTTAGCCATTTAAGTTTTAGCTCTTTTGGGTGTTTGCCGAATGGCTAAGAACTTTCACCAGAAAAGTCGGTCGATCAAGATCAACGTTTTTCTAAGAATTTTGCAACAAATTTGTATTTGAATTCATTAACTTTAATTAGTCAATCCATTGCGGCTTCTTTTCAATTAGGTATCAATATACATATGGGTTGGATTAACTTTCAGGGAAAATTTCATTGCTGAGTAATCTTGTTAAATATCAAGTGTCGCTAATATTTGAAAAGATAATGGCACTTGATTACTTATTAATGTTGATTGTTTCTTTTACTTTTGCTTCTCCTGAGTAAAAAAATGATAAATTTTCAATGTAATTTTGCTGTGAATTTAGCTACAAAAATTTACAAATGCAAATTAAAAATAATTGTGAGGAAAAGTGAATAATTATTGAGATGGCAAAGTATCATGTCAACGGGAATGATAGTGAATGTTTCCTTTATCAGGCTGTTTTGGCAGAAGGCAAAAAGTGATGGAAATGATTGGTAATAAAAAACGAGACGGAATGATGAGTTTCAATATATTATTGATTATTCCAAATTTTGAAACAATATCGACAATTCTCGAAAGGTACGGCCAAGTTTACCCTGAAGAGTTTGACGTTTCAATATGAATGCTCGAACATTTAACAGGTGATTGTAAACGCCCATACATTTGTGGTATCTGTTGATAGAAAGCAAAACATAAGTTAATATTGGCATCAATGAACTAATCAAGTGATTTTCAAAGCAAATGAAAGTGACCAAACGAATCAATGTGATGACAATTTGAGGTAAAATTGTTCATCAACGTATTGTGTAATGATGAATGAACTTGAATAAGATTGTTGCTGAAAAGTTGAGTGTACATTACGGTAACTCGATATTTACTAGGAAATGGAAGATTGACAAATTGAAACGTGAAAATGATCAGCAATTGTCAACAATTAGTGAGAGTTGAGATGGCAAGAGATGATAAAAGTTGCGGAAAATTGATTTTTAGTTCATCGATGGTTCAATGATGAATGGACTGGAAAAGGTTAGACAAATGTTTCTCAATGAATGAGGATAATTTAAGGAGAGGTCAGGGGTCAGAGATGGTAACAAGAGAAAGGGATAAAAACTGTTAAAAGAGTGAGATGTTGAGACAAGGATCATGATTGAGATCAGAGGTAAATTTTTAATGGTTTGATCGAGAGAAGAAAAATTTGAACTAAAATCTCGAGACTTTTATGTTTTTCCTGTTTTGCCTTCCCTTCTAAATTCATTATCTTCATCATCATCATCATTGTTATTATTATCATGATTGTTCTCGTCTTTTATTTGCTATTTTATTTCATCAAAACGATAGGCAGATCCATAACAAGTTAACTTGTTGTTTGTCAAAACAACTTCATTCACAATAATGGAATAGGCATTCAACATAATGGACAGATTAAAAGTAATATAAAACACTCACGAGCTCAAAATTAACAATCATATCAGAGTTTTAAATCAACTTGACAAACTTGGCCTCAAACAGTAAAGTATTGAGCATAAAAAAAGGTATTCACATGTAAAAGATGGCGAATGATGAATGAATGGAAAGGGACAAAAAATGAAGATGTTGATGTATCAAGTGATAGCATCTTATAGTTGAAAGTAAATGAAAAAAAGTGAGTAAAAAATATAAAGGAAAGAGCAGCAAAAAAATAACGATGAGGAGGAGGAAAAGAGACATTTGGGGTGGACTTTTGGTGTGCTTTAACAACTTATTTTACGCATTTTGGGTAAAATCGTGGTAGCCCAATGTTACAATGGCTAAGTAGAGTCACCAAATACACACTTTGCTTAACGCAATTCGTGTGGCCGTTATACATGGATTGAAGGCTCGGGCCCAACATGCTCATTTTTCCCTTCCATTTCAAGCTTTTGTCATCACAAAGAGAGAGAGAGAAGGGAAGATAAGAAGAAAAGCGAAGAAGCTGCTTCTTTACATGTTCATGTTTATGCATATGTAAAGGAGGGAAAAGAAGAAGAAAAAAAAGTTTCTCTTAAAAGTCAATTGATGAGCAGGATAGATCGGTTATTTTATCGTTTTACTCCCGTCATTTTGGCCAAAAATTGGTTAAGCAGAGGGAACCAGGGAAGGCTCAGTGTTTCTACTCACTCTCCTCATTTCTCTCCTTCTCTCTCCTTCTCACTTGGAAGACCTTTGGGTGCAATAAGAGAGGGAGACCTTTGAAGTTATATCTAAAGAATGATGATAAAGAAAAGAGGAAAACGAAAAGAATATCCATTTCAAATAGCATCTTCTTCTTCATCATCTTCTTCTTTTTTTTGCAGGTCGATGAGGAGAGGAAAAGGTCTGAAAGAAGCAGAAAGAGGCTTACAATCAGTCATCCGTTTTTCACTCTTTCCTGTCTTTCTTGACTTATTATTACCATTATCATTATCATTATTATTATAAAGATATTGGTCCTGTTTTTGATCCATTAAGGATTGTGAGCCATTAAAAGAGTGAAAATTGATTGAATTACTTCTTGAAAGGGCAGAAAAAAAGGAGAAATTAAATGAAAGCGTAAAAAATGGTGACAAATGAAGCGCAAAGAAGATAATGAAAGCGCATGAATTGGTCAATCAATGTGTCTAAATGTTACAACAAATCAAATAAACAGTTATTTCAGTTAGTTGATCAATGGACAAAAGCAGCAAACAAAAAGGCAAATATTTTGATGAAAATTGCAGTAAAAAAAAGTAGAATAAAGAAAAGACTAAAGTGAAAACTGTCATAACAAAAGCTAATCAAGTTGAACATAACATAGCATAACGAGTAAGCAGGTATCATCAAAGTAACCGGAACAAAATTGACCATTTTAATGGCTATTAGGATAAAGCTTATTGACTGGCAAAAGAGCAACTTTAATAAAGTCGCAAGAGTCAATAATTAGATGCAGTTTTTTTTCAATAAAACCAGATTAATTTCATTAGCAATATTAAAGACACTTTCGGCCTGCATAAAGCAACTTATGCGAGTTATCTTGTCAAATAAAAAAAAGGGCAAAATGACAGGTAAACAAAAGGCTGAAAAATCAATCATTATATGGTTTTGTCAAGGTAAGCAAAGAGGAGGGACAATCAACTAACTGGCTAATAAAGGTCAACTACATAAAGAGGTAAGTCAAGGCGAGGTTGCAGCATTTCAAGGGTTAAACAATGGTCCACTAATCAAGGTTTTTCAAATGATGTGGTTTACAAGGCAACAAAAAGCAATCTATCACTGAATCGCCATAGTTTAATTGTATGTTAAAATATAGCAACAATGATAATATAAACATAAAAAAGGGTGAACAAGAAAGGAAGACAAGGAAGACGAGAAAAGACGAAATGCATTTTTACCCATTTAACCATTAACTGGTCAAGGAAATAAAGGTCATTAGTTTGATTATTAGTTTAAGTTGATTGAGTTTACTCATTCCTAGCAATTTAATTGATTTAACCAAGGCAATAATGATTGGGTTTATAATGGGAAAACAATTCGCTATAATCATTAACATTGTATATCAATTGTTTATAGTTAATCATTAGTATTACCATAATTATTGCCATTGGAAAATATCTAATTGTTGGGTTTGTAAATTGGTAAAAGGTAAGTTGCAGTTAAATTGCAGTTAAACTGAGAAAACCAATTTTGATTAAATAATTAATCATTCAAATTGTTGACTTTCCATTTCTTTCTGACTTTCGTTTTTTTTTCATTTGCTTTTTTTCACTCCCAATATTGGAGTCGGAAAAGTGCGAAATACAAACCTTTCCTCTCTTGAAATATCAACACCGATTCCTGGAGGTGCGGTTATGTTGGACTTTATGGTTGATCCAAAGTTTTTCAAAATCAATTTGAGTGCTGAACAACCAACAGTCATGTAACTGTGAATAGAAGAGGGAAAAATTAGTAAACAATCAATTAAGACTGGTAATCATTAACTAGTCAGTTCATTCGGTTTCAAAAATTGTTGGGCAAATGTTTGCTTATACCTTTAGCTTTCAGGTAATTTGATTCAATCATCAATCAAACGCAAGAACTGTTTACTCAAACACGAGTTACACAGAGAAACGCACGCAAACACACAGAGGTCGACGAGGTTTAATCTTCAAGGGAATAAGGTTGATATCAAATGACAATATTTGTTAATTTGAATATTGAGGCAACAAAAATCAACACATTAATCGTCCAAATGACATAATATTGTTGGTTTTGTATGGTCAGGGTGGTTCCATGTCATCTCACCAAAAATAAGCCTTTAAAACAACAATTTTAGTTTACAAACTTTGGTTTTCAACCCAAAGACAGCTTATCTTTGCAAATTTTACTTAATTGTTAAATGTTTCTTGTGAATAGAGAAAGATATTAATTCAAATAAATTTCACCATTTAGATACGTATTTGTATAAAATTGATAATCATCATTCAGCTTTAAATATCGGAGCTTTCAGCGATGCAGTTTTATTTATTTTTTACCTTTAACGGTCAACTCTCTTTGACAATTTAATGTCTTTGATTAGGTGTAGCTATGGAATTGAGTCCTATTGAATTTATCATAAGTTTCTCTTGAAAAATTTATTAATGAATTGAATTGAGTCTATTCATGCCAACAAAAATGAACACTTTCCCGTGAACTCTCATAGCTTATAACGCAGTTTACTTAAAGGCTTATTTTTGGTGAGATGACTCGTCACCGGTCAGGGTTAAGTAGTGAAATTAACTAGCAATTTTTACTCCATCTCTCAATTGTTTGTCAATGTTATTTGTGATATTGATACTTATTGTGTTATAAAATGTACACAAACATAGTAATAAAATTGATTCTTTCAATGGTTCATTTTTTCACCCAAAGTAAACATTCAATTATTATAATAAACATGAACCAGGACAGTCAAGATCATAATAGCAGTTCAAGTGATGATAATACGGCAATCACAATAAAAGTTGACATTAATATCAAGTGTAAGTTAAACAATTGAAATAATCAAATCCAAGTGGACACAGTAACTAGATTTACAATCATAAGTAAATAACGTCAATATTCAAATCAATATTAAAAATGCATCAACAGACTATTGGTACGTGCAAGGTGAATAGTAAATAGTAAATTGTTTTTGGAGCAAAAAGTGAAAAAGGTGAAAAATAAAGCCAATAATTTGATTAGGCAAGTTATTGGATATTGACTGTGAAAACATTGACTTGATTCATCATTGGATGACAAACATATAGATCATCTTGTTAATAAATGAAAGTTAATCTCATGATAAAAGGGGAGTTTGGCCGTCTCCTGGGTCGATGAGGAGGAGGAGGAGGGAAATGCATATTATCCTGTGGATCGTTAACATGACCTTTCTTGGGTTGTTGGGTTTTCACTTGCAAAAGGTTTTATTTTTTTGTCAAATGAATGGCTATCAACAGGAAGACTGTGAGAAACTCAAGATAAAGGTTAACAGCAAGTGATGAAGAATCACAGTTTGATTACAAGTTTTTTTGCCTCTTTCTTTCTCATCATAGAGAAGGTGAGATGAAAAGGCAAAGGAAGAAGAGGAAAAGGATGACAAAGATGAAAGGCATTGTGGATGACCACAGCAAAGCCAAAATGTGTCCATAAAAAAAGGTTACATTAAAAAAAGTGAAATGATTCAGATGTTTACTAATTAGATTATATTGAAATGTAAATATTAACCTGATGATGGCAATAAGCTGTTAATGGTGTGATATAATAAAGGCAATCATTTATGACTATTCATGACTATTGAGATTTATGTTATTCAATTTTGTCCACTGATGAAAACTGAATTGGCTTTATCAGTAAAGGATGGAAGGTCAAAGGTTGAGAGTTGATGTTTTATGGGATGAAAAAAACACATACAATCTGTGGATAACATTATGTGTTAATCATAAATCAATATGGTTAAAGCAAGAAAATGTAAAATTATGAAAAGTTAAATGTTCAACTGTAAATGCAATGAAGGGAAAGAAGAAGAGGAAAGTTTATCAAATAAAGTGAAATGTTATCAAATATATAACAAAGTTTATCAAATAATGTAAACTAAGGTATTGTGATAATCAAGATATTTACATGAAAATGGGAGTAAATTGGGCGGGGTTGAGCCGATTATTTGAACAACAAAATTGGTTAAATGATGCATCGTAAGATTGAAATAAACACATAACATGAACACAGACAAAGCAAAAGCTTATACCTACATAAATCACACAACGCAAACACACACACAAACCAATAAGGTTCGTGGCGGGGTTATAAAGGTAATAATAGGAATCAGGTTTAAGAGCAGTAGCAACTTTGTATCTGTAAAAGTACACATAAATATCTCATTGAATATGATTAGGGAAAGGAGATGAATATAAATGTATAAATAATATAAATGAAGGGGAAGGAGAGAGAGAAAAGGAAAGGAAAGAAAAGAAGAAGCCAAGTCACAAATTATAGTAAATATTATGCCAGGTTAAATCGAGGTGATGCCCTTTACATTTGGCTAATGTTTTTATATGCAAATAATGTGAATGAGTGTGTGTGTGTGAGAGTAAAGGTGAGGAGAGTAAAGTTAACAAAAGAGCAACTCATGAAAGGCGATTGTACCAAGTCCAGCCTTTTTCTCGTTTTACTATTTTTTTTTCTTTCCTTTACTTTTCATATCTCATTCAATGGTTGTCTTGTTATAATCGACCTTTTCTTTGCTATTATGCTTTTTTATTAGTTTCACCTTTCACCTTTTTACTTCTTCATCTTCATCATCACCATCGTCATCATCGTTTTCATACTAAGGTCGTGAGACATGAGTGAGTCCCAAAATACAAAGCAATCAATATCATCATCTTAAATGCATCTTGACGGAATAAAGATCATTTTTAAACATTTTAAAGCGATCACTTTTGAATAAAGTTGCCCTTTAACGTAATAATGGGCTGCTCGTTTTACTGACAGTACTTTTATCGCCATTTTCCTCTCTTTATCAATCTCACCTTTATAAATCGAAACATAACTGTATAATCTTAAGATTTATGTAAAAATGGCTTCGACTAGTAACTGCTGCTCACTTTTCAACTTGGTAAGTATATGAGGTTGGTAAAGGAGCGTAAAAAGCTTATCGGAAATCCGAGCAAAAGGCTATAATGTTATTGATGATTGTCATCTTAAAGCTGAGAGTCAATCGGCACCAAGATGTTTGGACTAATGGTTCGTAAGAGGAATAAAAGTTGATTCAATGAAATATAATCATATTTAACAAACAATTTGACTTTGGTGAATGGCAATGTTTGTATCAAATAAAGAAAAGAAATGGCGAGAAATAAATCTTTAACTCATTTCAATTTCAGTAATTGTTGAGAGTAAAAATGAGCAAAAAAAGTATATTAATGAATAATCTTGTTGAATAATGACTATTAAAATAAATCCTTGCTTGTGAATATTTTCAGGTTAAACCATATGATGACGATTATCATGTTAATTATGGTGATGATTATCAACAACTTATGTAACTTGAAGTAACAAAAGTGATACTTGAACACAGTTTAATATTAAGGGTAAATGCAACAAGAGCAAACACTTGATAAAAAAAGGTTCAAATTGAAAACAGATTTACTCGTTCTCAGGTTAAGTGAATGTTTCCGTTTATAACAGAAGTTTAAACAAGAAAAGCTCATTAAGTAGTCCTTAATTGACAATGAAAAGGCAACCATTGAGGCACTAATAATGTAAACTAAAAATTAGGTTAACTCAAGATTGACTGTTAATTAAATGGTCTCGTGGCAAGGGACAGAGATGAGGTAAGGAAGTTGTTTAAAGGTCAGTTTGGACAGAGAAGATGAGAAAGGAAAAGGAAAAATATCGATAAATCTTGTCTTCAAAAGTGATTCCAATTATCGACTGATTTATGTAGACACATAGAAATGAAACGATTCAGTTGGACGTGAACAAATGAGCCAATAAAATGAAGCTAAAATGCAATAACTTGTGCAAATTAATATGAACTTTCATAAAGATATAAAAATAGATGATAAAAACAGTTTGATTGCTTTTATGCAAACTTGAAGCAATTTTAAATGGCAAAGCAATGTGTAAGCAATGAAAATTTGGAATCAATTTGCGTTTACTTTTTAAAATTGTCATCAAAATTTCAACTTGCAACAAATTATTCACTGTAAAAAAAGATGTCAATAAGTCGTGTTCACAATTTATAGCTAAATTAAGACTCAATTTGGTTTTGAATGGCGAAGCTAAATTTAGTCTTCAAGTTGTTTATATCAAGATGTTGAAGGCAGCGAAATATCGATTTGTTACAATTTTGTACTTTCATGAAACGTTGAGTTCATTGTTTGATTGATTGACAAATGAAAGTTAAATAAAGTGAATTCAATTGTCTATCAGCCTTGAGTTAATCAAGAGATGAATTAATTTTAAGGAAATTAAATGATTAAATTGGTTAATTAGTAATATTCAAATGATTGGAAATACCATGATTTATGGTGACAATAAACGCAAAGGTAATTCAGGAAGTAACAATATTGTAAATTAATCTATTGACATGACATCATCAATATCATGTTGATCAACATTTCCATCATTAGTAACATCAATATCAGGGTAATTTGTCAATGTTATGAATGATGAAGAAGAGTTGGTTTCTCATAAAGTCTGGTGAATGAACTTTCAAGTGAGAAAAAATAACACAAAACAAGAATAACTTATTGTTAGACTGAATCAAATTAAAGTCTGAATAAATGGATCAAAAAGATGATTGAAAATGATGATATTTTTGATTAAATAAAACTGCGAGAAAATAAAATAACAGATTGATTAACAAACAACAACAAAAAAGATCCTTGAGTTGAGTAAAATTAATGGCTGAATAAATTATCATGACAGAAGATTGTGGGTTGAATGCATGTAATGGCCTCGCTAATGCATAGAGTTAAACTGTTCATAAATTTGATTGTTGAAAACAATCTACCCACAATTAAAAGCAAACAACTAATATCAACATGCTTCTCTACCTTTGAGTTTGGCTTTTTTCTGTTGCATTAATATTAGGTAATGGATTGTTCACAATTAGTTATTAAGTTACGTATACACAATTAAAAATGATACCATGTTAAAATACTGATCATGTTGATGGTAGCTAATGTGGTTGTAATTGTTGTTGTGGTTAATGAAGAGACCTTGTTGGGTTTAAAGAGTCAACCTAACATTAGAGACTAGGCGAAGGAAAAGGTGAAAACAATTATGGAATTGTTTCTGGTTTTTGATGAGAAACTGAATCAAGGATAGATTTTGGCGATAAAAAAGACAAAGTGAACATTTGTTGGGTAATTAATTGAAAGATATTAAGGTATTTATGTGGAGGTATTTATAAATCAATGGTAATCATTGATTGTTTTATGGTTTAACCTTGAATGCCTAGCCTTCTCTCCTTTTTTGGGTCAAGCTGTTGACTCTTGAAAAAATCAATATCACTGCAAAATAATGATTACTGAGTGAATCAAGTCTACTGGAACTGCATCATTCTATGGAAATATCATCTGATATTCATGGGGAAACTGGTGTTGAATAATTGTGAAACCATGGAAACTGAGATATCATTGACCCTTTGCTTTGTTAATCAATACCAATGGACATACCTTTCATATCGACTTTGTAGTAAATCGTATATTGGCTGGATAAGAATCTGGCAAATATCTAAGGTCCAACTGACACTGAAATAGAAAAAAGAAAAAAATTAATCAATTAATTGAATTTCATCTTCAATTATTCTTCACTCTCAAGGTAATCAAGTTGCTTATTGATTGAACAATTTAAACAGAATAACAATGACATAGTTTTAACATTACATTGATTGGCAGCAGATTGATAAGATAAAAGAATGAAAAGAAAGTAAATAATGAAATGGTGAAAATCGTTGAATCATAAATCTAACAATTTAATGTGCAAACAAACAATGATGTAATATTGTTTTGTTTGAATCAATCTTATTATCTTATCATCTGTGTTTTGTAACAATCAAACAGCAAATCGATGGTGAAGATGGCCATAATTGGTTTACTGGTAATACGTACGGCTTCAAAGTAATGACATTGAGTATGTCAACTATCACAGATTGATCTTCCATGTTGATCGCTTGTTCAAGTGCGCTACGAGCATCCTTGGTACTCCACATGGCTAAAATAATTTGAAGATTTTTACGACGATGGGCTAGAGCGGTTAGAACTGATTTGTGTCCTCTAATAATTGCTTGCATAGCTTCAGACTCTGACATTTCTGGTTGAGGATGATAACCCAAGCGTACTGTATCCTGTAGATGTTTGGGTAAAAAGTCATCCAAGTCAAGGCCAGCTGGTCGATCACGAGCTTCTGGAATTAAATCAACAGGAGACTCAATTGGATCTAATGACTGTGGCGGTTTCATTGGTTGAGGTTGAACCTGCTGTTGTTCAGGGAAGACAACTGCTGCTCGAGGTTTGTTAGTATTGATGGCGTGATTATTGGCAATTGTTGACTTTTGTGGGTGATCTAAGTGTGAATTTTTATGGTTTTCATTGGCGTTAATCAGTGATTGTCCATTAAGGTTATTTTTTGTTTTACTGTCATTGATAACAGGCCGGACGATTGAGATTACTTCAGGTTGACGAGGATGAACCAGATTGGTTGATTTGGTAGTTTTTTGGCTTAAATTGCTCATTGAGCGAGTTGAATGAAGAGCAGTGTTGTTCAAATTGTTGGATGTTGGAGGTGTTTTGGATGATAAAAGGTTTGTTATGGATGAAGATAACGATGAGGTTGGGGTTGAGGCTTTTGTCACAGGCGGAATTATGGTGGTTGATATTTTGGCAGTATAACCTAATGAGGCATCATTAAGGGTTGTCGTAGAAACGGGTTGTTTAATAAAAATGGAATCATGGTGAGATTGCAGAGAATGAGTTTGATGATTATGATGATAGGAAGAGTTGAGATGTGGTGATGACAGGGAAGCTGGTGAGGTGACATTAGAGTAAGGTGAAACTATTGGCAACGGTAAAATGGTAGATCGAGGATTGGGTCGACATTGAGCAGTAGCAGGGGTCGTCGATGAGTTGAGAAGCATTGAGGCTGAAGACGATGAGGAAGAGGAAGAAGATAAAGACGAAGGTATTTTCATTGGAGAAGCGGACGGACTGTTGTTACCCAGATCAAGAGTTGATAAAGCTCCAATTGTTGATGTTAATGATTCTATGGAACACATTCCACTGGCTATTCGATTTCCATTGAGTGAGGACGATGGAGAGGATGAAGAATAGGAAGATAAATTAAGTTCGTTTAGCTTCTGGGTTGAATCTGTACGTTTCAAGTGGATATTGACAAAAATGAAAAGGAAAAGAAAACAAGAAAAAAAAAGTTGTTATTTTTGTGTGCTCCTTCATTTCAATATTAAAATAATATATTTTTGATTCAAGGTTTGGTTAGCCATATAAGGTGCATACCCATGCTTAAAGGAGATTGTGCTATTGGAGTGACTGGCGGAGGAGTACGACAAACTGAATCCAACCAGAACATGAAAAGAAGGCAGGAATAATGAAAGATTGGGTAAAAAAATAAAAGATGCAAAAAAAATAAGTGTAAATAATAATGATTTAACAAAAATAGTAAGGAATAATGGAAATGATGAAAATGATTTAGAAGCAAGTTGATGCATGAAACTGCGGGTGGAAATAGGTCAAAAAGTGACCAAAAAGGGCGTAAAAGATGCATACGTTCTCGACTAGGAGCAAATATTTCCTTAGTATCGTATATTTGATTAATATCAATGGATGACAATTCCTCTCCTTGTTCATCAGATCCCGTTTCAGTTTCTTCACTTCGATTGGATTCCAATGATCTGAATAAAAGAGTAAAGAAAAATACGATTAGATTACAAATTAATGAAAACATTTTACATTACGTGTAAAATTGTACAATGTTGAGTAAATTCAAGTCTATGGAAAGGGTTGAGTTGGCAACTGAATGGATGAGAAGCGTATAAATGAATGAATTTTATGATAAAATTTACTAGAAAAAGAAACCTGAAAACATGCAAAGGAGTAAATAACAAATTTTGTGTAACTAATATGATATTTATGGTGAATCCAAGGCCAGACAAGGCTTGTCAAGTTGGTTAATGCAGTGAGTTTAAATGTCCATCTTATCATTTCATGGTTAATAGGCCATTCAAACTGAATTAAAGCAGTTAATAGGCAATAGCATTTGAAACCAATTCAATTAGTTAGTTTTAACAAGCAAATATTTCCAATTAATCAATTGAAATACAAAATAGAGTTTTCAAATTTATTAAACTCTCTAAACTTGGCAGTTAAGTAATTTGAATTTTCAACCGATTACCTTGAAATTGAAATTTCAATTTTGATACAATATCAACGTTTTTAGTCAAATCTAAATGTTATTCAACATGAAAAATTCCAGAACGGGGAAAATTAGATCAAACAATGCAATTAATCTAATCAGAATACAAGAGTTGGTAATAAATTAGTAATAAATTACTATTAATACCGATAGTTAATGCTAATAAGCTTCGATAAGAAATGTCAAAATGAATTAAAGCACTTTAAAGATGGTAAGAATAAGTTCAGGATGAATGGTGTGAGCCTTAATGATTAGATTAAATTATCGTAATTAGCTGTGAATATTCAGAATATACGGATAAATTTGAGAACAGAAAATGAAAAAAAGTAAAAAATCAACAAATGGTTTGCTTGTAAATCACTCAATTAGTGAACAATAATTGTCTCGCTGGTTCAAGTGTATTTGGGAGATGTTCATGTATATCAACTGAAATAAGTTGAATTTCAGGGTAAACAGTTGATTATAATGTACTCTACTCTTAAGCGACCAATAGTGTTGGAATCAAAGGTAATAACAATGAAAATGAAGCATAAAACAGCCGAAAATTTGGTTTACAGTTTGTGTGTTTCAGGGTTAAAACAGGTTAACATTAGTTTCACCTAATCATTTGGTAAACAATAAGTTAACATACTTATTAAGGAATTAATTTATCGATATCATAATAATAAGCTAATAGTGACTTCTAATGATGGTTATGAACAATACTTTATGTTTTCGGTTAACATAAGGGTTAAAAGGTTTATCGATGTCTTTATAATCAGACAAGACGAAGACAATAATTTGATTAAAACATTGAAACTGATGAAATGTTTCAATTAGAATGAAAAAAATGATGATAATGATGATGATAATGGTGATAATAGAATGTACTTTTTTGCTCTGAAGATTCAGCGAGCGATTAATTCATCATTATAATGAGAGAAACATTAATGAAACTGATGAAAGACAAATTGTATTATCACAAGGAAAAATGGATGAGAAAGATTGACAAAAACAATTTATCGGGCAATTAAATGATTCTAATGATGATCAAATTGATAATAGCAATCAACATCGTCATCGTAAATTGGGAGCAAACGTGACATGCAAAAATAAAGTTGGACTCGGACTCGGGAAGGAAGACAAAACTAACGTAAGTATAATGTTAATTGTGGTGGAAAGGGTGATATGGATACTGATAGAGGAACGACAAGAAAGGTAAGGGTTGATTTGATGATCAATCAACAAGTGTTGATAACACGCAACACAAAGCATAACAATTCATGTAGACCAGCCAATTACAAAATGACAATCACCTTTTCCTACTCACAACAGAAACATGACAATCTAAATATATTAAAATTATAAACAAAAATAATTTACGTTAATAAAAGCTAACAACAATGGAACTGCTAAAGCACCATAAGAATCAACATCATGAACGACAGATCATCAATGTTATTAATAACAGTGAATCTTGAATATGAGAAATTTGTGAAATGTTAACCTTTTCAATTGTTAGTTGTTCAAAACTAATGAATTAGAATATGATTTGTTAAGGAGAAAATTATCGCATCTGAATGATTGAGTGTACAACAAAGGATGGCAATAATGATAATGTTGATGATGTTGATAATTTAGTTGATTCAGTTGGAGGTAATAAAAAACAGTAGAAAGGGTGGAAATAATCAACTGCCTAAATAGTAAGTAAAAATCAGTAATGATAATGGCACTCATGATAATGGTACAGATAATTAACATTACGATGGTAAAATTATTGTGAAGAATCTTAACAAAAGTGCCCAAAAATATGGCATCTTAACTCAGTAACCTATCATTGGATGTCACATTCTGGATTCATGTTGAAAAAGTTGAACCATCTTGAGATTACACCATGATTTAGCTGCAATTTATGCCCTTTTCTGACAGGGAAAATGATGGAAGTAAAAAATTGAGAAAAAGAAATTTGATGGAAAAAAATGAGAAAATTAAGCCTTCAAATGATGGTAATAGGAAAAAAATATGAAAAGGAAATCAAAAAAAGGTAATAGCAAGAGAAGCAAGATGAAGATTAAAGTTAACCTTCCGAAACCTCCTCTTCAATTAAACCTTTTAGTTGAAGTTTTCATTTTCAAGTTTGATGAAGAAAGAGAAGAAGAGAGAGGAAAAGAAATTGGTTAACAACTATCAACAATAAGGTGAATTTCAAGTCTTCATCGGGTCTGTCTGTGTGTGGTTACGTTTTGTGAATGTGGGAGAGACTTGAAACTCAAGCATTAAAAAGCAATTTCTGGCCCTCAACTTACTCTAATTGTGAATGAGTTGTGCTGCAGTTACCATGGAAGAAATTTTTCCTCGTACTTTGCCTTGAATCAAATAAACCCCCGCAATAAGGAATCCGAAGAGGAATGGGCAAATGAAGATGAAAAATGTTTTTCAATGAAGATGCGAATGCAGGAAAAATTGGTGTTCAACCATTGGAACCAATGATAAGTGAATGTGTTTATGGATAAAGCAAAAAAGGAAAGAAAATGAGAGTTAGTTGAAATTGTTTTAAAACACCAAAACAAACATTAGCAATGGCATAAAACACACAATGAAAAGCCAATTTATTCAATATGGTAGCAGCAAAAACTGCAAACTAAGAGTCAATATTGTGTCGGATCATTGATCGGGTAAGAGTCTCTTTTTGTTTGAGTTTGCATGGGTTGTTGATGTTTACTGTTGTTATATTGGTGGATGATTTTTGTTTTTAAAATTTTTTTTTGCACTGAAGAGAAATATTAATAATATTGTGTGGTTTATGCTTTTGTGTATGTTTTGCTTTCTTGAGTAAAGTTCTTTTACCTTGAAACTGATTCTCTGCAGTAATTTGGCTTTGAAAGCGATGATGGTGAATTTATAATAGATGAGATGGATGATGTACCAAAAGGTTGTACCTTATTGAGATCAACTATGTAAACTGAAACGTTTGTAAGTGAAAAGGTACCCGAAACGAGTGAGTTGTCTGAGATCGCTATGTCATTCACTTTTCCCCAGCCCATTACAACAGTGTCATAGGTTCGAGTAGGTTCCCAACCATAAACTTTGAGTACATCTCGAGCGGCACTAAAAATAGCTTTTCCATCTGGATGGTAGAGTATTTTACGAATTGGACCGGCATCGTTTGTGGTTGTCGAGACTTGTTGAAACGTCTCTAAATCCCAAAATTTGACTGTTCCGTCAAGACTGGCACTTGAAAGGAGAAATTCATTTGGATGGAAACAAACATCTGTAACTGGAGCTGAGTGTTCCTTTAATTCGGCCAATAATTTACCAGCGGGAAGATCCCATAGTTTAACGGAACCTTCGTCACCTCCAGAGGCCAACCAGCGACCATCAGGACTAAATTTTAAGCAATAAACATCTTTTACATGACCCTTATAAGTGTACATACAGCCTTTCTTGCGAATGTCCCATAACTTGATGTTACTATCCACTGAACCTGAAGCTAAAAAGTCACCGTAAGGATGGAAGTCAATACTTTTAACCGCAGATCTATGTCCAGTCAAGGTGCGTACCAATTTCACGGATTCAAGATCCCAAATTTTAAGAGCACCAGCTGCTGATCCCGCACAAACAAGATCCTCATTGTGACCAAATTTAACACATTCAATGGCAGTCGTGTGACCTGAAAGACTCATCAAGATGGTTGGCTTACCAATAGCCCACAAATTAACTTTTTTATCATCGCCCCCGGTAGCAAGAACTCGTCCAGACTTCTGGCCAAGAGCAAGACATGTACAGGGTCCATTGTGGGCAACAAATCTCATAATTTACCAACACTAATTTAATGAATATTAATATAAAAAAATAAGAGAAAATATCATAATTATTTAACAATTTTACAATGACATGCAATGGCTTGTTTAGAATAGTCGAAATAGTTCACGAATAATCTTTGCAGTAACTTTCTGAGTTGGTCAGTTTGATTAGAAAAAATTACAGTTACAATCGAGTGATTATGAAACAGAATTGACAACATATGGTTTTTCTAAGGTAAACGCCAGGTCTGGTTTGGGTTGTTCATTGTTGACTAAGGCTTAACTTTACATTATTAGGGGTTAACTGTGATTATATTTTGCAATTTTTCAAGTTATCGGTTTAGCCAATATTTGACTGTTGCACTGTGTCTAATTATTGTGTGGGCTCAATGTAACGTTAAGTCTAACTTTTGGTAGGGTGTAAGCAATCAATGCAAAGATTAAAAGTTATTAGAGCGAGAGTTATCTCCATTTAGAGAATGAAAAAATAGCTTACCTGTGATGAAGTTTAGACTGAGCCAATGTTTTCCTAGTTTTTTAATAGAACATCAAAAAGATTTTCGTTGATATTAATTTCTTGAATCAGTTAAGCATTAACTCATGTTCACTATTTCATGATAAAAAATCCTGTTTTGTAACCACCAACAAGGTAAACATTTATTTTGTAAGCTGAATGAATAATAGTTGTTCTGAAATGAATAATATGACTGTTACAATCATCCACACTATACCTGAACTATAGCGACACCTATTCAACAGCCAAAGCTAGACTGAGCTCCTCTTTGGATCAGAGCCACCTATCGGTGAACTAAAATGCAACCACTGGTTTCTTCACCTGATATTGAACAGTTATTTTCATCAGAATTTCTTGTTACTGATAGTTTCAATTATTTCACTTTGCTCTCATAGTTTAAGAATTGTATGTTTAACAAGTTCAGTGAGTTTGAAATGTCTCTTCATGACAGTGAGTCAAAGGCTTCATTCCTATCGATGAAAAAATCTCATTTTGGTTCATCTGTTTTAGGAGCATTTGTAAAACATTAACTGATCGATTTTTTTTATTTTTACGTTTATTCGGTGTATCTTGAATGAATTTGGATCGAGCTATGCTTTCCAAGGAGAAAATGAAAACTTAGAATAGATTATCACTTTCTTTATGAATTTATATCGCCGTATTTCATAATGAAAGACGCTCACAGTAAGGAACATTTGGATTATAATCTTAAAATCTCTTTGCTATCGCTGGATGCTTCTGGATTATCTTTGATTTACATTTTAATTCGAGTTATTTTTGAAACTAACAGGAAAATTAAGAAAAAATTATTAAAATAATCGACTTTAAGTTAACCGAAGATCTTAGAGCATTTATAATGAAAATTAAGGGCTTTCGCTAACCCAATGTATTGCTTGAAATAATATTCGATGAGCTCAACCAATTTTTACCAAAATTGTGCAAAAAATTGAAAACAATTTTGAACGGTTAATTGATATTCACTTGAAATTGTTGCTTACTTCAATTGTTCTAGTCACAAGTGATTAACTACTGGTTAATTAAGATTATTAAAATTTGTATTACAGTTGATAGTTGAGTTGCGATACAAAGTAAGTACATAAATTGGCATTCAAACAAAACCCAAACAAGATGAAAAAACAATCCTATTGTCAAGGAAACAACCAGACTGACAACCAGATTTTTACCAATTTTACCAATTTTACAGAATCCCTTATTTACTTTGCTCTTTTATTCAAATTCAGTTTTTGATGATTCCTCAAACACATTTCCCATGTTTCGATATCAATACAATAATACAATAACTGATGAGTTCAGTATTCAGAGTAACCTGATTGTTATTGATTGCAGACAAGACTATTTGTCACATCAAGGAAATAAATAGTCTGGTTAATGTTAATAACCATTACAATGGAATCAATTGAAATTACAATTGTAACATTGGATTCGCCTAAATTTAATTCTTGTTAATTTCAATGAAAGCAAAAGGTTTGATTGTTACATTTCATGTCAAGGTTTACCAACAAAAGAAGCAAACATGAGTAAAAATTAACAAAGAATCAAAGATAAATTGTAACAATTTATATAATTTTGCTTTCAATTTCAATTATTATTGATACGATTATAAAATTAAATTACAAATTGAAAGGAAAGTGTTCAAGGAAGGAAAACAATTAGCTAAACATAAACTGTACTTTACTAACATCGAATGCCTTGAAGTTACAATTTTTGAATGGACAGTAATTAAGATTATTAATAATTAACCTTAATTAGAAGCAAAAAATTGTTTAATCGCGAATTAAGGAATCACCAGATTGATCATTTAAAGGATTGTAAATGTTTTGGTGACAGATTTATTTTAAACTCATAATCAACCGTTTCCTAAGTATAATTGAGGTAAATTTAGAAGCATCAAAATTCAACTTCCTTATCAAGATGGTAATAATGATTGAGATAAGTTCTGGGCAATGACCGGAACTGGACTCTGCTTTGGCCAGATGCTTCTATGACTTACATTGTTAACCTTCAATTGTTATCAAAATAATTACCTTAATTTTGATCATGTTTCCTTTACCATTCACTGGTTTACCATCTGAGGTTACCTGGAAAAAAGTGTTATCATTATACAACAACCGGTTTCCCATGTTATTAATAATATCCTGAGTTGATTCAATAAACAGACTCTCAGTTGGATAACTCATTAACAGGTTAACCTGTTTCCATTCAACAGTTAATCGTGAAATTAAGTCACTTGAATAACAAGGTGAATCCCAAAAGTCCGTTATTAGACAATTAATCTGTTCAATCAACCCTTTTCTTTTCATCTTTTTTTCTCATATTCAAAGATATTTTCATTTTGCTTTATTTTATCCACTAATCAGGAACCATATTGTTAGTCAAGGTTAGTTCAATCATGATTTAATCATTTTTCATCTAAATTTCACTCACAATAACCAACAACAATACAAATTTTTTCTTGGTTAACCCTCTTTATTGGAGCCATAAAGATACTTGTGTAATCTTTAATTGTTACCTTGACAATTTAGGATAATTAATGAGCAATAATTGAACAACTTCTTTGGTGAACCGTTTTGTTGTTCATTTTATTGTTTTATTTTCATCAAATAATTCGGGTAAACCTGAAGCTTTTCAGTCAACAATTTACAGTGAGTTACATTTAGCTATTGAGC
The DNA here is from genome assembly GCF_039701765.1 of Tetranychus urticae. Classification (NCBI taxonomy): domain Eukaryota; kingdom Metazoa; phylum Arthropoda; class Arachnida; order Trombidiformes; family Tetranychidae; genus Tetranychus; species Tetranychus urticae. The sequence continues at coordinate 722,796 of NC_142959.1, forward strand.
AAATTGAGATGATGTTTCGAGTTTCCAAATCATTCTATTAATAATTTCATGATGAAAGTTGAACAAACAACTTATTTTCATTATCTTTCAATTTACATAAAGCTTCACGATCTGATAATTCAGATCATGCTTCAAAATTGACCATGAATGGAACTCTTAAAAGTGCAAGAAAATCTAATTAAGTCTATTGACTGAAGATGTCTATTAAAAGGTCTATTTGAACACATTGTATCTTAACTTAGATTTGATATTTGGATAGTAAAGTGATTTAGTTTCTAGTAATTGTGCTATTTTTGGCAATTAATTGTGTTATTCACTTAGGCCTTTCAGTTTGTTTTAGCTGTTTGATGTCATTCATGTGAGTTGATTGTACCAATCTGGATTCAAGTATCCTTAATATCATTAATTAATCAATTAATGAGAGGCGTTTCAGTCACTTTGCCAAAACCTTGTTTCACTCAAATCGGTTTACATTCAAACCTGATCATTTAACGGACAAGTTACAATCATTAGACACTTTCGGTTTTTCATGTAATCGACTGTTCAGAAAGACGGAAATCGACAGCTAATAATAGATCATTTATTCTTGATTAACTCTAATTTAATAATCACTTGCATTTTGTAAGGAATGCAAATGTTTTACTCTTTTCCTTTTCTGAACCTGAAACAGACAGAATTTCATGAGAAGTTCAATCTTTTATTGTTACAGTCACACCTGGTTGACTACAGAACAATTATGAAGATTTTTGTATTAAAATTGATGATGATTGAGTTATCAAAAGATTGACCAGAAAAAGAAAACAAAATGAGAAAAGACTTTGTCGTTGTCAAGGAGACAACCAGATTGACAACCAGATTTTTACCCATTTTCATTGCTAGTCATTTTCAGTGATTAATGAATATTTACACGATCAATTAATTTTAGTCAATCAAATTGTCAATCTTATTATAATATTCAGACAAGAAGCTTCTCAAGTCTGTCAGAGTTTTGTTGCATTTTAAAGGTTTGTTATTGATTGAAATTGAAATGAATATTTTGTTTATTATTGGATAATTTTTCTTGTTTTCAATGTAAATGGATATAAAATGGATTTAAAATGAATAGTAAATTACATCAAATTATATCGACCTTAACCTTTGAAAACCTTTTCCTACATTTTTTAAGCACGCAACTTGATTGTCGTTAGCCATTGTTAACAATCAATTGATGACATTGCTTTCTCAAAATTAAGTTCATCACGAGTTTCCTGTGAATTTTATCATTTTTGGGTTCCTTAATTGAAACCAGAGTTCACCCCCTGATCCGGAAATAATATCACTTTTCCCATTCATTCTTGAAGCTTCATTTTTTTGGTCCATTCAAATTGACTTAATTCTCGTGACTAACAATTTTGACTCGTTAATCTTGTCCATTATCATCATAATCAACCTCAGATAATAAAGTTAATCGCACTGTTAAGCTGACATCTGAACAACAATTGGTTCAAATGGGAAAACAGTTGAAATGTTTTTTTGGTAATGCTTAAGGTTATCAAGAGTTTCAACTGAAAATCTCAATCAATATGTTCCTTTAATGGATTACCGTTTATTTAATTGTCAAAAGTTAACCTTTTAATGGTTTCAAGTCTTCAAATGGTGTATTTGATTGATTAGATTTGATGATGAATGAAATTAAAAATTCAATATCTGAGTTTGTTAACCTTTGGTTGTCTCGTTTCATTCAATACAATGATTATGATGATTTGGGATTGAATAGTTAACATGCTCAAATGTAGAAGATTTGAAGATGAAATTATCATCTAGAAAATGAAACGGTGAGTTACGGTTAATATGGAAAGGTAACTTGACAATCAAATTGTTTGGGTCAATCAACTTTACCTTGTAAAGTTGATTCAACTATTTTAACATTTTCGTCCTCGTTTTGTTTCAACTAGACATGCAATTTAGTAATGATTGGACCTTAAAGGTTGCAGTTACAATCGAGTGATTTAAACACCCATTTGTAAAGGAATGGTTAACTGACAGTTACTGAGGTTTTATCTGGTTTGGGTTGTTTGGTGTCAACTATTGGGTTAGGGTTTAACTTTTCAAGGTTTATTCCTACTCTTTTGTATCTTTGTAATTATTCAAATCATATTTGGATGTTGATATGGTGATACATGATTGGTGCTTATCTTTGTTAATATTATTAACGAGTTAAGAGTTAACGGGTTATTGAGAATATTTGTGAATAGAAAAGACTTACCGGTTAACAGTTTAGATTGAGTCAGTATTTTCCTTGCTGTTGAATTATTAAATGAGCTGAATTTGGATCGATATGAGTTGGTAAATATTCAGTCATTATCTCGATTTGATTAATAGCAAAAAGATTCGTATCTCATGTTGAATTGGTGAATCCCTCTCATCACATAAAAATTGAAAAGTCAAGTTTTTACTCGTTGTTGAAATAATACTAGAGTCATCTGGTGAAACCTAAACCAGAAATATAATCGGATCTTGTATTCGATATTAAAAACATGTTACAGCATTAATAAGGCTACTTTATTAAGGTATAAGATCTACGGCTTATCTTATGCTTTTTGACCAAAGAGGAGCCTTTGTTTTTGAATGCTGCCCTCTAGGTTACCTACTGGCGGAATCATTGAAGTTGGCTAATTGTTTTAATTTTAAAATTACATGGTTTCCCCTGTAGCTCTCTCAGCGCATTTTTCAATGAGCTTTATGTCCAACTTCAGAATAAGACGAAATTACAATGAAAAAAGATGGGGGTCACTAAAAAGATCAAATTGTGATTTGATCAATGATAAATTTGCAATCGATATATTATAATATAAAAATTGTAAAAAAATATTAGCCCATGATGTCGCAAGACTGGAGAAAATTGAAGTTTTTGTAATAAACATTCTGTTTAAATAGCCTCTGGAGTACGGTCGAATAAATGTAGCTTGTTCTGAGTTTAATATCTGAGTTCTAATTTTGTGGAGAAAAGAAAATCTTTGTCTCTCATAATTTAATTGAGTTTGTTTAAGATTTTTTGTTCAATGCTTACAATTACAATTGTAATCATAAAGTTGAATTGTATTTGAATTTGCGAATGATGAAATTTGAAAAAAACCGCCAATTTTTTGTATGCTTCTTACCTTTTTTGCACTTTTAAAACGACCCCTAAACCAGCATTGGTTTTGCGAAAATAAAGTTTACACGTGATTTTACACGCTCTTTTTTCATCTCTACCTTGTTTTCGTAGTTAATTGTTTAAATTAGTTAAATTATTTTGTTATTGTTCGTAATTTATTGTGCAGTATCATGTCGAAGACAACTTCTTTAGCCTCTCAATTGAGGAATCTTGAGACTCCTCAAACAAGTGTTCAAGTCAAATCAAGGGCTTCGTTCCTGTATGATAGAAAGAAAGCCATTTCTATCGATAGAGATACTCATTTCATTTTCGGTTGGTCTGGTTTCATTAACATTTGTAAAATAGACCAATCTCTGACTATTTTTGAAAGTCTGTTCAATGTAACGCAAAAAGATTTGGATCGAGCCATGCTTTCTAAGGAGGAAAATGAAAATTTGAATAAGATGATCAAAAATTTTCTTTACCAGGTTGTATCACCTTACTTCTTGTTGAAAGACACCCAATATATGTTAGAATGGTTAATCTACAGATACTCCATTCATGAATTTAATCTTGATGACCTCATCATCGCTGTACTGCCGTATCATGAAACTAAGCTCTTCCCTCGTGTAGTCCAATTGAATTTAAAAATTAGAGATTCAAGTCACAAATGGCATTGGTTACACAACGTGGGTAAACATGGTGTCCCCTTGCCCAAAGACTCTCTCCTGAACCATCTTAAAAGCAACTCGTCAACTATCAAATTATTGATAAATCACATTTTGGAGACTATTTCAAATCAAAATAAGATACCCGTGGTGCTATCTTTCTTCACATCCACACTTGTCGCCATTTTGGAAGATGATCATTTCATTTTAGAAGATTCTTTCAAATTTGTATTCATCACTATGATTCTCGACTTCATCTCCAAAAGTTCAAAAAGCCAAGAAGCATCATTGGTACAGTCAGGGTACATAGTTTTATCTCAACTTGTTACAAGGACTACCATCAAAGCATCTGTATTGGAAAAGCTTTTGTGCAAAATGGCTAAATATTTTGCATCGTCTGGCCAAGCTAATGAAGAAAATTTTCTACTAACTCTCTTAATTGTTTTTGAATATCAAGAACTGGAAAAAATTCCTGAGCGGTTGGCTGGTGTACTAAATCTAGACAGATTTGTGGAGATGACTAGTCAGATAAATTCCAACTATCTTTTGACATCTTTATTAACTTTTTACATCAGTAGATGTGAAGATGATGGTGAATATATGAATTGCATTAAATTGATCGATAATCTTCAACTCAGGACTCGAACTTTATCTAAAGTTTTGGAAGCAATTATTGAAAAGAAGTCGGATGGATCAGCTGATAACTCTAAACTTTGTAATGTTTTACAGCTTTTGGAAAGACGCTTCCCTACAGAATTCGATGAAGCGACTAGTACTGTTGATATGCAAGGCTTGAAAGATTTGATTGTTTCGCCATTTTACACTAGTTTAAGCGATAAAAACCTCAACGTTTTCGTTGGTTTAACAAGTGCCAATGAAGGAATACGAGTTATTTCAGCGCGCCATATTGCAACCCACCAGAAAGAAATTTTGAAGTGTACTGATGAATCGACTAAAAAGTGTATAGCCGATGCGTTGACTAACACTCTACATGAAAGTAATCCTCAAGTTCTCATAGAGCTTCTTTCATGCAAAGATTTATTCACTAAAATGGTCCCACTAAATGATCTCATTGAATATGGTAAAAAGCTTCTTCCACGGTGTATCGAAATGATTGGCCAGAAGAATAATGATGATGATGAAGTTCAAAACAACTGGATTACTGTAAGGCGAAATTGTTTCAAACTCGTCTCCAATTTAGATCATACAGATGAATCACAATTTTGGGACCTATTTGTTGACTATTTTCTGCCGCTAGATGCTACTGGACTATCTTTGTTTTCAGTTATTTTTGAAACTAACATTGAAAAAAGTAACAAGAAGTTATTCAATTGGATCAAGTCAATCTATACGGAAGAGCTCAAAGCATTCATTGCAGATGAAGACTATGGTTCCTCTATAGATATGGTGACTTTACATATTGCTCAATACCTGAACAAACAACCAAACTCTCCGTTACTCGATGTGCTCAATCAACCTGGTAAAGACAATTATCGGAAACATATACTTGGACTTTGTGTTCTTTATCATCTTTTACCACTACAAGCTAACAATTTCGAGGTGTATAACAAGCTTTCCTTGACTTGTATCTCGATATTATCTAAACTCGTTGATTCCAAGCATGTCAAATTCAGGCAAAAAACATTTGAAACCGAGTCTGGAAGTTTTGAAAATATCAAAGACTTTATCAATTATTCTAAAAAATGGCTTGTCAAGAGTATGGTGGTAACTCCTGAAATGATTGAGCTTTTTGTTTTCAGGATAATTTCTACCAAGCAGTTGCCTGATACGAATACATGGTTTTGGCATTCTCAAACTATTGAAAACAATTACATCCATGGTCTCTTCAATTTTCTTTGTCATCACAGTCATCATGGAAAGGTACAATCTTTAAATATCTTTCAAAGGATGCTTAAACATTTCGTTGAAGAGATGATAACTTTCTGTCCAAAGTTTCTGATTGGTTTATGGGTTAAATCGAACGATCCCCTGTTACAAGCCAGAGCCCTTCAAATTGCATCTTTTGCTCTCAAAAAGATCACTTTCGACGAGATTGACTTGCTATCACTTTGTATTGCCTTACAATCGCCATATGCACATGTTCGAAGTGAAGCCGTTAAGGTCTTGGATCTTGAATGCAAACCTCGTGCTTTCTTTAACTTCTTTAAATCATTTAAAGAATTAATTGTGGGTGACAACCGAGAAATGAGCATAGCCATGAGCAAATTCTTATCCGAAAATCCTTTCAAAGGCAGTTCTTTGACTTTTAAATGTCTTGAAAAACATCTTAAAAACCGTTCTACTCCTTCTTCTATTCGAGTAGAAATTTCAAGCATGTTGAGAGACTATCAGACAAATGAATGTGTTGAGTTATTCTTGGAGCTTTGCAATACATCTCTTTGCACATCTAGTCCAAGTTTAATCGAAAAGCAAATGTGTTTCTTTGGTGGTCGCAAAATAATTGAAAAACTACCAGATCTGGAAGAAATGGCGGAATCTACTCAACGAAAGATGTTCGATCTATTCAAAAAAATCCTGACCCATGATGATTATCGCCTTCTACTTCTAGAATTATTCGACAAAACTTATGTTCGAGAATTATCGGAAGGTGCTAAAATTTTTGTCATCAAATCTTTACTGAATTTGATCGATTTTAAAAATGAAAGCGCTACCAGAAGAAAATTGAAAAAGTTTTTAACTGATGGTGAATTGGTTGCTAAAATTATTGAAGAAATTCTTGATTCTGATAAAGAAGATCCAGATACTTCGGTACAAGCCAAAAAAAGGAAAGTTGACAAAGCCTCTGCTGAGCAAGCATCAAAGAAAGACAAGAAAATTGTTGAACCTGGAACAAACGAATGGAAGAAAATCGTTATTTTACTTGAAATATTCGCTTCTAAGGAGAAATTTGATGGAGCTGATAAGTTGATAGAAATAGTCTTCAAGCTTCTTAAAGATAATCTAATACCAGACGAACAATCTTCTCAGTCAGAATATTTCCGATCTCTTCTCTTAGTCATTCTTTCGAGTTGTCTTGACCAAAATGACATCGACATGAGTAGTTGTAATTTAAGTCATATTGTTGAAAGCTTACGACTTGCAAGGCTTAGAGAAACTCGAATGCAAGCTCTATCCATCATCAATCGAATCTCAAGTCAAAGAAAAGACGGTATTTTGGAAGATATCTTTGGAATTTTCGGCTTCATGGGTGATGACTTGATCAAGTATGATGATCAATACACTCTCAAAATTCTAGATGATACAATGGAAACATTAATTCCAAGTTTGGCTCATTGCAATAACGAGTCTCCTAAAAAAATTATTGAGACATTTATCGACGCATTCGATGGTATACCTGTTCATCGTAGACTATATCTATTCCAGAAACTCGCTAACCTTTTAGGAGAGGAAAACTATCTCTGGATTATTGTTGCTAAATTAGTTCGCCGGTCTCAAGATATTGAAGATACAAAGAAGGAAATACAAGAGTTTGCTTCTGCTCTTGTTTGTAGCTTTGATGCATCTATTCAAATGAATACGATTAAGCAACTTATGGAAATCAGCTTAAAAATCCTGACTTCCAAGTTCATTCCAGCACTATGGGAAAATTTCCGACTAAATGACATCAGCAAAAGCGAGTTTGTTCGTGAAGTAATCGAAACCATTTATCTAGTGGTTTCCTCGGACAATTATGTTTCAGCCATTGCCAAATCCAAATGGTCTGATGTTGTTCACCTGTTTAATGAACTATTTGAAACTAATTTATTATTGATCGATCAAAGTAACAAGACTATTAGCAAACCTGGCCGTTATAGCAATCGACTTACTAAACAGCTTCTAAGAGTCTTGGAAAAGGTAAAATTTGTTTATTATTGCTTTTATTCTTTACTAATTTTATTTTTAATTATTATTGAATTAGATCAACTCTTTGTTGCCTGGGCCAGAATTTATTTCTGTTATGCATCGTCTACTCGATTCATCTACTCTAACTGTCAGACGAAAAGCACTTAGCCTGCTCAATGCTCGATTGATGACAAACAATCTTAAAAAATCAGAGGTGAGTTTTGTTTTGCTATTTTTTCGTGATGTTAACTGTCTTTTTTCAATTTCTTAATTTCATGTATTTTCTTTTCAATTTTCCTTTACAGATTTCAATGCTTCGTGACTTTATTCAGCCTATTGTGAATATCATAGCTGATATCAAGGAAAATAAAACCGATTATCAAATTGTCACATCACAAACTGGTTTAGAGAGCATAATCCTCATTTCTAAATTATTGGACGGTGATCAGGATAGCACCCAATTGCTTAATGCAGCTTTAAAATCAATACTTTCAGTTTCTGAAGAAATTTCAGATATTGAGAAACCTAATTTACTGGCATCAATTATTCTCTGCATTTCTCAGTTAGTTACCTGTTTACAAGATAATTGTTTGCCTTTGTTCCCATCTGTTATGTCAATCACTTTGGCAGCTTTAAAAGAAAAGTAAGTTATACTCAATTCATTAGTGAATTTGTTTCCTCTCTATTATTTTACATCTTCTCTGTTCGTGTTTGCTAATTAATTATGCCTCTTGAAAACATTTCATACCATTGAAATGATGACCGATGAATATTTTTCGTCACCTGAAACATTATATATGTGGAATTAATTCAACTGATCAATGGTGTCATCCTCATTAATCATAATTCTGTGTGTTTGTTAACGTTCAACTATTTTCTAACTAAACTCTCTTTTTCCTTTCAGATCGGATGATACACAACACACTTTACTACTCAGCTCTCTAACTGGTCTCAATAAAATTATTAAATGTTTTGGTAAATTTTTAAGTTCAAATCTTGTCGAGCTATTGTTAACGGTAAGTTTAAACGTTGCATTACAAAAACAGTTTACTAAATTAATTTACAATCTATTTTTCAGATTTGTTCCCTCAAATCAAAGCATATTACTGGTATGGCACAAAAATTCGATAAGGTTGTGACAAGTTTGGCTACTTTGGTTCCATTCAGAATTCTCATGGAAAGCTTGGAACAAGTATACGATCAACTTGAAGAATCGGTATGAATTTGTTACCTTTATTTGAATTTTGTTTGGTAATACGACAATTAATTTCAATTACAAATTCTTTTATTACAGGAGCCTCTTTATGTGTGTTTAGCCATCTTGAAAGGTGGATTAGTGAATTGTGATAAAACTGAAGTTGAGCTAAACTTGCCAAACATTCAAAAGTTTGCTCTGAAATTATTAGATCATCGCTCAATTCATGATGGCAAATTGGAAGCTGAAGCTATAGTCAAAATCGAGGATACAAGTATCGCAGCTATTTCGACTTTTGTTCTTAAACTCTCAGAGGCTAGTTTCCGTGCATTTTTCTATAAGGTAAATAAATTTTTTCCAATCTTTATATTCTTCTCATTATTTTCGCTAATATTTATTTATAATTTATTTCTTTTTCTTGCAATCAGGTTTACGATTGGCTCAAAGTTACCAGGGAAGATTTCAATCGAGTAATCACTTTCTATCGGTTGACTAACAAGTTATCAGATAAATTGAAAGAGTTATTCAGTGCATTTGCAGCCCCTTACATTGTTATCGATTGTGTTAAGCAACTGAAAGCATTCCATATCGATTCTGAAGATAGTGTTTTTAAATCCAAGAATTCCAAAAATCAAAAAGCATTTTTGGAAGAAATTGGACATCTTATTATCATCAATATTTTGACTACATTATCTAAAAGCTTTCAACATGATAATAACTCTACGTTTGCCACCACCGATAGAACTAAAAAATTGTATCCTTTAATATTGGATCAAGTAAGTTACTTTATTTTTTTTGTAATTTTTCAATTTAAAATGATGTAGACTTATTTTTCGTCACCTGAAAATATTTATCATGTGGACTTCATTAACTGATTGCTTCATTACAACAAAATCTTACTCACTATTTCAAGCAAAGTTACTGATCTATCCTCTTTTTTATGTTTCACAGATAACAAATGATTTCGGACCAGAAGATAAATTTATCGAACGAATTGACAATGGTTTAATTCCGTGTGTTCAACATCTGGTTAGGGCTGTTAATGATCACAATATCGTCAAAGATGTTAACTATCAAATATTATTAAAGACTAGAGAAAACTCAGTCAAGGTTAGTTTTTTTATTTGAAATATTTCGATATCAATCCTTCAAGCTTATATTTTTCTAATTAATTTTTTTATCATCTTCTTCTAGGTTCGTTATCAATCTCTACATGTGCTCCATCAACTCATATTGTCAATGACCGAAGAGTACACACCATATATTCCAGAAGCTATTCCTTTCTTGGCTGAACTCCATGAAGACGATTCTGAGATTATACAAAAATTATTACTCACTGTGTTCAGTGATATTGAGAAAATTTTCGGAGAACCAATTAGTTCATATTTCTGAGAAAAATCAGAATTTTATAAATGCTGCAATAATGATGGACATATATTGCATATAATTTAAGTTTTACGTCCTTTTGTAAAATTTGTATAATAAAATGACCAGGGTAAACCAAAAAATATTAAACTATTTCATGAAGCTTGAACCTGGATTTCCCATTTTTGTAATTTTTGTATCTTTAATTGTATCTCGTCTCTATTTTCACGCTTTCATGGAAGTGATAGTAAATACATGTTTGAATAAATATAAATGAGTTGAGTTAAATTACGAACCAAAATGTCGATTTAAATCATCTTGATTAGCCTGTCAATAGCATATTCACGGGTGAAAGTAAAAGTTATCATTGGCTATTTTAATCAGCCTAAAATTTGTACTTTACAATCTGGAGTTTACAATTAAAATTTAATTGGACTCAATTAATAAATGATCCTAAATTGCAGCTGGATCAAAACATTGTTGTTGACGAATGACTAACATCTTTAGATGAAATATCATTCTATTGTGAATCAGAACAACCGTTGAACCGATCAATCACCTTTCTATTACAATTTCACTTGACGCCTTCATTTTCATTAATAATAAATATTTTATACTTTATTGCTATCTTCTTGATATTTTGATGCATAATAAGCATAAATTTTACTATAAATTGCATCCATTTGTATGATTTAAAAGTTTCTCGGATCGATAGTTATCACAAGAATCGAGTCCAAAGTTGAAACTTCGATCGCTTGTTGTACGTTTATGGTAGCAGAGTTTTTCGTGCAAACTCATTTTACTAAAGTAACTTTTGATGCTGAACCAGAAAATGGACTTATTTTGAGAAATAGAATCTTCTTTTTTTCGTAAAACAACTAAGTTCGATTTTCATTTAAATCGACTTTTCTGGAGAACCAAATCAGTTAGAAAGCTGAAACTTCGTATTCGTCGATAAAAATGATTTGTTCATATCATACTTTGAATAATTTTTTCCCTTCATCAATAGTTCGCTTAATTTTGGTCATTGACCTGAAAACTTTGAACCTCAATAGTCCGAGAATGACATCACCTGGAATTATCATTCTTAAGCGCAACCATAGATTTTATCATGGACTATAACATTATATAACTGAATACCGGAGGAAATTCCAGCTAATTCATTTATCAATGATTTAAGTTTGAGTAAACATTCAACTTTATAAATCTGGTAAAATCTGGTAGCATAAATAATGCAATGTTATAACTTTTTTTATAGTTTCTTCAATGATTTAAAATTTGAATATATTATAGACCATAATGAAATCTGTTGTTTGGTCAAATAATGATAGTTTCAAGTTCTACCATTCTCGAACTATTGAGTTTCAAAGTTTTTAGGTCAATGACCAAAATTAAGCGAACTATTGATGAAGGGAAAAAATTATTCAAAGTATGATATGAACAAATCATTTTTATCGACGAATACGAAGTTTCAGCTTTCTAACTTATTTGGTTCTCCAGAAAAGTCGATTTGAATGAAAATCGAACTTAATTGTTTTACGAAAAAAAGAAGATTTTATTTCTCAAAGTAAGTCCATTTTCTGGATCAGCATCAAAAGTTACCTCGGCAAAATGAGTTTCACGAAAAACTCTGTCTCCATAAACGTACAACAAGCGATCGAAGTTCCAACTTTGGACTCGATTTTTGTGATAACTATCGATCAGAGAAACTTTTAAATTGCATTAATTGATTCAGTTTTTATGTGCAAACATACTTACATCGTCTAAATGTGAATGCAAACAATTCTCGCTCGTTTTAGTCCATTTTTGTCAACTTTGTTTCAATTTGTGCTTAAATGAAACAATTGTGTTAAAATAAGTCTTTTAAGCAACAACCAGGTTTTAGTTGCAGTGTATTAAGTTGCTTTTGGCATAAACTACAAGATCACAATCATACTATTAAACAATTCGTGCTTTGACTCTTTTTTCGCAGATAGTGATTGAAAGAAAACGTTCAAACCATTTGATAAGTTTGACTTTACTAAGAAACTAGCAAACAACTAATCTGAAGTTATATTATGAACTGCATAAATGTATGAATTGTATTTAATTGAACTCAATAATTAGAATAATTGCATAAATCAAATGTTGACAAGTCATGATTACTTTTGATTTCGCAAAGTTGTCTACTTGATAGCTTTTTGTATCACGAAATATTGCCATTGAAACCTCCAGAATCAGCTCTTAACCCAGTTGGTTAATTTTTTGTCCAACTGAGGCTATTTGATCAGTTTAATGTTTCCTTGATTCATCATCGATTGAGACTATGAAATAACTGATTGTCAGATGCTAAAAAGATGGTAACCAGTTGATGATCAAATATAATTTACATGTTCCTTTTTAAATGCATCAATTTTACATAAAAGCACAATCTTTGAATCAAAATTACCATATTTCCGATCGCTATATCAGTTAATATAATTATAATTGGCTTTACAGTTTTAAAATATGATTTACTTGTCAATTAGTGTTCGAAATGCTTCAATATTTCATCAATAGAGTTGGCTGAATTTTATAGTTTAAAAATTACTCGATATTATTTTGATTTACCTTATTATACAGTGAAAACATCTATTATATTATGAGTTACTTATTGATTCAGTTACTTCAAGGATTTTAAACGTCAAAGTTATTCACTAAATCAACACCATCATGTATGCTTGTAACACCAAATGTTAAACCTTTGGCAATCCGATATTTGGTTTTACTTGAAGGGGATAATTTTTACTTTTATTGAGCATTTACATGAAACTAGTCAAATCATTTACTTGCAACTAACAAAGAAAATTTTGATCATTGGTTTTGCAAACTCAGAACTGTTCTCAGTTTTCATTATTACACATTCACAGTTCAAGTGGAACAAAAGCTTACATTGTGACAACATAGTTCAACTTTTCTTGTTGCCATTTTTCTGTCTGGTTTTTACTGCGTTGTTTTAGTTTATTGTTGTTTCTTTGTAAATTAACCATGATTTTGTATTTTATTTCAGTGATACTTCTTTTAATTGTTAATTTGGATGTTTGTACATCAAGTAAATCATGTTCGCCCAATTGTTTTGCCTCTGTCTACAGTTTATCAAATAATGCAGCCAAAAGTGAATGTACTTCAAGGGCTGACTGTTTGGTCAAGGCAACATTTCGTGTCATTCAACGTGGTGCTTTCGATGAAGCTATTAATCTAACAGTGATTGCCTATGGAATAAATACCGATACTGATCGTTCAGTAGCATTTGCTCTTCACAATTCAAATGAGCGAATCGAGTATTGGTGCCAATCGCCCAGAAATGGAAAGCCTCAAGCCAAAGTTGTCCAAGGATCCAACTCCACCTTCCTAGAAGGTAATGCACAAAACATAAGCAATGCTTTGGTTTGCCATTGGACTTTTGGTAAAGATGACTACATATGGCCAACACACGCCAATTATTCGAAGATCAATCTGTTGAATAACCTTGATTACCAGATTTCACTCGTATCGGATGATGTTACCAAAACTGTGGCCTGGGATCTGTCCAAACTACCCATCTATCGAATGAATTTCCTCCGTTGTTGCTACAAACCTCATGGTGGCTCAGATTATCTGTTTTTATCCAACCAAACATCTCAAAATACCAATTTCTATCTTCAAGCTTTTCCTCCTGTTCCAAAATCGATGACAGTTACTCTTACTAATCCGAATGGAGGCGAATTCAGTGTCACTTGTAATTCGTCCAATACATTTAATGCTTCGGTTAAGGTTGACTCGCAATGGGAACCTATAAGAGACCTCCGTTATTATGAGATTGTTAAGAGAGACGCACCTTTTCCTGATTTCCGTTGTTTTTGGTCTCAACCCGTGGTTCTCGCAGAGTCGAGTGGATCATTGGATACACGCGATGCTAAATATAACCTGGAAATTTCATCGGATAATAAGCCGACTTACAGTGAATCAACTGTTGCTCTGAATGGTGCATCTCATTCACTTTTTGCTAATCTTGCGTTGATTTTATTCTCTATTTTATTCTATCTGATATTGTGATTTTGTTCGTATTTGTGTACAAGTGTGTATTCGGGTATCGTCAGTGTAACGATTAAGCTACCAAATATTAATAAGTTATTAATAATAACTAATATAAACATGTTTTACCTTTTCTCAAGGATTATTATTTGTTTCATTATTAAAGAATTGTTATTCGACAAAATTTTCATCTTATTTAAATGTTACTCGTAAATAAATTTATTCAATATCATATTAGGGTATCATGCATATTTTGCAGTTTGCTAAGAGAATTAATTGTGATCGCTTTCGATTAGACATTGTTTTGCCTTAACTAGCTTTCATAATAATAAAAATTTAAATTTGGTCAAATATTCACAAAGTTACGGCCTTTTCATTGATCTGAAAAAGGCAGAAAAATCGCCAAAAATTTTACCTAACCTAAGCTAACCAGCTTTTCTTACATTTCAAGAACAACTCTGAACTAAATTTTCTACTTTGGAGTCTAACTGCTCGATCATTAACACATTTTACCCGATCTGGCCCTCTATTTATCGTATCTCAATATTATCATTTTTGAAAAATTCATTTAAAGAAAAAAATCTATTCAGAATATATTTTTTAAGCAAACAAAGTGGAAGCCTGATTAATCAATTTAAACCGAAGGTAACCAGTGACAAAAACAAAACATCTTATCGTAAGTTGATGTTTGATCAGTAGAGGAAAAATAAACACCAAGAACATGATGTTTTCAATATCAGACAATATTTTAATTCATTTTGCTATCAAGGTTCGAAAAATTTAAATACTCGTTCACTAGTTAATCGAATCGACCAGCTATAACACATAATAATATGTGAAGATCAACGCAAGAGAAATATTTAAAACTATTTCATTCCAATATAAAGACAAAGAAAAGGACCAGGAAAACTACAGTATTGACAATTGAATTTATACAATATGTTACAAAAATATATCTTCGTGTATTGTTGGACGTAAACCTGTACCGAATTGTTTAGATTGTCTTGAACGTTACAAAAGATACCAATCAGTACTTAATGAACAATTTCAGTTTAATAATATAGTACTCATACACCTGCTCAACCTTAATCTTGCATTGTTTCAATTGAAGTTTAGTAAACAGCTAAACGGGAAAACATTTAATTTGACTTTTCGATGATTGTTAGACAAAAGATGCACCGAATTGTCTCAAATGTAATGTCAAAGATGATTTAATTATTCATTTACTAACTCAAATCAAATACAGATGAAAACAAATATCAGAACAACAATTATGACCTTAATTGACATAATGAAATAGACACTGGCATTGATAGGTAATTTTAGATGTCAATGATAATCTTGCTCGCAAGTTAATAATCTGGTAATAAGCATATAAATAGAGATGGTTTGGTCTAGAATTTTATCAGAATCAATTGTGACTTCAAATTAGTAACTAACTATTGATTATTATCTGAATTAAGTAAAATGTTGTTCTTCTCTGCAATTCTTCTTTCTCTTGTTCAATTTGCATTCCTTGCAAATGACCCGTGCTTTTACGGTGTAACTTATTGCCTCAGCCGTGATGGTTCAACCGAGTGTACTGGTAATAATGTGGTTAAAGCTTCGTTCAGAGCTGGCCATAACGATGGAGCAGAATATTTAAGTGTTTCTCTTTCAGCATACAACTCGAGAGGATCAGGACGCGTTACTGTATCAGTTGGTTTCAATGTTGAAGGTAAACCTTACACTCTTTACTGTTTATCTGATGGTCCTGAAACGCGTACATCAGCTATCGATGACCCTTGGGCATATGACGACTTTAGTTGCAGCTTCAAATTAAATGTAACTGCAAATAATAACCAAGTCGCTCCAATCACAAACAGTTCAATCAGCATTGGTTTGGCTACTACAGATGATGATGTTCCAATTACTCTTGGCTTTAACGAGGTCAAAAGTGTTGTTGCTCCAAACCTCAAAAAACTACTCGTTCATCAATTGTCTTTCCTTGATTGCTGGGAAGAAAATAGAATTTCTTTCACCGATAATGATAAGAAGAACAGAGTCTTGATGATGAAAAAGGTACCTATAAAGCAGATGGAAACATTTATTTATGGTTTGGCATCAGATACCAAATCAACTGATCGATCAGTCAAGTTCGTCAACGCTGATGGAGTCTCATTGACTGTTTCATGTAACAAAAGTTTCGGTACTTTGACTGGATCCATACAACAAGGCGATAAGAAGGAATCAATCGACAAGTTATTCACTTTCAAGTCACTTGATGGATACCGATGTGGATTCAAATTACCTTTTGTAGTACAAACTGATAACATTAAGTTTGATTTCGACTCTCGACCACTTGACTTCAGTTTCAGTTCAAGTTCAGGTTCATCTATCAACAAACCAAGTCTCAAATTCAATACTGACGACAGAAAATGGTAATCTTTCCAGCATCAATTGGGATACTTATCAAGGATAATAATTGTATTTCATGCAATAAATCAATGAATATCAATTAAAATAAAACTTTTACTTTTGAGCAAAATAACGTTCTTTGTTTTCTAAAAACCTGATTTTTCATTTACTTTCGAGTAAGATCATCTAGCTTTGCGAATAGATTAATACTCTAAGTTTTTTTCGACACTGGAATTCAAGTTCTAACAGATACAAAATTTAATTCACACGTTAATAACATTCAAACCACTTTCACCTTTGATAATACACATTCTCATATATCTTTTATCAATGATTTAGGGTGTTTCCGATGAAAAATGGATCGAGTTATCTAGATTAATCTCAATAAATTTTTATCGGAAACACTTTTAGTAATAAAATGCAAAAATGTAAGCAAATATTGTGTTATGTCTTATTTGAATCCCTTTTTAAAATAGTTAACCATGAAGCAGTTTGTGAAAATATAAATTAATTTCATTTCTGTTCATAAGTTTTCGCGATGAGTTTATCCATACAATTCAACATAAAATATATTTAGATCATGTAGACATCATTTACATCAACAATAAAACTATTTTAAGTCATTGAGAATTTAGATAACAAAGCAATGGAATAAATTGCAGTCAAGCGTGAAATTTTGTTGATTTTTTTTCAAGTTGTTTCGAGTTGATCAGAATTTTCAATCATGGTCTGCTAAAATCAGGAGTTCCAAAATATATTTTGTCTTCAATACCACACTCATTGATTCCTCTTCGAATTTTAAAGTATCTTATAAATAAAATCCATGATAATACGTTAATCAATGGATCGTAATTTGAATAGTTTCTCATTAATGTATAGAAAGAAGATGAGAGACATTCATACATTTATTATTTTATTAATATTTTTCACTTTCTGTTTGTATTCACTCTGAGATTGATGAATAAACTTCCCTTGATCACCCCAATATGTGTTCCAGGAATTAGCAACAAGTCAGCAGTCAACGCCATTCTCAACCCTCCAGCCAATAATGCGAACTGCATGCTCGAGAGTAGTAAGAAAAAGCACGGTATAGCGCAATTTTCCTTGGCGCTGGCCGTGCTTTTTTTCTCTTTCTTTTTTCTACTTTTGAACTCAACAGAATGAATATTGTTGAATAATTCATTTATTAATTTTTTACAAATTAGAAAAGCTTCGTATATAAAATACAAAACTTTTATAATCAACATTAGAATAAATGGGGCTTTTGATCATTTCCCTTGAAACGTATTTGAGATCCTTTTTATCATCCGTTAGATTTTGATATGCCAATTCCAACTCGAATAAAGCCATTTTCTTCTCCATAATTTTCAGCACATTCATTTCACATATATAATGAAATCCAATACATGGTGTACTCTTCCAAAAAGGTCCAAAACTATCCAAATTTTTCCAAGTACTTTGATAATATTGATGTGAACGATCCCACTATCATCCAACAGACTTGCCGAAAATTCATCGAAACAAGCAATCAACTTTTTGGTCCATCACGACTAATATTCTCGTGGCATTAGAAAGAGAAAAGAGAGTAAAAACTGTTGATATAAAAATGCCATTATTCAATATTATATTGTAAATGCTTGTGTGAAGCCAGCCTCTTTCTTTTCTCTTTCTCCTATTCATCTCTTTCTTTTTGTCTTTCTTTTCCAACTTCTCACTCACTTTGCTTACATTAAAAGTAAACGAGAAATACTGGGCAGAATTTCACGCGCTTTTTTATAAGATAATTTTCTAATATCATTTTTCATGCTTAATATAACAATTTAATAAATTACCATTAAACCTGTAATTTTTAGTTCAACTATGACCGGATATAAAGGGTCATTTTTTACCATGTAACTTTAGGTCGGAGAACCAACAAGACAGTATAAACAGTACTTTCAAGAGTAAGTTTTGTCTTTCTTCTCTTTTCGATAACATTTATAGGAACCGCCCGAAATCATTATCTTAGTTGAAATCAGCTATAAAAACTACCATAGAAAGTATTCCAACGGAAATTTTCCCTAAAGTCATCCAACATTTTTGTAAGCGAATTCGCTATGTCATTACCACAGAAGGATCTCACTTTGAAAATATTCTTGACTAATTGACTAACTTCTTTCTTTTTTGATGAAAAATAAATACAAAATTTCAAATCGATCCATCAACGCATTCAAAAGTTATTCGCAAAAAAAGTTGTGTGGTAGGCAAATGAACACGCGGTATATCATTCTGCTGCGATATTTTTTGGCAGATTATGGTTCTATTCCAAAGTCTTACTTTTTTATAAGCTAATTCTATTACTATTCTATTTTATTATTACACGAACATTGGTATGTCAAAATGTTTAACGCGAATAAATATTTGTGAAAAAATGTATGAAGTTTAAAAATTTTACTGTAGAAAAATGTAAATGTAAATATGTTAATTTTAACAAGATATAAATGAATATATAATACAAAATGTTTAGTGGCCATTCGAGTCTGAAGAATTGGTAGCGGTATCAGTGTTTGATATGCGTCGAGAAATATTGTTGAGGTGAGCTGGGACTCTTGGATTTGTCCTCCATCCCATCAAACCAAACCACAACATAGTTAAAATGTGCGCAACATCCCAGTGTTTCCCTGCCAGCTTTTTATGTACAATAATGTTTATCGATCTCTTCGATGCCAGTTTTTGAGTCATCGATAAGGATGAAACAAAATCTTGTAGTGCTCTCATAATAACGAGAAGGAATTTTCGTTTTGAGTAGACGTGATCGGATCTCTATTACTTCTGAACATCATTGTAGTCTCTAAGCGGTTGTACCTCTCAAAGCGCAAACATTCATGATCGGTGCTATTGTGAGGCTCAGCAAAAAAAGCTGCGCAATACTTCAGTTGGAAAGACCCTTTTGCAAATAATACAATTTATTTAAGTCCGACTGAGGGAGGGAATGTGCAACTTCATCATACGTTAAGTGTCGATAACCACAAATAAGTCCATTGTTAATAACAATGTCAGCCAACTTATTTTCTTTATCTGTGAGACGGAGCATGTCCGCTGCAATTTCCTGCTGCATTCCTTGGTCGGAATAAAGCCGGCTTTTATAAAGCATTCGCTAATGCTAAAAAAAATTTAAAATCTGAGGGAGTGTTTCTAAAGATTTGTTGAGATAAGTTTGGCCGTTGATTTCCTAAATGGCTTTAATTAAAATTATTTATATCTTGCATTTTATGCTATGGAAAGCTGAAGTCATTCACTCATGTAAACTTTCTTTTTACATTAGGGAAAAGGCAATATTTGGGCAAATAAAAAAATCTTGCAGGAGATATCCTTTAACGGATGCCTAAACGCTTCAGTTTTTCGAAAGAAAATTAAGTGAGAAAAACTGTAAGTGTTGTGCTCCAACTCTCAAGAAGCTGTTGTTTGCCATCGATGTTACATTCTTTTTAAGAAAAAGCAAAAAAAAACTGGCAATTTCTTGCATGATTTCGCAAAAAGTATATAACATCGACTGGTAAAACTGGAGGCGAGGGTGATCAGTATAAAAACCTACCCAAAACACAAAAGGAACTACCTTCACGTGGTGTGAGTTGTTTTGACTGAAGTTCCTCATCTGAAATAGTATTCATATTATACTTAACTTAGTGTTTCAGGATATTTTTTCTAGTATGGATCGCAAGAAACAATATTTTTAAGGAAAGTAAAGATTATATCGTTCGATACTTATATCGAAAAATATCAATTAAAATCGCAAAATCGTAAAATATCGTAAAAATAAGTAAAATTGCATACTATTTTTGGATGTGATGGCGCAGAGTTGAGAAAACATAATTTTGTTAGTTTTAGGCATTTTTTGATTCTCATTTTCTCTTAAAATCGAATCTGCTTGAGCTAATTAGTACCGGCTTAAAACTGAATTTCACCAAACTTTCTTATGCAACCTACTATCAGCGCAAAATCAAGCGGTTCGAAAGTATCGACTGATACCGATATAATCGGAGCAAGTATCAATTTGTATCGATTTATATCGAAGAAGCGATAGTATTGCAGAAACTAGAGATGCGTCGGTTACAGGCTAGTTTGATTAGTATAACCAGTAACTGTGGTTCTTTCACCCCCAGTTACAAATAACCGGTTACTTGCTGGTTACAAATTTCTTACCGCCAAATTCAAAAATAAAAAGTTTGATTTTCCATCTTTTATCAGCGCCATCTATTAATGTGTTTAGAAAGTTGTTGTTTACTTTCTTTACTTTCTTTTCAAATTTCCCTCTCAATGTAACCAGCAAGTAACCGGTTATTTTGTAACCGGTTATAGTAAATGGTTATAGTAACCATACTTGGTTACTTTTCCCCCCCCTCTAACCAACTAACCGGTTACCAGTAACCAACTGGTCTCTAGCAGAAATACATACTTGTATCTTTATAACTGATTGTTTTATTTACTCTCATTTCAGTATTTTTATTTCAATTTGATCATTAAATTGCAATTCAATCTCACAATTTCAATTAAAAATTCTAACTCATATAAACTTTGTGTTTAGTTACAAATGGATGCGCAAAAAGAAATTCCAAAAAAATCTGGCGAAAAAATCAGAGGGAGAGGAAAAAGAAAGTGATGAAATGTTCAAGCGGGTCTGACTGCAAAAGGGGAAGCTGATCCCTACTTTACAATAGATATCCAAAAAATTTAAAAAAAGTCTTGAAATGTTCAAGCAACATTCATCTGTTGAAGGCTACAAAGCTTGAGAGATTTCGTTATTGGACGTATAGAAGCTCAAATTAATATCATCTAACTGTTTACCAAATTCACATTCGAATCAATAAAAATTTAATTCTATGCAGCCAAAAATAGCCATTGCAATTTATTAAAAAAGTTCGAAAAAGCCATGTAGGCTTCAACTCACATAGAGGAATAGTTGACTCAGAGTAGGATATCGATATCGGAGTCGGTACTAAAGACAAAATTATGTTATTTCAAAACATTTTATACTAACGTAACGTCACTCGTATAATTGTGTTTTTGGTGTACAGACACCTAACGTGCAAAAAAATCGAATAAGCAAATTTTTAGCTACATCGGCTGTAAATTACAATAGCTCACAATCCAATCAACTCACTCTTGACTGATGAGTCATATGCACGATTTTTCCCAGACTGTAAATCACAGCCACCGTAACTAAAAATTTGCTTATTCTATTTTTTTAACTTTAGAAAATTGTATTTCAAAAATATAAAATATTCAGCGTAATTGTGATTAAATTTAATTCCTATCAATTTGTTGAAACATAAATTCGTCCAACAATTCTACCTAATAAAATTATTATACTAGTATTTATTTATCACTGGATCAGTTTCTTTCGTCAGCATCTTTATCGAGATTTTATTGCTAAATGATGAGACTTAAGTTGAAGTCCAAGCGTTGAACTGAAGCTAAAGGCAATTGGCCAACTTTTTCGTTCAATCCAGTTTATCTTTGTGAGTTGTTGTACTAAAAAATGCTGTACCAAAAAATGTACTAAATTGTTTGAATTGTCTTGGATGATACAAAAGATACTTAACCTACTAGACCTTAATCTTGCATTGTTTCAATTGCAGTAAACAGGGAAAAACATTTGATTAGCCCTGCCGATGATTGTTAGACAAAAGATGCACCAAATTGTCTTAAATGTAACGTCGAAAACGAATAGTTTATTGATTTATTTATTCTATTTTCAATAAAATACACTTGAAATAGATACGCGAACAATAAACGACTGAATAATCATAGCATATCATATGATAAAATTTAACATCGAGTCATATTCAATTGTCAATAATAATCTTGATAGTCAGTTGATAACTTGATGCTGAAATATGTAAAAAGAAATGAGTTGTTCTTGAATTTTATCAGAATCAATTGTGACTTCAATTTAGTAACTAATTATTGACTGAATCAAGTAAAATGTTGTTCTTCTCTGCAATCCTTCTTTCACTTGTTCAATTCGCCTTCCTTGCTTACGACCCAAATGATCCATGCTTTTACGGTGTAACTTATTGTCTTAACCGTGATGGCACAACCAAGTGTACTGCTACTGATGTGGTTAAAGCTACATTCAGAGCTGGTCACGATGATGGAGCAGAACATTTAAGTGTTTCTCTTTCAGCCTATCGCACGAAAGGAGAAGGTGGTTACGTGTCAGTTGGCTTCAATGTTGGAGGTAAACCTTACACTCTTTACTGTTTATCTGATGGTCCTGAAACGCATATATCAGCTGCCGATGACCCTTGGGCTTATGACGACTATTCCTGTAGCTGGCAGCTAGATGTGACTGTAAATAGTAACCAAGTTGCTCCAGTTACCAACAAGTCAATCAGCATTGATTTGGTCACTATTGATGATAATGTTCCGATTACTCTTGCCTTTAATGGCATCAAGTCTGTTGTTGCGCCAAACCTCAAAGAATTACTCATTCATCAACTGTCTCACCTTGAATGTTATGCACATAATAGAATGTCTTTCACTGATAATGATAAGAGGAATAGAGTCATGATGGTGAAAAAGGAATTTAACAAAGAAATGGAAACATTCATTTATGGTTTGGTTCCAGATACAAAGTCAACTGATAGATCAGTGAAGTTTGTTAATGCTGATGGAGTCTCATTGACTGTTTCATGTAAAGACAGTTTCAGTACTTTGACTGGGTTCGTACAACAAGGCGATAAGAAGGAATCAATCGACAATTTATTCACTTTCAAGTCACTTGATGGATACCGATGTGGCTTAAAATTACCTTTAGTATTACAAACCAATAGCATCAAGTTTGATTTCGATGCAAAGCCACTTGACTTTAGTTTCAGCTCAACTTCAGGTTCATCCATCAACAAACCAAATATCAAATTCCATTCCGACAAAAATGGTGCTCCCAGCGATCTTTCGACAATTGATTGGGAAACATTCGATCCAGAAGATAAATAATCTTACTGTGTGATAAATACATCAATAATAATAATTAATTCAATAAATTTGCGTAATCAAAATTTCAAAATTGTTTTTTTTTTCGTTGAATACAGAACCAACACCAACCAGTTAAAACACTAGTGGATTTAACGCGTTTTAGAGCACTCTCATCAAAATTTCGTTCAACAGTTAACTCTAATTTCATTAAGAGCTGTAGAGCTGTAGGCTTCATGACTGATCGCGAATTCCTTGAGTACCATAATTCAATTCAGATCGAAATTCTTTTTAAAAATCATCGTCTCAAGAAAGATTCTTTCAAGAATTCATTAATTCTATTCTTATACAAATGTACTTTTCTACAATTTAAATTACTTTTTTTAAAGAAGAATCTTTTGTTTTGAAGCAAACTGAGTGGAAGCCTGATGAATCAGTTTATACTGAAGGTAAAACGTCGAAAACAAAGAATCGCCAGTTATGAATAGTTGTTGTTAGATTAGTTACCTAGTAATATGCGAAGATAATCGCATAAAAACTATTTAACATCTGGCTCATTCGAACATGATGACAAAGAAAAGGATAAAAAACTGAAGTTATGCTAATTACAATATCTTTCCGAAGCACACTGACAAGGGAAGGTGCCTAAGTGGTACGATTCGATTCGGAAAATTCTGTGATAAATCGATAGAAATAAGGGAAAAAGCATGTCTGGGGAAATTTTAGACTTGCAAATTTTCGCTTCAATTTTTATTCCAATTTTAAGTCTAATCAGATCCATTGTAATGAGCTGAAAATGGCAAAACAAAGAAATTGTAGAAAAAAGAAAACAAAATGAAGGTTATTCTCAGCTCCATAATGGTAATTTGATTTCAAGCATTTCAAGAATAAAAATTTAAACGAAAGTTTGAAAGTTCTGAAATTTCACCAGACATGTTTTTCACCTTATTTCTATCGATTTATCATAGAATTTTACGAATCATACCACTCAGGCAGTTGTTAGATGACTAACTTCAGGGTTTTTTGTTGTGCATAATTTGATAGTTAACTGGACTAATAATTTTTTAATGGCCTGGAAGTCTGTTCGATACATTTGTCTTTCATCAGATAGATGGTGACTTTGATGTTCATAATGAATTTATGTTAAATTAGCTTCCACAAACAGTATTTGCAATCAATAATCAAAAAATATATATTTATTAAATAGCATATTGAAAGAATAATTTATATAACAAAATAATTCTTCATTTTCTTATTTCAATATTAGTCCAAGCGCAGTTGTATTGGGATCCATCAGAACCTTTAAGCTGGAATTCTATAAAAGTGTCCCCCTGAATAAAGAAGGAAGAAAAATCAATTAGAAATATTATCAAGCAAATACATTGTCCAATTAAAGATTAAAAACTCACAGCTGGAAGCCAATTAGTAGTATCCAAGCTAATCTTGAATGGAGTAATAACATTGGCTTTAAGAGGACAAGTCAGGTATTTGCAAGCATCAGAGCTCAGACCAGGGTAAGGTACCATAACACCAAGAAGTTCAGTTTGAACAAGCAATTTTGGATCATCTGAACCAGTTGCTAAGTTTACGAAGGAAACATTTATTAAGCAAAGATTCTCATTCGAGAATTGATATTCTTCATTTTATTTGTTTGAATATTACTTACCACTAACTAATTCGCCTTCAACAGTAACTAATCCTCCTGACTGGAAGGTGCATGGTTCAGCGTGACAAGGGTCAATGGTAATCCAGTTAATTTTTCCAGTTGGTGCTGTTGCTGTTGATTAAAATAAATACAAGAAATCAATCGTACTAACGAACAAGTAAAGTTATCAGTTTACACTGAGAAAAGTAAATAAACTTACAGCAGTTATTTAAGCTAACATTTCTAGCTTGAGCACAAGCAACAAACAAAGCAAGAATAGCAATGGTCCTGATCATTTTGATTTTGATTCAGTAAAGTTGAAACAATAAAATAAGATGAATTATAGTTAAGGCAAACTAATTAGCTTCTGTGTCAATCAAAAAAATAGCCATGTTTTATATAATGTTAACACTACGATTGAGATCTTGATGTTTCGATAGCTAAATTCCTCATGTTCAGCCCATTCTATTATAAATTAAACTATTCAATTATAACAAAAAATTTTCATTGTTTTCTATTTTGATAATTGTATCATTTTTAAAAAAGAGGAGTAATGATTAACTTTACTGATTATCATTATTGTTGCTTGCTGCAGTTTGTATTATCTGCATTTCTGGATTCCTGAAAGGTTGACAATTTTCAAATCAAAAACCATTTATTACATTTATTACACTCTTATCACAACCAATGCTATTTTCAGACCATTTTTAAGGAGGAAAAATCAATATTTCAATTGTATTTAATTATTTTCAATCATTTGGCACTACGCTTTATAACATATTAGTTATTAACTAAATAATACAAGTGGAACCCCCGATCATGACTGATCGTAATTTTTTCACTGAAACACAATAAATTCAATCCATATTTAAAGACTCAAAATTCTTGATGAAAAACCATCGTCAATGAGAAAAACTAAAAAATAAAATAAAATCTGGTTATACAGCTGAACAGAATGAAATCTTTCTGCACAGTTAAGGTGCTATATTCTTCACTTAACTCTTTACTCGAAAGACAGTTTTACTTATCCTTCTAAGCCAACAATAAACCATCAACCTGAACAACCAAAAAGTTTTTCCCCCAATGTCAATAGTAAAAGATACGGATTCTGCGTTTTTTCCCCCACCCTGTTTGAACACTAATTTCTCAGTAACCTGAATTCCGAGAAAGTTCGAACTATTTTTTGCGATTGTAGTTTAATCATGGCTTTCATCTTATGTGAAAATTTTCTTTAGAACCCGTTTAGTTTGGCCACAATCTTCCCGCAAAAATTTCATAGTTTGACTTTATATATTGTATAGAGTATAGATTAATAGCTCTATCCTAAGTTGTCACTCTTTTGGATCTGATTAGTTAAATAAAGTGCGATTTTTAAGAAATCTCTCCATAGTTATGTTCTAATGCTAACGCCTTTGTCCGTGAAAGTAAAGCCTTACCGATGAAGATGTCTGATATAATTAGATTACACTGAAAGTTTCAGTTAATCTCTAGAAATTGATCTGAATTTAAAAGTGATGAAGATGTAAAATATTGTGTGATATTTTTCCGCATCAATAAAAATCTGAAGTCAAGATGGAAATGAAATTACTGCACTTGAAACTAGATTAACTTAAGGAATAAGATGATAGTATTATCTATTAAATATCTACCAGGTTTCCCTGAAAGTTTTTACTGTCTTGAGCGTTCCTATTTAAAACAATTAATTCAGCAAAATTGGTTCAATTGGTTTGATTTTTTCTGAAATATTAATTTAATATTTGTTCTTTAATTTGCACCTAATTTTATGATTGCAATTATTGATTAATATACTTTAACTCTGATTTAATTAAAGGGCTTCCCATCACAAAATAGTTACTTCTCTTAGTAAAGGTTGGTTTTTTGATCTTATTGTTATGTGATTGATCAATATGTTTGATGAAAACCAACTCAAATCTTTCCATCAAACTCATCTAACTAAGTGAAACAAGGAAAAAGGATGTTTCTTACGTTTCAACTAACGTTAGTCCTCGTTTACATGAAAATATATCCTGCACAAAGAATCTCCAGTTAGGAATAGTTGTTGTTAGATCAGTTACCTAGTAATCTGCCAAGATAATCGCATATAAACTATTTAAAACTGGCTCATTCCAATAAAGAAACGACAAAGAAAAGGATAAAAAAATGAAGTTCAATATGCTATTACAATATCTGTTCGTTGGAAGTTTTGTTTTTGAGCAAAAATTGCACCAAATTGTTTGAATTGTCTTTAGAGGTACGAAAGATACCAATTAATACTAAATAAACCATTTGAGTGCAGTAATATTGCCCATGATAATTCCCCTACTAGACCTTAATCTTGCATTGTTTCAAGTTTAGGGAATAGTTAAAGGGGAAAACAGTTATTAGCTTTTCAATGATTCATAAACAATAGAGGAACCGAATTGTCTTGAATGTAAAGTCGGAGATGATTGAATTATGATTCAATTATTTCATTTTCAGTAAAAATACAACTGAAAATGAATATCAGAGCAATAAGTGGCTGAAAAATACTAAAATTGTACCGAATTGTCTTGAATGATACAAAAGATACCAATCAGTACTAAATGAACAACTTGAGTTCATTAATAGCGTACTCACAAAAAGATGCACCGAATTGTCTTAAATGTAGACTGGATGATTAAATAAATGATTTAATAATTTCATTTTCAGTAAAATACAGCTGAAAATAAGTGACTGAATAATCATGATTCATGACATTAACTGACAAAATTTAATAGACACTGACATTGATATCCAGTTCAAGTTATTTTAAATTGTCAATGATCAGCTTGATGGCCAGTTGGTGATCTGATACTCAACATATAAATAGAGGTGAGTTTATTTTGAATTTTATCAGAATCAATATTCAATCTAATTCACTAACTAATTATTGATTATTAACTAATCAAGCAAAATGTTGTTCTTCTCTGCAATTCTCTTATCTCTTGTTCAATTCGCCTTCCTTGCTTACAACCCAAATG
The DNA here is from genome assembly GCF_039701765.1 of Tetranychus urticae. Lineage (NCBI taxonomy): Eukaryota > Metazoa > Arthropoda > Arachnida > Trombidiformes > Tetranychidae > Tetranychus > Tetranychus urticae. Next base: position 751,009 of record NC_142959.1, read on the forward strand.
ATCCGTGCTTTTATGGTGTAACTTATTGTCTTAGTCGTGATGGTTCAACCGAATGTACTGGTGATAACGTTGCTAAGGTTTCATTGAGCGCTGGCCAAAATGATAAATCTAAACATTTAAGTGTCTCTATCTTAGCCTACCACTCGAAAGGATCAGAACGAGTTACCTTATCACTTGGTTTCAATGTTAAAGGTAAACCTTACACTCTTTACTGTTTATCTGATGGTGCTGGAACCTTTAAGCCTGGTAAGGGCAGTTGGGCCACTCAAGACTTCAACTGTAATATGAAACTGACATTGACTGAAAATAATAACCAAGTCGCTCCAGTTACCAACAGTTCAATCAGCATTGATGCGGCTACTATCGATAAGAATGTCCCAATTACTCTTGGCTTTAACAATATCAAGGCTGTTGTTGCTCCAAACCTCAAAGAATTGGCTAGTTGTTGGAAATAAAATGTCCCTTAACAATGATAATAATTGTATTGCATATTGTAATTCAATGAATAGCAATTAAAATAAAATTTTCCTTTCAAGCAAAATATAATAATATGCGATAATTTACATCCCCTTAAAAATTGACCTGATCTTTTCACAATCGATTGGGATACATGCAAACCAGAAAATATAATAAAAAGATGTGCTGATAGATAAATAATAATAAATGAATAACTCGATAGTAAATGTCAAGTAATATATATTGGATTAAGGTATGCAAAGTTGGCGTTAGAATTTCATTTGATTAGTCACATTGATAGACCATAGTTACTTAAAGTTACTCTATCAATTTTACATTAAAAGATTGTTTTTACTTTACTGCATTAGAATCTTGTTTTCATTCATTTTGAATAAATTAACCAATTTGCAGATTGAGTAACTATTCTGACTTTACAAAAATCAATTTTCAAAATCATTAAACCATGAAATAATTTAAAAAAATGTAAATTATAATATTTCCACTCTTCAATGATAAGTTTTCGAGATGAGTTTATTAACACAATTCAACATAAAATATATTTAGTCAAAATAAAACTATTTTGAATCATTAGGCATTCAGATTTTCAACAAAGCAATGGATTTCATTGCAGTCAAACGTAAAATTTTGTAAAATTTATCGATGTTTAGTCTGGTTGTACGAAGTTGATCGAAATTGCCAATCATGGTCTGCTAAAATCAGGAGTTCCAGCGTATACTTTGTCCTCAATATTACATTCATTGATTCCTCTGCGTATTTTGAAGTATCCTGTAAATTAAATCCATAGTATGTTAATCATTGAGTCGTAATTTGAATAATTCTTCAATGTATACAACGAAGATAAGGCATATTTTTAAATTATTTTTCTGAACCTTTCCCTTTCATTTGTATTCACTCAGAGATTAATGAATAAACTCACCTTGATCACCCCAATATGTATTCCAAGAATTAGCGACAAGCCAGTAGTCAACGCCATTCTCAACGCCCCAGCCAAGAATGCGAATGGCATGTTCGAGTATGCTTACACGACTGTGATGTTGATAAACGCCTGAATTGGAAAAATAATTTCATTAATTCAGATTAGGACAGAAATGAAGAGTGAAGTTATTCAACTCTGAAAGTCCTGAAGTTATCCACAATTACTTGAATATTATAATGAAAATGAATCGACAAACCTGATGAATAGCTGGGGAAGTCACTGTAAACTATGAATGTTGCTGTAAAAAAAAGGAAAATAAATGTTAAGATAACATAAACTGAAACACTTAAAATTTGAAACTGGGTTTATTAAGAGTCCAGGATAGGAGTTGAATTGACTCACCTTCTACAGGTCCATTGCTCATTATTTCAGTTTGAATCTTTTCAACTCTCCGAGCTCCTCCAATATTACGAATATTCTTGCCGTAATATTTGTCATCTTCATAAGACTTGTTATAATCTGGTTGACATTTTCCTTCACACACTGGCTTTTCGGGAATCACACTAGAACAATTAGAAAGAGTAAGGCCTGCCGTGTTATGTTCACAAGGTGCATATTTATATGGTTTACATCCAGCTCCTGCGAATGCGCCACCAGTAACTATTCCGTTGAACTCCCAGTAGTCCCAAGCACGAGCAACTCGCCCACTGCTGCATTCCCTTCCACAATACGAACAGCAAGAGAGCAAATCTTCAGCAGACAATTCAACTTGAAGATTGCCACCAGATGCAATACAAATACGGTCAGACATGGCTTCAACAGCACCAAAAGCCCAACAAGAACCGCATACACCCTGATCTCGAATGTTTGAGATGGATGTACAGTTTGCCCATGCTTTACGAGCGTCAAAACTTTCGGGAATATCTTCAGCAATCTGGATATCTGCTTCGGGTAAAGAAATATCATCAGGAGCAACTCCTAGGAGTCCTTTGACATAGTCGAAAGAAACGCCAACAAAGTTCCTTTTAGCCTTTCATGTTAAGCAAGAGAAAAGAAGAATTAGATTTTGAAACAATTTGATACAAGCAACAGGTGATTCAGGTATTAAAATTACGAATTACCTTCCATGTAGTATTCAAAGAGTTTATGGCATTAACCATTTCATCAGACAATGGGTCAATTCCTGGATCAAGGAAGACACGTTCAACTGCCTTCAACTCAGCTAAATTACTTGAAAGTAAAATTAAAAATAACACTTTAATCATGATGAAGTTTGAAACTTGAATAAAAAACTGATGAATTTAAGAGGAACCAGAGTAACTAAAATTAAAAAAGGTGCTGAGTTGAGCACAGGGGTTAAAAGGATGACTTTGGTTGTGTGAGAGTAACTCTAAAATAACAATTTCCTGTCTTTGTTTTTATACTTTTGTCTTATCTCAATGAGACTCACTTAATGACCAATGGTTCTAGTCTCATTGAGCTATTGCCTGATAAAGATTTCCCTTTTTTAATAGCTGTTCCCCTACAATGAGATGAATAAAATTTTGAGAGTCAAATAGCTAATGAAAAGACTTTGCTAAAAGGTTAGATTACTACTTAGCACCATTGAACACCTTTACATCTTGTTTTTCTTGATTCTTCATTTATTTGAATAAAATTAACTATCTTTGACGATTTAATGCATCAACATAAAAATCTTGTAAACTTATTCAGAAACGGTTGAAAAAAACTCTATACGATTTTTTTGCTATAAATTTTCGCATGGGTACAAAATGCTTTTGATTAAGGCATTATATTAATACCGAAGGTGCTAACTTTGACTGACCAATCTGACCTAATCTACATATCGAATCGCAAAATGTAATTGAAATAATTATTGTCAAAAGACTAAGACGCATATTATCAACATGAATGATCCTTTAATGTCAGGCAATATTTTGATTCTTTTTGTTGTCTAAGTTTCGGATCAATTCAACACTCGGTCACTATCTAACAAATCCATCATTAACCACTAATTCGCAAAACTGTTTTAATGTATTTCGGTCATTTACATTAATAGTATATTCAGTAATAATCGTTGAAAATTAACAAATGAAAATAACTAAAACTGTTTCATTTCAATATGACGACAAAGAAAAGAACCAGAAAAATCTTCAGTACAATATGTTACAATAAACGTATATCTTTATTGGAAAATAATTGTACCGAACTTGTTTGACTTGTCTTTAGTGGCTCAAAAGATACCAAAAAAATTAACTACTGAATGAAAAACTTGCGTTCATTAATATCGCACTTAATTTTACATCTGCTCAACCTTAATCTTGTGTTGTTTCAATTGGAAGTTTAGTAAACAGTTAAAGGGAAAAATATTTCACGAGCCTTTTCGATGATTATTAGACAAAAGATGCACCGAATTGTCTTAAATGTAGAATCGAAGATGATTAAATTAATGATTTAATAATTTCATTTCCAGTAAAATACAGGTGAAAATAAATATCACAACAATAAGCTACTCGAATAATTTTGGCCTTGATTGACATGATTTAATACCCTGGTGGAAAAGTTTAGCCGAAATAAACAATTTCGTTTAAAATAAGTTTGAATTTACTCGTCCGAGTAATTAAATCATTTAATATTTGCAAGATTCGGGTTTATAATTTTCGTGTAAGTTATCGTAAGAATGAGATAAATTTAGTGTTAATCGACATGAGCTAACCCTTTTTAATCTTAAGCAAAGAAGCTAATAAAGACCAATATTTATACGTATTTTATACTGATATGCACCCTTTATAAACTTTAACAATTGTTTAATTTGGTAAAATTTATCAAAATTGATTGAAGGTTTCCTCAAACTCAATATTAGTTTAATAACTGTCCATATTTCATTCAAAACGATGTAAGTTATAATTTATATCAAGTTATCATGGGGTTTTATCAATGCTGTTTAAATGTTGAAATCTTAATCGATGTGATGATAAATTGTTTCATCGCATCTCCATAGCAAAACATTAGTTGTTAATGTATAGCCATATGTAACTATCAATCATTTCTTCTTGTGTTTCCGGCAAAATCAGAAAGAAGGTCTATTGAGAAATTAGAATTCAGTTAAAGACTCAGCCATTCAAAAATACTATTAAAGTAAGTAATTAATTTTTTAGTTAACTATTTCCATAATATGACCATGTGAGGATAAATTGTTTCATCACATATCACCTAGCAAAATAGTAGTTGTTACTATTAAGCCAGACATCATATAAAATTCAATTTAATCAATTAATCCTTCTTTGTTACAGAAGCTGCTGATAATCAATTCGAGGGTCTACCAAAATTTTGAGCGATTTAATGAAGATGAAAAAGAGAAATGAAAAATTAGATTCAACGGAAGTTCATTCCAATGTGTAAACGTTTAAACATAGAGCGCCAATAGTCTTTATTCATAAATATTTTAATAAACTTTATTTTAGATAAAACATAATAATTAACTGATTAATAGTAATTTCAATCTAAATTATTTGTGATTTATACAATATCTTATTGTTTTATTGTCGAAACTTGCACGAGTTATCATAAAAAAATTACAATTCTAATCTTTATTTTGATTACTTTAAGCATTGAATGAAGCTTGATTCAAACAATTTTTTCCACCAGGGTAGACACTGACTTTGATACCCAGTTCAAGTTATTTTCAATTGTCAATGATCAGCTTGATGGCCAGTTGGTGATCTGATACTCAACATATAAATAGAGATGAGTTGTTCTTGAATTTTATCAGAATCAATTGTAACTTCAAATTAGTAACTAACAATTGATTATTAACTGAACTAACTTGTAAGTGAAAATGTTGTTCTTCTCTGCAATTCTCTTATCTCTTGTTCAATTCGCTTTCCTTGCCTACAACCCAAATGACCCTTGCTTTTACGGTGTAAATTATTGTCTTAGTCGTGATGGTTCAACCGAATGTACTGGTGATAACGTTGCTAAAGTTTAATTGACCGCTGGCCAAAATGATAAATCTAAACATTTAAGTGTCTCTATCTTAGCCTACCACTCGAAAGGACCAGAAAGAGTTACTTTATCACTTGGTTTCAATGTTAAAGGTAAACCTTACACTCTTTACTGTTTATCTGATGGTGCTGATACCTAAATTTTCTTCAAAATTACACAAATCAATAATATCCTTTTTGATTAATGCTTCTATTAGATCTGAATGATAAGACTCTATTCCAAAGACAATCATTCGCGCATAATTTTACATTAAAAGATATAATAGTTTTTCACTTTACAGCATTGAAGTCTTCTTTGCCTTATCTTTTTCATTCATTCTGAATAAAATTAACTAGATATGCAGATAGATTAACCTTTGAAAATTTTGTTTCCCAACTAATATTAATACTAATAACATTCACCATTCAACATAACCTTCACCTGCATAATAATCATTTTTATAAATCGCTCGCATTAAAGGTTATCATTGGCCAATGACTTAAAGGTAATAAGAAACGTAAATGTAAGTGAATAATGTAAATAATATTTCCATTCATTGTTCAATGATAAGTTTTCAAGATGAGTTTATTTGTAAAATTCAACATAAAATATATTTAGATCAATAAAACTATTTTGAGTCATTGAGCATTTAGATAACAACAAAGCAATGAGATTAATTGCAGTCAAACGTAAAATAATGTAAAATCGATGTTTAGTCAAGTTTTTTCGAGTTGATTAAAGCTTTCATTTATCTGCTAAAATCAGGAGTTCCAGCGTATACTTTGTCCTCAATATTACATTCATCGGTTCCTCTGCGAATTTTGAAGTATCCTGTAAATTAAATCCAAAACATGTTAATCATTGAGTCGTAATTTGAATGAATTTCTCATTAATGTATAACGAAGAGGCATTTTAATTTTTCTGAACCTTTCTTTTTCTGTTTGTATTCACTCAGAAATTAATGAATAACTCACCTTGATCACCCCAATATGTATTCCAGGAATTAGCAGCAAGCCAATAGTCAACGCCATTCTCAACCCCCCAACCAATAATGCGAACTGCATGTTCTATTTCTTCTTTTCCATAAACGGGTTCGTAAACACCTGAATTGCGAAACATAATTGAATTAACACAGATGAAAACAGAAATGGACGGATTTTAAAAAGATTAGACACAATTTCTGATCTAAACGCTTTCCAGCAGCTGAGCTGGAGTAACGCTGCTTAAACTACCTACAAATACGTGAAAATATGAATACAAATGCATGAGATTCAAGATAATAGATTCATGCTATCTGTTTAACGTAAAAAAATCTCAATAAAAATTGATTGATTAATTCAATTTTTGATCGAGCCTTGTTGCTTCCAATCTTTTCATGGTGGGGAAGAAGAATGACTTTAAATGGACAAACCTTCTGAATAGCTGAAGAAGTCGCTGTAAGGGATGAATGATGCTGTAAAAAAAAGGAAAGTAAGAATGTTAAGATAACATAACTGAAACACTTACAATTTAAGACTGGGTGTCAAGAGTCGAGGATAGGAGTTGATTTCACTCACCTTCTACGGGTCCATTGGTCATTATTTCAGTTTGAATCTTTGCAACTCTATGAACTCCATTGTCATATTTTCCAATGTGGCCACATTTCTTGCCGTAATATTTATCATTTTCATAAGACTCGGAATATTTTGGTTGACATTTTTCTTCACACTTTGGCTCTTCGGGTTTCAAATTAGCACAATGAGGAAGAGCAAGGCCTGCAGCGGTATGGTTACAAGGTGCATATTTATATGGCTTACATCCACTGGTAACAATTCCATAATCGTTCCAATAATTCCAAGCAAAAACAGCTGACCCACCTTCGCAACCATTTGCAGGCACAAACATTCTTGGCGCGCAAGCGAGTACATCTTCAGCAGACAATTCAACTTGCAGCTCTCCACCAGATGCAATACAAATACGATCAGACATGGCTGCAGCAGAATTAAAAGCCCAACAAGAACCGCATACACCCTGATCTCGAATGTTTGAGATAAATGAACAGTATGGCCATTGTTCACGAGCGTCAAATCTTTCGGGAATATCTTCAGCAATCTGGATATCTGCTTCGGGTAAAGAAATATTATCATCAGAAATAACTCCCAGGAGTCCTCTAACATAGTCCAATGAAACTCCAACAAAGTTTCTCTTAGCCTGTCATGTAAAGAAAAAAAAAGAACAAGAAAATTAGACTTTGATTAGTATAGTTAAATAACTATGAAACATTTGACACAAACAACAGATGATTGAGGTATTAAAATTACGAATTACCTTCCATGTAGTATTCAAAGAGTTTATGGCATTAACCATTTCATCAGACAATGGGTCAATTCCTGGATCAAGGAAGACACGTTCAACTGCCTTCAACTCAGCTAAATTACTTGAAAGTAAAATTAAAAATAACACTTTAATCATGATGAAGTTTGAAACTTGAATAAAAAACTGATGAATTTAAGAGGAACCAGAGTAACTAAAATTAAAAAAGGTGCTGAGTTGAGCACAGGGGTTAAAAGGATGACTTTGGTTGTGTGAGAGTAACTCTAAAATAACAATTTCCTGTCTTTGTTTTTATACTTTTGTCTTATCTCAATGAGACTCACTAAATGACCAATGGCTCTAGTCTCATTGAGCTATTGGCTGATAAATTTGATTTCCCTTCTTTAATAGCTGTTCCCCTACAATGAGATGAATAAAATTTTGAGAGTGAGATAGCTAATGAAAAGACTTCGCTAAAAGGTTAGATTGCTACTTAGCACCATTGAACACCTTTACATCTTGTTTTTCTTGATTCTTCATTTATTTGAATAAAATTAACTATCTTTGACGATTTAATGCATCAACATAAAAATCTTGTAAACTTATTCAGAAACGGTTGAAAAAAAATTTTGATTGATTTGACGGTTGATTTTTGCTATAAATTATGAAAGATTAAGCATGAAAATAAAAAAAACTGTTTCATTTCAATTTGACGACAAAGAAGATACCAGAAAAATCTTCAGTACAATATGTTACAATAAACATATATCTTCGTGAATTGTTGGGCATAAATTGTACCGAATTGTTTGACTTGTCTTTAGTGGTACAAAAGATACCAAAGAAAATTAAGGACTGAATGAAAAACTTGGGTTCATTAATATCGTACTCAATTTTACATCTGCTCAACCTTAATCTTGTGTTGTTTCAATTGGAAGTTTAGTAAACAGTTAAAGGGAAAAATATTTCATGATCCTTTTCGATGATTATTAGACAAAAGATGCACCGAATTGTCTTAAATGTAGAATCGAAGATGATTAAATTAATGATTTAATAATTTCATTTTCAGTAAAATACAGCTGAAAATAAGTGACTAAATAATCATGACATTAACTGACAAAATTTAATAGACACTGACATTGATATCCAGTTCAAGTTATTTTAAATTGTCAATGATCAGCGGGATGGCCAGTTGGTGATCTGATATTCAACATATAAATAGAGATTATTTGGTCTCGAATTTTATCAGAATCAATTGTGACTTCAAATTAGTAACTAACAATTGATTATAAACTGAACTAAGTGAAAATGTTGTTCTTCGCTGCAATTCTCTTATCTCTTGTTCAATTCGCTTTCCTTGCCTACAATCCAAATGACCCTTGCTTTTATGGTGTAACTTATTGTCTTAGTCGTGATGGTTCAACCGAATGTACTGGTAATAACGTTGCTAAGATTTCATTGAGCGCTGGCCAAAATGATAAATCTAAACATTTAAGTGTCTCTATCTTAGCCTACCACTCGAAAGGATCAGAACGAGTTACCTTATCACTTGGTTTCAATGTTAAAGGTAAACCTTACACTCTTTACTGTTTATCTGATGGTGCTGATACCTTCAAGCCTGGTAAGGGCAGTTGGGCCACTCAAGACTTCAACTGTAATATGAAACTGACATTGACTGCAAATAGTAACCAAGTCGCTCCAGTTACCAACAGTTCAATCAGCATTGATGCGGCTACTATCGATAAGAATGTCCCAATTACTCTTGGCTTTAACAATATCAAGGCTGTTGTTGCTCCAAACCTCAAAGAATTGGCTAAGTGTTGGGAATAAACCATCGCTTAACAATGATAATAATTGTATTGTATATTGTAATTCAATGAATAGCAATTAAAATAAAACTTTTACTTTTAAGCAAAATATAATAATGTGCGATAATTTACATTTCCTTAAAAATTGACCTGAATTTTTCACAATCGATTGGGATACATGCAAACCAGAAAATATAATAAATAGATGTGCTGATAGATAAATATTAATAACAAATGAGTGACTCGATAAAGTAAATGTCAAGTAATTGACATTGAATTAATGATATGAAATTTCGTTGACATTTAATATGATCTGTAAGATTGATAACTCTATTTTCAACACTGCATAAATTGCTCGCGCTGTAATTTATCATTGACCACTAATTTAATTTGTCAATAAGAGCCAAAAATGTATGTAAATAATGTGATCAATAACACGTATTCACAAAAAATTAATTTTTAAAATCGTTAAACCATGAAATAATTTGTAAAAATGTAAATGAATATTTCCATTCATTATTCATTGATAAGTTTTCAAGATGAGTTTATTAATACAATTCAACATAAAATATATTTACATCAACAATAAAGCTATCGAGTCATTAGGCATTTAGATAACAAAGCAATGGAATTCAAACGTAAAATTTTGTCCATGTTTAGTCAAGTTGTCCCTTTTGATACAAGTTTTCAGTTATCTGGTAAAATAGGAGTTCCAAAATATATTTTGGTTTCGATATTACATTCATCTTCTCCTCTGAGAATTTTGAAGTATCCTGTAAATTAAATCCATGATATGTTAATCGTTGAATCGTAATTTTATAATTTCTCACCAACAAACGAAGAGACATTTATAATTTTGTGTCTTTATCTTCCTTCTGTTCCTCAATCAACTCTGAGATTAATGAATAACTTACCTTGATCACCCCAATATGTATTCCAGGAGTTAGCAACAAGCCAGTAGTCAACGCCATTCTCAACTCCCCAACCAATAATGCGAACTGCATGTTCCCCCTGATAAACGTTAGACTTTTGTTGGTAAACACCTGAATTGGAAAAAGTAATTTAAATAATCCAGATGAAAACAGAAATGGAATAAAGCTATCAAAGATCAGACGGAAAAAGACACATAAAATTTCAGATTTAGCTTTAGCTTAGCTTTTAGCTGATGATTAAAAAAACTAAGCTAAAGTAGCACTGGCACCGAAGCCTACAATTACGTGAACATAGGAGTATTAACGTTAATGTATGAGAGAATTAAAAAAATCTGCAAAAATCAGCCAACAAAGAGTAGATTGTCTGATGAGTAGATTGAAAAGCATCCATTTTCGACGTGTGCAATGTATCAACTATACAACTTTGCTAACTTCTTAAGGTAAGAAATCGGAATCAAAAATGATTGATTAAATTCCATTTTTTAATCTCACTTTCAATCTCTTCATAGCGTGGAAAGAAAGAAATATGTCAGTCAATGGACAAACCTGATGAATAGCAGAAGAAGTCGCTGTAAACTGAGAATGATGCTGTAAAAAAGGAAAGTAAAATGTTAAGATAACAGCAATTTGAGCATTTACAATTCAAGACTGGGTTTATTAAGAGTCAAGGATAGGAGTTGAATTGACTCACCTTCTACGGGTCCATTGGTCATTACTTCAGTCTGAATATTTTCCGCTCTTCGAGATCCAAAGATAGGCTTACCTTTCTTGCCGTAATATTTATCTTTTTCATAATCCTCACGATAGTTTGGTTGGCATTTTTTTTCACAAATTGGCTTTTCAGCTTTACTTTCATTGCAATAAGAAATAGTAAAGCATTCCCCTTTAGGGCATGTCGAGTTATGTTTACAAGGTTCATATTTATATGGTTTGCATCCAGCTCCTTCGAATGCGCCACCAGTAACAATTCCGTAATCCTCCCAATAGTCCCAAGCCCTAGAAGCATACCCAGCTTTGCAATCATCTCTACAATCGGAGCAGCAAGCGAGCAAATCTTCGGCAGACAGTTCAACTTGATGATGGCCTTCAGATGCAATACAAATACGATCAGACATGGCTCCAACAGCAGCAACAGCCCAACAAGAACCACATGAACCCTGATCTCGAATGTTGGAGATGGATGAACAGTATGGCCATGCTTCACGAGCGTCAAATCTTTCGGGAATATGTTCGGCAATCTGGATCTGCTTATCTGCTTCGGGTAAAGAAACATCATCATCAGGAGCGACACCTAAGAGTCCTTTAACATAGTCGAAAGAAACTCCAACAAAGTTTCTTTTAGCCTGTCATGTTTAGCAAGTGAACAACAAAATAAGGTATTGATTAGTAAAGTTGAAGTTAAATAACGATGAAACATTTGATACAAACAACAGGAGATTCAGGTATTAAAGTATTTTCTAATAAGCATATTAATTGGAATAAACAAAGTATATTTTCATTAAAACAAATTACCTTCCATGTAGTATTCAAAGAGTTTATGGCATTAACCATTTCATCGGACAATGGGTCAATTCCTGGATCAAGGAAAACACGTTCAACTGCCTTCAACTCAGCTAAATTACTTGAAAGTAAAATTAGCAATAACACTTCAATCATGATGAAGTCGGAAACTTAAATAAAACACTGTTGAATTGAAAATTTAAGAGGTACCAGAGTAACGGGTTTTCAGCCTAAAATTAAAACTTAAAAAGGGTGCTGAGTGGGTTAAAGGGGTGAAATGAGGATTAAAAGGATGACTTTTACAAAGTGAGAGCCAACTCTAAAATGTCACTTTTTTGTCTTTGTTTTTATATTTTTGTCTTATCTCAATGGTACACACTAAATGACCAATGGTTCTAGTCTTAATTTAGCTATTGGCTTATGAACTTAATTGCGTATTTTAATGAATTCCCTTCTTTAGTAGCTGTCCCCTTACAATGAGATGTAATGTTTTAAGATTTTGCTAGTTTTATTGGATCCAACAACTAATGAAAAGATTTCGCTAAAAGTAAAGATCTCTACTTTGCACCACCTTTACGTCTTTTTTACTTTAATACTTCATTTTTTAGTAAAATTAACTATCTTTGCAAATTAATTAATCCATGAATAATCAATAAAATCTTGTCCAGTCCTTAATTTTACGAATAATAGCATAAACATTATTTATTTGGTAGTGTAAATAACATAGTTCCATGATAATTATCAAAATTTAAAAATTTTTATCCAAAGTTTTCCGTTGTTGTGATTATATTTACAGCTAAATCTTTGGAAGTCCAGCATTTACTTTACTTTCAATTCCACATTCGTTGGTTCCTCTGCGAATTTTGAAATAACCTTGATCACCCCAATCTGTATTCCAGGAATTAGCAACGAGCCAGTAATCAATGCCATCTTCAACTCCCCAACCAAGAATGCGAATAGCATGGCCACCCAGTTGATCATGAGAGTGTCGTTGGTAAACACCTGATGAATAAGATAGGAAGTCAGAATAAACAGTGAAGGCTCCTTCTACAGGTCCATTGGTCATTATTTCAGTTTGAATCTTTTTAACACTTCCAACACTGTAAGACTTCAATCCATAATATTTATCTTCTTGATAAGACTTAGGATAACCTGGTTGGCATTTTTTTTCACACTTTGGAGTTTTTTCAAGTTTACATTCAGGTCTAGGGCCTGGTATGTGATGTTCACAAGGTGGGAATTTATATGGTTGACATCCGTCTCCTCCGTATAGCCCTCCAGTAACAATACCGAAGTGAACCCAATGGAACCAAGCCATGCCAGGAAACCCACCACTGCAACCAAATCCACATAAATGACAGCAAGTGAGCAAATCTTCTGCAGACAATTCAACTTGCAGCTCTCCACCAGATGCAATACAAATACGATCAGACATAGCTTCAACAGCACCAAAAGCCCAACAAGAGCCACATGATGCCTGATCCCGAATGAATGAGATGGATGAACAATTTGACCATGCCTCACGAGAATCAAAGCTTTCCGGAATATCTGCAGCAACCTCGAAATCTTCCTCCAGTAAAGGAACGATGTTATCATCAGAAGGATGAACGCCCAAGAGCCCTTTAACATAGTCCACATGAACTCCAACAAAGTTTCTTTTAGCCTGTCATGTAAAGAAAAAGAAAATCAATAAGAAAAGGTTAGAATTCATAAATTATGTAACAATAACAAACAACAAGAATTTGAGGATAAAAATTGGTTAAAATGGGTTATTATAAAAGCATAATTGGAATAGACAAAATAAGATTTCATGAAAACGAATTACCTTCCATGTAGTATTTAAAGAGTTTATGGCATTAACCATTTCATCGGACAATGGGTCGATTCCTGAATTAAGGAAAACATGTTCAGCTCCATTTAACTGAGCTAAATTACTTAAAAATAAAATTAGAAATAACAGTTTAATCATAATGACGAAAGAAGTTGTGTTTAAAGGTTTAGTAAAAAAACACTATGGTATAGAATAGGAAAGTAAACAAAGAAACAAAGAAAACTTGAAGTGAAACTAGAGTTTGTCTTTCTTCTAGAGTCCAACTTCTTTTGTTGACAAGTTGAAGAAACTTCAGTTAGTCTTATGATCACAACTCATGACGATAACTTTTCCCAAGACTAAATTAAATCTTAAAAGCCAATAGATCTAACAATGATTTCAAAGTAATTCCTCCTTGTTAATAATAACTCAAAGGATTTATTGTATTACAGTTGTTATTTTTTTGATCATTATTATAATGAATGCACTGTCTACTTCCTTGACAATTAGCTAATACAAGTAAATCAAGCTTGCCAATAATAAATAATGATACACTTGTTTAAGAAACATAATTGAAAATTTTTATCATGACAATTAAGATTTTATTTACAGTTTCTTAACAACGAGAATTGTATTTAAAACAAGATTTTTTGTAAGAAAATATTGAATAAACATTGATAGTTTTAATCCATGTAGTAACAATTATTAGTAATTAAATTTAGAATATAATTTACAGTACAATTTTAATTCACAAGTTACCTTGGCGTCTGAGATCACTAAGATAAGCTCCATTGATATCTTTAAGAAGATTATTCGATGCTTCAACAAAACCTAATTCTTGCGAATATTTGTAAACCTGAACTAAATCACTTGATTGCTTAATTAGCTTATGTAGATTCCCTTTCATGGTAGATAGTTTATCTGATGAAAGAGTCTTGTTATTGGCTCGGAATTTCACATATAAACTATAAATTTCCTCTATATTAGTTGGAGTGAGTGGATAGCTCATATTAAAATCACGAAGATAGGTCCAATCACTGCGATTAACCACATTATGGAAAATAGCGACATTCCATTGACGATGGTTTTGATAAGCATCGGCGACGATCAAAGCTTCTATAAATTTACTGTGACGGCTTATGAAATCATTGACTGCAGTTTCATTTAAATTGATCAAAATAATACCAGATGGTAAGTAATGAATCTGAAGGGCAACCAGCTGAGCCATTTTGTCACAGTATTCTGATTTACTGAAAACACCAGCTTTTTTGTAGCTTTCTGAAGCATCCATCAATTCTTGTAATATTTTCTCTAATTCCTCTTTAAATGCCATACAATTTTGTTGACGACGAAGATTGATTGCACTCAATGATTTCATGGCTCCTGATTCGAGCATCTCAGCTATTTCACGGTGCATACTAAAGTTGAGCGCAATTAACGGGTACATTTCTTTGTCTCCTTTCAGATAATCGAGAAGGGCAACTCTTAATTTATTACACTTTTGATTACCTCGACGAAGAAGTAATTCAAATTGATGATCTTCTCTAAGAATATCAAATATGTACAGCATCTCTGAGTAACGTCCGATTCCAGTTAATAATCTGATCATTGCATGATGATTTTTGGTAGGTGCTAAATGTTGAAAGACTAAAATACGAGCATTTCTTAAAACCAATGAGATTCCTTCGATGTCACAACAAAGCGTAAAACATTCATGAGCTTTTATGCAAACTTCAACAGCCATTAAAGGTTGAATATCTGTCCGCAAAATGTCAATAAATTTTCTTCCCAAAATAGCAGGATCATTGATTAAACGAATCAACGCAAGAAAGGTGGAAGGGTTAGAACTTTCAGTTGAATAGCTGTTGAATCCTTTCTTTTCGAGGGAAACAAGGTACTCTTCAATCGTTGGTATAATTGCATCCAAAACTAAGCTTGAAACTTGGTCATCCCCAATTTTGGCAAATGTTATCAATTCTCTGGCGTAAGGAAGAGCGTCCACATTTGAGGAAGATCTTTTGATTAATTCTGACAATATTGCCAATTCATCGCGTTCTCTAGAAAGATCTAAATATGAGCGTTCAATAACCTTCAAAAGAAAAAAATAAAAGTCATTAAATGATTTTCTGTTGACCATAGGGATGAGTTAACAAGAATTACTTACAAATGATATTTTGTAATAGAGGACTATCCGTTGGCAGGCATTTACGGCATGTTCAGAGAGAGATGAACATTTTTCCAGAATTTTGACGACATTACTTGGAACAGTTGGGGAAAAATCATTCAACATTTGCACAACTAAACAAAACGAAATGACAATTGAAAATCAATCAATAGAGTTAATATAAACACGATTATCTAATGATAAATGTTTGAAAAACTTTACCTTCATTCAATCCTGTGAAACCATAATCCTTAGCGCGAGTTTCGATGTAAGATTTAGGACAAACATGAGCAAAAAATCCATCAGCGAGTAGATTGCAAAACTGCGATTCAACAAAAAAGAATTAGAAAAATTAAAATTTGTCTTATTTTTAGCTACAAATAAAAAAACATAATTGAGAGTTAAAATTCATAACAATTCAACTTACATTGATAAGCAGTAAATCTCGACTTTTAAGGAAGAAAAGATGAGACAAACGATATGCTAGATCGATTTTACCAACGTTTAAAATTTTACCAATTATGACCTTTAATGTATTAGCCTTTTCTTCACTTAACCTTGCCTTTTCATTAATGATTGTCGGTAATTTAGTAGCTTGACCCTCAGGAACAATACTTTTGCATATATCTAAAATATTTTCCCAAATATCAGTCCAATCAATTAGCTCGTCTGGATTAATTGAATTCATTTCAAGAGAAATAACTGTACTCCATAAATCGATCTCATTAATCGTAGTTTCAACAGGATCACATTCTAATCTGGTTGCATAATAAAAATCTTTGGCGTGTATGAAAGCTTTAATAAGTTCTGATTCAACAGAGTTTCTGAACTCTGCAATGAAACTTCGTAGGATTGTCAGATCAATTTGTCGTTTTTCCAGATCAATAAAGCAGCTCTTCCAGAGACTAAAATTACTTGCATCTTTGAGTATTTTCTTTCTCCATTCGTTGATAAATATTTTCTCTTCATTAATCTCAGTAATAGCTGCGAACTGTTGAGCCTCGCTGTAAAATCCTTTGTCCTGTAAGCTGTACACAACTTCTAGTATAGAATCGTTGTATTTTTTGGTTCCAGACTGCGTACTAAGAAGATCAGGGATGCTTAGTTTCAGATCAGTATCTTGTAGACATTGAGATAGTCGATATAGTTTACGGAAATCTGGAACAGAAGCTGTAAAAAGCAAAAATTAGTGTCTTTTAGTGTCCAATTTTTTCATCGATAGAATGAATTAACTTACTTTGTTCATCAAAACTACTTTGAAGTCGAGCAAAATCTAAATGACGCAATAAAATATTAAGCTCGAACTCGCAATCAACAGCTTTTAATCCATTCGACAAAATAATAATGCTCGTTTCTTCGATCCAAGCTTTACTGGACAAAAGTCCACGATCGTCTTGGTCTTTCTTATAATTCCATAAGCATTCTTGGAATGTTTTCAGTTTTTTAACACTATCATAATAATCCTTTTCTACCAGGAATTCAATAAAGTATTGTATCAGATCACTCAATGGATTATTGGGAGCAGCAAATATTCTGAGACCATTGCGGAAAACAAGGAAATTACTGGAAACTTGAAGAGCATTCTGAATCATTGCATTAAAGTCTTGCTGATTCCAAATTATAGAGTTGTAACTAGATGGTGATCGAGGTTTGAAATCAAGACTAAATGACGAATGAAGCCAGCAACAGAAACAGTCAAAGATAGAGTAAACACTTTCATTTTCAGAGTTGGAATAAAGAGAAGCTGCAATTAAGGCAGGAATTGGATTACTCAGAGAAAGACTGGCTAACAATAAAGATCTACCAGGTTCTGTCGGGTGATATCGTTGACATGTCAACACCAGATTGAATAAATCCTTGGGTGGAGAGTCGGGATCAAAATCAGGACTTTCTGGAAGATCTCCAATCATTGAGCTTGATGCAACTGAGGCCGTCTCCAAATCTGTTTCACTAATCACAGATGATCGATCATCATCCGGAGAAACAGCTAAAGGCATAGTTGGAGTTGATACCTGTCGTGGTGCTTGTCTCTGAGCTGTAGCTGTTTTAAGTAAACCAAGTCGACTGTACAAAGTATCTCTCGATTCGGTTACTCTTCGTCTCACAATTGATTGTGAACTTTTCTTCTCACTAGTAACCATCGAAGAGCTGAATGCTTTCTCAAGATGTTCTGGAATACAGCCACTGAAAGAGTTCAATTGTTTACAGATAACTTCTTTAGGATATTCATAAAACTGCGCGTAAACTGTAAACATCAACCAATCTCCATTATCGATACACTTGTTAAGAAAATTTAAGGGCAGGTCTAATTTGTATTGATTAGAAAAGCTTATAGCCAATTGGTATTCGACACATTCATCAATTGTGCATTCTCCTTCAGGATATTTTCGAGAGAATGAAGTTAACAATAGTTCCATAATATGAGTGATGGCACCTTTTTCAGAATGATAATAAGCTTTTCGTAACAGATTTCCAAGTTCAATTGATTGATTTTTTGTCTCAAGACCCAAGTATTTGCCAGCATGAGACATAATCAAGTAACCAATAGCTAAATGAAGTCGAAGATTAGCTGAATTAAGCTTGAAAAGTTCAAGAAAAGTAACACAGGCTGAAGTTATCTCTAAACTGGTGCAGTTGTAGAAAGCTAAAAGAGCAGCACGTTTGCATACAATCTCAATTTTCTTTTGTGAAGGTCTTTGAGTTTTATTTTGCATATAACGAGTAAAAGCTTCGAATGGGCGTCCCTTTTTTAAATGATAAATGAATGTTAGATTTGCCTTTAAACCAAGACCAACAAGCTTTGGATGAGAAAAATGAGGAAGTTCACCAAGAATTGTGGGATCGTTTGTGTTTCTAAAATGGTTTGTTGTTTGCCAACTGAATAAACGAGTAACGTCAAGAATAATAGTGTTGTTCAATAAAGTATAGATGGACGGAAATTCACTTCCTGGACTAGATATAGATGGAAGATTGAGCTCTTTTATAGATTTTATAGCTAAGAATAATAGAGGATAGTGTTTTTCCATGGCCGGTAACAGAGATTCTTTTTTTGCATACCAAAGTTCATCTTTTGAGGCACCAAGGAAAGATAAGGTTCCTTTTGGAGCAAATTGAGATGCTAAAATAGCAAGTTTACCAAGATGATTGTCCAAAAGAGATTGCAGGTTTACAGGAGTTTCTAAATCAAACAAATATCGAGCCACTTCTAAAATTGAATTCATAGTGAAGTAGTCTTTCAATGGATCTTCATTCCAGGTTTTGATTCCAGGCAAAAGGTTTTTGAGTTTTTTATCAATGGTACATTTTTCAAGATCTACCTGGAATTCATTCTGCACATAAGACCAGTAGAGAATTTGATGAAGGGAATTATCTGCACAATATTCGATAAACCTTTGATGAAATTTATCATAGGTAATCATAGTTGTTTTGTTAAATAAAGGATGATCTTTGAATCCTGTCAATGTTCCGGTTCTTTCAGAGTGACAAGAACGAAATAGTCGGCGAATTAATAGTTGCATATCAATCATTTCGTATGAGCTGAATACACCAAAATTACCAAGAGCTGATAAAGTTGATTCTCTTAAATGATCTTGACCATCACTCACTAATTCATCAATCATTTGCTGAGATATTTTGGAGGAAAAGACTGAACCGTCTTGAAAGTCATTGGTTTTGTAGTTACCAAAATATCGATTAATCCACATCAAAAGTAAATTACAACGATTGGTTTTGACTAGATAAGACCAAATTTGGTGAGGTTCGACTACTTTTATGCACGAAGTCCTATTGACAACATTTTCTTGAAATATACCATAGGTCAAAAGATCTCCCTGGTTAATTGGTTTCACAGCTTTAATACAACTAAAACTCAACTTTAAATGGAATGGTTCATTAACTCGCTCTATTAACGTAAGTCTTTCATAAGGTAAATGGTCATCCTGATTAAGTTTTTGCACTAAAATAGATCTTAATTTTTCTAGAAAAGAGTGCTCTAAAACGAATTTGATCACAAACTTATGGTCGAATCCCAGGCCACTAATAATATTTTCGGCTTGATTTAGTTCATTAGCTTTGAGGTGATTAAGAATAGCTCGAAGTGCAGTCTCATTTATGGTAGACCAGGTTAAATCTTCTTTCATTTTGTGAATAATGTAATATTGACCAAGAGGTAGACATTGCTCTTTGATGCAGTTGATAAGAATATGTTGCTTACTCATTCCACTCCAATTCACGAAAATATTATCATGTTGTGGGTTCACATCACTGACGACCGTTTCTTTAGGATTAATAACTGCTCCAATAGTGTTTCTTATCAAATTGATCTGGTTGATTAGCGAATTGATGAAATAGACTTTTTCACGATCGAGAGAAGCATTGATAAAGAGATTTGTCTCTTCTTGCGATAAAATTTCCAATAACGAGTTGCTGGTCTGTAAAGATATACGAGCAAGCCGACGGCCAAACTCTTTTTCCTCGGGGGATTGGTTGCCATGTAAGTTGGTTTTCAAAATTATCAAAATTTTACTGAATACTTTCTCCCAGTCATCGAATAAAGAATGGCAAACTTCATCTTCAACACCATCTTTGCTAGAGCACAATTTTTCCCAATTCACTTTGAAGGCTATGTATAAAAAATACGGTAAGTATATCATGATTCATGAATTAATAAAATAATTGTTTGTTTACCTTCAACTTGAATCCTGAGAAATGATGTTACATTGAAGATCTGTTTATTTTTCAAACCAAGTTCAAGAACTGCAAACTCCATTGAAAATTTTGATGAATTCACTGGTCAAATTCAATTCAATTCAAGCAAGTTGAAAGAAGACTCCGATGAAGAGGTTTATCATTGGTTCAATATCAATTGATTAACTAGGGTGGTCAACTATGAAAATAGAACGATTGCGTACAATCAATTGTCATGAGAATAATAATCAACATTGGGTGGAGGTGGTTTGATTATCAAAGTTGATTAGAATATAGGAAGAAGAATTGCTATCATTTAATAAATTTACCGATCAGTGCACAAAACAGATGATTTTAAACAATCAAGAAGTTGAGGGACTCCAGAGGATCGTGGGTTGACAGTGAACATAAAATATCCAAGAGCAACTGGAGAATCAACCAGGAAATAGAAACGACAAAAATTGGTTAATTACTTAATTGTGATAACTAATAAAAAATATAAAGTTTGAAATTAGACAATCCATCAAAAAAACAGATGTGATCAAGCAACGCTATCTAGCGGTATTATTTGGTAAATT
Source organism: Tetranychus urticae (assembly GCF_039701765.1). NCBI lineage: Eukaryota > Metazoa > Arthropoda > Arachnida > Trombidiformes > Tetranychidae > Tetranychus > Tetranychus urticae. The sequence goes on from NC_142959.1 coordinate 772,153, forward strand.
CACTACAACAGAACATAAAATCTGATTAAACTGTTACTTAATCTTAAGCTTACACTTGTAAGAATTAAGATTAACTTCAGTCAGATTAATCAGTACTTAAAATTTCAGTTCATATAATAATGTATTAATTATCATCGGATTAAAATCCATTTTTAGCTTAATCCTGGCTACAGTATCGCTACCTGGAGAAAATACATCGAACCAATTTTTTGAAAATATTGTTTTCTCTCTGGTCGATATTTACTGACTGTTTAGTGTTTTTAGTTTAAATTTGTATTTAGTTATTTATTTTTTTTACTATAATGTCTTCTTCAACTTCTGGTCGAGTTGGAGAAATATTTGCGTTTGCTGGTCAAGCCTTTACGAAATTAGGAGAGTTAACCATGCACCTTGATGCCAATAATGTTAGCATATCTGGGTAAGTGTTGTATTGATTTCAGGCTGTTTAATTTTAATTGTAAATTTTGCCTCGACTCTTTTATATCTTAACTTTTTCGTAACAACCAGTTTAATTATCTGTTTTCTTACTTTTTATGATTTCAATTTTTTTCATAATTTCATCCAAACCCTTTGATATTGTACAAACAACAAAAATGGCAGACAAAAATGGGATGAAGAGGATGTTGAAATGTTCCGATTGACTGTAAAGAAGTTTTCAGAAGAACTAACCAAACTCTCTGAGAATGTTTCCAAACCACAAAGATCAGCTAAAAAGCCAAGTTAATTTTATGGAAACAAATTCGGATGCAAATTTCATCTAAATGAACCGAGCAAATGGAAACAACAAATATGGAAGAGAAAAGAGTATTTTTCATTTATTTCTTATCTTTCTTTAAACATTTTGGTAAAACAAGTGATGACAAGACTATGAAATAAACATTTGGTTTTGACCATTGTCATTAATAAATTATTTTACAATATAAAGTGATGTTAATAGTATTAACAAGAGATGGAAGGTGTAAATGAGAATGATTTATTGTTTTGATGTTACTTGTTTTCCAGAGAATCACCGTTCTGATAGTCGGGCTTCAAGTGATGTACCCTCCATAATCAAATCTATTTGATGGGTAATATGTCAAGATGGTGAAGATGATTATTAGTTGAATATTTTGAGTTGTTGCACTTTATGATCAGCCATAGAAAGGGTTGTCTGGTAATGCTTGAGCCCAAGTTCTTAAAGCCTCCATGTTTTTTTCGCCCAAGTTTGGATTGACTGTAAATGCGAAGATTAAAGCTAATCTTTCTCCCCAAAGTAATTGCATTACTTCATGAGGATTTTCCCATCCTGAAGTCCAAGCAGCAAATCTATTAATTTTTGGCTGAACAATATAAGGTGTATAAGGTGGAGAGTCAGGTGCAGTCAAGAAGGAAGTGGTTCCACCGCCGAAATCGTAGTCATATGTTGATAGCCAGAGGATGGATGTAACAATCAAAGATTGAACTCGGACCTTGTCGACATGACGGAACTGGGAGTAACGAGTCATTGGTCGGTATCGAGTGAACTGTGCAACCGTTGTGAAGTGTAAAGAGTTTCTTGGTATTCCAAAGGTTTCAGCAATTACAGTCTAAAAAAAGAATCATATGAATTATTAATAACCAAGCAAATTTAAATAAATATTTTCCACCTTAGATGAAACTATTCATGTTCATCATGCTTCTTACAAAAACAATGAAATTTCATGAACCGAAAAACTCATGCATCTTACAACCAGAAATGAAGGAAATTCAATGTTTAATAATTTCTTAACAATTCAATAACTGCAACTAATAAAACAAAGACCTTCATTCAAAACTAACGACCCATCTATAGCAATTAGCTAATCTCTATAACTGTCACTTTCCAATTGAATTTAAACAAATTGCAAATTAAACTCGTTTCATTTAAGTACGACTCTAAGAAATAGACAAAAATTGGAAATTACTAAAGCCATGATTGACCATTGTACGAGTTGAAAGTAAAGATTTCATCTGAACTTTCAAAGAATAATCTAATTAGAGTAATTAAGGAGGACAATAAAATTCATAATGACCAGTTGGAACTGAAAATTATAAACTGTTTGAGTAAAAATTTTATTGTCATTCACATTCATCAATCAAGTTCAATCAACCATTTCGATTGAGATTTCCCGATTCACAGAAGAAAGAACAAAAGAAAGACTTTTTATTTTACTCGACTTACTTTCGCTATCCTTCAAAATTCAGGTTAAAAGGTAACCCAATCATTGGTTAAATATTAAATATAAGACAATTGACCATTGCAAATCATTACTTTATGTTTTCATTGGAGATAACAGATTCATCACCTTATTAAAGCTTCGGAATAAGGTTAATACTGAAAAGACAAGTTAAACATTTCCTACAATAAAGAGCCTGTAAGTGTCATTAACACCAATCAAGATCTATTGAAATTATCCAGAATTACCTTGAAAATAGGATAAACTAAACATGCTATCATCAGATACACACTCAAACAAAATATTTACACTCAATTATGCTGGAAAATTTTACATATGATTAGAAAGTAATATTTACCTTTGCTCTTTCTGATGCTTTCTTGACCAATTTGAAATCCGTTTCATTGAAAACCTTTTCTTTGTAACCTCGCTTGAACACAGTATGAAGATTAACCCAATGAAGATTGATTGATTCTCGACTATAAGGATTAGTCTCCCCAATCTCATAAACCAATTTGGCTGCCATTTGTCTTAATCGAGCGGCTTCTTCCAATGAAACCAATTCATCATAGATCAATGTACCACAACGTTGTGGCTCAGCTCCAGCTGCTCTTTCCCTTCGATAGCCTGGTCGATGACATGGGACATCATGAAGACTATAATTATAAAAAATCAAAGAAATATAAATCAATTAAATTATAAAACACTAAATCAAGACTCTTACTCGTAGCCAAAAGATACAATTTTAAAAAGTAAACATTGAAATATTTCATAAGATAACAAATCAAAATTTTGCCGCAATATTTGAAATAAAAGCTTAATTGTAAAATTGTTCAAATCGTTGAAATTGTTGAAATTTAAAAATTAAAACGCAGCTGTAACAATTAAATTCAATCAGCTTTGTAAAAATGTTAAGGTGAATTATAAATGCATTGAAGTTTACATTGAAGGTAAGCTTGAAAATTTTGTTTCGTAAACATGATTTTTTGCTGCAGTTTTGCTGAAATCTATCCAGTTAACTATCGGTTCAATTAGTCTATTTGGACAGTAATTAAACAGTATTTCAGTTTTGCTTTTTTTGTAAAAAATCAGCTGAATATGATAAAAGTTCAGCTGAGGTCACCAACTCCAACAACAAAAACGAATGATTAACTGTATCGAACTGTAACAATCAACGAAAATCAAAAAATTTTAGTCCACTTTTGACTAACAAAAAAACAGCTTTTCACTCAAACCTTTGATTCCCATTTGATAACTAATTAACTGAGAAAAAAATTGGATGACATCAAGATTGCACAAAAAGGATTCATTGAATAGTTGAATCGTCCAATTGATTGAATTTTCTGCTTTCACTTGTTTTTCAGTTCTTTTTTCATTCCACAATTAGCTTTAATTTAGATCAACTTTCCCTTTAATTATTCAAAAGAAATTGAATGAAAAACAAAAAACACAAAAAATAGCTTTTATTGTAAGGTAGGAAAAGTATTGTCTTTTCAATTTACTAAATCTTATGTTAAACAACAATGTTGATGAAACGTTGTTTTACTCGCTTCCTCATTATCCAAATTGTAGTTAACTTTAATTACGATTGGGAAGACATCGTTCATTGGTACTAACAAAGGACAGTGATAGCTGTTTCGACTAATTTGATTGATTGGGTTTGTTGATGTTATTATAAATGGTTGATTGACTTAACCTGATCCTGTATTGATTTGTGCATATTTAAGGGCTGAAAATTATCATAACAATCAGTTTATTAATAGATGCTAATTAACTAGAGATAGTTGGTTTTGGACAATTTTGTTTGTGATTATTAAACGTGTCAAGTGTTCTAGTTTAAAGGGTTTAAAGGGTCATCAACTTAATGATTCTCATCTGATAATGATGAGACAAATTAAGTTGAATTTTGCCAATTGTCAAAATAGATTAACATAAAAATATGAAAAGATTTACAGTCTGATGGTTATAACAGATAGTTACAGTGATCGACAAAAAAATAAGATAATCAACTTTCAATCAGACCATGAAATTTCTAATATGTCTTCGTATTTGATGACAATTGAGACCAGGAAGAACCCAAAGTTTCGATAAGTTTACTATCAAAAATTATCTTCTTCACAAACTGTATTGGAATACAGAATGTAATTTGACAGAAATTTGACTGAAAAATAATAGATTATTTCATTAAAATGGAGCCAATGATTGTTATAAATTAACCTGAATCCAGATGATTCAATTGTCATCTATGGGTAACAAAAATTGGCGCTTTTCAATGTAAATTGATTGAAACTGGTAAAGATTGTAAACACCATGCAAAAGTTAACTAATTACTTTTTCAAAACAATAGGCTAATGTTAAATTTAATTGTTAGACAACTGTTTAAATAGTCTAACAATAACTTGAAAATGAAGATGTAACTTTGGATGTAAAATAGCGATACAAGGATTAGACTTACAAGACATTGGGACCAACATGTTGATCAGTTGTGACCATCCATTTGAAATCCTCTTTATCTGAAGCAATTGGTTTGGCTTTGATTAGCTTTTCAATCGGGATGTAATAAAAGATTAGACCAGATACGAAGAAGATGAATGAAAACAAAGTCATTAATGTACTGTTTGATGGTTTCCATGATGAGGTTGATTTTGATTTGGTCTTTTTGTTATTCGATGGTCGTTGCTTACGGTCACCATTAAGTTGAACATCTTTCTTTGAAGAGCCATTTTTATTGTTGTTGTTGTTGTTTACAGCTGAAGCTCGATGGACAACATTAATCTCCTTGTAGCCGGCATTGGGTGCCATTGGTTAAGAATTGGAATCCAAAATGGACTGAAAACAAGTGAAAATGATGTGAGAAAAGGGATAAATTAAGGTAAACAAGAGCAACGGTGGCAAAAACAAATGAGTTAAGTTGTTAACAACAATACTGTTGTTCACTGAATGTGAGATTAAACATGATGTTTAAATGAGCAATTAATTTGAAAAGGAGACTACAATAAGGGGTTGCTGATGATTAAAGGAGGAGATAATAAATTATTGTAAATTTTAAGTTAATGCGGAGATAAAAGGAAGGAGGTTTTTGAGCTGGAGGTGGAGGTTTAGTTTGTAAGGTTTTAGTATTGATTCATATTGTAATGACACCTTAAAGTTTATACTTGGTTTAGTGGTAAACTTTCAAATTATTAGTGAATGGTTGGCTTCATTTCGAAGTAGTTCAACACATCAACTCAACTGATCACTGTTACACTGTTGTTTGATACAGTATTGCATGAAACGTGTCAGCTCACACACATAACAACAATTTATAAATTGATCTGTAAGTTAACCAGTGATTGTGTCGCACCAGTTGATTGATTTTTACCTGATTATTCACTCTCACCATTCATATTTACCTGTCGATATTGACGTTTTCTTTACTTTTTTCTTCTCTTTTTTCAGACAAATTGGGGGGAAAAGGTATTTGTTAATATAGATTAGTGCGATTATAAGACTAATTTAGATTCAAAGAGTAGTTATGCTACTATTTCGGGTCTTCCGTTGAGTCTTTTTATCAATTGAAGTCTATCACTCTAAAATCTATTATATTTAACCTTTTCTATTAACCCTTTTATTTGAATATTTGTGCTAGGGATGATGGAGGATAGAGAATAGCATAAATAGCAGTCGATTTAATTGACTTTTACGCTTACAATTAAGCTTAAGATTATATAATTTGTCACTTTTGTTCCTGCTTTCCATTTTATTTGATTGGTGATGATTGAATCTCTAATATTAAGATATTTTCAACTTGACGAGGGTCGCTTTTTCGTGGCAAATATCCCTGCATCAGCTTTACAATCATATTGCATGTACATCTTTTACCCTTTCTGGTGTTTGTTACAAGCGGTTCAAATCTACCGTTTGAATTGAATCGGTTTGGTAACAAATTAAGTGATTTTAACTATAATTCAGTAATTAACCAGCATTTGTAAAGTTGATTTGATTAGTTGTAAGCTTGCAAACATTGACGACGGAATTTTCAAACAGATTATACTACTGAACAACTAAACGAGCATTTATGTTCATTTTCGTCTGTTAAAATTGAATATATTGTTTGTATCAGTAAACAACCAAGAGTTTTATACTATTGCATTGTGATGACATGAGATTGATTCCTTGGATGATTGGCAGCCTCCGAGTTAGTCTATAAAATGATGATGTAACTGACTAAGAGAGACAAATTAAATCAAAGCCAGGCTTTCATCAGCAAAAATGATGAATAGAAAGCAGGAAACTTGCCACTCTTGATAATTTCTAGTCGATTCCTTCATTTCTTGATATAATCTTTTCTTGTAGGCAGCTCTGAAACAGCTCTTGAAATCTGCCGATGATTTTGAAATGGGTAATCACTCTGTTAATCAAGAGATTATTTGAGAAAAAGTTTCTCATAAGATCTCAACAAGAAAGTCCAAATCTTCAAATTCTTGGAAAAATAATAAATTTATTTAACTAAAGAAAAAGGAGGGCATGAAGAAAAGTTGATTTTTTGTTGTTATGTTAACACATAGCATCTGTTTGATTAGAATCCATATCGAATGGATTGAATTATTTGGAAAATAGCAGATCCACAGACGACGAAGATGAAGAGAGCTAATAACCATGGTCCAACTGGATATTTATCATCTGCATTTTTCTATAACAGTAAAAACGAGGAAGGTGCAAGAGAAGAGAAGAAACCAAAATTAGAAAAGGCTAAGAAATTGATTACCAAGCCGGTGAAGATGAAAAAAGGGATGACTCAATAAACCGGTCAGCTGGTTATACTGGCTTTAATATTAAAGCAGACCGATGAGGAAGAGCTAATGATTAGTAAAACATTTTTTGTATCAAGTATACTTACAGTTGTTTTAGGAACATTTCCTCGGAGAGTCACATTTTTAGATGCCTTTTCATTGGCAACTTTCATTCGTTGTGTTTTAACCATTATCAAAACTTTAAATTAACAAACAATACAATAAAACTATCTAAAACAATTAAATCACTAGTTGGTCTAATAATAATGAACTTTTAAACAATTAAGACGTGTCAATTTCAACATCAACTATCCAGCATCATCAATCACTTGATTCTCCAGTCAACTGTCAACAAACTCTAATCCCTGATCCTGATACTAGGACTCGCAAGATAATTTTCACTAGCGTTAATAGATGTCAGTGTAATATGGAATTATTTTGCAAGTGTTTTCATCAATTTCAAATTGAAACTTATTAAACAATTGTAATAAAAACATGTTGGATTATTTGAAGTAGCTTTATTTAAGAAACTAATTAAATGCAGAAATTTAGACTCACTTTTACATTTTTCAATTTAGTTGATACGGAATAAAACTATTAAAGATTAATCATTACATTTCTTTGTAAAATACAAGTTTGATTGGAGTTATTTTTACTTGAGAAACTCTCTAAAAGAGAGAACATAAATAATTAAAAGACTAAAGGATAAAATTTACAGTCTAATCATTCATCCATTTGAATTAAAGTGATTATTGTCTTCTGCGTTGATTACTGGCCTGTGGTTTCTGAATTTGATAAAACGTCAGCCAAAAAGCGGCAAAGCGTCCATCGAAGGGAATGATCAAGGAACCCTCAGTTAATAATCAAAAATTTTGAAATTAGTTTCCATATTGAACTCTAGTTATGTATCCGCAACTGAATGCGTCGTATTTATACAAAAATATTTTCGCAGCAATTTTTACTCTTTTCTTTGTTTTTCATTATTTAACATTATGTTACCAGTTTTAATATCACATTTAAGATTGTCCTTTTGGGCTATCATTCTTTGGTAATTTCTGATAGTAGTTTGTTATTGGAGTTAATGGTTCTGATGGTTTCGTTCTTGATTTTTTACCCTTTGGTGAAAGAGTTCTGGGACTACGTCGCCTCTTGTTATTACGGACAGGACGTTTTTCTCCACGGACAGGAGTTGCAAAAAGATTACGTTTAGTACGTTTAGAACGAACAGGATGAGTAGTTTCATAGTCTTCAACGGTGATTGTTGGAAAGTTTTCACTATCAATGTCTGTAATTGGCTCCTTTTTCTCTTCTTTGTACGGTTCTATTTTATCATATGCTGTGTAGTTGCCGTTTTCATTTGGTTTCAATGGTTCAAAGGTCCATCTTCTTAATCTACCCTGATCGGTACCGGTGAAAATAAGACCCATCTGATTGACAGCTTCAACTGAGTCGACTTCAGAGTTTTCAGGTAAAATATACGAAGGCAAAATTGGTTGATCACCATCCTGTTGATGTTTAATTTTCCAAAGACAAGCACATTTGTCCATGGAGCCACAAATAAGATATTCATCGTTTAGTATTGATACTTTTGAGTAATTGTTGATGCGTGCTCCTTTATAACGACCAACAATTTTTTCTTGATATGGTGAATAACAATAGACTGTTTTGTCTGAGCACGATGCATAGAGAAAACCTTTCGACATTACGAGGGAAGTATAACCTTGTTTATCCGAGAAATTGCTTTTACCACCAAATGACATTTGTTTAAGAGGTTGAATTTTAGATGTTTGTTTACGAATATCCCAAACTTTAATCAATCCATCGCTAGCTCCTCCACTGAACAGATGATAGCCAGAAAACAAAATCGATGTTACAGCATTTGCCGGACAACTCCTATACCTTTTATATCTACGCTTTGATATTTTAGTCTCAGCGACATGAGCGAATGGAATGTCAAGTACAGGCGCTAATAAAATATGAATTGGATTAAAACATGAGAAAAAGTGGATACAATTTTCTTAAATAACTTACCATTACAGTCTCTGAGATCCCAAACCTTGACGTGTCCATCTCTTGCACCGCTGGCAAAAACATTAGAATCGTGAAAATCTACACTTCTTACCGAACAAATATGACTTTTCTCTATTGCTACTATTTTATCTTCTAGAAATTATAAAGAAAGTTGTTGTCAGTAAATTTAGAGATAAAATAACCATGGAATAGATTAAGATTAATAGGGAAAAAACTTACTGGGACGGAAAATATCGACTAAAGTAATGCTCAAATCTCCAGATGCGGTTAATAATTGTCCAGACACATCAGGTCGCCATTTAATATCAAAAATTGCATTCTGGTGAAGCTCCCATTTATATTCAGATTGAAGATTATGAATATCCAAAAGGTCGACAGTACCCACTTCATTGGCTGAAGCAATGTGTTTGCCGCCATCATAAGCTGTGGCCAGGATGGGAGATTCTATAGAGATAGCCTGCAAATAAAATGAAACAATATAATTTGTTATAATATAACCCAAAATATTAAATTAATGAAAGTATTGTGATCCAAAGTAAACAAAAATCTTACCTCTGTTTCGTATGTAATGTGATTTTCATGTGAACAATAAATTTCAGCAACTTTAAAGTCCAAGCTTAAGCGCTGACCAATATTGCCCCTTAATTGTGTGTTGGTATAGAAGTTAAGTACGTTCATGATTTCACTAATATATATTAAAACAAATTGTTGAATAAAACATAAAAAAAATCAGTTAAATAAATGAAAAACAATCAACCAACTTTAAAAAATGCAGCCTGTGTTAAAAGATGTTGTCTTGGCGCCAATTTACATTTGTTTGTGAGGGAGCAAAACAGGCGCTAAGATGACAAAGAAAATGTGCTGACCTCTAGCGAGTCAAGTTGTTTTGTTTACAAAAACAAAATTTAAAAGGAAAAACACAAATCCTATCAACAATAGTCTACCTAATTTCATCGTTTATTTCAATCGGAAATCATGGGTCGTATTCATTTGGAACACATGGGAGGAGAAAGATTATTTTCTTGTGCTTCTTGTGACACTGTACTAACTAATAAGAAAGAGCTTGCCTCAACACGGTTTACTGGGGCAACTGGACGTGCTTATCTATTCAAGAAGGCTGTTAATTTGACTTACAGGTAATGTAATTTGTATGAATATTTTTATTTTTTTATGATTTTATTCGTTTAGATATTTATTTAACGTTGACTCTCTTTTTCATTAGTGAGGTTCAGGACCGTCAAATGTTGACTGGTAGACATAAAGTACGAGATGTTTCCTGTAAAAACTGCGACAATAAACTTGGATGGATTTATGAGTTTGCTACTGAAGAGGGTCAACGTTACAAGGAAGGTCAAGTTATTCTGGAACGTGCTCTAGTTATCGAATCTGACGGATTTGAGGAGAATCCTCCACCTCTTCCTGAACAATGAACATATTAAGTTTATATTTAAGCGTCTTATATTTTATATTATCATCAACTCTAATCCATCTTCTCATAAATCATCCTAATTTGGCCAATCTTATTAATGCAATACCTTCGGCGCAAATTTCAAAAGTATATACTATTTCTCGATTCAAGCTTCTTTAAAATCCTTGAGACCGATTTTTCTTCTTTGACCTTTCATTTTATTTCATAAATTGCCTAAAAACTACATTAAATAATAGTCATCTTTTCCACTGCATAAAATCTTCCATGGCCTATCTTTAATTTGTTTAACTGCTTATTTTTCTAAGGAATTAAGCTTACTAAAAACCAGTCTTGGATATATATCAATGTCTAAAACCATCTGTCATTATCCTTCCGACGAAGCTCTTAATCATAAATTAACGATAAGCGATAATATTTCAGCCAAGGCTTACAAACATAATTCGAACTGAAATATTGAATATCCAAAATGCGAATTTATTAGTTGTCTAATTTTACAATAATTTTATTAGATAGATTAGATTTAGATTAATACTAAAAATTTTTACAAAACTAATCAAATCATTTAATATGAAATTAATGACATCATATTCTATCTGCATCAAAGTGACAGTCATTGTCAACCCATCCATCAGCATCTTGTTCAAACTTAAAGGTCATTGCCTCTTCAGGCTCTTCTTCAAATGAATCATTAAAGTCATCGTCAAATTTATCTTCATTAACCGGGCGCACAAATTTCTTTTGCTTTAAATCGTAATATTCCAACGAATTAATTGCACTTTCAAGATCAATGTGGAAAGGTAGCAGGGCATCATCAACAGTATATTTACCAAATCTTGTGCATCTCAATCGAATACAGGTAGCATTAGTTTTCAATTTGATTCCAATCTCATGAACCATTCTTTTAAGAAAAATTGGCCATTCATTAACAACCTGAAGCTCTACGGTAAAATCTGGCGGTTTGAATTCAACGAGTTTAATGGAATATATTATCGGCATACTTTTACGATGTGCTGGCCTCAATAAACCTTTAGAGGCAATATCATAGGCTTCTTGAGAACCAATGTCAACTGCAGCTGTAGTGTACATTAAAGTCTGATGGTTTGATTCCATTTTATTAAGAACAGATTCCAGTTTACCTCTCGTTACGTGTTCATAAGTCGACTTTTCACGTACTTCTCCTGAAAAGTCAAAAGATGCTGTCGCATATCCAAGTCTCCCAGTGACTTCGTAACATCGAATAGGATTAGATCTTTGTAGTTTTCTAGCTACATAAAATAAAAAAAAGTAATGAAAAACAGTGAATTGTATTGAAATAATTAATTTTAACAGGGGAATCAATTACCGTGATAACAACCAGATGCTCCAATGCCGAAAGGAATGACACCAGATGACATCCAATCAAGAGTATGAACACTAAATAATCTTATATCTTTCAATTGGTATCTAGGACCCACAACCAAAGGGTGATCAGCATAATTCATAACTGTCCTGACTGTCAAGTTTTCGTCCCTCGAAAGAAGACCATCAATAACAACTCTTGATGAGACAGGTCTTGTTTCCATTGAATTTAGATCTTGGTAGACAAACAAAGCATATATTAGATTAAATTCAGTAATCATGATGAATATTACTTACCACCTGCGATGACTTTACGGATTCTTTCAGATATACTTGATAAACCAATGCGAGAAGGTTTATAAACACAAAGGATTCCATTTAAAGCTTTGTAAGCAGTAATGGCACAAGATGTCATGTTTTTTAAGGATAAAGTACTGGTAACTAAACACAATGATGATTTAGTTTCGGTCTACTTTAAATTTACATAATTTACAATAATTTCTATAATTATCTAATAATAAAGACACATTATAATTGAACTTCATAATGTAAACATGCTTTAAATCGTTGTCATATGCTTCGAAAGTATCAAAATACTGAAATATCAGTATCGATACGCAAGGCGGGCTTTTTGATTTTTTCTGAATAAAATCTGAAGCGAAATGACTGCTGATTAATGTTATTTCATTGTATCAGGTTAATTAGTAATTTTTAAACATGAGCAATCTAACTTGTAAAAAAATGAGATCATGTGACCTAGACTCAGATAAATGATAGGATGTGTAGTTGATGAAATAGAAAGAGAGCCTGACAAAGTTGAGACCAACTCAATTACTCACTACAGATGGGTGCAGCATCTGGATCTGTTTGCTTTCTTTGTTACTCTTTGGGTTAGCTTCATGTGATAAATTTTTTTACAGATCAGTGTAGTTGTGTTATTTATTATTGTGATTGTAACTATTTCTTGAGATACTTAATCGCCATGGCTTATAAAATGCCCGATCAAAGATGGTTGTATGATCTATTTCGTAGGGTTGACCGAGATGGCTCTGGTGCTATTAATGCTAACGAATTACAATCTGCTCTTTCCAATGGGACCTGGAGTGCGTTTAATGGTGAAACTGTCCGTTTAATGATCGGAATGTTTGACAAAGACAGAAATGGATCAATTAACTATCAAGAATTTGTCCATCTTTGGGATTATGTGACCCGATGGCTTAACTGTTTTAAAAGCTTTGATCGCGATAACTCTGGAAATATAGATCGTGAAGAGTTGAAACAAGCCTTGACCACATTTGGATACAGATTATCAGACAGTTTTTACAGCATAATTATCAGAAAATTTGATAGGAAAGGTGCTGGTTCAATCTATTTCGACGATTTCATCCAGTTATGTGTTCTTCTTCAATCATTAACAGCAGCATTCAGGCAACATGATACAGACCAAGATGGGTGGATACAAATTGATTATGAGAGATTTTTAACCATGGTTTTTGATGTTTGTATTGTTTAATATTGTGATTTTATTATCTTTCTGTAAGGTCAAAACGTCCTCTCTTTCACATTTGTTTAAATAAAGTGTCTCTAAATTTTTAATGGCCTCAAAGGTTACTCTTTATTTGCTAAATACTCCAGAATATTCCTACTAACTCATTAAAAAACAGTCAATATTGCCATGCAATAGTAACCTTGATAAATCAGTCTTGTAGTAAAGTGTTGAGATAAAATGGTTCAAGTACTAGCTGTGATTACTGATTCATACATTGCAAAACAACAAATGTTAAAAAAGATATTTAATAGCTCGTGATTACTATCGAAATTAATCTCAGGCTTTACTACTTTACCGATTTCCTACAAAAGGTTAGATTTAGATTTTCATATCAAAATGATACAATGCTGATTTTTAAAATGATAAATGTGAGCAATCAAGCCAAAGCTCGGATCGTGAATCAAAAACATTTTTCACCCATTTTCATGAGGAAAATAAACAATTTCAACATTTTACTAAACCTTTTGTGTATAATTGAGATTGTCAATGTTTATGAGGTATCGTTCAAGCCTGTTGATTATTTCAACAATTGAAGCAAGAAGGTTAACTTTGGGAGTCCACTAAAAAACCAAAACACCAAAAAATGACAAAAATTAACCAAAAATTACCAAAATGATTACAAATTGGCCATTCCGTGGCCACACAATTTTTAATTTTTTATCAATAATGCTGAGTTTTTTGGCCTTAACTGTATAAAAAAATCAAGAAATATCATCATCATGGTATTGTTCATGATGCTCAAACCGCTTTACAATTGGAGTGGAATGAAGGGTGAATTACCTATGAGATACAAAATAATCTGGAATTTGAAGGTTAAAATACAATTCTCTTCAAACTTTAAAACTCTTCCACTAGTCCTTGCATATTACTCATAATTTCTGAACAAAAAAGTTAGATACACCTTAATTGTCTTGATTATCAACGGCAGCGACCTGAAAAATGATTAAAAGATAAAGGTATTGATAATGGATAAATATATGTAAATATAATATGAATGTATAAAGAAGAGAGTTGATCAGTCAATTGAATGCACAATGTTGAATAGGAGGGAACCCAAAATGGATAAAATAATAGCAATTGTGATGATTTGCCCAGCTGAGTGACAAGATAGCGGAAGAGGAAAGAGAAAGTAAGATGAATGAAAGAAAAATGATGAGACTGATGGAATCTTCAGTTAGTGGTTATTAGCCAAAGAAATGATTGCTTATATTAAAGGCTGCTGACAATATAAGATGATGTAAGTATATTTTGCTCTTGGAAAAGTTCAGAATCTGTCAAATTTTCAGCACATCAGTTGGCAAGATTCATGGTGAGATAGCAAAGAGAATCCGTTTAGTAACTTAAATTGTCCATAATTTAACACAAAAAGAATAAAATATAATGGTGAATACCCTTAGCAATTACAATTTTTGATTTCTTAATACATCGGGTAGGAATAAAATTCAGCAATTGGCTAGTTAAAGAAAAAAGAAGAATTCAGTGTTTGAAGAATACCCGGAGTGTGGTGAGATTAAGATGAAAGTAAGGTTATTATCGCAGGATGAACGGAGGGAGACAAATGAGAAGATGAAATGAAATCGATAAATGACCTTATATAATACTGTTTTGTACTAGCCAAGTAACAGTGAAAATGGTGAAACCCGTTCATTATCATCTAATTGACGGAAATGAAAAGTGTTTGGCCTGTTGGTCTCTTAATGGACGTCCATAGCTTAACTAATCAATTTAAAAAGTTAATCTCCTTGTTCATCATACTCATCATTCTGTGATGAGGAAGAGAGTAGAGATGATAGAGGGAGAACCTAATCGGCTACTTGATTCGTTGGATATAAAAGGCCTGTTGAGGTAATAAGTGACCACAGTAAAAAAACTGAAGAGTTCAAGTCTTTTCCCATTGATAGGAAACAAAATTTCGGTGAAGTGATAAAATTGTATCTAAACCAACTACAACAGCTCAATGCATTTCAAAGTTTTCCTCGTGTTTCTATCAACATTTATTGTGATGTGTTTAAGTGAAAAGCCGTACGAATCACCGACCACTTATTATAATAATAGGAAAAGTTCCAGACGCTCGGAAGTATATGGAGGTAGACCTAGAGATCGAGGAGTTAGATACAGAGGAGGATACCCTGAAAGTGGATATGGTGGAGGATTCGTATCACATGGATCAGGTAAGGCTTTTGGTTCAGGTTATGGAGGTTTCGAGGCATCATCTTCGAGTGGAGTCGGTTTTGGATATAGCGGTGGTAGTGGTGGTTATGGCTCTAATTTCAATGGAAGAGGTAAAACTAAAGGTCGTGGAAATGGAGCTGGAAGAGGAGGCTACAATGGTGGCAATGGTACACGAAAGTTTCCACATGTAACTCAACGAAAGACACCAACAAGAGGAAGAGGAATCAGTACGACTCAACAACGTAAAATGGGTTTGGTTAGAGAAAATGATTATTAAATTATTGGAAGATAAATGTAATGAGCAATAGCTTTTCATCCTCTTAAACTGGAGGCTGATACATTTTATTGTTTTAAAGATCTGTATGTATACTAAACCTCATTCTTACTAATTTATATAAACATATATCAAAAATTTTTCACCTTTTGATTTATTTGTCAACTGCTGCATTTGATTTGCTTTGAGATATAAGAGGGAAAATGTAAAAGACCTAAAAATAAGCGTTACATAGTTTACCTTATATCAGTGGACATCTTCCAATTCTGCGATTTTATATCCATCGGAAACAGAGCTTTGAAGGAAAGGTGACGGGACTCTTAAAGCTTCACTTGTCATTCCAGTGTTGGCTTTCTTACTTGTGTTAGCTCTTGCTCTGAATGTTCAATATCCCTTTTGAGTTAAGAGTTAAAATATTATATTGAAATATTTGGTCATTCAAAATCTTATAAAAGAGTTATTTCATTGTAGCTTTGCATTGGATTACTTATGCTTTCAGATTTATTCTTGATTATAAAGTTAGAAGGTTATTCAGACACAATCTTATGTGTTAGAAGATATTCATTATTTATTAATAGAATTAAGATTTTCTTAGTTATTCACTCATATTCTGTTATTGCCCCTAATAAAATCTAATGTTTGATGAGATAATCATGGTTTTAGGTGCTAAAATTATCAAAATATTGAGGCTCAAAGTTTCTAGGCCAATGGCCAAATTAATAGAACTGTCAATAAATTGAGAAAAATTTTCAATTATTTATGTGTTCTAACGATTTTTATCATCATTTTCATCATTAAGTTTCAGCTCTCTAACTCTTACGGTAACAGAAAGCTGTTGGATTAACTAAAAATCGGAGTTATCTGTTGTACTGAAACAAGGAATTCTATTTCACGAAATAAGTCCATTTTCTAGTTGTCCATCGAAAGTCACATCAGCTAAATGAGTTTCATTAAAAAATCCTATCTCATAATTCAATAAAAGCCGATCGAAGTTTCAACTTTGACCTCGATTTTCTAGAAAACTGTCGATCAGAGAAATTTTAATAGAACTAATGGAATCAGTTTTCATGCCCTTACAACCCTAAAAAGTCACAGCTATTAATTTGCGAGGAAAGTTTTTCCGTACACTCTTGGCCATTTTGTATTTTGGTTAATTTTGGCATTTTAGTGAACATCTTAACATTGTATTCATTTCGAAATTATTGTTGCAATTAATGTTGTTGCTACATGACCAACCAGATTACTCATTGGTTGTGATCAATGTGAATCACTGTTGATGTGAGTTGGGTTGACCAACCTTAAATGAACATTAAAGGCAAGGTTAAACAAACCAAAAGACATCAACTATGGTTAAGAAAATGACTAAACCGTAGAAGGGATAAATTGCTTTGCAACCTTTTGTTTCCAAGGTTTGCTGTATTTTACAATCGACTGATTTACCTTACAATTAACTCACCTTGCCTATTAGTCCGGGTTGACATATTAAAACATTGAATATATTGCAAGTTTGTCCTTCTTTCCATGTCATTTGGTTTTTTTAATTTGCACCAGTTTTTGATCAAATTGTACAGACAAATTGTGACTTACCTGCATTACAAGGTTTACCTTTTTTTACATAAACTTTCATTACAATTACAGTAATCAACTTCCGTTATCGAGGAAAATTAAAACTAAAAAATTGTCACAAATGTATTTTTGAATGAATGGTAACTAAAAATTGTGGTCATCCAAAGCCAATGAATGAATCAAAGCTGAACCAGTTTTTAACTTTTGGGTATTCTGGTTAGGTTAGGTGAGCCTTAGTTAACCAGTGAGCAAATAAGTGAAATGACAAATTGATTTGACAATTGTTAACCTTCAAATCTCCGTTTATTATCAATTTAATATTGAATGTCAACAACTGAATAGTTAGTCCATTAAATTGATGGTAAGGTCAGCAAAAAAAGAAGTCAATATTACAACAAATTGTTGTTTTCACTTGCTTCTGATATCGTTAATTGTGATGATAACAACAAGTCAACTTGCTATCAACATTAAGACTTGAGGCGATTATGTGTAGTAAACCCACAATTAGTAAACATTGACTGGTTTTTATTGGTTTGCTTACTAGTTAATCAGATTGATCTGATTGTTGATCTGATTGATAATGCAAGGTTGAAAATAAAGTACTTATGGTTAGGATTAGAATGAAAATAAATAGATGGACTGGAAGATGTTAACCGATTTGCCGTTAGTTATTATTATTCATATGCTTAATAGAAGTAAATTTTGTGATCTTTTTTACCGTCTTCAGTTTTCTTGTTTCATATCCGCATCATCATTATAATTTTTTCCTTTATCTCTTCCTGGTTTAAGATTATTCAGATATACTCAGAAAACCGGCTTAACCAGTCAAAAATTGTTCCAGATGAACTTAACCAGAAAATGATGAAAAAAAGTCAATCTCATCACAACAGCAGCAACCATTAATATTATTCACATCAATCTCATTTGTCTCTTTTAACTTAATAATTTTTGCTAATTGCTAATCATCTCAACAGTTTGATTGTTTGATTGTTACAAAATTTACATATTTAACCATCACTTTATACTAATATTGATGTTAAATAGAGCAACAAGTTTCATTGTTGGGAAAAAAATTGATCTTAACCTCAACCGTTTAGTTGAAATTGTTTGAGTTGTAAGTGTAAATAATTGTCCTCTAATCAATGATACAAACCTATCCAGTTTGATTGCGAGTTTAATCGGGATAAAAAGGATAGTAATCATTTTACATTCTCTGGTCATTTGCCTTGTAGCCATTTAGCAAAAAAAATATTAATATTATTGTATCATCGTTTATAAGTACATCAAACTCCACCATTTCAGATGAGTTTAACTTTTTTCCCTTCTCTTCTTCATTTTACTTTCTGTTATGATTATTAATACATCATCATCACTCTAATAAGAGAACAAGATTTGTAATGATAATAGTTGTTGATGCTGTTCCGAATGATAATAATACATTAAAATGGTTGTCTGGTTATTTACAGATAGAGTCAATTTAGTCGTTATTTTTCTGCTTTCCTCGCATCATCATTATCAACATCATCGTGACACTTGATAACAGGTAACAACAGAATATATCTTTGCTTTTATTTCATGACAATATTGTATTGTCAAGATGAATGTTGTTTGTTATTGTTCAACAATTTAGCTTTTTTTTCCTTGCTTTGCTCCTCTTTTTTTTCTTGCTCCAACTTTTGATTCAAACTTGTTCAGGTCAATTCCCTAGGCCAACTTTGAAAATTGTTAGACATAAAAAAATGAGTAAAAGTTTAACAACCAAAGTCAAGAAAGGTTGCAAAGGTCTGATGAAAATTGAATAAGAGCTGAAAGTTATGATAAAATGGTTGAATTGAACAGGTATTGACAGCCTACGGAAAATAAGCATCTTTCTGGTTAATCAATTAACCGGTATATTCCTGGTTTTGATGGCCAAGTCTTTCTTCAGACCATTGTCCGGTTGTAGGATAACACTGGTTGGATCCATCGACAGCAATACGAACCAACAGTTTAAATAAAATTGAATAATCTGATGTAATAATCAGCTTGAAAGACAGCAGACGTTTGCACTTGATCTAATGCGGAACCTTGAAATAGATGATGATTGTAATCCTCTTGGATGACGCTCAACGTCTAACGCTTCCTACACAGAGATCATTGGTACCAATTATTTCAACTGCAGTTTATTAAGTGTTTGCTCATTGTAGTGAACCAAATTGAACCAATAAACCAATCAAAAGTTGAATCCATCCAGTGACGGTAAGAGTTCTGGTTATCCTAAGAAAAAGTATTGCTTCCATAAATGTGATAATGATGATTATTAGTTGTTGATGTTGTTAATGATGATGAAAATGATGATCATGATGATGGTTATATTAGAGAGAGAGAGAGAGAGGAAGGAAAGAAAGGATAAATGAAAGTAAATTTCCGGTTGCAACTTATTTCATGAGGTTGTTAACTCATAATGCATATCTTTTCAATTCAATAACTGACTTGACATCTTTAGCTGATAGGTTTAAGAATCAAGAGAGAAGAAAAGAAAGGATTGAATTTTAACTACTTATAAATATACCAAATAATATCAACTAATAAAACAAAATTAGTCAGCAATTTGAGTGAAACTGGTTAACCTCTCCAATTGAATGCAGTGGACTTGTTGTATCCACAATAGAACTATTGATATTGATTGTTCACGTTCTTGTTCATGATAAATGATTTTCCAATTGTTGGTGATGAATCAAAGTAGGAAAAAACAGAACCAAATTACAATTGTTTAACACAAAAACAGAAAAAAAAACTAGATCAAAACAATTATAAGATTGAAAACTTAAAGAAAAGAAATGAAAACAAGTGAAAACAACCAATTTTTGCTCAAATTATAATTAATATTCAAAGTCGACCAAAGAGACAAATTAGCAATTCAAGTTCAACAAAAGTATTTATAGTCAACTGATTAAATAAGTTGAAAATGGTAAATTAATGATCAAACATAATTAAAAAAACAAGTTGAAATATTGAGTCAAAAAGCTGGCTTACAGCTGACATTTGAGTAAACATTTCAATAATTTTCAACTGGCGCCATATTTAAAAAGCAATTAAACCCAAGCAACCAAAATTTAGCTAATCAATTATCAATGAAACTTAATCAATCCTGGCAGTGTTTAATGCGAATTAAATTAATAAAAGCAGCCAAAACTACATGAATGTAATAGGAACTTTTCATCAATCTGAAATAACAAACAAAAAGCGGTTGTAGGTTAAATAAAATTTACTATCTATTCAAGATTTATTCAAAACTCAATTAACACTAATGTTTAACGGCTGGCTTATCAAGTGAATGTAATAATAATTGTTGGGGCGATAAAATAGTTTTAAATGATGAAGATTAAGTCTAGACTTGTAAACAAACATCAATGGTAATCAGGTAATTATGAATAACAATATTAATCAATCCATTATTTAGTTAATGATTGATGACAAGTAAAGATGAAACATTAATCAAGAATACAACAAACCCTTTGAAATGGCTTAAAAACTAGGATGAAAAAAGGCCAGATTAACACAGTATAATGTATCACAATATCAAGATGTAAGCTTAGATATGTATAGAGAGGCTAGAAAGGCAGAATGCACACAACAAACAAAATGTTAATAGTAGTTAACTAATATTAGATTAATTATACATACTAATAATATGAATTTGGAGTTGATATACACTTAAAAATATCACAAGTATTAAAATTTGGTTGCATGTTTTTAAAGCAAAAAAGCTTAACATGAACAAAAACAAGACAAGACATTAGGAATGGCAACAGTGAAGGCAACAGCAAGAAGCTGAAAAAAGGCTAACAAGTTCGGTGACCCTTAAGATGAAACAAGTTCGGGCGTCCATCATGATAGAATCATCATCCTTTTTTAGGTCAAAAAGATGAGAAATGGCCAGGCTAAATGGAGCTAAGGAGGTAATAGGAAAGGTAATGTTTAATCAACATCAACCTTGTTGTGAGGTTTAAATAGATAGGAGCAACACACAAAAAAAGATGAACACTTGTAACCTTGTTTGATGTGAATGGGAACATTATCAAGCCCTTTTACCTCCATTCTTGGATCTCTTTTTTTCAATCTTTTCTTGATTCCATTCTTCAATCCATTCACTGAATTTCAATTGAAAGAATAAAGAAAATTCCTTGATTATCAGGAATAATCATTAACACCGTGGAGTTGGCTAATCAATGAATCAATTCAAGTGACTGTTTGATTCTCGGCTCATCCATTCACACACCAACCTTGGTCTGAACAACACCTTTTGTTGTCCTTTTGTTTCGTGTTTCTTTTTTCAGGTCGATTTATCCAAAAGTGGAACATCGCTTTACAACAAATTATTAACCACCACCACCATTTAGATCAATCTCTTATATTTTGCTGTCGCTTAATTTGTGGTTAAACTTCAAATTAGATGATAATATTACATTGATGATTGATCGCGTTAATAATCTGGTTATTAAACCATGATTACTTCAAGCTTGCGACTTGTTTTAAATTTCATTTGACATTTTTGTTTTTGGCAAACATTTCAATCACATTATGTTGTTACTTTTATGACCGGTCCAAACACATGACACATTTACTCCTCAATTCAATATTTTGGTTGTTAACCAGAGTCTTGTCGAGATTGTCTATCCAACCAAATCAGCTTCATTTTTATATTCATCACCTCATAATAGACAAAGACAGGAAATTTAATTAATAACGGAAATTATTTCGCTAATCATGCATGCAAGTTAAAGGTTGATTTTTCAACGACTAGAAATGCTACTTCTGAGATCCGGTTTAGGAATCCAAACAATCAATAGATTTTTTTCAATCAATAAACAAATATCATATCCATAATCATCAAGCATCGTTATAATAATCATTATAATGGTTATTAACATCATCCTAACCATCAACAGCATCATTATCATCCTCATTTGGGTATCATCGGGATCATATGATTGGTATCATCATTTGGATAGTTTTAACTCAGTCAATGAAAGAAAAAGAAAACAATTAGTTAAAGAAAAATAAGTAAACTGTATTAATTTAGTTGTTGTCAAGGTTAATTTGAGATTTGCAATTGTACTATTTACTTGTTGATTTATAATGTAAGAAATATTGTCCATTTTTTTTATTAAAAAGCTCTTGGTTGGATCCTTTACAGTATTAATGATTTTTGATACAATAAATAGGATTTAAGAGTATTAGGTAATGTTAGTTCTGTTTGCAGTCTATGAAGACGCTGTTTCCCTATCTGCTTCCTAATGACTCGTCGACATATATCTTTGAGAGGTAACGGTTCCGCTGTTAGAAAAGACAAAAGCAAAGGTGAAAGATTAGGATTAGCAACATGTAAATACTTTTTTGTTTCTCCAAGAGAGTATGGAAAGATGTAAAGAGTGGGAGATGCTGGAACATATGTATAAGGAAGAGGTAGATGGTTAATCACGGAAGCTCAATGATTCAATGAGTGAGCAAGTGAATCCGAGAGAGAGATCAACATACTACACCAAGAAAGTGACTGAGCGTGAGAGAGAAAGCTGAGTGAAAGAATATTGAACTCTGAAGGGTTAATCACTTGAATAGTAACAACAATAAAAGAAAGACTATTTTTCATCTTTCGCTCTTCCTCTTCCTCTTTCACTCATGATGTTTCTGCTCCTTCTTTCCAGGAAAAAAAACCTGAATAAGATAATTTGACATCATTTTTTCTTTCTCCCTCTGAACTTGACATGAGATGAGATGATCTTCATCATTATCATCGCCATTACCATTATTGTTGTAATCATTGTCATTGTCGCTATTGGTGTAATCACTATTTTTTCAGGAATGATTAAACTTTTGAAAATGTCAATCGGAACTTCGATAACTTCCTAAAACAGGTTTTCTCATCCTGAAGATCGCTTTAATTAGCACAATCATAGGAGATTGATTGATTTGCTTGCATTTTTCAAGATCAAATATATCAAATAGCATTAAAGCTTGAACTTGACCTTAGGAAGATGGTTGAAGAATACGAAATATTTCGTGGAAATGACAAAACGGCACTACTTACGGTCAAGTCCTCCAAGGTATTTCATAGTAATCTCACAATGTCCCCAAACGGCACTAACAATGGGATATAATTTTTTCCCTTTAAGTCCACTGAAGGCAACTCCAAGGTATTGATTGTCAACGATAAATGAAAGTGTTCCCTCATCCATATCAAGAACAGTTAGAAAACTATCTGGAACATTAAAAGTTTCGTCCGGTCTAAGGTAAGCAGGATAGGTTCGTCCGGTGGTGTTATTTTTGGAATCATGATACAACAAACTACGGCCCAAGTCCCAGCCCCAAGATTCTGTATTAGAACCGACCAGTGACTGATAACCTTGGGTATGAAGTGGAGCTTCTGAAGTGGCTACACCAACCACAGCATGTGTCCCTCGTTGCCTTGTATTCCAGGTTATCTCCCAAAGATGCATTCCTCGGGTATAACCCATTTTGCCTCTTATACAATCGGTACTTTGAGCCATAGGGTGTCGGTGGAGGGTATAAATATCGTCATCTTTTATGAAAATATTGAGTGACCTGTCATCTGGGTTCCAGGCATGTTGTGACATCACTTCATTGTCAACAGGAGGCATATCTAAAAGAACATCAAGTCGACCTGGGCGACCTGAATCACCGCAATCACCAGTTCCACATAGTCCACCTCCGTAACCTGGGCCCCCATTTGAGGTTAAATGTTTACGAGTTGTTGACCAGTTTCCTGGAGAACAATGAATTGACCGATCATCACGGTTACTCCCATTGGAGCAGCTTTTATTAAAGGAAGAAGTTTTCTGACCCATTAACCAATGATAACCACAATAGATCAGATTACTTTGGATTTGACGGTAAGCCACCCAGCCTCTGGAACCAGAGATTAAATAATAAAGTAAAATAATTGTCATACATGTACAAAATTATACAGAAATAGATTAATCCATTCACAGTCAGATACACAAAGATCACAGATCACCAGAAAATATCACAGTAAAACAACTGAAAACAAAGTTAATAAACACAACAAAATCAAAACTAAAAACTTGTTCGATGTTTCTTCCTTCTTTTCTTCAACAGCTCAGTTAATGTCAGCAACCTCTACACTTCTTTCTCCCCACTTTTCTCTCTCTCTCTCTTTCTCTCTTTTCATCTCTCTTTCAAACCAGAATAATGACTCTCAGAGCCATCTATTATCTTAACAAATAACACTAACTGTGTATTCTCAACTGTGATTCAACTGTGATTCAACTGCAATTCAACTGTAATTAGTTACTTACTTTTTCTTAGCTGAAGGACTTTGATTAACTTGATCTCGTGGACGTTTCATCGATTAAATTTTTATCTTTCACTTGTTTTCACAAAAAATGGTTAATATCTTTCTCCTTTCAGATTAAATTAAGTCAATGTTTCATCGCAACTCGTCTAAACAATGATATCAAGTTATAAGTAGTGAGGAGAAAAAACATCAACAAAAACAACGGATTTCCAATATAACGAGTATATTTTAAGGCAAATGATGAAAATTAAGTTGTTAGCCGGTAAATTGTCCAATGGAGGTTCAATAAGTCACATTCAAATTAATCCAAGTGTCAACTGAACAAAGGTAAGTGGTTTTGGTAAATGGTAAAGTTGTCATACAAAATAAAATTTTATAGAAAGTAAATTAGACTAATGATTAGATAGAAATATATGTAAAAAAACAAAAGAAATGTTTTATAATGAAGAAATGGAATAAGTGTGTTTAAGAATCAAATCATGAAATTTATTTCAACAAACAGAAAGCAAATAATGTTAACTGAACATAGGTAAAAAGATAGAGGACAAAGCTTTTCAAGACATTCGATTGGGATGTTAAGTCCGAGAACTTAACATAACATCTGAGACGTTTTTCTCGAGATCATTAAACAGGGGCAACTCCGTCTAAATCTCTCTATCTTTTCAAAACAGAGTCGCTCCATCACAATCTCCATGTCTGTCTCTTCCGTTTTCCCTTTCTCCTTCTCTCTCTTTCTTCCCTATCTGTTGCTTCCTTTCCTTAGGCCTTATTTTCGACATCTGTCAATCGACTTCCATCTGTCTACTTCACGATGTTTCCCTCTATCGTTTGCTCCCTTTTTTTCCTCCTTACTCCATCTGTCTTCCTAACAGAGTTTCCTCTCTCTCTGTCTTCTTTCTCCCTCCATCTGTCTACCTTTACGCCGTTCTCCTTACGCTCAACCTTTCGTCTTCCTCCATTCTCATCTTCTTTGTACATTTATGTGTACCTTGAGTGGGTCAATTACTGTATAAAGTAAAGCCCATTTTTGGGAAAGCAACAAGAAGAAGGGAAAAATAGATCAACATCTTTGGTTACCTTTTTCTTAACTGATCTCACCTTAACCTGAAATAACCTTGGTCCATGATTAACGCCATTACTTTAAATGTCTACGACAATATTGTACACTAACAATAATAATTTTTAAATTGTCTAACTATTAGATGTTCAAACTAGTTTATCACAAGAAATACAATAAATATTACAACGACAATTCGTTAAAACCCAGATTATTTTGTCCATTGGTAATATTCAATTGTACATTATTTATTAAATGTTATTTTTCAGTTTCTAAGGACCCAATCTTCTTACGCTTTCATCTTCCTTATAAACCTAATATTTAGATTTTTCAATTACTATGATAAATTTGATTTTTTCCCAAATTCAAGAAAATAAGACCACAAAAGACATTCTAAAATATATTTTAATATAAAATTATATTCTCATTTTGTTTCATTTTTCTTAGGTTTCAATCAGAATCGTATTTATTGATTACAAATTTGACAAGCAACAAACTGATTTGGCGTTTATGGTGATGATGGTGGTGGTGATAATTGTGAAGGCTGTAAATGATGTTTGTGCATCATTCCTTCGGAAAAAAATCTGGTTAACTTTTCGATGTCGAAAAATCTTGGTTTCATCGATTTAACTCGCTGATGGCGCTGGATCTAGTCATTATCAGAAACAAACCAACTCCTAATACCTCGGCCACCCGCTCTAAGAATGTCCCAAAATTCAACGAAACTGTTTCTGAAATTGTTCCATCTATTCCGTCCATAAGTTGCCACAGCATCTCGAAATGATGGGTCATCATCATCATCATCTGACTGTCGATGGTTCATATAACCAGGATTGTTTAACGTTTTACCCAACTGTCCTTGTAAATCTGGAAGATTCAAAGACCATATTTCGGGTTGATTACGCTGAGCTGGCGCACCTTGAATAATTAGAAATACATATCAAAGATTAGAAATTAAAAAAATTGAATTTCATTAAATGAAATGAACACAAATCAAATCCCAAAGTCAGATTTCTTTGTACAGCTGGAAAAACCGAGTTTACACCAAAATGTTCAACAAAAGCACATAAGGATTATTTTTGGTGTAAAAACATTATTTTTCCAGCTGTATTTCATACAATAACTTACCAATTGCATAGATACACAGTTTGGTCAATAAGATGATTGTTATAATTTGTATGGCTATTATTTTCATCATGTTTATGTCACAATTGTTGGCAAATCACTTGAAATGTATTAAAAAACAACTAAGCAAAAAATTAATCAAGAAAAAAGGTAAATCACTTTCCACTTACTCCAGTTTAAAGTTTATAACGATTCTGGTTTTATTTGGTGAATAAACCAACGGTCGTTGGATTAAAGATGAAAACATTAAGAGTGAACAAAACAAGTCACAAAATTAGTCACAGCAATTTGGTTAATCACAAGGCAAGTTGATTGCTACGATGAGTATATTTGTTTAAATTTGAAACAAATTTCAGTTTCATAGCAGAGTTTCATTGTTTGGCAAACTCAACCAAACACACCAAAAGTAATAACATCAATAATGGAAGGAAAAACATTTTTGCTTTTGTCTTTTTTTTCACAATAATAACTTCAAATCAATTCAGTTTATCTCAAGATTCATACAGATTGAAAGAAGAATTAACTTAATCAATTACCATCAGTAAATTAATAACACAAAATATATAAAAAGAGAGAAAGAAAGAGTTGATTAATTGATTGGGTTCAATTTCATGATCACTTTACCTTTTACAATACCCGAATCTTCAAAACATATCAAAGCTAATTCAGTGAATTGGAAAAAAAGAACGAAAAGGTAAAAAAAAAAGGTAATCATGATAATCACAATTACAAGGTTTTGTTAAGAAAAGAAAAAGCAATTCAGCCATTTTGTCCGATCTACACCGGATAACTGTCTAAATAGCTATCATGGTAAATTTCAAGTTGGTTCATCGCTCCGTTGATTCAGGGATATCCTTCAAAAACAATTTTTGCCTTTTCCAAGATTTCACTTTTACCTAACCTTACTCAAGCCTTGCCGTAAAAATGGACCTGAATTATTAGCAATTTGTTTGAATACATTTTGGTTAGATAAATTGAAATACCAGTTTCATTTCATCTCAAGTCGCTCTATGATAATGTTTAGATTTACGAGTGAGATTATCAAAATCAATCAGCCATTCAGTTGGCTGTTGGTCGTTAAATGACGGAAAGTGGATGTTATTGAAAGATGAGGATAAAGGGAGAGATGCTTAAGCATTCTAAAGACGTTCACTATGATTGAGACGATGATGGATGAGATAGAGATGATGGTGATGATCATCATCAAAACTGATCATCACAATGGAGTCAAATGTTCACTTGAGTACAAGCTTTCATTCTTAGAATCATTTATCCTCATCTGATCTGGTTTTTTTTATTGTACTTCGATTGTGACTTATATTGATGGGTTTGTCGCTCATTTTAACGCTTTTACATGTCATTATTTATTGTACCAAAAAGTTGCCGTTTTTTAGCCTTTTTTATGTAATCTTTGTTGTTTAACTAAACATTTAAACTAAACAATCAGCTTTACATATCATGGGAACAAATCAAAATCATTAGGGTTTACATTTGTAGTAATGAACTTTACCTCTTTTTCCCAAATCTATTGTTGAACGTTTACTGGGACCAACCTTGTTCAAAGCTGCTTCAGAGTCAAGAAACTTTAATGGATTACATGGTGTTACCCATGTCATTAGATTGGAAATATTTCTCTTGGAATTCAACCAAATATATCGCTGAGAGATCCATAAATTGTCAATACTGTATTTACAATTGTGACAACTAGCTAAGTTTCAAGTTATAAATATACATCATGAATTATGTGGATAATTGCTATTGAAATATTGTATTTCAAATGATCATTGGATTGTCACCATTTTTACTGTCAAGATATTTAAGGAGAGAAATTAGTTCATCCTGTAGGATTGTGCTACTTGTATGAACTTTACTTGTAGTTCAATGGTGATAGTTTAACTACAAATCATTGAAAAGGGATTTTCAATCAACATTAGTCACATTTCATTTGAGTTTGTAGAGTAACATATTCAACAGGCTCTATTTTAATGACTAGACTGGTTAGTAGTTTGCTATGGAAGCTGATTATATTAAGTTCATGTGAGGGCAATCAAAGCTTCTGTAAAGCTGATCAACTCAATTTTATCTGTTTTGCTCAATTTAATTTCTTATTGGATTTATTGAAAGGTTAATTTCAATTTAAAACAGCTTCTTGTAAAACTTGTTTACATTCAACTTGTACGGCTTTCAGCGTCGGTAAGTTTGATGGGATGACCTGAGATCTAAGACTTCTCAGCGGAAGGACAAGTTTTTTGTTACTTTTGATTCTATTTTCGACTTTAATTGAATATTGATGATTAGAATTATCTGAACGAATGAAAATTATATTTTCATTTTTTCTTATTAAGATTGTATTTAGTAACGTTAGAGGGCACACTTTTCAATCGTTTTTGTTGTCATTTTTTTGAAGCATGTGTTAAGTTGTTTAGTTGTTGAGTTAATAAATATTAGCTAATATTAGTTAGTAAATTTATTGTTGTTTATTTTTCTAATGGACTCAATTGACTTGAGCACTGGGGATGAGCCTGTAATGAAGGGAAATGCCGACACTAACAATGACAGTCCTTCCATTGCACGAGCTTCTGTCTTTCAAAAGACTCAATTGCAGGAGGAAGACAAAAATCTATTTACACACAAAGTTAATGGATTTAATTTTGATAATGGTATTGATTATCATGGATTATTGCAATCTTTCCGAACAACTGGATTCCAAGCTACTAATGTATCAATGGCAATCGATATAATCAATGAAATGGTGAGTAAATTCATAGTCATTTCGGGGTTCTCACTTAAGCCGATATTTCAATCGAATCATTTTCTCTTGTTTTTTTAAGTGGTTATCAAGGCGAGAACAATTTGCTGAAGATTTTAAAGAAGAGGACCAATTCATTCAGAGACGGAGTGGATGCACAATTTTTTTAGGCTATACCTCAAATATTGTTTCGTCTGGACTCAGAGATATTATTAGATTCTTGGTGCAGCATAAAATGGTAATAATTTATCTCAAACCCTGGACATTCTATCTAATTTGATAATTTTACGACAAACAACTTTTTCTCTAGGTGGATTGTATTGTTACTACGGCTGGTGGTATCGAAGAAGATTTAATCAAATGCTTAGCGCCATTCTATCTTGGAGACTTTAACTTGAAAGGTAGTGATTTGCGAGAAAAGGGCATAAATAGAATAGGAAATCTTTTAGTGCCCAATGAAAACTACTGTAAATTTGAAGATTGGATTATCCCGATTTTGAGTGAAATGTTGAAGGAACAACAGGAAAACGGGATGCACTGGACTCCATCAAAAATAATTAACAGATTAGGTGAAAAAATTAATAATAAACAATCTATTTATTACTGGGCTGCTGTCAACAAGATTCCTGTCTTTTGTCCTGGATTGACTGATGGTTCCCTCGGCGATATGGTATATTTTCACTCATTCAAGGAATCTGGCTTAATAATTGACATTGCCGCAGATATCAGGCGAATAAATACAATCGCTGTTAAAGCGCAAAAATCGGGAATGGTTATAATTGGAGGAGGAATTATTAAGCATCACATTTGTAACGCAAATCTAATGGTAATTTTTTGAATAAGGAATATCACTAATCATGTTTCATTAGTTTTATTCTTGCTCATTGCATACAGAACTTATTTCATTCCTTTTCATTATTAATTAATTTTTTTCCATCTTTTGTATTATTTTGCAGAGAAATGGTGCGGATTATTCTGTTTTTATCAATACAGCTAATGAATTTGATGGCAGTGATGCAGGAGCAAGACCCGACGAAGCTGTCTCCTGGGGAAAAATAAAATCTAATGCTAAATCAGTCAAAGTTAATTGTGACGCTACCATAGTATTTCCCTTGATTGTCGCTGAAACATTTGCCCGTTTTGTTCACAGCAGGGCTTGTAAATCTTCGGAAGTTTAATTTATTGTTTCAAATATAATCTTTTTTATCCATAATATCTTTTTCAGAGATTCAAAAATTGTTTCACTCTCATCTTAAAGAAGATTTGAAAATATTAAACACTGCTCATTTTATTTATATTTCAAAGTATTCAAATGCATCTAACAGTTTCTCTTGAAACATTTATCATTGAATGTTTTAAAAAACTTTCATTGTCCAGTTAAGAAATGAAAAAAAAACAATTACAATTTATGATTGAATGCTATCTACATAAAAGAAAAACAATACTTTAAGCTTCAGCACAATCTTTTTAAGTTATCGAATGGGAAATCTAGACTTGAAATTATAGTTGAAAAGATAGCTATCTCCCAAGAAATGAAACTTAATAGCAGTATTTACATTTAAAAATTACATCAAATTGCAAAATAAGAGAAATGGCTACATTATTCTTTGATTTGATTCAATTTTCAAAAAGTTTAGTTAAAAATTGCGCTCGATTTGCCGATATCGATACGAGTTATCATCCAAGCATGCATGAAGATACAATAATCTCTCTCATATTTGAAAAAGAAAGCACTAAAGTTTTGGCTTAAAATATCTTCTACTGAAATCAATGCTCCTTTAAAAGAGCCATCTGCTGGTTTGTACACCCATTTAGGATATTTGATAGGATTACTGTTTATGATATACGAAAGACTTTACCAGCTGATAAACATTTTGCCTGGCAAATTTTGTTCAACAATCCAAGCAAATTATCTTTTGTTTTAATTAGTCTTATTGTTTATTTAATTGTTTTATCATGTTTCTGTTTAATCGATCGACCATTCTTCTTTGAAGCAGACTCCAGGTTGAGTTTGCAACCTAGCATCGACGTGTTCAACATTTGCCGCATCAACGTTGACTATGGCGTTATTAAATCTTGAATTTCATCTTAGATTTAACTTTCCTGATTGCTGATTGTGTGAACTTTTTTGCAATATTTCTTATAATCAAATAACTTGACTTTTTATTCGCTTACATGTGCATATACTAGTTCTAATACTTCATAGAAGGCTATCTGTTTATAATCATCATCCGGTGTGATGCAGTTCATTGTTAAACCTACATCAACAAACCCATCAGTTGTTTGTAAAAAATTTCTCCGATTTCACTCAACAGTTGTTTTAATTACAATCGGTGGCTTAGCTCTTTTCTCAACGGGTTTTATGTTCGGGTTATTGTGGAATATGGATGGGTCATGTTCAAAATTCAAATCAATAGACGATGAAGCTGATAGAGAGATTAATCAAGATGCTGCCAGAAACGTTGGAGATGTTGAAAGTCTTGGAAAAGAGTTGACAGAAGTTGGACTAGCAAATGGTTTAATTCATTTATCTTCAACTACACAAAAACAAGATACAGATCTTTTAATTTTAATAATGAGTGCACCAGGGTATAAAGACCGTCGAGATGCCATTCGTCAAACATGGGTCAATTTAATTGATGATAGATTAATCAAGTATTATTTTGTTATTGGTACTCACGCTGGGAGTAAATTAGTGCTCGAACATTTAAGAAAAGAACAAGAAGACTTCAAAGATATCATCATTTTCCCTCATATTGATGATTCTTATTCAACTCTCAGTCAAAAATTACTGGAATCCCTTAAATGGACGTATTCTCGGTTTAATTACAAATTTGTTTTAAAAATTGATGATGATTCATTTGTGAGAGTTGATGCACTATATGATGAGCTCAAAACTAAAAAGTCAGATCATCGAACCCTTTACTGGGGCTATTTTGATGGGGATGCACCAGTTAAAAGACAAGGAAAATGGACAGAAGACAACTGGTTTCTTTGTGACAAATATTTGCCTTATGCTCTTGGCGGTGGTTATGTTATCTCTTCTTCATTGGTTAAATATATTGTTACGAATTCTCACCTTCTATCTCTTTATCATAATGAAGATGTCAACATGGGAGTCTGGTTAGCTTCATTGAACATTACACGTCAACATGATCCTCGCTTCGATACAGAGTATAAATCAAGAGGTTGTTCCAATAATTTTCTCGTTTCTCATAGACAGAATATCAATGATATGAGAGAAAAATATGATAATCTGAAACAATTTGGTGTCCTTTGTAAATCACAAGTGATGCTGAGAAAAGCTTATTTTTATAACTGGAAGGTTGCTCCAAGCTCTTGTTGTTATCGAAATATAAGTCTATTGTGATATTCTTAAAACTGTCTGAAAAACTATTTAGTCATTTATATTTTTCTTTGTTTTTTCGCAATCAACCAATTTAAGAGAAGATGAATTTTGTCCAATCTACTCAAAAGGATGGATTTTCCTCAAGATAAATCAACAGCTCATTCTTATCAAGCATCAACCTGGTTGATATATTCGTCCATGATTGATGGACTTCTATTAAGAGGGAAAAATTAACTACCAATATACACCAGCTCATACACTGTGATTACCATAATAAACAAAACAATTTTTTCGTGTCATAAACAAATTATCAATAGATTTTTGTAAAAAAATACACTTATTTTTGTGTGTAAATACTATTTTTGATCTTTATTTCGAAAATTTAAGAGAATGATAATAATAATAGCTTAACAGGTAAATTTGATTAGATAAATGACATAACTTACAGGCTTGAAGCGGTTAATCAAGACCAAGCATAGATAGTTGAACAATAGCATCAGTTGAATTTACAGGGAAACCCTTCACAGAAGGACCAGGAGATTGGGCTAACCGATTTCTCCAATGAGCAAAGACTGTTCGCAATCCAGAGACAACATCAGTCCAAAGATCTCCATTAACAACGGCATCAAATACATTAAGAACCACGGATGGGTCAAAATCGGGAAGAAAAGAGGTGCCATTCAACTGTTTTGGTATTGGATTATCAGCAGCAAAGGTAAAATCTGCTCGACTACAATTTGGCTCATCTTTTTGATCAGTATTGCTACTAATTTCTTGTTTTGGCTCAATTATTCCATTATCGTTTTTCGAGTGGTTTGATTCTCGTGGTAAAGTTGCTGTTAATGAATAGCCAATCAACGCCAAGTTTATTATAAGAATATGAAAAGAACAAGAAATTACTTTCATGTTGATGATAAACGTAGTGAGTTGAAAATCACAAGTGGGTTGTTTTCACAATTTTATAAAAACACTCTTCTCAGCTCAAATGGTAGGAGAAAAAGAAAATGAAAAGTGAACAGTTTGTTTTATCTGAATAAGAGTCAATTTAATTGCGTATCGAGTTCAAAAAATGCGGAAGAATTTATTGAGGTAAATTACAAGATATTCAGGTAGGCTACTGAAATTCATGAGATTCATTATTTTATCTAGTTTAATTTGTAATTCATACGATTATTATAAGGGACAATGAATATGAATTACTTTTAGTTACGGTTGATATTTTTTGTTACCGTTTTTTAGATTCGCCTCTAAATATACTAAAGACTCAGAACAATTGTACTTATTGGTAGATCCAACTTGAATTGTGTAGTCAATTAATCATTTAATTTCATAATAAGAAATTTTGATGTGCAACTGTAATTTTGTCTCAATTTTTAAGTTCATTTTATCGGAAATAACAAGGATTGGCCTTTTTCATTTTTAAGCAATATTTCAAATTTAGCATATCTAACGATTGAATGGCATTTTTCAATTTCAATTTTTCTTTAGTTTATTACGATGTATCGGCCGAATGGAGATTATCTAATGATTTAAAATAGCATTGCAGTTAAAACAAAGCTGAGAATTGGATCCATTTGCTTGTTAGTTGCTCGAAGTGAAAGGATGTTTGCAATATTACCGTTCGTGATGAATTATCTGTTGTATAACAAAAAAAACTGATAATCATGGACTTGCAGTTCAGTCAAGCTTTACCGAAATTTAATTTAAGTATTAGATTTTTTTAGCAAAGAGTACGACTGAATAACCTTCTGTGCACTTAACAAGTGATTTTACAAGATTCTTTTAAAGAGAAAAGTAAAATCATGAAATTTTCAATATGTTCAGCTCCAGATTCAACAACTCCTTAGCAACGAATTTTAAAATTTAGACTAACATCTGTAAATCTACCGACGAGTTTGATGATCATCCTCATAATCAAAGTCATTGGATTTAATAGTCATCAAATATTAGTAATATCAAGATTTTTCTCATCATTTCAATATGTAAAACTCAATACAAAATGTATATAAATGTATAAATGTTCCCGCTACTGAACATTGAAACAATATTTTAACATTTTCATTTCACAAATATTTTATTACATTGCTAACATTAAATTTTTACATAGGAAAAGGAAAAGAGAAAACAAGAAATATCTAAATGTTAAAAGTCAATAACAAAAAATTATGACCAACTAATTACTAGTTAATGCTAATTTTTGTTGAAGGAAAACTGGTTTTTGTTGTCTCTTTGAATGCTTCAAAAACAACATTTCATTGAAGTTAACGAAGACATTTAGCTGTATTAATAAGCATTTAAAATTAAAAATAGTCATCTGTTTAACTGTTTTTTGAATCGACAAAATTGAATTTGAAAGCGCAATATGATTTATCTAAACCTTATAATATTGAAATTCATCAATTGGATAAGCTGTAAGCTGAAATAATCACACGATTGGGTATTTTAAATATTTATTATAAAAATCAAGAGTAAAAATGTCTATCACAATGAATTATTATAGATGATTAATGGCATATATTTGTGATGTATTTCCTATTTAGTACAATTATGGTCAACTCATGGCCAGGACACTGAAAAATAACGAAACAATCGAATCAATTATTAAGTATGAAATTATCACTGCAAGATTTTTTTCTTCATCATTTCCGACCATTTTTTACATTAAAAGAGCAAGACTTGAAATGTATCAGTCTCAGCCTGGAAATGGTTTTGTATTAAACACAATAAAATGTGTACATTTATCATGAGCACCTATGAGTCGTAGGTTTGATGACTCTCTGGTCTCAACAAAGCTCTTGGTTTTCCAGAAATACGTAATAAATAACAGGTTACAATCAGTGAAGGACCAGGTTCACAGAAATTATGATTTTTGAATCTCGTGTCTCACCATTTTCGTAGTTTTCGTCGACTTTAGCAGTTATATGTTTTAACCACAATGATAAAATTGGAAACAATTAATGGAGAAATTTGATCATTTGAGTAGTTGATTAGACGAAAGTCAATCTTGTTTCAGTTTGTTCAGCAATCTTTCTCTGAATTAACTGATAATTTGCCCAATTTAGCAGTTTAGCTAAGATAAGCGTAAGTATTGTAGGTCAATGTTTAATTAGGCCTTTAACCCAATCAATGTAATTGGAAACTTTGGTGTAATAACCATATTTTCCTGTGCGACCGCAACCTTCTCCCCAAGAAACAATGCCTAACAAGTACCAACGATCCCCGGAAACCCCGACAAAAGGTCCACCCGAATCTCCTTTACAAGCATCGCCAATTATTTCTTGAGCATAACCAGCACAAAACATGTTATGGGTAACAGCAAATGACGTTGCACCTTTACAGGTTTCGTGATCAACGATTGGCATTCGTAATTCTTGTAGGTAACGGGGTTGAGGTCCATTCTCTTTGAGTTGACCCCAACCAGTGACATGACCCATCTTGATAGCTCGATGGTTATCCGTGAAAAAAAGTCCATCAACGATAGACTTTGATAATCCAACACAAACAGGTTTAATGTAATCAGTGAATATTATGTGATCTCTAACTCGTACCAAGGCTAAATCATTATCAAATGTTTCCGGGTTGTAATCAGGATGTTTGATGATATCTTGAATTTTTGTATTCAATTCTTGATCTTCTGTTTCTTTTTGATCAAATTTTCCCAAACGAACAACAATTGTGTCGAGTGGTGGCGGCGGTGGACTATACTTGTTCTGGGTGAAACAATGAGCAGCAGTTGCAATCCATCTTTCATTGAGCAAAGCTCCACCACAAAACGATTTACGGTTAACATCCCAAAACATTACTTGCCATGGAAAAGCACCTTTTTGCGCATCAACTCCACCAACAATTTTACCCGCTGAATCAAGAAGTGGCTTTTGTTTAGAAGGCAGTGCGAGGTTTGGCTTGCCACAGATATCTTCCACATTGGCACGTACATTAACATCTAAGCGAGCACCAGCCTGTGAAGTACAACTTGGGTCATCTTCAAGTCGAACCACACAAAAATAATGGCCACTGTCTTCCTTGGTTACCCCATTGATAACCAAATAACCATTTTTAAGTTTATCAACTCGAGAATTGTTTACCACTTTTTTACCATTTTTGGTCCAAGTGATGGTTACTTTACTGGCTAAAAGGCTGGATGAAATGGCATTACACTCAAATATTGTAAACTCTCCTTCAGATAATACACTGTCTCGAGGTCTTTTGCGAAATATAATCCGACAATCAGTGTTTTGTACTCTTAACCATGCTTCTGACGTGGCTGAACCATATTTACAAGTGTAACGACCAACATCTGATTGAGAAAATTCTCGAATCAACAATTTAGTGCCGTTCTCAGAAACACCATCAGTAATGAGCTGATTATCTTTGAACCATAAAATGTTTTTAACAGCATCATTATTGTTGTTGGCATTATCAGGGTTGTTGTTATTGTGCGTATTTTTCTTATTTTCAGTGATTTGGAAGCGATTAGGTGAATTTACAGGGTGACATGAGAGGAGATGCGATGAACCAGGAATAATTGATGCATTTTGAGGAGTTTCAGTGAAAAATTGAACTGGTTTCGGAGGTTCATCAGAGTCACTTTGAATAAAGTTATAGCGAGCAAAGAAACCTTGATATTCACCAAGAGAATCGGAAACAAATCGAAGTCTCAAAACTGGTCCACCCGAAAGGTATTTAAATTTAGATGACTTATGACCACAGAAAACTTTAGTTGGCTCCTTGGACATTGGAATACCATTGGATTGTAGACTAGATGATAGATAAATTGGGCCTCCGTGTCTATCTGGTGGCTGATTATTGGTGGAAGTGCTATGAGAAGGTTCGCTGATCGCATAATCATCATAAATCTCGAGACGATCAAAGGTACAATTGTTATCAATCTCCATGTGAAATGATTCAAAGATGAGGACAATCTTTTGATCAGGACGGGGAGATTTTAAAATGAGTGAGCAATCTTTATTCGGTGGGTAAGATTTAGGATGCAATGGTGATGATAAGGTCATTGCTGTTTCATCGGGAATCCAATCACAGTCAGATATGGAGGACCTTGAAAGAGCTGCTTCGACCTTGTATGAAGCTTTAAAACCTTTTAAATTAAGAAGTTGATCAGATTTAAAATGAACCAAAAGATAAGGTCCTTTGGCATGGATAGCTTTAAAATTATTATTGGTTAAGGATGGTGAAGAAGAAGATGATGATGATGATGATGATGAAGATAAAGGTGAAGGTGAAGGACCACTATGATGGCGGACAAGGGAATGTTGATTTGATGTTGCCCTAGCATCTGGCATATAATCAGTGGAGCGATCAAGTTTATTAATGGACTTTTCATCACAAAATTTACCCAAACTTTTAGTGGGCTTTTTAGTTACTCTATCAACTTCAAAAAATTCAACAAAATCATAGGCACATTGATCGTCAGGTTCCAGTTCAATAAAATCGAATATCACTGAAATGGTCAGATTCTCAGGACCTCCACCGCTTCTGGATCCAATGGCTTCCGCACCATTAACAAAGGTATTTGCGTTAATCAAAGTCCAACAATCGGTTGAATCTGGATAATTTTTGGGAAACCCAGGGGAAGTTATTTCACCTGAACTGGATGCCTTTACTTCTGGAGTACAATCATCCACCTGTGAATATAATTCCAGATCAAACCCACGATCTTCATAGTTGGAGTCTGTGTGAAAAACAATCACTAAACTTGAACTATTGATGAGAATTTCTTTATTCAGAATGAAACCACAAAGTTTTTTATAACCACGAAGTTCAAGATAATCATATGGACAGTCAACTTTATCCTGTTCAATTTCAAGATGTTTCACTTTGACACGAATGGATGGTTCTTTGTTGGTGAAATGTGATCGAACCGTTGATATAATCCAAACACATTCAACATTGGGTGGGTATTTGTTACCCTCAGTCCAACCTGGGGAAACAATTGAAGTAGTCAATGAACTAAGGGTAATATTTCCTCCACAAGAATGAGATGATAAAAATGGGTGAGTCTCTTTTGGGGCTTTGGCCACATTGATTGACGCAAAATTGCTATTCGTTTGTCCCGGTCTTGTAGATGAAACCGTGTTGGGACGATGTGTAGACAATGATGATTGTGTTGGAATTGCATGAGTATTAACATGATGATCACCTGATTCTAATGGTGATCCTGTTGGTGTTACAGAAGACGATGAACTAGGACCGGAGGGAGGTCGAGTCGATCGATTCTTTTTTTTAACAGTTGTCCTGGTTGATACTTCCCCAGAGTACAAAGATGATCCTGTTACAGCAATATCTTGTGGGCGATTTTTGGAGCTCTCAGTTACTCTTCTAATTTCCTTGTCATCTTCTCTATCATTAACCGGATCTCTATCATCATCTCTTTCATGGGAACCTTCGTTAACAATACCAAGAATGGGTTCTCTTTGATTTTTCATCGGCCTTTCCTTTTTCTCGGGTCTTTCCTGCCTTTCGTCCAATATTTTGGGCTCATGTTTAGCTGATACTCCATCAGCGTCAAGATGAGAGGAAGATGAATGTGTCCTCGATGGCTGTTTATTTATTTGTAAATTTGAATTGAATTTATCAGCATTCCGGCTTGAGTCAATGTAGGCAGCTCTATTGCGAGCCTCAAAGGTTTCAACAGAAGATGAAGTTGAAAGGAATGAAAAGTTTCTTCCATCTCTTTGGCTATTAACGATCCAAAAATGTACATGAGAGAGAGGAGAAGGAAAAAAGGAAAGAAAGAAGATAAAAATGATTAATGTTGAACCAAAAAACAAGGTAAGAAACTAGTTGAGTTTATAAACTCACTGATAACCCTTTAGAGTTCAAAGCGATCAAAGACTTAAAGGCAACATTCAGGGATCATCTAGTCATATCTAAATGCCCGAATGATTATTCAAAATTATATTTTTTTAATCATCATTTTAAGCTTGATAAATCCATGATTACCAATGAATCAGGATTGTTGCGTTAACATGGTGAAACCATTAAAAATGGCGGACAATATTTAACCATCATCATCATTAACATCATCATGACTATTCACAGTTACTGTAACAATAATTAGCAATTGAAAGTCGCTGTGGTTTTTTGGGTAAAAAATGATTTCAACTAACCAACCATTTTCATTTTGTTTACAACAAGGTCAATCAATCAAGGTTTGATCAATCATCAAATAAAATTGAATTTAGATTATATTAAAAACCCAAAAATGATTAACTTAGATTTCAACTGTTTTACTTATGGAACAGGTAAAAGCTGAAATAAATCAGAATGGACAATCATTTAGCTGACAGTTTTAACAATATTTTTTGCCCAACAATCAACAATATTGATTAATAAGCTATTTTCATTCAAGTATTTGCTTGGAATCAATTTCATAACAATTATTGACTATCTTCAAACCATAACTTGTTGAATAAACTTGTTGAGTAGGTTTGCAATTCTGTAAGTCAGTAGGTGAATAGTTATAAATCAAATGTAATATTAGATTAAAGCAGGATTCCTGATTAATCTTATCATAAACTGAATTAGAGTTAAAAATACTTAAAATAATCTTGTTGATTGGATAAATAATCATAATCAAGGGCATGATAATGTTTGAAAACAAATGTTGCTGTTGAAAATACTAAACAATGTGCCATTGATAATACATTGAAAAGTGGATTTACTAGCAATTTGTATCAGTGAATTATTCAGTGATATTTACATATTCAAAAGACAATATCATTAACTTGACATGCTATTAAGAAGTCAGTTATCAATAGATCACCATTGAAACTATAACTGTCAGCAGTAATGGTAAGTTATTGATTTAGGATAATAAAAAGGAAACATCAGCTTGTGATTGAAATATAATTATTATTGTTTTATTGTAACGATCAAAAGTTGAATAAGCCAATTCTTAAATGGATCACATAAATTAACATTAGATGTATATAAACAGGCAAAGGAAAGTTAATAAAAAGACAATAAGTCAATCAAAAATTAACCTTTAAACTAGGCCAAGAGTGGAGTTTAATTATTCTGGTATGGCTGGTGAACAGTCGTTTTTGCCATTGAGGGTAAATGGTAAAGAAATAGTATCAAAAAAGGTAAATAAAGGCTTGAAATGTTTCTAAAAGACGATAACTCTTGAATTGAATGAATACTCTGTGGGTGATCAGATTGCAACATAATTTTGAATAGGTAAATGTAAAGAACCCAGAAATAAAGCAAAAAAACCTGTTGGTCAATAACATTGAGTCAACATTTCTTTTACATATGAAATTAATAAAGGCTGGCTGGCTGGTTATTCATTGAGGGTTAACAATGTAGGGATAATGATAGTTGGTAATGATGTAAAAAAACTGAAAAAACACCATCAATTCAACAATGAGATTGGGAAAAATGTCAACAACAATCACTTACCAGTTGATATTTGAAAGTAGGATAAGTATTGAGAGACAGTTGATTCCAATGCGAAGATGTGATTTGGGTAAAATCATAGTTATACGGTTTGATTTGAAATCATTAGAAGAGGATAATTGTCCAACAATGGTTCCATTAGAAAGTAGGTTAATTAACAATTAATTGGATGTTGAAGAGAAGAGGCAAAAATTAGAGGGAAGATGGTGAGATGGTGAAAATGGATAGATACATGAATGGTTTATGTACAGCGAACAGGTTAAAAGCACGTCAATGTTTGTTTCTTGTTGTCTTGATTTTAAAGATGTTGTTGAGTGGAACCAATGGTGTTGGTAAAAATGATGAGTGAACAATTATGGTTAAAGTAATCACTAAATAATTCCATATGCACTTGATTGGTAATCAGCAAGAACAATCGGCGTTAATTGGTAAGAAGGATGAACAAGGTGAAGTTGAACACATAAACAACATGAGAAGTAAAAGAGCCACTAAAAGATCAACAACAGCCACTGGAAGGAGAGAGAAAGAGAGAGAGAGAGAGGAAATTGGTTGTATCAACGACAAGCAAAGGGAAGTTTTTTCATTTCTATTGGAATCAATGGAAACCGGTTTCGTGTTTTGTTTTTGCTTGATTTGCTGATTAAGTAATCATGCAAACTGGACTAGTGTGAACACTAATGGCTTTAGCTTTGTCCAAGAGTCAACACAGGTATCGATCAGTGGACTTATCGATATATCAGGTGTGAATGGGACAACTTTGTTTACAGGTTATAACCTAAACACCATCCATGTTGGTGATCAAGTAATGGTAACATTAATGATTAATTTCAATCTTTGATTACTCTGAAGGAGAGAGTGAAAGTGAGTGCATGACTGAAGAGAGGCAAGGTTGGCTGGTTGATACCATGTTGATCAGGCTGTTTGGTTGACATCGAGGAAAAGATGATTTTAATTAAACAGTCTTGAATTTGATTTGGAACTGCTTTATCATGGAAACGGGTTAATCTTACTCCAGCTTTGTTTCATTGTGGAGATGACTTTGATATTCATTGGACATGTATTTGAATGATCATTTTAATCATTTGAATGTTTATTAAAACATGAGTGCGCTGGTTTGTTATTTAACTGGATACGCAATTTACTTTACCAGGAATGGGGTGACAATTTAAATTATTGATACTTGAAATGGAGAGAAAAATTGAAAAAAATTTCTTTACTCAAATATCAAGGTTGAGAAACTTGAGTTGTCGTTGGTATTTTGTTTTATAACGATTAAGATGATTCAAGGTGATTCAAGAATCAATGTTAGTTTCATTTTAATTATAATTTCTCCTTTCATTTTCCATCCATCTATCATTTAATCCAATTTTCAAACATTCATTCAATAAAATGATCATATTCATCATTGATGTTGAAAAAGGGCAATGAAAGGTAAACTTTAATTGCAAGGTGAAAAATTGTAATTTTTTTAAGGAAATGTATTGGGATATCCCTTTATCAACTAATTTAATGGGTTTTATATTGAATTTAGGTTTATGTTAATGAATGTGATTTAATGATGTTTAGTGATTATCCAGACAAAGATCAAGTTTGTGAGTAAAGGAGAGAAGAAGTTGTTTGCTTAAGGATATGTCAAAGTGAAGGTAAAGGGTAGAGGCACTTGTTTTAAAATCCAACCGGACAGTTTTAAATGCTAGTTGTTGTCAACGACTTTTAACCAGTTTAAAAGTTTGAAAGATGAAGTAGCATTTCACAAATACTCATTATTGACAAAGAAACCTCCAGAGACAGGAAGGGAAGGGTTAAGAACGTGGTTCTTTACTTGACTAGTGTCACTTTAAAAGGGATATTTTCGCCATTTAAATGTATCCACATTTTTACTCTTATGAAGGTTGGATCTGTTTTTTATTTTAGCCGTTAATCCATAGATTTTATTATCTAATTTAAATCAATTTTCTTTTGATTAACAACGATTCTTCACAAGGCAAACCTTCAACAGTCGACCACAGCATTTAAGGCTGAAAAATTTCAAGAGATTTTATAAGAAATTTTATTTTTATATTTTAAAGCAAATTTTTTATAAGAAAATATAAAAAATAAGAAATTAAATCCC
This sequence comes from Tetranychus urticae, assembly GCF_039701765.1. Taxonomy (NCBI): domain Eukaryota; kingdom Metazoa; phylum Arthropoda; class Arachnida; order Trombidiformes; family Tetranychidae; genus Tetranychus; species Tetranychus urticae. The sequence continues at coordinate 815,587 of NC_142959.1, forward strand.
ATGTATTCCCATTGTAAATCATTTCCTCAGGTAGATTTAGTCATCTAAAATAGTCATTTCCAGGTCTGTATGGGCAAAAGATGAGTAATATTTATCCAAGACCATTCGATGTTGTTCAACAATTAGGAAACTTGAAGATTCAGATTCTAAAATATTATTGACATCTTGAATGAGTCTGATCCATCTTAATTGTTGTTGGACACAAATAAATCAATAATCAAACTAACTGATGAAATTGTTGCTTTGAACGGAGTATTTATACAATAATTACAATGAAATAAAAACATTTTTTGATTTTGATCGAATTCATTTGAGTCATGATTCATGAATCATGAATTTTAAAAACAGCGGATAAACTAACCGCCATCTATGTAACGTTACATAAATCATTGTTATTAAACTTTGAGAAAGTGGCGCCTCTATACACATTTCTTCATTCACAGTTGGCGCCAATTGTATGAGAAAGAAAACGTTAACTCACAAATACAAAAAAAAAGAAAGAGGAACATCGAAACACAAAAGATTACTTCCTTTCCAAATCTTGTGAGTGTCAAAAATTGAAAATATCTGCTTTTTATCCTAATTAACTAATCATTTATCCTTTCAGTTAAATTAATCTTATCATATCTTTTTTCATTGTTTTATCACACTTTATTCAATTCCTTTTATTCAAACATCTTTACAGTTTTATTTTATTTTATCTTCAGTGTGTGTCCTCTAGTTATAAATATTAGTTATTTTCATCTATAACTTTAATTTTTTTTGTTACAACGTTGCTCTACCTCTTTATTTTTTATCATAAACATCATCTTTATTATTCACCTTCTTCGTTTTCACCTCTGTTTTCAGTAACTTTTTTCATCCTGTTTTCACATTTATTGGAAATTTGTTGGCAAGGTAGAGATAGAGGGAGAGAGGGAAGCTTTTTAAGATTTAAACCGCTAATCATTTAACTCACCTGGTCCATAGATTTTAACATTTACGCAAATTTTTCTCACTCCCTCTATATTATCTTCTCTCTGTCTCTCACCTTTTTCATCAATTTTTCTTCCATTTTTCCCTTTCACTCGATTTATCAGGAATTTACTTTTAGTCATTTCTATTTGCTGAGATCCATCTCTGGTAGCTTTAAGTAGTCATTGAATGAAGGTCGTACTGGTTACTATATTCAGGCCACCTTCCATTGTTTGATCCTAATTATTTCATAAATTGATCATCGTTTTAAATGGTGATCAGTAAATCACCATCTATTTATTATATTAAACGATTGTTTGTCGCGCTTGTTGACTTTGAAATTAAAAAGAAAGACATATTTGTGGTGCCATCTACACAAACAATTAAGTCCGTCAATTGCTACAACACTAGTATCCACTCTCACTCTTTGTAGTCGACCAAGTGTTGTGACTTCTGTTTGTTGGTTTTAGTCTATGTTGTAATTACAATCATGGATACTATTGAAAAGAAAACAGTTTATGATAAAGCCTTCATTCCACCTTCACCCAGTTCAGTAACACCAACCAAATCCAAGCATCGGTTTGAAACCTCACTTGGCCAATTAACCCGGAGGTTCATAGCATTGCTTAAAGATTCTCAAGATGGGGTAAGTAGAAGGAAGTTGAATTTCCTTTTTGACCTGATATTTTAGAGGTTAATGAGGCTAATAATGGGTATTTATATTGAACAATCCTTAGTCTATTCTAGAGTAAAACCCATCGCAGGCTTCTCAATGCCACCTTTTCATTATTCATTTTTAAAGACCCATGCGTTAGCCTTTTAATTAACCCATTCTCCTTGTACTCTTTGTTATTTTTTACTTGTTCCTAAAAATTGATTGTTTTGTTTTTGGGTAATTGGATTCTATGCTTCTAGGTTCTTAATTTAAACACAGCATCATCGGTTTTGAATGTACAAAAGAGACGAATCTATGATATCACCAATGTGCTTGAAGGTGTTGGCCTGCTTAATAAGACGAGTAAGAACAATATCAAATGGAACGGAGGATCACTTGATTCTTGTCTGGGCCCATCAAATGGTTGCCCAGTTTCACCGTTGACCGGTGGGCACAATAGTGCCATCAACAATAATCAGATTAGCCATTGCAACAGCCATAATAATGCATCTGGTACTAAGATTACCAGTAAAATGGATCTAGAAAAGGAGAATGCCATGTTAGAGGAGAAAGAAAAATCTCTTGATGAGGCTATTAAAAAATTAACTGCTGAGCTTCAGAAGGCCTCCGAAGATGAAGAAAATAAAAAATATTTATATGTGACATACCGAGATATGAGGTATATTAAAGAGTTCTCTGATCAAACTGTGATAGCCATTAAAGCACCTTCAGAAACCAAATTAGAAGTTCCCGATCCTGCGGAGGTAAGATTTTTTTTCTCCCTCGCATATTTACCTCTTATATTCAATATGTTTTTTTATCTCTTTCAATATTACAGAGCTTACAAATATGGCTCAAAAGTGATCGAGGAGAAATCGAAGTTTATTTATGCCCTGATGATGACGGTACAATCAATGAAGCTAAAGGTGAACTTACCCACTCAGAGGCAGTCGTTAAAACAGAAATTAAAACAGGTAAATTTATTGTGCTTTCTCTAGTCCATCAGTTCCGTAAAGCTTATTCATTCTCACTGTGTTTTATCCTTTCACATTCTCTTCACTCATCTTTTGTGCATCAGACATTTCAGTGGATACAGGTATCGGCTCTAGCCTTAAATCAAATCTTGCCTCAGAGACTGATGATTTTGGATCTACCTCAGGCCAAAATTATCTAATCGCCATTCAAGATCATACTTATGGTATCAGCAAATCAATGGCATCTTCCTCTCATGATACCTTTATGACAAGCAGTACAACCGGAAATACACTGTCCTCTCCAATCGCATCAAGATCGATGTCAGTTGTTTCTGAATTGCCATTCCTTCATTTAGAGCCACCTCTTTCAGAGGAAGATTATAACTTTGCCTTGGAAGAGAGCGAGGGTATTGCAGATCTTTTTGATGAAATGTTACCGGTATAACTAATCTTAGAGAGAAAGTGAGGTTAAATGATCACCTCTCTCTCTCTCAATATCATCACTCTAAATTCAATCTCCCCTGAAAAGCCATTCTAGCCTTCTATCTTCATTCTTCTCTGTCCTCTTCTTTCCTCCTTTTCTCATTCTCTTTACCATACTCTTTCCTCTCCGTTCTTGTGTCTCCTCTTCTTTTTCTGTCACACTCTTTTCCACCTCAACTACAAGAGCAACACCAATTGTCGCTTCCCAATTATTAACTATAACATTATGTAATCAATATTAATTACATTTTGATTTTAAACTACATAATAATTAAGCTAAATAAATTAGTTCTCATCGCTTTTAAAATTACACCCTCTTTGTGACTCTGTTGTTACACGTATGTCTTTTCACTCGATGATCTATTCAATTCAGTTACTCTTCTCATCAAATTACCACCAATTGGTCAAAAAGGTCAACATTACTAATTTAAACTTCTGTCTTACATAATCATCTGTAAATGAACCTTAAAATTAGTCTTGATCAATCATCATGACTAAAACCTCATATCAATCTGATTCTCAAGATTTATTCCTTTTCTTTGTGATGTATTATCAGATGAAAAGTCAGCAATAGCAATTCGTTGATTATTTCCTTACTTTTAACTGTAAACACAATTCAACGCCATGGTATTCATGTAATAGATATAATCCTCTCAAAAATTATCAACATGATACTTAACCCAATTATATACTTTGAACGGATTTTCTTTAAAAACTTAACCATCAGCAAAGTTGTTCAACTTAGTAATCAATCGATTAACTATTGACCCTAATGATTGGTTAAAGAATTAAAAAAATTTATTCCACCAAATCATAGATATATTCTGGTTTAACATAGCTCAAGCCTAAATCGGAAAACGGTTGATCCTATGATAAACAATCTAATAAAAATGCAAACAGATTTTTTTATCACCAATTTAAATTAACCACTATCATTAAAGTATACATTTGACTAATCAGTGGTCCATATCCGTGAAGCCCATTTTACCAAAATAACAAGGAACCAACATGGAGTTCAAGGGAAAGAGAAAGGAAGAGGATTTGGAGAAGAAAAATAAAAAGATGGAGAATTTCGGTTGTAAAGTGACTGTTGAGTTGCTTGTTTGTCTCAGTTTTCATTTTTAAATTTGATAAACTAGATTTAATCATGATGATTCAAAATTTACAGTCTCACAATGAATCACAACTGGAGGTGATGTATAAGAGTGAATTTAAAAATTAAAGAGACAATTTAATCCAACAGAGAAATATGAGAAAAATGCAATTTGAAAAGCAAGATTAGAGAGAGCGAGAGAGAGGGGAAAAAACTACCGCCAAAACCAAAAGTGAAACAAAGAGTTTATACAAACACTGATTACAGGCACTTTAAACATTCATTTACAATTAATTATCACCACAATAAGTAAATAGATAAATTGAGCAAATCCTAGAGACAAAATAATTAACTAACGGAAAAAAATTAGTGTAAATAATTAAATAATAGGAAAATTATGACATTCAATAGATCTGGCTAAAGCTGGTGAACCTGCAACAGAAAACCAGAAATGTGCAAAGAAAATACCAGATGATTTTGGGTTAACATATAGAAAGGGAAAAACACATAAAGAGAGAGAGAGAGAGGAGAGGAAAAAGTTGTCAGGCAAGTCCAGTTAATTGAGCAAATTCTTCCTTGTACATAGGATGATCTTTACCATGGGTAATTTGAATAGCTTGTTGTAATCGATTAATTAAAAAAACAAGTTCGTCACTATCTTGGGGTCCATTAACAATGTTGGCTCGAATTTTGGCTAAACGCATCAATTGAACAGTGAAATCGGCGTAATAGGTTTTGTATATTTTTTCATACAAAGGTAATGTTTTCAAACCCATTGTAAATGCTTTTACCCAATTACCTGATTCAATATAATCATCAAATTTTTCATTCAGTTCAATTAAACGGCGTCCAATGGTATCCTCTTCATCTATTGAGCAACGAGTACAGGTACAATCAAAATAATATTGGTCTTTTAATTTGAGCAATCGTTCGTCTCTTGGTAATTTCAAGTCGATATAGGTTATGGTTGCGGGCTCCTTCAAGCTGTCAAAATTTCGCACGCAACGTATTGATAGTTTAACACCATCAAAAATGGGTGAACAATTAGGCTGACAATCATGGTCAAAAATTGATGCTGACATGTAGAGACCTGTTCCTATTTCGTTGAGAGATATGTTCAAGATTGAAAATGAATTAATAACAATTTTACCGAATGTTGAGAAAAATTGATTCGCATCAACATTCAAACTACCAATACAACAAAATCTGTTGAAGGTTTCTTGAGCTAAATACCAACGTGTCGATTTTTCATTCAATTTAATATCCTCTACATGGTCCATTAAATCATTGAAACACCTTTCCTTTTCATTGTAAGTTTTGAACATTTGAGTTGCTCTGGCAGGATTCTTGGATATTATAAATAACAAGCGCAAAAGAAGTCGCGTGAATGGTGCTCGAATAAATAGCTTTGAATCCCGATCAATATCTAATTTGTACTCTTTGCATTCATATTTATGAGCAGTCTTCCAGTCGGATAATTGGCATCTTTTGTCACAATAGTACATCCATTTGCAGTTGGAACAGCGGCTAAGAGATTCACTAGAAAAAAAACCAGATGAGGAAAAAAATCAAGTTATAGAGCTAGATATAGTAAGAAAATTATTCCGTGTAAAGTGATAAAACTAGGCGAAAGAATCATGAATTATTAGATTCAGATCGAATGTTAAACATCTAAATAATGTATTTTTAAAAAAATTGAACTATTACCATAATTTAAAACAATAATCACATCGTTCTCCTTTAAGGTCGTCATTCAGTACATGAGCAAAAGGTTCAGATTCATCGACAATATCACCAACTTTGAATAAACCCATGACCATGGAGACATTTAAATTACTCAAACGAAGAGGTCAATCCTTGCAATTAAAGCGAAAAAACTGATTTAATATGAAGGACATTTAATTTATTGTTATTTAATTTAAGGATAAGTTTAAAAGAAAAAAACCGGGAAAATGACAGAACAGCTGTTTTTGATTGTTTACAACTTCTGTCTCCCTGGCAACCAGAAAATAATCATTTTTCTGACACAGTTCGATAAAAGTGAATCGATATATCGTTTCTCAACAAATTTGTTTGATTTTCACTTGAAAAAAACTTTTGTTCCTATTTATTTAAATCTTAACTTGATTCACTTTAATCATTATTCCTTGAGCTGAATTCGTTGAAATTAGAAAAGATTAAATTCAGATTGCTCTAAAAGTGGAAAATAAAAATTCATAAGATAAGCATCTAATGAAGGTTAGTATCTATTAATACTTTTGATGAGCATTAAAGACCTATAATGCAATGTTAGTTAAGGTGTACATTAATCGCAGGTAGAGGTCTAATTTAAATTTATTACTAATCGATTTCATAATTGTTTGCTTAAATAGTAACTCACTGATTAACAAAAATAAACTTTTAAACGGAAGGATTCCAATGCCAAATGACGGATCAAACGTTGAACCAGATTTGTAAAACCAAGAATGCAGGATTTTAAAGATTAAATCAAACAGAAAATTTTAACATAAATTAGGAACTGAACAATGTAACAATGAACAGATTATGAGCTAAATGTAAGGAAATATTTCAGGCAATTTATTGGATCTCGTTCTAATAAAATGTTTAAAAATTACCGGGAAAAAAGCTCAAACAGATTAACGCTGTGACTGTTCGATGTAAAATCGATGTAAAATCGATTAATTGAGAGCTCGATCCGATCTTCTTGTTGAAAGATTAATCGATACTAGGGTCCATCTTTTCTTTTTATTAACTTTGAAAGTTGAAATAACTTATTTTTTTGTGGATTGAGTTGTTTTTTATTGGCTATCAGTGACTAATTCAACATCTGAAGGATTTTTAATACTTATCGGTAAGTAATGAAATGGATAATCAGGACAATTATTGTCTTGAAAAAAGTAAATGAAAAAAAATACATAAACAATTTGTTGTTGTTTTTCTAGGCAATGACCACGGTTGAATTGAATCGATCCGAGAGGATCAGAGCTGCCCTTTTTGATGACGAAGCAAGTGATATTTTATACCAGACTTGTATTGATTCAAAATCACAAACTTGTGTCTTAAGACTTTCGGAACCAGCCCAGATGATCAAATTAGCTATTGAAGCTCTTATAAATTACCAAAATGACGCAGATTTAGCAACTAGTGCTGTTCCAGAGTTGCTTAAACTTCTGAATGATGAAGATGAGGTTGTTGTGAGTAAAGCAACTCTTATGGTTCATCACTTGAGTCAAAAAGTAGCATCTCGACATGCACTTATTAACTCGCCACAAATGGTATCTGCCTTATTGAGAGCTATGTCAAATTCTGAAGCTGAAACAACAACATGTGCTGCCAGTATTTTGCATAATTTGTCACAACACCAGCAAGGATTACTCGCTATTTTCAAATCTGATGGAATATCAACATTAATTAAACTACTTTCATCCCCAATAAATCGAGTTGTGTTTTATGCTCTAACTACTATTTACAACTTGCTGCTTCATCAAGAAGGATCTAAGACGGCTGTCAGATTGGCTGGAGGAATCCAAAAAATGGTTTCTTTATTGACCCATCCTAATCCTAAATTCCTGGCACTTTTAACCGAGTGTTTGACATTATTGGCCTTTGGAAATCAAGAAGCTAAATTGATAATTTTAGCTTCAGATGGAGTACAAGAGATAATAAATATCATGTTGGTGCACAAATATGAAAAGTTATTATGGACCGCATCACGACTGTTGAAAGTGTTATCTGTTTGTCCAAGTAATAAACATGCAATCATCTCAACTGGTGGAATATATGCGCTTTCTATGCACTTGGATCATCCAAGTTCTCGTTTACGATTGAGTTGCCTTTGGACTCTCAGAAACTTATCTGACGCTGCTACTACGATTCCGAATCTCGACCATCTTCTTCAATCACTTGTTAAATTTTTGAATGATGAAGATTTGAATGTGGTTATGTGTTGTTTGGGAATTCTTTCTAATTTAACATGTAACAATAGACACAATAAGCTATTGATCTGTCAGCTTGGAGGTATTGAAAGATTAGTTTTAACAATGAAGCAAACAAGAGATCAGGAAGAGATCCTTGAACCTGTTATTTGTTGTTTGAAACATTTAACTCACCAACATGATGAAGCAGAAATAGCTCAAAACGACGTCCGTCTCCATGATGGTATTACTTATATTGTTAATCTTCTCAGTCTTCCTATTGGTTGGCCTTTAATTAAAGCAATCATTGGTTTGATTGCAAATCTGTCTCTCTGTCCAGCAAATCAGGCTCCTTTGCGCGAATCACAAGTTTTACAAAAGTTGAACCAACTTTTAGCTAAAGCACAACAAGAAAGGGCTAACATGAATTCTTCTACAGCTTATATGGAAGGCGTTAAGATGTCTGATATCATTGAAGTATCCATGGAAGCATTTAAAATCTTAGCTCGAGATGTTCATAATAGAGCAATCATCATCGAAATGAATCTGATACCTACTTTTGTTCAATTCTTGTATTGTGACGAAGAGAATCTTCAACAAGCATCTGTTGGTGTGCTTAGTGAATTGGCCCTTGAAAAAAGAGCTGTCGATATTATTGAAGCTGAAGGTGCTACTGCGGCTCTTACTGAACTTCTCCATTCAAGAAATGAGATAATTGCCACATTCGCTGCTGCTGTTTTGTATCGTATGTCTGAGGATAAACCACAAGATTATAAGAAACGACTCTCTTTGGAATTGAGTGCAACTTTATTCCGCGATGAACCTAGTAATTGGGCAACATCAGCTGGCGAAACTGATATGCCGCATGCAGAATCTCATTATGGCTCGTTGGCTGCTCCATTGAATCCATATCCTCAATCTATTTATGTCCAAACCACATCGGACATGGATGTCAATAATCCTTACTCATCTCCCTACTATCATGAAAGTCCAACTCAAGTTGCCAATCAAGATCAATATTCGGCTTGGTACGACACAGATCTATGATAAGATTGGATCGGATGATGGTGATTTAAATACAACATATCTATCAATCAGTTTAACGACATCTTAAAATATTTATGCAATAATGAATCGTGAATTTCTACCCTTGTTTTTCAACCTTATTGATTATTATTGGATAAATGTTTGCTCAATACAACTTGCACTTTTTCTTAAAGGATTAATAAAGCCTAATGAATTTATGCAAAAAATTTCAATAGCATAAATCTCACTGTTTATCATTCATTGTATGGTATTTTATTTTTATAAGCAACCGATTTATAGGAAGGCAATGAATAAGCCATTGTATTGAATAACAATACTTGCATTCCATTGGAAACTAACAATTGTAAGATTAAAAATTTAGATTAAAAATCGTTAGCAATATTTCATTAGCCTTTCAGAGAATATTTGGAAAAAATAAGGAAAATTACAATTTATTGCAAATTAAGAGAATTTTATTCAGTTTAAATAAGATAATTTTAAATTAAAGTGACCAACAATCATCATGGAAGTAATTATCAATAAAAGGGAAAAAATTACAGTCAAAACCTTTGATAACAAGTAAATTCCGTAATTTGAGTTTTTCTTTAGTTTGAATTACGTCTTTATCTCGAATTGATAAAACCACAATTTTTTCTGCTCGGTGTACACTCAATGATCCATTTTCGCTTAAATCCACTGAACCATCAAAAGTAACGTAAATGGCGTTTTTAAAAGATTTTTTCCCCTCTGGAGACTGGCCTTTACTTATGTTTTGCCTCATCTGAGTGAAATCGTCTTCCAACATTTTGAAAGATTGACCTGAACAGAAAGAGAAAAATATTTTGTTTGAGGAATAAGTTAACTCAAAGATTGAATTTAGATTTTGTTCTTTTACCTGATAATTTGTAAAACTTTTCGTTGAATTCAACACGATGGTTGGGATAAATAAAAAGCAAAAATTGTATGAAGTCCGTAGCTTTGATTATATTAGGAAACAAACTGGGTCTTCTCAATTCTTGGTGTGAAGGTTTTCTAGGGAGAGTTATTCCAGATTCATCGAGATCATTTTGAGAAGCATTAAGAACGAATAGAACCTCCTCAGATCTTTTGAACCGCTCATCTTCCAAAACAGAAAGAATGACCTTTTCCAGGTCGAAAGTTGGCAATGGATAATATTTTTTATCGATACTATCTTCACGCAAGTGTTTCCCTGGTCCATGATAAAGATAATTCTGGAATACCAACCATTTCAATACAGCAAAAACTGATAGCATATTGACGTCAGATTTTCCAACATTATATTTTGTTCTGAATTGAGAAAATAAAAAAAGCATTTTGTTTTAGATTAAAGAAATTAAAACACGATAATCAATTTACTTACTTCCAATCAGATAATTGGTTAACAATAGCTGACAACAGTTCTTGTGAATAAGGGAGCTTTTGGATCATTTTTGGTATATACTCGATTATATCGTTGAGTGGAATTCGTTTCATGATAATTTTCAGCACTTCGGTATTGACAATCAAAGTTTTTAAATTATAACAAAGATCAAGTCCAACTTCATCAATATAATCCTGGGACGTAATCAATCCAAGCCAATGCGTTCTGTCATCAACATTTCGCAGCTCGATTAATTTTTCAATCAGTGATGCTTTATCTTCAGGTATTTTGGATTTATCATATGGAAAACCCATTAAAATTCGTAGAATACCATCGTTTGCGCCAACAGGAATTTTCCAGTGAACAAGTACATCACGATGCTTCCAGCCCAATCTACGTTTCACTAAAAGTAGATCTTTGATGTGTTCAAGATTGCTGGAGTGAACTCTATACCACTCACAGAGCTGTTTACGAATAACAGTTTGGTTACCTGAACCTTTTCTCAGATAATATGCGAAAATTAACAAATCAGTTGTATTCTTAATAACTGTAAGAAATGTTTTTAAAATGACAGGTCTTAAATTTGGAAGGGTGTACATTCGTGAAAGAAGGTACGGAATAACACCAACTGGAGAATGGGATTTATTTTCAATTAAAATATCGGACATCCGTGAAATGATGTCTTCTCTTTGCTTCTGATTCTAATAAAAAAAGAGAAAAGAGTCAAATGAGCTTCTGTGGTGGTCAATACAGTATTAATAATACTTACCGCATCATTGTCAAGAACACCAAGCACATCGGATAAATTTTTTATTGACTTTATTTTACTTTCTTCGACATAAAGTCGAAAATTCGTTTCTGTGATAAACCATCTGTTAATGGAACGACGTGGGGCTGATTTATAATAAGTCTCGGTACCAAAAAGAATGAATTTTTTGAATTGGTTGAGTTGGAATGGAACATCGATCTTTTTAATGACTTTTTGTTTACTGGTTATTTCAACAAGTCCAAAACAAGGTTTACTTTCTCCAGTTGATTCAACAGTTTTCGAAATCATTCCTTTGGCATCTGAGGTAGACTCAGTTCCCATGTTGAATAGAGACAGGGCGAAACAAACAACGAAAAATTCAAATCAATTTCCGGTAATGTTGCACACAGAAAGAAACAAAGAACACAGTTTAGACAAAAGGATTAGACAGGGAAAAAAAGACTCCAAAACAGGGAGAGAAGAACCTTGTTCCCTCAGGAAAAAATCTTATAACATGAGCAAGTGGAGTTGTCTTGAATTAGGAAAGAAAGCAAATAACAGAGTGAGCTTGTTAGTAAGCTCGGCTTGGACATCTTTACCTAGGGTAAGTTCATATATTTCACACAGTTGCTGAAGAAAGTTCAATTAAATGCAAAAATTTATAAAATTAAAGACAATCAATTTTCTGTATAAAATTTTGATCATTTATCAGGCATCCATAAAAGTTCTTACTTGTTAGACTCTTGAGGTGTCTTTATTTCAAACAATTAATTAACATAGAAAAATTATTCAATTGTTTTGATTTTTCCAAAATATTTAACCAATATTAATCAATATTTAGTCTTTAATTAGCACTCAATTTCATGATTAAAAACATTGATTAACGTACTTAAATATTGATTCAATTAAATCACCATTTTTTTAAAATCTTAACTATCAAATTGTATCGTTGATTAAAAATGATCCACAATTGAGAATTAAGAAAAATTGACATAAATCGAAAGCTTAAATTCCGTATAATCACAGATAAAAATTTGAAAATTTTAATCATTACCGTTATTTAATTATTCTGTTTAATTACTGATAAAATTGTCCTTTTTCAACTTTTTCTATGAGATTTTTTATAGAATCCAAAAAATCTTAAAATATCCTTTCTATGAAGATTTATGTTTACACAGTGCATGACTTAATTACTCTCTGTGGGTAATATTATATTGTTTACTGATTATCATTAAAATAAAATGATTAGATAAATTTTTGTAAAAATCAATTAATTTTACTAATTTACTGAATCTTTACAAGTTTAGCATAATTGGTATCGTCAACTGATGAAGTACTTAACACCATAATTTCAGGTAAGTTTAAGACAGATTCCATAATTAACTTCCTCAGTGATTAATTTAGCATTTTAATAGTAAATTGATATTAAATTAAATTAATTCTTTTGCAACAAAGATGGTTAAAAGACTTTCATATGAAGAAATGAGTAATATTTTGAATCGGAATGGTCAGTTACATAGTGTGAGATTGACTGAGCTCAAGATGTTAACCGATTAAGGTGAGCATTTAAGGCAATGACAACTTTCAGGTTCCTCCATTTCAATCTCCATGGACCCTTTTTCACCAGTTGTCTTTTTCCCGTCTGGATCAAAACAGTGACTTAGTCGAATTGAACGACTTTTCATTCTAGATTCTCGGCAACAATTACATTTCTGTAGGAAAAAAAGGATGAAAATGGTTAAAATACGTTAGACACTGATTGATGAAATTTATTATAACTCTTTTAACCTTAAGAAAGCCGCTTGAATGGACAACGCTTGGTTGCAATGATGAGACACAAGTTCCTTCACATTTGTTGACCAAGAAATCGCCTTCACATGATCTAATTACATTACCAGCCACATCGAGTTCCTCTTTGACTACATGAATAGATCCAGGTAAAATGGCACAATTTTCATGGGCAATATCAATCGGTTCCAAGGCGAAACTAGAGATGAACAAAGTAGTCAAAGAAACTAAAGAAAAAAGAAATATTCCAAGAGTTGATTTCATTTTATCACTTACAATGAACTTCTTGACCACAAATGAAATAAACTCAAAGGTATTTCATCTGAAATAAATACTAAACATGATCGCATCATGATTGGCATTGATCTTGAATTTTGGATTCATGAACATTTGTTTTGTTTGGTTACAGAGCTACTTGAACTCACAGCGGGATCGCTTAGAGAGTCACATTAGATCAAGAATTACATGATATTTCCATTACATTGACTGCATAAATGAATTGTCCATAAAGAGCTTGAGCTTAGACCAATTTTGACATTTACATGAATAATTTTTCTGCAAATTAAATGTCAATTTTTACCACATTTGGTTAGCACAAACATCTTTCATCACTGGAATTGGTTTTCAATGATTAGTACTTATCAATATCGTCTATCAATTTATGACAGCAATATGATCAGTGTAAAACTCTGGTATATTTTTTGGCTTACAGTTTGTTATCATTTAATTTGATCTAGTAAAAGTTATAATTATGGATGGAAAAGATTTAGAATCAAAACTTGATAAATCATTTTATCTGGACCTAAATTGAAGCTTTACAACAAAATTATTGGCATCGTACCTTGACTTTTATTTGCGTGTCTTATGTTTATACAGTGCTTTACTGAATTACTCTCTGTGGGTAAATATCTTATTGTATGTGTACGTGTACTGAATATCAATAAACATGATTGAATAATTCATAAATAGATTGAAAATAATCAAAATTTAAAATTTTCTTGTTTTAGGTTTAGATTTGAATTTACAAAATAAATAAGTTTAATATCTTACCACAAGATGTAGCTGTTTCCAATGTACAAATTTCCAATCAAATTTTTGTAAAAATAAATTAATTTTACTAATTTTGTGAAACCAAATTTGGCATAATTGTTATTCGTCAAGTGATGAAATACCTATTAACATCGTATTTGAGGTAAGTTTAAGATGTATTTTTTAATTGTCTTCCACACGATTAAACAAACCAATGCATTATAAAACGCTTGTTTATGTTCTATTTCTTCTTGCATTGCAGATAACTCTTTCGTGCCTTATTGTTTTGTTGACGCTTTCTTGCATCATTCTAAACGGATTTTAATTGTTGACCGAAAATTTCTGATTTGTGATGATGAAATATTTGTTAGAACTTTCATACAAATATTTTATCTTGTCTTAAATGTAGTTTCTTCATTTGGATTGTTTATTGAAAAAGCTCGTTGATCTATAACTATCCAACTGGAATCCTAAATTTGGTCTTTTATCGAGTTTGCTTTTGCATTAATTGTTTTAGCCGAGAATTTTTTATGTCTTCATCCACATTCGATCCATCTAATAACCCCTCTAACATGGATGAGGCGTCAAAGAATTCTGTACTCACATCACCAAATTCATTAGCTATCAATGATGGTGATAGCCAAAGTCAACTGTCAAGTTTTTCTGAACCTGGTCCAGAAAACGGTCCATCGCCTTGTGGTAAAAGTGTTACCAAAACTTTTCAAGACAAAAATATTTCCGTTAAAATTTTGCGAAGACCTCCTAATACTACTGTTCCTAAGTTTGCTCTTCATGATTGCAGCCCCATTTGTTTAGAAGAAGAAAAAAGAATCAAAGAGATTAAGGGAGTTAAGGTTTTAAGTCACTGCATCCTGATTAACAGAGTGAATCCATATTGTGGGCCTATTTTCATGGGATGGCATCGCACTAAATCTGATGGTATGATTCTCTACACAGCGCCATGTGGTAAACAGCTGAATTCAATTCGCCAAGTGTACCAGTATCTTCTTAGAACCGAATCTGGATTGTCAATTGACCAATTTTCGTTTCACAGTCAATTGAAACTTCATACTTCTAGGGAGCCTTTCAAAGTAAGATCATCTTCAAGCTATTGATTTTCCCTGTACCAAATCTACAATTGAGTTTTCCCCCTTTTTTCCAGGCTTACTCGTATGTCTCTGACATTGCTAATGGAAAGGAAATTCTACCAATCGCTTGTATCAATGAGCTAGATCCAAGTTCACCTGAAGAATTCGTGTACATTTCTGAAAGTATTGCTGGTCCTAATGTAAATTTGGATTGTGATCCTGATTTCTTAAGCTTTTGTGTTTGTCAGGATAGATGTAAGAATTGTGATGAATGTTCATGCCATGGGTTATCAAAAGAAGAAGCATATATGGTTTCCGGAGGCGACTCAGTTAATCAAGCTGGTTTCAAATACAAGTGTTTAAATAAGAAATTAGTCTCAGCAGTATTTGAATGTAATGCTAATTGCAAATGTGATATACGTTGTTTGAACCGTGTTACTCAAAACGGAATGAAACATTGTCTCCAAGTGTTCAAAACTGAAAATCGTGGATGGGGTCTAAGATGTCTTCATGATATACCACCAGGATCTTTTATAAGCTTGTACGCTGGAGAAATAATCGACTTTGATACTGTTAATGAAGAAAGCAGGATAAACGATTACATTGCAGCTTTAGATTATATAGAAGCAGGTCGTCGTCCCAAAAGAGATTTTGATACAGCATCGGACATTGACAGTGTTCTGGACTCAGACTCATCATCTTCGGAAGAGCTTTCCAGTTGTGAAGGAATATCGAATTCTTCCATTATTGATGATTTGAGTGATTTCGAAGGGGAAAGAGCCGATGTATTATCAAAAGATCAGAATTTAAACAGTAATGATGTTGAAACAGAATCAACAAACAAGTCTCCCATTCAACCAAACTCAAGCTCTATGAATGGCTGTAAAAATTTACCCAATGATTCAAGCAAACGTTCTCATGAGACTGAAGAACAAGATGATTTAAACAAAAGAACTAAAAACGAAGATTCAACTGTACCAGTCATTGATTTAGAGGATGAACTAATTGCTGAAGTTCTGGAATCTCAAGGACTAGATTCTGAAGATGTAATTATCGATTTCGATAGTATGGATCAATCCAAAATTTCTTCCTCCCGAGAAGGTACCAATGGTGACACTGTTGCTAGTAATCATGGAGATATCGATGATAATGTGAGTGATAATGAAAGCCTCGCTTCAGAATCAAAACCTTCCATTATTCACAAGCATCTCGATATGAAGCACAGTTTTTCAGTTGACGGAGCTCGTTATGGTAATGTCGGTCGATTCCTAAACCACAGTTGTGAACCAAATTGTCGTATCAGAAATATATTCGTTAACAATCATGATTATAGATTCCCACAGTTAGCTTTTTTCTCTACTAGACTAATCAAAGCCTATGAGGAATTAACCTGGGATTATCGATATCCTACCCATATTAAATACGCTGATAGTAAAGAATGCCTTTGTGGATCTCCCGTTTGCCGAGGACGTATTTATTAATTTTTTTAGTCAAACTATCAACAAGCTCCTCATTAATTATTTCACTAACAGCTATTCGAAATTTCTTTCCTTTAATATTTCACCGTAAATAAGCGAATCATTTCTATTTTTAATTTTGTTCTCCTTCAACCAACCAAATCACGTTTAAATTAAATTGTAAAACAAAGTAACTTTTCTCGTTCCGTTTTGATTTTGTGTCAATAAAATTGAGATTCAAATTAAATTGATAAAAGTTAATTTTAGTTTTCTTGAAAAAAAAGTATTTCTAAAAAAGTACCTCACGATATAAACATTTCTCATCTCTTGTAATAAAAAATATCCTTATAAATCTAAACTTACAAAGATTGACCACAAAAAATGTGATGGTATTAAATCAATATATAGTTGTGAGCATTTCTCGTTTCCTTTCCAGAACAGAAAATGGCGCCAAAAATGACTCGTAAAATTTTGTAACAACAATAGTTGATTCTGCAAAAAAAAAACAATTTCATTCAACTACTGAAACAGTATCTGTCATTGCAATAGGTAATTCACTCTGGTCAAACGGCGCTAATCCTTCAAAATTAATGTGACTCGAATATTTGGCGAGAAGGAAAAGCGTTGCAACACCTAAAAGAATTCCAACATTCTGTAAAATTAAAGCTTTTATCATTGAACTTGTTGATCGAGCCATGGCTTCATCAAGTGATGCACTCAGTTCAGCCATCATGTCAACTAAGGCAATATAAAGAAACATTCCCCCGGCAAGGGCAAAAATATATGTACTTCCAGCAGCAAAGTCGCCGATTATTATTCCTAGGATCATCCCAAGATAACAGGTGCAAGCAGAGAGGAAATTATAACCAATGGCTTGTCTAAGGGTCATTCCTGAACTGATGAGAACAGCAAAATCACCCAATTCATGAGGAAACTCTTCACAGATAACGGCAACTGAAGTGCTTATTCCAGTTAAAATTGAGTTTGAAAAGGCAGCTCCTGAAAAGAAGGAAAGAAAAATGAAAATAAATAACTAGTTTCATGGTTTTAATTAAAAAACAATAATGGTAAAGATAATTAATTGCAATTGAAGAACCGTGGGATAAGAGATGCTAAAAAGAGAAGGGAGAATCCCATCAATGAAAGTGAGACTTTGAACTTTTCTCGCTTTTACAATATTAAGTTTGCTTTCTGATTAATGAAGCGCCCAAAAGAAAGGTAAATGGTGATTAACATTTTATCAACCTGTATCAAGAGTCAAGTCAAGATCATTAGCCTTGAATGTTTCACTTGATAAAATGCTATCTCTTGACCCAGGCATTCTTTACAAAGCCATTTCAATCAAGGAAATGAAATAATTACACTTCTCGGTAATCATCAGGTTGGATCATTATGCAGCCTGCTAAATTCATCAAATTAACAACTGAGAACCTGAAAATAAGCTGGAGAGCGAAATGGTTTGTTAATGTTTTCATGCTAAGGTGGAAGTAATCTTTGCAAATAAAATAGCTGCGATTACACTTTGGAATATCCTGTAATCTTGATTGCTCTCAACAATTAGCACGACCCTCAATGATGTTCAAGAGATGAACATGGATACCATCAAGTAGCTACTACTATTACTAGTGATAAACAAGTTTTCATGTCATGGTCAACCTAAAATCTTACACAACTACAAGACTAGAAACGCAGGAATCAATGTAAGGTACAATGTAGCTTTAATTGTGAGAAGCAAACACAATAAAAGCGCAATAAATGCTTTGCATTTCAACTGACGATTAACTATTCAAACAAGTGATTTTTCCTTTTAATTGGATCTTTTAACTTATTGCTTTTCACTCAAAACAAAACAATCTATTGAAACTATTACAGTATCACTTTAATTGATTGTAATTCAAATTATAAATAAATGATACTCATCACTGTGATGATAATTGTTTGCGCGGTAAGCATAAAAACCCTCCATTCTCTTTTCAAGAGATATCTCAATTATATCAAATTGGTTATCGTTAAGTTTACCGTAATTTAAACAATCATTTACGCTGATCTATTCATTTTTGCAATTAGAAATAGAAAGCAACTGTCATGATTCGATAAAAATTACAGATGTAAATGAGAAAGGAAATGAGGGAAACTGTTCCAAATAACTGGAAAAATGTCAGCTTTACAATTACATGTTGGTAAGTTCAAGGCTTTTTTTGTTTCCAGTGAGAATCATTTGATACTAACTCACCTACAGAAAGACCATCGATAAAATTATGTAATCCATCACCAAGAATAATCATCCAGGCAACAGTGGCAATATTTTGTTCACCGGGATTACTCGAAGTATCTCCAATGTGAGAGTGAAAGTGTTTATTCAATGAAGAGGTACTGCAAGATGTTTTCCGTAAAGGGTTATTACTTGGAGCAACTGAATCAGGCACAGAGGCATTATTATTAGGTCCATTGGTGAATGTCGTCTCTTCCAAATTATGAGCACCTTCTTTCTCTTGAGCACCATTAGCCAAGGTTAAGGATTTACTGACATCATCATCTCCCATATCACGAAAATAAACGTGTTTCATTGCATTAAATCCACTGGCCAAATTAGAAGAGTCGTTGTTAGGATCAGTTGAGGTCGGCACATAAACAGAGGCTAACTTTTTTTTACGCTTAAACTCGGAGACAATTTTCATTATTCTTTCAGACCAAAAGAATAGATAGATTCCGCCAAATATAATTAAAGCTTTCCAAAGAAAATCATGAGATGGATATTTGATGACCAGATCAAATGCTTGTGGTATAAGATGAAACAATGAGCTTCCAACTAAACTTCCAACAGCTAAACCTTCCAATAAGTTCATTGCATTTGTAAATGAATCTTTATCAATAAAAGGCATTATCATGACCCCAACAAGTGAACAGAATGAAATTATGGTTACAAAAAGTATAGAGAAACCCCAAACTGAGCCAACTGAGGGACGAGCTTGTAAAGTTTCGTCTCCAGCTAAATTTGATGAGCACTTGGAATCATGAAGTTGAAATAATATCACAGGGCAAAGTTTAACAATTGAATGGCTTAACCGTAAATCAATATCTTCAACATCTAACTCTGAATTGGGCAATTCAACCTTTCGTATTAAATTTAACATATCATCGCTGTTTTGACATTTGTTTGCCGCCTCACATATTGACAAAAGTTTAGACCGGTGATGTTCAGAGTGTGAAGATGTAGATGCTGATGAATATGCTGGAGTAGATGAAGGTGATGGCGAAGATACAGATGCTGATGAGACTGATGGTGATGATGGCTGTAGAGGTGAAGCATGTGATGAAGTTGACGGACTGGAAGTTAAATTATTGATTAATCTCAGGTAATTGTCGACTTCGAAGGAACAGTCAATGTTTTGGAGAAACTGTTCTGATTCGCCAACATTGCCACTTCGAAGATCCTCAAAAAATCTGAATAAATTTGATTCAGAAAGATTTTTATTGCACCATTTGTTCTCCTCTTTTTTACCATAACTTGCATCATTTGGATTGATTCGACATCTATCTTTATTGTGACTGACCAACAGAAAATAAGAGAGAGCTTCGATGTCCTCCAAATTTTCCAACAGTGGACTATTGCTATTCCTGTTATTGCTACCATAATTATCATTAAGAAGAAACGTAGGTTGATTTGAGGGTAAAGGTGAGGTAGTATTGGTTCCTAGGGAAAGGGTAACAGGATTAACCATTAAATAAAAGATGGTGACTAGTAGAGCGTTGAAGTAAGTCATCTTGATGGCTCCTCTTCAGTAAAAGTATTGAATTGTAGAACAGAAAAGTGAATTTAAATTAAATTAACTGGTTAAGATTGTCGTTCACAATTTTCATCTGGCACAAAAGAAGTAAAAAGTAATTGTACATGGGATAGGACGTTGAATGAATCACCTGGCTTGAATCTTCATTTGTTAATCACATTGAAATTAACAAATTTACTAATTGATTAACTTATGGTCTTCATTGCTTGTCTTTACAACTGCTACTTTTGCTGGTAGTGATGACGATGATGTTGATGGCCCAAGTCAACTTGATAATTCCAACAGGGAAGGTTTGATTGGGTTTGTTGAAGGAAACTTGATTTTGATCTGTTTTCCTCTCAACCTTACTCTCAACAATCTTTTGCACTCTCTCTCTCTATTTCTCTTTCTCTGTCTCCCACTCTCTCACTTTCTCTCCTCCTCTTTCAACTCAGCTGTTTCCCTTTCTTTTTTTCAAATACGTTCTTACCGTAAAAATCTTACGGTTATTCCCAATTTTATCAGTTACACTTTTAATCTTCAAACTTTAAATGATTAACAAATGGCTGATTGATGGTGAGCGTCACTGGTTTTCAATAAACAATGAATTACAAGTGAAACAGATGACAAAGGAATACAGTTTACTCCTGATATTACACAAAATCTTATTGTAAAGAGGACTTGATGTTAGGATCAACCAGAAAACATATCAAGAGATGGCGAAATGAGCAGTTGGTGGACAGAATTTTCAAATTGGTTGAAGCGGAGGTAAAAAGTAGAAACAAATTTACTTTTGATTCA
Organism: Tetranychus urticae; assembly: GCF_039701765.1. Lineage (NCBI taxonomy): Eukaryota > Metazoa > Arthropoda > Arachnida > Trombidiformes > Tetranychidae > Tetranychus > Tetranychus urticae. The sequence continues at coordinate 836,745 of NC_142959.1, forward strand.
ATGAATGATTGATACAAATCTCCTTGATTAACCTTGGAAGTGAAAAGGAGAATCAAGAAATATGTCTACAGTTTCCAGTGTGTGGTTGTCATTTGCTGATTTGTTTGGGTTGTAGATGAAGAAATGCGAGATGATTTAGTTGATTGAAAAGGTAAGACAATAGTTTCAAATTCATTTATAAATATCCAAATAAAGAATCTCATTAACAAATTTATTCATTTCAAGATTTGGAACACATTTAGAGTTAAATGGCACACACAAAATAAACTGATTCACTTGATACACTCAACGTTTCCAGCTCATGGTAATTGCTAACCAATCCAACGCCTTAACATATCGAAAGGATTCATTATCAAATTTGATTGTGTAATTGGTTGTTACCATTAAAATTAAGACGCTTCGATGTGTAAAGTGAAAATTAATTGAAAATCAATCATCAACAATAATGGTGCTTGCATAAACAAAACATGGTATCTTGTGCTCAGTATCTTTGAACCAATCGACCTTTGATTAAAACCTTGATTGATAATTTGTACAATTTAAGAATAAAGAAGAGGAAACAATTAATTTCAATCACAGGACATTGAGAGAAGGAAATTGATTGAAATGGTAAAGAAAATGAAATTATTAGTTTACTCTTCATATTATTGTGATTCAGTTAACTTTCAGACAATCAGGATAAAAGGATGATTATGCAGCAACCTGGATCAATTGCATTTCTGATTTATACACAATTATAATTGTATGAACACCTTTCATTAGGCTAATCATTTTCATCTAATTATATCACTTATGTGTAAGATGTTTTTGTATTGTTTTACATTTTATTTACATTTTTCTGAAAATATTTGCCACAAAATGGTTCATCTTATAACAGCTGTAATACAAGTGTTCACAATCTTGCATTGAAATTACGCTCAAATATTGTTGATTGAAAATTAAGTTGATGAATAATTGAATAAAAACAAATCAGTAATCAAAATATTTATGACTATCAAATGCAGCTGATATAAATCTTTAAGAATCTTACCATTTCAGAGCAATTCTACTTTCGATCACAATGTGCCACTTGATTACTTTGATTAAAGATAAAAATAATTAACTGTGTATAAATAAGTGATTTAATAGCGAGATAATAATCAAGTCATCAAAGACATAATTCAATACACTTTTGATACTCATGTCAGAAAGTTTGATGAGCAACTTGGTTCGACCCAAACTTGAAATGGACCACTGGCAGAGCACACTGGAGGACCATGGTAAAACTGGATCACTATGAGCAATAAGCAGTTGATTCAGTATCGTTAAAACCAGAAACGAAATGAATTGTTCCCTGTGCACTTGACATAGATATAACTTTGCTGGCAGTGAGGACATTAGATGTTGGCTGAGGTTGAGGGACCATTCCTCTAGGTGCCACAACAGATTATGGACTTTGCTTTTGAGGCTGATTTTGCTGTTTTGTAGAACCAGGATAAGGTTGAAAGGAGGTTGATTTCAAATTGGAATGATATATTTGGATGAGACTTTGTCAGTAATGTTTCAAACAAATACAATTATATAACAGAAATGTAAAAGGTTGAAAGTTGATCGCTAAAAGCAGGTATCATTATCCTTTTTTGCATGTTGAGTTGTTTCTATAACTGAAACGTTTAATGGTTGACCCCGAGGATAAACAATGAACTTTAGCATTTAATAAACTCGGTGAATCTAACGATCCTTTCTGACCTTCATAAACTGGAATCCAATTCATGATCAAGTATTGCACATAATCAAGCCACCTTAATTGTAAAGCTTTAGATAAACCATCAAAAATGATTAAGTTTTTGTAGTAACGTATCAAGTTTCATTTTAAATTGATAATCCAATATCGATTGCTCATGGCCAGTTCTGAAAGAAAGACAAATATATATCGATAGTAATGATTATAAATTTAGAACATCAGAAAGACAATAATTTCTGTCCTTGAAATTCAGCATGTATTGCTTGATAGGTAAAATAATGGCTGATAAAAAGGGAAATTTCAATGATGATCATCTTCATGTATTTGAAATTTCCTTCAAGGATTACCCTTTTGGATAGAGTCAATAAATATTGGTTGACAACCAAACTCAAGTCTATTAAATATTGATATCAACATTATTGCATGGAAACATTATTAACAGGAAAAAAATATTTCAGGTAAACATGAAAAATAATTCAGATCAGTGTTGCAACCATGCAGATCATGCCAAAAACAATTACCATCACACTGATGAACAGTTTTGAACCATTTTAATTAAAACAACACACAAGATTAGCCATCAAATGCTATATTAAAATGGAGATACAAAACAAAAAACAAAAATATATTCACCTTTGATCACAATTAGCTGTGGCTCTTAATTCAACTTAAATTACCAGAATCCGGTGAGTTTACATCAGAAGAAAAATATTAAACGAAATCGTCATTTGTCACAAATTTTAATTTCCGTTAATGGTTAATGTAATACAAAACAAAACAAGAATCAAAAGGCTTATTGACAACCGGCAAAAAAAGCTTATCTTAAACAATCTTTGAAAAATGGGTTTCAAATTTGGCGCCTGGTTTACTATGAATAGCGTTTTGTTTTGGTTGATTGAAAGATCAACCTTAATGTAAATTGTTAACAATAATTGTGAACTTTTTTATGATTGTGCTTATATTAGTTATGATTAATTAATCATTCTCACTTCATTTTAAGTTGTTCTCATGTTTAACTTGAATTTAGTTTAACCACTACAACTTTTATACATGGTTGATTGACCTGAATCAAATGATGAAAACAAGTTTGTTGCCTTAACTTATCCAAAAGAGTAAGTATGATTATTCAATGGATATTGATTATTTACCGTTAATTATAAAACTCTCAAGTATTAATTTACTCTTTATTTAACAATTTGTTCATTTTGTTTAACTTACATACTCTGTTACAATTGTTTCAGTTTACTTGTCATTTCTTAAGTACTATTTCTTTATATTAATGCAAAACGTGTAAAGATATAAAACCTTTATTTCCCAAGTCAACTGTGATCAATACCATAGCCACGCAATTGTGATTGCAACCCTTTGATCGGATATCTATTACATTTAATCGAGATTTGTTTCACCTAGAAAATCCTTGGAAGAATGTCAAAAAGTGAAGAAAAATCTGATTTGAATTTTCCCTTTTTTCAAACAGTTTTCATTGTAATCTTTATGTTGATAGTAACTCATGTTTTGCCAAGCTCATTGAAATGATAGCAAGACTTTCAAGCTTGACCATCATTGATTTCACTTTTACTGGTTCCAATGAAAGTTACTGTGAGTTGCTTTGAACGTACTGTCGGTTAAACTGTTATTTATTAGTTGATCTTATTAATTCCTACAATCTGAAAGCAAACATTTGATTAATTCTTGAAAATCAAATGACAAAATCAGTGAAAATAACTTCCATATACACTCTTAGTCAGCTTCTCTGTCATAATGCTTAGGCTTTGTATTATCATGATATTGATCTGATGATAAAAAAAGCTGAAAGACAACAAAATAGTAAGATAAATAATCAATCAAAATGATGAGAGTAAAATTTCTCCTTCGCTATCTGATCATCAGCTTAATTTGATTTTTCAGATGATAACTTTTGGTAGTTTTATTCATTTGCCTACACTATTGCTCTGTCTATGTAACTTATAATACAATTTTAATAATGTTGAAACATTTTCCATGCAATCTAGGTTTTTCTGGTTTCTTCACTCCTAACCAGCTGACGTTGATTAACCAGAAATGATTACCCAGTTTAACTATCAATAATCTTAATCCGGAACAAGTATCAGATGGATATTATGGCAAGGAGGAGGAAGAGGAGGACAATAAAAGTGACGGTGACGATGACGGAGATAACAATAGTGAAAAGAAGGAGAAAAAGAAGGATCAAGTCGAACTCTTGAAATGATCAAGATAACGAAAAGAGTGAATTTCTCTATCTCTTTGGGTTTTAGTTTTTTTGTTTTTACTGTTTTTCTTAGCTTGAGAGATATGACAAAATGAAGATGATTAGAAATGTGAGAGGAAAAAACTGGAGTGAAGAAGTGGGAGAGATTCATTTAATGCATCTAGGTAGGCACTTGAATGATTATTGATAAAATGGTTAGAGAGTTTTATTATGTATTTCTCTATCGATGGTGTTTGTGACAATATATCCTTGTGATGATCAATTGTGTTGATTTTATAATTAGTGTGTTCACTCTTTACTCAAATTTAATCCAGTAATCATCGAAAAAATCGACTCAGCTTAAAGTTGAAAGCCATCAAGCCAACCATACACACATTGAGAAACAGAAGAAACAGAAGAAGGAATTGACAAGACATTGAGCAAACGATAGATGTCTAAATGTCTCTTATCGATTTTGTCGCAGGGTGCTGGGGAGGTGCCTGTGGTGTACTGGTTGGACACCCTTTAGATACAATCAAGGTTCGACTTCAAACATGTTCAGAAAATGTTAAATTATCAACTTTACTTTTTAATAAGAATCAAAAGCTTGGTGGTCTTTTCTCTGGTCTATCGTCACCCTTGGCCTGCCTTGCCTTTGTAAATGCAATTGTCTTTGGGGTTTATGGTAATCTAAATGAATATCTTAAAAGGCTGGAGACAACTTCCAATCCCTTTGGACTCTCTAAGATAGGACGTGAATTTGTGGCCGGTACAGTGGCCGGAGTTGCTCAATGTATTGTAACTTGTCCAATGGAGTTAGTTAAATGTCGCATGCAAACAGTATCCTCCATTGGAGCAACCGTTTCCTTAGTAAATCAGGGTAAATACAGTAAATATGTGAATAACAATTATGCTCAATTTAACGAGGTCCAGTCTAGTTTGAAGAATGGCCATGAGAAGCCAAAAATGTACAACTCTCATCAATCTCAACACCAACAACACCGTCAACTGCACTCTTCTCATCATAAACAAGCTTCTTTAAGGCACAATCCTTATCATCAACTCTATCATTATCATTATTATCATCTTCAAGCAACTCAAAGGCCTACCTTTTGTAGCCATTACTCAACTGGCTTCACTCCAATTACCGTCCAAGAAACTCTTCGCACAATCAAGGCTACAGAGAAAAGTTTTCTTCGAGGATTATATCGAGGAATGATTCCCACTTTACTCCGTGATGCACCCGCTTTCGGGATATACTTTTCTTCCTTCCAATACCTTATCGATCGTAATCCAGAAGAAACAAGTGAAACAAAATTGTTATTGGCCGGAGGAATTGCCGGTGCACTTTCCTGGCTTTTTATTTACCCATTTGATGTAATTAAAACCAAAATCCAGACTGAAGGAGTTAAATATGATTATTCAATGGTTAAATGTTCCAAAGCCATGTACCGAGAAAGCTCATTAGGATGGAAAGTATTCTTTCGTGGTTTCACTCCAACCCTAATAAGAGCATTCCCAGTCAATGCAGTTACCTTTTATGTTGTCAACAAAACATTTGTATTATACGAAAATTACCTTTAAAAACACACACACAAACGTTATTACTTTTATTAATAATATTATTATTATTGACTGTATATTCCGTATTTTCACTTGGACCAATTTTTATTATTGCGATAACTTATCGCCATCTTCATTCCCCACTTTACCTGATATACCAAAAAATATGGCAAAATGTTTTTATATAAATTGTTTATCATGAAATCCCTGTGATTATTACTGTTATTTACTTTTGTTGTTTCACTGGCCATTCAATTTTTGCTACATTAATTTACACAATTTAATAATGAAAAAAAGGCCTAACATGAAATGGTTCAGCTTGAAGGTAATGTTAAAATAAGAGGTAAAAATTGAAACAAAGAAATGGGAAAGAGAAGATGAAAAACGGAAAAATAAATAAATTTAAAGTAATCATGAGGAAAGTTGGATAACTTTTGGATGATAAATAAGATGTTAGAAGATGAAAAATGATGAAATAAGAGTGAGATTCTGGTGATTCTGTCTGTAAATCAAAATTGTAGATGAAGATGATGATGAGGCGAAAAAAACAGGGAAAGAAAGATTAAAAATCGATATCTTACAGAATGGTGAATCTCATGCGCAACTATAAAATTGGTAATGAGCTTGAAGCGACCAGAAAAAGGAGACAGAAAAAGATGAAGAAAAAATAAAAGGATGATTGAAGAGGAAAAAGAGGAAGAAGAAATGAAGATGTGAAATAGAGACTGGATAAAGATGAAAGGAAAAAAAGGCTCATCACATTTAATTGTAACCATTTCTAAATGTAAATCGAACTAACTCTTTTTTTCATTTACTTCTTCTTCTTCTTTCCTCCTTTTTCTATCTTCAACTCTTCATTTTATTCTTACATCTTTTCTTCTTTTCTTTTCAAGTACCTTTTTTGTTTTCTTCCTTTTTTTAATCATCCTTCCATTATCAATATCATCATCTTTATCCTCACCATCACCATCAAAAATCATCATCACTCTCACCATCAGTTGATCTGTTATTAATTTGTTGTGTGTCTCTGTGTCAACCAATTGCCATTGTAAACCATTACCAGTGTTGAGGGAAACCCAATTTTCATGAGACCATGATTTATTAATGATATAATATCTGTTCCATGGATTTAACCTGGACTTATGTATATTTTTAATCTCATGCTTCTGTTAATCAACATACAAAGTTCGTGTCCATCACCATTAACATCAAAATCAACCTTAACTTCAATATTAACATTGCTCTCAACAACAACAACTTTCAAATCATACTTCTTCCATAATTTAACCTCTTCCTATATCTTTAAATTAACATTACCTAAACCGTTGAGAATTAATAAATTTAATAGTAATAATAATAAGAATCAGACGTTAATACTAAAAAGTAATAATACACTTAATAATTTAATGCTAGTAATAATTGAAACAATTAATCAATCTCTTTGAGAATCAAACCTTTTAACCCAAAAAAAACCGTTGCTTTTGGCATTCACTTTACTTCTTAGCTTCTTTACCCATAAAAATGATCGTTTGGTTATACCGTTTGGTTAACTTCAACCTTTCAACCAAACCTTGTTAATAGTTACTATTGATTAATTATTGTGATTTTAATTATATTAAATAGTTGAAAATAGTCTATTTATTATTTAATATAAAATGTTGTTTACATTCCATCCTTTTTAGTTCTGTTTCCCTGTTAATGCTTTTACCAGTATTAATCTGTTTCATCGGGTTAACTCTTTCTGGTTACTCTTTTTTTGTTGCTTAACCATGTTTAGCCATTACATTAAAATGCAATTTCAGTGCCAAAAAGTGTTCCAACAGTGTGTCCATATTAACTGCAATTTGCTCCTGATGTTGACCATGGTTGTGAAGAAACAATCAAATTAAGAGGAAATAATCTAGTGAAATTATTGATAATTAATTGAACCCAGGGAAGAAGGCAAAACACAAAACATCATTACAAGAACCAGAAAAATACAAAGGATTATTTACACACACATATACACAAGAAGAAAGTGAACCAACCTTGGAATCATCTTGTTACCCATTATCATCCAACTTTGCCTAGTTGGTTTCATTTTTCACCCAAAAAAACTCACATTTTTACTTATAATTTTCATCCATTTTTCTGTCATATCTTTATTGTTTTGTCATCTTCACACAATCCTAGAAGGCAAAAAGAAAGTGAAGCCCAGGATTCAGGACATTCAACAAATTACATGAATCAACCCGAGGCTCAATCTGTGAATCTTTTATTTTAATAGCCTCCTTCTCATCCAGTTCCGTCTGCTGCAATATCATTTAAATTACAAGATAAACTGCAACCAGATAATTATCCGTTTATTAACACGTATTTGCACCAAATTTGTACAAAACATCAACTGTTGAATTTTGAAGCGATTCATTTGGTTGTCAAAAAGTCAAAGGACGACAACAACAAAAAAATTGCATCCTTTTGTGGAATCCCTGTGATTATCTTGATAATATTACCTGGCAGACAACATGTTACGCCGTTTATCAATAGCATCAACCTTTCGCACAACTGGATCCACCAACAAGGTAAAATATTGTAAAAATCGTGGTGTTGCCCGGAAAACGGGGCGAAAAGTGAAAGGTGTTATAGGAGCTGATGATGATGAAGATGAAGACGATCTAGAACAAGGTGAAATGGACTCTTTTAATGGTGTTAAAGTTATTGGTGGTGGTTACAGTGGTACTGGTGGAGGAGGCCACTTGCATTCCTGTTTATCACCTTCCAGTTACTCCTCATCGCAACATCATGCTTCATACAACCATCCATCTTCATCATCACCACCTATTAATATTATGAAAATTGGCCAAGGACAGGTTACTTATGGAGGTAAAGAAGGTCCAACTAGTTCAACTGGAATCGGAAAGAAAGGTGACTCGGAGAGAAATGGTCCAAGAGTAATACCGGGAATAATTACTTCTTCTGGTCGGGGAAATGATAAGGTTGCTCGAGTTTTCTCATCTCAGTCAACTTCTTTACAGAATCATCGAGGGTAAGTTGAATCAATCGCATAGTGAGATTCAATGAAAAGTTAATTTAGCTAAATTAGCATCATTAACCAGGAAAAATGAAAACCATTTTCAGTATAGACAGAGTCAAGTTTGAATCAATTTTTCCAAACAATAACAAAGTTCACATCAACATACCATGAATCAATATTCAGTACTAATCTGAACTCTTTTCTCTATTAATAATGATAAATTGCATTTACGATAATCAGATTAGTGATTTTTTGCTTTCTTTTCAAAGTTTCATTCTTTGGACAATTATTTTGTCAAAATAATGTACATTTCAGGGCAAATACTAATGCTTTTTTTTGTTTCATGTTTTCTTGTTTTTTCCCCTTATTTTTAGAGTAAGCATCGAAGGAAAAGGTGACAATGAGACCAATAAATACAACGACAACGATGATGATGAACATGATGAATCAAATAATAAAAACAGTGAGATTAAACCCATTATTATTCCAACAATTAGTGGAAGCACTTTGATAAACAAGAAGACAACGGAAGACGAGGAAAGTGTCTACTTGAGTCGTAAAAGGAGAGAAATGAGAAAGAAGGAAATTAAACGTGATTTTGACCGATCAGATGATCGATTGGGATCATCTGGAGTATCTGGTAAACGTGGAGTTGGTCCAGGAGGTAGCAGTGGAAAAGGATGGTCATTTGTTTTTGATCCAGCAGGAAGATTGTGTTATTATTGGTCAATGATTGTTTCCCTTGCTTTTTTATACAATTTTTGGGTCATCATATATCGTTTTGCCTTTAATGAGATCTCTTCGGAAACAATGGTTCTCTGGTTAACCTTTGACATTCTTTCCGATACTGTTTACATTCTTGATATTCTGATAAACTTCCGCATCTGTTATCTAGATGAAGGAGTTCTTCAAACAAATGCCAACAAATTAAGACAATATTATATGAATTCAACCTTCTTTTACATTGATTGTCTTTGTCTACTTCCATTGGACTTTCTTTACCTCTCAATTGGTTTCAACTCTATCCTAAGAGGCTTCAGACTGGTCAAAATATATAAATGGTGGTCTTTCCTTGATCGAACTGAACGTCATACCAATTATCCGAATGTTTTTCGAACCGTTTCACTGGTCCATTATATTTTGGTCATCTTCCATTGGAATGCTTGCTTCTATCATCTGCTTTCAAAGCGAAATAATTTTGGTTCGTCCGATTGGTTTCTTGGTTCAAGGGATCATCAACTTTGTCCCGATGTTGAATGTGACTATTTACATGCCTTTTACTGGTCCATTCTGGCATTAACTATAATTGGTGACCTTCCTCGACCACGAACCAAAGGAGAATATATTTTTCTCATTGTTGAACTATTTTTGGGGCTTTTTTTGCTGGCCACGGTTTTAGGACATGTGGCCAATATTGTGACCAATGTGAGTGCTGCTCGTAAAGAGTTTCAAGCAAAATTGGATTCTGTTAAAACGTACATGAGAATGCGAAGAGTCCCTGAACATCTTAAAGTAAAAGTCATCAAATGGTTTGATTACCTTTGGATGACACAGAAATCAGCAGATGAAGAAAAATCTGTTGGCTTTTTACCTGGTATGTATCTTTTGCCTTTTATCCCAACCAATCCATTTATTTATTCAAAATTTTCTTCCCTTTTCTTCTAATATTTGTAATTTAAATCATCTTGACTGAATAGGTTCTGGAAAAATATATTTTTTATTTATTAAATTTACATAAATTTAGGAATAAGATCAGAAACAGAAGGGGAAAAGGATTCAAGAAGCAGTGTTACTTTAAAACTAAATTACTGTATTCATGCCTGACAAATGGCAAATCCATCACTGGATTTGTATAATTTTTTGCACTGATTGTGTTTAAAATTTTCAAGACATCAATAACTAATGAGATTACAGTGAAGCAAGTTTCATTCTTAAATCCAATTACTCAGATATCAACATGATTTCATTCTCATTAATATTGATTGTTTTCCCATCACACCATGCCAGTTGAACTGTCTATAAATTGAATAACATTGCAAGTCAATTGGTTGTTACTTGATTACCAATGATGTACATTTTGACCCTGACAAATTCAAGTTCATGTCAATTGAGTGAACAACAAATACACTCTTATTGAAATGAAATGAAACATTGTAATCAAATTAATTGCCTCTAAAACATAAACGACATAAAAAATGACTTTCAACCCAATTTTAATTTTGTTTTATCATTTTTGTTTCTTTCAAAAAATAGCCAAACTAAAAGCCGAGATTGCAATCCATGTTCATCTTGATACATTGAAACGAGTTGAAATCTTTCAAAATACAGAAGCTGGTTTCCTTTGTGCGCTGGTTCTTCGACTTCGACCCGTTCTCTTCTCACCCGGTGATTATGTTTGCCGTAAAGGTGAAGTCGGTAAAGAGATGTACATTGTTAACCGAGGTAAACTTCAAGTTGTCTCAGATTCCGGGGCCAATGTTTTGGCCATCTTAAGAGCAGGAAGCTATTTCGGTGAAATATCAATACTTAACATGGGAACAGCAGGTAACCGGAGAACAGCATCAGTTAAATCAGTTGGTTACTCTGACCTATTTTGCCTGAGTAAACAAGATCTTTGGGATGTATTGAAAGATTATCCAGCAGCACGAGTCAGATTGGAAGCAATTGCTTCCAAACGATTAGAAAAATATAAGAAAGAACCGCTTCTTAAAAGTAAGTAATAATACATAATAATGGCATATTTATTTTAATAGCAATTTATTATCATTTGGATCAATACAATAAAACATTTTCCTCTTCACAACAAAACCAACGTAAAAACATCAACAACAGTCTAATCATTATTCCTCTTTTGCTTTTTCCTGATTTCATTTTATTCCACAAAAGAAAACAATCAACTCAAATCAATCTCTCCACCCTTTTAATGTGTATTTAACCCATTATAATATTTATAAGCTCAATCCCAAGTCTAATGCCATTCTTGATCAATCCTTTTTACTTGCAATGCCAGTTATAACTGTGTTCATTAAGGCTAATTGTTATCACCAGTTTAAATATAATGACCAACAATTTTACAATGTTTACCAAAAATGTAAACTCATTACAATGTTGACCATTAATTTGTCCAAACCAAAGTTATCAGTTAATCTTTACTCCAACATTTAATGTTATTTAATAATAACCATTTTAACCCAAATTTGTTGATTGCTTAGTTATGCTTGAAAATCAGTTGACTTTCAGGTTAATTGTATCTTTCAACAGCCAAAGGTTAAGATTATTCAGTAAACATTTTCACCAATCGAACCTCAGTTATCATTTCAACAAGGTTACCATTCATGATAGTAATCATTGTCATCACGCTGATAACCAATTTGCTGAATTTTTTGTCACTTTTTCCTTTTCTATTATTCGTTTCCATTCAACCAAATTAACATGTGTTACCTTTGCAGCAAACAATTTAACTTTGCATCATTGCAAATCGATTAATGATCCTTGCTGAATATCTTATTATCATGATGTTTACTCCTGAATAAACATTAAAATTAAACGCAACAATTTAGTTTTGAAGGGTTATCCATAAATAAATAGCTAAATTTATGGTTACATTTTTAATGGTAACAATCAAATAGACAGTATCATTATTACATTTTTTATTAATGTAAAATAACCTTTTGGGTTTGAACCAGGATAAGACCAGAAGAGACCAAAAGTTGATCTTTTTACCAAAATATTAGCAACATTATTACATTGTTAATAATTGAACAATGAAAACACTTTTGAAGATTATGAAATTTTGATGATTGAGGAACAAGTTGATTGAGTTAAATTGATCTGTGAATGGTCAGGATAACATTTGTTACTGTATCATGATGAATGTTTATACACACTTGATTTGAGTTGATATCTTTTTTCACAACTGTTATTGCTACTGTGTTACAATGATACAGATTTAAATGTTTGCAGTGTTCAATGGTGTAAATATGTATAAATGGTTGTGTCAGTTACTCTTTCCTTCTTTGTATCCCTTTTGTGTTATCATGAAATAATATCAATTGAAACCTAATCTGACCATGATGATTGACGAATTTGATTCAAGTCTTTCAAGCCTTTCAGTCATCTGTTCATGTAACCATGTTTGCTTTGTTCAACTCTTGTCTTTCCCTTTGCTTCATTTTTCACCTTTTCATCTCATTCCATTCAACTACTGGTGAACATTTAAACAATATAATTACATTTTTACACTGTTACTAGTTTCATGAAAAAAACACCATGAATATTATCAAGATAATGTTCACCATTTAGCTGCGCAAAATCAATCATGTGAACAATTGAAAAGATGTGTTATAATAATACTCAGTGAATGAATATCTCATGAATCTGTCTATTTTCCCTCCCTTCCTGCCATGGTTCTGTTCAATCTGTTTCCACCGTTTCTTTACTCTCTTCCCTGTAACTGTCTCTCATCCTGATCGTCATCCTGAACATCATCTTCTTTTTTCTGTAGGTAACATGAGATGTTATCTATAAATTTGAAATTTTATATGTGGTTTGATGGGTTAGTTGGGCGAGGACAGGAAAGTTGAAAAGCATCAAAACCTTTTCTTGTCAATCTTTCCATTCAACATTCTCAGGATAATAGAAGCTCATGAGAACTACTGGTAAACCCAGGGAAGTAAAAATTTATCATCGGATAATTTATTTACTCTGATATCACATTTTTTCGAGTTTCTCTATTTTGGCCAACATTTGTCACATCATCAATTATTGCCAGATTAAAGATTATTCAAAGTCTAACATTAATTGAAATAAGATGAAAGTTGATTTGTGTTTGCAAATAATGTCAAACAATTTCAATTTAAAATGTTTCCTTTTTGTTGAATTTTTTCACTGAATAAAGTATTCAATGTAAAAATGTTTTCAAAATTGTCTATCAAACTTGTAACTTTGTCAGTTGATTCCATGAATCAAATTATTATTACTGTAGTCTGAATTCACACTCCTACTCAACATTTGGACTATTATTTCAATTATCATGGTTAATGAGCTTTGGATAAGTGTTAATAGCACCCGATGGGCTTTTCACTCAACCATTCAGTCTTTAATGTTGTGATCATTAGTTTAAGTTACCAGATTTTATTTATTTATAACTCAAAAAATGAAAATAGTTATTACAAATTTTACCTTTTATATTACCAGGTAGACGGAAAGAAGAGCAACAATGTAAATATGTATTTTTCATTCCCAAATTATTTATTGTGTTGTATTTTTTTGCCTCTCTGATAAAATTGTTTTCATCTTTTCCATGTTTATATTGCTATTATTATCATTTCATGCTTTTTTATGGGTTGTTTCAAGAGGTTAATGTTTATTGTTTATTTACCTCAATTTTTACCCTGTTAAAGTCATTTTACATTTTCACTTTTAATTTAATTTTTTATTGATTCAATTTTTTCTCTCTTTTCATGTTTACATTTTACAGTTTCCAGAGGACGAAGCAAAAGTACTCCAGGAATTCAATCAAAATATAACCTTAATTTACCAAAGGCCAATGATGGTAAATACTCTCGAAATCATACTCAATCAGCAAATACATTGTTAACTGATGACGAGTTACTTGTGATAAATGAAGAAAAATCTCATGAAGAAGGTGAAAATGGTACTCGAAGGGGACAAGATGAAAATGATGATGATCTTGGTGATAGAGGTGGTGATGGTGAAGCTCATGGAGTTGGAGATGAGTTGGATCGACATTCGGATCATCAACACTCTCTGCTTCCTCCATCGTATCATCTTCACCAACAGCAAAGTTCATCTGGTCTTTCTGATGGAATCAAAACTGAATTAAATAACTGTAATTCACAAGCCAGTGTTGCCTTTATCAAGGAAGGTGTGAACATTTATTTTACTCCGCCAACCCCAACTCCACTTACCACAGCCAATCTCGATTGGTTGATTGATGGATCTTCCATTTCTCCTTCAGTGGCTACTACTACAACGTCCAAACGTAGTCCTGAAGGTGAACCATCGAATGCTGACAGCAATCAGGGAATTGTCCCAAGACCAAATCAACTTCGCCCATCAGCATCTCCAACTCCACCATTCAACTCATCCAATTCACCTTCACACAGCCACAGCCATTGTAATGTGCCTTCATCAACTAGCACATCAAACACCTACCATCATCATCATCATCCCTTTGCGTGTCATCTCATTTCTCCTGCTCATTCGACATCACACTTGTTTCTTTCGACGGCCTCTGGTACACCTTTGGTTCCACTCTCTCCTGTTCCATCTTTTGGGGAAAGTGAGGCTTCTTCTGGAGTTAATGCCGCTCTATCGGCAGCTGCGGCCACCACATCGGCTGGAAATTTACCGCCGCAAGAGATTTTGCTTTCTGAGATTAAGCGTCTTCGAGATAGATTGGCTCACCTTGAGAAGGAAAACACTTCAATGAGTTACAAACTGTCCCAACAGCAATGGGAGGTCGAGGAAAGGTTGAAGGGCATTGAGATGAAGATGATAGCTACAAAAGAGGACGATGCCAGTTCATGTGGTAATCGTATCTTCAATGATGATAGACTAATTGTTGGTTGTGAAAATGATGAAGATGATGGTGAGGGTTACAATGGTGAATTGGTTCTTTGCGGCGAAACTGGTTTTGAATCGAGTGGACCTGAAGAGGAAGATGGCTTATGTAGATGTCCAGAAGATGAAGATGGTGTTGATCATGGTGTTAATGTAGATAATGATATTGACGACGATGAAGATGAAAGTGAGAGAAATAAAGAATCTATTATTTAATGATAAAATGTTGATAGTTCCAGGCTTGTTACATGAAAAATAAACAAAGTTATGTGTAAATGAGAAATCAAAAGGAGACTTTTTTTGCTTCTCTTCTAGTCCTTTTCCTCTCTAATTGAGAGGATATAATTAATCTAGTCGATGATTATGATGATGATATTTTGTGTTTTTCCCTCCTTTTATGTAGACTATTTATCATCATCTCAATCAATCCTTTCAACCAATTTCCATCTCTTCATTTTTCAACTTTCTCTGAAATCATCTCTCATTCCATGTAAAAATGAACTCACAGACGTCGTTTTTTGACAAAATACAAATTATCACTGGAAAAAGAAAGTAAAAAGAGAGCCTGAAACCCGAATTTCTCATCATTATAAAATAGATCAAATTGAATCGGGAAACAAAACTAAATCACCCCAAGAATCAATCTTGTTAACAAATTTCACTAAAATGTTAATTATCAATTCAATAAATTTTTACTAATCCAATAAGATACATTGACAATTTTTACCATCTATTAATGAAATAAATGTTCAAATGCCTGAATTATCTGTTGATTGAGAAAATTTATCATGAAATTATAATAAAAATTATAAAAGGTAAAATGAAGAGTTGAAGCAAACTCTGATTATTGATTACTAGAGGAGGCTTTCATGGGATCAGCGACTAAAGCTCCAGAATCAGTTACAAAAATTGAACCAGTTGTGTTTCGAGAAGCACCACATGCAAGGAAAGCGATCATATTGGCAAGGTCAATTGGATCAGCGACACGTTGCAAAGGTTGTTGTTCGACCATTCCGTCCCAAAAAGCCTTTGGGTCAAGGTTAAGCGAGGCAACAAAATTGGTTCGCACTGGACCAGGAACGACTGAATTAACTCGAACATTTGGAGCCAATCTACTGGCCATTGTTTTTGTGAACATATCGACAGCAGATTTGGCCATTCCATAAGACCACATGCTTGGATACTGGAGACAATGAGGATTCAATTAAAAATGCGAATAATTGAATAATAGTTTATTCAACTAAACCTTCAGCTACTCAGCTACTAATGACAATAGTAATGACACTCACCGCTTTTAAACTAGCAATGCTGGAAACATTGACTACAGATCCTTTAGCTTTAATTAAGTATGGGGCAGCTAATTGAGTCAGTCGGACAACAGATCGGACATTGATTTGTTGAGTTCGGTCATAGTCACTAAGAGCGTCGGCATCAAGGAAATCTTTATTGTTACTCTGACCAGCATTGTTGACTAAAATATCCAATTGTTTATAAGCAGAAATGGTCTCTTCAAAGGTTCGTACAACATCTTCATCATTAACAAAATCAGCTCTTATGATAACAGGTTTGTAGTTATGAGGTGATTTAGCTTCACATTCAGCAGCAACTTTATCCAGTTTATCTTGGTTACGTCCAACAATGGCCACTTTAGCACCTAAAGATGAAAAGAGTTTGGCTGTTGCAGCTCCAATCCCATCACTTGAACCAGTGATCAAAGCTACTTTATTGTCCAAATCAATCATAATTTAGGGTTAACTTTATCAGAAATGAAGAACACACAAATATTCAATGAGGTTAATGCAAAAAACAAATTAGGCAAACTGAGACAAACTGCTAGCTTTATACCATTTTTATTTAACTTATTCATATCATTGACGCCTATTTTCATAATGATGCAAATGCCTCATAATATTATCTAATTATTAAGTTTAATCAAGGGCAGTCTGATTCTCTGGAACTTGCACTAGAAGCAATATTAACTGGATAATTTTTTGGAAAAACTATGGAGAAATTCATCTTTTCCACTTCAACTCGTCAGTTAGGCACCTTACCTTGATAGAATATTCTTGTTTATATTCTAGATCTAGTTGATTGTTACTCAATATCATTTTATCAATAGTAACAAGTGTACCCGTCACTTACAAATGAACTCACTTTGATTTGTTTATGTTTGCAATGCAATTCATAAGAGAAAGTGAATTACAATTTGATTAGTTGATGACATAATGACTCCATTTCAATGGCCTTTAACCTTACAATCCTTGAAATTTTAATCTTTCTCCATCAGTCTTACACATGATTTTCCATTTTTAATGAGCATTTTGCTTTTCGTACATTTAGTGAGTGAATTGGCTAGTAAATGAGTTAGAAATGAATTTTAACAAGTTTGTAGTCTATGCGATTCGGAAATTTTTCAATAATTTATTTCTAATTAGTTGAATAATATCTTCAATATTGCTTTTTGTAAAATTTCCAAGTGAGTTGAACAACTTTAATCTGTTAAAATTTATAACCAAATGAATACTGTCAAACCACTAATAATGTCGCTTCGTTGGATTAGCATTCGGGCTATTTTTCAATAATTTTTAGGAGAAATCAAGAGAAAAATTATTTAATTTACGTAAGTTGATTGTTATGCAGATTTTATAATTTCATAGTTAACACGACATAACTCCACAGCTGTAAAGATACTCAAATGTCTACCTCAAATGAGTTACACCGATAAGTTAACTCATTTAACTGTCTTACTTCATACATACTTTCAATTGATAACTACAGATGGAGTTTCAATTACGAGATTTTGCATTGTGCTTCTATTTTATCATATAATGCAAAAAATACTACGAACTTCTCCTAACTCTCATCCGAAATATCAGCCATTATCTCTATTCTTCGAGTTTTCCTAAGCTTTGGACTTCTTTGTATTAATAAATGACAACCACAATGTCCATCTCTTAACTTTAGAGAAAGTAAATCTGAAATCATCTCTCATTCCATGTAAAAATGAACTCACAGACGTCGTTTTTGACAAAATACAAATTATCACTGGAAAAAGAAAGTAAAAAGAGATCCTGAAACCCGAATTTCTCATCATTATGCACTAAATCACACCAAGAATCAATCTTGTTAACAAATTTTATTAAAATGTTAATTATCAATTCAATAAATATTTACTGTTTCAATAAGATACATTAACGATTTTTACCATCTATTATTGAAATATATGCGTAAATGGCTGAACCATCAGATAATTTAATGAGATGAGATATGAGGCATGAGATAATTTATCATATAATTAAAATGAAATGATAAGTAAAACGAAAAAATAAACCGTAAAAGTAAATCCTTATTATTGATTATTAGACGCAGCGATTATTTCATAGGATCAGCGATTAATTCCCCAGAATCTGATACAACAATTGATCCAGTTGTATTTCGAGAAGCATCACATGCAAGAAAAGCGATCAAGTTGGCAAGGTCAATTGGATCAGCAACTCGTTTCAAAGGTTGTTTATCGACTAAACGGTCCCATGTAGTCTTTGGGTCAAGGTTAAGCGAGGCAACAAAATTGGTTCGAACTGGACCAGGAACGACTGAGTTAACTCGAACATTTGGAGCCAATCTACTGGCCATTGTTTTCGTGAACATATTGAGAGCAGATTTGGCCATTCCATAAGACCACATACGTGGAAACTGTAGAATCAATTAAAAATACGATCAGTTAAAAATATTTTTATAATAACCTGCAGCAACTGATGACACTCACCGTTTTTAAACTAGAGACACTGGAAACATTGACAACAGATCCTTTAGCCTCAATCAAATATGGTGCAGCTAATTGAGTCAGTCGGACAACAGATCGGACATTGATTTGTTGAGTTCGATCATAGTCACTAAGAGCGTCGGTATCAAGGAAATCTTTATTGTTACTCTGACCAGCATTGTTGATTAAAATATCCAAGTGTTTATATGCAGAAATGGTCTCTTGAAGGGTTCGTACAACATCTTCATCATTAACAAAATCAGCTCTTATGACAACAGGTTTGTAGTTATGAGGTGATTTAGCTTCACATTCAGCAGCAACTTTATCCAGTTTATCTTGCTTACGACCAACAATGGCCACTTTAGCCCCTAAAGATGAAAAGAGTTTGGCTGTTGCAGCTCCAATCCCATCACTAGAACCAGTGATCAAAGCTACTTTATTGTTCAAATCAATCATAATTTAGGGTTAAATATCAGGGATAAAGAAACACAAATTTTTGTTGAAATTAATGTTTAAAAGAAATATGGAAAACTGAGACAAAATGCTAGCTTTATACCATTTTTATTTAGCTCATTCACGTCAGTGAAGCTTATTTTCGTATTGATGCAAATGCCTTTCGATATTATCTCATTATTTAGTACAATCAAGTGCAGTCTAATTCTTAGAAATTGCACGAGAAGTATTCATTGATATCATTATTCACAGAAGCTGAGTATTCCTTAGCTTTCCTTATGTGTTGTTCAAGCATGCAAAATATAACACAAATGCTTGATTTATTGTTTGGGTTAAATAGTTTAAAAAATTGTTCTTCTCCATCCATTTCAACTCGAAATGCGTTTTGTAACTGTAGTCACTAAGGTGCCTTGCCTTGTAAGAATATTCTAGATTCAGTTTTGTGCGTAGTACGGTTATTGTTATGTAAGTAGGACAGAGATTTAACGCGAGATACAGTGAAATGATAAGCACAATCGATAACAATAATTTTATCAATAGTAACAAGTGTACCCGTCGGTTACAAATGAACTCACTTTGACTTGTTTGTGTTTGCAATGCAATTCATAAGAGAAAGTGAGTTACAATTTGATTAGTTGATGACATTATGACTCCATTTCAATGGCCTTTAACCTTACAATCCCTGAAATTTTCCAAGCCTAAACGCGGGTAACTATTAATTGTCTGAGCTTAAGCGAAGACTATGGTATGAAAAATGTGGGGAAATTACCCACTCTAGAGCCAAAACTACTGAGCCAATCTCAACCAAATTTAATATCTAGCATCCTTATGGCATGGGGCATTGCAGATGAAAATTTGGTTGAGATTGGCCCACTTTTACGAAATTAGTTATTTTTGATAAAAACAGATGGCACTTTTCAAAAATTAATAAGACAAACTATGGGCAAAAACTTTCGGGACTTAAGGTAGGTTTGTAGGGACATAAAAGCTGAGTCCGTTAGAGTTATTACAAAATATATCGATCTACAGTTTTCGATAAAATCTAACAAGGGAAGTGAGGCAAGTGGTATGGTTAGAATCGGATAAAAAGTGTATAATTCTATTGATCATGATGAAAAAAAGTTGGTTACCATACAAAGTTGAGAACGCAATCGTCCTTTTCTACCTCGAAATCCGATCATTGCTTTTCAAAGCGCATAAATTCATAGTGAATATAATCATAACTTTTGACTTTTTAACAAATTAAAAGTTTACCTCTGTGGTAAGTTACACAATTTCAACTTATCACTATGGCTTTATGCGCTTTGGCAAGTAGTGATCGGATTTCGAGGTAGAAAAGGACAATTGCGTTCTCAACTTTGTATGGTAACCAATTCGACTGCTTTCTGTGACCATAATAGTTATAAGAGCTGAAACTTTACATTATTCGATATAAATTGAACTAACACGTTTTTAGATTAAACGACAGTTCTCTTGTGGCTATTGCCCGTAAAAACTTATTACTTATTACTAAAATCTTTAATCATATGTCAAGCTCAGACTTCACTGTTATCAACAGTAGTCTAGTAATATAAATCATTAACTAACGAAGTCCTTATAACGTGAGTTATGTCTACAAAATACATTAGAGTTGATTATAAAGGCCTCAATGAAATACATTTAAGATTTATTATAGCAAGAGGAATATATTTTTTTAACAGTTAAAATTGATTTCAATTTTATGGGTCTCTCATAAGCTAATTAACAGCTGCCGTATAAAATGTCGTGGTCAATAACTGACCGTTTTCAATTTTTTTTCGCGTATTTCTTATCATATTAGCTGCATCACGCGGAGTATTTCTTAAAACATTATTTGTCACTATTTGTTACAGTTTTCATAGTGTCTAGAGACTGAACTATCACGATTTGTTTTTAATAAGGTTCATCATGTCTTTAGATAGTCAAATGAACGCCAACTTTAGTTTACTCAATTTTCAGGATGAGTTTGAATATTGATTAATGTTGTGATTATTACTTTTAGATAACAACTTTATTTATTTATAACTCAAAAAATGAAACTGTAAAGATAACAAAATTTCCCCTTTTATTTTACCATGTAGTCGGTAAGAAGAGCAAAAATGTAAATGTTATTCCTAACAAATATGTAAGACAAAATCAACTTCGTCCATCAGAATATCAATAATATGAATCATATCAATTCCATCAAATTTTACTATTGACAGAAACATTGAAAATTTTCACCATCGAATATTGAAATAAATGTTCAAATGAATCATTCATTGAGTGAGCTACTTTATCGAGTAAAACGAAGAGATAAGCCATGAAAAGTAAACTCTGATTATTGATTATTAGAAGCAGGTGGCATTGGATCAGCGACTAAAGATCCAGAATCTGATACAACAATTGAGCCAGTTGTGTTTCGAGAAGCATCACATGAAAGGAAAGCGATCAAAGTGGCGATTTCTTCTGGATTGCCGACTCGTTTCAAAGGTTGTGCTGCGGCATAAGCGTCCCATATAGTATCTGGGTCAACATTAAGTGAAGACAGAAAATTGGTACGCACTGGACCAGGGTTGACTGAATTAACTCGAACATGTGGAGCCAATTTACTTGCCATTGTTTTTGTGAACATATCGAGAGCAGCTTTGGACATACAATAAGACCAAGCGGTTGCAAACTGTGAGCAAAAAGGATTTGATGAAAAATAAGAACCATTTAAAAAATTTTTTTCATTTAATCTCTAGCTACTAATAACAGTAGTAATGACACTTACCGGTTTTAAACCAGCAACACTGGAAATATTGACAACTGATCCTTTGGCTTCAATTAAATGTGGTGCAGCTAATTGAGTCAGTCGGATAACAGATCGGACATTAACTTGATGGGTTCGATCATAGTCACTAAGAGCTTCGGCATCAAGGAAATCTTTATTACCAGTAAGACCAGCATTGTTGATTAAAATGTCCAAGCGTTTATAAGCAGAAATGGTTTCTTGAAGGGTTCGTACAACATCTTCATCATTAACAAAATCAGCCTTGATAACAACAGGCTTGTAGTGATGAGGTGATTTAGCTTCACATTCAGCAGCAACTTTATCCAGTTTATCTTGCTTACGACCAACAATGGCCACTTTAGCCCCTAAAGATGAAAAGAGTTTGGCTGTTGCTGCTCCAATCCCATCACTAGAGCCAGTGATCAAAGCTACTTTATTGTTCAAATCAATCATAATTCAGGGTTAAATGTCAGAAATAAAGAAAACACAAATGTTTAATGAAATTACTGTAATGTTTAAAATGAATGAGAAAAACTGAGAGCTTTTATTTATACCATTAACGCCTATTTCCATATTTGATGCGAGTACTCCATACAGGGCGGAGAGAAAGTTCCTAGGCAAGTTCCGCCTTTCGAATACATTTTAGTCCATTATTTCACCCACTGCCTTGAAACTCTTTCTTTATCTTGTAATATTATCTAACTATCTGGTTGTTCAATCAAGTACAATCTGGTTATGAAGAGCTTGCATTAGGAACATTCAAATGATATGATAATTTAGAAAAGCTTAGACTCTTTCCCTCGTTTGTCAACCATGAGAACCATCACTTGAAGCTGTGATTAAAAGACACTTTATTGGCTTAATTGATCTTGATTTTTTAAATTGATTGTTCCATTGTCTGGACTTGTAAACTTCCCATTGTAACCAATCTTGGTATCTATGCAATGTTCAAACTGAAGCAATTAAAGCACGTTATTTGATTTGGTAACCATAATTTGTTATTGAAGATACAAATCCATTTAGAAACCCAAAATAAAAGATAATCATCATTATTCCAGTTCCTGATTCAACATTTCTCAAACATTTCATTCATTTCATATAAAATTTTCAAGTGAAACTCAGAGAAATTAATTTTAAGATTGTTACAAATCCATCTGTAAATAGTCATAAATGATCGTAAATGAATATTGGTAAGCCAAAGGTAATACCTGTTAAGGAAAATCTCGAGTAAACAAGAACAAAGTTAATCACCCAAAATTACCTGGTTGATTAAGTAATTGATATAAAAAGACTGAACAATATCTTGATTGCAATACCTGTCGATGTAATATATTATTTTATTATATAAAAGTTATTGTTAGTTCTTTGCTCTTTGGAGTTTCGACTTGTTTATAAATGATTGACAAGGCACTTTCAATGTGACAAACTCATTGTTTGTCCAAGAATCAGTTTATGATAATCTTGGTAATCAGATGAAATGGGAAACTTATAAAGTAGACTTAGTAAATAGACTTGGCAAACAGATTTAATAATCAGGTAAATGTTTCATATTTAATTTAATACTTAATTAATTGTCAGTTGCTAAACACTTGCACTGATAAACTTTGGTTTCGAGAGCAATCTTCATCTTCACAGTTATTTAAACCTAATTAAAGCTTGTTGATTATTTAGTTGAAGGAGAGACATATTACTGTTAATTACATATTAGTGTTTTTTTGGAGTCAAATAATTTTGATTATGATCGATTTGGACGATAAAACGGCTTTAATTACTGGCTCTAGTGATGGGATTGGAGCAGCAACAGCTTTGCTTTTCTCATCTTTAGGCGCTAAAGTGGCCATTGTTGGACGTGATCAAGCTAAATTGAATAAAGTTGCTGAACGATGTGAAGCTAAATCACCTCATAACTACAAACCTGTTGTCATAAAAGCTGATTTTGCCAAAGATGAAGACGTCGTAAGAACCTTTCAAGAGACAATCTCAGTTTTTAAAAAGTTGGATATTTTAGTCAACAATGCTGGCATTGCCTCAACCAAAGCGTTTGGTGATCCTGATTATCTTAATGATTATGATCGAGTTATGCAAATCAATGTGCGAGCTGTTGTCCGTTTAACTGAATTGTGTGTACCACATTTAACCCGAGATTATGGATCCATCGTTAATGTTTCAAGTGTTGCTGGTTTGAGACCGGTAAGTACTCTTTTTACTTGATTTCATTTGGCTTATGAGATTCCCATATTTGATTGTTTGTTGCTCCATTTGCAGAATCCTGGATCTTGGTCTTATTGCATGTCAAAAGCTGCTCTTGATATGTTTACAAAGTCTATGGCTGGTAAACTGGCTCCACACATTCGAGTGAATTCAGTCAATCCAGGTGGAACCCGAACTAATTTCTTCTCTTCTCGACCCGATCCAAAAGCCATATTGACACTGTTGGCAGACAAGCAACCCTTGAAACGAGTCGCTGAACCTCAAGATATTGCCAATTTAATCGCTTTCCTCGCATCTGATGCTTCAAGAAACATGACTGGTTCAATTGTTGTTTCAGACACTGGCTTATTAGTTGCTGACCCTTACAGATAATATGAAGAAATCTTTGATTAATTAAAATGTCAAAATTTTATATATTTTACACAATTAAATTACAATATTGGATTAAAAAGTAAACACTGAAGTTAATCGATTAAGTCATTCAGTCGATGAAATTTCGACTAGCGTCTATTCATTAACATGTGATAGAAAACTAATTTTGTCCTGAAAGCGTTAAAAAATCATGAATTCAAATTTTTGACTTTTCTCAAAATAAAGACTAAAAACAATGAAAATGAGTCGACTTTGTCGGAGTTATTCATGCTAACATTATTTTCCTAGATTTTGCTAACTGTTATTGAGTTGTTAATTGATCAGAGATAGGGTTTTAGATTTTGACAAATTTGTCAGTCTGATCCCACGCAATGTTGGACAAAGGAATCAATTCTACTTCAATCTGGATGGCTTTTGTAGTCCGATTTGTAAAAGATTTCTTGATATTTTCCAATCTTGACAACTCATCTCGTAGCAACCTTTTATTTGACTCTCTAGAAGCATGGTTATCCACGATATTTTCAAGTTGGAAGTTCAATCTGAATCATAAAGAAAATAAAAAGATTATTATTGGATAACGGAACAAAAGACTAGCAATTCAATCAACAAAATGCAAACAAAATATCTAACACCGTTAGCTTTAAGACATACACAATTACTTACGCTAAGCACCTCTTGTACATCTCACCTATCATGCTGCTATCTGTTGGTTCAAATTAACCAATTTAACTATTATTAACCTATTAGAGGAATCATGCAAATAGCGAATCAATTCATAATAGCATGGCATTCATTAGTAATAGTAAAAAAATCATATTCCTTTAATAGTCCTCTTCAGACAAGGTTTGAATGAAATACAGTCATGTAGATAAAGCGGTCGGAAAACTAATTTCCTTCCATCAGTCAATCATTAAATTGTCGACAATCATTGACGTTAGTTGACATTTGTTATCATTGACGAAATGGTAAAACTGATTTAAATTTTACACTTGATTTGTTTGAATTAACATTCAAATTTCAAATTTTCTGACACTTTGACAGTTTGAGTCATCATTGTTTTCAGCAAGATACATTTTATCATTGAAAAATACATTAACAAACAAATGTTTCAAGGATCGCGATATTCATGCAGTCTTCGTGATTTAAAGAATGCCTATGTAATTCATGTATCCAGAAAGCTCTGTGGTCTCAATTAATCAACATCAGGTGAAAAAATGAGTAAATTGGAATTGAATCTTGTTTTATTGTCATTATCGTCTACTGTCTTCATTTTGACTGTTACTAGTCATCCTTTGGTGCTGCCATCAGCTTTGGTTAATCAATTTGACAAATCCAGTGAAAACGGCAATCCTACTGTTCCTTACAAAGTTGATTATCACATTGGATCTCGATTTGACCCATTTAAGGAACGACTTAATAGTCCTGATGACTACGATGGCACAGGAATCAGGCCAGCTATGCGAGCTCCAATTGTTGAAGTCTTACTGCCTTGGGAAGACGATCCAGAGATCGTCTATCTGACAGAGAAACCACAAAACATTACAAATAATGTTACCTCGGTCTCTAATTCAACATCCTCTACATTATCATCCTCATCATCATCTAATTTACCTCATCAATCATCAACTCTAAGTTCATCAATAAAATCATCTTCCATTACGCCAGTAACCGAATCAAATACAACAGTGAGTTTACTTCCATGGGAAGAGGATTCGTGGCAGTTGTTCGAGACAACAGTGGGCTTAAACTCATCAAACTTGACTTTTATTACCGCACCATCAACATTCAAGACACCTCTTTATGTATCAGTCACGACTTCAAGTACACCATCGACAACAAGTGGCCCAACTAGTTCTACTTCAGCCTCAACTGTTAGTTCGTCCACAGTGACTGCTGTAACAACCACAACTTATTCACCTCTACCGTGGGAAGAAGATTATTTTGACAATATTGTCTCTAATCCAATTCAGGTAATCGTTTTGTTTTCCGATAGATTTAAAGATAACTATTAATATATTTTGTTTAATCATTCAATCAAAGGTGGGATCAACGTTGAAGCCTTATGAACCACCAACCACCAAACTGACTTCATCGCAAGAAACTACAACTACAACTCGATCAACTGATCTATTGATCACAATCAGCACTAATCCAGAATCATCAATTGAAGAATCAATATTTAACTTGATACCTTTAAAACCAATCGAAAATTCTGACCCGAATTGGCCCAAATTCCCAAATAAAAGTCCAAAGTCAAGCAAATTTGGTTATAATTAATGCCTTTGGATCCAAATATTTGAAACTCATCATTTTGCTACAGAAAAGCTCATTTTATAAATATAAATTTCCAAAATAAGCAACCTATGGTAAAATAAAATGTACTCATAATTTACTTTTGAAATTAATAAATTTTTGAACTAAATAATCTATCTATCGATAATTCAGATTTTTCAGTCCAATCTAATTTTCCCAATCAACTTACAGGTGGAAAGTTCAGCCAGAGACATCGAACTTCAAGTTAATATCTGGCTCTTCTTCAAGAGACCAAGAAAAAGTACTCCACGTTTGTTGCATTGATTAGATCAGGTTTATGTAGTAAAGCAATAGCATCGAGTGTTCTCCTTCGAGGTAGTTATTCGGCCGTCTGATTGCAATTAAAAGATAGAGTAAATAGTATGATTTTTTAGGTAAAAATGATGAAGGGTTAGCCCCAAAAGCAATAACTATTGGAAGCATAGCTAATGGTCCATTGAGGATATTCAACAACATTGACACAAAGGTTTTGTTGGCATTAAGGATTTGATTTTTGTCGATCAGAACATAAGTTGCGAAGCTAAAAACTGCAATCTGCGAAAAAAGAGTCGAAAATTGTCTAATTGTATGATTATGATCTTAAGGTTTATGCGAAAGCAACTTAATAAACTTTAACTGAAACCTGGTTGTTGCTGGAAAGACTTATTTTAACACAATGGTATCATTTAAGCATAAATTGAAACAAAGTTGACAAAAGGGGACTGAAACGAGTGGAAATCGTTTTCATTCAAATTTAGATTGTGTTTGCCTGTAGAGACATGAAAGCTGAATCAATTTATGTGATTTAAAAGTTTCTCTGATCGATAGTTATCACAAAAATCGAGTCCAAAGTTGAAACTTCGATCGCTTGTTGTACGTTTATGGAAGTCTATTTTTTCGTGAAACTCATTTTGTCGAGGTAACTTTTGATGCTGAACCAGAAAATTGACTTATTTTGAGAAATAAATTTTTCCTTTTTTCGTAAAACAGCTAAGTTCGATTTTCATTTAAATCGACTTTTCTGGAGAACCAAATCAGTAAGAGAGCTGAAACTTGGTATCGGTCGATAAAAATGATCTGTTAACATCATGCATTGGATAATTTTTCCCCTTCATCAATAGTTCGCTTAATTTTGGCCATTGACCTAAAAACTTTGAACCTCAATAGTTCGAGAATGGTAGAACCTAAAAATATCATTCTTTGGCCAATCAATATATTTTATTATTGTCTATAATCTATGCAAATATTAAATCATTGAACAAAATACAAAAGAAGTTATAGCATTTCATCATTCATGTTATCAGATTTTATTTGGTTTATAAAGTTAAATGTTTACTCAAACTTAAATCATTGATAAAACAATTAGCTGGAATTTCCTCCAATATTCAGCTATATACTGTTATAGTTCATAGTAAAATCTATTGTTTGGCCAAAGAATAATAATATTAGGTGATGCCATTCTCGAACTATTGAGGTTCAAAGTTTTTAGGTCAATGGCCAAAATTAAGCGAACTATTGATGAAGGTAAAAAATTATTCAATGCATGATGTTAACAGATCATTTTTATCGACCGATACCAAGTTTCAGCTCTCTAACTAATTTGGTTCTCCAGAAAAGTCGATTTAAATTAAAATCAAACTTAGCTGTTTTACGAACAAAAGAAGATTTTATTTCTCAAAGTAAGTCCATTTTCTGGATCAGCATCAAAAGTTACCTCAGTAAAATGAGTTTCACGAAAAAATAGACTTCCATAAACGTACAACAAGCGATCGAAGTTTAAACTTTGGACTCGAATTTTGTGATAACTATCGGTCAGAGAAAATTTTAAATAGTATTAATTAATTCAGTTTTTATGTGCAAACAAACTTAAATAGTCTAAATTTTAAAGAAATTCATTTTTACCCATTTTAGCCCTTTTTGTCAACTTGTGCATGAATGTTTTTATTGTTTCTTTTTAATAAAAACCTAAAATCCAAAGTGTAGATTCACAAGAGCTAAGATTGAAAAGAGTTAATTCAGTCAGCAAATTTTGTGTAGATCGAAGCAAACCGTTTGCTCATTGCCGCCAATGTTCAAATTCTCGAGTTTATTCAATCACTTTTCTGGGGTCAGCCATATACTGCCAACCACTTACATGTATCATATTTGATCCTAAACTACAGCGTTATTGCAATTCAACTGGAGCTATTTTGGGTCTTTACCAATGTTTTAAACAAAAACTCACCAGAAAAGGTCCACAACCAAGTGCAAAGAAAATAAGTGCTAGCCAAATGGATTGGAATCTCAGAATCTTGATTTCTTCTAATTGATGCAACAATTTCACCAAAAGCACCTTCCCATGCATACAGTTTTGTAACATTCATACCATTCAAAATTTCGCTAATCATTTTACTTCGAGCATCCTTTTCCTTCATAATCTGAGATTGGCATTTCTTGAAACGAGTTGTAAAGAATCCATTGAAAGGTATAAAAATAAGCATAGCACCTAAACCTGCAAAGGACGAAACACCCAATTGTCGCCATAACAAGTATATCGTGATCACTAATTGAATTGGTGAAGACAACATTAGGGAAGCAATATTGATACAAGCAATAATACGCTGGATGTCAACGGCCATCAGATTAACCACCTCACCAGTGGTATTGTTACGTCTACCTAAACTTGACAATCGAAGGCTCTTTTTTCGTTTATCATTTAAGAACCCAAAAAAGAAACAAACTTTAATTAAACTTATTGCTTATAATTTTAGCTTTTCATCTTACTTTTCTGTAGATTGTTGCGGTCAAAGCTGATTTCATTTTCATTGAGGCTACTTGCGTCCAAAATTCACATTGGGAATCCAAGAGGGATTGAAAGAGCGAAGTCGCAAACATAAGTGAAGCAATAACATAACCTTTCCATATCGGTTGATCGGAAACCATGAATGTTAAGAGAGCATCCAATAACTGGGGATTCGCAAACACGAGGGAACTAGAAATCAATTTACACACCGATCCGAACAATAGTATTGGCCAATATACTTTGATCAACACTTTGAAGGTATCAACTTTAAGTACTGGCCGAGTTTAAGTTGTTTCTTACAAGGGAAGTGAGGTAAGTGGTACGGTTAGAATCGGATAAAAAGTGCATAATTCTATTGATCATGATGAAAATAGTTGGTTACCGTACAAAGTTGAGAACGCAATTGTCCTTTTCTACCTCTAATCTGATAATTGCTTTTCAAAACGCATAAAGCCATAGTGAATATAATCATAACTTTTGACTTTTCAACAAATCCAAAAGTTTACCTCTGTGGTAAGTTACACAATTTCAACTTATCACTATGGCTTTATGCGTTTTGAAAAGCAATTATCGGATTTCGAGGTAGAAAAGGACAATTGCGTTCTCAACTTTGTACGGTAACCAACTATTTGCATCATGATCAATAGAGTTATACACTTTTTATCCGATTCTAACCGTACCACTTACCTCACTTCCCTTGTTAGATGAACTTAAGACCTTATCTTACAAAGTTCAACTCTGCTCAAATTTCAACTTTCTGGTCTGGTTCAATTTTGGTCTATTTGGTCTTCTTCATTGTTTTCTTCCTTCGAATATTGGGCGATGAAATCAGCGAATTCACCCTTTTTAGCCATTAGATCAGAATAAGTTCCACTTTCATAGATTTTGCCATCTTTCATTACAATGATTTGGTCAACTTGGGTTAAAAAGGTTATTCTATGTGTCACTAAAAGTCGAGTTTTGTTTTTGAGCAAACCTTCAGGTCCAATGACATTGTCAAATAAATGTTTTGCGACATGTGCATCGACGGCAGACAATGGATCATCTAACAAATAAATGTCAGAGTCAGAGTAAACTGCTCGTGCGATTGAAATACTCTGCTTCTGACCTCCAGAAATGTTTATTCCTGATTCATCAATTTCGGTGCCATCATCACAGTAGTTTAAAATCAGGATCCAAGGCACAAACTTCAATAACTGGACTATATTTATCTCTAACAAAAGGATTCTCAAGCAGAATGTTTCTGCGAACAGTTGAGTTCATTATCCAAGCCGACTGCGGCACATAAGCAATCTTCCCGTCCACATTGATGAATCCTTTGATTTTGTACAATTACCTAAAATAGCTGATATCAAAGATGATTTGCCACTACCGACAGTCCCTACAATTGCAACCAACTTACTTCTTTCGAACTTCATGTCGATATCTTTAAGAACTCGCTCTTCTTCAGGAGACCAAGAAAAAGTAGCCTATTCGATGTTCTATTGATTGGATCAGGTTTATGTAGAACAGCATTAACATCGAGTTCGTCTCCTTCGAGGTAGTTATTTATCCTTCTGATTGCGATTAAAAACTAGAGCACAATTTGTTAGGTGAGGATATTGAAGGGTTATAATTAACTTACCTTAGCCACAAAAGCAATTACTATTGGATGCTTAGCTAATGGTCCATTGAGGATATTGATCAACGATATTGAAACAAAGGTTTTGTTGGCATTAAGGATGTGATTTTTGTAAGAAAAAGCAACTTAATACACTGCAACTAAAACCTGGTTGTTGCTAAAAAGACTTATTTTAACACAATTGTTTCATTTAAGCACAAATTGAAACAAAGTTGACAAAAATGGACTAAAACGAGCGAGAATTGTTTTCATTCAAATTAAGACGATGTAAGTATGTTTGCACATAAAAACTGAATTAATTAATGCGATATAAAATTTTCTCTGATCGATAGTTCTCACAAAAATCGAGTCTAATGTTGAAACTTCGATCGCTTTTTGAACGGGCATGGAAGTATATTTTTTCGCGAAACTCATTTTGTCGGGGTAACTTTTGATGCTGATCCAGAAAATGGACTTACTTTGAGAAATAAAATCTTCTTTTGTTCGTAAAACAGCTAAGTTTGATTTTAATTTAAATCGACTTTTCTGGAGAACCACATCAGTTAGAGAGCTGAAACTTGGTATCGGTCATTAAAAAAGATCTGTTAACATCATGCATTGAACAATTTTTTACCTTCATCAATAGATCGCTTAATTTTGGCCATTGACCTAAAAACTTTGAACCTCAATAGTTCGAGAATGGCAGCACCTGCAACTATCATTCTTTGGCCAATCAATAGATTTTACTATGAACTATATAGCTGAATATTGGAGGAAATTCCAGCTAATTGTTTTATCAATGATTTAAGTTTGAGTAAACATTTAACTTTATAAACCAAATAAAATCTGATAACATGAATGATGAAATGCTATAACTTCTTTTGTATTTTGTTCAATGATTTAATATTTGCATAGATTATAGACAATAATAAAATATATTGATTGGCCAAAGAATGATATTTTTAGGTTCTACCATTCTCGAACTATTGAGGTTCAAAGTTTTTAGGTCAATGGCCAAAATTAAGCGAACTATTGATGAAGGGGAAAAATTATCCAATGTATGATGTTGTTAGATCATTTCTAGCGACCAATACCAAGTTTCAGCTCTCTTACTGATTTGGTTCTCCAGAAAAGTCGATTTAAATGAAAATCGAACTTAGCTGTTTTACGAAAAAAGGAAAAATTTATTTCTCAAAATAAGTCAATTTTCTGGTTCAGCATCAAAAGTTACCTCGACAAAATGAGTTTCACGAAAAAATAGACTTCCATAAACGTACAACAAGCGATCGAAGTTTCAACTTTGGACTCGATTTTTGTGATAACTATCGATCAGAGAAACTTTTAAATCACATAAATTGATTCAGCTTTCATGTCTCTACAGGCAAACACAATCTAAATTTGAATGAAAACGATTTCCACTCGTTTCAGTCCCCTTTTGTCAACTTTGTTTCAATTTATGCTTAAATGATACCATTGTGTTAAAATAAGTCTTTTTAGCAACAACCAGGTTTTAGTTGAAGTGTATTAAGTTGCTTTTGCATAAACTTTAAGATCATAATCATGCAATTAAACAATTTTTGAGTCTTTTTTTGCAGATTGCAGTTTTTAGCTTCGTAAATTATGTTCTGATCGACGAATATCACATTTCAATACTAACAAAACCTTCAATGACCTGTTTCAATGACATTAAATAGTGCTTAAATGTGAAATTGTGTCTCTTTAGTAACAACCAATTGAACAGTTTTGGATAAGTTGTTCACGGAAATGATGTTTATTTTAATAAGAGCTCAACTAAATGTCCTATCTGAATCCAAGTCATTCCACACACACACGGGGATTTTTTCATCACCTAGCAATATGCTTCTTCACATATAAACCAATCCATACCAGCCGTCCTTACTACCGATTCAATGATTATTAAGAGCTTCGGACTGATCAAATTAACTTATTAAAATTGTCCATTAACAACGCATAATTTTCTCTGTCTTTATTACTGTTTATTATTTATCATATTTTCATTTTGTATGGTTTTAATGGTTTGATGTGGTTAGTATGACTTCGTGTAATATCATCGATTTACCAGTGTGACATTTTCTTGATAATTCTGTTGATTATCATTTATTTCATTTGAGTCTGCAACTTCTGGTTGAGATCTGATAATACTTACAACAAAATTCACTTTTGTCATCACATCACTGCAAATTTGCAACGCATCGCAACAATGAGACGATTTCGTTCAATTATTCGTTCAACAAAAACTTGAAAAGTCTAACATTTGAGACAAATCTAGGACAAAATATTTGCGGTGATTAAATTGTTCTCCTTCTCCAGAGTTTTCTTACATGAACGAATCTTGAGCCAAGCATGATATTCACAGCCAAGCATTATGAACTATAATGCACATACAAGTCCACAAAGTCGAAACCTCAATCCGAAAGTCAAAGTTTTTACCTAACTTCCCGTTATAACTTATAACATATTACCTTCATGTTGTCTGAACATTTTTTAAAATTTCAATAGTTCAATCTACTAATGATAATCAATTAAATATAAACTAAAATTACGTGAACTGTAAAAGGATTGCAATTTATCTTTCATTACTCATTATCCGATCATCATGTTTACAATTCATTTTGATATCGATTTGATCAGAAAACAATGTTTGGTGTCTATCCAGACTGTCGATGGCATTATCATGATAATTATCACAGTTGAAATGTCATTATGATTATTAATTGAAAAACAAAAGAAGTTTCAATCAGCAAGTTGATGAGCAAATAAAGTATTAAATTCAATGTTTTTCCGTCCACGTTACATGGACCAATATTGTCGGGCAAAATTACTGTACCAAGGTTTATCTCATTCATTAAAGGTTTAGAGGAAACTTGTGATTTTCACATTGTCAAAGCTATTGTTTTATTGTTATTTACAATCAATTTTTCATTGAATAAAACTCCCTTTTGCAAACAGTGATAACTTAATTTGTCGATAGTAGCAACTATTTGATAATATAAGATAAAATTTGGCACAATGTTAACTAATTAAAGTATATAAAGAGGAACAAAAATTGTTATTGATATTATTTTTATTGAAATAGAGACTCGAGTGACCAGAATAATGTTTTCCCTGATTGCTTTATCATTACTCTTTACAGTTGCATCTTCAACTCCTCTGGTTGAACAGTTGGGTTTGAAGTCTAACGATTCCTACAACATTCAAGCTGTCCTTGTTGCCGGATCCAATGGATGGTACAATTATCGTCACCAAGCTGATGTCTGTCATGCTTACCAAGTCCTCCGAAGTCATGGCGTTCCTGCTGAAAACATCATCGTTATGATGTATGATGATATTGCCAATGCCTCTGAAAATCCCCATCCAGGTAAAATCTTCAACATCCCCAAAGGTCCTGATGTCTATGCTGGTGTATCAAAGGATTACACTGGTGATGAAGTCAACGCCGAAAACTTCTTAAAGGTCATCAAGGGTGACAAAGGTCTTGCAGCTAAGGGTAAAAAGGTACTCACTTCTGGACCAAATGATCACGTCTTCATCTATTTCGCTGACCATGGAGCTACAGGTTTAATCGCCTTCCCTGAAGACACTCTTTCATCAGACGATTTGAACAAAGCCTTGGTGTACATGCACGATAACAAGTTGTATGGTAAACTCACTTTCTATGTTGAAGCCTGTGAATCTGGATCAATGTTTGAAAATATTTTACCCAAAGACATCAACATCTATGCTACAACTGCTGCCAACTCTGAAGAATCAAGTTGGGGTTGTTATTGTGATGAAAAAGACATTGATACTTGCCTTGGTGATGAATATTCTGTTGCATGGCTCCAAGACTCGGACAAGCATGATTTAACCAAAGAAACACTTGAACAACAATTCAAAGATGTTGTTAAAAACACTCCAAGATCACATCCACAAGAATTTGGAACCAAATCTATCGCTGATTCAGTTGTCGGTGAATTCCAGGGAGAAAAGGCTTCATCAAGCAATCAGCTTTACAGAAAAGTTCCAGCTCGAGGTTCAGTAAATAGCCGAGATATTCCTTTGGTCATGTTGCGAAGAAAAATGATCAAGACAAATGATGAAAATGAAGCAGCTTCCCTTCATAAGCAACTATCAAATTTGATTGCTGGTCGACATTTCCTTGAATCAGGAATGAACAAAATTGTTGCTCAACTTTGTTCTGCTGGTTTCTGTTCAAGTGTTGAAGAAGTCATGACAACTCGACGACCATTGGTTAATCACTCAGCTCACTCCACAGTTGTCAAAAAATTCAACTCCAGTTGTCTTAATGTTGCCGTCCACAATTATGCAATGAAATACATTTATGTACTGGCCAATCTGGTTGAGGCAAACAACTTTAACGAGACAAGTTTATCTCATTTCTTGAAAGCTTTAGAGCGAGCTTGTGAAACTCACATCGTCGACAATGGATTCAAAGCTATTGTTTAAATGCATTGTTATTAACAATCAATTTTTCTTTCAATAAAATTCCCTTTTGCAAACAATTATTGATATTTTGTTCATAAATTGTTGATAGTAGCAACTAGTTGATATCATTATAGCAAAATTAAGTCTAACTTCTAGTTTGGATAAAGGAAAGAGTTGCGGAAGTTATTATAAACCTTTTATGAATTGAAAGGTTAAGAAACGTATCGGTTGAAGCTGAAGTAAAATGTTACTTGGTGGGTGAAATGAAGTTAACAACACCAGTTTAGACCTCACTTGTTAAACTTGTGACTTAACTAGCTATGATATTATAATAATAACTATAATAAACTTAAAAAAGGGTTTATTTAAATGGCGCGCCTTTAAACTTTGAAACAAATGGCGGACTAATTGCCGGTTGAGATGAAGTGGTTACTCATAAAAATGGTTAGAACTTCAATCAGCCGTAATTTATCTTGCTTACTTAATGGTTAAAAATTCATAATTCATATTTTAATTTCCAAAAATTCAATTTTATTTGAACGCAGTCTTTAGATTGACTAGAGAATCATTAATTTCTTGTTTTCCTTTTTGCTTTCGCTCAATAAGCAACTGGTTACTTTCTTTTCCCGTCTAACAAAATAACCGGTTGCTAGTAACCACTGTATCTCTAGGGTTTCGTTGGTAAACACGTGAATTGGCAATGTTTATGTAGCATATCTTGCATGTGTTTAAAAGTAATTAAATTAATTTCTTATTGTTTGGTCATTTTTCAATCTTCTAAGTACATTTTTAACGATCGCCATGGTTGTCTTCGTTTGTGGGGACTGTAATGATGTGTTGAAAAAGAATGCCGTAGATACTCA
Source organism: Tetranychus urticae (assembly GCF_039701765.1). NCBI lineage: Eukaryota > Metazoa > Arthropoda > Arachnida > Trombidiformes > Tetranychidae > Tetranychus > Tetranychus urticae. Next base: position 873,393 of record NC_142959.1, read on the forward strand.
TCTTCATCGATGTAGCTGTTCTGTAATTTCTTGCTGTGACTGCGGTAAGAATTTTTCTGATGATGGTTATAAAGCTCATACTCAATGTATATCAGAAGATCGCAAATATGGTCCTCAGGACGAAAAAAATGTGAATATTCCGGATAAAGGACAAAAAAGACAACAAGATTGGCTTAATAAAATAAAGGAAGCTGTATCTAAAGTAAATTTGTCAGGACCAACCGAGATGGCTTTAAATAAACTTCTTGAATATCCAAACATTCCCCGCAAAAAATCTAAATTTATAAACTTTGCTTCTAGTTGTGTTGGTATTCGTAAACCCGAAGTAGTAGAACAAATATGGAATATTTTTGAAGAAGCTAACAAAGCGACTGATGAATCTAAACCCGATAAATCTAAACCTGATAAATCTAAACCTGATGAATCTAAACCTGACGAATCTAAACCTGAAGATTCTAATGACGAACTAAAAGAAACGAAGAAAGTGAAGAAAGACAAATCCAAAAGAAAGGCTGAAAAAAATACAAACGGTGATGACAGTTCTGTTAAATCTCGCAAGAAGAAAAAACACAAACGCGAAAATGAAGCAACAGAACAATCCTCTGAAAATCAACATGTGGAGTTCTGACAAACTAAGATAATTTAACAATCTATCCTTTAATCTTGGCTGGAATACTGCAATTCACAAATATTATTGTGTTTCTATTGTCGCATATTCTCAATGAACCTAACAATCATTGTTCGTATCCTTTGCTAAGAATCCTCGCCTTGAATATTAAATGGGTTCAATAGTTAAATTGTATCATTTGATTTCAAATTCATTACGGTTTGTCTGTTTATTGTTAGATTATCTCTAATCATCTTGTGTTTCAATGGATCCATATGACTCAGGAAAATGCGTTCTTGTTTCCGGAGAGAGTTTATCTCAAATCCAATGCGATTCAAGTCAAAATTATCAATCAATTATATCATCTCAATCATCATCATCCTCATCCTACGCCTGTAATCACCAAGATGAACTATTGGCTATTGCACTGAATCTTAAAGCAGGCATTGATCATCTCCGGACCAATTTGGACATGTTAAAAAGTGAAGCGACTGCTGATAAATTTTTAGTTTTAATCGATCAATTTTCCAACCATATTGAACATGTTAGTGTGGCAATGGGCAAAGAGATTAAGCGTATTGTACATTTGAATGCTACGTTTAACAGATCAAGTTCTTTTGCTATTCCTCAGGTAATTACCAAAGGAGCTAAAAAGCTAAAATTATCACCATTAGTTGATTCCATACTAGATCCAACTGATAGCCTAGAAACATCCAAACTCTCATCAAATAATCCTGTTGATGAAGAAGCTGATGAAGATGAGAACGAAGATGATGATACTGAAATTTTCCCTTGAATCGATCAATTCATCATTTATTCTCATTCATGATAGCAATTCTTTCGTATTTCCTCCTCTAAAATCCGTATCTAATCCTTGACAATTAATTATTACATATGAAATCAAAAAGCAATAAAAATAGAGCAATAAAGCAATTCTTGCTTTGCAATAATTTTGAATTTTTTTCCCTTCCACTCATTGCTTAAACCAACCACATGTTTTTTAACTGAGCAAGTTACATCCATAAATGTTTCAAGTTTAAATATTATTATGTTATTAAGTTATCATGCTTTTGTGTTATTATGTTATCAAAATCAATTTTACGGTTAATTCATGTTCCAAAGGTTTGTAATTTATGTGTTATTTATCTTATCGAAAAATATACGATTTTCAAGAAAAAAACATGTGCCTGTAACACCAGTAGAATAGTTGTCTACAATACCATTTAAGACGAGGAATTACAATTAGATATTTAATCACTTGATGTTATAGTAAAATTCGTACAATCTCAGCGGTATTTAAGATTCACTCAATTAATCTGTAGCGATACTTGTGATATTTTATCCCATAAAATTTCTCTCTATTTTAACCTTCTAAATTGATGTGAGTTACAATGAAGAGTAGAGTAACCCATAACTTGCTAGGACTCTTGACCCATCTCGAGGTTCGATCACAAAACAATGACGGGTTAAAATCCATATAATGCCTACCAATTGATCGAAGAAACAAATTCTATCAAGTTATGGTCACACAGGTTTACCGTCCAATTATGAGCACATAGCAACTCTGTGTTTACGAGCAGCATAACCAAAAGAGTAACAGAGAGCCGACTTGAAAACCAAAGATCTTATGGTTTATTACTTTCCTGATTAGACAGATGGCTCTGATGAAAATTCTTCATCTCTGAAATTCTAATCAAAAGAGTCTTTTAAAAGACTTACTCTTTGGTCTTACTCAACTTTACTCTCTTACTCACTTTTGATTTATTGTTTTCTCTGTTCTTGTTTTTTTCTTTGTTTAACCTATTCCTCGGTGTGAACCTATTTCATTGCAAATATTGTCAATAACATTTTCAACTAATTTTTCTGTTAAAGGTAATTTGGAATAAATTGGTATTGATCCTTCATTTCCATTGTTACTGTTTTTTACTAATTGCTTTACCTTCATTTTTCTTTTGCATTGTCCGATGCTCAGAGACAACTTATTTCGGGCCTTAATCCGGTGACAAGATCATTATCATCTACTAATAAAATGGTTTTCAACTATCCCAAAGCCCGTCGAGATGAATCAGTCATAGAAACTCTTCATGGAATTCAGGTAAGGCTGAAACAAGTAATTTATTCACATTGGTTCTAACCTAATGGTTGCTTGATACTTTTAATTTTTGCTTAGTCTATAATTATGCAAATTATCATCAATTTGAAACTATTCAAAATTTTTGGATTTATTGCGAAAAGGCCAAAATTGATATTTTTGAACTAGGAGAACAGGGTCAATGGTATTTCTTTATCTTAGCTAGTCTGATTATTTTAACTTAAATTTTGGATCTTTGTTTTTGCTGACTGTTTTTGTTAATGGTCTCATTTTCATTTTCATTTTCATTCTCCTTTTTTCTTTTTTTTGTAAACTTTTTTTTAAATTATTGCTTTTTTTGTTTTCACAGGTTAAAGATCCTTACCGCTGGCTAGAAGATCCCGAATCAGAAGAAACCAAAAACTTTGTCCATGAGCAAAATAAGATATTTCAAGCTTATATTGCAAAATGTGATGTGAAAGATAAAATCAATGAAAGGTGAAACATTTTAACTTATTAGTCCATTTTAATTATAATTTTAACAACTTTTTTTTCTATATTTCAGACTCAAAGATTTAATGGACTACCCAAAATATTCATGTCCTTTTAAACGTGGCTCACGGTACTTTTTCCGAAAAAATGACGGTTTACAAAACCAGAGTGTCCTTTACATTCAAGATTCTTTGGACTCTGAGCCTAAAGTCTTTTTTGACCCAAATACGTTAGACAAAGATGGCTTGGTTTCATTGAGTTTTACTAATTTCTCTCTCGATGGGGAATGGCTTTCTTACGGTCTTGCTGATGCTGGTTCAGATTGGAGACGCATTAAGATTCGGAAAGTAGACACTGGAGCCGATGCCGATGAAACAGTATACTTTTGCAAGTACTCTCAAACTTCTTGGACTCATGATAACAAAGGCTTCTTCTACTCGGTAATTTCTCACGATTTGTATGATATTCTTGCTAAACTAAACGAAACTATTTTTCTAGCGCTACCCAAAATTGGCTGATACTTTCGATGGCTCAGAAAATGTTAAATGTGTCGATCATAAAATGTACTACCACAAAGTTGGCACACCCCAAGAAAATGACGTTCTTGTTGTTGAATTTCCTGAATACCCCGAATGGGTCATGTATGTGGATTTAATTTTTAATTTCGTGATTTCTATTGTGAAATTAATCTTTGTTTTGTTTTATTAGCAATGGGTTGGTCAGTGACTGTGGAAAATATCTTTTTGTCTTCGTTGCAGAAACATGTCAAAATACTGCTCTTTATTATGCACACTTAGATAACGATATCAAAGGAAAACTCGAGCTTAAACCTATTGTTACCAAATTTGAAGCTGAATATGATTTTATTGCAAATGATGGGACTACTGTTTATTTCAAAACTAACCGTAATGCCCCCAATTACAAAATTATCAAGTTGGATCTAAATGACCCCGATGAAAAAAACTGGATTGAAATTATTCCTGAACATGAAAAGAATGTTTTAAATTCAGCAATTTGTGTAGATAATGACAAACTCATAACTATCTACACTGAAGATGTAATTGATGCTATACAATTTCGCACCCTCAAAGATGGAAATATAATCTTCAAGCCTAAGATTCCTGTTGGCTCAATCGGTACAGTTACTGGTAAAAGATATCAGAGTCAAGTTTTCTTCGATCTTTCAAATTTTCTCACTCCTGGTATGATCTTCAAATATGATTTTAATGGAGATTCGGATATTTCTGTAAGAATAGTTTTTTATTCATTCAGTTTTTTCCAAAAAATTCAAACATGACTAATAGTGTTCTACTCTTTTCACAGGTGTTCCGAGAAACACTTTGTAAGGGTTTCGACATGTCAAAATTTGAAGTGAAACAAATTTTTTATTCATCCAAGGATGGTACTAAAGTTCCTATGTTCATAGTGCATAGTAAAGTGAGTTTTATGTTGCCCATGATATCTACTTATGAGTAAAATTGAAGTTTTAAAAAATTTACAAAAACTTGACACAAATTTTATTCTTTTTAATTGTATCAGGACTTTGAAGCAAATGGTGAAAGCCCATGTCTCTTATATGGTTATGGAGGATTCAATATAACTCTATCGCCATTCTTCTCCCCAGTCCGCTTACTATGGGTTCAAAACTTTAGAGGTGTGTTTGCAGTCGCTAATCTTCGTGGTGGAGGGTAAGTTTCTTGCTTCTCGTCATTATTTTATTCACTTTATTTACAAAATTTTTCTTAACTTTAGAGAGTATGGTGAAAAATGGCATGAAGCTGGTGTTCGAGATAAAAAACAAAATGTTTTTGACGATTTCATTGCTGCTGCAGAGTATCTCATTGATAATAAATACACCAATAAGAAAAAGTAATTAAAAGCTTAAAATATCATCGCACTAGATTTAATCGCAAAACATAATTTATTTTTACCTCTAGGATTGTAATTGAAGGTGGATCAAACGGAGGTTTATTGGTCGCTGCCTGTTCAAACCAACGACCTGATCTTTTCGGTGCCACAATCTGTCAAGTGGGGTAAGAGTAATCATGGATTTTAGCGCCAAATAGTTTAAATTAATTTCTTGATGTACTCTATTTAGTGTTCTTGATAGTCTAAGGTTCCATAAGTTTGGAATTGGAAAATTGTGGACTAGTGATTATGGACATCCAGAGAATGAAAATGATTTCAAAGCTCTAATCAAGTAAGTTTTATCAATTATTTAGCTTCATATTCAGATATTTTATGTTTTTAATCTTTGTTTCTATTCCATATTCTAGGTACTCTCCTCTGCACAATATACCTGCTGCAAGTGATGTTTACCCTAAAATTTTGCTCTTGACTGGAGATCATGATGATCGTGTCGCTCCACTCCATACTTTAAAATTTGTTGCTGAATTGCAACATTCTCTAAATGTAAAAGAGATTCCTCTTTTAACTCGGGTTGAAGTCAATGCTGGGCACGGAGCTTCCACCCCAGTCAGCAAACAGGTAATCATCAACATTAATTTGATTAAAAATTTCTTAACTATAGATAATCATACTAATCATAATACTTTCTCTCTTTTCCTTTTCTTCATCTTTTCCTGTCATTTCACACTCATCTTTTTTTTTCTTTCTCTTAATCCCATTCAATTATTTCATTTTATTTATTGTCCTCATTGAAAATCTCAGATTGCGGTACGAACGGATATTTATTGCTTTCTCAAGATAGCACTTGATTTACCATACTATGAATAACTTTTGTTCCCTTCATAATGCATATTTTTTCTCTATAATTTCCATTTCACTTTATATGTTTAAATGAACATTTGATATTCTTTTGAATTAAAATTTTCATAATATCAAGCATAAAAAGACATTTTTATTGTTCCTCACCGTATTATTTATAAACTATGGGGATGTAATTGACGTTTTTAATTTTCATTTTAAATATGAATTTAATTAAAGGTTTAGAGTTATTTTATAGAGGGAAACACTTTCAAATATCTTGAAGAAAAACATCGTTTAATCGAACAATTAAATTAGTTGAATTCATAGTTTTCATAATTTATTTTAAGCTGACACCTTTAGCCAGGCGTTAAAACAGTGATCAAAGTTTGAAAATAAAGAAGACAAACCTAAGGTAAACCTAAGGTGAAACATTAGAAAGAGCTATCAAAGGTAAGGTAAATTAAGAAATAATATGATTCAGATATTTATTAACATAACAATGTGATATTAGTGACTGAATCAATCGGAGAAAAATTTACCCTGCAGGAGTTTCAGTGATAAGAATTGGTCAAAAAGAGCTACCTGTTAAAAATTAAAAGAATGAATATTTAATTGGTTTTTTTCCTCTTATCCAAAGGATCAAATTTGACTGTATGCTACAAGTTGAATCATTTCATGTCAAACGCATTTGGTTCACTGTCATTTCGCCATTAAAGCTTTTAAGCTAAATCTTTTTAATCATCCTTGATATCTCTCTGATTTTGCTATTAATGTCGAAATCATAATTAGTTAAACTATTTTATTCAATTGTATCACATCGCAATGCGGTGTCTTGACTATTACAATCCGAAATCTCAGATTAGTCGCTTTTTTCCTGGGGAACTTTTGAAAATTGTCTTTACTCTGGATTTCATGGATACTTATGACTATCCTCAATGTTTAATACTAATTTAGTATTTAAGAGTAAAGAAACGGACAAACTAATATGTCGAGAGGTTTAACAAAAAATAATGGCATTTATTAATACATTTTGATTTTAACAAGTATTGAACATGAGCATCACAAGAGTAAAATGAATGTTGATGAAGATGATGATGAAGTCGGTGAAAAAACAACAAATGTTGTAACAAAGGTTAATTCCAATGAAATTGTTGGAAAAGTGTGTTTTTGTGTTTTTTGTAAATTTTTTTAAAAAAATAAAAAAAAGTGCAACAACATTATACAATAATGAGGATGATGAAAGTGAAGATGAAGATGGCGATAAACAGTAAAAAAATAAAATGACGAGCCAGTAAACAATTAAAATTTATGCATAACAATCATCAAAGGATTGTTAAAATTTGATGTCAATTTTTACCGTGAAGATGATGATGATGGCTTGATTGTTGTTGTTGTTGATGTTGTCAATGATGATTCTGTTGCTTTATTTTGACTTGATGTTGACCATGATGAGGTTGATTCTGATGATGATTCAGTGACTGAAGCAGGTGTTAAAGTAACAACAGCAGCAACCTTTTTGATTGTTGTTGATGATGATGATGGTGATGATAATGGTGAATTTGTTGTTGTTATTGTGCTTGTTGATGGCCTGATTAGTTCATCTTCATTGATATTATAGCTTTCTTCAATTAAAGACGGATGATTACTATAATCATTGCTATATTTACTTGACAAACTATTTCTATTATAAAGATGGTGATTATTGTTGTTATTAACATTACTATTAACATTACTATTAACATTATTATTATTATTACTATTGCTGTTGCTGTTAAAATTATTAAAATCCTTATTAATGGCACTATTTCTGCTCTGAGATTGTTTCCTCAATGATTCAGAGACTCGATCATGGATTGTAAATTTGATTAATCGTGTATCGGGCGTGTAAAAGGCTGATCGGTAAGCACCCGGTGTCCAGTGTTTAGTATCCTTGGGAATCCAACCATTGTGCTTCGGTGACAAAGGTACATGTTCATTGACTGTGAATGGACTCGATGCAAAGGAATTGTCGCGTATTGAAGTAGCTTGAAGATAATCCGAGTTCTGGTATCCTCCGTGGTGGTAACCCTTTGGTTCGGTTGTGTCTCGATAATAATAAGTCCTAGGTGATTCCTCAATCATCTCTGAACTGGATTCCGCCATTTGGATGGGTTCATTAAAATTGTTGAGGTTATTGTGATTGCCGTTAAGTCCATTGTTAATGTTGTACGTTAATCCATTTGAGGGCATCTGATTGTCACTTTGTTCAATCAATATCTCATCTGAGTTTGAATCCGTACTCTCTGGGTTACTAATAATGGTGAAAAAAGTATAATGATATTAGTTATAATGAGCATGATTATAAACAAGAATGGATGAGTGAAACAAGATTGATAGAGAGAGAGAAAGAGAGAGAAAGAAAGGTGATAGGATTAAATGGTCATCTTGATTCAGGTCAAAAGCATTTTCATGATTAACTGATGATGATGTTTCTCAATGATTTTCAGCTTCAAGTTGAGAAAAATTTTCCTTTCTGGATAAGTTTAACACAAAATTTCAAACCCTCAACTCATCAAACCCTAAAATGATTAAAGAAACACAAACAAGAAAAGATTAACAAATTGTTTACCACGCTGTACTATTAAAAAGTTATTAACTGTCCTTTTTTTATCAATTTACATGCCGTTTGGGCAATTGCCGTTTTTTTCATGAAAAAAATAACAAATATTCGTGTTGAGGGTGAAATCATGAAAACTTTCAACAATCAACTCTAAATGTATCAAAATTATCATTTGATGAGCATAAATAAAGTCTAAATGTGAATACAGATTTGAATGGAGAAAAAATTAAACCCAAGATTCGTGAATAAACAAAACAAAATTCAAGACAATTGGAAAAATTAACATTTCAATTGAATTTATCTTTGAATATCTAAACGCCATCTTTACCTCCAAACATACCTTTTATGCAAACATACAACAATTAAACACTTATTAAAGTATCACATGAAATAATAACGATCAGATTATTATCATCTAATGTCGATAGCATATTATTATCGCTTATTATATGTCACCTTACACTTGGGGCAACATTTGATTACTATGTTGCCTGATCTAGCTTGTTAATAGCACATTGTCACACCCGTTTTTGGCCTGACATTGGCCGTCAATAGCCCAAGGTGATAAATAATACATACAAGCATTAAATACAAAAAAGAGAAGCAAAATTGAATTTGTTATTCTTAAAGAAGGCTTGATGGTTAATGAACATTGATTTAGATGCGTAATCAAGTGTTAGAGCAACGTTAAAATTGGCCTCATTTGGTTTCACAAATTCTTTGCACTCATTTTTCATCATCAATTTCTTATTTTTTTTCTTCTTCTTCTTCCATCTTCTGTAATTACCCACAAGATCATCTGATTAGAGGACAGACTTATCTGTATCAAGATGGTTACAGTTAAGTTCTGGTCATCATGAAGATCATCTCATCATGATCAACATCAATATGGATCATTGGAATGAAAAAGGACAGATTACTTGTTTTGGTAAAGATTAAATGTGATCTAGTTTAGTTATACAACATGGTAACACACATTGATGAAAATTTAAAATTGGATTAACATTTGTAAGATCAATGATCAAGTATTATAACAAGTTGGTTAAACCATTAGTACTTAATCTTTTCCAACAATCAACCATTATATCATTATTACATGGTATTCAGTTTATGAAGAGATCGCCTACGCAAAATTGATTGATTATTTTATTGATTCATTTTGGTTGCTAATTTTTACTCAACTAATTGAAACCCAAAACAAGTATCTAATAAACGTCAATTTATGATAAAAAGTTGCTAATTTGGGTTTTGTTTGTAACTTGTTTTGTTAGCATTGAATTTTTGCTCATCCAGTTTAATGATTCCTAGGCTGATTGATTGTTGAGTATAAAATGAAAATGTATTTTGAATCCTAAAGGGTTGCAAAAAACTAGAAGCTTTTTTTATTCTTAACTACATTAATCATCCAATTTTCGTCTTAATTTTTATTCTCTATTGTAGTATTTTAAAGGTGGCTACTTACAAATAATGGAAGATAAATTTGCCTGATTTGTTAACAATGAACAATAAAAAAACACCTTAAAAGAAACAATTTCCGTAAAACAATTTGTTTCAGCTTTGTAAAAGATTCACTTATTGGGCTACTTTTTGGTTGTATTTTGCTACTTATTTTGGTTAATTTACCAATTTGTTGATTATTCATGTCTTATTAATAGACTTGTTTTTTACTTGATTGCTTTTAAGGCTATAAATAATGTTTCACAAACAAACTATCCACCTAAACAATTATCCGGGTAAAATGTTGATAAACTTACGTGTTGATGACAATATTTTCATTTGGGAAAGTTGATTCAGCAAAAGGAGAGGAACCATCGAGATCAATGGAGCTGGGAACTTCAATGAAGGTATATTTATCATTAAAATTTGATGCTGGTGAAGAGGGTGAAGTAGATGATGAGGGTGAAGAGGAAGGTGAGTTTGAAACTGAAGATGAAGGTGATGAAGGTGGAGATGGATATCGTGGTCGTGATGTTAAACTTTTACCAAAACTGTTTGGTGTTTTAGCTGATTTTGAGTTTAATAGTCGCCATATTAAATGTCCAGGTTTATTTGAAAACTCTTCTGGTGCAGTCAAAACAATTGAGGGTTTAATTTTTGGACCAGAAGGTCCGTCTTTTGTTAACAAGAAAGCTTTAAGACCAGGCATAGATTGAATCCTATCCTTGACTGCTCGTAAAATCTTAGGAATTTGAGAGATGTCTTTCAGTTCGGTGATTGCTACTTCAGCTTTTCCTCGATGTCCAAGTTGACGATTATGCCGATGAGGAGGAGGAGGTGGTGGTGGTGGATGTGGTGGAGGATGAGAATGAGGTCGTCCGCCGGGATGAACTCTAATTTCATGAGGTGATGTTTCTAAAACATCAAGAAATCCAGGTTCAGCTCGAGGTCCTCGGTAAAGAGGACGCCTCTCATGGAAAGGTGATGAAGAGGGACCAGAGAGTTGGTGGTAAGATGAAGGCACTTGATGATGGTTGCGGCGAGCGATTGCAGTGGGATGACCATGATCTAGTCCGGTTGTTGATAGATGAGAAGATTGATCACGAGAATATTGGCGGTTCAATGAGGATGATGTGATATTGGATGATTGATGGGACTCCACACTTAACAAGCTTCCCGTTGAAAGTAAAAGTACCAACGGTATTAACATTATTTGAGCCTAATAAGGCGAAATATAAAAAAATATAATTAGAGGTTTGAAATACACGAATCACTCTTAAGAAAGATTAGTTAACAGCAATGAGCAAAGAGTGAAGAGTAAACAAGAAGAGACCGCGATAAATATAAATCCAATTTGATGCCGAATAACGGCACAGGTGGTGCTAGTAGTAAGACACTCTTTCTTTTCCCTTTTTGGCAACAATTTTTCTCTTAATTTTTCACTTACTTTTCTCTTTCTTTATAAAATTTAAATTCAAGTTTCAAAGAGAAAAGTAAGAGAAAAATTAAGAGAAAAATTATTACAAAAAAGAAAAAGAAAGAGCTTCTTACTACTAGCACCACCTGTGCCGTTATCCAACAAAACAAATTCGGATTTATATTTATCGAAGCTCTTCTGTTTACCCTTTGGCCAAAACAATAATTAGCCATTAGCCGCCCATTACCATATGAAAACAATGTTTTATTTTTATTGGAAGATTGACCCCATTGAGGCCTACTGCCTTCTTAATCATTAATTGATCTTGCAATTAGCACAAAATTAAAGAATGTCATAGTTTGTTAACCATAAATCTGTTACATTTTAACATTTTTAACTTGCTCGGCTCATTTCAAACCACTTAGCTAAATTGATTTAGACAATAACATGTTATTAAATGGTTAAATTTGATTAAAAATGTTGATAACTTACATTCATCTCAATATAACCTTTTCCTAGTTCTTCCCCTTTGCTCATATGTTTCATCCCCTTATCGTGAGAAGCCTATGCTGTGTTTACTCTATCCATTGTCAGTTGAGAGCATTTTTCGTTTCAGACATTCAGCTTGGAATTTTCATGTAATTTTACTTTTGTTGTTCCTTTACAAAGTTGATAACAATTTCAATTAATACTCTGTATTTTGTATAAAAATTTAAATGTGAACCCCTTTTCCTTCTCAAAATGAAAGCTCAATACGAAAAGTAAGTCAAGCTCTTTGACCCAGTAACTGTTTTTTCATTGTTTTTTATATTTCTGTGAACAAATAAAATGAATTCATGCAAAGTTAACTGCCCATTTAGTGGTTGGTGCTACAAGTAATCACATTAAATCCATCTAATCTTCAAAGGAATCTGTAAATTTAGCTCAGGTAAAATATAATTTGCAACAAATCTCGATCTATTCACCAAAATTGTCAATTTTCCCACCTTCAACAAGAGTCTCTTGTAAGACATTTCTTTTGTAAAAACCTAATTCTTTCTCATCTTTTCTTTGCATTCAATTTCATTTCTTTTCGTGGTGATTATATCATATTTAATTGTGTAATTGTGGTTATCAATCTACAAATCGTCATCATAATCCATCACGACATCATATTTGGATGCAATATGCATTTAATCTCGTTAATGCTGCCTTTTGCCATATTGCAAAAAAGTCTTGATATTTGTATAAAATGACGTTTTTTAAAGCAAATCCTTTGAAGCCAATGGATTCCAAGTGTGAACTATGATCAAATTAAATCATGAATTTTCTATCGATTAATGCAAGTGAAAGGAAAAGCCGATTCATATAAAAATGAGGTCAAACCCAGTCTCTTTTTCATCGAGCAACAAGCATAAATTTGATGGTAAGTTTACTTTCTCCTATTTCTCTCTGTCTTCTTCCCTTTCACTCATCACTTCCAGTTCAACTGAATGTTATACTTTATCGTGAACCCATAAACCCAGAATCCATAAAACGTTTATGAAACCAAGTTTCCGCGAAGAGTTACTCCCTCTATTTACCCTCTCAACTCTTTCTTTTTTCACCTTATTCTGGTTTTGACCTAGTTTTTCAACTCTGCTGCCTTACTGAACATATGATCAGTCAATTAGCTTGACGATCTGTTTACCAAGTCAATACAAGAACTTGCATTTACCTTTTATCAGATGTATTTTTACCATTTCAAATCAATTTGCTCATTTAATGCAATATTATTTCATATTTTGTTTATCTCTTTATCCATTTTTAACAGATTTGTAAAGATGAAAATCGATTTTTGCTTATTGAGAGTAAATTTGTTACTAATAATGTTATCCTGTTGAGCCGGTTATACCAACCATTTGTCGTTAATTGCTGATGGTTGCTGTTACATTTGTTAAATTGTTTATCCTTATTCCATTAATTCTGTAAACAATATTAAGTATTATATACAAATTTCCACAATGGTGAGTTGGATTGAAATTGAAATAATAGTAAAATAACAATTGTTATCCATTGCAATTGAAAGTTATATTGTATGATATTTTTAGAGAGACCTTTTGTATTCATGAGAGATTGTTGTTTGAAAAACTTTTATGATATTGGAGACTGAATTTCCTTTGCAATTCACTGAAAATTAGTGTGAACAATTGAATATTTTGCTGCATGGTAAAAGAATGTCGACTAATTTTTTTCTTTTCTTCTCGTTGATTTAGCATTCAAATGAAAAGCCATACAAAGTATGGAGTTGTGATCGAGAATTACGTAAAGCTGTGATTGCAAGCTCCTTGGAGGAATTAAAGTCCATTGGAGCTTCTAAATTAGGTTACTCATATGATGATCCCAATCAACTGAAGATTGTCCTTGAATCAGATGGAACTGAAATTGAGGATAATCAATATTTTAAATTGGCTGATCAAGAAACTGTTTTTCTGCTTCTCCGTCAAAATGAAAAATGGATTCCAGCAGGAGTTGAGGCTCTTAAATCAGGTATACATTGAAAGCATGTTTACTTTTAGAGTATATCAGTCTAATTGCTAATCGTTATTTTATCATTTATTTATTTTTCAGCCATTTCTGCCTTCCCGGGAAATGTAACTGTGGTTCTTCAATTAGATAATCGTGATCCAGGCATCTTACTTAAAAAAGGTGAACCTCCATGGAAATTGGAAGTAGTTTCTGTATCTGATTCAAGGGCGAATAAATTCGATAATCAAGCTCAAACCCCAGGTCAACAACAAACTACTACTAGCCATGGACCATTATCATCTCTTGTTTTATCATCATCACCGTCTACTGGAACCGAAACAGGTATATCAATTATACCTCGCTCAACTCTAATGGTTCAACCTGTTCAAAATGGTTTTAACTCATCATCATTATCATCATCATCTCGTCGTGCCAATTTGACACTTGATGGCCTTAAGTTACGATCAACAGCAAATGGTCAAACAACTACTCATCGGGTGAAAACAACGACAAATACAACACTGCCAAGCAAAAAATTGATTCCAGGATTAGAGGATGAAGTTGAAGAGGGTGAAGAGGATGAAGATGATGAGGATGATATTAATGTTGGTGAGGGTCTTGGAAAGGAGAATGAGGAAGACGTTTCCGAAGAAAGTGACCAAGGTGATGTGACTATTGTCCAGGGTGAAGTAAGTCCAAATCATGATCACTCTCAATGTGATTTTCATTGTGCCGCTTTACATCGAGGTGGAGGGGAAATAAGGGTAAATGTTTTACTTTTCATGGTTCATCTTTAACCATTGTTCTTGAATTGCTTTCTAATTGCCTTTCTTTTTGTCTATAAATAGGTTAGTCGTTCAGTGGCAACATCACCGATTACTGAAAGTCCTACTCCAAGTGGCTTATTACTATCTCCAGTCTCAATTAATGTTCCAATCATTTCTGGATCTCATTCAATTTCATCTAATAAACCTCGACAGGCTCTTAAAGGTCATGTTCGCTTTATGGACACAGAGCACACTAATGGAGTGGTTGACCACAAAGAAGCAAATAAATTACAAACCAACACTGCCACAACTTTGAATTCATCTGTTAACAATATATTTCAAGGAAATACAACTTCCCAAGTAAATGGAAATGGATCTGATTCCGAGACTGAAACAACCGAACGAGATGATGAACAATTTTCAGAACGTTACCTATTATTGGTTGATCAATTATCTCTTAATCAAGATCGTCACCTCAATTTAAAAGACATTGGTATCATCTTGGAACGCCTTAGCTCTAAAATAATTGATGTTGACAAATTGGAGAGGGAAAAAGAGGGTTCTGATTGTTACAATTGGATAATCAAGGCAACAATAAGAGGTGAAGTACTCCGAGAGATCGGTGTAATTTACAATGGACAATACTATGGAATCATGGAGCATCCTGGCTATTTTTAGTAACATGGATCAGACAAAAATAAGACAGAGAAAGCTATCAATTTAATTTCACTTTTCTCAATTTCAAAATTACACATAGCAAAAGCATAGAAGAGACAGAAGCTCATTTTTGTAAAACCCACACAGAAAACACACTCTAAAGATGATTATTTAGATTTAGTGGTTATTAATGTTTGAAATTTAAATGCGAAGACATTTTATTGAATGTTTTCATTGGTTATAATTAATAAATAATTTCATTGTTTATCAAGAATCACATGTTGAAGGTGCACAGAAATAAAATTTATCGAGATATTTGAAAGTAATTCAACTTGAATTGGACTAACATTACCAGAAACATAATGGTTATGCCTAAATAAATCAATTTGAAAATCAAAAATGATTGACCTTTCAATCATTACAGCCATTAAAATGTTGACAATTAATGAAAGACACAAAAAAAACATTTTCAGCTGTTGCAATTGAAGAGTTTCATGGTTGTATGAAGAGGGAATAAAAAAGAGATGAAATAATTGGATAAGCCATTTGATAATGATGATTAAGATGATGATGATAATGTTACTGTTTATCCACTTTTAGCACGAAGTAAATTATACAATGAAAAGGGAAACTCGAAGACGATGTTGATGATAAGTTTGAGCGTTGCGAAAAGGCGAAAACAAGATAAATCATTGCTAAAGGCAGTTGATTTAGTTTGTTGATAAATAAAAGGAGAGGTCAACTAATTACTGTTCAATCCAAAATATACAAACTAAATATATTTTGTTTCAACTGCTTACGGCTAAATCAACAATAATTTCAATTGAAACTTGATTTGATCCAAAATATTACATTAAACTGATCGATATAACTTTTTATTTTACTAGTTTACATCATTATCCATAAAGGTAAAGTAAAGGATGATTGTTCATTACAAGCATCATCTTTAATCAATTGTAAAACACAAACATTTTAAATTAACACAAAATGTTGATTTTAAATTCAAAACCATTTCAATTGACAATCAATTGGCAACAAACCTCCAAATGGTTCATCTTTTTTTCATTGATATTCACTGTGTTTAAAGGAGCTTTTGGTTTCTGTTTTGTTACCTAAATGATTGATCATCATTTAAATTAACAATTCAAAATGAATTTACAAATTACAATTTAAAGGCGAACACATTTCAAGATTAAATTAACATTGAGTACAAAAAGATGGAAACATGAACAACAGTTAATTGTAAAGCAACCAATAGATGATTTCAATTCTCTATTCTTGCTATTGATAGTTACATGTTTACAATTAACATTATTAGAGTTATTTAGAGTTATAATGAAAGATTAATTAATTCATAATTTTTCCTCTAATGTTATGAATTATTTAACTTAATCAGGATAAAGATATTTCAATTTTTGGTGAACAGCAGAAAACACAAAACAGTTTTGAACCTCATCTTCATTTTGATCTCTGCATGAAATCAAGATGATTAATTGATTGCAATGATAATAAAGTCAACTGTAAGCACAATTGTGGACAATATTTTAATATCAATTTTGCTTAATTGAACCTGAAATGAAGAGAAATGATTAAAGTTGAAACTCCTACTCAGGCCTTCATCAGAATAATTATTTTTGTCTTTTGAATCTCTAATTTCAACAGTTAATCATCATCTGTGAGTTGAAACAGGTTAAACTGTTGATGACATTTGAATTAAACTTTGATAAACTCTTTTAAATACTCATGATTATGAGACAATCTGTTAATCATGATGAATGAAAATGTTGATTAACTTTCCCCTAATGAAACCTAAAATGAAACGCTAAACGAGTCTCAATTTAAAAAACACTGGAATTTTCTTCTTATTCCTTTAAAATTAATATCCTAATGATGATCCATTCTCAGTTTACTGAATCTATTCTTGGTGACAACAAAGACTTTAAATGATAATCCAAGCAACAGTTAATCAGGAAAAGTTAATCTAAATTTAACCTGAAATTTAAGATGAAAGAATCAAATGTTGATCCTTATTTTCCCATTGTTACCTCAATAGACTGCCATTTAACTTTCGTTTCATATTTCTCTTAATTAAATCTCAACAATTGATCACGGATTCAATTACAATTTGACAAAGGATTGACTGATTAAACCTTTTCTGACTATTACTCAAAATGAATCTCATGAGATTGCCGATCAGTGAATTATTGTTCCCAATATTTAATTGTTGAGTTGCCTCTTAAACTAAATTTGAATTGTCGCCGTTTTGGGTCAGTTTCAATGATAAACAGCTTTAATTACAATCTTTTTAAGTGTTTATTTGAAAATTTATTTCGCTTTTTTGTCTTTTTTTCTGGTGATTGATTAATTGTGGGATAATCATGTTTCCAATGGGAAATTGAAACATAACTTTAATTTGATTGTTCACTGAGAAACTGTTTAGCAGATTAAACGACTCAAAGCTCGTTGTGTCTGAAAAATGAATAATTGTTGAGAATCTGTTTAATCGCTCTGGACAGTTGCCCAGTTAAACAGGGAAACACTTTACAAGCTATTTTTGAATATTAACTGACCACACACAACATGATTGATCGGAGTAACTTTAAAGCATTAAAAAGATTGAAATCAATTCCCAAATTGTTACAAAAGGTTTACCCATAAAAACATATTGGAAAATGATTCTCATCATTAAACCATTTTCAACTTAAAACCCAATCAAATTGATTGAAAAGATTACGAAAACAAAACCAATAATTAACTTTGATTGTGATATTTATATTGACAATATTGATTCTGTTCATTACTTGATTAACTTAAAATCAGCCTTTTCATCAAGATTAACCCTTCAGCAATTTGGTCATTTATAATTATAATTGAAAAGCAAAACTTATTTACATTAATTATGATATAAATATATTTGTAAATTGATCATTTTACTGTTCAATCCATAATGGAAATGATAATAATAGTTGAAAGACACAAAACTCAATAATGATTAACAAATTGTTGTGACTATTCATAGGTTTAATGGTTAAACTGATTGTTACTTTATCATTAACGCCAAGCAACATTCAAGAAACCTTAAAGGCTTTTCAATTGAAATGTCAACGATCGATGACCTGAAATGATGCGGAATTGAATTGGATCCGTTGATGATCACAATTAAAGTTAGATAATAAGAGAAAGTGAATTGATGGTAATAACTTTAATTATTAATCAACATCAGAAAAGGAATTGAAATATTTTAAGAAACTTTCATTTCTCTATTTAAAAATTGTGAATCAATTTGTTTCAATTGTTGGTTAAACTTGCAAATTGGTTGATTAAATAATCTTTACCATTCAAATCAATATTTTAATTCAATCTTTTATTGTAATAATTGAATGATTATCTTGGAAAAAGTTCATCAAACTCAAGTTTTAATCGTGAGAAATAGTAAAATTAACTGTTAAATTGGTGTTACATGTTTTTGTTTAACATTAAAATTACAAGATTTGATGGTTATGATTATAATCACGAATTAAAATTTAATTAAATGAATTATTTATCAACTGATAATGTAACAAATTTGTATGAAAAATCAGTGGATTTTCCGATTCACTGAGTGTATTCGCTTTAATCACGAAACAATCAAAGGCCAACTTGTCATCAAATTAGATAATTATAATTGTTCAATCAATTTCAATGTTAATACATTTATATTTAGCTAATTGTTGAGAAAGGTTAACCTAAAATGGTTTCGTTTTTCATTTCAGTTATGAATATTTTTGTTCATTTTTTTAAACTTTTTTGTTTTCTTCTCGTTTCCATTCATTTACAATTAACTTTATCAACAATTTAAATGACATTATTTTGATTTTACTTTTCAAAGTCAGTAAATTGATTCAACTTTTTCATCATTTTTCATTGTAAATCTGTTTTCATGGCGACATTAATCATTGAAGGTGGAAACCCTTTATTTTTAAGGTGAAAAGATGTGTTCACTTGAATATGAAGAGTAATTAGTCTTTGGGTGTTTCGATTGTTGAAAGATAATTACATTTTCCAATTACTTTTGACAATTTGATTTGTATTTTAACACCTAACTCATTCATTTTGGCACATTTATAATTTGTTGATTGTTTATCAATTTACAATGATTACAATGATAAATTGGGCAAAATATTTTCCCTTCAATTTCATCTTCAACTTGAAAAGTAATTCAGTTTTCATTATCATTTAGTTGCAATTGAGTTTCGGGTTTTAACTTGTTATGGTTTAGTTGAAATTTAACTGAGATTTTTGGCTTTTCGTTGTCCTTTCAGAATGATAACTTGATTAATGATTTATGAATTTTCTCAATGAGAATCACATGAACCAGAAAAGGGTGAACATTTTGCAGAAAAAGTACATCAAAATAAGCATCTTTATGACAACATTTAATTGATTTTCTTCAAAATCAACTTATTGGCTCTGCTTTGGACTTGATTTAATTGGGCTAATCACACGTTTTGCAGTGTAAAATTAAATTAAAATAGGAAGCATAAAAAAAGATGAAAATCAAAACGAAAAGCCCTTTTTTTAAAGTTAATTAGGCTAGGCCTTGATTAAGTACAAAATTGTATCTTTTGCTTGTCACTAATTATCAGTCAAACCCAAATTCACATTGATTGTCTTGTTAATCATGTGTTGGGCTTATTAATTAACTTCATCAGGTTCAACTTGTTTTGCATTTTCTTGCATAAGAATTGAATTTGGTTAAATTTTGTCATAAAAAGGTTACCATGAAAATGGTTCATTTCAATATAATTTATGATCAAATGATTTCTAACCATTAAATTGTCTTCTCTTACAATTAAGTAAATTATGTTAAAAGTATCTATTCTCACAAGAATTTAATTTTAATCAAATCCTTAAATTGTTGACTTTAAATCTTGAAAAACAAACTCATCAATATTTTTAAAATGAGCGCTCAATCAACATCAAATACAAAACATTAGCCACAGAAAGATATTGATGAGTTTGCGGTAAAATCACATCTTATTATTCAATTTTGTTAATATCTTTCTGAGCAATTAAAAGGCTTAAAGTAACAATTTACGTTAATCTGATATAAACGTTATTATACGTTAAAATATAATTTGATTTATTTAGATGTGGTTTTGTTTACTGAAATGAGGAATCTTTGGAAGCGATTGTGGCTTAACTCTCACACATTTGATTGTTACATTTTTACCAACATGATGGTGAAATTAATTTGATTTGTTGAAATTATTATGCCTACACAGTCAATTGTAATTCAGTAATTAGCGATAAATCAATTTTCAATGTAAGTAAAACAACCAATAAATAATGGTGCAGTAAAAGTCTCACCCAGTAAAAAAGTGTTTTTATATTCGTGTATAAAGGTACTTTTTTGCCGATTGAAAGTTATATCTTACAAAATTAGTGCATCGTTTGATGGTTAACATAAAATAATTAACTTCTGTAACTATTTATAAAGTGTACAATCAATATATAAAATTGATATTTATTAATAAAAAACGATATAAGGTGATATCAACGGGAAAATGAGCAAAAAAAAGTCGGGAAGCAGATGAAGAAAAATGGACAAAAACAAGGTGTTGAGGAAAGTTGCTCCTGTTGTTTTTATTTATCGTTGATTGTTATAATTTACATGAAATTATTTATTCACTAACCACTATTAAAAGGCACTTTAATCAAATAACATCAGTTGTCCTTAATATTTAAACCATTAACAACAATTAATTTAGCTAAAGGTTGATCAGAAGATAAGTTACATTTTTGTTTACCTTTGAACACTTGTAAGCAGTGTAAGGTTTGAAGCGCCTATTTTAAAGTGTACATCTTTACAAATATACAAAAAAAAGGTTGATCTGAATTTAATGTAAAAATCAATACAATGATCAAGCTGATTATGTTGTTGATTATAATCTTGATCCTGGTTTAGAATAATTATTCAAATGAATCCATTACTGGTAAACTCCACACCTGAATTAAGATGAGGATCATCTTTATAATGACCAGTGAGGATCGCAATTAGTCGATTAGCATAACTTGCAAATCAATTGGGATCATATATTGGTTAAGGTGTGTTTAAATGTGAATGGATTGATTGATAAAAAAAAGGTTTTGAACTTGAAAAGGAACCTCTCGCAAGAAAAAACATTGATAATGAAAACTGGATTGACTTTTTAGCTGTTTATTTAGCTAACGTTCATTATCATCAGATTAACATTAAATCACGGATCTATTTCAAGTGTTACATCTTGAATTAAGATGATTTTTATTCAATATTCAACAATATTAATGGCCATCATCAACAGAATTGTTTTAGAATGGCATTCCTTTGGATTTTCAATATTTCAATACAATAACATGTAAGGATATGCAAGAGGTTGCATCAAGAATTGATTATGTTTGATCAATGAAAATCAAACAAAGTGACAATTAACAGGCAATTAACCTTGATTAGAATGACTTCAGTTGAATCTATGAGAAGAAGAAGATTGAAAAAACAAAGAATCGAGAACAAATGATAAATAAATCAACTAATTATAACCACTTTGAATCAACCTTTATCTTTATCAAAAATCTTGGTTAAATTAAACCTCCATTAAACACTGATTCATTAGATGATCATCGTGTAATCAGGTGGGTTAAATTGTGACAATTATTATTTTAATTTTCACGTTGTTGATGTTTTCACCTTTAAGGCTGAATTTTGCTTCATTTTCAAATTTCATATTTGCTTTTGTTTTTCATCATTTTTGCTTGTTTCAATTGCTTAATATTATTAAATCAAGATCAAAATGAAAAACAAGAAAAGATGTTGATTTTGTTTTGTTGTTCATTCTGATAATGATGATAATTATGATTATGATACAAAGTGAAACTGGAAAAATCAAGAGCAATTTACTAAACACAAACAAAAAATGCAATACAATTCAAATGTAAACCCTTTAAGCACCCAAACAATTTGTTGTTATCTTTTTTTATGGCTCTTTTCTGGTTCCATATCAATCCAAATGTTCACCCAATTTAATGATGAATCAACCCATTTTAACTTTGCCATTCTAGTTTGTTCATCTAGATCAATCTAAATTGCTCTTTGAAAAGAAAACTTATCTTCTTAATTTCATTTTAATTCAGTCATTTTTCACTTTGCTAACCTGGTTAATTAAAACCCAACCCAGAGATGCATTTGATTCATATTTTTAAATTGTAAATTTAACTTTCCAATTTGTCATTCCAGTCTAATTGAAAGAAACCACTTTAATTTAATTTCAACCATTTAAACGATCACAATCCTCTAATTAAATTTTCAATTCACAATTCAATTTAAGGAAGATTAACACCTGAAAACAAAGAAATTTGCATTTCAATCATTCCCTAGAAATCAAGAAAAACTGTTAAAAATTGATCTTTTAAGGTTGAATTTTTTTCCTAAATTCATTACAAAAGTGATTTTTTCTGAACCATTCATATCTGGCTGAACAATTCTTAAACTCTCATAATTCTGAGTATTTTTATCGACTCATGTAAGTTTATGGATTTCGATTTCTATTTTTCCACTTCAGATGCTGAGAGTGAACTTGAATCAACTTGTACTTTCACCAGTAATAACATTGTTTTGTTCCGATTTCAAACAATCAGGGGAACGGAAATGATGAAGTAAGCCATAATCGCATCCCTTCGATGGGCCAAACTAAAATGAGTGTCAAGAAAACTGACATCTGAATACAAAAAAAGCAAACATTTCCAATGCATCTTCAATGAGGACGGAGTCTTTGGCAATATTTTTTACTGTATACTCGAGTCTCTAGTCAATACTTGCCTGTTATTGTTTCGGGCTAAGCAACGAGTCCATTTATCGAAGAGCCCTGTTGAATGACTTGGGTTATTTTTTATCCATGTCAGGTTTTAATTGCATTTTATTGTTCCAGGAGTGGTTATCATTTAAATTTATACAGACTGGTTAAACTGATTTTATAATTTTATTTAACTGTTAAACAATTTGTTCATCAGTAAATCTAACGCTTTCTCAGTGCTTTTATGTGCTGTAAAGTGGTGAATTGCAGTCAATAAAAGCAAAGCGGATTTTGATTTAATTTCTGGTTCATTTTTGAATCATTGTCATCAAATAAGAATGAATCAAAATTTCAAGAAAATTCTGAGATTTTTTAATAAATTTTAGATTCCCTGGCTCAACTCAGATCTTGGCGTGTCTTTGACAATTATTGAGTGACTTAAAGATGCGTGATAATCTGTCGACTGGTTAATAATTTGTGTAGTTAACCAATTTAACAGTCAATCCTCTAATTTGCTTTAAATTTAATCAATTAGTAGGGGAAAATTATAAATTGGTTAAGTTTGGTTAAAATGTAAGTTTGTCAAAATTGATTGATAGGCATTTTATTTGATTTAATTTTCACTCTTTTTTACGTGTAAAACTTCCCAATAAAATTCAAGTCAATCAATTTATGATTGATCTTAAAGTAAATATTTCAGATCAGGTTTTATTCAAAGGCTTCAGTCTTGCCATTCAAGGAACTAAACTTTTGTTACAAAAGTATCAATGAGACTATTACTGTCATCTGGTGATTAAATTTATAAATAAAAAATTAACATACTGAAAGATTCTTGTTTATTTGTTTTCAATCGTGTTTTGATAAATAATATGTAATGCTGAGTAATATTTCTCATGGATTTATATTATGCAGAGTACGCAGCAAGTTTTATTCTTAAAAATGGACACATGATCTGTCTTTTGGAAAACTTTATTAATACAAAACTTTGAATTTTAATTTTTTTTGTGTTGTTGATACAAAAAATTCACCAAGTAACAATTGAGTAGAAAAATTTTGTGACAATTCAATCAAAGCAAATGAAAGGTTCTACTGAGAACAGTTTAAATTGAAGACTAATCGAAGTATTAGTCATTTTTAACCAACTCTAGTTGCTTCGATATTTCCAATGGGCTAGTAGCAGCAGAGAAATACATAAAATTTTGGAAAAATTGGTAACAGTCAGTCAAACAGCCAAAATGAAGTTTAAACTACATTATGGATAGCAGGATTTTTCCAGAAAGATTGGGGCCTGATGAGGTCAGAATTTTAACAAGTTTGCACAAAAAATATAATTCTCATTGCTTGAAGATTTATAGGATGGATGCTGGGATAATCTGTTAAAATAAGTTTAATTGCCATTTGGAACCAAAGAATGAGATGAGAAGACATTAAAATGGAAATGTGAGTGAGATATTAACTTTTCTGCAAACGCCCACCACTAAAAGTCTCGTAAATGTTAGCCGAGAAACAGACGAGCACATCAGTGCAGAGAAGATGTCGAACTAGGGAGAGTCCTTCATCAGATGATTTATTTCTTTCCTTAAGTGCACTGTTCAGGGGTGGCAGTAATTTTGCAAAGGGGACACTTTGTGTATGGGGATTTTTAAATGAGTTTTCAGTTCCTGAAGTTCCTGGCTCAGTTTCAATCTGGAGGAAACACACAACTAATAGGTCCATCATGACTTTATATCCTAAATCAATTGTTTCGATAAATACTTTCTTGAAATCATCACTTTCGAGCAAATCTTCAGTCTCAATGAGCATTTTTTCAATCACAGCTCTATCCTTAGCGGACAAGTTATTGGAAGATGATGCTTGACCATTAGGTGTCTCTGAAGGATCATTTAATTTGGAAACCAAGTATTGACTTGCTTTGAAGTCAGGGGAGTGCAAAAAGAAATTCATATTTGCCTTTATCTGAAATTAAAAAGAGAAAAATTGATTAAATTAGTGCAATGAAAAACGGAATAAGCAAGAATTTATAAGTTAGTGAATTCAACTGAGCTTGGTAACCTAAAATGATTCTTGACAATACTTGTAGACAAAAAATACTGCAAGTTGATTAGATAATAATGACTATTCTAATCACAAAATCTATAAATGACCAACATAACAGATCATTTCCTTTCATGGAGTGACCACAACTTGTAGTGCAAGTCGTTTTATGCCTCAATAAGATTCTCTAAATAGTTTCATGAACAAGTCAAGATAAATGAGGACCAAACAAGTTGAATTTGTGAAAAATCGAGGCTGATGTTTTGTCATCTTTTCAAATTTAAAATTTTCTTCCTCTTTTATATGTAATATTAAAATACGGTCAGCCAACCAACCTTGTCAAAAATTTCAGTAAGATTTTGGAGAACAATCTTTTCTTTTAAGCTTATTGAACCGACAGCTTGGATAACAGCTTCTTGAATAGGTTGAATTAATTTGAGGATTCCTTGATTGAAAAAGGTTTCCAGTAGAGATAAATAATACATTTGAATATCTTTGTTGATTAAACCAGGTGTTGTACCATTTTTACAGCAGTCAACATATAGGTAACCAGCAATGAGACTCAACTGTATCCTTGAAAAACAGACAAACAAAGTGAGTGCATAGATCTCTGATGTTATACGAGTAATTATTCGAATCTTTAATTCTTCCCAGAGTAACAATTTTTCCTCTTGAGATGCACTAGACTTTAATTTGTCCAAAATAGTTTCCGAATTAAGAAGATTATCCAACACAGAGAGTACTCGAGGTGTCAAGTTGTAAACAGTAGTATTGCATGTTTGAATGGTATTCTCAAAATGTGTCTCTTTTTTCCTCACTTCAGAGACAAAATCTTTGACCGAGGAATTTTCCCAATTACGTTCAACAGCAGATAGGTATTTATTGAGTACAACATATCCACCAACAACACCAGAAACCACCAATAACTTGCCTTTATGCCGCTTAATCCATTGCCAACCAGAAGAGATGAAACTCATGATGAGGGCTTGTGACGCTGTACTTTTCTGCCTCTCCTATGTCTTGAATTAAACTATGATTATTCAAAGGACCAGTAATCCCTGTGATATCCAAATAATTATAAATTAAATTTGTGATCACAAAATTGAATAATATGTATACACAAAGCTAAATTGACAGTAAATATTTGATGATGTAGAATAGTGATGGAGATGATGATGATGATGATGACACCATAAACAAGAAACGTTTTCAAATGTATGTTGTCACTCAAGTGGATGGCAAGAGAAGCTGAATGGCAACTACCAAAGTTGGCTTTTTTCACCAAATCAGATTACAAAATACAAAACTTCAATTGTTATTACAAAATGATTAACTCAAATTAAAGGATGTTGTCTATTATAATGATCTACTTTCAAGAATTTGTTATAGTGATTTTAACCTTAAATCTTGATGCAGATAGAAAGTCATAATGATGGGAAACTAAAGGATGAGGATAGATTCAAGCTACAGTAGTATTTTTGGTATTAATAAAAGTTTATATTGAAAACTAGATTAGAGGATTAGATTATCTAGAATGTATCTTTAACATGAACAATATTTCTATCTATACTTATTCAGATCTGTTCAGAACAGTTTATTATTCTCATATTTTCGAGTTATCACTTGTTTTTAGTTGATTGAATATTGCACTGTAACTTGCTTTAACATTACCATCAGTTGTATACCGAATAATTATGATAGACTCTGTGATCACGTCACTGGAACTGATTTGAATTTAATTTAGATATTTATAGACAGAAATGGACATGAATTCACGGCAAGGGAATTTTGGATTCTTCAGGTTTCCTTGGTTCACAATTTTAACACATATTTCTAACCTCGCTACGTCAATTACACTGAAACAAGTCCTTGGGAAACCTTGTACAGAATCTAATTGCTTCAAAAGTGGGATTATTTCATTGAATTACAATCTGTGATTGATTGTTTCTTTCGTTCAAGTTTAATTGACAAATTGGTTATTTTTAGATACAGATTCACAATCCGACAGTTTTTGTACATTAATTTTATTCGATAATTCAATTTTGATAATATTATGCAGATTCTGTAGCCATAATTGAATGTTACTCAATTAATTGACCAATTGCACAATCAGTAAATAAAATAAATACATGAATGTTAATAAAAAGATAACTTTTAAATGACATAAATTTGAAAAATCCGCCTTTGCAAAAGGTTTTGTAATAAACGGCAAAAACTCCAAAGAGTCTGTTACTAACAGAAACTGCATGTTTGTGTGAGTGTTTTGATCTCATTGTTTATTTTTTCACAAGTGTTTATTGTTCAATATAACTTTTCATGTAATTTTTTGAATCGCTAATTTGATGGATTTAAGAGAAAAGATATTTGAATCAATCAAGCGGAGTCATGAGCTCTTTGCCAATGATTTTGGCGCATTACCAGAAAATCCAGACTATGAGAGTTGCTTGTCGATTCGCGGTAGAGATCAATATGGACACATTTACGACAGAGTTAATTCTATGGGTGATAAAAAAACGAATTCGTTTGGAAATTCAAAAACTCCCCTCTTAGGACCCTCTTTACCGGCTCCATCACGTAAGTTAAAAACCATTCAATGGGGTGATAATTCTAAAAACCTTTTTTCATTTGTCTTTTTTCCACAGAAGCATTAGTACTTTCGAAGCAACAAGACTCCTCGATATCACCTAGAACACAAAATCAGAGACCATCATTAGGAGCAATCATCCCTCATAAAGCTCCTGTTATGCCAAAACCTCAATGGCATCCTCCTTGGAAATTGAAGAAAGTAATCAGTGGTCATACTGGTTGGGTACGATGTCTAGCTGTTGACACCAGTAACGAATGGTTTGCAAGCGGTTCAAATGATAGGACGATTAAAATTTGGGACTTAGCAAGTGGTAAATTGTCATTGACCGTTACCGGCCATATCTCACCAGTTCGAGGCTTAGCTGTAAGCTCCAATCATCCTTATCTTTTCTCTTGCGGTGAAGATAAGCAAGTGAAATGCTGGGATCTAGAGCAAAATAAAGTAATTAGACATTACCATGGGCATTTGAGTGCTGTTTATTCAATTGCTGTATTGCCAGAATTAGATATCCTTATAACTGGTGGAAGAGATAAAGTTGCACGTCTCTGGGACATGAGAACTAAAGTTCAGATTCACAGCCTGAGTGGCCACAACGACAGTATTGCGTCCGTGCAATGCCAACCATCTGATCCACAAGTAATCACTGGATCTCATGACAGTACCATTAGAATGTGGGATATTATTGCTGGAAAAACTATCAAAACGTTGACTCACCATAAGAAAAGTGTGCGAGCCTTGCAATTTCATCCTGTCTACAACATGTTTGCCTCTGGTGCACCCGATAATATCAAACAATGGATGTGTCCTGATGGAGATTTTGTTCAAAATTTGAGTAATCATAAGATGGTTAATTGCTTAGCTGTTAATGAAGATAACGTTCTTGTCTCAGGAGCTGATGATGGCTCATTGTACTTTTGGGACTGGAAATCAGGATATAATTTCCAAAGTTTTAACTCATTACCACAATCAGGTTTCGTGGGTGCTAACTCTGTTTATGCTGCTTTGTTTGATAGAAGTGGTTCTCGATTAATAACCGGCGAATGTGATGCGACTATCAAAATTCATCAAGTGGATGAAGAGGCCACCCCTGAAAGTTTTCCAATCAACTGGAAGCCTGGAATTTTCAGACGAACCATGTAATATATTTATTTTTGCACAAAAGTTAAGAAATACACCATTTAATAATTTTTTCATTTATTCTTCAAATCTCCAAATTATTTACCATATTCTTTTCGCTGAAATTTTTTCTGAAACGTTCGAATTATTAATTATTAGAAAGAAAATATTGTGTCAAACTGTTTTTTCATAAAAAAAGTTAAGAATCAAACTCACTCATTCGGTAAATTAAAAAGATTAAAGGTCCAGTAAAAAGCTTGATTTGTACGATTAGACGCTATAGATAGATACTATTAGAATTGAACCACCAATTCACGATTTAAAATAATAATGGCAGACGTGATTCAATAATAGTCGGTAAAATTTGTCGCGCATTTTGCAAGATCATCTTTTATTACAAGAAGTGGATTACAGAGCTGGAAAAAAGCTTAGAAATAGTGATTTTTGCTTAATAACTTAGTTTTTTATTTGTAAAATTGATCAAAATCAGGATGCGTATTTTTAGCGCAAGAGCACCAAAAATTTACCCAAAAAACTGGAAGTTCAAGCACCAATCTCGTAGATTGATTGGAATACCTTAAAAAAATAGAGAAAAAAGTTTTGAAATTCACACTTTTTTACAAAAACTAATTGAGATAATTACTTGAATCTTTATAAAATTTAGAAATTTCAAAGAGGATTTAACATGGAGTTTAATAGAGAAGCTCATTTACAAATCCTTTCAAAAATTCCAAGAAGCATTTGAGGTCAAAAAGTTTAGCTTATTTTCAGTTCTTTGGATCATCCAAAAATTGTGATTAGAAGCGATTACGATGAGTTTATTTATTGGCCCAAATGAATGCTAGCCTTCAATTGAAAACGCATTGTATTATTCATCATAAAACGATAACCAATGACAATTATCGTAATCGCTGATAAATTATTGGAGCAATTTTCATTTACTAAAATTTGGATCATCCAATAGAAATAAATTTAATCAATAAATTTAATTTTAAATAATGAACAAAAACAAAGTGAACTACATTAGTTTTGTATCATTCTAATATTTCATACGATTGCAAAGGGAAAATGTTGCAGAATTGACATAAAGAATCTCTTTTTTGCATGTAGCAAAAGAAATATTACATAGATTGGTGAATAAAGGATAATGATATTGTTCTTGTAAAAATAAGGATGATAATTATAACATGGATAATGAAAAAATAAGCCTGATAAAACATTCGCACTTATTTGTCTTCACTCTCATCAGCTTTCAGCGTTTGGACTTGGGTTTTCTGACAGGCTCTTTGTTTTCATCATCAGAGCTTCTATCATTCTCAGATTCATCTGAATCTGAATCATCGTCCTCGTCTTCATCTACTTCGTCTTCATCTGCTTCGTCTTCGTCTACTTCGTCTTCATCTACTTCGTCATCATCATCATCTTCCTCGGAATTTTCATTGTCGGAATCATTGTCATCCTGTTTGATAGTCTCCATTTCTTCGTCATCGCTAGATTGCTGTTGTTCTAGTTTGGCTTTCTTAGAATTAGCATTGTCATTATTTCGACTTCGTTTAAGATTCGAACTAGTCTCATTTTTTTTCAAATGCCTTTCATAAAGCGTCTTTTCTTTTGAATTGAGGCTCTGAAAAAATATAAAAATATTATTAAATTAAAAATTATGAATAAAAGATTTGAATTCGTATAGTATAAATCAAGACCTTACCTTAACAAAAGTTTGAAGTTGATTTTCATAAAGACTTGAAAACTCTTTAACTTTATTCTCGTAACGTTGTTTTTCTGATTCAGTTAAAACAGATCGCCATAAACGAGAAACTTCAGCCATGCGTTTTTTGGGTTCAAAATTGCTTAACTGGGCCAATTTTTCGGTCAAAAATATTGAATATGCGTTTTTAGGAGGAGGTTTAGGCATCTTTTTTAACAGTGCTGTCACAATTTCAACTTCAGCTGGCTCTAAACCTTCATAACGGTCAGTGAGTTTAGTTTTCTTTACGCCAGTTGGTTTCTTTGTTAAAGACATGCCTTCCACCATACGGAAATACTTTTCCTTTTTATCCAACGGCATTTTTGACCATTCTTCAATAATTTTACCTGTTAACTCTGATTGACTTTTGTTCTGATTTTTTGCTTGTAAGGCGACAAGCCTTTCTGCTTGGAAATAACATTGTGCTGCAGCACTGATATTAGCGTCTTTAGCCAACTCTTCTACAGGTAAATCTTTGATATCTTTTTCTTTACTCTTAGAAGGTGACTTTTTTGCTTTGTCACCTGGCAGTTTATATTTCTCTTCGGCCATAAATTGTTCCTTTTCGTCTTCCGGTAGAGAGGCAAGGTATGTTTCCATCTTATCGGAATACTCTCTTTGCTTCTTACAGGCTTCTTGATTATAACGATTTTTTTCGTCCTGGGACAATTCTTTCCATTTATGAGCAATAAGGGTCATTTTCTCTTTAGCCGGACAATCTTTTATTCCTTTCAATTCAACTTTGGAAAATAGAGCGTAACCTGAGGACGGAGGTCTTTCCGGTTTTCCATCATATCGCTGCTTTAAATCTTTCTCCATTTTGTTCAGAACTTTTATAACCGGTGGTTCATAGTCAGGGTTAGCCTTTTTAAATTCACTAAGTTCTTCGATGTAGCGTTTTTCATCGGCTAATGATTTCTTAATCCACTTGAGGCGTTT
This sequence comes from Tetranychus urticae, assembly GCF_039701765.1. Lineage (NCBI taxonomy): Eukaryota > Metazoa > Arthropoda > Arachnida > Trombidiformes > Tetranychidae > Tetranychus > Tetranychus urticae. The sequence goes on from NC_142959.1 coordinate 904,864, forward strand.
CTTGTCAGATAAGTCGTGCCATGCCTTTCTCATTTGTTCCAAATTATCTTTTTTGGAAAATTCCCCGTCTTCAACTTCTTTGGAATCAATCTTTTCCGCAGTCTTTTTTCGGCAGAAAATTTGGAATGGAGTTTTTGGTCTAACAGGTCCAGGATAAGCTTGTGTGGGCTCTTTCTTATTATGAGGGTTGATCTCAATTTCAGGATGGAGTTTTTTAAACTCTTCCATTTTTCGCTTATACTCCTCATATTCTCTATCAAAAGCTGTTTTGTACTTTGCTTTTTTCTTTTCAGAGAGATCACGATACTGAGCGGCTAAAGCTTTAGCCATATCAACAACAGATGTTGAATTAGGATTCTTCTTAGCAAATCGTTCTCTTTTCTCTGTAAAGTATCTCAAGAAAGGAGTTAAAGGTTTTTTGGGTAAATCTGGATGACGTGTTTTCTTGTTGAGCGATGCATTGTTATAGGGATTTTTAGCCCAATCCCGTGCATCACCTAGAACTTCAGATAAAGTGCGATATCTTCTGATTCTAGTCAACACCAAATCCCATTGGGATTTACACTCATCAGCAGAGTAATCTTTGAATTTTATATCATCCCAGCTCAATTTTTTAGCAGTTGTCGAATATTTAGCAGTATCATTTTTAGGTAAACACTTATGAATATTCTCAATCAAAAGTTGAATGTCTTCAGAAGGCCATATTAACTTAGCGACAACCTCTTCAGCTGCTTCTTCAACAGGAACTGATGAAGCAACATGATCCTCAGCAGCAAGAAGTATCTGAGCAATAGGTGCAACAATAGAGTCACTATCATCTGCAACATAAACAAGAAATGATTGAAATGAAACACTTGTAATCTATTGTTAACCTCTCTTTCACCAATAACGAGCATCAACCACGTAAACATGCTCACACAGGTAGAGAGATGCTTGATTACTAGTTACCAAGGCAAGCTTTGATACATATTTGATATTGATGAGAGAGATACAAAAAAGGAAGAAAAAAGTTAACTTACCAAGTGAAGGAATATTAACCGATTTTGATGACGACTTACTCATCCCATAAGTATTAACTTTCATTAAATTAATAGAAATCAAAAATTAAAATTAAGAACGACACAAAATAATAAAGAGGGAAAATAGAACACAAGAGAGGAAAAGGTACGGGTTGAAATCCAAAAATGTGAGCTGCAAAGTGCCCCACCAACGGTTAAGAACCAGTCATCAAACCAGCAACCAGTCACACTCAGCAAATTTTACAGGATCCGAGTATAGACTTATACTTGTTTGGATCCGAGTCTGAGCTACCAGTTTCGGTTACCCAAATTAGTCGACTGTGAGAGCTTACTGACTAAGCCTTACTCACTTAATCTACACAGTTTACTCATTCCTACATTGTATTTACGTTTCGCATTAACTGATGAGAAATTTATTTTTAATCTAGACCTATTATTATTCAAAAGATAACAATTCTGTTATTAAGTGATTTATTATCATAAGATATTTTCAATTCTAATAAACCCAAACCCTTTATTAGCAGATTCAAGTGAAGTAAAACAAAGTGTCAACAATCATTTGGTCAACTTTAATAATGAATTTACTGGAAATATTAACAATTCAATCAAGCATTGGAAAAAATTATAGATTTTCTTGGTCGATTCAACACTTTTTTGGAACTAATAGTTTTTTATTAACATTGAAATAATTTAATCTTTGAAACAAAAAGTTGGACCACATGAAATTATAAGATGATGATGTTATGATTATGTTAGTTATACATTTAGATGATTTGATGGTGATTTTTTGAAAGGCAATGCAACAAAAAACAATATAACTCACAGTTGAACTTGGTCTTGTCAAGATGTAAGCATATTCATTATGGAAAGAAAAGTTTGAACCAGAGTTTTGTTTTTGAAGTCTACATTAGATGATTCGTTGATTAGCAAGAAATCAACGGCTTTGGGTTGTTTACGCAGACATGATGCAAAATCGGGAAAAGTGCTGCAAACAAGAGTCAAGAAGTCATCTAATCCCTCAGTCAATCTATCATAAATGTAACCCGAAACATTGAGTGGACCATCAACACATTTTGGAGATTTAATATTTTTTGAATCTTCCAACACTTTCCTGGTGGCACAGCACAATGCTGGAATCATTTGTCCCTCAGTTGCATTTTCCTTGATCATAGCCAACGAATTGAGATACACTGCTTCATTTGTCCTCAGCTTCTTGGCATAATCTTCATTTATGCATCTGTAATATTTGAATATTTCTGTAAACGAAGAGTGAAAATTAGTTTATGATTGAGAGCAGTTTCATTAAAAATTAAACCATTACCTGGATCTTTGGTCCCACAAGCAGCTCTTAAAACGCGTCTTTGTCCATAGCCAAAAATTAAGATCACTTGGGTCAAAAACGGAGGTAAACAAGGAGCAACTTTGATTATTGTAGGAATCAATGTTTTATAAGGTCTATTAAGAAATGGACAATTATACCTAAATTAGAAATTGTTTTTAACTTCCAAATGATTTCCAAGTCTTACCGACAATACAAATCTCTGGTTGTCTCATTAACCGGGAAAATTGGGTTGTCTCTCATATGAAGTATATCTTTAACGGTCTCATCAATTTGTGCAAGTAACTCTGGACATTTAGTATCATCTGAAATAAATAAATACAAATAGACATGATAGATGTATTATTTTAGGTAAATATCGATCAGCTTCTCTAATCATTGATTAAAAATCTGAGTTCATGAAAAATAAGACTTTTGAGAAAGTATTACTTACTTGAGACAAAAAAACCCAAACCAAGTTGAAAGTGTAGAGCAAATGTTAGTGTGTATAACAAATATTTTGAATTGATTCCATTCATGGTGACTCGTAACAAGCTTAAATTAATGGGAAAACATATCAATCATAATAATTTAAAATTTTTCACAAACTATTAAACAACAATCAGAGAATCAAACTGTTAACTGGCAATCGAGTAAGACTGTGGATGTTGTTTATTTACCTCTCCTTCCTCTCACTTGAAAGAGAAGAATCCTTTTTTCCAATTCTCTCTCCTTCTCTCCATGTTTTCTTGATATTTATTTTTTATTGCACATTGAATCAGATTTTTGATTAGTTAGCCCTAGGCCAGCTTAAATACAAATGACACAAAGTAGTTACACGCACAATTTGACTGACAATACAGACAGAGCCAGAAAGATTTTACGTGTTCCCCTGTTTATTGAATCAAGTAGTTTGACCATGGCGATCAATTTGTGCCCTTGAAATGGTTCAATAAAATAAATTACGGAAGAGTAAATTGTTTGTAAATGATTGTAACAAACAGTTGTTTGCTCTCTCCCCATTGTAACCTTAATTGTAAAGGCATTGTAATATTACATCAACGAGTAAAAGATTGAAATTGAAATCACGATTTGAAAGGTCAATAATGGTTGTTACAATCGTTAAATTGCCCTTATATTGTGATAAATGAAAAAACAAGTGCTAGTGAATGCAAGTCATGCGACCATTTCAATTACTTTTTAATCATTTCAACAGATTCTAGTTGATTAATTTGTGAATCCTTCTTCAATCTTCAGTCAACAGAGCAAGACACAGATTTAGACGTCGCGTTTTTAGTTTGATAACTCTGTACTTTGATTTGCAAAACTAATTAAATTTAGGCAAATTAAAACAATAAAATGAAAAATCCTGATAAAAGAAGGTTCAAGAGTCCATTTTATTGATATATTGTTAGTACCATTAACAATAAATGGGCAAAAGTCTAGCAAAAGTCTAGACATTAGCTGTTTTTATGAAAAATAATTGAGATAGTTACACGTTGCTCATCAGATGAAGGAGCAATTAATCAATTTTAATTTTATAATCAATCAAAATTTTCTTCAGCAGCTTGAATGTTACTTTAACATGGGATTTAATGAATTAAAGCTCATCTGCGAATGCAACCTCGAATCGCGAGAAGCGTTTGATATCAAAAGGTTCAAAAATTATACAAAACAAATGCTTTGTGATTTTTTGAATCGATGTGGCATCAAAAATAAATCAAAGACTAAAATGCTTTGGATTTACATTTGTTAACACGGGTTAACCAATTTATTTAGTCTTAAACGTTTTAAAATTTACATTACTTGGGTAATAATTTAATTTGAAGTTAATTATTAAAGTTAATTTGCTAATTTACCAATAATTTGCAATACAGAACCAACTAAAGGAGTTTCTTTGGTATCAATCATATCTGAAAAATTTTCTTCCAATAATTTAACTGATTCGGCGGCCTTTTCTTTGCACACATCGAAAGATGGGAATGATCCACAAATCAGGTCCAGAGTATCACCTAGAGAGGTTTCAATTAAACTGGTAAAATGCTTTGGCAAGTCAATTGTTGGGTCTTCACATTTCAGTTTGGGTAAAGTGACCAGTAAACTTTCAGATATATTACGAGCTGTACAGCAAAAAGATGAGTGAAGTTTGTCTTGAGGAACCTTTTCCTTAATCACTATCAATGAGTTTAAAAAGATTGCCTCTTGTTTATGAAGAGACTCTTTGAATTTGGCATCCATGCAAGAGTAAGTTTTGATGATTTCTGTAGACAAATAAAAAAGACATCATTAGTTGATTGTTGACATGGCAAGTTGCTAATCCAATTTCAAACGTACTTTCTCCATCACCATTACAAATTAATTTAACCGGTTTCCTGGTTCCTTTGGACATGATTGAGACAACTTGAGCTTGGAATCGAGGTAAACACTTTACGTATAGATTGGCTTTTTTCAATAGCTCTTTGGATGGTCTAAAAGTAAATGATTATACATTAATGGACAATCTAACAAATGTGGTTGATCAAAAGATTTGCAGACAAATCATAAAATCACACTTAAATCCTCGGTTTATGATTATTTTGTAACCCTGTTTGATGTGGATCTGTTCACTTAAATTTCACATTTACACAATGGTTAGTTGATTGTTAATTTAAAAGGTTGTCAGTTAAGATTTAGTCCTTGAATGGACAATTCATGAAAAACTAACTCTTACCCGCAAAACAGTTCACGATTTTCAGTTGAGTTGGGAAATAATGGATCGGGTTTCATGTGTAAAACATCCTTCATTAGTGAATCCAATTCGTCCCCAATAGCTTTACAATAAGTTTCATCTGTAAATTTAAAGATTGTCGTTCGGTTAGTTGGTGTTACAATTAAAAATCAATTTCTAATATAAAATTGATACACTGTAATAAATGAAGAGATCAACGTACTTTGAGCAGATACTTTCATCGAAAGAGTTAAGGCAAGTAAAACTGTTGCTGTGATGGTTTTCATTTTAAACATTTAACGAGGTTAACACCAATTCACAAGGTAACAAATTATTGAAGAATTAAATCTTATTGAAAAATCAATAGACAGTTGAGGATCGATTGAGTTTGAGAAGAAGGTTACAATGAAATTGATTCTGATGTTGGTGGTTGCAATGTCGATTAAATTGTAATAATTTCTCGACTCAAATCAAGGCTTTTTTATACATCTTACAATTAGGTTGGCCATAGTGATCATAAAACGAGGGATGTGCTAACCCTAATCACCATCACCTTGATAATCTAGTCTGCAGTGTTAAAAAATGATGATCACAATTAGCGGTTATTATTGTGAGTTAATTGCCGAAGGTCTTGGATGATAATAGACACAAACAAACATAATTTTTGTTTCAATTTTGTTGAACTAGATGCCAAACAAACAAATCTCAATCCTAATTCGTTTAAAAATAAATCTTCATTTGTTGTTGTTTACATCTTTTTACCTGCTAATTTCATGAATTTGAAAGGTAAACATTAAACGCTACCATCAACCTTGAGACGTTCAAATACTTGATTTAATTAATTTTTATTAATCTTTTTTGTTTACAGCAAGCAATTATAAAATGAACAACAAGTTTCTAAAATAAGAATGTGGATGTTTTAATTAAAGCACTGTAACATGACAAAATTTATATTGATGTATTGTTTTTATCACAGACGATTGCCCAATGTAAATTCATAATATTGCAAAAAAGTTCTGAATATACATTCTGAATGTATTATTTCTGATTGATTGTCTAAACATTAGATTAGCCGAAATGAGTGCTTGAATTTAATTTAATCAGGAAAACATGATTTTCTTATTTTTTAACTTTGGATTCTTTGGATAAGCTTTAAAGGACGTTTTGGACAATTTTGTTACAAATCAACTGAGGTATTCAACCGTTTCAATGGAGGTCTCAAGCCACGAACATTAGACAGTGAGTTCTTTATCGAGCTATCTGCCATAATTGATGTATACAGCTTAGCAGCAACAAATAGACAACATAGAATCATTGGTCCAAAAAAGGCTCCGGTAAAGCCGAGATAAAATACTCCACCGGCGATGGCTAAACCAGTTAGATAAGGATGGCCGCCGCTAAATACAAAAAGCGAACAAAATAATATAGTAGATTAAAATTAGATTAAAAAAGGTTAAAATGTGTAAATTATTTACCCCTTGATGTCACTGTAAATTGCTGAGTCAACGAAATATGATGGAAGAACAGCGAAAAAAGACATCAATAACGATCTACCTCCTAAGCCATGAATCAAATAGAGTTCAAGAACTGCAGGTATTGATGCCCAGTAAGCACCAATAAACGGAACAGCTCCGAAAAGGGCAGCAAGAACTAAAAATAAAATGTTGAGAGTTGATCAGTTGAGATTAGATATGACCAAAGTGGAACATTTTGGCATTTATCAAATTACCTGAAGGTATGTAAATGATACGAACTTCAAATAAGGTGTGAATCAGCCAAGTATATAAGCCATAAAAAACAGTCATCTTAAATGAGGCAGCAAAAACGCTATTAATGGATTCCTCAACAGCTAGCCCAAATTTGTTCAAATAGTTTCCACCTTTGTCAATATTAGGTATAAATCTTCCTGCTAGCTCAACAGGTTTGTATTCATCTCCACTGGAGCAGAGAAGGTAGAAGAGTGATGTGGCAAACACAATCTGTACCCAAAGTAAAATATTTACAATTAAAAGTGAGGAAAAATTGATATAGCAAGAAATCTAAAATAAAATACTTACAAAATTAAGACAACAGTTGAGTATTGCTGTGCTACCACTTAAGATCATTGATAACACAGCAGTTATTACAGTAAATAAAAGAGTGAAATTAGATTTCAATAAAACCCAGACAGAATCAAAAATCTGTAAGAAAAGAAAACGATTAATACTTAAACTCAACAAGTTAATACACCAATTGTAAACAGATTAAAGACTTACAGATAGAACAGTGTCCAAATTTTCTTTGAGAAGATTTGCACAAAGAACCAAATCTAACGTCTTCAAAGCAGCAAACAATCGATTCCAACTGTACGTTTCAAAAGATCGGTTTCCTAAGCCAGTGAGAGTTGAATTGTTATTGCGAATCAGCCATTGATGATACACTCGATCCCAAACTTCAAGTAATTGCTTCTCTACCAGTACTGTTGCATTTGAACTTTCCTGACCAGCCTCTAAAGCGTTTCGTATCGATTTTTGAAGCCATTGACGACCATAAATATAAGCGTTGTTTATCATCTCATCGAAAACATTTTGACTGATGAGGTCACTTGCAGGAAATCCTGTTGCTAATTGAGGATTATTCACTAAAGTTGAATTGACAACATTTCCCATCAGCTCAACTAAACAAGCACTTTCGTGATAAATCTTTGATAACAAAAGATAAAAATGATCACAAAGACTTGTGAGTTTACAATGAACCAAGAAAAAATAATTAATCAGAAAGTTAGTTTACCTGGACTGCTAAAAATGCCACAGCAAAAAGTACTCCAAATAACAGGACAAAGATTGTTAAAAGACTGCAAATGGTATCAATCGAGTCAAGTAAAAAACTTGCAATCTGTTTCAAAAAAGTTCATTTGTTAGATTTTTAGATTGATTAATCTTTTATAGTAGACTTACAGTAGCATCTCCTAAAAAATAGTATTGATGTATTCCTGTTAAAATTGAATTATGTAGAAAAGGAAATTGGTTTTCAAGAAATCTACGCAACGATGATTTCCATTCTGATACAATCTGATTCCCATTAATTTTTCTCCATACCCAAGATACGGCAAACACGAATATTGGGACAGGAGTTAAATAGAGTAGTTGTGGTCGCAACCAGACTTGAGCTAGGAGACAGCTCCAGAAAACTGAATAAAGGTATGAATTGCTGAGTTTAAAACTACCCGTTGGAGGCAATTTTTCACGTTCATCGGATTGATTCTCACTGGGTAATGATTTCGTTGAAGAAACTGAGTCTGGTTGAACTTCCTTATCTTCGGATTTTACTTTTTCGGTATCAGAGGCAGATGGAGGGTTATCAGTATCTAATAGCATTGGTTCAGACTCATTTTTATTGTCATCATTTTCATCTGATGAGATTGAGAATGAATGAGCTGGAAGCAGACTTAGACAACATTTCCAGATAAAGTTGATTGAACGCTTTAAAGAGGCTGGGAATCTGTTGTAAGCAGCATCGGGAACATCTTCACCAGTTTCATTCCTTGAATGGAGAAATAAGCTGGCCCCAAAACCAGTCAAAGTAATCAGAGTGAAAATTACGCAAACAATTACGCCAATAGTACCTATTATGCTGATAATTTTGAAAATTATGAAGAAAAAGGTGAAAGGAAGAATAGTGTTGGAAGCTCGCTGAACTACATTAGTAGGTGAAAGCAAATTCAACAAAAGTTGACTGAGAATTAAGGTAATTAATAGGTAAGCATTGCATGAATCAATCAATAGATTGGATAAATTAATCAAAGTATTTATAATTTGAGAGGAGAATGAGATTAATTGGTGAGTAAAAGAGAAATAAAATAGACTGAGATGGATGACGAGGAGAGTGACAAATATAAATGCCAATAGTTTATAATAATGTTGGACAATCTTGGCCACTGAATTGACGATAAAATTGATCAAAGTTAAAGGCATTTTTATCACTGAGATACTAATAGGTCGCTTAGTGTCATCAGTCAGCCACCAGCGAGAAAATCGTGTTAGTTTTCGCTTGAAAGGATGCAAAACTGATCCAATCAATGTTGCCCATAGTAAGGGTTGAAGGAATGGCTGGAGCACAAGGTATACAGCAGCAACCGATGAAAGAACGAATAAAATGAATAAAATTGCAATGGTATTATAGAAAGCTTGCTTCAAGGCCTTTTCGTTTCCTTCTGTGATCAGATTGAATACATCGTTGAAAGGTGATATAAGACGGGAAACGTCACCAGGTCGAACCATGACTATAATCAGCCACAATTTAATACACGTTACTCATTCACATCTGTCATAATTAGAAAAAAGTCATAATTCGATGATTTAATATGTTATGTATGTAGTCACACAGAATTTAAGGACTTAAAAATCTGAATAAAAGTTCATAATTACCTGACTTATTAAACATATCAAAGAATTAAATCAATCCAAGAGTAAAAATTTCAAAAAATCATGAAAATATTTGACAGACATTTGAATATATTCATGCCGAGATGAACAGCTGAAATATTAAATCGTTACACTATGAGGTTTACGTTGGCGATTGAAAATATTTCATAATTTAATTGACAAATTCAAGTGCATCCAGTATCAAAGTTTCTTGCATGGGTTGTCATTTCATCACCAATAACTACTATTAATATAAAACAATTGTAAAGTAATTAGTAAACAATATTATCTAATTATAGTCACTTCCTGAGCAATGAGGCTCGGTTAAAATAGCCTATTCTTACTATTTAACGAGCAAATTGTTTAATGATTGTTTAACGTTTAACAGACAAATGAAACTCGTGTTTGATTGATCGAAAATCGATAAAGCGATAAATTCGCATGGATAGCCTTAGATACTACTGGACTAATGGACTATTTCCCTAGTTCAAGTGAATGTGTCAGTTTATCATTCAAAAAGAGAAAGAATAAAGTGATTTTGAAAATTTAAAAAGCTGGTCAATAGTCAATAAGTATCCTATTGCCAAATATTCAGGATTAAGTTAATTCTTTCAAATAAAATAAATTGTACAACACATTTACCATGGATGATGACGATGACTTCGACGTTCCTGATGATCTGGAATATATATTTACAACTAGCGAAAATAGTCTGAATTTATTTCCAGATATATCAGCCATGGGAAATCAACTCAAGTTAAAGATGAATGAAGAAGACTTTCAATCATTAATTTTGGCCATATTGCTCGTAATACCGATTTTAGCAATATCTAGATATACCCTACATATTTATAAACACAGAAATGCTTATATAAGTGAATACTGTTTTATATACCGATCCTGGAAATCAACTATTGCTCGTAAAGTCAGGAAAAAATTTAAAAATTGTTTTAAAGGCAGAGCGATTAATGAATCCTATGAGAAACTGAAAAAAAACTACGACACGGAGGAGGACGTCTTATTCAACAGAGATAAATCGGCTGAAAGTGTTTTGAATAAAATTAAAGACAAGAGGAAAAACACAAAGAAAACTCGATTGACAAACAAAAAGTGATAATTCAATATGGAATGTAAACTTAAAGCAAATATTTTATTTAATAGCCTTTGCTTGATGAGTCCAAAAAATTTCTTATACAGCATAACCATAAGCAGCTATAATATCTTGAAGAGGTTTCAGTTGTTTAGCCAAAGATTCCTTGGCTTGTACACGTATTTTCTTCTCTTCCTTTATTTTCTTGTACCTAACTAAAGAACGTGCTTTTCGTCGGGCTTCAAGAGTTTCGATTAATCCTTGATATTTCCATCCAACTTCATGTGATAATCTTCCAAGTGCACAGAACTGTAATCGTGAGAAAAAGGGTTAAAAATATCATTAGTTTTTTGAAATTCAGAAAATTAAATTCAATCAAATTGAAAAAATCAGAATAAAGGTTTATATCATATTTATCATCTAATGTAGATAAGGAAATAGAAATCATCATTTTACAATCAATAAAATACAAAAGTTTGTAAAGCTTACCTTACGACCTCCTTGTAATCTTAAAATTCTAAGAGCTGATGGGATAACCATTCTTTTCTTTTTGTCGAAAGGTGGGGGAATACCTTCATAGGCTTTGAGCCTCAATAATGCGGTGTAACCACGTTTTGTCTTATGAGGTAACATACCTCGTACAGTACGCCATAAGATTTTACTGGGAGCCCGGAAATGGAAGGGTCCACGTTTAGGATTTACATTACATCTCTTTCGGAGGAAAGAAAGATATTTAACTGCAATAAAGTAAAAGCAAGTTAGTAAAACGATAAGGGACATGTGACACCGCAATGAACATACGTTTATTTCGGTAAAATGAACCAGAAATGTTGATTCCTTCACATCTTACTACGACAACTTTTTGACCTGTGAAACGATAAAGATAAGAAAAAAAGAGACACGTGAGTAATCATACAATAGGATCATAGACCGAGTAATCGGTTAGTTTAAACTCTCAGATGGTAGTGCATTGTTACTTTAATCACTGTAGGTCAGTGTTGGTGGAAATTATCATCACAGTAATTAGTAAAAAAATGAAATCAAATATAATTAAAAAAATCTTACCTTGTAATAGAGTTTTTGCAACTACAGCGGCAAGTCTACCAAGAAGGTGACCCTTACCATCAATAATAAGAGGCTATGGAGAACAATGAATAATAAGTAAGTGTTAAACTTTGACCAATGATGATTAAAAAAATTAAATATAAATTACCTTTTCTTTAAATCCGGGCATTCTTGGTAGAAATATAAATTAAATTAACCTAAACTCAACAAATCGGAAAACTGAGAAGGAAACGGAAGCGAGTAAACAGCAAGATTCAACTAAGGGAAAGTTTCTTAAGTGCAAACTGTAAAAAACTTAAAGCACTTGAAGTTGTTCAACTTAGCTCGGATATTGACAATTTAATTAATTTCATTGATCATTAGCGCTTTTTAATATACCAAAAATTTTGCACCAATTAAGATTGACTTTAAACAGTATTTATTCAATAAAAAATAGGAAAATACTCTTTTCTTTAGTTGATTAAAGCTAATAAGCTTTATGCTAAATAATCTGATTTTTGCTTAAATCTTATTAATTAGGTTAGTTTTCGAATCAGTAAATTAATTCAAACGTTTGTAATTCAAAGGATTAATTAATTTATTACTATTGACTATTGTGTTTCAATTTACGTGATGGACTGTTGGGAAATAGGTAAGAATTTAAAAGAGCAATGATGATTGTTTTAATCTTAATTAGGCTAAATTGCCTTAAATTTTATTATGGTTTCTAAATTAGTTCCAATGTGAGGTAGAATTGTTGTTTAAATGTTTATTAATAGTTAACTTCTAAATGATTAAATGTTTACTCACAATTAATTTCCAAATTTTGTTTATATGTTCAAAGTTAGTTAGGTTTGCCGCCAAACTCTTGGCCAAATCAAATTGTCTTTCTTCTTCTTCTTCTGATCATATGTTGCTAGTAAAAAGTCAAAAGTTTAATCTTATTAAGTTTGGCTGTATTCTTTATGTAAATGATGTTTCTTTTTAAGTTTAATAGATCTGATACAAATTTTGACTTATAATAAGTGTCCAGCTATTTGTTGTGATTCCTACTTATCGTTACAATTATCATTATGCTTGTATTTAACTGTCTAATGTCAAACCATTTGCCTCATATATTTACTCATTTCCTTTTCTTGTTATGAAAATTTTTCTACAGCACTCAAATGATTAGATCTGATGCGATTTATAGCTGTTTAGCTTAATTTCTTTTACTTTTGTGTATGTTCTTTCACCCTACTACACCCTGACCAATCAACTTGTTTGATTAGACACAAGTCTCTCAATGGAGTTTGAAGTAACTAGTCAAAATGGTTCATCTGAAGCAAGTGGTTCGCCGGTTTCCACAATTCCAACTGAAACTATGGATCACGTACCTGATGTTAATAACGATCCTAAACAAAATGAGCCAGAAGCCGAGCCTGTCCGGGGTTTGGAACTGATCTATCGAGTAGCTTCCGAGCTTGCCGCTCGAATAGCAGAAGAGAAAAGATACGAAGGCATTATCAAACCGTGCTCAGTCAATGTTCAAAGAATAACTGATGTATCTAATTTTAGAATAATCAAGGATCCAGATAGAATCTTGCAAGAAACAGAAAAGACATCAGATACTGTGATTATACCAAATGGACAACCCCCTCTATTTAACCAAGCTACTACAACCACAGAGCCTACAAATATGCACATTGATTTAACTGATTCTGACGATGAAGAAGAAATGGTATTACCTTCAGAAGGGATGGATATTCAAAACGACTGTGAAATTTTACAAGAAAAAACTGTATGTATTTCCATCTTTTCTCCCCTTCTTCATTACCAATAGCCATAATGTTAATGTTGTTTTTTTACTCCTCTTCACAGACTTATTTTTGCGTTTTCTGTCCTCAAAAAAGTATTCAAGGAAGAGCTGCAGCCATTGAACACTATCAAGCCCATTTGGATTACTATCCTTACAAATGTATGATATGTTTAGAAGTGTTAACCAATCCGCAAAATCTGGTAAAGCATTTCCGCGCCGATCATACAGACGTAAAAACAGCAATATTCAAGAAAAAACTGATGCCTTGGGTATTGGACTGGATTGAAGCCTTTATTGATTCCCAGATGGGACCGAATAAGAAACGGAATTTCAAAATTGTAGCCTACTGTCCAGTTTGTGAGTCTAGTGAGAAAAAAGAAGATATTATCCAAATTCCCCCCAATTTTGTTCAACCAAGAAAACAGTTTATTCATATCTACAAGCATCTTCTTTATGAGCCTTATGTGTGTAAAATTTGTAATCAAACAGGAAAAAAATTTTCTATTAGTGATTTCGACGATCGTGCATACGAGCATATCTTAAAAAATCATCCAGAAGCTGAAGATCTTCTATTGACACAAGTTTATCAAAAACTCAATTACATTAAACCACTGGAAGGATTTATAATCCACTATTTAAGTTCTATGGGAGTCTCTACTAGAAGAAGATTTCCAGAAAAAATACCACATTTTGTTAGAAATAAATTCAAAGCTAAACACGAAGCAAAGGAAAAGGAAAAGGAAAAGTTAATTGCAGATAAAGATTCAATTAAACCAGTGACATTGGGAGATTTGGTTAATCAAAGTTCTTCAACCAGTTTACAAAGCAATCATACAAACCACTCCTTCAATGGACAGTCTATTCTTAAGTCTGATAAACCAATGGTATCTAATCAAGTCATGACTAATGCACAAAGTTTTCAAAACACTCCATCAACCAAAGCTGCCATCACGACAAATAAGAATGTTACTTTTCCTAGCCCACCAGAAAGAATGATGTTTTCTCCGACTAAGGTAATCTCAACTCAAAACAATATCTCAACTGTACCTGTTCAAAACTGTTTCACCATAACTCAATTCAACCCTATCCTACCTTCATTAACTAATAATGGAAATGTGCTTAACCATCCACAACCTTTGCTAATTTCTAAATACCAACAGCCTACCGTTATCACATTACCGTGTGGTCAACTCATGGTCAGAAACTCGGCCCCCAACACTCCTGTTAATTTAAATCAATCCGCAAGTTTACTTAAGATTAGTCCTAGATCAAGTTCGATCAATCTAACTTTGAATACTTCAAAACCTCCACAAATAGTCTCTCCGTCGTCTTCAATCCCTAATCAACATCAACAGCTCAATACACCAGTTACAATCCAAATTTTCCCTGACGTTGAAACCATCGCTGACAATCCAATCATGAAACCAAAGGTATTTTTCTAATTTTTCAGTTATAAATATTCAAATTTTATTTTTCTTTTTTTATTACAGAATGGTGATTTTGTTAAAGGCAAATACCTGTGTATATTTTGTAAAGAATCCATCTACTTTGAAACTTATGAAGAAGCGCTATTCCATTTTTCAAGGCATTTGAATTACTTTCCTGTTAACTGTTTACTTTGCTTGAAAAAGTTTCAAGATATAAACTCGATCAATCAACATTTCATTCTTAACCATAACCATGATAGAGTGTGTGATGATGGTGATACCTGTTCTCCGTTACTTTATTACATCGATCAAAAAGCTGAGACAGAAAAATGGATCGAGGAAAACTTACGTTACCAAATTATCGGAGAGATGATTAGAATAATTGATCCGGATATGGCCCCATATTGTCCCGTCTGTCGTAGTATTTTGAATACCATTCCTCCTCACGATAAGCCACTTGTGCCACATATTGATGTTGTCCGATCCCACATTAACCATCATCTCAATTACAAGCCATACGAGTGCTTTCTGTGTAATCAAGGTGAACCTAGCATATCGGTGCGGTTCCCTTCGATTGGTGAGGCAGCGTTGAAACATCTACGCGATTATCATGGCTATACTCCAAATCTAGTTGAGTTGGTGAAGGAATTTTTCATTTTCAAACCAATAGCTGGTTTGGAAAATTTCATCAAAAGTTTCCTCATTAGCGATTATTACACGATCGCTAATCAATTTTTGAGGACTCGAGATGGACGATCATCCTTACCAACCGGAATTCCAGTTGCTAGTCCTCAAATTCCAAGACAGACCAGGACCTATGCTAGACCGAACGATTTAAATAAGCGTTTTTCCGACGTCGCAGGGCCACCCGAAGCTTCAACACCATTACAACACAAGCAATATAAAAATATATTGGCTTGCTATCATTGCAAGCAGATCGTTTCTGGGCCACAGGAACTGCATTCGCATACGAAGAGCAAGCATCCTAACTCATCGATAGCTGCTTATGCATTACCAGCCACAAATGGTTATTAAATTCTCGCTAATTTTGTTTTCTATATTAAATTTATGACGAATGACAATTTATTATTGTAAAATAATGCAATGTGTATTGTACTAATGATAAAGCCAGTAAATAAAGCCACTTGCAGACTTAATTAAATTTGCAATAGTTCAACATATTTAGCTAAATCACAAATGGTGATGCTTCTAGACAATAATTAACCAATGAGATCAAAAAATAATTCACCAATTTGTTAATACAGTATTGCCTTGAGTTTTTTGCCTTTTTGGAGTGCTGACATCTATGTGAACTACAGGGGGAAACAATTAAATTTGCAGCTTAAACAATTAGTCCACTCGAATGACTCCCCCTGAAGGGGAAAGGGTTGAAAAGCTAAAGGGGAATCACTAGACTGTATTAATTGTTTAAACTGCAAATTTAATTGTTTCCCCCTGTAGTTCACATAGATGTCAGCACTCCAAAAAGGCAAAAAACTCAAGGCAATACTGTATTCTGATAATTGTGCTAATTTTATTTATTTAAACCGAAATACGAAGGCGCCTTGAAAGAAAATTGCACGTTGCTATGACAACTTTAAACTTCAATTTTGTCTTTGGTCGGTCACCACGTGAAACTAAACATTTGGATACAACATTTTGTGTTTCACAAGTGACAATTAAAACGACGTACAAATAATTATATTTTTATGTCAATTGTGATAAGATTCACTCAACTAACTATCTAACCTGGGTAAGTTTTTTATTCTTCATCACTCTTACTATTTTGAGCTCTTTTCCAATTCTCTTTATTTACTATTTCCTTCCATCCATTTTAGGATTTAATCTGATGCAAAAAGAAACATGAAGAATAAAATAAGAATAGCTCCGAAAGCTACCAAGGGTAAAGGTAATCGATGGAGAAAAGGACAGAGCAGTAATTGTAATGCTTCAACTAAAAAGTTCCGCCAACAAGTGAATTTGATGAACCCTTTCTCCAAAAATTCAGCTGGGTGTGATGATTTTGAAGCTCTAAGACTTGACCAGCTAAGTGTAAGTGGTCGGCCGTTGCATGATAAGGAAAATATGGAAACAAAATCCATTTCAATGGATGTTGACCAAGAGTCAGTTGGCAGCTGTAATACCTTTGCTTCAATCTATACCAATTGTACCAACGTCAGTTTCTCTAAGCTAATGGAGCAATGGAATCCTTCTTCTCTTTTGCATCGAGAGATGATTGCTATTTTAGCTACTGTGACTGAGACTATAAAAGAAAAAAGCGGCACTGAAAGTGAGACTGAATACTTTGCTATTTTGGTCACTTTGCTTGAAACCACTGAGAAAGAAGAGACTTTGGCTGCCATCGCCTATCTACTGAGTATGGTCATCAAGAAACTTCCTGAAGAAGTTAAAAAGATCAAGTTTGCAGAAATAAGTCACGTTTTCACATCAACGATTGTTTCTCATCGAGAAAAAACAAATGGTTATTTGTTGATAAGTTTAATTCGATGCCTATGTGAACTTATAAAAAGTCAAGAGAAACATGTGATGAAATTAGTTCCAACTTTGGAGGTTTATCAAGTTCTTCTCGATTTGACTTTGGATAGCAAGCCGAAAATCCGCAGAGCTGCTCACAGATCTATTGTCAGCATACTTAAAGCGAGTAAAATCGTTTATGAAAATTCTGAGCATCATGTCTTGGCGCCGAAAACTGCTGAATTTTGCATACGAAAAATTAAAGACACAAGTACTGACAACATTAATGATGCTTTACATATGATAAATTTAATGAAAGATATAATCACTATTTTGCCAGCTGGAGCGCTTGAAGAGTGTTGCATCACTGCACTTCGAGCTATGAGCATCGGTAATGCCTTATTGATCAATGGAAGCTTGTCAGTTTTCTTGCAATTATTTAGCTCCTCTTCGCCACTTCGAGAATTAAAACCGGATCTAAATATCAAGCTGATAAATAACTTACACGTTAAATGTCCAAGTTACACCGACTCTCAACTTCTCACCTTGTGGATAAATGTCATGAAAGAAGGTTATTTGAGTCTTTACTCGCTCGACAAAACAAAATGCTTAGGAATGCTCGCAACGTTTTTCAATTCAACTTTACCTTGTTTCATACAAAGTGACTCCAAAATCGTCCATATTAATTTATCGACTGCACTTCAACAAATCATTCAATCTATACTTTCACCATCTTTATTCGAATTGGATGGAAAAGTTTTATCCAATATCATGGATGATTTTGAAAAAGGGTTATCTTTCAAGTATCAAAATGCTTGGGGATATATTTGTAACATAATTGGAACGTTGATGGAACACATTGGCAAACAAGCACCCAACTTGGTTTCTCGTTTTATCGAAATACTAAAGAACCTTCGTGAAGGCTACAATACCAAATTTTTGGGTGATATTGATAGTGCTTTAAGCAAAGCTATCAAATTTATTGGTCCCGAAGTGATACTTAGTATAGTGCCCATTCAACAGGACCTCCTTGGCAGCACTCAATTTGCTCATGATTGGCTATTACCATTACTCCGTGATAATATCGAAAAATCAGAGCTTGGTATATTTAAAAAGCATTTCGTTCCACTTGCAAATGCAATCGAAATAAAAATGAAAAAAATGGAAAAAGAGAAAAAAGCAAAATTGGTTAAACTATATTCAGCTATATACAATCAAATTTGGTCTCTTCTACCTTCGTTTTGTCGCAATCCAACTGATATTGGACTTTTCAATGTAGAATTTGCTAAGCTCATAAACAAGAAAATTATGGAGAATGCTAATATTAGAGGCCACTGTTTAGCTGCTCTTCGTAATTTGATTACAACTACGTCAGAAAAAGAACTTGGCACTATAAAATCTTTTGCCAAAAGATATCTCGCATCTTTCTTTCAACTATACACTAATCCTGATATTAATGGCTCTGGAACTGAAGATGGTGCACGAATTTACGAAACTGCACGGGTTTACCTGACCATTACAAATGAAGAAGTTCGTAACCATTATTGTCTGGAGATCATTAATAACTTAAAGGGATTTGATAAACTTGACGAAAATAATGTCAAGACTAGAAATTATCTATTGGATCTATTGTTATTATTCATCCCCTATTTAAAATCAGCAGAGGAAATCAAGTTAATCTACCAAGACATCATCCTTCCTGCTATTCAAAAATTAAATAATAAACCCAATGAAAAATCATCTTTGAAAAAGGTGTATCGATTGGTCCAGGAAATCTGTAGCAATGAACACTGTAAAGAGTTTATTTCATCCCTCAACATTGATGTGATAAAAATGTTGATTGGATTATTTGAATCAAGTCCGGATCAAATCAAATACTTGCCTGTTAATTCGATAAGTATTTTATGTGAAAAGGGAATTATTCAATTGGAGAAGAAAAATATCAATGATATTTTAAAAGTGATTATTGATTGTGTTGCAACTGGAAGGAAAAAATGTAAAAAAGCTGGATTTACCTTACTCATCAACCTCCCTTCGTATTTCAACAATAATACAACTTTTGTCCAACAAAGCCTGGTAAATCTTATCTCTATTTTCAATAAAGACCTTAAGCCTGCCGAGATTTTGGTTCTGGGACGTGGAATATTAGAGCTGAATCAGGAAGAGTTGGCCAATGATGTTAGAAGTAAATTGTTCCAGTTCTTAGATTTATTGAAAAATGAACAAAGATCCATCGTCAAAGCTGTTTTCCAAATCCTCAATTTGTGGATTAAAACAACTAACAAAGAAGAGCTGTCCCATTCTGTTTATAACATCGTAATATCACTCAACACTTTGAGCGAAAATCACAAGAAAGCTTTCCGACGTGAAGTTAAGATTATTCTTTCTAAACTTGTTCGCAAGTTTGGATATGATATGATCTCCAGGTTTGTTCCTGAAGTGTATAGTAAAGTATTGAGAAACATCCGGAAATTGGAAGCGCGCAAAGCCCGTTCGAAAAACTCTAATGAAGTTGACGATGATGAAAGTGAAATCACTACCACAACAACGCATAAATCAACCAAGTCTATGACTGATATTTTATCTGATGATTCAGATAGCGATGATTTGTATGACGAAGATGACAACAGAACTCAAGCCTCCTCAAGAAGATCGAAAAAGAAGCGCTCTCAAACTTTCATTGAAGAGAGAGCAGATGAAGAAGAAATTCTTGATTTAATGGCTCCAGATATTAATAAAAGAATACATTCTTCTAATCCATCGAGAAACAATTCTTCAAGATCCACTAAAAAGGAACCTTTCCCAATGACAGAGGATGGAAAACTCATAATCGACTTTAAAGATTCTCGTGGATCTAAGAGGAAGAGAGATGATGATGACGATGTTGATGAAGACCTTGACGAAAATAATGAAGACGATGATGATCGATTAACTATGACCAATGTCTCCAGAACATCTAAAACTTCAAAATCATCTAAAATATCTAAAGTATCTAAGATGTCAAAGACTTCAAAAGCTTCTCAAGATAGAGCTAGTTATAAACATGGAGGAAAAGGTATCCACAGACCGATTAAGAAAAGAAAAACTGGAATTAAAGGAGTCAAAACAGGGGAAGAATTCAAAGCCAAAAAGGCAGGAGGTGACATCAAGAGGAAAGATGGACCTGATCCGTTTGCGTATGTTCCGTTGAATGGAGCTTTATTAAATCGAAGAAAAAAGAACAAATTCAAAGGCTATTTTAATAAGCTAATTACATCAAAAGGCAAATCTGAAAAACAGAATCAATAAGATAAAATAAAATAATGTAAAGCTTTTGTTGGTATCATTAAAAAATATGTGAATTCAATTTAATTGTCTTAAAATTTTTTGAATCTAAATAACCGCGTCTAAAAACTAGCAATGCACTCGATTAGCATGCAATATTTCGTTTGTTTATAACTCAACCAAGTTGGTTGATTAAGAAATTAGATAATTAACCAAAGGCTTTAGAATCAGTTTTAATTAGCAGAATAATAGATTATCTAATCGTTTATTCAGTCGGTATGATTTAGATACACAAAACTAAGCATAGCTACCTCCAATATTGAATACCTCCTTTGAATTTATAGATATTTTTTCATTGAGCAATGATGAACTAGTACATTTAAGACTAACTAAACTTAAATAATCAAAAGGCTCACATAATTGCATCGATCGCAGTAAAGTTCTAGACAAAGCTGATCAATGATCAGAAATTTTTTCCATGACGAAGAAATCAGAGCAAAATCGTTTTTTACAAATTGTTACTTATTGCAATACATTCAGACATTCAACATATTAATAATAACTGGGATTAGCTATGGATTTACTTGATCATCTTACTATCTTTTTTGTCGCTCTAGTAGTTTATTTCAGATTATAAGAGTTGAAAAAATGATTGTCTATTGAACAAGTAATAGTCTATAAATTGTGACGCAAAAAAAGCAATGTGAGAATGAAATTGAGTGTATAGAATGATTTGATGAAATGATCATCTCAGAACAAACATCATTTGAAACGCCAATTTGATATTTTAAATCAATAAAATGTCACCGAAAGAATCAAAGGTAAGCAAACCATGCATTTATCCATTTTAAAAGTTATGTTGAATGTTAAATTGAATGGTGAACTAACATGGAAAATTTTTTGGATAAAACAGGATGAAAGTCCATTTGCGAAAGCCTCGTTCTTCAGCCGCTTGCTGTTCATCTGGTATGATTCAATGGCGTATAAAGGCTACCGAAAGGCGCTTACACAATCGGATATGTGGCCTATGATAGAAGATCATCAAACTGCTTCGATTGTTAAAAAGACTGATCGATATTTTGAGCCGATCTTGAGTTCATCTAATGAACCAGCTAAAACTAAACCAGTACTTAAAGTTAATACCTTCAAAGTGTTGATCAAAGTATATTGGCCAATACTATTGTTCGGGTCGGTGTGTAAATTGATTTCTAGTTCCCTCGTGTTTGCGAATCCCCAGTTATTGGATGCTCTCTTAACATTCATTGTTTCCAATCAACCGATATGGAAAGGTTATGTTATTGCTTCACTTATGTTTGCGACTTCGCTCTTTCAATCCCTTTTGGATTCCCAATGTGAATTTTGGACTCAAGTAGCCTCAATGAAAATGAAATCAGCTTTGACCGCAACAATCTACAGAAAAGTAAGATGAAAAGCTAAATTATATGCAAGTTTAATTATAGTTTGTTTTTTGTTTGGTTTCTTAAATGATAAACAAAAAAAGAGCCTTCGATTGTCAAGTTTAGGTAGACGTAACAATACAACTGGTGAGGTGGTTAATCTGATGGCCGTTGACATCCAGCGTATTATTGCTTATATCAATATTGCTTCCCTCATGTTGTCTTCACCAATTCAATTAGTGATCACGATATACTTGTTATGGCGACAATTGGGTGTTTCGTCCTTTGCAGGTTTAGGTGCTATGCTTATCTTTATACCTTTCAATGGATTCTTTACAACTCGTTTTAAGAAATGCCAATCTCAGATTATGAAGGAAAAGGACGCTCGAAGTAAAATGATTAGCGAAATTTTGAATGGTATGAAAGTTTTGAAACTGTATGCATGGGAAGGCGCTTTTGGTGAAATTGTTGCGTCAATTAGAAGAAAAGAAATCAAGATTCTGAGATTCCAATCCATTTGGCTAGCACTTATTTTCTTTGCACTCGGTTGTGGACCTTTTCTGGTGAGTTTTAATTTAAAATATTGGTTGTAACCCAAAAGAGCTCTAGTTAAATTCAAATAACTGATTCAACACACGAACAAATATGCTTAAGTCTAGAAAAGTGATTGAATTTACTCGAGAATGTAAACATTAGCGCTGAAGAACAGTTTGCTTCGATCTGCACAAAATTTGCTTAATAAATCGACTCTTTTCAATCTTAAGCTCTTGTGAATCTACAATTTGGGTTTTAGGTTGTTGCTGAAAAGAAACAATTAACACACTCATTCACAAGTTGGCAGAAATGAGCTTAAGTTGGTAAAAATGAATTTCTTTCAAACTTAGACGATGTAAGTTTGTTTGCACATAAAAACTGAATCAATTTATGCAATTTAAAAGTTTCTCTGATCGATAGTTATCACAAGAATCGAGTCCAAAGTTGAAACTTCGATCGCTTGTTGGAAGTTTATGGAAGAAGAGTTTTTCGTGAAACTCATTTTACCGGGGTAACTTTTGATGCTGAACAAGAAATAGTCCTTATTTTGAGAAATAAAATTTTCTTTTTTTCGTAAAACAACTAAGTTCGATTTTCATTTAAATCGACTTTTCTGGAGAACTAAATCAGTTAGAGAGCTGAAACTCAGTATCGGGCGATAAAAATGATTTGTTAACATCATGCATTGAATAATTTTTTCCCTTCATCAATAGTTCGCTTAAATTTGGTCATTGACCTAAAATTTTGAACCTCAATAGTTCGAGAATGGTATAACCTGAAATTATCATTCTTTAGCCAAACAATTGATTTTATTATGATCTATAATCTCACCAAATATTTAATCAATAAACAAACTAGAAATAAAGTTATAGCATTTCATTATTTATGTTATCAGTTTCTATTTGGTTAATAAAGTTAAATGGTTACTCAAACTTAAATCATCGATAAAACTATTAGCTGGAATTTTCTCCGATATTTATTTACGCCCTGTTATAAACCATAATAAAATCAATTGTTTGGCTAAAGAATGATAATTTCAGGTTATACCATTCTCGAACTATTGAGGTTCAAAATTTTAGGTCAATGACCAAATTTAAGCGAACTATTGATGAAGGGAAAAAATTATTCAATGCATGATGTTAACAAATCATTTTTATCGCCCGATACTGAGTTTCAGCTCTCTAACTGATTTAGTTCTCCAGAAAAGTCGATTTAAATGAAAATCGAACTTAGTTGTTTTACGAAAAAAAGAAAATTTTATTTCTCAAAATAAGGACTATTTCTTGTTCAGCATCAAAATTTACCAGGACAAAATGAGTTTCACAAAAAATACTGGGTCCATAAACGTACAACAAGCGGTCGAATTTTCAACTTTGGACTCGATTTTTGTGATAACTATCGATCAGAGAAACTTTTAAATTGCATTAATTGATTCAGTTTTTATGTGCAAACAAACTTACATCGTCTAAATTTGAATGAAAACAATTTTCGCTCGTTTTAGTCCATTTTTGTCAACTTTTTTTCAATTTGTGCTTAAATGAAACAATTGTGTTAAAATAAGTCTTTTTAGCAACAACCAGGTTTTAGTTGAAGTGTATTAAGTTGCTTTTGCATAAACCTTAAGATCATAATCATACAATTCTCGCCGTTCTTCGACTTTTATTTAACAGATTGCAGTTGTTAGCTTTGCAACTTATGTTCTAATCGACAAAAATCACATTCTTAATGCCAACAAAACCTTTGTTTCAATATCGTTGATCAATATCCTCAATGGACCATTAGCTATGCTTCCAATAGTTATTGCTTTTGGGGCTAACGTAAGTTAATAATGACCTTTCAATATAGCAACTAACAAATTGTACTCTAGTTTTTAATCGCAATCAGAAGGATAAATAACTACCTCGAAGGAGACGAACTCGATGCTAATGCTGTTCTACATAAACCTGATCCAATCAATGCAATAAACATCGAAGAGGCTTCTTTTTCTTGGTCTCCTGAAGAAGAGCCAGTTCTTAAAGACATTGACATGAAGTTCGAAAGAAATAAGTTGGTTGCAATTGTAGGGACTGTCGGTAGTGGCAAATCATCTTTGATATCAGCTATTTTGGGTGATTTGTACAAAAGCAAAGGATTGATCAATGTGGACGGGAAGATTGCTTATGTACCACAATCGGCTTGGATAATGAACTCAACAGTTCGCAGAAACATTCTGCTTGAGAATCCTTTTGTTAGAGATAAATATAATCCAGTTATTGACGCTTGTGCCTTGGATCCTGATTTTAAACTACTATCAGGTGGTGATGCCACCGAAATTGGTGAAAGAGGAATAAACATTTCTGGAGGACAGAAGCAGCGTATTTCAATCGCACGAGCAGTTTACTCTGACTCTGACATTTTTTTGTTAGATGATCCATTGTCTGCCGTCGATGCACATGTCGCAAAACATTTATTTGACAATGTCATTGGACCTGAAGGTTTGCTCAAAAACAAAACTCGACTTCTAGTGACACATAGGATAACCTTTTTAACCCAAGTTGACCAAATCATTGTAATGAAAGATGGCAAAATCTATGAAAGTGGAACTTATTCTGATCTAATGGCTAAAAAGGGTGAATTCGCTGATTTTATCGCCCAATATTCGAAGGAAGAAAACAATGAAGAAGAAAAAATAGACCAAATTTCTTCCAAAGAGTTAAACATTGCAAGACAAGTCTCAGTGACGAGATCAGATTCAATGCATTCACAAAGTGATACAACGTCGGTAGCTTTTACTAGAACAATATCAACTAACGGACTTGAACGATCAGATACGCAGACCACCTTTAAACTAACCGAGAGCGAATCTGTCGAGACTGGATCAGTAAAGTTAAAAGTATACTTAAAGTACTTCAAAGCTATCGGAGTGATGTCGTGTTTAGTCACAATTTTACTCTTCATGGCCACAAGTGGATTCAACTTAGGAACCAGTCTTTGGTTAACTTCATGGTCTGACGATTCTTTGGATCCTAATAAAATGAATGATACTGCACTTCGTAATAAAAGGCTTTCAGTTTATGCAGGCTTGGGATTTTCAGGAGCATTTTGTACTCTAATCAACACCATAATCATGAATTTTGCTACCATTGCCGGTGCTCGTTGGATCTATGAAAAAATGTTATCTCGTTTAATCCAAGCCCCAATGTCATGGTTTGATACAACACCATTAGGAAGGATTATTAATCGTTTCACTAAAGATATCGACACAGCGGATACACTGATTTATTATAATCTTAATGTCCTTATGAACCAATTTTTCCGAGCAATTCTATCAATCGTAATCATTTGTTTGGAAACTCCATTTTTAATCATTTTTATATTCGTTCTTGGTTTCATCTACATAATTGTGCAGGTAAGTTTATTCAATTATGATCTACTTATTCGAGAATATCATTAATTAATGTTTTATTATTTCAGAAATTTTACATCGCCAGTTCTCGACAATTAAGACGTATTGAAGCAGTTACAGGATCTCCGATTTTCTCTCATTTTTCAGAGACAATTTCTGGATCAACTTCCATACGAGCTTATGGAGTGGAACAGAATTTCATCGATGAAATGAACAAAAGAGTTGACACTAATAATGGCGCTTATTTCCCCAATCTTGCAGCAAATCGATGGTTAGCCATTAGACTTGAACTGCTAGGTAACATTATTGTTACTTTAACAGCAATTTTTGCTGTAGTCAATCGAGGTAAATCAAGTCCTGGAGCAACTGGTCTTTCAATAAGTTATGCTTTACAAATTACAACCATTCTTAATATGCTTATCCGAGCCGTTTCTGATATTGAAACCAACATTGTATCGATTGAGCGTTGTTTGGAGTATACAAAAATGCCGATCGAAGTAAGTTTAACTTTTTATTGTCAAAGTTTAATCTAATTTGATTGTTTTTTAGGCACCTTGGGTTATACCAGAGCACAGACCATACGAGTCATGGCCTGAAAAAGGACAAATTGTATTTAGAAACTATTCGGCTCGATATCGTCCTGGTCTTGATTTGGTGTTGAAAGATATTGTTTGTGTCATAAAATCTAATGAAAAGGTTGGAATAGTTGGTCGAACTGGTGCTGGGAAGTCATCATTAACATTGGCTTTGTTTCGTTTGATTGAACCAACTGTTGGAACTATTATAATCGATGGAGAAAATATAACTAAAATGGGGCTTCATGATCTTCGATCTCGACTTACTGTGATACCTCAGGATCCAGTGCTTTTCTCGGGTTCTTTCAGACGTAACTTTGATCCTTTCGATATTTACACTGATGCTGAGATTTGGAAGGCGCTGGATCAGGCTCATTTGAAGGTTTTTGTCAGCAAATTGGATAAAGGTTTAGATCATGAAATTACTGAAGGTGGGGAAAATTTGAGCATAGGTCAAAGACAATTGGTCTGTTTAACCCGAGCTCTTCTTCGTAAAACCAAGATTCTTGTACTTGATGAGGCTACAGCTGCAGTTGACGTTGAAACGGATGAATTGATACAGCAAACAATTCGTAAGGAGTTTGCCGATTGTACTATTGTAACCATTGCTCATCGATTTAACACAATTTTAGATTATGATAAGATCATTGTTATGGACAAAGGGCAGATAATTGAATACGATTCCCCGCAAAGTTTACTCCATAATGATCGCTCTGTTTTTTATTCAATGGCAAAAGATTCTAAGCTTATATGATTTAACTGTTACATTTAAAGAGACAAAATAAATTATCGAACATAATTTCATCACAATTTAATTTTGACGAATTAAGTTAAACACTTAACAAATTATTTATTGAAAATAAATAAAATTTGGACAACAGAATGACAAATCTCTGTGTGCTCTTCGATCTCATTTTGTCAATCACTAAGCAATTAAATATCTTCGATGGCTGTTGCTTGGCTGAAGGGTGTTTCTGTAGTTTGGACTGTTGAGGCATTCCTTCAATTAACCATAAAAATGATTAAATAATCACATCTTTTTGAGATTTTCATTACATTTTAAAACAGCCTTACAAAATAATCAGTGTGATAAGTCGATGAAATAATAAATTGTATTTTCATCTATGATAATAATGGCTATCAAGAGTGACAAAAACACCCTTTAGGTTGTTAACTCAATATTTTTTAGGTTCATCAGCTCTCAATTTAGCAAAAGTTATCGTTAAAAGTTGGTTAAAATATTATTTGGTTTTTTCATTAAATTTCTGGTTTTATAAATCCTTTGCAATATTTTGAAAATGACTTCAAAATTTATTTGTGTTTTATTATTTGGGTTATTCATCAATTATGTTTATGCTGATGAAGTCGAGACCCTTACAGTTGATGTAACCGAAGTGGGTGATACGTTTGTATCAATGAATATAATCGCACCTTCACATTTGAATTACACTTACTTCGAAGGAATTAATGTTCAATATTTACTCCAAGGAGGTGAAAAACAAGAAGGTAAGATATATTAATATACTTTTATTATAATATTATTGAATTCAATACTCATACATAAATTATCTTTTGAATGAAATAAGCAGAGCTTATTGCAGTAAATGACAGACGTAAAGTCAAAAACATAAGAGTCAACCATCTTGAACCGAATAGTCATTACATTTTAAACGTTTCTGCTAAATATGGTGATGTATATTTGGCCAACTCTAAAGGAGATATTGAAGTTACCATGAAGGCTGCAGCACCGAAAAGTGCTCTAGTTAAAGAGATCAAATTACAACTGAATGGACAAAATGTTGCCACTTATCACATCCAAGTAGATCGGGTAAATTTCATTGAAAAATCCCAACAGTGAAACGAGTTAATAACCAATATTTTCTTCTTTCATTAGATAATTGGAATCAATAAATTAGTAAATTGTGTAAGTGCAACAGTAGAAGTTTCATACAGCGATGTTTTCACTCTTAATTTGGTTTATGGTGAACGGTATTCAGTAAAAACATGGTACGTTGATACAGATGGTAGAGAGTCAGCCACGGTCACTTCTTACTATGTTTAATTTACGTTGGTTTAACCTTTTCTTGTGAACAAAATTCTGGATTGAAAATAGAAAATTAAAGTTAAAGATTTAAAACAAAATAATTATGTTATTTTTCTAATTTTACAATTTAAATCGTTTAACATTTACAATTCAATTGTAAATTTCACAAAATTTGGCGCCATAATTGTAGATTCCGACCGGTAAGAATAACCGAGCAACCCTGGTATCCAATCTTGAATCTGAATGTCTTAATATATTGATTTAAGAATGATTATTAACTTTAAGAGGTTTAAAAATTTCAGTTCTGCGATAGTTAAGAGTCTTAAATTAAGATTAAAATTTGATTTAAGCTTCTATTCTGATTGTACATGCAAAAAGATCTGAATTGTACTCGTACTCAAGCTAGGACTCGGATCTGAAGATTTTCAGGTAGATAGGATTTGTTTTCTTCTCGAGTGCATGGTTAAATGTTTAAATTGCATGTTTAGTTTTCAGCTAATTGATATTTACCATTGAAATTTATTTTAATTATCGTAACACATTGGGTCTTCTGGTCATATTTTCCAACATTGGAAGTGCTCTGAAGTTTACAGCTGATTATCTTGACCAAGTTGAAACTTACCGTCAACCTGTTTGTTTACGCACTTGTTTTTAAAGGTGTTGTGCTTCTTTTATGGAGAACTTTAAACTATAAAATAATCTTTCAACATGAATTTGGATTTGTTTGGTGTTGTTTTGGACGAGATCGCTTTGGAAGGCTTGGAAGGAATAACATTGCCTAGTTTATGGGTTCGTTTAAGTAGTGATTCAGATACCAGGTTTTCACTTGATCCTAATGATGAAAGTGTTCAAGAATTTGTTTGGTCCAGGATCATCCTACCGAAAGCTTCTGATAAAGATTTACAATTATACCGCCTGCCTAAACCGAGGCCAACAGTTCAACTTTATAACCGGTATGACTATGTGAACCCAGATACTGGTGCATGTATCGAGAACGATGATGTCCCTGAAGACGTTTATGATATTGTTACTCCTATCAATGACGGAAATGTTCGTGGATCATGTAACACATTCACCACAAGAGTAGATACAACTAAAACTATTTTAGGTAAAGTAACCGATTAATTAACTATTATGTTATTAAATATGTTCCAATTTCATTTAATTTTCGTCTTTCTTGTCCACAGAGAAAAATTTGACTGTTAAAGATGTTATGGAAAAATATGGACAGAAGTTAGTAATTGTGGCTAGTCAAAAACTTAGAGAATATTCATTAAGAATTCCTTGCTTCGATCCTTGCCTTCCATTGAATTCTATGCAATATTGTGTTCTAGAGAAAGTTGGCCGAGCGAGGAAGTTTGGCGAAGTGACTGTGGGTAAAGAAGCATCAAAATATCGTGAATCACCAAAAACTTTATTCTATTACCGAAAAATTCTGTTAAGACGTGGATTGATAAAGAAACAACAACATATCATCTCAATGCGTCAAAGTGGTCAAAACAGAATTGGTTTGGTCCTAACCTTACCTAGATTTCATTTCATTCGTATGACTCCATTGGCGAAAGCCGCATTGAAAACTAGTGACATACTTTTGGATGAACCAGATTTTATCTGTGATTATTACAAACTTCAAGAAAAAGTAGGAATCAAGAAAAAACTGTATAGTTCGATGTTTTCCAATTATACTAAAAACTTCTCTGTTAATGAATGCTTGGAAGAGAATAATTCTGGAAGCGGAAAACCTCGTGCCCGTCGCAAAGTGAAACTTATCAAAATGGTTAAGTTTGATGCCGAATCTGAAGATGAAAATGAAGGCGACGAAGATGGAGAAGATAATGACAATGAAATTGAAATTGAGGGATATTCACTGAAAAAAATACGTAACTTTGCAATGTTTGCAAAATCATTTGACCCAAAAAGGATCAGAGTAGATCGACTACTAACCGCTCAAGCGTTGGAAAGTATTGACAAGTGTAAATCACCTGATGGTATCAGTCTTCGAGAACTTGGAGAAGAATTACGTCTTCCAAAACTCGAAATTAGACAGCTGTCGCGTGTATTGGAACGAGCCAATGAAGTTACAACTATGATGACGGACCATGGAAAGCAAAAAATCAAGAAATATCAATCTATTCATAAAATTGATCCAAAGAGAAAAGTTTTTGAAGGGGAATTATCTCTTAAATTCGGAGCTAATGAAACTCTTACCTTTCTTCGACGAGCTAATATTATACTGGAAGCTGTACGGAAGAACAAGATTTTTGATGAACTAGTCACATTTAAAAAACTGATAAGTGCTGCAGAAAAAGACTCACCCTACATGATTGATCGTAAATCTATAAAGACAATCATAAATAAGCTTGCTCTTAATGGTTATGTAAGATACATCAAAACTTTATTGACCTGTCATGAAAAAGAACACAAATTGGAAATAGTTTGTGATCCCAGTATAACAGCGAATAGTCCTTTGGTTCGAGATAGAATTGAAACCAACAAGTTCAGATTTTTTGGTACCTCTGGTGAAGACTCTTACAGCAATAAATCGTCCAAAAAATCTCGACAATCATCCAAGAATAGTTCTACAGAATTTGAATCGGAATTGAAATACAAACCATCAATAGCCAAACGTTATGGATACGAACCTAAAATGAAAAAACTGATGACTCTGTACAAATTTTTGTTTCATGTTATGTGTGTGAGTGAATCTGAAACCTACAAAGACTGGAGGGAACACATCCCTAAGCTTATACTGAATACTCATGGTAAATATTATTATTGCATAAGAGCGATAATCGATGTTGAATATCTTTATTAAGATTGCTAATCATTCTCTTTTTATTTCTCCCATTGTTTAGGATCGTGTACATTGGGCGCTATTATTCCAAGGATACCCCTTTCTATATTTGTTAGCATAGTTTTTGTTAACTATGTCATTCCCGAGTTAGAAGAATATCTAAACGATCCAAATCGTCGCAATTTAACTCTTTCAATGTTGCCTCTTGATCTACGAAGTAAATTGATGTTCAAACGCAAATATATATTTAATATATTTGAGGAATTGGTTTCTTTGACGCACATGGGATTAGTTAAGCTTGATTACACGGATGGCTGTCCTAAAGATACAGCTAAGATAACTATCATTACTCGTATAAGTTTTATGGACTGTGATACTGTCAAAAGTTACGAGTTCCATTCTCTAGCCGATTTTGAACGATTCAACAGTGATTTATCTTTCCATTGCTCACGAAATGATTGCACCAATTGTTCACTTGATCCTAGGCTGTTTGCACATAATCAACGTAATTGGACTTACTCACCATCTATAAGAAATCATCTCAACAACTCATCAAGTGAAAATTTAATATTATCTGTTCGATTGCGATCTAATCTATCTAATTTAAATGATTCATCTAATCAACTCCGATATGAAGCTTTAAAATCGAATCCTGTAGCTCACAAGAGACTAGCAAATGCATCTACTGAGGTAGGTGAACTTAATGGCCCTACACCAGCCAAACGGCAAAGGAAGAGACCTTCAAAGAAAACTGCGGAGAAAGCAAAAGACGGAGGAGTTAAATCAAAAAAGACCAAAAGACGATTACTTCGAGATGAAACGGATATAAAAGCAATCAAACTAATGAAAAAAAGGAGAGTTCAATGGAGCAAAGAGGAAGATTCATTTTTATTAATGTGTCGTATCGCATCCATCTTATTGGATCCAACTTGTCCAACCTTTGTGTGTGTTTCTGGTAGTTTGATTCGTGATGAACTTCACAAATATTTACCAGAAATTTCTATGGATAAAACTGTAAAAGCGTGTCAACGTCGTTTGAACTATATGTTGAAAAAGAACCGAACTAGAGAAAACGTTATGGAATGGGTTTCTGATGTTAAACAAGAAATTGATAGTTTGAACATTGGCCGTCCTACTACATCTAAAGCCGATACAAAAAGTTGGTCTGAGTCATTCCTTAAATATCTACACATCTTACTCACCAAATTTCAAGCTTACCATCTGAGTCTTTCATCAACATCTAATAACAATTTGGCAACAACCTATGAAACATTGGACCAACTGAAAAGTGCTCATAAAATAGTTGAATCCCATACGTCTATTTTACCATTCAAACCTGATCTCTACAAGGAACCTGAAAACATTGTGGACATGTGTGTTTCTGTGATTCAAAATGTGATCACTTCAACTTTAATGTACAATGTTCACGAAGTCAATCGACTCAATGTTGAAACTAATTATTCACATACGTTATTTAAAATTTATCAATGTTATCCTGATGTGTTGATTCGATCAGTAATAGTCAAGCTTTCTAAAAATCGCATAATGACTAAAGTAAGACGACTGGCAAACAATGCACCAAGCTCATTCAAAACTCGTGGCCTTTCTCCATATAAAATATCTCAAGCTTATTTATTTAAATTGAAAACTAAATTTTGTATAGATACTTTACCGATCTCTATTGAAGATAAATACTTAACTATGATCGACAATGGAAGTCGCACTCAAGCTTGTATAATTTCTAACCTATTTGCTGCTAACATGGTGCAATTCAATATAACTATACCCGATAACTTCGTATTTATTGATAAAGGGAAATTGGAAAATCGTTCTCGATCAGATGCACCGACAACTTCTATCATCTCTACTGAAGGATCACGTTCAATGTTTGAAGATCCAAAACTGGCTTCTCGATTTGCATTGTATTGTTTCCGAGAAAAACTATGTGACGATACTTTTGCGGCTAAACAACATTCTCAGGACTATTTAGCCATCAAATCATGCCCTGTAACTTGTACAAGTGATGATATCTCTTTTGATTTCAAGCCTTTCATGGATCTTCTCAAAATCCAAGGGATGCTCAAATCAGATAATTTACCCGTAGATGATAGCGCTTTACGCAAAGAGTACAATTCTTTAGTTGAATTTATCATAAGTTGTGGTGAACTCGGGGCAACAGAAGATGCAATATTGGAATTCTGCAATTATAAGTGGCCAGAAGAGGCAATTGCTCATCTCACTTCGACCGGAGAGCTTTTTGAAGTTGGTGTGATGAAATATCGTTTGGTGCATTACAACAATGTTGATCATTGGCTGGTTCATTCTGTTAGTCAGAATAACGAAGAAGGAAAATCCAGATCTTTACGATTTGTTCCTAAACTTTGGAAAGATGCCTATGGAAATGTACATCGCAAAATTTTGTTCCATTATATCTCATTTGTTTTAGGAACTCTTTTAAATAAACCAGGAATTTCCCAGGAAAAAATATTTGCCGAATTATCCGAGATAATGCCACCTGTACAAGTTTTAGACATTTTGAGATTTTTAAAAGCACTTAAATGTGTTGAACAAAGTGTTGAAAAAGAGCCCAAATCAATAACACTATTTGATGATTGCGACGATTTTGATGAAAATGATGATTTAATGAACATCCAATCCGAAGGATCCACCAACCAATCTAACTTCAAATTAGCAATTTATTATAAAGCTACTGCTATTTCATTTGTAAACCTTTGTCAAATCAAAGCGGTTCTAAATGTTTAAATTTTTTAAAACAATTGTAAAATTATCTGTAACACATGTAAATCCATAATCAAACTGCCAATTTGATAAATTAAATAAATTAGTCAACTATAATACCAAAGAGCAAAATATTTTCCCGTATTCACACAATCTATTTTCAATATAACACCCAAAAGACGTTCATTAAAAAGATGAAAAACAAATCAATATCAGAATCATTACCAGAAACACAGTCAAGTTTAAACAAAATCCAGCCACACCGAGTTTTAAAATAAATTAAGATATTTCAGAATAAAACTGAATAAAGATTAACAATAAAACTTCCTATTTTTATTACTACGTAATCTATTTAATTTTGTTTATATATTAAAAATTAAAGCTTTCTGAAAAGCGGCCGTTTAGCTCAGTCGGTTAGAGCGTCGTGCTAATAACGCGAAGGTCATGAGTTCGACCCTCATAATGGCCAATTAATTTTTTGTCTTCATTAAACTGACATCTCAACTGAAAATGTTTAAATTGGTTAACTTATGGAAAGAATAACTTCTAGATTGTAATTAGCAATCAATATAATTAAGAATTTTATTTTTCAATTAACAGTGAATTAATTAATTAATTTTAATAAGTTACTCTTTCACAAATCCAATTCATATGCAGCGCCATTTTGAAACATCATCACTTATACATGGGTTTAAAGCAAAAATAATAGTTTTGTGATTATAAAGGCGTCTCTTTATTTTGAAACCATATTTCGCATCAACTGTGAGGTTAATTTTTCAATCCTCTTAACATCTTGATTATTTTTAGCTAAATACATCAAACATATTTGATTGTCAGTCAGTTTACAAACAAGTTTACCATCATTGTGTCGATATTTGAGGACGAAGCGACATTTTATTGGATCATCAATATATAGTCCTTGCGCTGCTTTGATAAACTCATCCCAATTATTGATGTATGGCATAACTGTCACTCAAGATGATGATGGCGGTCTTAGTAACACTATTTAAAACGAGAAATTGTACAAAAATTTTAAACAAAAAATTAATTTACTGAGGGCAAAGGGTAAACATTCACCATAAAAGCTTAATCTTTTGAAATGAGATCAACAAGAAATGGTTGAAACCTAATTATCAGATCCTAAAAATGTGATTGACGATTTTTGATATATTGATAATTACATTCGATATATTGATAATCAAGCCATTAAAAGTTATACAGTGAAAATCAGTGATTTTAAATCACTCAGCATTCATGTGAACTTCACATTGTGAACAACATACGTCATCCCATGAAACTAAACAGAGTTAGTCGATTTCCGATCTAAAGGTAATCTCCGATCGATCTTAAAGCATCAATAAATATCGATATCAACTCACAAACACCTGACTTGATACCAATCGTGTTAAAAATTTACTCGTATTGATGATTTATTTTTATATTTCAATTTTTTTACTTGACCCTTGAAATTGGTGTAAATTTAATTGCAACATTAAGCAAAAATACATTGTATTAATTAACTCAAACAGTCAACCCTTAACCGTGAATCTGTGAAAAGCTGGAAATATGAAATGAAACCAATTCATTTTTTAAATTACTTGCCAAACTGAGAGAACCTGGCAATTATAATTTAGTAAATTGTAAAAGTTGATTGAGTTAATCTAAATAATGATCTTTTAACTTCATTATAACTATTGAGTTGATTTGCGTTTGTAAAATCCATCATAATTGGTGTTTCATTATTAAAGTTAACACAATGAGAGACTCTTTGAAATGACAAATCTATTGAATTAATAATAGCAATAGTTAAATGGTCTTTCATGAGTTGACATGAAAGTTCAGATTGATGAGATTTGTTTCATTCTCCTCAATCGATTCAAGTTACCTAGGAACCCATTAATTTTACGTTTTACTTGTTAATAGTAATGTTGCTCTGTTTGGTCGTAAAAAATCAATAATTAAAATTTGCTTTTATTGATCAACAAAGTGACACCTTGATCGAACTTAGAAAACAAAGTACAGCAAACAATCAAATAAAATGTTAGTTTACTTCATAAACTATTAATAAAGCAAAAAAAATCGAGTTAGAAATAGGTCAGAACAAGAATGGTCAAGAAGAGTCATTTGCGCCTCTGTTATCTTGACCACATTAATAGTTGAAGACATTCACAGTTGGTCTGTCCATAACTAACAGTGTTTGGTTGACATTAATTTTACAAAACATTGGCTCCAGTCTGCTGACAAGCTGTACTTGTCAAAATTGAGTGTTAAACATGTTAATAAAGTTAATTTAAATTGTCATTTCGATGTCTTGCTTCTGTCTCAGTGCAACTCTTTCATTGGCTGGTATCTGTTTTACCGTTGCTGGAACGGTTGTCATCTATTTCCAAGCTTCACAAGATTCACAATTAGCTGACTTTTGGCTTCTGTTGGTCATTTTACTCGGCATTGGATCTGGTTTGACTCTTTTTGGTACCATTTGTGGTACACTTACATATTGTTGTAATAAATCCCGTAATGACAATAACAAAGTTGAATCGTCAGCAACCAAACGTGCCTGGTCATCGGATGATCCTTAAAAGTAGCCATTAAAGCAACCTCAGCAGATCGTCATCAATTGTGCAAGTTATAAGCTTTAATCTAAAGGTAAATTCATGAAAGTCGAGTATTTGAATTAAATGGTTTTGCTGTTGATTCAATCAAACACTGAGAAGCCTGTTAATTCAAGTTCAAGCTATTAAAGGAAATTAAAGGAAAAAGATATTAATCTTTGAATTTATTGAATCAACTAAATAAATGGAAATGATTAAACATTGTGTCTTGTTGAACAGTCTTAAGATGTCACCATTGAGCTGAATCTGAAACCAGAATCGATTAGTTTCATTCTGACATGGACAGTGTTGCTACTGCAAACCTTTGCTCATAACAAACCTTTTGTATTCAGTTTCATTCTGAACTTTATCCTAATGTGGCTACATATCTGGACTATAAAAGATACTCAAGACAAAAGTTAACAAGTTAACCAACAATTTGAAAAGTCATTTTTTATACAAAAAACATTGACAATCGGGTCATTTGACAATTTGTGATCTTTCAATCATGTTTAAATGTTTACAAAAATTAAACTTTATATGTAACAAATATCATTAACTGTTATTGAAAGGTAAACCGTTCTGTCCAATTAATCATTAAACATTGATTACAACAGATTTCATTGATTTGCTTCTCTTTCAGTATTTTCAGTCAATCTTTTGAACAAAATTGTCTATCCAATCCTCATGTTTATCTGTTTGTGATATAAATCAATGTGAAGATCAAATTTGCGAACAAAAAATCATCAAAAAGCCTGCTAAATCTATCAAAAACAATGAGTTTATCAACAATTTTATTTACAATTGTTTCCTTTTTTACCCTTTACCATTCAATAGGTAAGTTAACCTTTAACCTTGTGATTATCATGATTGATGAATCCACTTTATCATTAAATATCAGGAGCCATTGATTGTTTCAAATGTGTCTCTTTCAATGGAAGTAATAAAATGTGTGAAGATCCATTTCATAACAATTATTCAACTGAAATCCTGGAATCACCATGTTACGCTGGAAGGAAAAGTCGTAATGGAGTGTTTCCAGCTACAGCTTGTATTAAATTAAGCGGTGTATTTGGTAAGTTATTTGTTAAAATCAGCTAATTATAAAACTGTTGATAGAAGCAATTATTAATTTCGAAAAAAGCGCTCATCTGTATGTGATATTAAATTAACCGCCTTTACATTGAGTCAAGGGTCAGCTTTAAGATTTGGCTCCAAATCGTTTCTTACAATTATTTGTTGATTAAAGTATAAATTTAATATTTTCTTTGTTTAAATTAATTATTCTCGTCTCTGTGTTGGTATTTTGATTGTTTGCTAATTAAATTATCTTTCTTATAAATGGTAACTAAGTTCAGTTCAAGTTTTTTCTCTGCTATTTTCCATGCTTTTGTCTTTTCTCAGCCAACTGTTTAAATGTGTTTACATTTTGATTTACTCTTTTTGTGACCTTATAACCATAATTATTGTGATTAAAATTACCATTGCTGTCAGTATTATTGAAATCATTAATAGTCATCTTCTGCCACTGCAATGTGGCAGAAAAAAGGAAACGTGGTTCGAGTTAACACTGTGATTAGTATGTCTCAGGTTGATCAGTTTATTCAAAAGGGAAAATGTTAAAGTTAATGTGAATTACTGCATTGAAAATGGCTCTGATATTTTCTGCATTGAACGTGACTTTCCACCAAAACTTGCCAGTATCACTGTACTGAATGAATGTACACAAAGACATGGTTGGAAGCAGCAAAAATTATCATTTTTCTGATAAAAAAAGTGAAACTTCCAGAGACATTGCTGTATATTACAATTCACCTGTTCCCCTCATTATTATTTCAATCCATTATTAATATCATCTTTGTCTGTCCATCCATTGGTTTTCATCTGTAAAGGACTTCAATTTTACCCAGAACAGGTTGATTTGTTTTTGTTTCAATTTTGATTATTTTTACAATTTTTCCCTATTTATTTATTCATTTTCTCACTTTTTAATTTTCACCCAACTCTACATTTTCCCATCCAGGCGACTCAATTAGATTGAAATTTAAATTAAATCACTTTGGATTACTTTGATATCTTGGATTACCTTTTGAATTACCCTGGATTGCCTGCTTAACTTGAATTGAACGTGCAATTGTTTTCACCTCCTCAACACTCAAATCTCCCAATGGTTACTAACCTTTAATGCCCAGCCAATGCTTTAAGTGTTAATTATTCAATCGATTGAAAGTGTCTCTCAAGTTTACAATCAAACAATTGGAAGACCACCAATTTAAAGGCTGTTTTAAATAATTACAATGTACTTCTATTAACAAGCATTTCTGTTGTCACCCTCATCACAGTGTTGATCCTTTTTTAATGAACCTTTTTGATTGACTGGTTTCATTTAAGATCTCAACCTCATAATTACCAGCATTACATTTCCAGCCGATTAAATCGTGAAAAGATGAAACTCAATTCAAACTAATTAACTCACTGAATTTATCATTGACTTTTCATTTAGTCTACTTTACCTTCCTCTCTCCATTGTTGATCCTGAGTTGTCTGAGTAATCGATTTGCTGGATAAATGCCTTTTCTGTGTACTAGACTTTAGTTTGTTTTTTTTGTTAACCATCATTAAATTGTCATTTTGATTGTCTCATCTAATCGATTGATTTATTACTATTATCATTACAGTTATTAATATTATTATTACCTTTAGCCTGAGAAGCAAAAAAAAAACGAGAAGATTGATCTTGATGTTTTCATATTGATTTATTGTATTGAAGAGCTCATAATTTTATCGTAAAAAACCTTATACATTTATATCATCACTTAACACAGCATTTAAGATGAAAACATCGCCAATCAAGCAAATGTAAAACCTTTACATGAGTACAGTTATAAATGAGACTCTTATTAAATTAAGATTGTAAACTCGTCAGAAACACACATCGATACAATCAAACAGCAATGCATTTAAATTAACGTCAAACTACATTCAGTAACCTGTCAATTGTAAACAAAATTGAATTAACAACAAAGAGTAACAACCATCCCAATAGCATTGTACATGAAATGTTAGATTTGATTAAATGAAATCTTTTCAACCTTTCATCTTTCCATTACATTTGCCTAAAGGTGATTAAAACCTAATAGTAGACTAATCATCACCAATTAACTCATCTAATTACGAACCGTGAGATTTATAGCCATTTGAGATTCATTGTTTTTTATAATTTGACTCTCAACTGTCCAAGGCTCGTGAAGGCTCAATTTTAAATTGTTACACATTGAACATGAATCTTTCAAGTTAATATAAATTGTGAATTCCCTCGTCAATTGTCAATACTCATTATTGGTATCAACATTTTGGCTTTAAATCTAAATGCATTTACATTTACAAGTAATGTTAGCTTTTGTTGGCTGATGTTGATAAATGGCAATAAATTGTGTACATTGTTTTGATAAACCCAAAACAACAATCTAAAACCAAACACAATCATGAAAAACATGAAAATGTAAAACAAAAAGTGTTCAACAGAAAGCTTTTCAAAGGGATTTCAAGTCTGAAAAAGCAGACTCAAATTATAATTTGTTATTTATAAATTATAATATTACACATTAATAATATTGATGATAACTATTTTGCAATTCAATTGATTTTTTCCTTCAAATTCAAGTTGAAAAAGGTTATATCAATAGGATGAAAGGTAATGTTTGTCAAACAAGTTGAGCTTAAAAAGCCATTCCGATGTACATTTCAATGTAAACTAAAAATGTAAACTCAAATGTAAATCTAAAAGCTAAACTAATAGAATCACAGCATTTTTTGATAAACACGCAATTATATTCAAAGTAACTGTGTTTATTGATAAATTCATTTAATCTAAAAGACTGAATTGTCAAAATTGGTTGAAATGGATGAAAAGATAAACAAAAGCAACATAAAACTAACCAATGACTTTAAAAGCCATTTTCCCAAAGAAAAAATTTCCAATTGTTTCTCATTATTGATAGAATCTGAAAAATCTTTTCCAAGCTCAATAGAGAATCAGTTTCAAATGAACTAAATTGATCAACTAATCAATCAAAGCTCATACCTTAAGACATTAAATGATAATAGATTTTCTGTCCAATGTTTCATTTTTCATCATATTTTCCGTGTTGAGTGAAAAAAGTAAAACAAGGTTTGGAATGAAGTAAAGTAGCCATTTTGGATGCTCCAAACTTTAACCAGCCTTGTAATG
Organism: Tetranychus urticae; assembly: GCF_039701765.1. Classification (NCBI taxonomy): domain Eukaryota; kingdom Metazoa; phylum Arthropoda; class Arachnida; order Trombidiformes; family Tetranychidae; genus Tetranychus; species Tetranychus urticae. Next base: position 945,699 of record NC_142959.1, read on the forward strand.
CTAACAAGTAACTGACAGGTAAACAAGTTATATCAATTGATGAGCTTGATGATGACTGAGATGTAAACCTCTGGAAAACTCTAGTTGATGCCTTATCAATGGCTGGAAAAGTTGCACCAACACAACCTATTTTTAACCCAATTTTCAATTCAAACCTGGAAGACCAGAAATCTTGGATAAAAGCATTTACTTTTGTTGTCTAATTTTTAATAAAGAAAAATAAACAAAAGAATTTTTTGTTTCTTGAAACAATCTGTTAAATTGCCATGAAACTCAATAAATAATAATGAATCTCGAAAAATGCTCAACTAAAGACTTGAACAATTGTACAAACAAACCAACATTTATGCCAATCATGACTTATAGCTTTTCAACCAATACAATGGTTATCATCAGTGTTATTGTGTCTAAAATAATTCTTGAAATAAATCTCAGATCAGATTATATTTCATTTCTCACTCCATCGCCTTTAAAATTTATACTGAAATAACCAAAATAACCAGAAAAATTGGCTGAAAAACCCTTTAAAAGAAAATAACATTTCTCTCTAAAAACTGGTTTCGATTGCAATTCTGATAAAAACAAATACATTTTTCGTTGAAATATTAAATAACTGAGACAAAATCACTAGTGAAATGAACTGTTGGATTGAAAAATTGAGTCTAACTTGTAACATTTGAAGATGAAAATGATAAATTCAATGAAAGCCTGGATATAAACATTCATGGTTTAAACAGATAGCAATGAAACAAACTGACAAAATGTTTTCTCCATGAAAAAAATCTCATTTTGTGTTGTAAACCAGAAACAGTTACCAGAAATAGTTACCAGAAAAATCAAAGAATAAAATTAGTTAAAATGTTTTATGACAAATCCATGTAAACAGCAAGGCAACAAACCAAAGCTTGTAATGTATTTACCTGAAAAGAAGAAGAAGAAAAGTATAAAACATTTTATGTTGTTGTTGTTGTTGTTGTTGTAATACCATTGAGAAACTGTAACCTTTTTCAGGTCATTATTTGAACATTCAATTGTTCAACATTACCATTATCATGATGAAGGTAAAAAAGTATAATAATCAGAATGCATTTGCTACCAGGTTCCATCCAGACAACTCAAGATCCATCATCTTGTCGACTGTTTACTTGATGCAAATTTATTCCTCACTCTTTCATCTTAATCACAAACACTGAATTTATCCATAACCGTCATCAGACTCATTAATCTTTCAATCTTGTTGACCATCAACAATCAACCAACCATTTGGTTCTGTCAACTGATCATCTTAAACCTGATCACATTAACCCAAGTTACTTTACCATCAGAAGGGAGTAAACATTATCATAATAATGCTGATAACCTATGCATTTATCATTCCCTTATATCCTTAGCTGAGTAAATCCTGAAATTCCCATTTTACTTTTCTCAATTGCACCAAACTGAATACTATTTTTCATCTGCAATAATCATTCCTCATCTCATTATAACTGAAAGAGAGAAACAAAAATGTTGCAACCTTTTCCTTATTTGCTTACAATTATTTACCTCTTTACCTTATTAAATAATCTCACCTTAATCATATTACCAGAAACAATAAACTAAATTAATAAACAAGTTAATATCTGTAATTGTTCAACATATTTACCTGTAAAAGCTGCATTCAAAAGCAATATTCAAGTCTATTATAAATTGTGATAAATGTTAACAACAGTAATTTTTTGTTGCTATCATTTATATTGTAGTTAACTGAATAGCTTTTCTTGATTACACTTTGATTGAAAAAATTTTCAAACAATTACATTAATTTACCTTTCAATTATTCATTATTTCAAAATAAGCATTAAACTTGAATGGAATGAGAATTTGATTTTTTATTTTTGCCAATTATTCAAATTGTTTTTCATTGTGATTCAATTACATTGGTTTTTGTGTTTTTAGTAAATTTTCTTATTTATCCTGAAGTTCAAGCTTGGAATCCCTGACAAGTCCTTTTGATTAACATTCAAATTAGAAAATGTTTTCCAATTTTTGCTGAATCCTGTTTCAATTTTCATTTGCAATTTAGTTTTCATGAATTTTGTGGTGAAAATATTTTCCAATTGTTTTTCCTCTTTTTCCATGGAAATGAATGTAGAGGAAAAACTGTTGAAATTTTGTTCAATCGTCTGAAGCATGAAAATAACCCTCTGGGAATTGAATGAGATCATGTTTTCACTTCGATATATTATTGAAATTTGATTATCCGTAAGTCACAGAACGATAGTTCTTGAATATTTTAACTGCTGAGAAAGATTCCAAATATTGATATGAATAAGATATTTGACCGAAAACCAGAAACGATTGTTATTACAATTCAATTCAATTTTCCACTTTACTTCAGTTTCGTGATGAGAATTTTGATTTTTTTTCATTATATTTTAACTTGGTTTTGGCCTAAAATTTCGACTCATTATCAATCGATAACAAAATGTTGATCAAATTACCTGGAGTTTCATATTTACTTGTATTTCAATCTCGAAAACAAAACACTCTTTTCATATCAATTTGAGGTTGAAATTGGCACCATTATTAGATGAAAGGTTTGAATTGGTGAATGAAATGCTCTTTGGTTGAGTTGCAACAATTTAACTGAAATTGTTAACATTTTGATAAGAAGCAAAGTAATGTGTTTAATAACTGTTATTATTCATATTCAAGTTGCTATTCAATTGGGTTCGTTACATGATCCGATTAAAATTATAATTGCAAATAATGCAATTGAAATGAATCTTATTAAGTTTAATAAATGATTACAGAGAGACACTTGAACTGTTCATTGCTCAATTAATGATAACTTAAGTGTTTATTAATATTTGATTTTATTGATTAATGGAATTAAAAGACTAATCATTTTATAAAGTAAAATAATTCAGTTACAATGAAGTGTATAAAATTATTGCATTATTTTTCCACATTGTAAGTTATTTGATTACTGTTATTAATTAATTAATCAGCTTATTAATGATGGTTTTGTGTTCAGTTATATTCAAGTCAAGTCTGACAAAAGCAGTTTTTGTTATAATAAATCTTTTAATATCGGAATTTCTGCTGAATCTTTGGTTGATTTCATATATTGATATCAATAAAAGTGTTACAAGGTAAAGAGTCGAGAAGAGATTCAAATCTTAAAGATACATCATTCGTCACTTCTATGTGTTTTAGATGCAGCATTTGTCACACTTGCTGGTTGACATCTTGCTCTATCCGAGCCCCCAAATCACGACCAGAGACATCTAATGAAACCTAAGTCTTAGTTTTACCTCGAAATTTGACGATAACGTCAGCACCAGTACCGTATCGATGTAGAACTTGTACAGAATTTGAGATTCCGGTTATTTTCCTTCTTTTGCTTTCAGATATTGGAAATGCTCGACCCTGGAGACTGAGGTTGAGTGTGCCCTTTACTTGAACAGTACTTCCTTAAACAGTACTTTACTAAATTCTTGGATTGAAACTACTTTTTGTTTGGTGATTCCTGAGGCGTGAAAAATTCAATTGCTCATAACAATCTTTATAATCCCAATTCGCTAATAGATCATCAAGGATTTGTCGTTCTTGATCGATCCTTAAAATACTAGAAAACCATTTCTGTCCGTCATTCACCACAGTTCTGTGGACATCTTAAGTAATTAACAAGTCTGTATTGTAAATGTTGTATTCATATTATCTGAATCATATGGACGAAGCATAGGAACAAGGGATTGAATAGAGGAATTAAGGGGCGATTAGTTAATCTTATAACAAATGTAACTTTATACATTAATACCTTGCAAATATGTGCAAGCAAATTGGCAAAGGATGGGAAATGAAAAGATTGATGAGTTGTGATGCATTGAAACAGAAGACAATCTTTAGTTGGATTAACATGATGAGATAATGAGAATTGAAAGATGAACAGATTATTACTCGATGAGACAAGACAATATCATATTTGTTATTATTAAATATTTTCAATTCAACCTGGCCAATTGTTTCATAATCAATTGAAAAATTGGACAAAATGACAAAAAATATCGCAACTGGAAACAAAACAAATTGGATTTACCAAAGTTAATCCGATTCATTTTATTTGATACTCTTTCCATTCAAATCCTTATTTAATAGCATTATGATCATTATAAAGTAATGATACAATAATAATTACTCATAATAATGATTCAACTTTGAATAAAACATTTTCATTATTTAACTTTAATCAATTTATCTTTTAATATGTAATTTAATAAAGTCATTGAAAGAAAAATGTTTCATTTTCTCAGCTTTCAAATGTCAATTCAAGTTGTTTCAACTCTCAATTTCAGGATGAAAAGTCAAGTGTTCACCAAACAATCAAAATTTTCATTTAAAAACAATCTTTTCCTCTGATCATTAACATTTATGATCACATTTACGATGAAAATAGATACAATCCAATGGACCAGGCAAAAGATATTGAACAAGTTGTTACATACAATTACAATCCATGTTAATGGTGATTGAATCACCGTGTAAATATTGTATTATTGCAATTTATTCATCATTTCACTTGCTTTTGGGTTTCATCTGTTAATTTTTGTTTATTTTCACTGAGTTTCCTTGAAGGTTCAAGCAAAATCAAACCAGAATTGGCCACTTATTTTGTTTGATTAATATAAGATATTCATTGGTTGTCAATAATGAAATAATGCAAGGCAAATGTAATTGGAATCAGCTAAAGGCTAAATCATGATTAAACCTGTTAAGCATTTGATTTGTGTTGGATATTAGAGAAACAATTTCATTGAATGATTTGAATATTTTTAATTAACTGGTGACTTTAACCAGAAATTTTTTCCAAATCTTGTTTCCCATGAAGATAAGTGAAACATTCAGAGTAAATGATTGATGTAAAACACTGAACTCAATCCACAATCTTTTATCACAACCATAAGGCTTAAAGCACTGTAAAAAACACTTTACTTGAACAGCAATTTTAATCAAGTTAACGTCAAAATTAATTACACTTTATTGTGTTCATCATAATCACAATTAAAATGGTTCATCAATTGATGCCAACAAAAGGTTGAACAAAATTAGAAAAGCCTAAAAGCTTAAAGTGTTTCACCGGTAAAACTGATCCATATCATCTGATTATGATTACCTTTTTTTGCTTCTTCTTGTAATACAAGTTAATGAATATGAATGAATAAATTAATCAATTTCACTAGCAATGAAACAATGTACAATTGAAAGTTAATTATCTGACAAAATGGAAATGAACAAAAAGGCAGAAAGAGTTGATTTTATTTTCCTTTTATCACATTGTGACTGAACCAGAACAGAAATGGGGATAATTTTACCCTGAAAATCAGCTAATTTGCTGGATAATTTAGTTTCTGTACAAAAAATAACAAAATTTAAGATAAATTTGTATCGTATTGAGAGTCTAACAAATCTTATGTTAAAATCTCGACTCTTCAAAAAAAGTGAAGAGTTGAGAAAAGCAATTTGGTTAACATCCAAGTACCAGTTTTTTGGTACTTTTAGTTCATTCTGTTCACAGTTTGACACACCATTTAATCAATTTATGTTTGAGATTTTAAATTAAAAAATAAACAATTTAATCGTAAAATTACAAGAAAAATAAGGTTGAAACTGAAAATCTCCAAGAAATAGCTTGAAAAATTGTCTTTACCATTTTATTATGCTCTGGTTAACCCAAATTTTGTTTGGTCAATCCAGATTAAACTCATCATCTTTTTTCATTTCATCGTTAACTTCAACCCATTTAATCTTACATAAAACATTATCTTTTAAATTTACCCAAAAATTACCCAAAATTCCGTGACTTTCCCTTCAAACACTTAAATCTTAAAGTGGCAAAACATTTACTTTAAACAATAATGTTTATATTCATCATCGTATTCATATCACTCTTTACAGTTCAATTTTAAAAGTGAATCAACTCGTCAAATACAGTATCATTTCATGCTCATTTTTACCCTGAACTGACCAAAACATTGAAGTAAAATGACCAAAGTTGGAAAGACAAATCAAATGACTCTGACCAGACACAGAAATGTTTAAAAATAGAGAAAAATTGATTTAATTTATTTGGTATTATTTGGTATCAATACTTTCAATTGACTCTTTTTGCAGACTTAAGTATTGAAAGTAAACCCAAATCGCATTGACGCTTGTTTTTTTTCATTATTAATTCAATTCTCTGGTAAAGTTTATTTTGTTTCATTTGCCAATCGATTTTTCTTGTTTCAAGCTCACAACTTTTCAGGTTTTTTTACCTTTACCCAAGTGAATAGTTCATCAGAATGAGTCTATCGATTGAGACTATTTTTTCTTGTTTCATTTCAGTTTCACTTTCACCTTTTGTTTACCTGAGAAGGCAAGATTTTAAAAATGATTCAGTAAATACAATCTTTTTGTCCCATACATTGACTTGATAGTTGCCTTGTCTAATCAATTGCATTCAATTTCAATCATGCTTAGTTTGCTTATTTAAACAATTGTAAACACTTGAACTTTGTTAGCTTCTGTGATTATCATTTTCTTAGCTAATCAAAAGGTTGATTGAAAAGCACAAAAATTAATTCAAATCAATTGTGTCTCTGAATTTTGATTACATTTCCCTTTACATAAGTTTACATTTTTGTAATTTCCAGTCAATCGGAATCAACATTAATAAGTTACATCCTTGCACTTTCTTTAACCTTTTTGTCCCACTTTGATTAATGATTATTTCACATTTCCTTGATTCATGGTATTACTCTGATTTGTCAATTGAATCTCTCATAAGATTAATTGTTTTTAATTCAACGAAATCAATTTCAAGATAAATTATTGGATGGCTTAATGTAGTTGAAGAGCCATCTATTATCAGTGAAGGTACAAAAGCGTTTTGTTTATGTTTCTTGTTTTGGTAATTTTTAAATGTTGATTGTTTTGCTTCTTGATTTATTACATTTGTGATTTATATTTTTGATTATTTATTTTATTTTATCTCTTTCATTTCAGAAGATTCTGGTGTTTCCATGGTTGTCAGGGATTGTGCATTGGACAGTGGATCGTTAACCACCGATACTGAATTGGTTCGGATGTCACATTGTGGTGCATTTTATTTTGATCACAGATATGTTAGTGGTTGTGTTCAAAGTTGCTTCGAGGATGCTTGTAACACTTCATACACAATTAACCTTCCTCTAATCACTTTTGTTGCATTAATTATGCACAATCTAATATTTTCAAAGCTTTTTCTTACAACTTTCATCAACTAAATGTAAAAATAAATTCATGTTGAAACAATTTACGTTTCATTTATTATTTAAACTTACCTTCATCATTGCGTAAAGCCAGATGTTTTATGAGAGATTATCAAACTGAAAGTTTAAGGAAACAGGGAACAGTCTTAATTGCAAAATAGCAATAAAATTGAAAAAAATTCAATCAATATAATTAACATAATGAGACAAGACTGGAAATTAAACAATAGAAGCGTCTGGCTAGAAATGTATGTTGTTTTCAGGTTCCAATTGTTTGGGGTATAATCAGCTCAGAATTATTAATCGCAATGCTAATTAGTTTGTTACAGTTGAATTAATCACCAGAACATAATTATCTTATTTTGAGTAAATAAATTGAAACATTAGACTAACAATTGCAAAGTCCGATGAGAAATTTATTGGATATGCCTTTCACAAGGCAGCAGCTAAGGGCAGGCCGCTGGTGGGTTCAGAGTTTTATCTATTTGACATCAGATTATTGATTTCAGGGAATCTGGGAATAATGTCATCACATATTGAATTTAGTAAGTCTTTACATATTTCAGGTTTTTTCAGGGCTAATTGTGGAATAGTAAGTTGTTTAAGATGTTTGGGTAGGGAAGAGGATGAGGGTCTAAAAGATTGATATTGTTTACAGTGGGCGATGTAATGTATGTTATCAGGACTTGGATGTCCACAGGAACAAATTGTCTTCTTGGTCAGAAAGTTGTAGGTGCCCATGATCAGTCTTAGTTTGGCGTCTACCAATTTGAAGGACGATAAGAGTTTCCATTCAGGGAGGATCAGATGAATGTTGGTTAGATCCTTTCTGTCCTTAATTTTGTCATTCCAAATTAGTTGAGTAAAAGCTTTAGTCATTTGGTTAGTGGTGGTATTTATATTACACCATATGGTGTCAGATCGAACAGGCAGATTGATGGAATCAAAGAAAGATCCATCATTGTAAGGAATTGTACCATTGAGTTTGAGTTTTAGGATTTGTTTTATTCCTGCTTTTATGCAGACTAACCAAGGAGGAGTGATTCCAAGGGCAGCATGACAAACAAGGGTGAAGTCATGTCCCTTGATTTTGAATAATTTACTGAAGTCAGACATGAGAATTTGAGTCATTTTTTCTCTGAAGGTCTTGTTTTTGACAAGTGAGGGTAAGAGGAGTGGGGCTATAAAAGTTACTCTACTGTATATTAGGGAGTGAAGTAGCAGAATTTTGGTGTTATGAGGTAGAGATTTGATTAGGGCGAGGTTGTTGATTATGAGTGGGATTTTGACTGCAAGATTATTAGTGAGAGCTGGAGTGTCTATGTAAGTATCATAATTTCTTTTAAATGAAATTGGAACTCCAAGACATTTGATGCTGGTTGAGACACTAAGAGGAAGGGAGGAAACGTCAATCTTTTTGATACATTGAGGATGAGTGAGTAGGAAGGATTTATTTGGTGCTACAGACAACGATATACTATTCAGATGCAAGTTTAATTCATTAATTATTTCATATATCTTGTTGATAAGAAGGTTTGGATAGCTTACATATCTGGGGTCATGCAAACTGATGAAGATATCATCTGCATATACAGAAAATTTGTATCTATAGACTGAGGTAGAGATCTTATCATTAAATTTTTGAGTCTGGAGATAATTAATTATTGGGTCAATTCCTATAATAAAGAGAAAAGGACCAAGGATAGAGCCTTGAGGTACGCCCTTCTCATTGCGTCTGTATAGCAATTCAGAGTTATTTTGAACTATTTGTAATCTATCCGATAGGAAATGAGTAAGTATACTGTGATAGCTGGCATTTGGATTGTTTGTCTTTAGGAAATCTAAGAAGGAAGAGTGTTCGATGTGATCGAACGCTCCTATTATGTCAGTTTGGAGAAGGGTTAGTGAGTGCTGATGGTGTTGGAAAAGAGACAGAAGACAGGTGGATATACTTTTATCAGGAAGATAAGCATGTTGTAGGTTAAATGAAGTGGGAGGAATTGTTAGCATTATCTGGTTTTTTATAATGATTTCCAATATTTTTCCAAAATTAGATATTGTCTGAATCGTCCTAATTCTGACATTATCCGATTTTGGTATGAGAAAGGTTTTGCTGATTTTCCAGCATTTGGGGAAGATGGAGTTATTTAGGAGAGTATTATATAAATTTACGAAAAATGATAAGTTTTGTTTGATGATTTCTTGAGTAGTGACAGTGTCCACATTGTCTGGTCCAGGAGCTGATTTGTTCAATGTTTTGATGATTTCAACAAGGTGTGTATCATCAATGTATTGATGGGAAGTGTGAATGAGAGGAGATGAGTAAGAGAAGTTTACACTGAGAAGAGAAGAAAGGGTTGCTTTATCATAGTTCCCTATTTCTTTTTCATAATTGTCTTTAAATTCCTTTGTCATGGTAGGTTTATGTCTGAAAATGGAGTTGATGTTTTTCCAAAGCCTGCTAGCAGAGGTTTCCGAGATGTCAAAGTTCTGTTTAATGCCAGTTTTGATTTGCTTGTTAATTTGTTTTTTCAGTGCATCAAGTTTGGTCTTCAATTCATCGCTGTTTCTTTTCTTAGACAGAAGCTTTGAAATCCTTTCTTTCTCAGCATTAAGCTCCGGACAGATGAACTTGGAGAAGATGTTTCTGTTTCTGATTTTGGTCTCACAGAGTTCAGATATCTTTACCATTTCCAGAAATAAGTTGTTGATGAACATTTCAAGTTCTTCACCATCTTCCATGTCTTCAATTTCGGGTTGATATTTTAACAGGTTATTTATCATATTGATTTGTTTCTTTTTGTTGAGGATGGTGATGAATTGCTGTGCATTTTTAGTCTTTATCTTGTTAGTTATGTTGAGCTCAATGACAAAGGGACGATGATCTCGATTAGCATCTTTAAAAATTACTTTTATGTCAGGAAATTTGTAGATTTGTTTGATGTTGGAGGCTGCAATGTCAATCCAAAAGTTTGTCTTGTAGCTCGATATGTAGGTGTAGTTATCTTTTGAGGGTTGCTGGATTGGTTCCAAGTTGTATTTCTTCATAAAGTTGTGGAAGACATTACCTTTGTCAGCATTCCTGCAGCTAACTTCATGTGACCAGAGATGATTGGTGGAGTTAATATCTCCAACCAATATGATTAAAGATGATTTAATCTTCTTGATTTCAGATTCAAGTGAATTTATTTCATCACGATATTCGCTGATGTTGGTCGCTGGACTAATGTAGATGTTGATTATGAATATGCTTTTGTCTTCAATCTTGATCTTGGTTAGGATGCAGTTTTTACCAATGGATTGGGAGGAAGAGGTAAGGATTGAGGAGGTGATGGTGGCAGATTTGTTGTTACTGAAGATGGTAGAGTCAGTTATGGCGAAGTTGAGTAAGGCAGATGTTGATGCTTCTTGTATAGTGACGATTTGATGAGTGTTTAAATTGTTGACAGCAGATGTTGTTAGAGCGGGAGAAACATTACAATTGTGGTTGTAGATTAGGAGTTTATTCATCATACCAGTCAGTAATCGAAGCGATGCGTTTTCTTTCTAGTTGATACACAGTACAATTTTTTGATTTAGGATAGTGATCTGTTTCATTCACTTTTGCAGTACAACAAAACATACACTTATCTTCAGTTGGTTGAATATTGTTCTTGGGATGTTTGCAATGAGCACTCAGATGACCAGGTTTGAAACAGTTGGTACACAGTTTTACATGTATATCTGATCTAAATGGGACACTCTGTCCACCCATGAATACTCTTTCTTGTTTCTCAATCCATTCTCTATTTTCCTTGGATAATCTGGCAATGATCTTGATCTTTTCAAAATTTCTCTGCGATTTGAAGGTTATCTGCTTCACAAAGGTACATTCACTACTTGGAAGATTATTCCTGGTGATGAAGATTTCTTCTGATTCCAGTTGGTCCTTGTTTATTATAAACGAGATTTGTGGCTGAAGTTTAGTAGCTTCGTTTATAGTAGTCTCATTCGGAAGTTTACATGAGGAGAGTTTAGCATGAATTTCAGGATCAGGAGAGGTCACCTTGACATATCTGTTACCAATATATATATCATTGACTTGAATGTTTGGAGTATCCTTGATGTATGTCTCCACAATATCTCCAATCTCCTTGGTCTTTTCAGGGTCAACAGGCTTGATGAAAAAGGTTTTGTTTTTGTTGGAACGTTTGGTTTTATTGGTGGTAGAGTCACTATTTTGATTATTTTTAATAGATTTCTCTATGTTATCAATCTTTGCAAGTAATTCTTTGGCACCAGAATCATTTTCAATGACCTCTATTAACTTGCTGAAACGACGATCTACCTCCTCCACGTGTTTCTCCTTGGTTTTAGGTGCAAGCAGGTTAAGCATGAAGGTTTTGAATTCATACATTTCTTTAATTATATCATTTTGAGGACACATTTTGGGACGAGAGGATGTCTTGGGTACTTATATACTAATTAGCACAATACAAGAAGGTTAATTACTATTAATTAGATTAGAAACAATTAAGTTAATTTTAACTAAAAAGATGAGAAAAATCCAAGAAAGTCTAGTTTCTAAAATAAAATTAAGATGGCGTTAGCTATACACGTCTGGAAAAAATCAATGTTTTTTTCAGCATTGAATACAAGCTGATTAATTGTTTTGGTGAATGTGTTTTTAAATTAATTCAGTCGCCTTAATTTTCTAACACCCTTAGTGTGATATATTTCCTATTTCTTACCAACTGCCTAACCTCTAGGATTGTAAATACAAGTATTTTTACACTTTCAGTTTGTATTAAAGGTCACTTTCTTTATATACAGAAACCAATTGGATTTATCGGCATCATTCTTTTTTTTCTCTGTTTAGTGTATGTATCTGTGTATGTTTAATCAACTCATTTATCACTACCAACTCTATCATCATCATCTGTATCATCGATTTCTACATCGTTCATCTGTCTTATTTCAACCATGAGTTCCATTCTAGATGCTTTCAATTCCCTACAAACGGAGTTCAATAGAGTCAGTAAAGATTTAAAATCGGTTGAAGACAATCTCAAAAAATTGACTGGCGGTCAATCAAGGTTTGTTTTATTTGCACAATCTTAACCCTTCTTGATATGTTTCAATTTTACACATGTTAATCAAGTTTCGTCATTCATTCATACAGTAATCTAAAGAGGAATTTAAAAAGGAATGCTCCAGATAATGAAGCAGTTTTTTTGGAGGGCAATGTCGAGGAGCCACCGAAGCGAAATAAATTTATTGGTAAAGCTTTTAGCAGGTAAGACTTTTCACGAAAGGTTGTTTTTTAATCTTTTTTATAATATTTCTTGATATTTATTGGTGCTTTTTTTGTATTTACAGAGTCCATGGACCCAGTTGGCAACCTAGAGAACCATTAGGAGATAATGATGACAAAGAAGACCAACACCATAGACCTGTTCTGCTATCCCAAGTTGTTCCAGCTGTCAGAGAAGTAAAATCTAGAAATGAAGCACTCGAGGAACAACCACCAGATGAAAAGAGTAAAGCAAGAAATCGTAGAATGTTTGGTATAATTTTAGGTACCCTTCAAAAATTCCAGTCGGAAGAGTCTCAAAGGAAGCAAACGGTATTGATTCTGAAAATTTATTTGCATTCTGCATTTATTTGCATTTGAAACTTCATTTCATAGAAATACTTTTATGATATGTCCATTTCATGTTTTAAATGGAAGGGTTAGAGCTAAAGCAGCTTTTATTACCTGTCTTTACATTTTATTTTTCATTAATTGATGTAAAAAATTCAGATTTATATAATTTTTACTTTCTTTGTTTTTTTCAGACTAAAAGGAGGGCGGAAATTGAAGAAAAACTCGAGAAAATGGCTGAGAAAGAAAGAGATGTTATCAGGAAGGAGAAAAAAGAGCTTTACAAAAAAAGAAGGGAAAGTCAAGCTCACTTAAGACGAATTGAACTTAAAATGGAAAGAGTTCAAGTTGTGAGTATCTTACCTTGCCAATATGATTCATTTATGAATGATAATATTCAAAGAATAATTCTAATCATCTCTATCTTTTCCTTAGCATCAAGAATGGGAAAAGTCGCATAAAACTTTGGTCAATTTCATCCAAACAAAGACGAAACCACACTTATTTTATCTACCTAAAGAACATACTACCGAGAGCGAAAAAAGGTGGAAACAGACCAAAGATAAATATAGACGTAAGTATAAACTCATTAATGCCTATGAAAGCAACTTTTTACATTTTGTATTAATCAATTATTTTCTATTAAAGTAATCCTTGCCGAAAAACGTGCCAAAGTTCAAAAAGAGCTTTCAGAAATAGATGAAATGTACAAAAAAGAAACCGAAATGGATGATGACGATGACGATGAAACTAATAAATCAGTGGAAATGGACTCACAAGAAAATACAAATAATGATGCAATTGAATTAATGGAGGATTCGATAGATCAAGATAAAGTTTGTAATTCTAAAGTCAATGATAGTATAGAAAACAATCAAAAGAGTAACGTAAATGAAACTAATAATTCTAATGATAAAAGTGATCATGAAGTTGATAATAGTCAAAATGATGATAGTAACAATCATGTCACTAATGATAATAACAATAGTGACAAAATTGACAGTATTAATCATCACAACGATAATGCAAAAACTGTTATCGAGGGCTTGATGGAAACTCAGCTAGGTGATGCAGATAAATCTTCACCGGAACAACTTACCGAAAAAGAGTTCGAGCCCATTTATGATGATGATGAATAGAATGGAATAATATTTATCTATCATCTTTTTTATTACAGGTACATGTCAACTCATCAGTTCACGTTAAATTAACATTTCTTCATCCACCAATAAATTACAGACAACAAAAATGTGTTCAATCTCAATGATTCACACAAGTTTTGTATGAAGCACATTTAAAGCTTCCAATAATTTTATTGACAGATTCCTGTCAATCCACTTAAATTAAATTTTGTTCAATCGAACAATACTGGAAAATACAAATCAAGATGTTTAAGGCCTTGTGTCAAACTGGTGTTGAGGTTTAATCTTGAGAATTTTCTCCTCCACATCTTGGTCTCTCAAGAATGGGTTTGTGTGATTTAGTACACGTCTCACTGTTTAAGATATTATGTTGGCAATTGACTTCAATATCTAGAGAATGTTTAATATCTTCAATCATCGAGCGAATCATTGAACATTTTATCATTTGTCGAGTCCAGAGACCTTGTAAGTGTTTGATTAAATCTAGGATAAGTGTCGAGCTATAATGCCATTCACCAATATCATCTGGATTCCAATCTGTGTTGAATAAAACTAATGGTAATTCAGAGGCTAACATATATTGAGGTTTACTGGTAACATTATTGACATCCAATAATTTTTTAACTATATCAGGATCTTCTTTTCCCTCTCCAACAAGAAATAAAATGGTCATAATACATCGAATTTGATGCCAGAGAAAACCGCTCGCAGCAATTTGAGCAATATAGATCGAATAAGACGAATCGGCAGTTTCTTTTACTTGATTGAATGAGAATATATCAACCTTTTGGATTGTTCGGATGTTGTTGATTTCCTTTCTACTTGTGTCTTTTTTACAAAAATTGGTGAAATCGTGAGTTCCTAGAAGATATTGCGCTGCTTCTTTCATTTTATCAATTTTTAAGTTAGAGGCAGGAAAATAGTAATAATAACATCGACCTTTACAATCAAAACGAGCACTGAAATCAGCTCTAACTGGTGCCCATGATAAACAGCGTATTTCATCAGGCAAAACTTTGTTTAAAATTCCACAATAATCGATCTCTTGTGGTTCATCATCCTTAATCTCGTTATCATCTACACATTTCTCATCGACACTAGATACACCAAGTCCACTTTTGAGTTTACTGCGAACATCAATTGATATAACTTGACTGAATGCGGACACACCTTTATCTGTTCGTCCACATCTATGATAATTTGACGAGCTACGATCCTCGATAAGTTTAGTTCTTAATAATGCTTGAAACAAATGGTCTTCTATTGTATTATTTGTGTCCTCTTGAACAACATAGCCTTGATAGTCCCATCCAAGGTAAAGAAATTTTAAAGCTATATGGCGCTTGGAATAACGGGTGAAGTCAAATTCTCTGGATTTGTGCACTTTTCCAGATTTTTCACTAGAATCTGGGTCCAATTGTCGCTTTTTGATGATACTACGCAATTGACGAACATTTGCCTCCAACTTGTTAATTCGACTTATCAGTTCCTGAACAAAAAAAACAAATTAATGTCTGGTTCCTTAAACTTTGAAAATTTAACCAAGTTCTTACCTGTTTAGACAGACTCTCCAGGTCACTTGCAGACAGATCAATCTGAGACATTTCCGAGTTGACAATTTACCAGTTTGTAAGAAAGGGGATTTTAGCTGGACATTTGGTAGATCAGTATTTAGCTTGTGAAAATCTAAAACTAATCCAGTTCAAATAGTTGATGAATAAAGGTTAACACGTAAGAGTTTATAAAAATTATCAAAACTAGATAAAATTTAACATTATTTAACGATATTGAAAGTAAAAATTATGGTTAATTAGTAAAAAATGATGTTTAATAGCAAAATAACACATAACATACAACTTATAACAATTAACAAATGAAAAACTAAATTTTAAAAAACATCCGAGCTTGCTTAGCGAACTCATGTGTTAGTTTACAGGTGATCATCGTCATAGCAACAGTAAACAGCAATTTCGCTCAACTTATGTAACTTTTGGAAGAAAGTAAATTATAAATTTCGTTCATTTCACTTAACTATTTGAAAATTCAGTGATTAACGGATTCCATTTAAAGTCTAGTAATTAAGTAAAATAGTATCACAGTATTAATAAAAGTGTATTGATTACCTTTCGTTTCAGCTTAAGGAGCTTTCGGAAAGCCGAAGTGGTTCTTTTGCTTCTCAAATGGTTTGGTTTATTGTTCAATGGCAAATTATTTTTAACCATATATTGATCGGCCAGAGTTGAAAAGGAATCAGTAAAGTTCAATGGGAAGCACAACTCTCTGCTTCCATCGTGCTTTTGAACCAGATAAACATTAAACATTTCATTTGATTGTTCAGTATTGTTACCAATGGTTGCTTCAGGACTCTCCAGTAAACCTTCAATTGATGGATTTTCAGTTGCTGATTCAGTGGTGAATTCAGTGGTTAATTCAGGGGCGAAGTCAGTTTCGAATTCAGTTCCAAGAGAAACTTCAACCATCAAGAAAATGAAGAAACACCAAGAAATCTTGTCCTGAACAGAAAAACAACATTAACAAAACACTTGGCCATAATTAAAGCAACTTACCATTATGACAGTCTCGATGATGAATTTTATATCGATGTGACTTACAGTAAAAGCTGATCAATTGAATGAAGCTGCTTATATACATTCAAAATGAGCATTTTAGTGATTAACTTGTCCACTCAACTCTTATTTCATGGTTTATAATGGACATTTTGTTTAGCTGTAAAAAAAGGATATCGACCAATAACCAAATCACTGAAACTATGAAAATTGGTTGTTCATCTATTTCAAGAATCAGAAAGTAAGATATCAGTCAGGTTGACCGTTGATTGGTTATCACCCAAAGCAAATCGATTTGTCATCAGGTCATACTTCAATCAGATTGAAAATTATGCTGATTCAACCAGAATGTGTTGACTTCCAACTATAAATATTATCAGCTCTGAAATGAATCACAGATTACAATTTGGATTAACATAGAGGATTAGTGAGAAAACTGATTCTATTTCAAGATGATTTGCTGATCAATCTGAGAGAAACAACTGTCGGTCCAACAAATGAATGCGACGTTTCAATCAAACGATGACGGTTAAATAAGAAATATTAATCACAGTCAAGTGTTGGATTAATGATGATAAAATCAAAAATGAATAAAATGTGGGATTAAAAAGGTTTAGCTCTACGACTAGACTCTGTTATGGCAACACTTTGTAATTAATCGCATGGTGAAGCATTTTCCAACTGAATTCACTCAGCTAACTCGAGACTGGAATTTAGAAATTAATATTCAATTCAAAGTGCAACTTTCATGTGAATAATTGCGTAAATAATAACAAGACATGAAATGAAAGGAGAATAAATTTTATCCAACCTCCAAATGAACCACTTTTAACCAGGGAAATCCTCACTAACTTAACCTTACATGCTAATTGTCAATAATTATTAACATTAATTACCATTGGTAAATCATTGATTGAATAAAAATTATTGACTTTCGTTTCCAATAAACAGCAACAATGCAAAACTAACATTGAAAGGTTAATTTTGGAGGATAGTTTTGATGTTTGAAGTTCAATGTAAATGAGCCAAAGGATCCTCATTACTTTAATGAAGAGGCACAATTAAAGGTCGAATTATCAATATTCAAGTTATTTTTAGATGATGACTTGAAAAGCGTAGGCTTGAAAATGCCTAACATTAGATGGCATTTCAAGACTAACTGCTCAACAATGTTTTTCCAGAGCTTGGACCATATTTGAGACAATTCATATTTCTCGTTTTATTCAATGATTAACGTGATTAGTGAAATTGATTGTTGCATTTAAGCGTGGAAAGGTCTCTTAACAACGACATAATCACCTTGATGGCTTTAATTGACAAGTTATCGTTTATTTGGTTTACTCATAAGGAATTAAGGTAAAAGAGGAAGAAAAGGGAAAGAGTAAGAAATGATGAGAGAAATAGAGGGATAGGGGGAAGAGAAATGATAATTTAAGAGACTATCCAGCGCAATTAATTATTATATTATGATTATATAGTTAACAATCAAACAATATCAGTAGCTAGTGGGAGAAGCAAACAAACAGCCTGAGATGAAATCTAAGTGTAAAAATGGTAAAAGATGAGTGAGAGGAAAATCAAATAAGATGATTAGCGTAGCGTTTGATCAACATTGATCACAATCAGTGAACAATTAGTGATGCCTCTTACTAATGAGACAGAAAGCTAACTGAATTATATTTGTCATTTGGTTGAGTTTGAAATGTAAAAAACACAAAAATATCAGTTAACCAGTGAAACAAAATTAGTCTACGAAACAAACAACGAGTTTAACCTTCAAGCTTTCCAAAGCTTCCAAAAAATTTATCATTGACTGGACCATATTAATCGATATTGTTTCTTGTGCTACTCTTCATACTTGATTGTTTAGTTGTGTTTGATTGATTATTTCAATTAGTTTGCTCATGTTTAACTATCACCAAATTATTCAACATGGTTCAGTTAGAGGATCATCAAAGTGTACAGATTAACCGAGGATTGGAGCAAAGTCAACCTAGTAACTTACATGGACAAAAGCCAACATCAATTGGATCACAGTCCTCGATACCTCGAGTCAAGGCCAGGTCGAAATGGAGACCCGAATTACCTGAGATAAATTGGCAAGATTGTTTTTGTATTTGTTTCTTCGTCTATTTACTTTGCAGTGAAACTGAATCTGAAAAGAAGCGTAAAGAAGCCAAAAAAAGGGAAAAAGAAACATTGAAAAGTAAGAAGGAGATGGCAAAGAAACGGGATAAAGAGAAGAAAAAGAGGATCAAAGAGATGATAAAGGAGACTGAAAGAGAAACTGATGATGATAAGATGAAAAGTAAATCGGTTTGTAAAGTGATCAAGGATGGTCAAGTTATAAATAAAGATTTACTGGTGAAAAGGCGGCAAGTGAAAACTGTGACTCCTCGATCAGTTGAACAACCTGAAAACTCAAATAAAAGTATCAACAATCTTGATTCTGATTTGGTTAATAGTTCAACTAAACGACCATATGGCTGTATAATTGCTTGGAATGATTTTAATTAACTTCATTTTTTAAATATAATATAACGTTTCACAGTGTAACACTAATTTTGGGTTAAAATATAAATAATTACATTTTTTACTGTTTTTTGAAGATTTATTTTTCTTCAAATATTTCACTGTTTCAGATAAATTCACTCTTATATTTTGTTAATCATTACTATTGATTAAAAGCAGTTTTTTCAGAAATTAATAAAACAGTTTAGTCCTGAAGAGAGTCATTTTAGACATGAAGTTAACTTAAGCCAGAGTTTCTTTGGCACCAGTGGTTTGAATTTAATAAAATCATCAGATTATCAGCGTTTTTTGTCTTCAATAAAATTAGATTCATTAAAGTAATAAAATCATGACTATCTGAATAAAATATTACACATGAAATAGTAAAAATATTAGGCTTGTAAGCTCTTCAATGAAAGTCTTCAAGTCTGTGTGAGTTGCTTATGATTACTATATGATTCAAGGTAGTGTAATGTTTTATGAATTAATGATCAGTTAATCATTATGACCTTTATTCACATTTATCATTGCAATTATCATTCTTAATCTAGAACAATTATATCATTGACGAAACTCCGAATCAGATTGGGAAGAGTGTTATTATAAGGGTGATCATAATGATCTAGTAAATTGTTGTGATTAGAGGGAAAAAATGTTTGAAAAAATTTCAAAAGGTTTCCATGATTGATGATTGTTTAATGAACATTATTATTATTATTATTATTATTTTGCTTCTAACGAATTGAACTTGTTATATTTTGTGTCTTCGCAAATTTTTTATGTACAAAAGCGAGAAAAATACAAGCACGAACAAAAATATTTTTAAACTCTGAGATCAAAATGTTATAACATTTATAGAGAAGAGGAGAAAGAGAGCTCGCCAGCAATGATGTTTACATGAGTTGATAGATACTTTACAATTGAAAGGTTTGATAGAGGTTCCGATTGTATATTCGTTTATGATCCTTGATTTTTGCGTGTGTGTGCGGCTAAACGTTTAAGTGTTGTCAATGATTTAGTTGATGATGATGCGAAATGATGAACTATGAATAAAATCCAGATTTACTTATTATCACACTTCCAGAAAGATTGCTCGCACTTGTTGAATCAAGACATTGGTGATGGAGTTGAGTTTTTACGTTTCCAAAAATAATGTAAAATTAAATTACCAGATTATTTTATTTGCTTTTGCTGTTCCATTTTGTAAAGGACATTGAATCACTAGACAGATTAGGTAAATCTTCTGGTATCTATATATATTCGCTTTCTTGAAAACTTGACGGCTTCTTGATTAGATAAATGAGGAAAACGTCCAGATGATGGAGATGACGGTTTGATTGTTAATGAGACATGTAGAAGGTCTACAGTTGGCTTCTTCGTTTTGAAAATTCATCGCTTATTGTATATTTTTTATAATTTAGCGCTTCCAGGTATGATTTTGGTGCCATCCACAGAAGGGAAATGAGGGTTTTGGTCAATGAGTGAATAGTTTTCTACATCTCTTGAGTTATTTGACAACAGCAAAAGTAAAATAGAGTCAAAAACATAGATGATCTTTATATTTGTAATATCAGCTAATATTGAATGTGTTAAACCATTAATCCAACGCATCATAACATTCATGAGGCGATGCATCCCACAATATACAACTAACTTTGTTTGTGTGGAATTTTTATATATAATATTTATATATATATTTGTATGGGTAAATAGAGAGTTAAATTTTAGTCTATTTTGCACAATGAATAGATGAGAGAAAGATAAAGGGAAAGGGAAAGTTTTTGGTTTCACAAAAAATCTAAGATGGAGATATTGAAACCAAGTAATTTAATTTGCAGGGCATCAGGAAAGTTTGAGTTAAGATAGGAACGAGGATAATGGTTTAGTAGAGTTGATTTTGAAAAAAATCACAAAATCACATGAGAAATGCACTTCGGGTAAGCTTTTCACCACATGCTTGTTCCCATTCTCATTTTATCTTTTACTATGAAACATCTATTTATAAAGATTAGAGCTTTCTTTTAACATTTTGTCGACCATGAAATCAGAAAAAATTAACCGTTCCTCCAATTTCAATTTCCGAGCTTTCTTCTAAACCATCAAGATGACCAAACACTTTCCATCTACAATAGATGAGAAAAAGATTAATAAATAACAAAGAAATAATAAGAAACAAGAAAATGTCAAAATGAATAATGATACTTACTTGTCTACTTGATAAAGGGTAAGATCAACCAATTGTTTGACATGGAATGGCATTTGAGTATCGTTCAGTAAACCCCGTAATGTCTCAACGCCTCCATCATCAATCAGTAATTGACAATATTTAGAACCTGAAATGAAGATTAAAAGAGGATTGAATGACGAGATATATTATAAATGAAACTTTAACCAGAAAAACACAGCCATGAAAATGGAAACAAATTTTGAATGAAATAGCTAACACATGACTTACTATCAATTGTCAGTATCCAGCTATTGTTAATTTGCATGCATTTAAATTAAATAGTGTCAAATCTAATTTAACATAAAAGAACAGGATACCGAAATCAAGGAGTTTATTTTCATGGTTGATGTAAATCAAAATTGATACTTACAATATACCCTTGTAAGATTAGCTAAGGCCCAAACAGCCCAGTATTGCGCTTCATAAACCGGGTTTTTAGATTTTAATAAACGTAAAATAGGTTCGAAAGATCTGAAAATAAATTTAGAATAAAAAAATTAGTAAGACTGATAGAAAATAAATATTTAAATATCAGCTAAAAACTAACCTGTAATTGATATTTCGTTTAGAATTGATTGTCCAACGGCCAATGGCAGTTTTCATTCTAAATAAAACATTATCACGATCGACAGAGCCAAGAAATTGATTCCATACCTCAGGCCCATCCGAAACTATAATAAAGGAAAAATAATATTGAATATAATTTATAATACATATATGGCTACATATATTGGCTATTATTTTAGAAATATTCTTACCAATATGAGAAAGTATTCCAGCAGCATTGTAGCTGACCTCAATACCATCACTTTCACTCCATAGAAGTTCACTGAATCTTACAATGTACTCGGGCCTCATTAATCGGGGTCGGAGATCTTCACATTCAGCAACATTTCCTAGAAGACCCATCATGTTACGAAGTAATTCTAAATAAAATAAACAAAACAGAAAAAAATGAGGTTATTATTCTTGTTTATTGAATGAGATTTTGTAGCTCTTACCTGGTGGTTCTGGAAAAGTACTCATACATTTCACAAAAAGGTCCATTCCATGATTATCCAAAAATCGTTGGCAATTAATTGGATTCTCATCTTTGGATAGAATGAAAACAAAAAAGTTAGAAATTCAGTTTTTCCAATCATTAAAGTCTGATTTCAATAAAAAATCAGTAAGACAAAGTACCTGTCACGTTCCACATTGTACTCCAGGCAATCTCCATTACTTCATCACAGACACGACGACTTAATCGAGCTTCGATTAAAGTAATTAACTTATCAATTGCCCCTAGATCGCCAACCAGTGTCTTCTGTTCCCCATCCACATGACAAGCCAAAGAATTTAAAAGATAGATTCCTAATGTAATAAAGATAAATGATTAGCATACAAAATAATGATTCTAAAAATGTCAATATATACCTAATCTCTGGATAAAATCATCGTCATCGTTCATAACAATTAAAAGTAAAATTTCTACCATGCGTGTGTACTCGAATAACTGTGACAAAGAAGAAAAATTTGTAAGCATTAATTTGTAATGAGAAACCACCTAAATCATCATATGATGAAATAGTATGCAATCATAGATTCAAGCACAGTACGCTTTCCCTTTAAATGGTCATCAATGAATAAGTAATTTTATTATCCATTGTATTGGTATTGAAGGGAAATCGTGCGACTACTTCAAGGTCAGTTATCTTCATGAGAAAGTTTTGAAAACTTACAACATCTTGAGGTAACTTAAAATGAATTAAAGTGAGGCTTCCATTTCTGAGCATCTACAGGGTTGAAAGAAATTGAAAAATAAAAAAGGATTAGAATGATAAGATTAAATTACATTAAATTGAGATAAAATTATGGAGCAAAAAAATGGAAAACATACCACATTATCATGTTTGTAACGTTGCATTGCATCTAATAATCTAGTTACAATTGGCCTACAAAAAAACAGAAACAGGAAAAAAACAGTAATTAATTGTCATTGTTTGAAAAACAGCAGCTACACAATAATCGTGTTAAATTACCTTTTAACTTGAGGGCTATAATTTTTAGCTTCATCTGACTTAACAATATAAAACAGGGAGGCTGATGCAGCGATTTGTATTTGCTTTTCATTTAAATGCCTTGCCATTGCCGTTAAAACAACATTCAATGACCTGTTGATAGCATGGAATTCACTCTGTATGAAAATAAGCAAGAAAAAAATAAGTTAATCATATGATGAATTGGATAAAACATTTAAAATTGTTAACAAGGCACAATATCTTATGATAACAATCAATTCACTCTTTCAATTCATTAGATATTTATTTGCACCCAAGGCTGTCTCAACAACAGAAATGAAAGTTAACTTGATCATCAAAAGCAGCTTTATGAATATTTGCATCTTGATAAATTAAAAATGCATGTGTGTTTTTTTGTGTTAATCATTAATTTTTACGATCTTATAAGTTATAAATAGCTTATAAACAAGCTCTCCTCAAAATATAAAGACACCCATATATTTGTGCAGGCTGAAATGATGAAGGAGACTTGATCAATCAACAATATTTAAACAAATATTTTCCTGAAACAAAAGATCGACTGTAAACAAGACACATATTGTGCACATAAAGAATAAGATTAAAAAATTTTTCAACCAAAAAAAGATGCTACACATGATGAGGAGATTGAAAAAGATAAGGAAAAAGAGTAAAGTAACTGAAAAAGTATAGAAAGGGTTTCTTTTTGTAATCCATATACATGGGATATATACTTGGAATTAGGAAACTTTCCAACATTTACAACTCAAAGTTACCGAAAAATAAACAGGAAGAAAAAGTTGAGAAAGTGATGAAAGTGTGTTAAGCTGTTGTTTAAAAGAATTGAAAATATTTGTTTGAGGTTAAAGCTGACATTCCTGACGAATCACTAAAGATTGATGAAACTACGAATAAAATAATTTGACCATTTTCATCATTTGTTAGGAAAAGTAAAAGATAAAAATGACTTCTCGCGTTTACATAACAGTTTTTGTGACATAATCTAAGGAGTAATTTAATAACTTCCTTGTTTATCTTTGACGTTGAAAGAGGAGAGCAAATGAGAAGCGAAATAAGGAAAAGTCAAGAGAAATACTGTGCCTTGTTTTAAGAGTGAAATGTTCAATTTTTGAACCATGAAGGTGTTGTTTGCTGCTGTTTTGTCGACTTTCCTTACCTCTATTCGGAAACAATGGAAAAGATCATTCAACGCTTTTCTTAATGGTTCGATTCTGTCCATATAGACTTCACAAGCAGTTAGAATTTGATCTTCTGTTGATTCACCAGCAACTTTAACGGCAGGTATCCTGGCTCTAAAGGATGCATCACATTGAGTATTGTAAAGTCCTAAAAATTCGAACGGCCTATCATATCGACTACTAAGTCCAATTATGGTATCAGCTCCTGCATCAACGAAAGAAAATAAATATAAATAAATTGAATATGATTTGAATGGAGATAAATGTTGCTAAGGGTGTTTTGGGATAAAAACAGTTGTTGGTGTTTATAACTATACTTACGCTCGCCAGCTAAATTAGTGCCAGATATATCAAGATGGGTGAGATTAGGTAATGCTGTAACCAGTTCAGCTAGTTGTGCGTCTGGAGATTTGAAACAATGTCCATGGCGTTCATTAGAAGATGAGATATCTAACGATCTAGATAAAGAAAACATAATTTATGAGAGATAATATAGAAATTGATAGCAATGCTTTTGATCAGTTTTGTATTATAAATAAATAAACGATCTTTTTTCATAAAAGTAAACTCGAGATAAGATTGCAAGATTATGATGACAAGTGTAATCCTGACTCAATTTATAACCTTGCCTCAATCTTAACGGTAAGTTAACTTTTTTTTCGGATTGAAATAGTGCATTCAAAACTGACCTTAAAGTTTTAAGCTGAGCAATTTTCCTGAGAGCAGCCGGTGAGAGAGGACAGTTATACAGAATCAAAACTTTAAGATTTTTTAATGAGGTGAAAGCTTGTCCATCCCCAATTGAGTTACAATTGCTTAAATCCAGGTAAGTTAAAGTTTCGTTCATCATAGGGGTTATCAGAGTATCCAGGTAGCGTTGATTTCCAGATGGATTTACTTCATGTATTACCAAGGTTTGCAAAGGAAGATAAGGATTGAGGAGATGTTGTTTCTATTGGAAGGATTAAGGGTGAGAGACAGAAAAAGCATTTTAATGAGATTGCATGGAAAGCCCAATAAAGGAAAAAGTAAAACTTTACTGAACAACAATTGTTTACTATAAACATGATTGAGAAACTGTTGGGTCAAGGCTAAAATTTACTAGGAACACAAATATATATCATGACCTAGAACTTGCAGCATTAATATAGAGCTACGATCGATAGAAACCCTAAACCAAGAACTGCAGCCATGGTGATGATCATTACGACCTTGATAATGTTGGAATTTGCAAAGGTAAGGAAAATCAAATGAATGGAATGAAACATAGGAAAGGAGTGAGAGTCAAGAGAATGTGCTGTAGATTGAGGTGAGCATTTGAGACCTTGACCGAATGAAAATCAATAATGCGAGACACACAAAACATGGGAGTATATCAATCTTGAGCACATAGATTTACCTACTTTTATAGCTTCGAAGTACTAAATATATATATTTTAGTTTATTTCATTGAGAGTATAAAAAATATGCTTATAACGGTAATTCATCTGAGGGATTCAAGGTTGAATAGTAACCATCTGATTCGTAAAACATCAATAAATATAAGATACAAATTGTTTAATTTTTTATGCTATAAAACGGCCCGTTTGATAATGACAAAGTAAAATAATGAATTGATAGAGAATGACTGAGTGTTCATTATAAATCAACATTAAAAATATAAAGAACAGAAAAAGTGAACTGAAAGTAAAAATTATTTATAACATTTATATCAAAAAAAGGTTTCAATCAGTATCAATCACTGTCTAGAGTGTCAAACTTTATACTATTATTTAAACTAAATAGTTAATGAGATGTAAATAAGCATTAATTATTTCGACTGATAATTGTCTCTAACTTGAATTTAGTTGAGACAAAAAGAGGAAATGTTTTTCTTTGGGTTAAAATGAAGACACTAGGTCAAGGTCTTAAAATAAAGAATTTCACCAATCTGGTTCTTCTAACTATGACAATTACTGAATCTAGCAAAGATGAGCTCACAAAGAATTTAGAAAATAATTTACATGGGATGTAATAGCAAACTCCTACGTATATTCTCTCGATACACTGAGAAATGGCTAAGGATGCAATTAATTAGGAACGAAAAGATTAGCTGCAATAGTATATTTTCCCTGAGTACACAACAGTAGGAAAAATCTAGAAAAAAATGTTCTTATTAGAGGTGAAATAAAAAGCATATGTTTACCTTCTCGGCGATGGTGACAAGGTCAGGTTCCGAGTCTGGAAATATTTGATTACATTTACCAATGATTAAGGTTTCTAATGGAGATTTACACCAGGCTTTGTAGTCAAGGTAACGAACAATGTCCTGTCCATCTTTGTCGCTTCTGACATGATCTCTAATTATATCTGAGTCTTCGAAGACGGGACTATCATAGCCTGAGACGAGAGGTTCAGTAGCTGATTTACCTAGAGGTCTAACCAGGCATTCCATCAGGTCAGATTTTTCGAAAGATGATGGTGATGACGATGAGAATAAATTACCATTTGGTAGGGTTGATGTTGTGGTTGATGTCGTTGCATATTTTCTGATCAATGATCGACCATCAGCCATTTTTGAAAGTTTACGTCGTAGAGTGTCAAATCCATATTCAAACACACCCATTTCATCAAAAATGGTGATGAAATTGTTCTTAACTCCAACATAGGTTGCTTCGCACATACCAAGGTTAGATGTTATCACTCCTTTTTCATATCTTTTATCAAGTAAGATGTTATGAGTATCTTTATTCCTTTGTTCAAACACACGGACGGTGACTACTAATTTGTCCAAATTATTAGAGTTTATTCGGGTAGGAAGATATCGAATATAGAGTAGAGCCGAGTCAGACAATTCTCGACAATTGTCAATATCCAAATACTTTAGGGTATTTGTATGCTCCGATAAAATGTAGTATAAATCTTGATCGGTGATCGGAAGATCAGCCAAACGGGCTTCACTAATAGGTGAGGTTTCAGCCTTGAATTGAGATATAAATCTGCTAACACGCTCCGTGTCAACCGTGTTGGCATTTTGGTGACGGAAAGCCTGGTTAAATAAAAAAAATGAAATACAAATGATAAATATAGTTATAGTATGATAAAAAATCATATGAGTAGAGATAAGGTTAAAAGGAAAATAAGCGAACAAAGGAGTGCATATTCAAAAATCGCCTGAATTGGGTCTCAATGTCACGGCAAGGGATTATTTATGATCCCGGTTTCACTGAAAAACTGGAAAAATTTTAGATTTTCCTACGAAACCTTGTTTTGAAAAAAACAAATAATACTTACTTCAAGGAGGTTGTTACAGATCTCTTGAGGAAGGCAAACGTTTTTAAAGGGAATATCATTAGAGACTATGTGTTTGAGGCAAATCATCCATAATGACTCTGGTACATTGTTGGTGTGTCCGAATAACTGGCCTGACATTGGTCTCCGAAGTCTAAACACCATAAAAGATTGAAGATAATGAAGAATAGGTGAGTGTAGGAAAGGAAACAAGTTTAGAGTTGAAAATAGATACAGGAATAAATATTAGTTTAGTTGATAACGAAGATCCAGAATCAATCAACAAGTTGAATAATCATTGAAGAAATCATCAGAATCGAGGAAAACATTTTAGATAATGAAAAGAGAGTGAGAGAAAGAAGGAGGAGAATAAAAAAAGATGAGAAGAGAAAATTGAGTCAACTGATGTTTTGTATATATAGCTGAGAGAAAAGAGAAAGAGGGTCGTAAATAAATGTTAAAAGGCTTACGCTTACATCATAATAGAGATGAATTAGTACAATGTTGAGTTATGAACTGATCACAATTGTATCAGATATAATGATGATTAGCTAAAATATAAGTCAAATTAATTATTTTTTTATATAATTTACACTTTGAGGAGAAAATAAAGTCGATCACAAAATTAAACCATTAATAAAGAAATAAAATATGTTCAAGCTTCAAGCTTCTACAGACTCTGTAATAGAAGCTTCAAGCATACAAAAACAACAGTTTCATGCGCCATCATGTGGTTACTTAACTAACTACATCATTGTTTGCGGAATTGCGTTTTAAATGAATGAAATTGTATCAATTTGAAAGCTTCCATGTAACATGACAAACAGTTAACAATAAAATCACATAATGATGCAATAGCTTTATTATTTATAATTGATTACAGGCGATGAAGTTAATCTTTAGCGGTTGGTTTAAAAAAATTAGTAATTGAAACTTGACCTTTCTTGGCTGCAGCTGCTTTGGACAATTTTTTAGGTTTAGGCTTGGATTCCTCATCTTCGGTGTCCATTTCAGCTTTTTTCTTCCTATCAACAGATTTCTCCGATTTTTCAGATTTTTCAGATTTTTCAGATTTAACTTTTGTGGATTTGTTTGCATTCACATTTTCTTCGTCATCGTCATTTTTAACAGGAACAAGTTTCTTGACAAGCTTAACTTGAGTGTAGCCATCTTCATCGGTGAACTCTTCGGATACTGTTTTAGTTTCCATGGGTTGTGATGGTTTGGAGCTTTTTTTAGACTTTTTTACTGGTTTTTCCTCTTCGGCAGGACTATCATCAGCTAAAATTTTAAGGGCGAGAGCTTCTTCGTCCTCTTCATCGGAGTCAAAAACTCTAACACGTTTACGTTTTTTACTTTTGGATACTTTTTGTACAGGTTCTTCCTCCATTGGCTCAATTTTGACTTTCGGAGGACTTGGTGGAGGGCTAGGTGTACGTTCAACGATAGCTATGGTGTCATCTTCTTTTTCTTTTTCTTCTTCTTCTTCTTCCTCTTCACTGAATGGGTCTGGCATGGGCTCCGGCACCGGCTCTGGCTTTTCCTTTTTAACTGCTTTTGAATCAAACCCTGTAAGCTTGGTTTGCTTTTTATTATTTCTATTCTTGCTATTAGTAGACTTCTTATTAAATCCATTGGTTTCTTTTTTAGGCTTCACAACTTCATTGACATTTTCTTTCTTTATTTCTTTTACTTTTGGTTCTTCATCAATTTTTAGCAATCCCAAAATCAATTTGATCTTCTCTACTCTATCCTCACGGAGCTTTATATCGTCATTTAGAATGTAAGTTAACCTAAAAGTTAAAAAAATGAGATGAGTAAAAACGCTCTGAATACATTAATGAAACTCACATACTTTTGATATTTGGAGACATCAGCCATATCTAAAATAGGAGCTTGATCAGCATCTTCAACAAAAGGTTCAACATCTTTTTCGGCTACTGAGAAAAGTGTACAACTATCGACCGTAGCGAATTCCTTTTTTATTTCTTCCAATTCATCAGCTTCAGCATAAGCAAGTTTAAAACTCTGTTGAGAAAATAATTAGAGGATTAAAATTTACAGTTCAGATCATTAAAAACCATATTTACCTTGTAAGAATCGCATGAGTCCTTTGAAGTTCCGGAGACAACATAAACACTACTTAATTTTTTGTCTCCATTATTCTCAGTTAGGAAGTCCTCCAGAATCCTAATCGTGATGAAGAAAAAAAATAATATGAATGATACGATGTAAAAGAAACTGATTTAAAGACATTACCTTCGAGCCTGAGAGACATGAACATTAAATTGTTGAACAACATCACGAACTGATATCTGAAAAAAGGTTACAATGGATGAGAAAAGGAACGGAATACAAAGACAAGAAACATGATAGGAAATAAACACTTACACATTTTTTATTTGAATGAACAAGTTCTTTCAACTTATCGGAATAAGTCATTTTGATGAATATAAATAATAACAATTAAAATCGAACTGTATTGTCTGGCCAACAATTAGCTCATCTGTGGAAATGAAACAAATGAATATATGACACTATATTTGCTACTTTACTCAAGTGAAGTTTGCCGCCAAACACAAAATAACTTAGGTGAGCGCAACTTTCAACAAGCATTGAGTGAAGACTCTCCTCTAACAATTATTAAGGCCAATTAAATGTTTGCAAACTGCCATCTATGGTAGAAAACATCGTTCTCTTTCTTTCTCTCTTTCTGGTTCGCTTTCCTTGACTATTTGGAACTGATTATAAAAAAATAATTAATGAATAGAGACATTAAGCTTACACTTTTGACAATAAACTAAGCCCTAATCCTTTGTTTTTATTTTGCTAATCTCTGTACAATGTTTTTAAAATCTTGAAAAGTCACAATTTTCTGTCAACAGATGGAAGTTGCAGAGCATTTTCAACAAAAAGTAACCCTGGTTACTTACAAACATTATGTTTATCATTTAAGTTGGCGCCATTTAATGTCAAGCAAATGGTTTTCATGAAAATTAGTCGTCTTATCATTTATTAATTCATCCTCGATTTTATTTATTTATTATTTGATATTTGCAAATTTTAACTTGTGATCTTCCTTATTTGTGTTCCATTCTTTTAATCCAAAATGGCTTGTGTTGATGTGGATGAACCAAAAGAGATAGTTTTCAAAAAGAAGGTAGGCAATATTTGTTTTTATTTTACTCTAACTTCTCCACTATTTTTGTTATTCTAATTCATGACTATTTCCACTCCAGTTTTCAGTACCAAGAAGTGTGTACTTAGAAGCCCTCAAAAATGCTCCTCCACCAAGAAGTTTGGCTCGGTATAAGGGTCAAAATATTAGATTGGATATAAGTGACACCATGTCACAGATTCGCCGCCAAAAAACAAGTCCTCAATCATCACGCAGTACTAGCAATTTTTTCAGTTTCAAGGCATCCCTTCTAAACAAAATGTACGAGGATAAAAAGAAGAGATGGGCTGATGAAGATGCTAGAAAGTTGAAATATTCGCAAGAAATTTATGATGAAGAAGAATTGGTTGATTTAGAAGAGGATCTAGAGATCTCTGATACTTCAGATGAAGAAACAGCAGAACAAGAGCCTGAACAAGACGATTTAAATGATTTAGATGATTTAGAGGATTTAGATGATGCCGACCAAACAGAAGAAAAAGAAGATGTTGATGATATGGTTGTTAATAAAAAAAGGCGCCCTAAGATCGATGATGACGATGCAGATGAAGCTTCTGTCGACTTTGAAGATTTGCCAACCGAAGGAGAGGAAAGTGATTCAGAAGAAAAAGGCTCACCAGAAGAGGTAAAGGACATTCCAGAAAAAGTAAAAGACTCACCAGAAGAAGAAAAAGACTCGCCAGTTATTCAAGTTACTCCAGTTGCTGTTGTGGTAGAAAAAATTGCAATACCCGGTAAAAATGAAACACATACCATATCCGACCAAGAAGAAGGGTACGATGGAGAGATAGAAGACGATCCTGATAATGAATCAGATGATGATGATGACGCGCCAATTGATGATGAAGCCGAAGTAGAGAAGGATGATGAAGAAAATGATGAGGAAAATGAAGACGAGGACAAAGAAAATCAAAATGATGAAGAAGAAAATGTGAAAACAACTGATTTTATATTCAACGAAGCTGACGTGTCAGGGACTGATAGCTCTGATGATGAAGATCCAGATGACGACATAGATGAACTCATTGACGATGAAGGAGCAGAGAAAGTCGATAGCGAAAAAGCGCGTAAAGAAATTCAAAAAATTTATCACAAAGAGCTTTTAAATGAAGATAAGAGAATGCTTTTACAACTCCAAGAGAGATACTTGGAAGACGGTGATTTGCACTCTGATCAAAGACGTGTGAAAAAGTTCAGGTGGGGTACTGCAAATCCTGTATGGCTAGACAATGCAAGATATTCCGACTCTTCAACCGACATGTCAGATGATGACGATGATGACAATGATGGTGATAGACCAGTTTTCAAATTGAACAATATTTCATTACCTTCCACCTCTACTGAAAATAATGTAAGTATGCAACGCAACTAAATGCGTTTTCTGAGAAGTTTATTTTTCATTATTGTTTCACGCATTGACTAATTATTTTTCGAATTTTATTATTTTTCAGATTCAAGAGTCAACTCAGAAACCTCAGCCAATATTAGCGACTTCAAATGTTCAATCTTTTAATAAACCAACAGGTTTAATCACCTCTTATTTGGTGAGAGATAAACAACTGAATACCATTTTATCAACTAAAAGAAGAAACCCATTTAATAAGGATCGAATGGAGTTTAAAAGAATCAAGTCTGGACCACAAAAATGTAAAACTTTATTCGAACTTTACAGTAGAAATTAAATCCAACATATCATCAATTAATTATCAAAATTTGCAGCATTCATTTTTCTTGTCTTACTAGCAATTCTAAAACTCGAAAATCTAAGATAAAATGTAATAATTGTAAGAGGTAGAATGATGTTAAAGGAATTGATTTAACTAACTCAAAAAATAAAAAAAACAATGAGTAATTGTAGATAGCTTTGCAATAATTACATGACTTTATTATTTGATTTTTTTTTCTGATCACAACTAAAGTTCTTGACATGATCAAGAAAAAAAAGAACTGTATAACGAAATCAATTCAAAGGGCGTAAAGTCACCACTAAGAGCTTCATGCTAAACCACGAAAATTATAACTGACTTTACTTTTCAATACTGATCGCTAAATTGAAAATCGCTTAAATTCCAAAGAAATATTTCCCCGAGATTTTGTTCAGTCTAATCAAAATCATAATTATATTTTTGTAAATATCAATGATTCTAATTGGTGTAACTTAATATAATAAAATAAAAAGTTTCGCTCCATTTGTATTTTCAGATAAAAACTTGTATCAAATATCAAATCCCAGTCGTAGTCAGTTTCTTGCCAGACTTTGTGATAAACCAATTAAATTTTGTATTGAGATGAAAAAATGATGTATCTATACTTTGGTTTAATGTTAACTTTATTCAATGAATCGGATTTGTGAATTGGGTGTCAATGAGTATCGTGAGTTGAAAGGGCCAGGAAAAAGGGGTTAACAACAAAGGTTTTTAGATTAATGTGATCATTATCCTAATCATGATACAATGTTGATGCAAATATTGATGTATTATTAATAGTTGTGAGTGGTAAAATGTTTTCAATAAAATTGGCTGAAATTTAACTCAAAAGTGAGGAACAAAACAATCACAAAAAACGTATTTGAATTGCTTAAGAAATTGTTCATCTTTTTAGTAATTGGTGAAAATCATGATGATGACGATGATGAATAGTTTTTAGTATTATTGTTATCACCTTTAGATGATGGATGACGATCTCTCACCAATGAGGTGGATGAAGAAGATGATGAAGATGAAGATGAACTAGTAGTGATTACATTGACTCCATGATTTGTTTCTTTTGAGGTTGACGATGAGTAGTTTCCTTGAGTATTTGGATTACTATTCAAATTGAAGTTATTGTTTCCAAAACCAGACTCGACTGCTTCATCACTATTCCTTGTTCCTGCTGCCCAAGCAACCGATTTTTTTATTGTCGATCGATCACTTGTATTTATTGAACCAGTCAATACTCCTGCCATTCTTATTCTTGCAGTTTCTGATGTTTCCAATTCTTTAGATACTGTTGAGCTTTGATTTGTTTGTGATGAGTAGGGATCAGAGCGAAAAGGATTAGTTGAACTGTACAATTCGGCATAATTTTGAGAAGAAACAGGAGCTGATGAAGGCGAAGATGTCGATTGATTCTTAGTTAAAAAATTACGCGTTGATGGCGGTGAATCGGGTGATAAACGTTCATTGAGCTGAGTTGGTGAAGGACCAGGCGTCAACGAAGGTATTCCTAAATTGTCATCATTACTCGAGGGTAAAGATGCTCGAGTCTGATGCGGCTGTTGGTGTTGTGACTGTTGTAAATGAGAGTAATTGTGGTAATGGTAAGGGTCGCGTGATGAGGCAACATAAGTTAATGATGAACCTATCACAGGGCCGGTTTTTGATGAAGAGGAAGATGATGTTGATGTTGGTAGACTTGGTGCTGATGCAACAGCTCCAGAATTTGATATTTTACTTGGATCAGCTGAGTGTTGATGAGGTCCTGTTGATGAAGTATGTATTCCTTGTGCTGTACCAGGCTGACCAGATTTACCATTCAACAATGAATCTGTACTATTACTGTGCGATGTTGAGCCTGAAAAATAGACAAATAAATATAAATGTAAAGTCAGGAATTAGTAAGTAAAAATTATAGATTAAAAAGATTGACTATTGTAATTACCTCTTCGAGCGGGCCAGATTTCAATCAAGAATTTGAATACCTCGATAGGTTTTCTTAAAGATTCACTTTCAGGGTGAGCAGTGAATAATGGACCAAATGCTGTCGCCAAGGCTTGAGAATTCATTTTATTTCTTTCACTTTGACTCTCAACCAGTTTAAGATGGTCCATGAGGAACAGAACAGTACTCTGATCATTATTAAATAAAACAATTATTACAAAATATTGAACATGGTTGATAAATTGATTAGCAAGAAAAGGCTATCAAACACTTACTCTATTTATTTTGGGCAAACATTCTAATATGCTAAACATTAGTTTAGCATTACCCGGAGGATCATCAGGAAGGCAAACACTCAAGCCATCAACCATCATATCGAATAAAGCTTTGGTGAAAAGTGGCTCAGGTAACTCTCTAATATAATCTTTAAGTAAACCTGTAAGAAGTTAATCATTTAAATTAGTTCACTGTTGTCAATTTAAAAAAAAACATCAAATGTTTGACCAAGTTAATGGGTGGGAAGAGATTCAATCATATGAGATAAATGAGCAAGGTTTACATAATTGATTAGCTTCAACATTGGTTTTTTGATTAGCTCGATGCACGACACATAATTTCAATGTATACTAATGATGATACCAAATTAATCGAATACATGATAAATACCAAAGAGTTTGATCACTCTTGAAATTGTAAACAATTGACCAAATGATCGGATAAAATATCAAACCGTTTAAAATACAAATGTATTCACAAATGTATCGATTTGCATGATGTGAAAGATATGTTTGTTGAGATGAAAATCATTTTCTTAGACTGTATAAATGAAGTCCTGTTTATTTAAAGTACGAATGAAAGACGATTGTTGCTTTATCTGATATGCTCAATTTATTCCTGGTACAAAATTTAGGCAAAATTGTCTTTGAACATAATAGAAGACTAGAGCAGATTTACCGCCACATTTTTAAATAGTCAGAATAGACAAGAATTTGATCAGAATTTGATTACAATATAATTTATGACACATTATGATTTTCAATTCGATTTGAAAGCATTTTAAGAGAAAAAATTGTATTGGTTTGGTGACCAGGATTATCTGGTAATTTTGTAAACTTGATTTTTGGCTTTAAATTTGGAATTCCATTTAGTTAAACTTTTTCACAATGAATCAACGAAAAAAGCTTGATTTCAAAAAAAGGCTTATTCGTATCAGCTAAGAACCGGTATATTTACAAAAGAAAACCCGGAATTTCTTTCATAAGATACAATAAGACCATGACCAGAAGGTAGAGGAGAAAGAGAAAAGGAAGGTTGAGAAAGAGAAAGAGAGAGAGAGAGAGAAAGATAGGAGATTGAAAAAGAAAAAGCTAAAGAGCGAAAGATTGAGGATAAGAGTTGAGTGATTTGAGAGTAGGGAATGAATATCCTAGTCTCAGAAAAAAATAAACTTTTGGCAATTGATTAGAAAAATCCAATGAACTCTATAAAATGTATCCCTTTAAATCAAAATAGAATTTGGTCTTTGAGTTTGGCCGCATCTGCAGTATCCATGATTAATCGCTTGATATTCGTTAATATTTTACTTGTTTCGACGTTTTCGAGCTAAAGTACGATGATTTTTCATTGTCTCATTACTATGAAGGAAATTCCAACATGGTTCACAGAAATAATGAGCACAAGCTCGACAATACAATGGCGCTGCTTGTGTTGTGCATAGAGAACAGTTAAGATTTTCCAAATAAGGATCCAATTGGAGCTAAAAAGGAAGAAAAAAATTGATTATCGATTTCAAATAAGGAGTTGTCTTTTTATTTGTAATACTTACTCTCTTTGTGACTCTTCCCATCTCAACGTCAATGAAAGCTGCTTCAACGGCTTTCTTGTGACTTCTAGTATCGCTGAATGCGATCCGAGCAGATCCTATTGGGTATCTATGGCGATCTACGTCAATTCCAGCATAGATTACATTACCAAACAGTTCATCCATTATTTTAGCCAAAGCTTCAGCAGTCATCATACCATGAAGATTTCCGACAAAAACTGTTTTGTTAAATTCAACTCTAAAATTCGAATCCTTGGTGTAATTACTATTACAGAGAGCCCATGGGATAACTTGAACATCTTTGTCAGGCATTCTTCGTGAAGGCAATTTTATATAATATTTCCCTCTACGAACTTCACACCGGGACAATAATGCTTTGACACATTTTTCTGATTCGAAGATCATATAATTATAACCCTTTTTCTTTTGCTTAGTCTTTGAATTTTCTTTTGGCCATTCAACCTCAACACGACCGAATGTTGAGAAAAATTGAATCAATTCCTCGTCTGTTAAATCATAAGGCGTACCACCGAGGAAAACTTTTGTTGAGTAACTTGGGTTTTTAACATCCGTGCTTGATATATTTCCGCTCCATTTGAGAGTAGCTTCTGAATAAGAGGCAGCAGTTCTTTGGAGCTCGATAGCTTTATCAAGATAATCTCGATGAGATCCAAATTTAGCATACATCCAGCGTTTATCTCCACTAAGTGAAGTTAACATGAACGGATCTGGGAAAGAAGCCGTTCGGCTAAGCCCAGGAGGATAGGCAGGCATAACCAGAGAGGTTGGATGTGGTAAAGAGAACATTGAAGCTGCAGCATTTGGCATCCGTGTAGATGCCTTAACTTGAGCTCGACATACCTCGTTAATAGAGGATGCTAAATTAAGTTGGGACATCAACTGGGTTACATATTCATCAGAAACCAAAGATCCAAGCGCTAAACCAGAATCCGAATTTATTGGTGAATTTGGAGATTCGCGACTATCACGACCTGAGCTACCAGAGTTGTTTAGTCTATTTGAAAAGGAAGACTCAAATGAGGTTGTTGGCTCTCCAGCGGAAAAAAGTCGAGAAGAATTGGAGTTGAGGCTATTACTATTATTGGTCGAGTTGTTAGAATTAGGAGCTCTTATAGCACGGATACCACTTCTCGGCGGTACTTGTCCAAAATTGTCACAGTTACGATTCAAACTTGCAGATAGAAGACTTCCATAGCTTCCGCATAAGTCCAACAATTTACTATCACCGGGAAAGCTAAAAGATGATCGCTGATTATTTCTAGAGCCATCATCACGATTATCCATAGGAATTGGAGTAGAACTGGTATTTACTTGGTTTGTCCATTCACGATATGGCCAATCTGAAGAGCCACGACCACTGTTGTCACTACTTCCCGATGAGGACACATCTGCAACATTAGTCCGTGGCCAAAAGTTGTCCCACATCAGGTTACTTGAATTTTCTTTATTACCATGATTGGTAATATTACCACCAATATTACCATTTCCATTATTCACATTACTTGAATTGCCAGAGCCAAACGTGTTTGATCGACTAGGACTTGATCTGGATTCATTGGAGGAAGTTGACGTTGAAGTTGGAGTAAAGAATCGTCCACCATGGTCAATATTTTCAGTCGTTGAAGATCTTAGATTAGTAGGAAACAAATCTGATCCAAGGCTAGTTTCCCAGCCGAGTAAATCGAACTTCCACTTTGAATCAATTTTGGCGATTTAGATAACAATTTCACACACAAAAAAATTACAGTGATTTGGTAAGAGAGGTAAAAAGAGGATGAGAACGATGAAGTGTACAATCCGACAAAGATTAGGCAGCAAAAAACCAATGGTCTAAACTAAAGGTTTAGTCTTTTTGCAAAAAGTAAATCAATTGAAGAGATTTAAATTTTGTCGTAAGGTAATGGTGAGTGTATAACAAATAAATAGTTAATTTACAAAAATTATATTAGATTAGTGAGTTACAGAGTAGAGATGGATTCGTATAATATTAAAGAAATAAGAAAAGAAGGGAAAAAAATAAATTAAGAAAGTAAATTAAAGTAGCAAAATTGAAATTAAATTATAAAGTCGAATGTTGAATAAAAGTGACAAGTTCTTTTCTCCACTTCCATTGGAACAATAAATATTCTCATATTTTATTCTCCCTTTTTCTCTCTTACAATTTCTTCCCCTTTAATCTCACTCACATTCTCACCTTTACTCTCTTACGTTGACTCCCTTAGCCATTGAGCCCGCCTGAGCTAATCTCTGGAGACAGAGATTCTGTCTTAAACTGATTAGAAAATGTTGAATTTTAAAGATCTGTGTTTGGTCTAATGTTAATCAAGTTAATCGTTTTAATTTTTTTATAATTCCTACCTTAAGGTTTAATAAACTAGACAGTTATCATCATTGATTATTAATTAAAAACCTTTGGTTGGTCAGTGATTACCCATTATCAAAAAGTGAAACTGTAAAATCAATGGAGACGGAAAAAAAGTTATCAATGTAAGCTGCCTTTGCTTCAATTGATGTTACCATTCTTTGGTTTATTTCATCGTCATAATCATAGTTATCATCATTTTATCTTCAACCTCTTTCTTTCCTTCATTTTTGGTATCACCCAGGGGATGTATTGTGAGCAATAGTTTTGACCGGATATGTTTATATCAATCAACAGGATGATTGGTACTCCTATGCTGCTTTGGGTAACATTCAACTTGTGAATCAATTTGTTGTCATTGATAAAATATGCGCGACAAACCAATTGAACCAGTGTTACTTTTTTTATACCATTTTAATCAGGTTTTTCACCTGGTTAATCAGTTGCAACTGATTCTGATAGTAAGTATTGATTTAACAATTTTAAAACGTTTTGTCCATTATTTGAAATTTCAACCGTTTCAAAATTCATTGTGACATTTCTTAGCCATTATGATACATATATGAAGCCAGGTCAAATTACAAGACAATAATTTTTGGCATTCAATGGTTTCTAAAGTGATTAATGTAAAATTTTTGATCACTTTTTTAACCAACTAAGAGCATTAAAAAAGTTCAAACCCACTGCGACTAGCCTTAACATTGAGCATTAAAACAGGTCTTTAGTCTAGCAAGAAAGCATATTATTTTGTATAATGCCTGGAGAATGTCTTCATTTATTTTTTCTTTGTTGATTGTTTTAGAGATAAGCTAAATAAACTTTAGTGAACTAATCAGTTTATAACCAATGTTTTTTTTTCTTATAGATTTGGAAACTAACCAGATTATGTAAACCAACGTGTAAAAGGATTAGGAAAAAAGATTGCTTTGTCAACTTACTTGTGATAACATTGATGTCAGGCACATGCTCAGCGGACAAATCGACAAGCCATGAATTTTTCTCGAAAGCTTCCCGTAGAAGTTTCTTCCGTACTGCTGAACCACACAGACGATAAATACCAACCAGAGTTAGACCTCGTTTTTCAACTTCTTGGGTACACCTCTTCACAATGAGAGGAACAGAGAGACCGCTGTTTTCGCGGTTAACTAATGATTCAAGACCTAAACCGAAAACAGCGTTAGCTGGGGCAATGGTTGGACTGAGTGGAGTTCGCTGGAATGATATACTTATATCTTTGTATCGTATCTTAATATATAGAGTTCCTTTGGGCTCCATTTTTAGTGCTAAACTATGAACTGGTGTTTCGATGAGGGAAAGGCCTATTAAATTAATAGAACCCTTGTAGCACAATTTATGACGATACTGAGGATCCCAGCTGTACAAGAGAAATGAGATCTCTTTATTTTCAACTAAATCGAGTTCAAATATTTCATCCCAGTCGAAACTACTTTCACCACTTCTAACCACTGTTCTAGCCTTGTGAACACGATCACATTCGATTACACAATATAAATCACGATGATTGGTGGGAACACTTCCTGACCTTAAACCACGGCCAGCAAGTAAATGAATCCAAAGGACTCCATTAAATCCAAGGGGCTTTTTGCGCGTATCTTTTTTATCTGCTTCCCCTGACTCTTCATCTCCCTCTCGACCTGATGTCGCTGCACCAGTAGCTGTCCCTGTTGATGGAGATACTTCACTCTCTGGTGGAGGCTTTTCGTATCGATACTTAAAAAATTCTCGAGGATTCAAAGTTAGTAGATGCATTCGTTCTTCTTCAGATGCTTTCACTGGTGTAGGATGGGGAATAGAACGAAGATTTTCACCAGTTAAAGTTGAAATTGCAGATGCTGGGGCACCTATACTAGATATCCCACTAGTTGGAATAACTCCACTTGTAATGTTTGCACTGTTTGTCATTCCTGGTGGTGTAGGACCTATTGCAGTTGGCGTGGCTGCAGAGATTAGAGGTCGAGAAGGAGCAGGAGCCGGACGCAAAGAATGAGACACACCAATAGTCGATACAGAGTCACTAGATAGATCCGGTTTAAGCAGAGATGAAGGCAATTGAGAAGTTGATCGATCAGTTCCGAGTCCTGGTCGATTTGCATATATATCAGCTAGCATACTTTTCTGCTGCTCCTGTTGTATTTTTGTTTCCCGCGTGAAAAAGTTTATATGATTTCCAGAAATATGGATAATCCAGAGTTCAATAGGACCATTGCATGGAAGAGGAAGAAACAATTGAAAATGAACATTAATTGACACGTCGAGCATGATAAACTTGGAGATGTTTCTGAGTGGTAATAATTTTAATTGCAACAATGGCTCATAATAGTTCCTGATCTAGCCATT
Source organism: Tetranychus urticae (assembly GCF_039701765.1). Taxonomy (NCBI): domain Eukaryota; kingdom Metazoa; phylum Arthropoda; class Arachnida; order Trombidiformes; family Tetranychidae; genus Tetranychus; species Tetranychus urticae. Next base: position 986,912 of record NC_142959.1, read on the forward strand.
TGTTTTGGACCTTAGGATCTCTTGAGAATTTGGAAAGTTAACGGTCAATTATAATGTTCTCAAAATATTTGTTGATAGGTTAATCATTGGAGGTTTTGTATTTTATCAAGACAACAAGAACAAGTTAGTCTAACCTGATAAGAACATGAAGGATTCAAAAGTAATTTGAACATGAGAAAGCTTTTTACAGTTGCTGAAGAGAATAGCTTCTGAGCCATCACAATGAATGTAAAACTGCTACTCTCTACTGGCTTACCTTCATTAGAGTTGAACACTTTCTCTATCAAAAGAATGAATTCTTCTAACATCAAAATTCATCGTTCATTGGTAACTTTTTATTCATCTTTACCCAACCTGTAAACTTGATTAACTTTGGTGGTGCCTATCGATTATAACGATTAATGAGTGACTTATCGGATGGTTTGTATCACTTGGCCGAGTTAAGTCTCATGTATTAATATAACAAACAATCAGGACAAGAGAAAATAGTGAATCTCAAACTGAACGATTAATGATAAAAGAAGTCAAACTTAACAAACTGATGGGACGAACAACTTTCAGTCTTCTTCATCTTATCAAGTCAATTGTTTTCATACATAATTTGACATTCAAGGATCAATCTCTAAAGAGGATATTGAATGTTTCGAAATAAACTTGAATAAACCAATCGAGAATTAACTCAAGAGTAGTCTTCAGACTAGTCAACTTCATTTGGCTATTATGATTGAAAAGTTTATTCAAAGCAGCTCTGAACCAATGGAGGAGAAACCTAATTTCAAAGAAATTGTAATGAATGCAGTCTCCATAACATTGATGAAGATAAAGAACAACCATCTAGAGAAAAGACGAAAACTCCAATATTGATTTAAAATTTGATGGGGATAACAATTTTCTTTTGAACTGTGTCATGTTGAAGATGATAAATTGGAATTCGCTAGACTCATATCTCTTAATTCACATCCCGTAAATCAAATGATAAAAATATCTAATATGGCAACAAAGTTTTTATTTTATAAGATAATACTGATGATGACGTTAATTCAGAGCCCGAAAATTACCTGTTTACTCTTTAGCCTATTCTACCCAGTTATCTTATCGCATTCAACCAATGATGATCATCTTATTCTTATCATCTATATATTGATTTACATCATTTCTCAAACCAAGCAGATAAACTGGTTAAAGATTTATTTATAAAGTTTCTTAAGAAAATCCAACTGAGTCTCTATGAAATAGGAAATCGACAGAGAAGAGAAGAACCTTCCATGTTAGACATAACATGTCTTCAACGCTGATAATGATAGATCTTGATATTTCCTGATTCAATATTCTCTTGGCTCTTACGTACAGTTATTGAATTATCCTTCAGCCATTGAATAACTCATACGATAACATTATATGCAAAAATATGGATTTGTGACTAATTTTAAGAAGAAACAAAATCGAAACTTACCGTTCTTATTGTATCAAGCAAACTTTCAGCACTATGAGCTATCCTACTAAGGCTGGTTGAGCTTAAACCGGATGGGAGGGCTGACGATCGACCCGATGTTCGACGAATGGTTTCATATATTGCTGATGTTGATGGAGCTCTAGGAATCCATTGTTTGTATTCATCTTGAGGAAGACGACCACTCATATGGCGGCGACCTTTGATATTTGATGCATATTTGTGTAATCAATGTGTGCAGTTGACAGGATGGTTCCGAAAAAAAGAAGAATAACAAAAAGGTGGAAGCAAAACAGGAGACAAGAGGACAACAACGTAAGGAGAGAGAAAAAAATTATCACATTCACGAAATATTTTGACAAAATCCAGATAGACAGATAAAAAGTCAACAAGATAACAAATGAAGAAGATACCAAAGTAACGAGGAGAGCAAATATGGATTGTCAAGAGGTGGAAAGAAAGAGAAAAAAAGAGAGAGAAAGAGAGAGAGAGAAGAAATTAGGTTCATCATGTAAGATGAAAAAGGTGAAGGGTTCACAAGATATCTTAACGGTTTATTGTAAATAGTTTACTAAAACGAAAAAAAGAAAGAGAGAAAGAAAGAAAGAAAAAAGAGCAAAATGAGAGAAGAGATCATATAGTCGAAGAGAATAAAAATAATGGTCATGATAGCAATGATTAGGAATTTCGAAAAGAAAATACAGAGATAAGATTGAAGTTTGAGAGAGAAAGAGAGAGATGCTTATTTGATTATCAAGATGAGCTGTATTCTGTTAACCTGTTCTCATACTCGTCCAACCATTGAATCTTTGCATAAGATGAAGAAAGGTCAATCACTATTAGATAACTCGAGTAAAGGCATGATAATAACGATGCATTTAGAAGAGGCTTAATGTTGCTGAAATTAGGTAAATACACAATTTGAAGAATATTCAGTGAAACTTGTGAAAATTTCCTTGAACTAAAATTAATTGCGAATCCAAATCACGATGAAATTACTTGTCATAACTGGAAAGTCAAAAAAGATGGCTGACTTGGTCACCATCTTTAACTTGAAACTGCACAATTCGAATATCGAATTGCAATAAGTAGAAAATATTTGAAGAGCTTTTTAGCACACAATTTAACTCCCATTAATTTTACAATTGGATAAGATTAACTTGATTAACATTTTTCTATAACACAATTAAATTAAAACTTGTAAAACACAGAATAACTTGAGATAAATTTAGCTTGAAATGGCTTTTAGAGTTACAATTAAATAAGTTCTGTGGAGGAGAAATGAACATGCAACATAAATCATTCAATAATAGATTAAATAATGTATGCAAACAAAGTAAATAATCAATATAATTGGCTAACTTATCAACTGATGAGTGAATGTTAAATTAGTCAGTTAATATTAGTCAAAATATTAAAGATTTTCCCGGGTTGATTTGGATGATGTAATTGTTTATTGAGCCTGGGAAAATTTACTTTCTTTCCTTTACTTCTTTTATTTTCAATATTACCTTTTATATAAAAAGTGATTCCTTGTTGGTTTAGGTTGGTGTTTGGTTAAAAAAGAACAGCACAATTAAAAAACTTAAGTTTGATTAAAACAGATTGGAGCAATTAAAATAACTTGATAAAAGACTTGGTTAAAACACTCTCTGTGACAAAAAGAAAAGCTCTTCACTTTGTGGTCATTTTCTACAAAATTGTGGTTTCTAATATTTTCTCTTGTCGCAAAAACGTGATTAATGCAAATTATACTAAAATGACTACATAAAACTCTTCTCATCTTTCTCTTTTTTCTGTTTTTTTCAGATTTTTTCAAAATTTCTTTTACTCACCTAATGATCGTTTTGACCTGTAATTTTCTGGTAATTCTGGTGCTGATAATGCTCCATCACTATCATCATCATAAGCAGCATTGTATGCATTGTTATTTCGTTCAAAACGCACTGATTGGCCACCTCGTTGACCTCTTCTAAGTTGTGAGCTTGGTCTGTTGTAACGATAATCACTTGTCAGACCAGAACCACTTTGACGGGGAAGTGAACTACTTTTCCACTGATATACCTCTCTGGATGAAGGGCCACCATATCGACCATGTCCACTGGATTTATGGCGCCAATGTGAAGGATGTCTCCCTGTTAACCCACCAACCTCTGTATCAGAGACACTACCATCGGTAGCCTGTGCATGCTGACCTCTTCTACGAAGTATACTAGACAATCCATGAGTTGATAGTGAGGATCTAATGTCATTGGGTGTTTTTCCGTAGGCCACTAAATTGTGATAATCTGCTGAAGTCATTGATCGACCTGAACTTCTACTTTGAGGTCTAATGTAGTGATCAGGTCTAAAGTCTCGTGTTAGTGGGCTTATATTATTATCACTTTCAGTTCTCAAAAGACGGATATTGCGTCTCAAAGATCCGGTTCCCACTCCTGCATAATCACCTTCACCTGCGTAACGATTTCCTGCTCGACTTGGTGACCCTCTTTCAATAAATGATCGACTCATCATTGGTGATCTACCAGCTGTGGGGGGAACTCCCCCTCTAGAAACACTCGAGTAGGATACATCTGAATTGTAACCCGAATAAATTTGATTCAAACTGTCCATAGTTCGTGGGAACCTTTGTACACCTAATGGATTATTCATCGATGCCATACCAGGTATACTGTTGCCCGCTACACCAGGAAAAGGAGGTTTACGATTAATAGTTCCTGAAACTGACCATGAATCTGTTGGTCTTCCACTAGGATGTCGAGGTGCTAATCTCACATAACCATAAGGAGACTCAGAATAAGAATCACTCTCATTCTGATGATAACCTAAAGCTTGAAGAGGAAGATCAGCCCCTGTTAGTCCTTTGAGTCGATCAGAAAGCAAATGGCCATTCTCATCGTCTCTATTGCTACTTAAATCATCTGTTCCATATTCTTCGTCACCAAACTCTTTTTTCAACACAACAACAGGAGGTTGACGATATTCTTCACCCTCGTACAACCTCCTATTGCCCATCATTACACTGCCCCCTGGGCCACTTATTAACGGTCCACCTAAACGACCAGCTCTTGATCGAATGGTAAGGACCAAACGTCTTGGTATGGACATAATGATAACAACATCGTCCAGAGACATTCGTCGAACGTCAACTAAATTAACAGCTAATATCTCATCGCCCACTTTAAGTAGGCCACTATTATACACTGGACTTTCTAAGGCAATTCTTGATATGAAAACACCGTCTGAAGAACGAAATCCATCTCCTTCACGTATATAAAGTCCTAAAGTTTGTCCGGGTCGTTTAACTATTTCAACAAACTGTACACTTGTTGACCCATCCATTGAACTAGTTGGTTCTAAATACTTTCGAGCAACCTCAGCTCCCGCTTTACCAAGACTTCGAGGATCCAACAGACGTATTAACATTTCCCCTCGTTTCTCAGCTGCTTCCATATGAGCCGCTGTGGTAGCGTCATACTCTCGTTCAACTGCTTCAATTTGTCTAAATATTTCTGATGTAATACCACTCACTTTACGAAAATCACCTTGAATAACCATATCTGGATGACGAGAGCCATCAGTATCTACAGAATGAAAACTATAAGCTGACACGGGAAAATGAACTGCACGCCGTAAAGGTGGTCCACCAACTAATGCACCAGTTGGCATATCCATAGGATCTTGATATATTGGGTAACCTGGTTGAGTCATGTACCTCATTCCGAGGCCTCCTCCTTCACCAACAATACGTTGGTTTGAAGCTCCTCGAGAATCCTGTATGGATAAGCGTTTCAAATTAATAATTAATATTGTTTCGAGTTAATTGTTGCTTTTGTATTCTTCTGAAAACTGTTGAACTTCTAGGTGTTAAAAAGGAAAGTTAAAGACCTTTACAATCTTCATGAGGTGAATTTTCATAAGAGATCATAGGGTTAAAACGTTTGAATAGAGAAAGAAAAAATAGAATAGAGGAATAAAAAAGAAATACCAATTGCATGCAAATTTACGAATATACACAGAAGTAAAATAGAATTGTCATGCAAATGAATAGACTCACTCAAATGTATGCATTAATATATCTACTGTATTGTTAATTGTACAGATGGAAAGGTTTAATTTTGGTACAATTGACACGAAACGTAAAGTCCAATAGATTTATTATTATTAAAGAAAAGACGAAAAGAGGACCAAAAAATGGATAAAGTAAGGAATGTATATTTATATATTATCTATTTTATATGTAATATTATATAAATCATCGTATACCTTTTTACGTCCACAGCACAACATTGTGGAAATATTGATGATATGTTGAACCTTTCTTTTGATTAATGGTAATGTCTGCGAAACCGATGATGACGATATTGACAGAAAAGGCAGTGATGTCATGTGTGCTGAAATGAACCTAAATCAGCTAAAAACTTTATTTCACTCTTGCTAAATCCTTTTGACCAAAGCTGGTTACTGAATGGATTGAGAGGAAAAAAAGACAAGATAAGAATCAGGTAAGGATGAAATGGAATTGTAAACAAAAAGATAATATAAAGAAGAACCGGAAGAAGTGATTCTAAATATATTCTGACAAATGGATGATCGTTCAAGAGATTAGCGAGATACATCAAAATGTACAGCAACGAAGGAATGACAAAATAATGTGTTTCTTTGGAGACAATAAAGAAATGAAAAGATGATAAAGTACAACTGTGATGTTTACTTCTATCATAAATTGAACTGTAAATGTTGAATATCAACTTATTTATCCTATTATAACACTAAAGGCTGGAACCGGTATCGATTAAAAGATGAATCTCTACTTGTGTTATGAAATATTGTTTTTTTATTCTGTATTGTGCAGTGAAGCTTTCTTTCAGTTGTTTTGTGGCTTACTTATTTGTCTTTTTTTCCTAAATAATTTGAATTCTTTCTGTTGCTAATGATATTTCAATTTTCTCTCGTTTCTTTCAATATTAGGTTTATGTTGGACAGTTTTGATAGGGATTCCACTTTTCGATTAAGCTTCAACTTTAACCAGTTTCAAATTAAATGAGAAATGACTGAATGTAGTGAAAAGCTGATGGAAAAAAAATTTATCTGTAAAAACAGATGAATGGATGACCCAAAAATTGTAAGAGGCTTACCTATAATTAAAAGTGATATTTGGATAAAGTATAACAAAATAATTTCTTTGATGGTTTGCCTGTCGAGAAGATCAACAAAAAATGAGCAAAATATTATTTAAATTGTGATTGGTAAACAGCAAAATTTGAAAAGGACTCACCATTTGGTTTGGACCACTCTGTATATAAATTTTGTAGGAAGAATTGAATTCACCCAATTCAAATGGTAACAAGCAACATAAAATTGACAACAGATGAAGAGAAGATTACAAATTCCAATTTAAGCACTTGGAATGATTATCACTGATTATTTAGTAGTAAGATGTAAAGAGGTAGGTTAAGATGACACAACAAAAGCAATATTTAAACAACCATTTACAAACAACTATTTCATTACGATGCACTACTGTCGATTAATCCATTGGTTTCGTTTTATTTTTTTCATCAGGTTCTAAAGTTCCAATAAAATTGAAAGCTGTAGCTATAACTAAGAAAACGTCAAAGCAAAATCACTTCCAATCACATTATCGGTTTATGGGACTTTGAGTAATTATCAATGGTCCAATTGGTTTAGCCTGATATTTATGCGTTTGGTATTAATTCAAGTTTTGGTGAACTGATGGATCAGGAAAATGCAATCAAACCAATTTGAATGAACCTGGAAAATCACAAAAAAATGAGATCAACACAATGAATGAAACAAGTCTTAAAATGGCTAATGTGGATATTTACCTTTAACCACTGAAGAGTCAATCCATGGTAAATTTAATAATGAAAATGAAATATTTGAATGCACACATACACACCAAGGATGATTCAATTGAGGATAATAGTGAAGTTGGTTAAAATACAACATAATAAGAAATACAATTATAAAAGTATCACCGGCATCATTAATTGTGAAACAAGAATACGAAGACAGGGAATCTTGTCCCCATTTGGTGATGGATGTAAAATCATTGTTTCAACTCACTTTTTATTTCATATACTCTGTTATCCTCCCTCCCTTTCTCTGATTCTCTCCCTATCTATCTCTCTATCCCTCCCTGAACACACAAGCTCAAAATGTATTCATCACAATAACTCACTCTGCTTCTATCCAAATACTTTTGATTATATCAGTGAAACCAATTTTTTAACCAACTCGTTGTGGTCAGGGGAAAAATTGTGTTAATCTGAAATCGAGCCTTTGTTTTAGATTGATTAATGAGTGAGTTAAATTGATGATGATTGCCCCATATCAGGATATGAATTACTGTATAAGCCAAGTATGAGCAAATCTGGAAAGGGTAAAAAATGAACTTGATATTGATAAATTTTTCTCAAATTGATCAATTTCTCAGCTTAAATATCGTAATTGATATCATTTCAAAGTGCTTGGTATTAAGTTTTGATAGTTATTCAGCCGGAGGTTGGCTTCGCGGATAGTTTTACGCGAAGACTTTGATAACCAGTAATGCTGTGAAACAGAAGAGGTTAGGGAGATTGTGTACAGTAAATAGAGATGATAAATACAATCACTCGAAAAAAAGGTTTCAACACAAACTGGAACACACACAGACTCCGAAAAGCTGAACCAGGATAATAACCAGGGACCATTTAGTTATTATCAAGAAGCGATCATTGAATTTCAAGGGTTGATGCATGATAAATTGATTTCTGTTGAAGTTAAGCAAATTTATTGTTTAAACCAATTTCTAACCAACATCAATTGTTGAAAATACAAATTAGCATTATATTGAAAATTGATTGAATCCAAGCTTGATTATTCCAACTTTGCTCCATTCAATTATCACTGATTGTCAATTATCAATGGTTGCATTGTTGCATAAAATATAGATAGGTAAATAATTATCTTCTCTGAATATTTAATTGATTCAGGAATTAATAATTTAGATTTTAAAATTATTTAATTCTTGTATTCAATGTTGACTGGGAGATTATTTTATGATCGGAATTTCCTTGATTGTAAACATTTACCAAATTTATTTCATTTTGTTTGATATGACCTTTGAAGATATTGCTCGAAAATTCATCAATTTATATTGGATTGAAAAAAGCTAGAAATAGTTTAATGGGTTTTAAATAGTAATTAACTAATTGAATTAAACTTAAGCTTTGATTTAGGATTTAAAGATTGCGGTAAAATCTATTTGCTTTTTACAGCACATCAATTGAGCTTGCGCTTTAATCGTTTACAGCTGTAATCTGTTTTTGATGACAAAATGAGATTATATTTTGTTTTCAACTTCTGTGAATATATTTATATTGTTTAATAATAATTTATTTTTAAAAAGATATTTTTTATAAGTCAGATTGTCAACAATTATAACATCAAGATGTCAATAGATTTGAGTGAAGTTTTTGAACAGAAGCTACATTCAATAAAGTACAAAGGGAAAGATAGTCTACAATCATCTGGTAACTCGACCGCTGATTCGCTTGGAGCTTTACTGTCCTCTTTATCGTCCAAGAGCTCATTTCAACGTAATACTAAACAGTTTAAAGAATTAAGCTTACGAGCTAAAAATTTGGTCGAAACCATTGCTGACATGAAAAAATTTCTCATCGAGAGGAGAAGAGATTATATTGACATGTTGTAAGTTACATCTAATAATCAAATATGAAAAATTATGAACTAATCAACAACTAGGATGTTGATATTATCCACTTGAGATTGTGATTACATTGCCGATTTAAGCCAACCTATTCAAGTTATTAGCCTTTTCCTCATCAAACAATTTCATTGAAGAATCCTTGATTGCTCAAGCCCAATAGTGATCTTACTTATGCTTTTTCCTTATTTTGTACCTTTCTTGAGTAGCAGTTCACTATCTAATCAGGCATCCAACATGAGTGACATGGAAAGAGATCAGATTGATCAAGATATGGTGGAATCTATGAAGAATTGTCAAACCAAAATTGAATCCCTTAAAGCTGATAGTAAGAAAGCTGTGTCATACGCCAAATTGTTGAAGATCTGGGTGTTAAATGAGCTTTATTAGCCAGGAAAAAACAGAACAAACAAAAAATCTGAAACTAACTCTTTTATGTCTTTCAAATTAAGTTATTTCAAATTTTTAACTTCTTAATTCTAAAATTCAAGCCATTGAACCTCGATGGTGTTTAATCTAGATGCTAGATGTTTTAATCAAATCTATCGTTTATCTTTGACCAATAGAGCTCAACACCCCGATATCTAACAAATTTGACATCCTTTTTAGATTAAATTGTTAAATTAAGTTACATCTATTTTATTTTATTTACAGTTAAGAAAAAAGGCTCCCGAATGAGTGTTCAAAGACGTGATACCATGACTGCCATCATTGAATCTATTGAAACTTATTTAAAAGTTGTTTGTGATTTATTTTCTGACCTTCGTGCTTTTCGAATTAGAAGGATTACCGATAAACAAAAGCTCGCGCGATTGGACCGTGATTTATTCAACAAAGAACCGTATCCAGATGATTTTATTTATATCCGTGATATAGAAAATGACGAATTCATTGATGCTTATAAAGACGATCCTGTATCATCTTTAGACAAAAACGGGGCTTCGTCTTTTAATGAGGATTTAGATTATTCTTCAAATTACGACGTTGGTCAGTTTACCGAAGAAGAATTACAAATCTTCGAGAAGGAAAATGATAAACTTTTCGCTGATATTAATCTTCTCGAAGCTGAAACAAAGTAAGTACGAAGCGCTTGAAATTTAACCATTTTTACTCATCCTTATTTAATATCACTATCTAGGCAAATCGAAGGAAATGTTTATGAAATTGCCCAGCTACACAAAACTTTCCAACAAAACTTTCTACAACAAGATGAAGAAATACAGCGAGTCCATGGAACAGCAGTTGAAACAAGCTCAAATATTCGAGTTGGAAATGAAGAACTGAGGTCTGCAATCAAAAACAAAGGACAACTTAGAATATGGATTCTTTTTGTCAATATCGTTCTTTCGTTTACCTTGTTTTTTCTTGATTGGTACAACCCTTGATATTATCGTTCGTAACTTCTTCAAGCCAATCAAAATCAAACCTATTACCATCAATCATTGTTATCAATTCTTTCACCTACTGATGAGGCAAAAAAAACTTGTGAATCTCTATCAATTCTAAGGAATGGCATCAAAAGCAATACCATTTAATTTGTTAATGAATTTCTTAATTTATAGCAGTAATTGAGGAAAATTTTCTCAAATTTTTATCTTTCCAACACATCTCTCCATCTTTTAACTCGTTTAATAGCATGGCGGCTGTTCTGTGAATTGTCTGTGATTCTTCATCAATATATTTTCTCATCATTCCTCTCAATATTTTACTCTGGTCATGCTTCCCATTATCTATCGCTGTGCTATCTAAGTGCATCGCCATCAACATAATTTGTCTATTGAATTATTTTACTATGGAAACCTGTTTTACATGTTTAGTCAAGGCTACTAGCTCAAACAGCTCAAATAACCATCAGAGATGTATGACTCTTCATCTAGTTGGCCATATTGATATAGCATCTCAAAATGAGATAATCAAATCCAGATCGGAGTAATCGCCCATGGATTTATAAAAAATTTCCGTAAATAAGAATCTAATGGTTTAGGTTTGGAATCTAAATTTAATCTTGCTATTTTAACAAGCTGCAGTTAGCAAAAAATATTGAGCGAATGCGATGATCTAAGTTGGTTCTCGAAAATAATTTAAACTCTTAATTTAAAACCTGATTATATTTGAGTAAATGATACAAAACTGAATTACTGTCTGAACTAGTCGTTATGACGAAGACGTTACCATGAAAACATTACTAGAGGGAGTTTCCCGGGCTTCCTTGTTTATGCAACTAATAGACTCATTGCCTATGCATACAAAGTATACATGTTATGCAAAAAGGTCGAGAAAGCTCACCGGAAAATTATTTTTATGCCTCTGGCTTCGATCTTTACAAAATATATTATGTAATTTCATTCAAAACAACCATTAATTGCAGTTGAGTACCTTTTAATAAAAGTTTTACTTGATCGGTGTAATTAATCCAAGTCTTTCCTCAAAAGTATCCTTAAATCGTTGTATCTTTATTTCTCTGGTTAAATAAACACAATTAATAAACTCATCTGGACATCTAAGAATCATGATTTTTGCCCTTCAAGGCTTCATATACCGAATCATGGGTCAAACTAACATCCAACTTGAAACAAAATTTATGAATATTTTTGTTCACAATTCAAAATCCGTTATAATTTTACATAGAAATCAAGACAACTTTGACTTTTAAAAGCAATTTATTGAAAATTTTTTAATCTATTAGATATAATTTTAATATAAATTGGATATATCTAATTGACGGAGAATGAGAAATGAAAATAAATAGCTTCAAATGATGAATGCTGAACCAATCAACGAATAAATTAATTATCAGAATTAGATGACTTGAACTGGAAGTCGATAACAAAGTACCATTTTACCGGGATGTTTGAGCCAATTCATTCTTTGGAGTCGATTTAATCTTTTACTATTGACGGATTCTCTAACAACGAATCTCACTTCAAGAGCAATCTGTAATTAACGGAAAGATTATTAATAGATTGATTAATATTTGACAATTTAAAGTAATTTAAGCATTAATAATTTTGAGTTGAAGTGATATTGACTAGTTAGGATAGACAGTGGAGGAAAGTGGACACAATTACTTACCTTTGGCACTGAAACTGGAACATCAAAAGATAATGACATTTTGTAAGGTTTATTTTTCTTGATTCCTTCAGTTACACATGAAGTTGAATTGATGAATTTACAGGCATCTTCAGCCTTATCGTAAGATACTTCAAGAGGTTTCCCTCCAGGACCACCTTTTGGATCCAAAATAGCATAAATTGCTTGTTCAATTTTACCAATATTTTCCTTCGCAGCTGTAAAAGTTTAAGCAATTAAAGAGAAAAGTATGGATTAAATTAACTGTACTCCTACCATTTAATTAAAGTTCAACTTTCCATTATCCTTAATATGGTCAATTTACTGTGAAAAGACTCTCTAATTAATAGCGGACATTCGACTAATGAGCAGATTCATTAATTTTGACTGACTTGAATTATTAATAATAATTGAGCAATAACTTGAAGCTGGTAATGATTGAAGGAGAAAGTGATTCTGGTAAGTGATTCTCATTATTGTAAGGTTTAAGTTCATGTATTGATCCGACCATTGTCAATAATTAATAAATGAATAGAGGCTACATTAAAGTGTTATGGGTCGACGGATGTAACTGTGTGAAAACTGATTCATTTCAATTTCGATAAATTATGATGAGCCTGAAATTGGAGTAGATGAATGAGTAAATTTTGATTAGTTATTTACTTACTGAAAATGAAATCAACTTTCATTGCTTTTCCTGGTGTAGCTTGCCATGAAGTTGCATTAGCATTGTTGTAGGACACAACGCTGACTAGATCAGAATGTTGTTCAACCTTTTCACCTGCAAAAAAGCAAATAGAGAAAGGTTAAGAATAATAACAACACTGATTAGAATGCACAAATTCACCATGTAAATGGTTGGGAATAACAAAAGTTGAGCACTTACATGGTTTTCTCGGTGGCTCGAGTCCGTAAGCAGCTGATGAAAGTGAAAAACAGGCAACAATTAACAAGAAATTCATTTTGATTGATTAAGTATCAAGTTGAATGGTAAGATGAAAAACTATGAAAATATTACTTTGATGAAGATATTTCTTTGCTGTGGTTGAATCGCAAATTGATTGAGAGTCCAAAGTTGATGGTTAATATATTGCCAGGAATTGAAGGCGGAGTTTAAATGTTCTGAATGAAATGGCCTGAGTCAAGTGATAATATTAACCATGTTATCGGTTGATTGAGATGAGGCTGTGATGAAAGTTGTTTAACAACTTTATTATAATTTCACATTTAATGGCAAATTTGTTTGCTGCTCACAAGGACGTTTTGAATAGTGACCAATACCCAAGCATATCAGCGACAAGCAGTTAATAACCATAACTATTAATACCTAGACGCTGTTGATCAGCAGTATAAAGAGAGGTAAGAGTAAGAGAGACACGGATTAATCAACAAATTAAGCAAGGAATAAACAAACAAATTGTAATAACAATTGGGTAAGGATGATTAATTACCGGAGGTGTTTATCCTTGTTTATTTTTGGTGTGAAAAAGTGTTTGGATATTCATGTGTTAGTAAACAAATGCACAATTATTATTAATCTTAGTTCGTTCATTCACCGAGATGGATTAAAAATAACCAGACTATTAATACTTGTTTATCAAATTACATGAAAGTTATATGAATTATTTCAGTACTTACGTTAAAAATAGTAAGAAACACAAAAATCGAAATCTTGCAAAAACACATGAAAACAACAATTGACTATAGATATTATCACATCTGTTTGATCACTTGGGGTTTTTTAATCAATGCATCGATGTCTCGATAGGTGGAATAAAATCGGACAATTAAGGTAACGATCATGTTAATCATTTAGACGATCAATTTTGATGATAATCATAAAATCTTTAGGTCAGTGGTATAATTATTGTTGAAAGTTAGGAAGAATACCAAAAACCAGTGAAGATAATATCTTTGACTTCGGGTTATTTGAGAGATTTCAATCACGAGGAGATAATTTAATTTGATTGTTCAATGTTGCAAAGACCAATTATTGTTACACAGGTTAATATCTAATTTAAATGTCATTCATATTGATTTATCAGCATTTAATTGTTCAACCTGAATGTCAATTTCAAATGATGGTTTACCCAAAAGGTTTGAAAGGTTAACTCCAGATGACGCCTCAATGATGATGTTTTAGATAAATTTTTAGGCTTCAAGTTTGGTTAAATTGCAATTAATTTTGTATCATATTTTACATCATATTTGTATCCGATAACCTCTTAAATGTTTAATAAAATTGAAAGATTTTTGAATTGTTTCTTTACAATTAATTTAATGAATTTATATTCAATTTGATACATAAGCCAATAAAATTACATGTTGATTATATCAATTTTTTCGTAATAACAATCTTAATTTTATATCAATAAGTGATGCAATGTTTTAATTTATAATGTTCTGTAATGTAATGAGACAGTTTAATCTGTCAATGTTTCTCATTACCAAAACAAATTTGAAAAAGTCAAGCAAAGGTTATCGATTTCATTCATCTTACTAGTTTGCTTTTATCCAAATCATTGAATCGATTGTTACTTCACAATAAGATCAATAGAATGATTAAATTCTGAAGATCTTATTGCATTATTCAATAAATTTGACATTTGGTTTCCATCCTTAAAACATTTTAGAGTGAAAAAGTCAAACCAATAGGATTGAAATTAAAGCAAAGGACATTTATGCTTGTTGATTTGATAGACGGTCATTTTCAATTTTTAAAATCACTTTCATATTCTTTACTTGATTCATGGATAACTGGAAAGGTTGGATTTAGTGAATCCTCCAATGATAAAGCTCTTAAATAATTAGATGTTGGCGTGTTATTAAATTGGGACGATAGACCTGATTTTGAGCAGCGACGGGGTGCTTGAAGAGTTGAATAATCCACATTTGTGAAACCATTCCGTCTTAACAAGCTTTCTTTCTCTGATCCAATAAAATTACCTTTAAAATAATTAGAGTCACCATTAACAACGACCTGTCCACTATCACCAACAGTCCAATTGTTATAATCTTCATTTGGATAAATATTATTAGTCGAAGATAATGGTTGGTTGGAATGATTCACGTTATTACGATTCCATAAACTATTGATTCGACCAGAAATCACTCCTTCTGATAATCTCCGTGATCTAAATCGTTCATTTGTTGTTGTTTGGCTATTCTGATTATCATTTCTTGGAAGAAGCTCTAATGAATCATCTCTAATAGTTACCCGGCTATTGTTAACCCCAGATGAATTGACATTGAGTTGTTTAACCATTAAAGTAGCACTTGAATCAGAATATCGTCGATTTAATGATCGAGTTGAATACACTGCTTGATCATAAGCATCTTGGCCCCAGTTATTTACAAGTTGTTGCTCTTGTTGTGTTAATTGTTGATCGTTTTGTTGGATTATTGGATCAAATCTAACCTCATTTGTTCGGCTTGGAAGTAACATACTTTCATCTTCAGACACCATCAAATAAGATTCAAGGCACTTTTCAAAACCACTTTCATCGAGTGACTTATTAGTATTAGTATTATTTGGACTGTTGTTTTCAACTGTTAATTGTTGGTTTGGTTGAAAAACTTTAACTAAAGTATCAGAAGTTATTCCAGCTGATCCATTCGGTTGTGTTATCACAATTGTATCCTTTGCACCTAATACTGTGGCTGTAGTACCAGTTGAATATTTTGTGGATTGGTGAGGAATATACCTTTTTTGGTCATGTTCATTATCATTAATGGCAATAGGTGATTTTGAATTATGGTTAAGATAAGACGAATCTAAGATGACATTTGATTCAATTACTTCAGACTGGCCTCGTGAACTTTTGAAAATACTGCTCAAAAAGGATGTTTTGTGGCGTAAAACAATGAAACAAGCTGATAGGACAAGTAAAAGGAAGACCAATATGGTGGCTAATATGATGCCAACTTGTTCATCTTTTTCAGACAAAACCAAGCTTTCTTCTCCAGTATTTTCAGGCTGGATAACACGAATTATAACTGAACTTGATACATTTCCTGCTTTATTGGCTGCATAACATGTATACCTGATGAAAAGATGAAAGAAAATGATAAAATGAATTCGTTATTGAGGGAATCGGGCGCGAATAAACAAAATATAAATGTAATTAAAATCGTAAATTTACCTTCCAGCATCTTTTTCAATAGTATTTGTTATTATCAACTTAGAAATTTGAACATTATCCTTAAGAATTTCTCGAATGGTAATGTATTGTTTACCAAATGACATATAAGTAGCATTTTTAATTAAATGATTAGCAGCAACAGGTGATTCAAAATACCACGAAATATTGGATAAAGGTGTTGACTGGACACGACAAACAATTGTCCCATTTCGTCCTGTAGATCAGATAAGGAGTAAAAAAATGCATTAGAATAGATAAATAAGCACTTTTAACTCTACTTGTTGACTAATAAAAAAACTGTCAATATAATTGAAAATTATTGCTTACCTTCAATAAATTTGGCACCATTTAGAGAAGCTATTTTTGGATTACAGGCAAATTCATCTTGATCTAAACTTTGCCAAGATGCACCTTTCAAACGGATCGGTTTATCACATATTGGAGGCACTGTAATTGAAATTGATCGGTCAAAAATTCTCGATCTAAGGTCAAGAATCCGGCAATCACAGAACCAATGATTTTCATGGAGATCTATCTGCTTTAGGGAAACTAAAGAGTTCAATATGTCTCCAGAAAGTTCTCTGTAAATCAAGAGTAAAAAAGTCTTATGTAAGGACAGTTAAACAAAAACACATGTAATACAAGATGAAATAACACAATAACCAAGCAAATATTAGGTCGATATAAAGTCATAAGATGTACTGAATTTTCAAGCTTACAATTTAAGAAAATAACAATCAAAAATTAAATGAATTTATTAGCGCTTTAAAACAATCAAAAAATTGAACTCTATCAGCTGTATTAGCGAGGGAATCTACATCCGTACTGCGTATTAAAACAAAGAGAGGGAAAATCAACTTGAAAATAAAGGATTGTTGTAAAAGACCTTTGTGTTGTCTCGTCTTTAAATGCTATTTTACTGTTAATTTTTTTGATTTATATTTTCAATTTCTATCACATAATTTATTATGACAATTGTGAATTAAGACAACTTATTGGTGCACTTTGTACATTACTACAAATTAACAACAGAAACGGTAAGCTTTTAATTTCAAGATTCTTAGGTTGTTTAGATTTGTGCTTTTCTCACCTAATAGTAACTGCTCTTGACAATGTTCCCTACCATTAATCAGAATGATGTTTAAGTATTATATATGCATGTGAGTTAATATGCAATCAGATTACATCGTCACTAACAATCTAAATTGATTCAATCAGAATATGTGAATTACTGTTTTACCATTGAAGCAAAAAGTACAAGACTTGGATTTGAAAGTGAAGTTACCCTTTGTTTTTTGGTGTCTCATCTTATTGAGCTTTTCTTTACATTTCATTTTTCTTCTTCTTCTTCATGTTGTCAAAAATACATCTTATGTATAAATAAGAGCACAGCTCAAAGTTCAATTCAATTCTCGGCTGAATTGGCAAATTGAATTTAAATTGAGAGAAATAAGTAAAAAATGGTTCCTATTTTACCCTTTTTTTTTGCTTCTTCTCTCGCTCTGCATATGTAACATAAACATACATAAAGTATAAGGTGAAGCAGAAGCCAGTCTTCCAACAAGAAAGGATATTTTTCAAATAATTGTTTGATATACTAAAAATTATACGATTATACTCTGATAATTAAACTCTAATCTTTAATTTAGACCTGGTTTCAAACCTGAGAGCATCGATTAATTTCAAATCTATTGAAATATCTCATAGAAAGGATTTGATTGTGTGAAAACGAGTTTCTTCAAACTATCAATCTGAATAATTCAATTATGGTAACGTTTAAATATCTAAAATTTTCAGTAATTCAGTTAATTTTATGTAAATACATTATTTTCAAATTAACTCACGGACTTTTGCCTTCCAATAATCAGAATAGACATTAAGTTAACAAATGAAATGAACAACTCTCATCTCAAGTAATCAGCTTAATCGTTTATAATAATTAGGCTTGTTCAATCTATCAAATTATATTGACTACAACTACGACTCCATTGAGTTTGATATAAAATCAATACAACTTGTAATACATTTGATTAGCAGTTCACAATAGATTCACTTTTCATTTATTATTTGATTTTTTGATCATCAATAAATGATTAAGTTTAACATTAGGATGACAAAAATTGAATTGAAAGTTATTATGTAAATAAGGCGAATAACATTTGAATATTTTGTCCTTTTTTCTTGAAAATTTTCCTTCTTTTTCCTTCACATGTTCAACTGAAAAGTAACTCATTGATTGGTTAGATTTACAATTGAGAAATCATGGAATCACGGAATCCCGGTCAATCTTGAATCTGAATAATATGATAATTTTCATTTTTAGATGAAAGAGTAAAATGAAATTGTAAGCAAAACACAAATGAAATGTGTCAAAACCCATCAAATGTAATAGATAGATAAATGTATATATGAGATGAAGCTCAATCTTGGTGATGAATTCAAGAAACAGTTGAAGATGAATGAGAAATGATCATCTTCAATCAAGTTTCATTTCAAGTAAAATTTTGTTTCCTCGGAAAAAAGCGAAACTTTAAACTGCCAATCTTGAGCCATAATAGTTAGCCACAGAATTGTTAGATTCTGGTATCAAATGAAAATCAAAACCAGATTTGACATGAAATCCAAATGCTATCATTTTGGCTATCATTTTTTCCAGGGTAAAGATGATGATCAAGAAGATATCAAATCTCTGGGACTCATTTTTGTTCATCTTGAAATGTTGAACTACCAGGAAAAAATGAAGTGAAAAATATATCAAATAATATATCAATCCTGTTGTTAAGGCAATAAAAGTGAGTTAGATTTGATCAACTTTAAATTATTAATCAGACAAAATCAGCACACAAAAGAGCAAAAAACTGTCACTTGTGTTTCTCGTTATTATGAGTTAATTATAAGATTTTTCATTTCGATTTCAGAAAACAATGAATCGATGTTCAACCTTTTGAATGAAGTAATTGAAAGATTCTGGTTTTCCTACGTTGCATTGACCATTCAAGATCAAGTATTGCTTTGAGAAATATGAGTTAAAATGTTGACTTGAAAATCAAATCTGAAACAAACTTAAAAACTTTCTATGTCCATTAACTAACTGCTTTGGCCTTAATTGCTAAATACATGTATGCATGATCAATCCTGAATAAATTCAACTAACCTGTCGAAAAATAATACATAATCAGTAATATTCCGAGTAAATCAGATGTTCAGCTTTGAATCACGACTAGTGGCAGTTTTTCTGGTCTCTTGTTGCTGTTATGATTTTTTTGATTTCATTATAATTTTAAATCAAAAATCTGAGCCTAATATGAAAAAACATATCAAAAACAGATGAAAATATTTATCTTAATATGCATAATCTTTTCTTGTTTACAATAATTTTCAATAAAAGATTGTTTTGATCTTGTTCCTGATTAGTTCAGTAAGTTTACCTTGAAAATCAATAAATAATCAAAGAGTTATTCTGTGTAGAGATGAAGATTTGATCTTTCTGAATGTTCATCTTTTGATAAAATGTAGATTTAATGTAATTTGTATGCAATTCAGGCTGATTAATTATTCTGATTATGCTTTTCACTAAGAAAACATTTTGTTGTTTCGTATTTGTAGTTGATGAGAAATGAAATCATATTTTTCACAATCAAACTCAATTATATCATAAAAAAGCCTTCAGAAGATTGATTCATCTTTCCAAACCTTTAGCATCAAAATTTCAACTTTGACTATTGAATTGTCAACATGTAATATCAACTGGAATCAGTAATTCATAACAGCCTTTTCAGGTTACCACAGCTTAATCTTTTAAGCTTAAACAAAGAAAGTAAGAATTGTTAATCTCCTTCGGTTTTACCAGATAATCCGAAACCGCAGCTTTCATTAACAACCTTGTTTAAAGTTAACTTAGGCTATTTAAACCTATCGGTACATTACTACCATCGGTCATCGGTCCTACAGCCTTTAACCACAGTAAATTTGCAAGTTAATACAGAGTCGAAGTCACTAATCGTTACCAGAAATTAGAAGCATAAGAACTATGGAAAAGCATGAATCAAATTTGTAATGATTTTAATGAGAAATGAATGTGAAAGGAAAGGATTAATGGTCAGTTACTACATTTCCTTATTACCATAACTATTGACAAATCCTTAATATTGATCAATATTTTGTTTTTTTTCTATCATCTTTACTTAATTTCAGGTGTCAATGATGTCAACAATGTTGGATTACAAGGAAATAAGATTCTGGTTCATTTGTTTACTATTAAGGACGACAATAAGATGACAATTGGAATAACCATTAAATCATTTGGATCAACTACTATTCTCATTGCAATCATTTTGACTGGAAAAGTGAAAGATTACTGATTTCAATGGAGTTAATCTCAACCCAACTTGTAAATCAATTTTCTTAATTCTATGGGAATGTAATTCCGCTGGCAGCCTTTCAACTGATCCTCCAACAAAATCCTGAATTAAATAGTTTATCGCCTTGCTTACAACGTTGATTAAAACAATTAAATTGTACCAAACAATAAGATTCTACCACAAGCTAACAAGTTAAAAAAAGTCAAAGTAAAACCAGGATTTCTCTCAAGATCGGATGGCTTCTTGAAATGACAAAAATCTTCAACCCAAACCAGCAACTAACTATTTCCATGAACGATTGAAATGCTGCTCACAAAATTGACTCAAATGTTGACTCATAAGTATGACATGATTCTGAAAAAAGATCAAGAAAACCTGAAGACATTTCCTTGCATAACATTGAGGATTATCTTGTTGACAATTGTTGGAAATTGAAAAATTTGTTTCGCTTGCTTTGGTTATTTTGGTGAATTCAACTGAAATGGAAATTAGTGAAATTGAGATAAACTCACCTTAATTTGTTTCCATTGAGAAACAGGTAATTTAACTTCTCAAGGCCTAGAAATGAATCTTTATGGATGGATGAGATGGCACAATTACTTAGATCAAGAAACTGAAGAGAGGAAAGGTGGACAAACGACGAGGAATCAATTTTTTTGATCGGATTGGAGTTAAGATGAAGTCGCCTCAAGTAACGGGAATCTTTTAAGGCCTCGATTGGTATTGTTTCAAGATAATTTGAACTCAAATCAAGTTCAACCAGATTGGACAATGAGGCAAAAGAATCACCAGGAATCTTTTTTAAACTGCAACTGTTGGTTAAAATAAAAGATGTCAATACATTAGCAACATTACAACCCAATTAACCATTGAATGTCATCAATCGATTTAAAGCTTGTCAACAATTTGCTCCAATTATAAATTAACCTTTAAAACCTGTCTTCATTCAAATTGGACTTTCAAACGCAATCACATGCAACATTATTCCTGTTCAGTCTTCCCTCGAGTTTGCTATTTTGATCCATTTTTCGGTGATAATGGTGATGGTGGACAAAGACGATACAATGGTTTATATTAATAGATGATTTACTGATGATATCTTTCGATGATTTATGCTGTTTGTTGGGTTCATTAATGTTTATCCCAAGTTGATTTATTCATCTTTTCCCATCCATCAGAGTAAACAATCTTTTTCCTCGTTTCCCAATTGTGAACATTATTAATGTCATTATCATCATTTTGATTTCTATTTATTTATCTTGACTCAGTTTGTACAACAATCGTTTTTATTTTTTGTTTGATTCCAACATGCATTACAATGAATCTCTGAATCTTGCGTTAATCTTTCTCTTTCTTTCACTCTTTATTTTTCCAGCTATCAGCCAATCTTTACACCATTATGCAGATATTCATGTGTATAAATATGTTACTGATTAGATGAAGAGTGCAATGGTAATTTACTAAGACAAATGAAGGAGGAAATAAAAATATAAGCAAAAAGTGTATTTTGATAAATATATAAATGTATTATATTTAAATGTTATTATGAGGTCAATTGAATTATGAGGCGTTAGTTTTGCATATAATACATTAGTCAAATGTTTTCAAACTAATGGTAGTTTAAGTCTCAGAGAGACTCACATTGAGAATAATAATGATATGATAAATAAATAAACTATAAATGAATAAATGGTTACTCAGTGTTTGATATTATACAATTTTCACCATTAACTACCTTTACTGGTAAAGCTGTTAAGAAAGTCAAGAAGAAGAGTAAAAATGGAAACAAGAAGCAATAATGATGATATTTATCCATTAAATTGTTGGATTGACCATAACTCAGACACAACTTGGACTATCAAATAATCTTATATTGTCACTAGATAATGTATCACTTGTTAATCGGAGGTAAAAATATCAAAATATCAAAGTATCAAAGTAACAGTTGACTTTGATTACGCTCATCATTACACTTTCAATTTTCCCACAAAAAATGCTTTTATTTTACAATAAACAGAGCCATCTTGTGGACTATTTAACAATAAAAACATTTTGTCTCTTTACATAAAATAAATCATTATTATTTGTTCGTAAAATGGAAGCATAATTTTTGTTTGGTCACAGAGGCAATTGACAGCACGCTATCAGCTATTAATACTAACGAAATTGATCGATCTCTTTCCATAACGTAGTTCTCTTGTTGTCTATACCGAATTGAAACAGACGACCAAACAGACTGTGAAGTCTTTCAATCGATTCTGTAACTGAGTTGTTTATTAAACATGCTTATATGTTCAATTATATGTAAATCATTAAACAGCGACAAGACTAAGGTTTTCTGCGTTTTCAATATTTAACACGACATCAACATTAGGCAGTCAACTGATTTACTGATTTCCAAAATTACACAAAAAGATTGGCTTCCATCTTTAATCAATTGTAAATGTATCTTAAAGCGAAAAATGTCTCTAAATTTATCCTTTTTATTCCGTTAGATGTCACCCATCAAAATCTTTGAACTTAACATATGTTAATACAAAATATGAATTAACAAAAGTTACAATTATTATTAAACATGTTCGTGACTCTGACTAATTGTGAATTTACTGTTAACTAGTCAATATAATCCAATGTCAATCAATGTTTGCTGTTCGCAGTGTTTTACTCGTGTCTTAAGTGTGTTTTGCTAAGTAGTAATTGCATTTACAAGAAAAAGTAAGTTCAAAATGGATAATAATTTAACGCAAATTGATTTCTATCAACTTTTATATTTTCAGATCGAGTCAACTGTAATTTTTTAAAGTCTTAAAGTACTACAGGGAATGGATACAAGAAGATTTTGCAATGAAACTTGCATTTAAAGCCAGGCCAAGTCAAACATTTCACTCAAACCGGAGCATTTAAATTGAAGTCTTTTCCTTTTCTCATTTGATTGGCATCGAGCTTAATCGTGTAAATATAAAAATTGGAGCCTTTTGAAAGACGAAACCTGATTCTCTCTTTGGATTCACTTAAACATTGAAAGTGAAAGTTTCAATGAGGAACAGGACTTTCCATCTAACGATGAGAATGATAATTTTCAATTACCAATGTTGATAAGTGTTTGGTAATATTACAAAAGCAAAAGTGAGATTAAATTCCTATTGAATGAACGGTGATAACAAGTAAACAAGCTGATGAACAGAATGCAGTTTAATTGTGCTCAATGGTTTGAGACAAAAGAGTCAAATGGGAAATGATGAAAATACACTTTGCAATCAGATGTAATGTTCAAACATAAAACAAGAAGACAAACACAGAGGAAGAGTTGAAAGCAAAATGATGCTGATGGTGATGAGAAGAAGAAAAAAATTTGTATTCAGAACCGAGGATTGAACATTTCTATTCATAGCAACTTTATTGACCCTGACACGCTCAAGGAACCATGACAGCAAAATATTGCTATAAAAGTTGATGATAAACTAAAAAGATGGCAAAGATGGCGATGAAGATTGGAGCTGTTAAAAGTCGAAGGAGAAGAAGAAAAAATTACAAAAAAAGAATCTCGATTTATACTCATTTCCCTCACAATTCAACACTTGCTTCAGATGATAGATGCTTTACCATGATGAACATTGAGTCCATTATTCAATTGCAAGGGGCAAGTGGATCAACAGCAATTGAAACATTTCCAATAACCATTACCATGCCATTGAAATGTATTAACACTCAACTCTTTGATTAATAATTTCAAGTGAAATGCACAGGGAGTGACTTTTAATTAGATAAGTTGCCTTGGTTCAATGATAATAAATCAAAAATGGTAAACTTCATAATTCAATCGTGATTAACTCTGGACTCTTATCATTATCCAAGACTGGATCAGGCTAAAATGGGAGCCATTAAAGTGGAAAAAAACAAAACTGTTTTAATATTAAATAAGATTCAATAATTTGCTCTGTTATTTCCTTAAAATGGTTAACATAAGCTAACAAAAAATGGTTATCCATAAAGCATTAAAACAGACAAAAAAAGGTGAACTCCTTTACTTTTCATGATTACATTTTGTTCAGGTTCATCTTAATAACGGTAATTCATTTTATATCAGTAATAGGCAATAAATATTATTATTATTAAATCACATTAAGATTGTTCAATAAGATTACAAGGTTTGCATTGAAAAAAAGAAAACAAAAAATATTGAAAATAACAATCTATTACCATTATTATCATCACAATTGATTACAATGTAAAATATGAAAATATTGATCAAAGTATTAACCAGAAACTTTCAGTGAAAACAAAAGTCTCGAGTAAACCTTAAAAACATTTTCACCTTATCTCAATAATTATCTGGTAAACCTACGAAGCCCATGAAAAGGTCCAAAAAAGGTAGAACAAGTAATTTGATGATAAAATGGCCTGAGTTTTGAGCCCATTTAACGATTGAAAGATTGTTAAAAGATGAAACCTTCTGTTGCAGAGGAATGCTGAGTATCGGGAAAAGAGTAAAATGATCAAAATTGATTCAGTAAAAGTTGTGTTAAAGGGAAAAATAAAAGCCAAATATTAAGCCTTGAGCTTAACCATTGAAATCATTTTGAAGGTAAATACAAATTATTATTTGATGGCGTTGTTGTTGAACCATTTTTTTGTTGCTCAAACCTTCAATGCTTTTCAAGTTATCCTTTTTTTATTTGCATGAAACAAGCTAACGATGTAAGGCTACCCTTGATGGCAACGGAAATAATCTTACAAATGGCTATTATTCAATCATTTATCAAACAAGTTTATGAAACTAATAACATTATACACCATATTTACATTGGTAATAACATTTCACGTTCACTCACTTTTCTCCATTACCTTTTCTTCACTTGTAAAATGTGTCCAAATCATTTTACTCTTGTATTGTTCATCGGTCTATCAATGACTTCAACTATTTTCATCATCAATTTGTCGTTTCAACATTAATCTGATAGTTGATTGGGTTGTCTAATGGTTGAAATGAGAGAGTAAACTGTTTAATTTTACATTCGTTTTCAATCAAGATGAAGCTCGGTGTGATTCAACTTTCTTGCTGTTCAATGGCGTCAACATGATTTGACTCAACTCAAGTTGATATTTTGCTCATATTTTCAGTTGATTGGCGCTAATGAGCATTATTTAAACACTAGCTTCAAGTTTTAAACTAAATTGTTCGACAAGAAAAATCTAAATCCCAAAAGAAGGAGAAATTTTCAACAAAAGCTTTTAATAACAAAACGATGAAACTCGTAAAAAGTACATTATCATTAATAAAAAAGACCAAAACAAGTTTAATTTCTGATTAGACTACAACTCACCTTAATTACCAAACTATATCGACTCTTAATTGTCCCAAATAACTACGACTGGGAATAATAAAATCAAATGTTTTTCTTGCAACAACTTTCAACATTAACTTTGGATTGAAAGCAAAATCTATTTGTGTCTCTTCATGAACATTATTACATTGGCATAAATGTATGATTTAGTTAACTCAATCAATTGTGAAAACTCCTGCGGAAACAAACAAACAAGACAAAAAGTCAGAAGCAAAAATAATAAAAAAGCAGAGAAGAGACGAAAAATCTTTAGACATTAACTAGACTCAATGCGAAGTCTGCATTCCTCAACATCGCCCATGAATCGTTACTTTCTTAAGCATATTAACCAACAGTCATTCAACTCCTTCATCTTATCCATCTTTTGCCTCATCCTCTAAAGGCTCCAATTAACCTGATTCATTCTTGCTCAACAGCTAAACTCGAAACACTTTTTTCTTCTTCTTCTTTCATTCAATTTCTTACCAACAAATTCACAAGTTGAAATGAACCAAACGGGATTCATTTGATTACAAGTTCATCATCTTTATCATCCTTTCTGGTTCCTCATTTCAATCCTTGCCTTTCATCTTTACCTCGCTGTGTTTGCATATGAAGATGCACAAACAAAACCTACTCAACATGAAATCAATCTTTAACTTACAGTCTTTGCCATTGGCATGTAAAGATTATTTCTGTAACTCATGTTAACCTGATTCTGAAAGGTTCATTGTTTGACTCTGACTGTTTCCTTCATCAGCTAACCATATCACCACATTAACCTAAATAGCAATTCAGAATTACAATCAACAACAACAACGCGAACAGGGAAAAGCAAGGAATAAGAAGGAAAAAACAAAAGCAAAACAAAACTCTGTTTGCTGTTGTTCATCTGAATGATACTCTACGCTTTAACTATAATTACTTTGACAGTTAATCAATTGTGATTAACCAATTTTCACCATTAATTAAGAAACAAAATCAATTGCAGTGTCCATTAAAGGTGACCAAATCAATTTCAATCGCCAGATTATTCCAATCATGAAGAAATCAAAACATTCCATGAGCAACTCAAATCAAATCAAAACAATTTACAATCATTGGCCAAATTAATCAACGAAACACAACTTTATCTCCAATTCAAAATGCTTCCAATGCTGGGAGTGAATAATATTCAGATGAAATGTAACTTCAATAGCCACTTTTCAACATTCATTAAGATTCAAATTACATTTAATGGAAAATATTTCTTTTAATTGTTGAAATTATCAGAAATAATTGTCTATTAATGTGTTAAGGTCAAGGAAAATGTTCATTTGGTTCAATATCGTTGAAAGATTATACTTTTATTTTGAGTTCATTTTCTATCTCTGGCTTTGTATGCAAATCCCAGGATATTAAAGTAATCAGATATTTTCATGAAAAATTAATTTGAATATTGAAATTGAATCAGTAAAGAGGAATTTTTTTCATCAATTTCAATGATCTCTGTCGATGTAATATTTTATTTATCTTCATTGAACAAACATTATCAGTTTATTTTAAGTAAATTAATTTAAATTGAAACATTAAAAATGAAATAATCAATATTTATTTCGTCAAACGATATTTTTATACCATCACTTTGTTTCAACGTTTTCATCATTCTTATATTGCAATGCATATTTGTCCAGAATTGCATTTAAAAATAATTTCCATTTTTTCATCAGAATATCAGATATTAATAGAAATAGAAATAAAAATTAATTCAAAATCAATTGAGTTTTTCTCATGCAAATTTTACTATCAAGGTTAATGTCAAACAGCTATTTGAATACTAAAATTACAAGGTTAATTGAAGAAGAAAAAAAAGTGAGAATAAAAATCAAAATGCTAATGAATAAAGAACAAAATAGAAACTTGAAATTGATCCAATGGTCAAATTTTTCATATTAATGAAAGGTCGAGTTGAATGTAACATAGAACAATGGTTTCTTTCATAACTTAAATTCAATAAAAAAGTTCATTTTCTATTTTTTCCATTTTCTATTCAAGTCTTTCTTTCCGGAACTTTCAACTCAAAACTGTATAATTATAACCAGTACAAGGGGTCAACTCAAAACTCTTTTTCATTTAAACCTTGTAATTTACAATTATTTCCTTAGCTTCTTAACAAAAGTATCCACACTTTGCTTTAGCATTCAATGATAAGAGGCCTTCCCGGACCTTGAGGTGAACCCAAGCCACTTGCCTTTAACCGTGTAAGAAGCTATGAGAGTAATGGTATTTCACTGTAGCCAAGGGACTTTAACTACTAAGGAAGTAGTGATGTTCCGATTCGATTTCAAGATCGATCTAATCGATTTCCCACTAATTGATTGATCTCTTAAAAACGTGCTTTCAAGCCAGATCTTTGATACTTTTTGGCGTTGAAATATCAATTTTTATTGACAGTTCGTAAAATGAAAAATTAATCGATTTCGCATGTTGAATCTAGACATATCATGCTTTAATCGATTGAATCGATTCTTGATTGGAAGCTTAAAACTCTAGTTTTACTAGTATCAGCTAGTCATGTTAAACGTGTATGTATTTTGCCTTAATTGTATTTTTGATTTCGATAAGCATTCCACTCAAACAGTCAATCAGGTGAGCCCTAATTGTGCTGAATAAAGTACAAGTGCTCACCATAAATGAATTAATGATTTATCGATAATTCTAAGGTGTACCACAACCTGTGATACCTGGTTTGTGACCTCAACTCCCGTAGGGTACTCACACCAGGTTCAATATTTAAGCTGATATTGGATTGAGAAGTCTTGAGTTGTGAATTGCCTCATGCATCTCATGTTGACCATTGTGAATCAATTAGTCACAATTAAGTGAAACTTGCTGAAAACGGAATAGAAATGATGTTCTTTGAGAAACAGAAACAAGAACCTTCTTGGTTAGTCCAAGAATTTTCATTGATTAATATTTATGCCCAAGTAATGGTGAAAGATGAGGTGGAAAAAGGATAACAAATGATGGAATAGCAATAATCTGTAATTGCGTTGATTGAGATTCATCATGAGATGGAATGAAACAATTGTCTAGATAAATGTGACATTTGTTTACATTATTATCTCGAGTTAGTTGTCTGCATCATTTGTGTTCATCTTACATCTAAACACAAATATTGAGATAAATTCCCTGGAATTGGTAATGATTATGTTGATAATGTCGATGATAATAATGATAAGTATAATCATTGGTTTAATGATAATGATTGACATTCAACTAACGGAAGTAAGTTGTAACATAAGGTGAAGGGAATAACATTATCACCCATTTGGTATCATTGTATGAGAAAAGTATCATGTTTCATTGAGTTGCATGGAACTCGGTGAAACCTTGAAATACTCTGATTATCATTGTTAGCTTTTTCTTACCAGAGTTTTCCTTCAACTTTTTCTTCTTCTTTCCTTCGATTATTTTTTTCTCCATTTTTATTCTTCTTTGTTCCATTATAATAACAATAAGAACCCATTTATTATCATCTTTGTGCTGATATTCAATGTATGCTGAAATATGTATCTGAACAACTGAAGAAACAAAGGAAAAAAGCGAAACAAAAATGATCACAATTTGGGTTCAACTTTTTTCCCTTTCTTTTCTTTCCAACATTTTTGCTTAAATATTGAAATGAAATCATATATTCTTCTTGTCCTATTATTTTGTTTAAACTTGAAAATGAAATTGTCATGATAATATTTATAAGTTGAAGAAAATGTTCCAATAAAGAGAAATATTTTCTCTCAACATTTCAGTCCATTATCAAATTGAGTTTTTCAATGGATATTACAACTCATCAGTTGCATTCATTTTGTATGCATTTTGTATCTCATGAGAGCTTTTCGTCTCTCTAATCAAAGATCAATTGGAGAATCAAATTTAAAAAATTTTGAATTCGAAAGTGAATGTAAAAGACAATAAAATATGGTCCAAGATACTGATTAAGATTAAATTGGAAACTATTACAAGATGAACAATCTTAGCAAGTCCAAGTCTGGAGGAAAAAAGGAGGAGGAAACTGGAGGAAAATGAAATGAAAAAATAAAAATTTCGTCACTTATTTTCGATTGCTTTTGCTCGAGCTTCAGTCCAACTAGGCTTCCCAGACATTGAGGTAAACTCAAGTGAGAGAGACACTATCCCAACTTGCATTTAACCGTGTGAGTAAAGAAACTATGAGAGTAATGGTATTTCATTGTAAGCTAGGGGTCTTAACTGCCACCGAAGGAACGATGTCCCAATTTTAAGACCGCTTGATCGATTTTTCGCTCACGATAGCTAATCAATCCACCTCTAGCATCAAAAACTCACTCAGCTTGAAGCTAGACCCGATGAAAATGATGTAAACCGAAA
This sequence comes from Tetranychus urticae, assembly GCF_039701765.1. Classification (NCBI taxonomy): domain Eukaryota; kingdom Metazoa; phylum Arthropoda; class Arachnida; order Trombidiformes; family Tetranychidae; genus Tetranychus; species Tetranychus urticae. The sequence continues at coordinate 1,017,376 of NC_142959.1, forward strand.
AGGATATTTTTCGTTCATTACAATTTCCTATTCAAGTTGCATAAATAAAGTCTTCAATGGTGAACTGAGAGAACCGTTGATTTCTCAATCAACAGCAAAAAATTGATTGCATATTAATAAATGAGAATAATTATGATTAATTGTTGAAGAGCGAGGCTGAAAAACAAACAGAAAAGTGAACTTCATTAATCAACTCAAGTGTTCAACAAACAACAACAAGAGTGACAATAAAAATGCTGTAAAACTTGAAATATTATTTTTCACTTGTGTATTCAGTATAAAGAGACAATAAAAAAGGTAAACTCAAATTAAGCTTTCACAAGTTTAATCATTAAGTTAGTCCAGATGATCATTATTATTAACGATCAACTTTTTGCTTCTCAAAATAGCAAAGAGTTGCTTTTTTATGGCTTTTAATTTATGGTTGAGTCTGTCAAACGTTAATTTAATTGATGACCACAAAAAGGTTCACAATGAAATAAGTGACCCATAAAGAAGAGCATAACAAAATGGTCATCATAAAAGTGACCATTTTCTGTTTAACATTCTGTTCTTCAAGTTAACATTAACATTATTATTACTTTAACCAGAAAATTTGAAAATTGATCAACTTTTTGACGCTTTATTCCATTAATTCAATTTACTTTAGTCTTTGAACCAATCGATTCAACTGTTGATTGCATTTCATCTTGAACAAATGTTCATCTCGACAAAATTGCAACTTTGATATTCTTGTTGTTCGCGGTGAACATATTTATTTTTATCAAATTGTTTCACTTGTTTGCTGGCAAAAATTGTTCAAGTAAACATGAAAATTGTGTGCATTAGGTTATTGAATTGGTCAGTAATAATAGCCATGGTGGCCACAATATTTATCCAGTCAAATGGATCGTAAACTTGTAATATATTTCAAGTTTACTTTCAACCTTCATTTATGTATGCTTAAACAATCCAAAGTAAATGCTGTTGAGTTGCACATTAAAAATTGCTATTAACATTTTATTTATAGCATTTATCAGCAATAAAAAGCTTAGCAAAATTGCTTCTCAGCATGAAATTTTGATCAGTCATTTCAATTAGCAATTATAATTAAACCAAAATGGTTCATAGAAATGATTTCAGTAAAAACTGAATTTCCCCAAATTGCTTCAAACTTTTACTTTCAAATAAAAAATCAAAATTCCAAAACGATTGAAACAATCACTCGAGTCAATCGAAGAAACCATGTTTAGTCGATTTCTTTGATTGTACCCAAAAGAAAATTCTAGCTTTTTTATACCGAAGATACCATAAGTGATTGTGGTGGTTCCTTCGAAGCAATGCTTAAAAAGTCATCACGACCTATTCATAGCTTAAGGAATGGTTCAAAAATAACTCCGAACACGGCAACATAACAATTTGAACAACATGGTTATGTCTTGAACTATTGAAAAAACGAGGCTTTCAGGGTTTCCTTGAATACAAGTGATTGATAAAAATCTTTGAGTCTCTAAGATCAGTTTGGTATCTGCACATTAGACAGGGCAGACTCACTGTGAGCCTCCAACGTATTCTGATATTATGGTTGAGACTAGGTCAATATCGCGTGTTCAATCGATAAAATTCACCGAAAATGCGAGTTTAGTGGCAGATCATTTCCCGTCATATTATGACTTCAAGACTCCGAAGAAACTTTTCCGAAAATCAATAAGAAAAGCGTTGAAATCACGATTGAATCTGATCCTGTTGAATGATGTTTCAACTTTTCATTGGCTTTCAACTTTTCTCTACGAAATCTCACAGTTTTGCGTTTTTACAGCGGAATTGATTCTGTTTGAGGAAATTAATCATTTCGTATTTTGTTTTGCTTTCTGATATTATTTATGTTCTAAGTGAGAAGATAATAACGTATTTATCTGAATCAAGGTTGAAAAGTGTAGCCAGAGAGAGTCAAGGGTGAGATAGTTTATACCATATTTGACACAATAATATCATAAATCAATCCCAGGGTAAAGGGAAATGTTGCAGTTGAACTGATAATACTGATGATTATTATGATGTTGATGATAGGAGGAAGATGATGAAAAGTAAGTTGCAGAATCGTGTAATGAAAGGTTTCTTCTTATTTTCGCTTCTCTCCTTTTCCTTTAACTGACTGTACCAATATTTATGTTTTTTTGCTGTGTAAATGGCAACCAAACAGAAATATCAATTCAACAGAATTGACTGGGAATGATTGGTCATAAATGGAATATCAGTTTTTTGTCTTTTCCATTCATTTCTTGGAGTTGTTTTTTCTTCTTCTTTTCTGCTGAGTATTCAATATGAGTAACATTAAACTAGGATTAAGATGATGATGATAATGTTTAAATAACTGACAAATTCATGGATCAATCTTGGCTAAACATTGCTTTTTTGTTTTCCGTATTTATTTAGAACTCATTACTGGGAGTAAAAAAATAAGTATTAAGACATGAAAATATGAAAGACAAGAATTGGCGGTTATCTTATTTAATTTATTATCAACATTAATGTCATAATATTAAGCTGATTGCAAGTTGTTATGGTTATGGAGAGAGCTGTTCAAATATATTATCATTTTGCAAAGGATAAATAAATGTCCTTTTGCTTCAACAAGATTATTCATTATAATCATTTTCGGTTAATGCCAATTTCAAGTGAAACCCAAATCTGTGGTAATATTTGTTTGTTTTTCATGGAATCAATTTCCGTTTCAGATTTGGTGCCAAAAAAACAGATTTTTGTCAGCATTAAAATGAGTTTCACGATTGCAAGAGCAAAATTTTTTGCAAAGTTGATCCAAAAATTTATTGCTTTTCAAGCTCACAAAAGTCCTTATCCGTCTTTAGCGATCAATTACGTTAAACTGTTGCAATTAGACGAATGATCAAGTCACTAATTTTAGATGCGATAGTAAAAAAATGAAAGAGAAATCAAAGAAACTGCAAAATTCTGATGAAAATTCAATTGAGTTTCAAAAGTGTGAGCAATCGTAATAACAGATTATTAGGTTGAGCCGAGCAAAAGTGAAAATCATTATCGGAGCGAAGCAAAGAGAAGCGAAGATTTTTATTCGCTTAGGTGTTTTTAAAATTCGCTTTTTGAAGTCTTGCTCACGCAATTGTGCCCCTTCGAGCTAACGAAATGACCCGAAAATTTGTGGTTATCGAAAGTAATTTTTTCTGGAATCCGACCTTGAGCTCTATTGGTCATTCGGACTCCATTCAAAATTTTTCGAGCTCTTTTCGTCCCTCTTTAGAAGATTCATCATTATAACACTGATAATTATCCAGATGAGTCTAATGTGTCAAAACACGAAAAAAGTTATGAAACTCATGAAAATGAAAACAGAAGAAATATATTCACTAACGCTTCGATTTCGGCGAGTGATCGTCTGACCTAGTGTACTCAGAGTTGATCAACATTCCCTTTAACCAATCTTGAGCTTGATAAAAGGAAACCCAATATTTAAAGCAAGAGATGAAAGCACAAAGATCTTCATCAGAACTAAACAATTAATTGTTGAAGAAACTCAAGAAATAAAACTAATTACACGCTTACATTGACTTTCATGAAGAAAGAAAAAAGAAAAATCAGGGAGAATTCAGAGGACTGACTATCAATTACAGTCTGTTTGACCCCTTACATGATGAAATTTTGCCAAATTCATTTTTCGTTTCATCACATGGCAAGTTGAGAAGCTTAAGCTTGGACTTTTACTCCTAATTTTGATGTCTTTTTGGCTCAATCCTCTTTGTTTCATATTAAAGTTGTGATTAGCCTTTAACTTTTGTTTTCATCATTTACCTTTTTTCCTCGTTGTTGTTATTAATGAATTGCTTGATTAGCTCAATGAACTGATTCTGAAGGTTGTAAAGGTGAAGGAATGATAATAAATGATGAAAGGAAAGAAGCCGAAAGAGAAGAAGAAAGGAAAGAAATAAAAGCATTATTCACATTTACAAGAGGTAAACATCCAAAGAGAATGTTAAGAACTGGTTAAGAGAGATGCTATTAAATGTTGAGAATGTTAATGTTTGCCTGTAATCACATAAACTTATATCTATGGAATCAAGTAAATGAACATGAAACCATGAGAAGAAGCATGATAAGTTAAGTAAATAATACCTGAATGAATACAACTTTACATTTACAGTTTGTTAACAGATATGCTCATAAGGAGCACAATCATCTCTATATGGTGTAATATTGTATATAAAATCAACTCCAATGTCAATTATGTGTTTATTTTCCTTCAGATCAACACAACTTTACAGGTCAAGTATTTTTGCATTTTAAATGGAAAGAAATTTTTCGCTAAAAATTCTTATTCTGTTGATATTTTAATATCTCAATTGGTTCATGTTGATATTGAGATATTTCATCTTGCACTTCGAACCATTTTTTTGTCAGATTAAAAGGTAAACGCTTAGAGTTGTCAGTCTAAATATTATATCATCAAAGAAGGGATTATCAGTATAAAGAGTCAAACAGGGAGTGAAAGTTATTTTATTTCATGTGAAAGATGATTATAAATGCAAAAGCATTAAAAAACAAATAAAGATTAATGGATTAACTGTGAATAAGCTTAAGTATTGTTGCAATTGTAAGAGTTGATTGAAATTGAAAAAAACAATCAATCAATATTATCACACTTGTGAATGGATAATTTAATAAAAGAGCGAAAAAAATATTAATTGTTTCTCTTTCAAAGTAAATCAATAATCTTATCAAAGTTGAACACATTAATGATGCAAAAATGTAAAATCACTCCAAGAGTGATTGCTAATAAAGGCATTACTGGTTCAACAGAAAATTGATTTTAAATTTTTTGTACAAGTTCGCAAGAATAAAAATCTCGAGTGAAAAACTCAATTTTCACAATTTACTATAATTGTTAGACTCGAACTTGCATATGAGTCGAGCTGAACCAGAATAAACCGAAGTATTGCCAGAACTTCATTTGATTATTTGAATATTCTGATTCCCTATTGAGTTATGAAAAATATTTCGAAATTTTAAACTTCAGATATTTTCGTTGATAAACAAAAGATATTGAAACTTAATTTTTGAGACTTTTTCATTTCGAAAGCAAAATTAATTTGAAGCTTTCAGTGAGTATTTTGAAACTAACTCATTCCAACCTTTTGATCATTTGCTCGATCATTTGATTCGAAATGAGTGATTGGACGCATTTTAGTATGTTGAATGTCGAAGCGTTGAAATTCAATCTTAGGCCGATTCTCTTATAAACTTTTGCATAATTGGAATGTCTTGTTATGGTAAAGGATTGGGACTGCATTTTCATTAAACTCATTTTTCGAGTTTCAAGAAGCTTCCAAGATGAATGTTTTCGGAAACTTTGACATTTTTTTTGGTGAAAACTGTTTCCTCAAAGCATTCAATTCTTGCCATTTTTGTGATAAACTTGAATTTGAAAGTTATGAAACATTTTGTCGAAGGCAAAAAACTGGGAAAACTAATAAACTCTGATGAAAAGGTGCGAAAAAGAAAAGTTGAAACATTTTTTGTTGTCATCACTGAATGAAAGTTGCACTTTGTTCAATATCAAGTTGATTGATTATCATGAAAACCTACAGATGGCTCTTATTAAAACATTTTCTCAGCCAATAATAATTTTGATGATAATAATAATAACGATAATAAGATGAAATAGTGAATGAAAAGAAGATAAATTCATATCAAATATGTTATCTATTGTTACCCACATCATTCTTACTGTTTCTCCTTTTTTTACCTTCAATATTTTCCTTTCCTTTACTTTTCATGTTATTCAATTGATACACATTCTGGGATTTTTCACTCCCTGCTGTTTCACCTTTTCTTCCCGCATAAACTTTCGCTTCCATTTAAATTGTCACTTATTTCATTTTGTGATGTACAATTACATTATCAAACAATAAGAAGCAATAATTTTTTATCAATTCACTTACATCGACACAATTGAATGTTCACTTTTATGTTACAATCAATTTTTTGAACAACTTTTCCAATGAAAACGAGAAAAGAGGAAAAAATAAATAAAAATTATTCCATCATTAATTGCTTTGATTCGAGTTTTGTTTTCTTGAAAAAAATTCAAACTAAATCACATTTCGAAGCTGGACCGTCCATTTTGTCTCATAAATTGAAAGATTGAACACAAATTTATCCTTAGAGATTCAAGATTGGCTGAAAAAAGCATCACAAAAATGAAAACAGATAAGTTGAAAAAATTGATATCGAATGAAAAGCGATGAAAAAATGAAAGAAATGAAAAGTTTCAACAAAATGAGATAAATTTTTCTGGTTTGAAGTGAAAGTAATAAACGAAATGATAACATTAGCTTTGAATGTTTCAACAATTTCCAGTTCTGGTAACTGATAACATGAAATGAGAGTTTTGTTTGCTTTTTTTGTCAACTCGTTAATGAAGCAACATTTGAATGAGGAAAAAAAGAGGAAAAAATATTTGACCGAAATTGAGAGGAAAAAGGTTGACTTTACTTCGAAAATGATTATCATCACGAATGTTTCATGTAAAATGGGTGACAATGAACAAGTAAATGATTCACTGATCCTATTATCATAATAGACACTTTTGTGCATTTTTTGTCTTCGTACGTTTAGCCTTTCAATTTGATAAACTTGCAAATGCATTTCAGGCGACTATTAATTTCATTCAAATTGGTACCTTGACTGGTAAATAAAGTGATTAAAACAATGTTAATTGATAAATTTAATAAACTGTGAAATTCAATGTTTTTCATTATTCATTTCTGTTCATTTCCAACATTTCAGTTTATCTTTTCTGGTTTCTCATTGTTATTTGGTTTCTTTTCATTTTTTTGTTTTCATTCTGGTCAAATGTTGTCATCGTATTGACCAGAGTTTTTGCTTTGTTTGTATCAGATTGTTGTTTTATGGTTTTGTTGCAATTAAATTTTCGTCTTTTTAAACAACTTTTAAATTGACTCTTGGACTTCATTATCATTTAAATCATTAGACCAATTAATGATAATTGACTTAATTAACAGTAAATGAACATTTTTTCTCACAATTTAATAAATCATTTTCCTTCAGTCTCATGTCAATCTGCCTTTTACATTGCATCTTTTGGACAACGATTTAAGTATTTTTGGTAATGTTTCATTTAATTTGATTGTTTGGTAATGGTTATGGATTAGAAGAGTAAGAGGTAGGAAATTTATCTCGCTCTTACTGGACAAACTGTTCTCATTTCTGATTGAAACCATGTAATGGGAGAATGAATTAGGTTTAATCTTTTGTTGTCATGGTAGTGAGCTTCAGAAATGTGATTCAGCACGTGAAATTCAACTTGTTTCATCAGATTAATCTGTTTAATGCACAAGTTGAATGATTAAAGCTGAGATGAAGATAGGTTCTTTTGATTACAAGAATAAGCAATAAGTCTATTCGATTTATCGATTAAATCGATTATCTTTTCACTACAATCGAATCAAGATCCTAAAGTCAAATCAAATCAATTACGAAATGAATAAACAAATATCACGATCACAATTAATCGATTAAGGGGTGAGCTACGCAAGATGAATATCGATTTTCGGCGATATCGATAAAGAATCGATTATATCCACCGACAAATCGATTTTAGATTGGAGTGTAAATGTAGTCATATTCCGTATCTGCGATGCTCACAGCTTTCGAGTGTGAACCTTTATATGAGTTTCTGTGAAATCCAAACTAAAACTCAATCATTTTACCAGGAAAATTTTGCAAATTAACTTTTGCAGACATCAAGAGACTGGGAATTGCTGGGAGTAAAAGTTATACTGAACTTTGATTAGTATTGTGAGACTGGAAATCGATTTATTGGTAAACTAAAACTTTGATCCCAGACCAAACAGTGTTTCTGAAGGCTAAACTTGATCGGAATCACATAAACACAAACGTCAATTATAAAGTTACGTCTGTTTTATTGGGGACAAACAAAAGCTTGTATTGAGTGACAATAATGCTTGAAATGTAATACAAAGTATATGCAAGTGTATTGTAAAGGCAATGTTTTACCACCAATCCAATAACAATATTTGGTGTTTGTTTGATTCCAATTGAAACCTGGAAACCCTTGACTAAGCAACCATTAACAATTGACAGTAAACGTTAACTCAATCAGCTTTCCCTGTTTTGCCAACAAGTTAATTGTACCTTCCTATCTTCATCACCATCATCATGATCATCAGCATAATAATCATTATTATTATTGATATTGCATTACATGAACCGTTTTTATAACAAACAGGGAAAAGATGAGAAAGCAAAGTAAATCAACTTTTACCATCTTGTGTTGCACATTAGTTTAAGCGTAGTTTAGTCAATTTGTTGGTGTGACCTGAGTGTGGACGATAATTTGCGAGAATAACTGAAAACAATGTGTTATAATAATGATAATTTACTCGATACAATTGAATTGTTGCAACGAACCTCAATTTTGCTTTTTTTTCTTCTTCCCTTCATTTTCTCATATTTTATCCATTTTTGCCACTCAAGTTGACTGTCAGATTAAGTTATCCAGCAATGAATTTTTTCATCTTCTTTCATTCTCTCATTACTGTTTTACATAATCATGGTATAATCCTTTTAGGATAACAAAAATCAATCATAATGAGTTATTATAATCAAGTTAATCCAACCCAAAGTAAAGCTTTTCAGCCTTTCTCATCATGTATTAATACACAAAACTAATATTATGACGAGTAAACAGAATGAATAATTTCACTTGAAAAAGGAAAGTAAAATGAACGACTAAAAGTCACCAGAATTGATGAGTTACACAAGTTGATAAATCGATCACATTGAAAGACGCAATTGATCAGCAAATGAATGAACATTGATGAACATAGACAGTGAAATGAGCAAAAATATTCTCTATGAAAATCTGTTGGAATCATGATGGAACCGCAATTATTCAAGATAACAACTTGGAATAACTCTGGAATTGATTTAACGATAATTCATAACTGTAGTCATAATTATGCGTATATTATACATTGATTATGAATTGAATTACTCTGATGGAACTTTAAAAGCTTAAACAAATCGCTTTTGCAAAAAAATCGACTCTTGTTGTTTCTTTATTCACGCGAAGGTAGTGTTATGTTAACCATCTGTTGAGGTGAATCAGTAAAAGGGTTTGAGAAGTGAAATTTTTCTTGTTTTTGATCTTTGGAAGAAAACAGAAAAACTTGAAAATCTGAAGAGACGCATGAAAATATTGAACGAAAATTGTTTTTGAATTTTTCTTCATTCTGTTTATGCTAATTGGTGTGAAAACGTTTCCGATTTTTGCTTTCAAATTGGATTCAATTGAATCTCGTTGATCCAGAAAGCATTAAAATAATTAAATTGGAAAAATTTCTTATCTTTAATCAAATTTCTGGTGAATTATCACAAAATTTCTTGTTGCAATGAAACAAGAGAAAAGAACGAAAGGAAAAATTATTTCCATCAAAGGTAATTGTATTAATATAAAGGTGAAACGAAAAGGCGAAAGTCTTTCAATTGTGTGTTTTTGTGTCCAAGTGTTAACTTGATTAACTTTACTGTTGACCAATTAATTGATTCAACCTTTTTACTTTTACCTTTTCACTTGTTCTGCTAACTGACTTGTGCACTTAACTGACCAAGTTTCATCGAGTTAATGGTAAAAACCTTCAAACCTTTACGTTTCGTCACTTGAAGAGGTAAAAACAGTAAATTCAATCAATTGGCTCATTCAGTTTGTTCCTGGTTTCATCATGAGAAGCAACAACAACAAGGAAAAAGTGTTAACTTCATTTGGAGCAAAAAGGGTGCAAAGAGTTTCCATTGTGTTCCAAGTTAATTATTTCATTTTCAGTTGAACCAAATGAAGAAAAATGATGAATTAAGTCGAGTTAATTGCAAATATTTAGTCAACTTTGTCATTGTCAACATGAACACTCGACCATTCAAGTGTTCAATACTTGATTGACAATCTGTTGATCAATCTGGCAAAATTCAAGTCCATTGTTTGATCGACTTTTGAATTATCCTTTTTTTACGTCAATTTTTGTCTCGACTTCTCATTGTGTGATCAAGTTTTAATGACGATTCATTTAAAGCTGCTTTTCATTGGCTGACCAACTTCACTTAATTGCTTTACTTCCTATTCATGTTTTATAGCAATTAACATGCAACTTTCAATCTCATTTGATCAGCTAATTGGAAACTGTTTTTGAATATTTCAAAGCATTTCTTTCTCTTCTTTCTCACAAGGTTTCTGCCAATGGAAACAGAGGAAACAGTTGAAATGAAAAATGAAATGCAATTAAACATTGAACAATTTGGTGAGCTTAAGGCAATTCAATTCTCATCACTTTTCAGTTTTCACCATTTTACTCCTGATTAATTGCTAATTTAATGGCTTGTAATTAGGATGACATTTTTTGCCTCGATTTAGATTGATTGGAAACTCTGTAAATATATTTACAAATTTATAATCGTTCAAATTGTTCAGCTTTCATTGTTGTTACCAGAATGACGAGAGAAAATTGAATTGTCTCGTTGAGAGAAAAGTTTATAAATAAAAAGCAAATTTTGCCTCAATTTTTGTATGTTACATGTGAATGACTGCAATTTGTATATTGACTGACTTTATTCAACTTCAGGCTAAATAACGATTGGGATTTCACTTTTCAAACAGAGAATCATTGGCAACAAAGCTCAGCATTTCTCGATCTGATTGCAAGCTTTACTCTAATGAATTTAAAAACTAGGAAATCGACTGCAGATATGCAATTTATCGATGAAGGTTTAAATCAGAATGTCACTATCTGAGGATTTGTTTCAAAAATGACAGCAAAAAGGCATCGCCAGAAGTTTAGCTGATTGAGAGCCTCTGTTTATGGCCTTCAGCCTAATGATTTGTCATTTTATCATAAAATTCCAATTATCAGTCTTCTACAGCGATTTTATATTGAACTTTTGATTCTAACTTTAGAGCATCAGGTTGTTTCCCGGTCATCAGGAGCAACATCATAACCCTCATGAACATTTCAGATAAACTCTCGAAGCTAATTAAATTTTAAAAGATTCAAATTGATCTGTTTTTTATTATTAGTAAACGAAAAACTTATTAGTTTTGATATTTTGTGAAAGTTGCTTGTTTGCTCAGAAACATAAACAGGACTTTGTCAAGCGTTACATCAGCAATAACATCGTTAGCATTTGGATAAAATGATGAAGTAGATTAAAAATATTGACTCAATCGTCTACAAACTTATTAACAAAATCTGAAACAATGGAAAAGGTCAAAACATGCAACGAGTTAAAGCGACTATACTAAAGTTAAGATACAAAACAGAGCGTCTTAAGATCATCCTTCAGTTTGAAATTTCAACGAAAGTAATAACATAAAACTCATGTGCTTACCTGATGCTTATTTTTGTAAAAGATTTCTGTTCAATATCATCTGAACTTCTATTAATACATTTCCATCTCCATTTCATTTGAAACGAGAACCAGAAAAGAGCGAGTTCTTTGAAACAATTGAATAAAGTAAACTAAATAATGAAAAAGCTAAGCAAATCTGCATATCTTTGAACAGTTGAAAAGGTTCGCTGTGACAATTTGATTGGTCATTTCTGTTCAGTTCAAGTAAAAATATTGAAACAAGAAAAGGTTAATCTTTCTTTGTTTTAACAAAAGTCTGAATCGAGATTGAATATTGATGGAAACTCAAGAGAGACTCGAAATGGACGCAAATCTGAATAAACTGAATTTTGGCTGAAAAATGGTTACCTAATTTAAAATGAATTGAAAATATTGATTGAATGGCGAGGTGAAATTGAGTCGGAAAAGGCAAAAGAAAATAAATATATTAATATTAGACGGAATAATAACATTGTATATCATGATATCAAAATTGAATCTCTATTTATGTTCCACTTTTCTGCCAATATAATTATCATGAATAACAATGTATTATTAATAATTATCTCTTGCAAGGAAATATTTGCTTTCAACTTTTCCCTTCATTTTTTGTGTGTTTTATCAAGAAGAAGGAAAAAAACTCTTCTCTGGCTTCATTTCCCATCTTTCAAGTAAAATGTTTATTAATATCGAGGAAACACAAAAAAGTCATGAGAATGTGATTTATCAGAGAAAATTGTTGGGAACCATTTTAATGAATCTTTTTTTTTCGATTCCAATTTTTTCGCTCTTTTTCCTTCTCCAACTTGAGCTTGTTTAATTTAAGGAATCAGATGAGTAAATATTTTGTTTAATAATAGCAATAGGTGATGATATGATTATATTGAGATGGATAACCGTAAGGCAAAAGAATGAGACTTTTATTGGATTCTCCGAGTTGCACCAATTTACTTTTTCCATGTAATATTATTTGATATAAGATTCAATCTCGTCATGATGATCCCAATGAGGAGAAGCGTTCCAACCAAATTGAAAAAAAGAGAAAAATGTTTCATTCTTTCGACATAATAAACCCATTCTTTCATCGACTAGCTTCTTCTTGCGCTTCACTGGGAGTGAAATATCACAAATGATGATAAAAATGAAAATATTTATTCCTTTAGGCAAAAATTGATCTTATCATTTTATTTTAAAATGTCTGTTCAATCAGGAACAGAAAGAATTGATTTTTTCCTATTCATTCCAAGATTAATCTAATAATTATTCAATTATATTTATAAACTATTATCGCCAATTTTATTGCATTTTGCATTTGTTTGTTTGATGGAAATATGAATTTGAAAAACTCTAAAAAATCATTTATTTTTATTATTATTGTAATGTATTTAATCAATTGTTTTCCTTCAATTGCAACTGTTATTTTAGGTCACTTTGTCTGGATCAAAATTTGAGGTTTTTATGGACTTTTTTATTCTTTTGCTGAAAATGAATTTTCATGTCATCACTCTATCTGATCCATGAAGATAGTAAAATGTAATTTCAGTTGACCCAACTTTGGCTAAAATTAAATTCAATAGCAGCATTGCTTAAGACTGTAAGTCGCTCTAAAATGGAATCGTGAAAAATCCTGAAAGATCCTGAAGTCAGAGTTGTTTAGAAAATTTAGAACCAAAAAAGAAATCGGAAAATTTTCGATTTGCAAATACAAATCAAAATATGGTATGGCTATAAATTGTAGTTTGCGAACAAAAAAGGGGTATGTAAAGCAAAATCTCACTTCTGTTAAACTTTTTCCTATAGTGATTTTCTGAAAGAGCTTGTTGAAAAACTAGGTTTAACTTGAAAATGGGCATTGTGAGTATTGTGGTTAGGCCGCAATTAAGGTCGAAACTTAAACCTTTTTCGAGTCATATCTTAGCAACCAAACATGATAGACGGCTGGAACTAGAGATATGTCATTTTCTGATATGCAAACATTCATATACAAAAGTTCGAGACTCTCACTCATTTTGTTGTCAAGTTATTCAGGTAGATCACTTTCCGCTTTTTTGGTTTTCAAATCGACAGATCAAACTCTACAATCTTTTTCAATGTCTCAAAATGTATCTTTTGATTTGGTCAATAGCCCTACGCAAGATGAGAGCCGTTTACTTACTGGTTCCATAAATAACGATAAACGGTCTGAAATAAACGGAACGCATTAATAACGCTTAGGAACAACAGATCTAAATAAATCAAGCATAAAATCATACAGAATTATTAGTTCTTTAATCTAGCAAAAGATCAAGACTTTGCACTGTCGAATAAAGAATAAGTAATCTTGAGATGTTTATTTCCAACACTTCATGTGGACTAGACGAAATCCAATATAACGACAGCATCATTTTTCAGCCTTCAACTTTTGTATATGAATGTTTGCATATCAGAAAATGACATATCTTTAGTTCCAGCCGTCTATCATGTTTGGTTGCTAAGATATGACTCGAAAAAGGTTTAAGTTTCGACCTTAATTGCGGCCTAACCACAATACTCACAATGCCCATTTTCAAGTTAAACCTAGTTTTTCAACAAGCTCTTTCAGAAAATCACTATAGGAAAAAGTTTAACAGAAGTGAGATTTTGCTTTACATACCCCTTTAAAAGTTTCTTCATGAATATTGCAATTTGAGCATTAATTGAAAGTTTGAAAGAAATGTTACAGTCTTGAAGGTAAAAGTAATCAACATTTTTTTCGGTAAAAAACAATTATGCAGCTTGATGGACTGATTCGAACAGAAGTAACAGAATGAGCAGCGCGAAATAAAGGATAAAAAAGAGATGAAAAAATGTTGAGATCGTTACAGTTAATATTGTCTGATGAATGGCCTTAGATGATCTCACTGCTGTGACAAACAAGGTCCAACAATGTTAAAGACAATGGTTGAGTGAAAACAAGTGAAAAAATGAGCAAAAAAAGAGTGGAAAAGTAAAAGAAAAAAAACGAAAACAAGAATCATCTTCTGTTTTTGTGTTAAGCATGTCAAAAGACACTAAATCTGATCCTCTTTTTTTGCCTTCATGTTCCTCTTTCTCTCAATACTCTGGTTCTTGATAATGATAATGGCGATCATTATCATCAATTCCATCATAATCATGGCCAGTGGATGTATTATAAAGGGAGACTAAATGATGGATTCACTTTCAATTTCACTCTAACAACTTTTTCTCAGTTTTATCAACATCATCATTTCCAATGCGAGTTCAGCTGCCACTAGCCCACAGGAATATCATCTCTTTTTTGCTCATCTCTTTACTTTTTTCAACCTTGCAATCAAAGTAGCTGGTAGTCTTGATGTTCATGATAAAGTCTTGCCTCCTGAAGCTAGTTCTGCTTTTTTATTCTTGCAACTGGATTAATGCTCATGATTACAGTTGAGACAATGCGACAAACTACAGGCTGTTGTACTGCATGCAAACAAGCTAAAACATGATGTTAAGGGGAAACACAACTCAGTAGGAGATGAAAAAGTTGGCTAACCAACAAAAAACAAATGCAAAGGACCACATCAAGTTGCCTTGGGTCTTATCATGATCAAAGTAAATTGTCATATTAATGGTAATTTAGTAAAGGCATGTAATTGACTGATGAAATAGTAACGTTTGAACGCAAAAAAAGAAGCTAAAGCATTCTCTTCATGGCCTTAAACGTGAATAGGAAAGTGAATGAAAAGAAAGCACAACAAAAAGTAATCAAATCATGACAGATTTTGTGGAAATTCCGATCGCTTAGAAAATAATGAAATTTTCTTTTCTAACATTTTTCAATTTTCTTCAAAACTTTTCACCAAAAAAGAGATTCGATCATAAGATTACAGAAAACAAAAGATTATCTCATTTGAAGAGCATTTCTGTTAAAATCTTTGTTTCAACGGATTCGCAACTTTTCAAACTTTTCGCCACTGAACTTACAAAGTTGCTTTCTGTCATCTTTCGATAAATGTTTCGTGCAAATGAACACTTTGATAACTTATAAACCTTTAACCTTTTGCTTAAACTAATAACTTTAAGCTGTTTCCTTCAATTATTATTTTCGACAAACAATTGAAATTAAATTGATAGCGAAATTGGAAAAGTCTATTAACTCTACTTTTTGAGACATTTTCTCACTCTTTGCTCGTCAGCTGTTCTTACCGATAATCATTGGTGATAATGATGGAAAGCCAACCCATTAAGATTAATAACATTTTGACAAAAATAATAATGCTTATAATAATTGGATTGGTAATTTGATCGTATGTATTAAAGGCAGGCAAACACAAGTAAGAAAAGTTCAAATGCAAAAAGGGAACAATTTGATTGGCAAAATTTATTCACTTTCACTTATAATTTGCTTTTCCTGATTCCATCCAAAAGCGCTCATGATAAGGTTACCATGAAAGAAAATGAAAGAAGAGAAAGAGAGAAAAATAAAAGTGTGTAATTCATTGGCAACACAATAATGATAAGGAAAGAGAATCAACAAGAATAAGAAGAAGAGAGAGAAAAAAAAAACAATCGAGAAAAGTGTATAAGAAAATGTGAGTGCTAATAATGAAATAATAATAATGCCAGCAATAATGATGATGATAATGATAATAGGTTGACAATGGATATTCATTGTGAATCCAATATCATTAACAGGGAAAGCAAATTGAAAGATGAAAAGAGAATTGTTGTTTTCCCAAAATCTTTCCTCTTCCCTCCCAGTTGTTATCAACAACATCATCAATCGTTAACAGTTATCATTTTACCTTTGCTCGTTTCAAATTTACATCAACACTTTTATCATAATTATCATCAACATAATGCTTGAATGAAAACATTTGCACATCTCGAGTTTCACCGGATCAAGTGTAACTGTATATCAACTTACTTCGAGCCAACGATTCTGTTCCAATAACTGCCAGTTGAAATTGAGAGACTATTATTTTTGGATATTGAATGATATTGTAATTGCTATTTACAATTTAAAAATAAGAGTAAACTTTGTTCTTGGGAGTGAAGAGAAAAATTGATGGAAACTAATAACTTTTTTATCCTCCCAGTTTCTAACCATCATTAGTGTAACTTTTTTTTACTCCAGTTTTGGTTGTTAGTTTTTTTCTCGACTTTTTTTGCTCTTAGTTTTGTTTCGCTTTTCTTTTTTTTCAACATTTTTTTTGTCTCAACTAAGGATGAAATTCAGGTGATGATAATGAACAAGTCCATGATAGTTACTGTTTCACTACTTATTGAACACGGTTGAGGTAAAAGTTCGAGGTTGTGATAAGAAAAATTGTTAAACTTTTCTTGCTGTTGGAAACTTTTTTTCATTTGTAACCAATCAACTGAATCTTTCATAGTTTCATCATGTTGAAGCTCATTATTTCTTATTCATCCATCACTCATCAGTGAACCTAATTAGCTTTGTTACAATGCTTGACTGGGATTGATATTAAAGGTGCAAGTTAAAGGTGGGAGTGCAAGCTGGGAGTTCAGGAATCACCGAGCGATAGTCTTGCAAGGGAAATTAGTTTGGAAAACTTGAAAGTCGAAACTTTTCTGTTCTCTAAATGAGATGAAGCAACATTTTTTAAGCTCAAAAGTTCAAATTCATTTGAAGTGATGCAACCCGATGAAATCGAACTTAAAGTGATCAGAACAATTCGAGTAACTATTTAATCGATTTGACATCGACTCTAAAACAAATAACTTACTTCAATACAACATTTCGACACTCTTCAACTTCGCGTGTTACACTGAGAAATCGCCCAAAAAATTCTTTCTGAGGAAGTTCTAACAAAACCAAACATTAATTTTCGAACTTTGAATGTGACGTTTTGCGAGACAGGTTTTCTTTTGGTAGATCTGAATTGATTTAGAAGAAAATAAATCGATCGAATCCATCTTAGATCAGAACATCACTGATTTTCTGTTTTTCTGTGTAACTCAAAATGATAGTTATTCAACAATTTTTTTGGTTCTTCTGCTGAAATTTAAACTTCTTCATTTGCAATTTGGTCGAACGAAGAAAAAGTTTGAGTTTTTTCTCCATATAATTATCGTTAAGATTAATGATTATCAGAGCATTTTGCGTCTCTTTTTGCAGCACTTGGCTCATTAACGAAAAGATGAACCTGTAAATTGACTCTGATTTGTGTGTCTGACTGATTACAATTATAATGATTGTTCAGTAAATCACCAGTTTCAATGATGAAACGCTTTCTCAGGCTCATCATAAATGTTGATTGGATGAATAATGTGAAAACAAATTGATACTTTTCATGGCTGTAAACATAATATTGATACAATTTAGTGAATGACAACAATGATTATCAAGTAATTGAGATTGATTAATTGTTTACATGCAATAATATTTAAACAAAAAAAGCGTTTCCCTCTAATGTTCATCTTCCCTCTTTGATCATCTTTCATCAAGCTGATCAGTAATTTGATAAAAATAATAATTTAGTGTTTTCTCGGGAAAAACAATTGATCAATGATGATAATTTAATTAATGGATAATAACATGACAGTAACTATAATTTGTTACTTAATCCGGTCCAAACAACCAAACAATTGTTAATGGAACCAGTTAATAGAAAAATAAACCAAATACAACTGAATTTAGATATTAACCATATTTTACCAACCAAACTTAATTAAGATTATTGATTGAACAATTGAAGTGCAAATCAAATTGTTAACCAATAACTTTTAAACTCTTTAATAGTCGATAACATTCAATGATCATTAATCAAGTTGAAGTCGATACTTAAAAGGTTCAAATTAAACTTCGATTTTCCTTCGATTCACCTTTTCCAAGTTTAAAGAAAACTATCGATTCGATTGCTGGGAGTGAATTTTAATATTTGACAAGCAATTAGTTGAACAAGAATCGAGTTGGATTCGTTGATGAAATGCTTGATCAATATACTGTTGCTTGTGAAAACAAATTGTTGACATCAATACTGATTGATGTAATCAACACAATTATGTTGTTCTGTCAAAACGGTGGTAAAAAGGGTTTATTTGCTTGAAATGATCAGAAGTTCTGTAGAAGATGTGGTGATGAAAATGATTAAAGGGTGAAAGGTGAAGAAGGAAAAAAAATGAGAGAAAAAAAGTTCTCAACTCGACAGTTCTTATTTTGTGTCTTTTGCATAAATGAATGTTGATCAACCTTTTATCATTTGAAAGTTGGAAAGATCACTGATGCATAAACCTTATTTTTTGCTGCTGCCTTCAAATATATTATTATAATGATAATAATAATATCAACTTTTTTATCTGTTACCATGAGTGTGTATACTCAGTTTATATAATATAATCCATGAACCATACCGAACTCAACTGAACGCCATAAAAATCAGTCAACATGAGAAAACCTTTTGACCTTGGAAATAACTCTTTTTCTGTGCCTTGATAATAATGAATAAATATATCACATCAACTCAACTGAGTAAATCAATCATAATTAAACTACAAGAGAAGATTATTTTTTCTACCTGCAAAAATCTTTAATAATATTCCATATTTAGTCAGCTTTTCTGTTCGTCAATAATCTAATAGTGCGAACAAAAGCGGTCGAGATTGAGCAGAAAATTTTCGATTCTGAATTTTCTTTGAACACTCGTGGACGATTTTGATGAGTTTCGTTGAAGTTGAAAAAACTTAGACTTGTTAGAGAATGGAATATCAATAGAAATGTTTTTTTCAGTTCAATTAATGAGTTGAAATGAGATTCTTATTGGACACTTCGTATGTTAACATTCAAATACAGATGAATAAATGTTGTTCTCTAAATATCCAAATATATTTTCATTCATATTAATGAGTCTACGAGTAATATGGTAATGATATTGTGATATAATAGTGATAACATGATTTTCAACTTTTTTTCTCTCTTCTCCGGGTTCCACTTTAGTCAATTATTTTGAATAAAAAATTGTCTAATAATTACAAAATTATTAATATTTATTGCACATTTTCATGCTCATGTAATTCAAGTTCAAGATATCAAAAGTTTTGCCGTTTTTAAATTTCAACTCCCAGTGAAGGGAAGGCAAACTAACAAGAATGTTGATGTGAATTTGAATATAAAAAATGGTTGATTATCCAAATAAATTGTAATTAGATGTACATCTTGATCAGTGAAAACGACGAGTTTTGTATTTCGTTTGAGGAAACAAAATTCCAAGCCTTTTCTTCTGGTGAAGCAAATTACTTATAAAAGTGTATTCTTCGACACTTTAGGCTGTTGCTCATTCAATTCAGATATTTTTCTTTCAACTTCTTTGTTTTCTCCATTCTAAGTTCCATAATGAAGTTTCATAATTCATGAGTAACCATGAGTTATTGGAATGAACATGATTGTTGTAAGGTGAAAGTTAAAGTGGAAATAGAAAGTAAACCCTGAGGCTTTTCATTCACTTGATACTGAATATCGTGTTTCATTTCACTCTAATAATCAAAATAACATCAAAAATTGAAGATTCCATTCCATGATATTCATCGTTTCAATCAATCAAATTATCGATAAATATAGCAATTGAATCAAAATGTATTCTCTGTATGATAATCAGAATGTCATTTCTTTCACAAGCGACATTCATCTTTAGAAGCATTCATTTATCTTTTGAAAACTTTTCAGTTTGGATCCATTCTAGTTTCATCAATAAACTTAATTGAATAATCAGTGAACATTTATTGTTGATCGAAACTTTCCAATTATTTTGTCTCGTAATTAACAAGCGATGAAACCTTTTAAGCTTATCAACCACTTTTATAAACTGAAAAGTTTCGACTTTAATAATATGATTAGAGCTAAGAAGTAGCTTTTCCCACATAAAATCAGCCGATAATTAATTCACTAACCATGAAAAGATCTTTAGTTGATCAACAGTTGCACAAATGGGAAGTAAACCAAATAATTGCATCAATTATCTTAATCATACCAGCAGAAGGATGCGACAAATGAAAAGAAAATTTCGTCACAAATGAAGTGAAAATGATCGACGAAAAAAATCTAATTTGCAATTCTTTCTCGCAGATAAGCTCAAAAAAGATGTAAATAATTCTCATGAAATTGCGAAACTTAATTGGAATATGTGTTTGGGTTTAGTCTCGAAAGCTAATTGTTCAATGAATGCAATGAATTATTACTGTTAATATTTTGAAAAATTATCTCACTCCAGGCTATTGTTGTGAAATGAATTTGGAAATCCATGGAAAACTCTGAAGAGCTTTGAGAAAATTGAATGAAGTTTCCAGCATTTCATCAAAAACATAGCAGTTATTAGTCATGTTCTGGAATGGATTGATTGAAAAGGAAAAATGATTAATCAATAATTCGATGAACATAAATATGCTGATGTATTGTTAAGACAGGGAGTGAAACTTGGAGTGACTGAGTGTGAAGCTGGGAGTAAGATTATGAACCAGTCTGGGAGTGAGTCGAGGAGTGAGGCTGGGAGTGAAGACAAAAATGGAATTGGTTAAACTGTAACAAAATAAAGATAACGAAAAAGTGCTTCAGGCTGATGAGATAAGAATCGCTTGTTGTGATAAAAATGAACTCGAATAAAGTTATTTCATATTAATATACTTGCATCACCTAGCAATAAAAATACCTCTAAGCCAAAGCAATTAGACATTTCTTTTCTTTTCCTTCTTTCCACCTTTTCCCAACATCCTTCCCTGTCATTATAATTACAATAAAAGTCGGTTATCACATTTATTATCATTATTATCATCTTATTACTTTCTTTGGACTTTTATTTTTTGCTCTACAATAATAATCCATAACGTTTGCCTTGACTTATCTAATAATATTTGTTGTCATTTTGATTAATTTCACATTAACAGCAATGACAGTAAATGAGTTTAAATGGACCAAATGTTGAGCGTAATGCTGAGAATTCCAAGAGAGACAATGCACATAATTTTTGATAAGAAAATGGCAATTATAATAATCGAATGAAATGGCGAGTGAAATGCAAAAATGCAGAGTAAAACTGGGAATGCTCAAGACTGGGAATGAGGATGCCATGATGATAGGAATGACAACAAAAGTTGTCTTCAGAAAAGCCCGGAGCAAGTGAATGTGTATTTACCGTGATTGCAATTCAAAGATTTAATCCAAGAATTTTAGACTTTCTCTTTGCACAGCAATAACCTTTTGATAATACGCTCACATATATCAATAGATATCAATTTTATTGGGAGTTTTTTGACAGCCTCAACTGATGCAAGGGAATTGAATGTCTTTTGTTGGAGAAACATACTTTCCCCATTTTCTAAGCTGAGTTGAAACAGAAATTTTCAGAGTTTTCCATTCTCAATATGACAATGCTGAGTACAATTAACTTTACCATGGATTAATTATTTATGGTGAAAAAAGAAAAGCGAAGATATTTTATGGACTCTTGGGAGTCATTGGTTTAGATGGACTTTGATTGTGAATTTATCATCTTTAATCATATTAATCTTCAATCTTGTAATTCCTTTCTTCATGGTAAATCCTTTTTTGTCAAATTTCTTGATTCATTCTCTTAAAATGGCAATCAACTGAAACTTCAACTTTTCTTGCAATCTCAATGTAATCTTGTTCATTAACAGAATCAAAGTTGTTAATTATCTCAATCATAACCATCATCTTGCAACTCTCTCTCATCATCATAAATCCATTCTTAATCTTCATCTTTTACTTTCCACCTTACTAGACATTCACATCAGAGTACATCAGCTATGAATGAATCTGAGGAAAGCTCAGGAAAGGATGAGCAAACTAAGAAGATGGTAAAGACGATCAGGAAAGATATTGGTTCATTCCTTCAGTTTCCTAGTTTCACTTGATTTAACCTTCAATTGTGGTAACCAGGATATCATTTTGCGCTTTTGTTAACCTTTCTTTCGTTGTGAGGTAAAACCTTCCGCAAACCTCAAATCTTTCATTTCTTTCTCATGACAGAAAATCTTATAATAATTTTACCAATTTTGACAAAACTCGATATTCGTTCGAAATTTTATTCCAAAGAGTTTAAAAGCTTGCAAAACTTTCCAACCTCTTCACAACTTTATCATCTTACACTTGTTTTACCTGATTGTCAACTTTGGGTTAACTTGCTATTAACTTCGATAATCCAATTATTTCACCATAAACTCGGCTAATTGCTGAATAATTAGAAATGTTAACTTTTCTTATTCACTTTTATCACGTTATTTCATTTGTAGTTGAAGTAATAGTTCAATGATTTATATTTCGTTACAAGTTTAAATCCAAGTTGACAGGACTTGCTAATCAAATGCCTTATTATTTTGTCTTTAATTAAATCATATTTTCATCATCTTTCGGCCACTTTTATTGTTGGAGTGAAAACAGGGATTCAGTCAGTTTAATCATTTTATCATTCTTGTAATTAGATTATTCGTTTACACCGAGAAAACAGAAAAAATATTTTCATACGTAGTTTGTCATTGTCATCAATGTTTACGACAGCAATGTTTTTCGTTTTTTGTTTTCTCATGAAATTATAAGTTATCGCTATTAGGTTATTATCTAAACTTTTTTGCTTTGTCTTTGAAGGCAAAAATTTAAAAAAATGACAAGATAAAATGAAGGAAAAGAAAAGGAAAAAAAGTTCCGAAAAAGCTGGTAACAAAGTAATGGAGTTAAATGGAGGAAGATAAAGTCGTTTAGGGTCTTAATATTTGATAATTTATAAGACCAAAAAAACAGTTGATACAAGGTTGAAACATTGAAAGATGATGTATATCAGTACAGGGTGATCCATCACATGAATATATATATAGTTTTGATCTTTTATTTAAGGAAAAGAGTTGAAAATGTAGAGAGTAAATGTTGGTAAGAAAAGAAACGGAAGAATGAAAACCATCGATTACCTTGATTACTCAGTAAATATGCAAAAAATGTCATTTAAAGCAGTTGATGGTATATGATGAAAGTTTTAAAAGAGTCCTTAGGTTAACACTACAAACAGTGATTACTTTTACATGAGCAAGAGAAAAAATAGAAAAGTTAAAGAAATTGTAACATTTTTTCTTCCCTTTCATCACACTGTCATCTCACAATGATAAATATCTTTTCATACTCTACCTTTACAGTATATACAGTCAAAATAAGGGAACCATTTTCTTGGCTCTTTTGTTTTTCAAAGCTGGCCAAATATATAACCATAAATCTTGGCAATGTCGCAAGTTCATGAACTTCGACAAGCCAAGTTGAGCAATGCAGACTTCAAAGTCAACCCTGTTGTAGGCTTAGGTTAGGGTACGTTATGCCACTGGACAGTCGGTTGAGATTGCCTCAGTGAGGATTTGAACCTCTAACCTTAACTAACCTTTTAAAGGGGTTAACTTGTGATGCCATTGATCATCGCCTCTCTGGATTTGTTTTAACAAACCTTTTATCTCTTATAGTTTAAATGTTTGTTTAACAAATTTGTTTATGCAATAGTCCAATCTATTATGAATGACTCATTAGGTCAACCTTGAGCAGATTTTCACTAGTTGAATGATTTATGAATCTAGAAATCGTTTCAGCTGCAATTGTTCAATCATTTCAAGTTACTTTACTATCAACTGTAGCACGCAATCTGATTGCAACTTTGTCAGACTATTAATAACTAAATCGATTGACATGAATAAGAACAAATCAGATTTCAAATTCTCAAATTGTAATTAGTTTATCATTCCGTCAAATTGGATATGATAATCAATATTATTTAAATTAAAATGAAAATTTTTTCAAATCATAATTCTCTTTCACTGCATGATATTTCATATTATTCAACAAGATTGACTTTGGTTCATTGACATTGACAAAAAAAACTTTTTCTTCTTACATTTTCATGATGCAATGAACATTAATTTTCATGAATGAAAAGAAGAAAAAAAATGAAGGCAAAAAGCTGCAACCACATGAGATTGAGAAAGATAATTACCATGCAAATTATTCGAGATGAAAATAAATAGATGACTTTTGATGAAAAATAATCACAACCTGGCAAAGTAAATTTGACAAAAAATGTCACCAAAAAATGGAAACGAAAAAAAAATTTCTTAAAGATTGTGTTACAGGTTGAATAATCAAATTACAATTTGATCAATCGTCAAATTGTGAGACTTGGAAACAAAAAGAAGCTCAAAAGACCTGAGGACACAAATGTCATTAAAAAAGCATTTCAAATTTCGGTGAAAAGCAATGAATGCGAAATGAATAAAATTGAAATTGATAGATTCTGTTTCCAATGAATATTCGTCATGAACTGACGTCGAACATGATTGTCAAGATTGCTGATTAATGATTTTAATAAGCGATTCTAAGTGATACTAGAGAATATATTGTTAACCTGAGAATAACGGAAATTCATATTCGATTAAACATTGCCATATACTAGACAGGGAATGATGATGTTAATCATAATGGTTAAGATAATAATAAAAGTCAATCTAATGATGATGATGATGGTTAAAGATGTAAATAATGAAAGAAAAGAGTAGAAAGAGAAGATGCAATTTCCTAAATTAACTTCCGGTTAATATGTACCTCATTCTTGTTCTCATTGGTTTTGACCATCATTATTATCATCATGAAATTTAGTTAATTAGGCTGCCATTATTTAAAGGAAATTCACTTGAAAACAAAAACCTTAATCACCAAAGGCTCATCATTAAACCACCCAAAATGGTTCAAACCATTAACGTTCACTTTTGTCGAGACAAATCGACAAAAGGTTCAACTTGAAGTTTCCACCAAAGACAATAAAAAAGACGAGAAAATGAAAAAATTGAAAACTTTTTGTCCAAACTTTGCTCACAATGTGAGAACCAAATGCAAACAAACTTTTCAAAAGTCCATTTAATCGGTTGCAATCAAATCATCATTTCAAGGTTAGTCTTGAATAGAAAGATTCTTAAGGTTGATCATGAAAATGGATCGAATGTTGAACGATTCAAAAAAAGTTCTTAAAACGATAAAATGAATCTCTTAGGAAATCTCTTGTTTCATGAACTTGCAAATCTTACGATTGATTCACTGTTTTCAACCATATCATCCATTTAGACCTTGATCGACTGTCAAAGGTTGAATATCCGATTTTTTAGCTTTTTTCAAGAAAAAAGTTCTTCAAGTGTTGATGTGCCAATAGTAATATTGGCTCATTAACTCGATTCTAAGTGAAGTTTCTGAAGATGTGCCGACTTAAGGGCCTTTGAGTCTTTATTGATGAAGTTAGTTATTTTGTTGGAAAGTCTTGAACCGTCCTTGGCGAATAATGAAGTCAGTTGAAAAGATGAAATGGTTTTTGTGATAAATCCATAATAATCGATCAACATTGTTTCAGCCCAAAACTTATTATGGTTTTCAAGTTGAAACTTTTAATATCATTAATCTCCCAACTTTTCAAAATATTGGTTCAAAAAAAAAGAGAGAACAAAATTTACTCTGATTCTGTTTTTTTTCAGGTGAATCATGTTTTCACCTTCATTTCAACTTTTTATCCAGTTTTACAGTAAAAAGAATCTAAATCCATCATTTCTTATTCTTATTACACCATTTACGAAGCATTATTCATTAAACATCAATAATAATAGAAATGTCCAGAAATGAAATATGATGAGCAACAAAATGGATGAGAAAAGGTGAGTCGAAATCATGATAAAACTAAGCAAAGATGAGAGGTAAAAAAGTGTCAACCATTAATCAGAGAAGCAAAATGTTTTCATTCCAAGCTGAACTTTCCATTTTCTGGTGCAAAAATGTTTTCCAAATAGCAACTCATTAACAACAAAAAAAGGACACAAAATATTTATTATTTCAACAAAAGAAAAGGTGAAAAAATGAAGAAAAGGAAAAAAGTCGAAGAAAGTTGAGTTGTTAATAAAGATGTAAAGTTGAATCAATCGATAAAAGCGTGAAGTTCTGTTGCATGAAATGATAATTTGCAAGTGTTGAACAACAATTAGACAATTTCCTTTTCTTTTTTCTCTTTTTTTTCAAGTTCGATTCTTTTCTTCAAATATCATGACAACATGTTGACAGATGAAACAAAGAAAATGTGAATCCTTTAATTGTTACCTTCAGTTAATTAACTACTTTTTTCCGTATTCAACTATAATTAATGAGCGAAAATTTTTTTCTCGACAAAAGAAGAAAAATTCAAGATTTGCTTTTCTTAATATAAATATCATTTAGTCGAAGAGTTTTTCATCACAAAAGTTCTGTCAGAATAGTTTCAATGATTGAATAATTTTCTTGCAACTTTTCCAATCAATTAGCTAATTGTCTTTACATGGAAACATTTCAGCCAATAATTTGCATTCAGTAATAATTATCTTGAAGAATTCATCAATTTACAGAATTTCTCTTTTCTAATCACAATTTTCATAATGATTCTGTCAGTTGACTGTTTGTTCAGTTCAAGATGAACACTTGATAATGTCTTCTAATTGATGGTTCTTAATGATTATGGAAAACATGAAAATAATTAGAACTCTAACCTTAATTGAGCGACTCACACACATCAATGTATTAATAATGATTCACTGTTTCATCTCTTTCAATGTCAGAACTTTTATCAGCGAAAAATATTATCTTCGTGATTCCCTTTCCCCAATCAACTATTGTTATACATTACATTAATATCATTTCCCTTTACCTGGTTACCTTCAATTTCCAGGTCAACTTGTTTAATCTTTTACTTCTTTTTGTTCTTCACTGAATATTCATTCACTTTTCCTTCCAATCCATATTACCATAACTATTATTATTATCACAATTGCTTTCTTTCCCTTTACCAATCATTTATACATTTTTTTGCTTTCCATTTCCAAATTAATTTGTTGCAGCATTAATTGACTTGCAACAGCCTTTAGGTCTTGTTATTTTTAAATATCGTTTCTTTGTTTTACTCCAGTTTCAGTTGATATCCATTAGTTGAAACCAGAACAAAACAGTGAGAAAAAAACAGTAATCACAAAAGAAACAATAATAATGATTGTTAACACCTTTGAGGCAACAATTATTAATCACTTTTCTGGTTTACACATTTTTATCATGAAAATTTCTTATTACTTAAGATGTACAGTTAAAACTAATATTTGCACAAATGTTGAAAAGACAAAGAACTTTAAATGAACCAGAAAATTGAAAAGTGAAGAGTCGAACCAAATGTTCATCGCAATATAAGGAAAAGACGATTGTAAAGCATTTTCAAACCTCGAATAAAATCGTTTTTTGAGAAAACTCGCAATCTCTGAGTGTAAGCTTTGGATCATTTTTTCAAGTTCAATGAAGAGTTTTGTTTCGAGGTTTGTATTGGATTCGCGCACAGCAAGTTTGAGTTTTTTGGACTTTTTGTTTAAACTTTTATTTCGATTGAGTGCATTACATGATATCACCTTTGGCTCATGATTGTCAATCAAAGTGATTTAAGGAGGAAACATGAAGATTGGGAAACATTTCCAATTATTGCTTTATCATGAAGAATGAATGAATTTTGAGAGAAGAAAAAACTTGGATGAAAAATCTATTATTATTAGCAGTTCTTTATCTTCACAGATACAATAATAAATCGAAAGGCTTCTCGTGGCTTGAATTTTGTGTCGACAAAAGAAATGATAATAATGATAATAAAAATAGCAATATCTGTCAGATTGCATTCCCAGTGTTTCCATGGAAACTGTAATAATGTATGAACAAGTTAACAATTATGTTGTATTTGTATTAGACAATTTATTCAATAAAAATTGAATATTTAATAGTTAATTGACAGAAGAAGGAGAAAAATTTACATGAAAATGAAAATCAATTGCCTATCAACAGTTGAGAGTAAAAATGGTTAAATTGAACTAAATTTTGTACTCTTTTCCCAATCACAGCTCAAACTTGTTCATGCCATCATTTTGTTGCTTCAAACTTTCAAATTAAACCTGAAATTGTAAAGATGGAAACCCTGAAAGTGAATCAGTAAAAAATATTTGCTTTGCATGATTCTTTAAAAGATATCAATTGAATGTGCAAAAATATGGTTCAATTTGCGTGTCAAAGAAATGGAAAGAATGAGAATGAAAACAAAATCTCATGAAAATTTTCATTCTCCATTGAACCATTAAAAGGGAGAAAAAAATGATATCAAAGTGTCAGTGCTATTAGAATCTTGTTGCAATTGAAAACAAAATAAAATTCAAATTCAAATCGAAATAATCGTTTCATAGAAACATCATTTCGAATTGATTATACAAAAAGTTCTTTATCCATTACGCCTGTAAACAACATCTACACGTACTCGATCCAAACGATGTGAAACTTCGAATTGATGAACTTCCAATGAGAAATTCAGAAATCAGATTTTCCACGAAATTCATTTTCTATTTTACAGATTTTCCATAAAATCAAAGAAAATCTTTGACCTGAATTCAATGAGAAACCGATGAAATGAAATGTATTCACGAAGAGTTTAAAAACAAATAATGTTTGTAACGTGATAATCGAATGTTTCTGTTCGATCGCGAACTTCTGAAAATGGATTTTTCGTTCAATCAAACTCGAGTTGAACAAACACACGAATCTGCAAAAAACATTGTCGATTGTGATAAAGTTACGATCAATGAAACTGTTTCATTGGATTCAATGTCAGTTATTTGATTATTCGTGTCTTTATTAGTTTCACTGTTTACCTTACCAATCGTATACAAATTTGAACCCATTCAATGAACCAACAGTTGACATAATTAACAATAATTAAATGTCTCTCCATGCAATCAACATGCCATTCTGTGAAATTCATCATTCAATGTTTTTTTTCGTTTACCTCATTTTCGTGACTCTATTCCATCTCATCTAGTTGATTGTATTTTACTTTTACTTCTCAAACATTTCAGTTTATTTATTTTTCTTCACTCATTCAACTAACAATGTTAATCAAGATTTGATCAAACGTGAAAATGAATTACTCGTGGAAAAGAGAAAAAAAACTCGAACTTTTTTTTCTCTCTCTGCTTCTCAAATAACATGGAAAAAGCATTTTTGTTTGAACTTTTTCCCTTCCCTTACCTAACAATTTTCAGGTTAAATGCAACTACAAAACTTACGTGTATTGATAATGATGATCAAACTGCAAATAATAGTAATAAAAAAGCAGCTCAAGTTTCCAGTAGAAATGAGAATTTAACTCTGAATTTCAATCTTGGAAAACATGAAAAGCAAAAAATTCTCATCAGCCTAAGTTGAGGTCAAAAAGAATGGAAAAAAAGTTCTTTTCCAACAAAAATATTTTCTTTGATATCAATTTTTCCCTTGTTATTCACAATATCGATTAATATCGATTGTAAAGTTGAAAAGAAAAGAAAAAAAATTGAAAAGAGAAAAAAAACTTTCGCTCGAACTTCAGATTATAATTGATTTAAGGGTTGAATATTGTCGAACCATGTAATGATGATAATTAAAGGAAAGCCATTTGGCCTGAAACTGGCGACTGACGAGTTGACAGGTGAGAGCAAACAAACGATGTAAAAGGAAATTGAGTATGAAATGGAAACGAATTTTTGATGGTCACTTTTGGACAAAATCGAGATGTTGTTACCCTTTCCTTGAAAGTGATTGTTTGAGAATGACAAAAAATTGCGAAAAGCTTTCTTGCTTTCTGAATCTTCGTGAGATGGGAAACAAGATGAGGATGAAGAGGATGAGGTAAGAAAGGTACAGGATTGGCAAGAAGATTATCGCGAATCAAATGGTTTTGACCAAATCTTTTGCCATCAATTTAAGCTTGACCAACGTTGAAGAGTAAAGACGATCAGAAAGGAAAGATGATGAAGAGCGAAGGGAACAAGAATGAAAATCTTTGCTTTCGCTTGACAAATGTCACTTTTATCTTCATTGATTTTATTGATTTTGTTATTTTCAACTTTACTCTCTTCATATTATCACAGTTTTTCCTTTCTCTTCCCATTCTTTCCTTGGATTCTGAATTTTTGTCCTTTTCTTTCTTTTTTCATCTTTCATCATTTTTCATTTCAAACATTCAACTAAAATAAGACAAGAAAAGAAACAATAATTTTCTTTCTAATGTTGACCAGTTTTTCAGATGAAAACAGAAGAAAAATTTCTATGCATTTCAAGTGAAATGACAATTTTTAGGTGAAAAAGTAAATGGATTTAAATTATTTTCTGGAGAAAAAAAGACTTTTGTTTTATTTGGACGTTTAAAGTATCGCAAGATTTGATCATATTTTTGTTAAACTCTTGATCAAAGTTTCCAAAAGATTAAATAGAAAAGAGAAAATAATCAGAAAATCGCATTTTCACTCCCTTATGTTGAACCCTTGGGAGTGAAAGTTATCACAAAGAAAGAGTACAAATGAAGATGTAAAAAGCATTGAGCGAAAGATGATGAGAGCTTCAAGTGTGTTCATTTGTGTTTGTGTATTTATACAAAAAGTAATGAGACAAATGGTTTTTATTTCTTGTTGTTATTGTTATCAACAGAGAGGAAGAGCACAAAAGCGATCATCATGTTGAGGAAGATAATCATCTGAGCTTTAGACCATTAAGCTTTCCTTTAAGGGTGAAGATGAATGATTCACATTTACATCTTTTCCTTTATCTTCACCATCTTCCCATGAACATGTTTAGCCTTCTCTTGTTCACCCAAAAGAAGAAGAAGAAGAAAAGTTGCTCTTAATGCGTGTTCTAATATTTCACTTTTCCTCATCTTCTCCAGCAATATTATCACTCATCATCACCATGAATCACCCAATTCCACGATTTTCATCCAAATTCGCAATCTTTACACATTTCCCATTTTCCGTCATTTTCATCTTTTCTGAATAAGAAATTGTTCTTAATCATTGTAACCTTATCATTATTGATACCATCAAGAGCATTATTGGCTTCATTCTTCTCTTCTTTCATCATGATTCGATAACTTTCAATGTCCATGAAGGCTGCTCAGTTTCGATGAATAAAAATTGGAAAAAAGGTCAACATGAAAAGATGTAAAATATAAAGAGTCTCTTGACAATAAACAGTCTACAAAAGATGAAGCAAAAGATGAAAAACTTGAAAAAAGGAAGAAAAAAGTTCTCGATTCTTTACAAAAGTCAATTCAACTAATAGATTATGAATATTAACTTGAATCGAGAAGAAAAACATTTCTGCTTTTATTCAAAGTCGATCATCAACTTCAGAATTTCCATGTTTACCATTCACTTAAAACTTTTAATTACAGTTCAAGTTATTAATTTTTCTTCAATGAAAATAATTGAGTGAAAATGTAAAACAATGAAAAGGCCCAATGAACAGTGTTTACTCAAAAGCGAGTCAAAAAAATGGCTAAGAAAGACAATTGACTATTACGGTAGTAAAAACTATTTTTTGAGTAAAAGACGATCAAAAAGGAGTAAAAAGAAGTTCAAAAGTTTCTGCGACAAATTCAAATTCATATCAAATTTTGACTGTGATTCAAAATCATTCTACTAGATTCTCAAGTCTTAATTGAGATTCTACATCAGATTCTTAAGTTCAAGATTCATTAATGCTCGTGTGACGTCATTATGACGTAATTTACCTGAAACTAGCTGGT
Organism: Tetranychus urticae; assembly: GCF_039701765.1. Lineage (NCBI taxonomy): Eukaryota > Metazoa > Arthropoda > Arachnida > Trombidiformes > Tetranychidae > Tetranychus > Tetranychus urticae. The sequence continues at coordinate 1,049,412 of NC_142959.1, forward strand.
TTTGAACCCGGGACCCACATGACACTATACTGTCCTCCAACCCACTCGGCTACAAAGGGGGTTCTAAGATCAAAGGAGTAATAAACAAGGTCTTTAAAACTTAAAGCTTGATAATAATTTTTAAATTGTACAAGAGTTGAAGAATCATCAGTGTTTGATTCTGATTCATGTCTCTATGATCCTAGATTTTCTATCAGAATTTAATTTTTTCCAATTTTTTTCGTGATTCTGATTTTCTATCCAAATATTTTTACAAATTTTGTCTCTGTTAGCAAAGATTCTTTACAAACTTGCAAATACGTAATTATGATCTCAATCCTCTATTTTATGATTCTTTGAAAAATGATTCTCTTTATAAAATACCGTGATTCTCGTCGCGATTCCGAATTTTTTACGCTGTTTTGTGCCTTTCGTGATTTTTTCGAAAAGAATCATTGTCTTTGCATGATTCTTTGTACAATAAGGAGCCAAAAACACTAAAATTCACTGTTTTGTGAAAATTTCAATGGCTCAGGGTAAAAAAGAAGTAAACGTTTACTCTTTAAAAGTTCCCCAAAAAAATTGAGTAAAATATGAATCTTTTCTTACTTCCCAAAAATTTTATGTTCATTGGGGGTGCAAAAGTAAAACATTAATACTTGAAGGAAAGTTGCTGTTTCTGTTTAAACTGTTAATTGAACTCGAGTAATTTGCAAACAAAGATGATCAAGAGGGCGATAATGATGATTATTGTTGATGATATGGATGAGAGAAATGATCTTGAATGAAAATTTGGATCGAGAGTTGAAAGTGAATAACTCTTGATGGATTTGTCTATAACTCTTGGAGTAAATAATAGAAACTGGGAGTGAAATGATAACAGTTAGAGAAAAAGAATGGTAGAAGAAAAGAAAATCAGAATAAGTGAAATTGTCTCTTCTTTTTCTCTTCTATCATCATCGTAAGTAGTTATGAGAGAGTCAAAGTTATCTTCATTTCAACCATTCTAAGCAGACAAAGAAGGATAATTTGTTTTCTTTTCTTCTTCTTCTTCTAACTCAAATAAATATTATTTTACTCTTCAGCCTGGGAAGGAAAAAAAGAAGCAGAAAAGATGATAAAATTGGGAGTTGAAACATTCTGCCAACATCAAAAAGGAATGTCACAAAAGGTTCTCCTTCCATCATCATCTTTCTCATTTTAACTCTTTACCGGTTCTTTACTTGCTTCTTTACAAGTTTCACTCGAGAAAAAAGTGAATCTTCAAGTGATGAAGAAAATTTTCCTCTTTTCGCTCTTCGAATATCAAGGTGTTCCAAAGCAGACACTTTTGGCTCATTTTGCTTTTTCTCAGTTAGAACAACATTCTGACACCTTGACAATTGTTACCTTTATTTTGCTATCTTTACTCTTTATCGCTACAGAATTAGTCTCATCTTTTCTTTACCGAGTTTACTTGACATTTCCAGCATCTTGTTATCATCATCACTTGCAACTTGAAAAATTCCATCAGATTATCTTCAACAAGGTTATCACCAAATTTATTTCTGTGGTTAAACTGTTCCTCAGATGGAATCGTGAAAATTCTTTATCCATGTTTCATTCATGTTCACTTGTTTAAAGAGAAAAGGCAAAGAGAGAAAAGCAATTCCAACCATTTCCGAATATTCAGATAAACAAGAAACGAGTTTCTCTTGGAAATCTTTTATTCTATTCACGATATTTTCCCTTTAAACGCTTAAAGGCATTAAAATTTTCGGTCAATATTTTTGGTCAAATTGTAATAATATTGGAATAAGAAAACATGAAATCCCAGAAAAAAAACAATTTTCAGATCAATATTCAAAGCAAGACTCAACTGTTCAAAAACTGTTTACAAAAGCAAATAAACTTGAAAACAATTTAATATCAAATCGCGAAATCGCTTCTCAGACATAAAACCATAAATCACAATTACGAATCGAGGAAAATTAGACCAAAAAGTTCGATCAAAGTGACTTTGATATGCAGACTAAAGATGTTTAAACGAACTATCCATTTATGTAGTTGAAAGTTCATTTTGTCATCGAATTCATTATGTTTTGAATTTCGCTAAATAACAAGAGTTTCGTTGAATCAATTTCATGTGGAAATGATTTGAATAAATGATTTTTCCGTTTTTTTTCTCTCCGTCTTTTCTCTTTTAAAATGATTTACATTAAACATTATTTCTTGTGATTTACAAGCATCAAGCAAAAGCAATCCAATAACAATTCCCAAGATTAACATGCACTCAACTCAAAGGAACTGATTATCTTTTTCTGTCTCTATGGTTATCCATCTATTTATCATTGTCTTTTTTGTCGCCATCTTCATCCATCTTCCTTTACTGAATTTACTTTTTTGTCTTTCATTCATTGTCTTCTCATTCCCATTGAAAACCCTTAATCGGATTGTTCATCTTCATCTTCTCATTCCTTCTCTCATCTTCATTTGTTGATCAATGGTTTGAAGACCAAATTTCATCTTCCCTTTCATTCAATACTTTGATTATTCAACTTATTCAATTTACTTACAATTGTAATCTCTTTTTGCTTCAATTTTGTGATCAACTGACAATCACTCAGGCAGCTTTATCATTATCATTAATAACATTGAATTGGAAAACAGCAAAATATGGAAAAATCTTTTTCCATTCAAATCTTTTCATTTTTCATTTTCATTTCAATTGCCAATTACAAAGGTCAGACTCAAAGCTCAAGACTGACCTTTGATTAACTTGATAATTAATGATTGAAAAACGTTCAGACTTGGAACTAAAGATTAATCTTTTTAATGAAACTTTTGAATCTTTCAAGAATAAAAATCTCTTTGCTCGATAACTTGACTATCAATGACATTCAAATGGCCAGCATTTAAATGATAAATGAACTTCTCTGAATGAAACAAGAAAAAATGATAATGAAAGGTAGAATTGGGGAGAAAAGAGAAAAAACATTTTCCATTCATTAGCTGTTGATAGGGAATAACCATTTTCACCATTTCATGTTGACCATCATCTTGTGTTTGATTCATTTCTTTCTTCCTTTTCAACTTCTAATTCATCTTTGAACAAGACCAAGAGAGATTTAAGCTTATTCCTGATGAATTATACATTGATCATAAATTATTTGAGACAGAATCACAGGATAAAGTAGCAAAAAGAGAGAGAAAAAAGTCGACAATTAATCGATCATCGAATCTCACTTTATTCTGAATACTTTTACTATTTTTTCTCTTCTCTTGATTCGTTATCCTTTTCTACAATCATTTCTTGAGCAAGGTTGAGTTACAAATGAAAATCCAGTTCATCTTCATTCCATACTCCCAGTCAGTGACTATTACTTTCCTCAAATATCATTCTGTCAACCTTAAAATATTATTATACCTTCAACTGGATTCCCTTCAATTGTTATTTTTTATCGTCTATCTCATCGAGACTCATTGTCTTTATCAAGTTGAACCTTAAATGTTACAATTTTGTTTCTTTTTTCATCATTTCTGCTTTTGCGGTTCATTTTCAAATTATTTTCCTTATCAATATGACAAGATAGGAAGCTCATATTTCAGATGAAAGATGAAAATAATGAAGTTCGATATCATTTACAGAATGCTCTTTATTTTCCTTATCTGATAGTTCGTATGCTGTTCACCATTCAAATGCAAATATTTTTATCACAGAAAGCAATGTTTGTGGAATGGAAGTTTTATTGCAATTAATTATGATCAAGATTGGAATTGAGTCATTTTTCAATATTCATGAAGTTTTCAGTTCTTTTGAAGATTTTAGAAGCAATTTTCATCTCTTAAAGACTGAGAGAAGAAAAGTCGAGAGCTCGGAATGTAAATTATAATAACTTGCGAGTTAATCATAATCTTTTGATGTTATCAATTATGAAATCTAGTATTGAATAGGAAACTTATTTAAAGTTGATTGAAATTTTTGTTTCGAAATTCATTTCATTACTCAACTTGATCGGATAGCAAAGTGTAATTAAATTCTGAATATTGATATTTTCAATAGCTTATCTATTGAGTTTTCAGATTATCCATCGATAATTAATTTTCTTTACATATTTATTACTTGAATGAATTTTTCATTTACAAGCAAGTAAAAGATAACAAAATTGGAGTGAAGCTGATCGAAAACAGAAACTTTGTAAGATGAAAGAAACACAAAGCAGATGAAAAGATGAGCAATGAGAACGAGGAAAGTGAAACGTGTTCATTCCATGATAGATAAAAGGAAACATGGAATGATATATGATATTATAAAGAGTAGGATTATGCAAAGATGGTTAAGAACCTTTGTCTTGATTCGAAAAGTTCAAGATCAATGAAACAAACTTTTTTACATTTTGTTCAGAAAATAATTTCTTATTTAGCTCCACATCCTAAAGTTCACTCCCAGTCTTGAGCTTTCTACTCACAGTTAGGAATAAAACAAACGCAAAATTATTCATCAACTCTTCTTAATTGATCTGCACATAGAAGTCCGAATTTCGAAGTTTATTTTCGATTTTATTATATTAAGTAAGTTGAGCCATTCCATGAATTTTGTTGGCTGACAGTAACTGATATCAACTTGCCAGTTCTGAGAAGTTCCATTATCGTCTTTGCTATCTCGATGCTGGGACTTTTCCCTCCCAGTTTTCCATTTCCGTGTTTATCGTTTTCTTGCTTTTTGTCTTCCACATCATTGCACTTGAAATTTATATTTTTGATTTGATTTTTTCTCTCCAATCTTCTGTCCTCTCATGATGAGCAATGTTAACTTGTATTTGTCCGCCATTCTTGTTTATTGCTATCATGATATGATTGTTACGGATGTTGATGCAACTAGCACATATAATGGGTTACAGTTTTTGCTTTACTCACTACAACAATGGAATCATCTTGATAAAAGAGATGAAAATGATGATGATGATGATGAACATGGTGAAAGTGAACAATCATCTTCGTATTTTTGTTATCATCATTATCATCCTTTCTGATCCTCACCAAATCGATTGCAAAAAGCTAGTCAACCATTAATAAATAGTCTGTAGATGTGAGCCTCTAAAAACAGCAAACACTGAATGAAGATAAAAGATTATCTGCCGCATGATGATGATCAATTCAATGACATTCATTATTTTGACCAAAAGTCCAACTTATATCTATTCAACATTAACATTGTTGTTACTCTTGTTATCATCCAAGGAAAAGGTCATCACTTCAAAATACAAGGTCAATCCAGTGTAATTTTTATCATAACAATGAAGTTTCATGTGAATTCAGGGAACCAAAAGGAAACCCAATAAATTGTGTTCAATTTACAATTTTCCGTTTACATTTCATTCGCAATAAAAAAAATGATAACAATTTTTCTTCATAAAAATAATCAACTTTTTTAATAAAATCAAAACAAAAATAAACTGATCAATTCTGAGAAAATATTATTCGTTATCGAAGTTCAATTTTGTTCATAAAAATAGACATTCATCTGTTTCTCACAATAAAGAAGCAAAAAATACATTTTAATCAACAATTAAAAGTTCTGACAAAATATCGATAATCTTTTGGATTTTGCAAACGAATTTACTTTTCGATTGAATCTGAAACTTTTTGCAACTCAACATTTATCGATATGAATTCTGAGTCGAAAACAAATGTGATCTGATAAGTATTGGATGATAAATTTGAGTGATCAGTCGAGTTGAGCTTCTAAATGTCCAAGATTTTGGTTGGGAATTTTTTGTGGTTTTATTTGTGAAATTGGTTTGGTATTAAGTTGATAACAAGTTATTAATAATGTCCATAATTAGAGACATTAATTTGTTGGCGATAATAAAAGTTGACAAAAAAAAGTAAAGCCATTTTGAAAAGTTTTAAATGAAATATTGAGATGAAAATGGTGAAGATAAAGAGTAAAGTTGAAATGATGAAGATGTTGGTTAAAGTTAAGATTAAGTGAAAGTAATTTCAAGTCCAGTAAATTAAAATGAATTGAAGCAAAAAGTGCACAAAAATTAAGGTTAGCAACATTTAACTTGCAACTTAAGTTAAAACCTTTTAAGCTTATTTGATTTTCCTTCCTTTCCTTCCCTGCCTTTTCCCTTGTTGTTATTTTATATTAAATCTTTTAAAAAACATTGAGACAAAGCTCCATCATCATCATCATTATCACAATCACATTCTCATCAAACTAAGTTGACCTTAAATTCATTATTTTTTCAACCAGAAACACTCAACATCAATCTAATAGTATCACTATTAACTTGAATATCTTCAAAATTGCTATTTACTTTTCCTTTCTTTTTCTTATTCTTTTACAATAATCAAATTGTTAACAAGTTAATTACTTTACGACACTTTATTTCATGTTGAAACCATTAATTCGTCAATTTCAAAATTCAGAACATTTGTGATCTTTTAAGCACGCGTGCTTATAAAGCTTTTTGCTTTTGCTTTTTCATTCATTTCAAAATAAATCATGAAACGTTCACTTGAACCGCATTCAATCTGTAAATGACTATTTGAAAAACCCACAACCCACTGTAGCTCTTTGGAATTTTTATTTTGATGAAAATTTAGTTTAATCAAGCCTGGCCAATCGTCTAAGGAAATTTTTATAAAGGGTTTTTGAATCAAAAAATAAGATATTCGACCGAAATGAGTTGAGTAAAAATCGATTAAAAAATCGTTCGATTCTCATTCATGAATCAAAATAATCGATTATGCCGAATGTGCAACGATTTTTAATTGATTGATCGGTGAAAATGATATTGAAAATTTGAGTGATTATTTATTAACTGTTGATTGTTGCTTTTTGATGAGTTGACTTTTGCCGCATTCGATTTTTGATTCGATTTCGATTTTTATAATTAATCGATTGGAAAAGATTTTTCGAATCGATTAATTCGCATCATTAAATTGGATCTAATTGAATGTGGAATGGTTTGTATGTTTATTAAGGTCAATCAATATAAATTGTAGAAGCAACGGAATTTGAAAAATGTCTATTTTCTAAACTAATGATGCAAGAGAATCGACGATTAACATTAAATTGTACCTGATTAATCTGTTTGATGAATCGTCGCAATTTTTGAAGTTAAGTTTCATTGTTAAGAGAATGGTTTGATTCGGTGAAAAATGACGTGTTTTCATGGGAATAGTTTGCGAATCAATCAATTCTCATAATGATCAAGTTATTTAATTGTATTCTGTCAAATGTTGAAATGTCTCATCGGCAATCTAATAAAGTTCAATTACTCAAGACAGAGTAAAGACAAATATCAGTCTTGATGCAGAGTTGTAACATTCAAAGAGATGTAACAAAAATTAGGTTTAGATTCAGTTGATAGATGCCATGAAAATGTGATGGATTACAGTCATTAACTGAATTTCCTAGGAAAGCAACATCTTTCTCTTGCAAATATCGACGATTGAAAGCTACAATTTTTGACTTTTTCAAATGAAATTTCACAGACAAAGATGTAAGAAACAAGATGAATCTCACAAATTTTAGTAAAATGGATAAAAAAGGTTCTCCAAAGCCTTCACTTTTTGTCTTTATTATAAGCTTAGAACTCAAACTTTTTGATAATAGATTCAATTATTCGATATGCAGAATATATTTGATCACAAAAATATTCATTTTTGGCTGCCAGTGCCAGCCTTCGGCTGCCACTTCGAATATCGCTTTCTTGCTTTGTTAAAATAAACTCACGATCTTTCAAAATTTTGATTATCTATTGAGATGAGCGAAAAACTCGGATTGAATTAGACGCTTAAGTCCATGTTGAAGTCCTTAGAAGAAAATCAAAGTCATCAGAATCTTTCCTCGAAGCTGTAATCTGTTTGAATAAAGAAGCTGGCTGTTTGGCTTTTACCTGAAGACTAATTTTTAGACCCTTATACTTGCAGAGTTTCAAGGTCAATTTCGCTTTGACCTCTATCAGTATCATCAAGGTCATTCTCATACTTCCTGTATTTTAAGCATTTGGAATATAAAAAGAAGATTTTTGGAGAACCTCCTTTCACAGAGTTCAATGAATTAAATGACTTTTTCCTTTGAAAAGCGATCAACTCAAAGTTAATTTGCATGATGAAGAAGGGTTAACTTACACAGAAAGAGGAATTTAATTCAATTAGCAAAGTTATTCCAACATTTTTAAACAATCAAATGATCCAAGTCTTTCAAGATTGTCTGAAAATCGGATCAAGTTGGGTGAAATTAGCATGAAGAAACAAAAACAAGAAGAAAACTGTTTTCATTAGAATCTGGTTCAAAGTTTCTTTTCAAATGGCAATTCTCATTTCTTTTAATCAAAATTATGATGAACTTTTTTTACCTCTTCCTTTGTAAATCGAAAAGCTATTGAACAAAAATTGCGAATAAATTATTCACCTTAAACGATTCAATCAACTGTTAATGCAATGTTTAGTCAGCTAATTGTTATTGAATTGTTTACAGTTGCATGGATTGACTTGAATTAAATTCATTTTCAAGTCGAGTGAAAATTCATTTTTACCTTTCATCTCAACTAATCATTTGCCATTATCAATAAAACAGGTTAATTCTCAATTCTTGTTCCATTTCTTCGACTCTCATCTCACTCACTTAACTGCTCATCAGTTTTACAAATCATCATCCAATTATTACGCTACAATTGACTAACTTGATTGTCACTTGTTATCAGCCAAATACAACTCATCAACAATTTAATAGACACTTTTACTGTTTCATGATGGTTCAACATTTCCATCAGCAAAATGTGTCAATTGATAAGACAAAAAGCGCATCAAATATTTAGTCTGATTAAAGTTCATTTGCCATTGATTTTCTCATTAAGATTAGAAAAAATAGAGAAAAGTTGCATTTCGCCGATAATTTCAATGTCTTTACTTGTGGTTATTATCATGGATTCAATGTTGGAATTCATGATTGAAATGTTTTGTTGCAAGCTATTTGACAGTGAATTTTGTCAACTTGGTGTACCAATCAGTTATCGTAAATCAAATCAATTGATGCTATTGATTATTGTCACCACAACCTGAGAAATAATCAGTTAGTTTTTTCGCAGAATAAGGAAGAAGAGAAGATGATGAAGTAGATAAAGAAGTGAACATTGAAAAGAGTGTCCAGAGTGTAATGTGACTGGAAACGAAAAGTTGACTTGTTATGAAGCGAACAACGAAACATGAAGAAGACAATGTTCTTGACGTTAATTTGCTGCTTCACTGATCCTCTGAATCAAGAGGGGAAAGTGACAAATACAAAGTAACATGGAATACTTGTCTAGAGACAGACAGAATAAGACAAGAAAAATCGACGACAATGAGCAAGATAAAGGAGAACATGGCGAACATGGAAGATGAATTGTTACCTTCACTTGGATATCATCAATTGTATCCTTTCAGTTCACCTTAACATCCCTTAATCATGTCTCCTGTGACGTCAATGTTCGGGTAAAAATCTGAAAACGCTATCCAAATCCCATCAAGAATAAACTGGACTGGACTTTTCACTCCCAGGATTCACTCCCAGACTTGTTCTGTTCTGTTAGCCATTTCATGTTCGACTAAAATTCTTACTCAATGCATCAAGGATGAAAGTTTTGCATAAAAATTCTCAAGTCAAAATCTTTTTTCTTGGAATTTCTTGAAATTCATTTTTTAGCTTCTTTTATTTTCAAAGTTTAAAATGCATTTGAATTGCATAAAGGATTATTGGATGCTCTTGCATCATATTTGGATTTAAGTTGTAAAGAAAGGATTGAATCTGTCAAGAATTTTGCTCCACTAAAAGTGTTCATTTTATCGATTAATCAGTGATCCGATAAAAGATGATTAGAAAATCGTTGATTCGCGTTAACCTAATGTTGTGAATTTTTCTTCTCTTTTCTCGCATTTATACTCATTAACCTGAACCATGAATCAACACCTTGGAAGGCCAACCTGTTATCTCAGGAAGCAAAGTGCAGAATCAGAATGAGATGAAATCTTTGATAATCTTTTATCAGGTTTATCGAGATAATGAACAAGGGAGGGAAAAAAAGGAAAATGGAAACAAGTTGAGAAAAGAAGGAGAAAAAAAAGAGATTCACATGAAATAAGTTGAAATAATGAGAAAGACGAGAAGTCAAGACTGAGTCTCATGATAATAGAAGGCAAAAGAGTGAAGAGAGAAAAGCAGAAATTGTTGGTTCAAGTTCTGGAGCAGAGATTGAATCTGGTTAATATTATAAGGTAAATCTAATAGCAAGTCTTATGATCAGCTAATTGTGAACCTTTTTGTGCTTTGCTTTTCCTTGTTAATATCATGCTTGCTCAAGCATACATCAAATCTAACTGGACAAGGCGAGAATGTTGAAACAATTCTGGTCTTTATGTTTGAAATGAAATGAATTGGATAACCATGTTGATATAAAATGTGTACAAAAGAGAAAAGAACAAAAATTTTTTTTTCTTTTTCCCATTTTATATAAATATCATAATGTGAAGTCTTTTTGGGTTTGTTTTCCTTGTTATTTTAATTTGGTGTTTACATTACAATTTCAGTCGACTGACCTGGAAGCACTGCTGGTTGAAGCAAGACAAAAGCGAAAACTAATTCAGATTAAATTGGAATAAAGCTTTGCTCATTAAATCGAAAATCACTTTTAAAATTCATTCTGGTTCACTTGAGAATCTTGTTTTCCTTGTCATGTTCAATGACCAAAAATATGTTTTCATTTTTATTCCTCATGAAAGCAAACATTGAAAATGGAAAAATTTCAATGAGCTGTCGAATCGAAAGTTGAAAATAGCTTTTAATGATTCAAAGTCGACTTTCATTAAAATCTTAATGAAAAATCTAATCGCATCAAGTCTCGAAAAGCACAGAATTTTTGAAAAGGAATTAATCTGGAAAAGTTGGAGTGAAAATATTGCAACTCGAAAAAATATTCAAACAAAATGTTGATGCAATTTTGCAAACAAACTCACTTAGCCGTGAATGGAAATTGAATTTACAAGTTTTCCAATTTTATTGAATGAAGCAATTTAATTCAAATCAAAATGAAATAATTTTTAGTCAATTTTTTCTCCCTTTCTTTTCTTCTCATGATGAGGATAAAATTTGTTGTTCAACATGCTGTCAACTCATATTGAGCTATTCAAACACCACAAATATCAACAATTCCCTGAACACAGTAAAGTGCAAAATAAAAATTATTGAAAGCAAAAAGAAAAGGAAAACAAAGAAAAGCAAAAAGTTTTTCTCTTGAATCTTACTGCAAGTTTGTATTGACAAACAAAAACGAAGCAAGAAAACAGGTGAAAAACAAGTAACGCAAAAGAAGAGATTTGGGTGAGAGAAAACAAGAAAAAGGTAAAATGAATACGCATCCAATGTGCACAAGAATCCAATAACATTCAGCTTGTCTCAAGGGTATTCTTTGAATACCCTTTTCTCCCTTTCACAACTAGTTAAAGTTATTTTCTCCATCATATTCATCAAGATATTCCTGAGAAGTTCGTTTTCTCCCTTCGATATTTTTTTCTCTTCTCTCTTCAACTTTGAAACTTGCATAAGTATATATGATTCCATGTATATTGACATTCTCCTTAGCCATCATTGTTTATTTAACTCAATGTTTATCTTTTCTTCTTCTCATCTCGATGTTATTTCATTGCGAGTTTTCCTTTTCACTCTCCATTCATTGAGAACCATTTGAAAAACTTATTCAACTTGCAATTCTTGGAATAATATTTTTAAGCAAAAAACTCATGAACAAGGCTCAGTGTTTGTTTAAAGGAATGTAACATATTCATCATGAAATATGACAGCCTTTACATAGAAGAACATCTCAATCCCAGATTGGCCAACACCTTTTGTATTCATTTTATCATCGGAAAGGAAACAATAAAAGATGAACAAAAGATGAAAGTCAATTATTCAAACGGACAAGAAAAGAATTTCATTTTTACCAAAAATTCATCTTGACCGGTGCTTTACATCATTTATTTATTCATGTACTTTTGTCTAGAGTTGCAACTGTTTAAACATTTACAAATTGTTAAGACTTTGGAAAAGTGTTGAATAAACGAAATTTAATTTCAAGAATTCTTTTCAAGAAAAGAGTTTCTTCTGAAAAAAAAATGTTAAAAGCAAGTTCAACCCTTTTCCTTAATCTTTTTCGGTTCAACTTCCTTTTCCTGATTCATTTTATCTAAAACAGATGAAGATGCACAAAAGTTTAACATGAACTTGTAAATGGTTGTGAGGATAAAATTGATTGCAAAGTAATTTGAGGTTGAAAGAGGCAACAAAATGTGCAAAATAAAAGTGCAAACTGATATTGATGATAGTTTCAGGAGAAACCATTTTTTCCATGTTTACAGTTTAACCTTTACTCTGCTTTGGTTGAGCCAAAATTCGTTTTCTCATGTTTCCTTATTAGAAAATTTCACTTGCATGCTTTTACATCCACTTTTTAATATCATGTTGGACGATTTCGTTCAATCAATACATTATCTTTTCGCTTATTCTGCCAAATTATTCCAACCTTTTAAGAATTCATTTCAAGGAAAAAATCCTAAACCTTTCTGATGAGATTTCAATTCAGTTAAGTAACATTATTAATCAATTAACATCAAAATATTTCAAGATTAGATCCACTTTCAAAGTTTCGAACAAAAGTTTCACTCAAAAGGCAAGTCAAATCATTATAATCAGTTCGATTTAGTTCCATCAGATAATTATCGAAATTAGTGAAATATGAGAAATCTCTCAAGATTAGTTTCCATTCTTTTACATGAATGAAGATACTGCAAAGATTTTAGGTCGATATTTGTTTCTTCAGTAAGTTTGAAGAAAAAGGAAAATGAAAATTTTGCAAAAAGAGAAAAGTTTTTGTGTAACTTTTCGATTTTTTGGCGAACTTTGAGCTGAATATAATGTACAGATTCTTGAGATTCTATCTATGAAACTCTCTGATGGAATCTTTGGCTTTATTAAACTCTATTTATTACTTTTTTTCAATTATGTTCATCAACTACTCGGATATTAAGTATAATAAAGTTTCAAGTTTTCCATTTCGCTTCAATGGTTTCAACTTGTCTGGCTTGCTTTCCTTTGTAATGTTTGACCCTTTGAATTGATGAGTCCAGACTTTTCTTGTTCCATGTTCACAGACTATCATAGACATGAAATTCATTTGAACAAAACTCTAACAAAAACTGTTCTCATAACTATTGAAATTGTTATTGTCTTTCAGCTTAAAGTGTATGTGACTTGATTGAGAATGGGCAAGCAAAAGTCAAAAATAAATCATCATATTGAACATTAACTTGTCCACCAAGCAAGAAGAGGAAGAAGAAAAGATGAAAGTTATAACTTTATCTCAAAGCAATAATTGTCTACAATTTTGGCCCATTTTTCGTGTCTTTTTGGTCAAACAAGAATGGATTGTAAAAATCAAACTATTTATCTCATTGATTGAGTTAATAAATAATGCATTGAATCGCATCAAATCAGTTATATGAACAATACCAAAGGATAATAAAATAATGAATTATTTTGTGTTCATCAAAAGTTGACTTCAACTCAAAGAGTTGTACTTTATTATAATAAAGCATTTGAATTTCAACAGGTTGTAACCAAGAAATTAAGATGAACGAAAACAATCATTTCTAGAAAATGAACTTTTCGTTCAACAGACAGGCAAAGATTAATAACAATAAAGTGACGGAGAAATGCTTCAGTAGAAACTCTGATTTGATTGTTGATTCGATTCGAGTTGAAGTAAAGATTCAATTTGAAAATGGATATTTGCTTATTTAGAGTTCATTTATTTCGATTAAATTGTCAATTTTCGATCGGAAATTTCGAGTTTACGAAAATTCTGTTAATGGTTACTGATGATTTATTCAGGAAAAAATGGTTAAACTAGATTAATGTTGAAACAAAATGGTGCAATTCAAGGTAAATTACGTTTTGTCAAAACACTTGAACAAGTTGACAGGTTAAGATGGAAATGCTATTTAATTAGAGGTTGATGCAAGTTTTGAGGTAAGAAAATTTATCCATTTTTTTACCTCCAAATTTGCATTTGTTATATCTTTTTAGTTGCTTAACTCTTTGCCATGAAGGCGATGAGGAGGTGAATGAGGAAAAAATGGTGAAGAGATAAATGATGACAGATAGAAGGAAGAAAAGGAATGTTTAAAGAGAGTTTCATGATGATGTTTCTAATGATGATAATAACGAGGATGATGAGAGGAGAAAAGAGGTTTAGTAGTGCAACTGAAACTGAAATAAATAATAATCAAGTAAATGATGAAGATGGAAGACGATAAGAAGAAATAAATTTTTTTGCGTTTTTCTCTCATCTTTTTTCCATTCTCCTTCAAGACTTTTTATGTTTATAATATACTGGGAGTTGTAATGAAATGAAATAGTGATGAGAAAGAGGTTAAATGATCATTAAAATGGATTGAAAGTTGAGAAAGTAATAAAGAAGATAAAAAGATGAGGAAAGATGAGAACTGAAAGGGTGAATAAGAATGATAAAAAGGAACGGAAAAAAGCTAAATTACTGGGAAATTAGCCAATTTTTGTTTAGGTAATTGGGTTGTTAAATGAGATAATGGGAAACAATACTTAGCTTGTGATAGCAAAAGGTTTATTTTATTTTAATAATAGCCGAGAATAATTATTTGGTTGATAAATTAAGTTAATTGTATGAGTAATTGTACTAAGAACTGAATCAGAGTTTTATCGGTTATTATTTTACTTTTTGCCTTTATCATTCCCTGTGTAAAAGTCCATCCAAGTTAATATTTTTTTGTTGATAATAACTTGATATTACATTGATTTCTGCATTTCAATTCTTTCTGTTTACTTTCTACTTTTTCATGATAAAGTCATCAAGTTAATAATTTTACTTTACCATGATCATGACTAGTTCTCAAGGGATTGTTTATATCAAAAGGTTTTCTTGTTTGCATTTAGCTCAGTTTAGAGTCAACAAGAGATAATTATTGAGATCAAGTAATTAGCTTATCAGTTTGAGTTATGATTAGATCGTCACTCTTTGACAGGCCAAGGATAAGGTAAAGTTAGTGTTGTGCAGTCAAAGGCTTGGGTTGAGTTTGACGAGGCTTAACATGGCAAGCTTGTGAGTCGAGGCTGGTTCAGGGTTACATTTTAGTGCTGTTTGGTTAATAGATTAGGTCGAGCTAATCAAGACAAGACCTTAAACTATTAGGAGGATGTTGATGAACTTTCATATAGTTTTTCAACTCAATGTTTTCAAGGAATAAAATCGATTTAACACGAAAATAATCGATTTCTATCGATTTCTAATCGATTTTTTGCTATTCAAGATGCAGAATGAGTAGATCAAAAAGTAATGTAAATGATAACTTGAGTGTTTTGATTTTTTAGACAAAAAAGAAAAAAGAAAATTTTGGATTCGATTTACAACAATCGAATATAATCGACTTTAAATAATCGATAGTAAATATTGCGTTGAAAAATTTAAGTAAACTTTGTCAATTATCTGCTGATTTTGCAAAAAGTGAGCGAGTTCATTAAGAGAATAATTTAATCAACTTAAAAATGAAACTCACAGTGGAGTAATTAATGTCAACCTACGAGTTTATCTTCTGGTCATTATACGAGTTTACTCTTTTTTTACATCCCTTTCATTATTAATATTATATTGATACTAACGATACGCATGGATAGATAATATCATAATTTTGTCCTCAATACTCTTCATGTTCATGTATTTTCATCTTTCTTTTTCTCTCCTCTTCTACCTTTCGATTTCACGCTTCTCAGCATTCTGGTTAAGAATAAATTCTGAATCTAATATATATATATGTGTGTGTATAATGGATAGATTTAACCAAAAAGCAAGTTCCAATGGTTGACCGAGCAAGACAAACCTGAACATCTAACCGTATTTAACTTTTAAAAGCATCAGCCTCATCAACAGCTTAACGTTATTATCAACATTAAAATGAGTAAAAAAGTCCTTTTTCGCTATTATCATCAATTGAAAAGACTTTGACTATTCAGAACTTTTTTTGTTCATTTGCAAATCAAGCCGATAATAGGTGAGAACAGATTTTTTCAATCAACAAAAAAGGTCTAAAGAAAGGTTATTTGGTTATTGATTGTGAGTGAATAGAGAAATAGATAACCAACTGAGTTTATTATCAAAGGTTGAATGAATCTATTGGGTGAAAATAAACTCACAACTGGGAGTAAATTATATCAGGCAAGTTGGATAAATCAAGATTTGAAATTTGAATGGTCAGAGGAGGAAAGAAGAGAGAAAAGTTTCAAATTGAAAAATCACACTTTTCCCTGAAAAGCTATTAATTAAGAGTGAAATGTGAATGAAAGGATTGAAGGCTGTCTGGTGAAGAGCATTTTTTTTCCGAAAAACAAAGTTGGAAAGATTTGTATTTTCATCTAAATTGAGTTGATTTGATGAGACACTTTTTTGTTCACATTAAATACTGAATTAATCAAGCAAACTGTGTCAACCATTTTAACAGAGTTCAACTTTGCTTTGAGCTATTTTCTCATCCGATTCTTTATCAGATTTTCTTCTTGTTTCCCATTGAATAACTTGCAATTTACTTGTGACTTGTGACTCAATGATGTGGTTTTACTGGTGAGAAATGATGATTTGAGTTGGCCAAACATTTCAATTCATAATTCATAATATGTTGCTCTTGTTGGCATCATTTTAGGAATCATTTCTTTTTTTCTTTTCTTTTTTTCACCCTCAGGTATTGAATATAAATGTATATTATCATTCAACTCTTCCCTGGCTTGATGAGGAAAAAGAAGAGAAAGGAAAATCTTTTGGTTACCATTTTTGGGTTTCAGTAAACATCATCTTTTTTCATCATCATTACGAGTCGCTTTAATCATAAACTTGATAACATCGTCAATGAAGGCTAATAAATTATACTTTACCATTCAACTGTTGATTGTCAATCAACATGAGTCAAGGTTAAATGAATGGCCAATTCACTGGAGACTCGATTGTCGGTCAACAAGCTATTCAAAATAGCTCATTAATATTTGGCACAATTGAAACATTGTTACAGTTTACGAACACAACAAAAGTCGAAACTTGTTCCAATGAAACTTTACAAAGGATATTCAACTTGGATCAATGTCAACAGCTAAACGTTTTGAATCGATTTGAACATTCTGTTGTTTTAATGGTAAAAATCATTTAGATATTTCTATTGATCGCTAATCTGTCAGGTGAAATGTGATCAGAAGAACATTGAGGAGAACTCGAAATAGATTGAGTTTCATTGAGAAGCAGTTGGTGATCAATCATTAAAATACATCGAATAACTTTCCATCTTGATTTTGATTGGAAATGTTTTGTTTAAATTGAAATCAAACAAACCTTTTAGTTGACTTTTACGAGACAACTTTTATGGATTCATTTTTTTGCATGATAAATGCCAACTGAGTTAATTGGAAAAAATCTGTTCATGTCATGTTTAAATGAAATTTGATAAAGCTTCATGATGCAAGCTGAGAACAAGATAATGAAATGAAATTTATTTAAAATCGCGTTTCATAACTCAAATGATTGAACTTGATGAACTTTGTATAAAAACATTGAATAATGAAAAAATGCTTGAAACTTATTTGAAACAAAAAGAAGGAAAAGGCGAAATCAAGTTGGAAATGATTAGTTTTTTTGTTGCCAACAAATTAAATTGTAGAGCAAAAGGTTTGAGAAGGAAGATGAAGGTAAAAGGGAAACCTTTGGAAAAGGAAATTGAGATTGAATTAAATTTAATTGCAATCGAGAAGTTAATTTTAAACTTGAAAATGAACCATTTTGCCTGAGGAATCAGCAAGACAGGTTGGGAAAGGGATAAAAAAGGCGAAAAAAGTTCAATCCATTTGAATGTTTGATATTTTGCAAAAGGAAATTTACTTTTCATTCTTGATTCACTTTTCTTGATTGATCAGTCAATAAAGAAACTTTAATTTCCATTCTTTTTTGACTGAAAAGAAATAAAATTTTACTCTGAAAAACTAAAGGAAATTGTTTCAATGAAATTTTTCCAAATTAATAACATTATTCAACTTTAAACTCCCAATCAACTTGGAGTTTGCTGTTTGTTAGAAAATGGAATTTAGGAATTTACCCAATTTTGATTAATAAAATAGTTTGATAATCAAGTTGAACAATCAAAGTTTCTAATTAACTTTCAAGAATTGAATTGTTTCTTCTAAAAGTTCAAGAAATCAAATAAAACCAGACATTACTTTCAATTTGGTTATGAGGTTTTTCAACCCAAAAAAGCAACAGTGTTAATGGAAACTTTGCTTTAAACTTTTTTTTCTTCACTTTTTTTTCTTCTGAATACAAATTGAAACATAACATTTTTACCTGATTCAACTTTTACTTTTGTCTTTTCATCTCTTTAAACATCATTGATTTTATCATCATCATTGCTCTCTTCATTTGGTGGAAGAAGAAGAAAAAAATCAAACAAAGACTAATAGTGAAGAGCGAGCCAAAAATTCAGGTCACATCTTTTTGTGTGAAAAAGTGTTCAAGTTTATTCTCATTCTATCTGGTAAAACTTATCATCATCATCATCATCAGTTTCATCAGTTTCATCATCGAGTCTTATTTTTACAAACAAAAACAAACGCTCCTGAAGCAAGATGAAGATGAATAGACAGACAAAAGAGTTGGAATGAGGAAGATGGAAGAAAGTGAAGATAAAGCGTTTCTTACTGCCAAAATAAGCTGCTCACCATGAAAGGAAGAAAGTAAATCTTGAATGTTTTTCAGTCTTGGTGAACAACAGTAGAGAAAAAAAAGGATGACGAAGAAGACAAAAAAGAAGACAAAAGATTTCATGTTATCCCAAAAGAGAAAAGATTTTGACATTAAAACCTTCTTTTTATCATCTTCTTCCTTCTCTTCAAGTTCATCCTTTTTACTTGATCTTCTTCAAACACTTTTTTTCTATCAATTCATTGATCCGCATCATTTTTACCCTATGATTTAAAATTTAAACTTTCGAGTTATTATTTTTTCTCTGATTAATATTGAATTCAATTTCGATATTTTAACCTTTTTTCACACCTTTTTCATCTTGAAAGTAAATTGATTTTAAACTAAATGTTTAGACATTTGCACTTCATTTGATGCGGTCAATGATTCAAAGGGAAATGAAGTTTAATTGGTGAATCCTTTCAACCAGTTTTGGTTAATTTGAGGGAAACACACAAAGATACATTGTTTAGGCTTGATTCACTTGTAATTGAATAAACAATTGAGTTGATATATGAGTCCAGTTAACGAAAGTTGACATTACAGTTGGTAGTTTACCATGATCATGACTCAAATGGTACCGAAAAGGTTTTCAACTGAAATTAGGTTCAAACTCGAGATGAACAGAGTAAAATGTTACTTGATAACCTTTTATATTAATGAACTTTTAGGTTGACTGGACAAGTTAAAGCTACTCGAGTTACAAGGCAAACAAAAATTGATTGACTGAGTTATTTCCATTTTTTCAACCCAAAAGGTTAACAATTTCATGTTTCAACAGACTTATAGTTATCATTTGACAAACAAATTGACTTAATTAAGTAATTAAATTAAGTGTTCTCATGAGGATCGATCGGTTAAGGAGAGTCGATGAAAAAAATGTTCAATAATCAATAACTGATTAAACATTCAGTTTTTATTCGGCAAACAAGTTTGTTTATTGTTTCCATTATAACCAGTGAAAATGGTTTTGTTTTTACAACTTCAACATTGTGTCAACAATTGACTAAAAATAACCTGGAAATGCTGATCGATGATTAGCATTGGAATAATGATGATAAAGATGATCATGATGATCGAAAATGGCATCAAATAAATTGGGCAACAGAAATGAAGCTAAAATCAAGTTAAACCTTTCATTAATCTTGAACCTTTTCACACCAAACAATCAAAGTTTATTAACATGAAGTCTTTTGGCAACACTTTCTTCCACTTGTTCATCATCATTATCATCATCATCTCAGCATCATGTTATCCATACTCTAAACTTGAGTCTTGAATGACCATGAAACTTTTTCTCAACTTTCCCTCTTTTCTCAAACCAAAATCTTTCTAATCTAACTGATTACATTTTACTCCATTGTTTCACCCTAATCATAGTCCAGAATCC
Organism: Tetranychus urticae; assembly: GCF_039701765.1. Taxonomy (NCBI): domain Eukaryota; kingdom Metazoa; phylum Arthropoda; class Arachnida; order Trombidiformes; family Tetranychidae; genus Tetranychus; species Tetranychus urticae. Next base: position 1,069,611 of record NC_142959.1, read on the forward strand.
CTTCGATCTGGTTTCACACACACTGCACATACAATAAACAAACATCAAGTGTGCAGTTTTCACTCCCAACCTTATTCCAATAATCATTCAATCGTTATCCATGAATGGAGTCATCACTCCCAGCTAGGATTTAAAACTCCCGTCTTTTCATATTCAAACTCTCCACATTGTTTTAACTAATATACAATATTTATTATGATTACGACGATTTTTGATCTGTTGCTACAACTAAGCAAGAAGCTATTGTCGTTTATGACAACAGTCACCATGCTGAGTTATCTGATTTTCTTGGAGTTTATACTCCCAGTTAGGATTGATCCCTCCCTGTGGTTGGTCCACGGCATAGGTCCAGTCTATTCTCTTTTACAAAGCGCTATCAAAATTGTCCAAAACATAGGTCGGACATATATGACAAGAATCAACCAATAAGGCGAGCCTGTTTAGTTTGCGGTCTTTTTGCAATTTCCAATGTATTGAAGTATTCAAGCTTCAAGAATGAAATAAAAAATATTCTTGAAATCTCGCAGCATATTCTAGCATCTTGTTGCTTATATATCAAGTCGATAATAGTCAGCATCTCTAAATGGACATTCCAATCATTTTTATCTCCAAATCATCCTCTTCATTATCAGCATCGTAATATTTACATTCAACTCCCTGTCTTATTTTATCATCAAAGTCAACATGGACTTGGACTCCCTGTTTGGATTTTTCCCTCCCTATCATGTTATCATCATCATCATCTTTTGTTACGATTCCTTTTATCAATCCCACTGCTAGTAAAAGAACTAATAGAGAATCGTTGTTATTTCTTGTTCACTTTCACTTGTTTCTTACCTTATTTTTGTCTTCTCTTATATTACTTTATTATCTTTATAAAGGGTCACTTTTATAAGATAACTTTTGATCGTTTATTGGACTTTACTTTTCTGTATCATTTATTGTCTTTAGGCTAAACTTTTCCACTCTTTTCCTTCTTCTGATAACTTATTTCAACTTTTTTTACTTTTGCCTTTTTTATCCACTTTTGTTTCTCATTTTTTGTTTCACCTTTTTTTTCCTTCCCTGATAAACTTTACCCTGTTATATAACTTACACAGCACTTTGAAACAGTCAAGATAATCTACCTTTATTATCATCACTGTTATTATTATTGTTATTGGAAAGAGTTGAGTTGAAATCTCATGAGAAACAATGAATCAGGTAAGGAAACAAAAATATATTGATAAAGATATAAACATAAAATGTGTGGACAATTCAGTTGTTGGTCAGACAACATAACATTGTATTACTTGTGCGCTTTAAGAGCATTCATTTTATTTATCTTTTCCCTGTTTAACCGTCAACTTTAATCAAACAATTTCAACAGAAAAGGTTATCAACAAATATATTATCATTAACTGTCGTTATAAAATAAACTTGAAAATCATTCAATAGTTGAAATTGAATCGAAAAGGAAGACTCGAGATTCTCAGTTTTCTCGGTCAATCATGCAATTCCCATTTCACCATTTATCCAACACAATTTCATTTTGAAATTTCATTTTGCCAACAAAAATGAATAAATGTTTAGTTGCTCTGATTGATCCAAATGTCCAACTCTTGAACTTTACCATTTATTGATTCAAGTTTGTCATTAATGATTGATAAGTACAATATAATTGAATCATTAATAGTCAACTGACAAGGTCAAAAAAGGTAACATGAAAGTTGAAAGGAAAATTATTCTCAATTCATTGAGAGTAAAAGATGATTGGAAACATTGGATAACAAGGCGAAAGCAAAAGCTTCAGTCAAAATTGATTTTAAAAGATCAACAAGATTGATTCATATTTTCGTTGATAGAACCAAATTCAACATTGAATATGAGAAGCAAAATAAGCTATTTGAGTGATTATATCATTAAAGCAATTTTCCTTTGCCTTTTCCAAACTAATTTCAATTCTGCTCTACTTAACCTTTGATGTATATTAAACTCGTCAAGTGGATGATTCTTGTAGTTTCACATGATATTTATATGCATAAACACACACACACACAGTCTGATAGCTGATTATTACTAAATAAATTGCACCTTCAAGAGTATTTAAGAAGTTCAATTCCTTCAAAATTCACCTTTTTTATACTCTTACAAAGTTCATAAGTTGATGAAAATTCAAAGAAGACTGAAAATTCAAAAGTCAAATCGAAGCTTCTGTAAAAATGTTTCATTTTTAATCGAAATATCAAATTCAACTATCACGGACTAATCATTTTTCTTGCTATTCAAGAGCTTTAGCTTGAGAACTTTGAAGTGAAAATATTTTGAAGCAGAAAATTTCAAAAGTCGAAATTCATTAGTAGGAATTTTAGTTTCGTTTATCATGAACTGTGAATTTAGCATTCCATTATTTAACAATTGGAAATTTTCAGGACAAATATTTTCGAAAATCGAGATTTTCAAGAATTCGAAGAATCTTTTGAAATGAAATTTGGTTGGTTTTCGTTGACAAAGTTCTCATTCTTTTATAAAATTTGAAACTTTGAATCTGAGAAGAATTTACAGAATTAATCAGATTTGAAATTTGATCTCATTTTCGAATGAAATGAAATTTCGTTGGAAATGAACTGAATCAATGAAAATTTTGTAACTTTACATTAATCTTGAAAAGTAATTATTTAATTTTCAGTTCATTCGAGATTCAGTTTTTCCTTTTAGCAATTTATCATACATTCTGAATAATCTTGATACATAATGATGACCTTTCAACCTTTTCCTGATATTAAGTGTTAATAAAAAGTCTTTGAGTCAAAAATGAAAAAAAAAATTCATTTTGATGAATTGATAATGAATGAAATGATGGCTGATGAAAAGGAAGAACCAAAATTAACTGAGATTTAAAGTGGAAAGCTAATGATAAGTTGCCAGTTAACATGATGAAAATTATCAATGAATTATCGAGTTATTCGTTGAAAGTGAAACAATTTACTTGGATTCAGCCCTAGCACTGGCATCACTGGTCATTTAAAAAGGCAAAGATAAATGAGGTCAACATTAATAATATTATTAATAACATGTTAAGGTATTTTCATTTTTTGTTAATCAGCGAACAGAAGAAAAAGGAAGAAGAAAAAAGCTGATAATTCATTTGCTAATTAAGTTGAGATAATGAGTCGCATGGAAACTCATTTTTCCAAAGTTAATGGACTTTTGAACAGTTAAACTGGGAGTGAAAAGTTATCATTTACTTATAACTTTCAGTTACTTTGACCTTTCATGTTTTGTGTTTTTTCAATGAATAACATTGAACAATTTTCTTGTAGCTTTAAACAATTTATCATTGACAAGTTTATGCTTGTTGAGCTAAAGATGAAAATTACTGAATTGGCGTATTTGATGAGTTAATTAAATGGTTCAACTGGTTTTGGAAGAAAGACAATTTTGTTTGTTGAAAAAAATCAGAAAATCCCAGAAAATCAAAAATGATATTTACATTGAAAAGTGCATTTGATAATCTTTATATCTACTTTCATCCTTTCATCCTGTCAACTGATAATAACTTATTTCATCTCCTGGTGATATTCAGGTATTATATCTGACTGTAAGGTTAAACTGTTGTATTAATGCAAAAATGGTTTGACATAAAAGGTAAACTCATTTTAATGTACAGTCAAATGTATAGTGAAATAGGTAAGAAAAAGGATGATGATGATGATGATAATTAAGGGGAATGATCAAGGTGAAAATATATCTCTTTTTTGACGGAAAAATATGAATACATTTAAAGACTTTTTTCCTTCATCTCTTTTTTGCCAATTCAACATTTTCTTCTTTTGACATTTTTTCTTCTTCTTTTCTCAATTTAACTTCTTCTTCTTCTCTTTTTTTTTTGCTTCTAGTTTTTCCTTCTCACCATTCAAATGTGTATCTTTTTGCTTCTGGTTTACCATATAAAAAGAAAGAGTTGAGATAATATTCATTGAATCGACATGATTCTCAAAGTCATGATATTGAAATGAATGTGAATGAGAAGTAATAGAAGATGCATTAATATGAAGAGAGGGAAAAAAAAGTTGAAAGGTTTTCTTTTTGCTTTTCTTAAAATTGAGAGAGAAATGAAAATGCATATAAAATGGATATGAATACACTTCTGAGAAACTGATTTTTTCTCCTTTTTTTCTTCTTCTTCTTCAGACGACTTTTTTTGCTCTTTTTCACATCCAACTTCATCATTCTTCTTCTCCATCATTATCATTATAGTCATCAACTTGAGGACAATTGCAACTTGAAATAAACTTAACCCATAAATACAGTATTATCCTATTGTATTGGAAATGAATACACAAAAAATGAACTTCAAGTGAAATATATACTTGAAAAGAGGCAACGAAAAAAGCAGTTGACCGAAAAATTGAAGATTATTTTTCATCAGATTGTTCAATAATAATGATCAATCAAATAGAGATTTTCATCGAAATTATCTCAAAAGCTAAAGAAAACAAAAAGATAGTTCAAATGATTTTCGCCGAACACAGTCTCAATGTTAGACAAGATTTTTCGTGCAAGTCAAACATTGAAAAATGAAACAAAACGCTCATCAATATCACTGGAAAATTTTCTTGACTGTCGAGACAATTCTGAAAAGAGTAAACGCAAAAACTTTTCCTTTCGAGTTGAGACTTACAGTGAAATAAAAACTGGAAAAATTTCTCTGATCGACAGTTTTCGAGAAAATCGAGGTCAAAGTTGGAACTTGGATCGCCTTCCGTGTAGTTACGGAACCAGATTTTTTCATCAAACAAACTCTTCCGATTTAAATTTTGATGACCAACCAGAAAAGTCACTTATTTGGAGAATAAAATTTTCTACTTTTATTCAAGAAGTTACTTCGATTTTCGGTTAAACCTGGCGCTTCGAGTTATGGTAACAGATGAAGAGCTGCAACTTATTTTTCGTCGATAGAATTGATTGACGAAGATCAGCAATCAAAACTTAACTGTTGAGTATTTTAAACAAAAATAAAATGGAAATTTGAGGAAAAATCGTAAATTACAAACTGTAAGCGAAGAGACAAATAGTGAGATCTCTTGCATTTGAATTCAAATGAAATTCATTCAAAATTTTCTGGTTTTGAAACAATTCTGTATGGAACATTTTTCAACCTTCAATTTTGAAATTTAAAAATTATTTTGACAAAATATCGACCGAAAAACATTTTTGCTCACAATTTGTTTTGGCATTAAAGCTGAAAGTTGCAATAAAAGCTGTTTAAAAAGTCTCGATACATTTCCTTCAATATCATCAACATGATAATTTTGACATTTTTATTTGTCCAATCTTTATGGCTCAATGTTTATAATGTAATTTTTGTGCTTCAAAATTGCGATTTACATGGTCGATTACATTCACAAGAATCTTATTTGGACGAAATTAATTTTTTCGCATTTCAAATGCATTGAAAGACATCACCAAAGAAGCCACTTTTAAGCCACTTTTTGAACCAATTTCCCATGGAGTCACATTTCACACCAAACTAACCATCATTTTTGCTTTACATTTACCATTATTGGCTCTATCCTGTTATTATTTATTTTATGATTTACAAGTTTTATCTGATCTGAATACGTAATTGTTTTCACATTTCAATCTTAACCTAACCAGGAAAGCATGAAATGTTTAAACAAGCAAATGAAAAACGGATTCACCAGAAATTGTTTTAAACACATTTAACGAGAAGAGGCAAAGCTGGTAATGAGAACAATTTGTTTTCATTTTTAGGCGAAAAAAAAGAGAAAAATTGAAATTCTTCTTCCCTTCAACTGTTCATTTCCATTAATACATATCACATTTTAATATTATCATTATTATAACAAATATCATTTAATAATAATCATAACAATCATAACAATCATGATGTTAAAAGTATTAGGAAAAGGAGGAAAAAACGGTTTTGATTTAATTCACTTTTATTCATTTTCATCTTTTGTGTTGAACCTTTTTTTCAGAGTTGCAATTTTTACAGTTAAACTTTGTTATCATTGCATTAATGATCATCACAATTGAACTCAAAATATTATCATTAAAATATTATATTCAATAAGAGGAAAGAGAAATGGTAAAAAATAGATTCTCAACATTTTCCGAACAACAACAATTTTCACTTTTTATCTTCTTCTTCTTTCTGTTCATATTAACTTTGAAAAAGAGATGAAATGATTTACTGTATTTAGTGTAACCGGAGATGCTAAATTTCCTGTAGTAAAGGTATTCAATACAAAACAATACTTCTTTTGCTTTTCCTGTTTCATGATAAACTTATTATCATTATCATTTGTATGGACCCAACTCGTGAGTTTGAATCAAATTTCATCCAATATTTTATGCTCACTATTTCAGGGTAAAGCATGATTAACAGATTGAATAAAGAAATTTGAAACAAAAATTCTATTCTAATCTCACTGGGATTGACATTGAAAGTTCAACTGTTTTCCATTCAGACGATTATCTTCAATCAATTTGCAATTCCGTTACGATTTCAACTGTTTAAAGGTCACAATTTTCTCAACGAAAAACGGAAAAAATTTTATTCGATTTTTAGAACTTTTTTTCGGTTCAACATTCATTTTAGTTATGAAAAGTAATATTGAAAAGAAATATTTTTGTATCGAAATTTCGTTTTTAGTCTGAGATAGAAATGAAAAATTCTTGAACAATTCCATTGGAACAATTTTCTTTGGAAAAGTTCTGTTGGAAGAAAAACTAAATTCTTTAAAGTTCTTTTAAATATTTTGAATTTTCGTTTACACACAAAACTTGAAGTAAAATGTTTCGATTAAAAATTGCGATTTTGAAGAATCTTGATTTCGATTTTTACAAATTTTAAAACTCATTTTAATCGAATGCAAAGAACTCAAATTTTTTCGATTTTTTAAAATTTCGATTCTAAGATAGAAATTCAAAACTCTTGAGTGATTCCATTGGAACAATTTTCTTCGGAAAAGTGCTGTTGGAGGATTCATCAAATTCGTTTTTTTACAAAACTTGGAGGAAGTGTTTCGATTAAAAATTGAAATTTTGAAGAATCTTGATTTGGATTTTGAAGTTTAGATGGAAGCTTTTTCCGCTGAACAAAATGATAAAACTCGAGTTTTCGTGATTATCAACTTTTGTTTATTTTCAGCTGTAATATTTGTTTTCAATATTTTGTTTGTTAATAACATTATTATAATGATTTGTGGATGAAAAAAAGTTTGAAATGTTGATAACATTGCGTGTTCATTTGATGGGAGAGACTTAATCATTTTTGTTTTCATGATTGATCATTATTCTTGTTTTCATTTTCATTTTGTTTTCTTGCCATTTGTTGAACCAGTCTTTCGTATTGAATAATTCATATGCTTACATTTTTGTTCATTTTACTTTTTTTACATCAGTTTAAAGCTTTTAAATGTTTCATTGTATAAGACTGATTGAGAATCCTATCAATATCAAGTGTAATAATGAATTATCTGTTTGTCAAAAGTTTACTTATTTCTTCTTCTTCTTCTTTGATTGTTAATTGAACACGAATCTTTCTGTTGATATTAATTGTGATTAACTTGGAGTGAAGTTGAAATGGATGTAGTTGAACACGATCAAGATGATATCGATGGTTAAAGATGATCATCATGGAAAGAAGCTTCTGTCATGATAGATTTTTATCCATAAACAAGCTTCCGTGTTCATCTCTTATTATAACCTTACTATTATATAAATGTTTATACTTTTTTGTGTCTTATTTTGCTTCCTTTAACATGAATAAAGTTAGTTAATAGGAACAAAAAGAAGACAATCTTTCAATAGAGAAAATATTTTCAGGGTAAAAAAGGTGAAACACGAATAGGTAAAAGGGTTGAGTTAAGATTTGAGTATAATTCTGAAAACATTTTCACATGTTTTCCATTCTCATCTGTGTTTGAGTCTTTAATGGTTTACTGATTATTTTTGTTATTAACATTGAAACCATTAACAGGAAAAATGTTATTCAATGAATTGGAAAACAATTTTGCAGTTTCAATTGTCGCTGAAAAGGGAATTATTTTTTCTCTTGTTTTATCTTTGTTTCAACCATCTTTGTGTCATCAGAATTTCTGGTTAATGTTGAGATTTAAGTTGAGTTGGCTTCTCTCATTTTCCAATCAACCTTTTAGTTTTTGCTGTTTTCCCTCAGGATATTCAATGTTGATTGTCCACTTTGTAAACAATCATGTTTACCAATCAAAGTGAATTAGAGTTTATCATTTTGCTATTTCAAGAGTCACCGTGTCACCATCAAATCAGTATTAACTGTTTACTGAAATAATTTTATTCTCGCATACAATTTGAATTGCTTCAAACGATTTAACCTCCTTTTGTTTGCTTAAATCATTATCAATCAGTGAAACATTCATCATTCGTTCAACAATTTAATTTACATTTTTCCAGGCAATCTCAGGTTCTGTCCAAAAAGATATCGACTTTCTGGTTTTCTCAAAATGCCTTTCCAGTGATTAACAGAATTCAATTAACAATCTGTTGGAATCAATGATTTAGTTAGTCAACAATCAGTTTACATAGTTTCATGGATCAATCAAAGCATGATTTAAGATCAATAATATTGGTGAACACTTACAAGCTTTAAAGATGACATTTGAATGAAATTTGAAAAGGAAAATTATTCTTACTTTGAAAGGTAAATTTTCTGTAAATTTATTAGCCCATAATTTTGAAATATTTTTGGTTCCAAGGATTTGATTCGGTTACCATTGAAGTTAATCACTTGAGTATCACTGTGAATCTCTGTGGGTATTTTGGTGAAGGTTAATCCTTTACAATCAACTTCATATTTACCGCCTCTCCAAATGCATTCACATTTTTTAGGACAACCTTGTTTAGTTGATTCACGACGGTTAATTATACGAGATGAAACATGGTTAACATGGTTTGAATGGTGATGATGATGATGATGGTTATGGTGATGAGGGAAAGTATGGTGAGATGAAGCAGTTACATTGGTTTGCTTGGTGTCACAATTAATCCAAGGGATGGAGATAATTAACAATATTAGTTGAAATATAATGGCCACATTTAAAGGTGATGATGGCGACAGAAAGGTTGAAGATAATTTTGACATTGATGATGAGGTAGATGATGGTTGTGATGGTCTGGTTGGTGTTGGTAAACAGCAATGACCAGGAGATTGGGATAACACATGATACCGGTAAATCTGGTCTTCATGTTTAGTTGATGTTAATCCATTGATAAGAGGTGTTTGTTGGGAACACATTAAAGAGATTATCCATTGATTAACTGGATCACTGTGATCTGATTTCATGATGACAGGATAAATGATGGAATGAATGATTACAATGATGGTTGAACTGTCTCATGTCAACCAACAATAATTAAGATGTAAACATTAAAATGGGTAAAACAAGGGATAACAATGGACGACTTTACTTGTGTAAAGAAACCTGTTTTACAATTATTTTCATTTCTGGTTAATGGTTAGAGACACAATTGAATATATTATTGACGATTATTGAATTGACATTGAGGCACACAAATTAATAAACAATTAAACTAGTTGGTTAAATAAATATACAAAATCACATTGACCAAATAGAGGTTTGAGGTAATTGGGAAAAGAGGAAAATTTTACTTCGGTGGATTTGGTTTCATCTTTTTAATTCAATTTTAATATGTTTTAATTGTATTTTGTTTGGTTTAACGGATAAATTCAGATGGTTTAACAAATAACAGTTGATGAGGGTGATGATAATGATGTTGATTATGGTGATATTGTTAGTGGTTTATGTTTTTATCCGTAATTGCAATGTAAAGTGAACAACAATGTTTACTTTTTTGCTGCGTTTCCTCTTTCACTTTTTAGTCCTTCTTTTTTGGTTGCTTTTTGTTTTATATAACCAGAGAAAGACAAATTCACTCAATTTTGGTGAAACAATCACTGAGTTTATTCTGAGTTTTTATCAATATCAGCTTTGAATTGCTATTTCTGTCTCACTCACAATTTTGTCTCTCCTATTCTGGTTTTTTTTCAGCGCAAAATCTCCTTCTAACCAGGCAATCTTTACTTTCTTATACATGTAGATATATTTTTATATTAAACACTTTATCGATCCATTCTCATTTGTAGCTTGTGAGAGACACTTTGTTGTCACTGGGAGTTGAAGATGTTGATGATGAAGATGAAGCAGCGTAATATACATTTATACTAACCTTGTCCATGAAGTGAAACAAGTTTCCTAGGGAGGTTTTAGTATATTATATAACATATATTACCGAACAGGTTCAACTTTTCATTGCTTTTACATTTTCATTCCCGCTTCATAGGCTAAGCTTACTAGGCTGACATCTATGGGATAATTTATTAGTCTAGATATTTTCAAATTTAGTTTGTTTTGTAGTGAATTTTCAACCAATGTTTTCTTAATTCCTTATCATTTGTTGTTTCGAGATTTCGACTTTTCATTTAAAACGCAATAGGTCAATGGTTCTAAATCTAATTGTGTTTTGTTATAGAAATGGCCAGATTTAGTTAATCCCTTAGAAAGTTGGAGTTTAAATTGGCCGGGTCTTAACGAGTCTCCTTGCTGCTTTCACATGGGTTAATGTTTACAAAACTGTTTTTTTTTAATTTTTTTTGTTTTTCTGTTAAACAATGTCATTAAAACTGCAAAGCAGGTTAGTTACTAATTTAAACTGGGTAGCAAATCACGTAAAATCACATTTCAGGTATGTTTATTCTCCCATGATTCAATTTCATGTGATTTTGAGTCTTCCTTTTGTGTTTTGTTTCATGAGTTTTTTTTGTTTTTGTTTGTGTTAGAAAAAGATCGACTCTTTCATTATCGGATGGTTATTCGGCTTTAATTGGATTAGAAGTTCATGTTCAAATCAATGCTTCTTCTAAATTGTTCTCAAGAAGTTCAAATGACTATCTTAGTGCTCCAAACATCAATGTTTCACTATTTGATGCATCTATACCTGGTACTCTTCCCGTTATAAATCAGTACTGTGTTGAATCGGCTATTAAAAGTGGAATTGCTCTTAACTGTTCCATTAATGAAAAATGTCTATTTGATAGAAAACACTATTTATATCCAGATTCCCCACATGGATTTCAAATAACTCAAAAACGAGAACCTATTGCCACGGATGGCTATATTAACTTTGTTTTGCCAAAAACCAAGGATCGAGAAAGCGAAATAAAACGTGTTAACTTAAGGCAAATTCAGTTAGAGCAAGACACTGGTAAAACTCTGAAAGACATCAAAACTGGTGCTGTTTACATTGATCTGAATAGATGTGGGGTTGGCTTAATGGAATTCGTATTTGAACCTGAATTGTATAATCAAGTCGAAGCTTATCATCTTGTCAAAGAACTTATTCACATCTTGACGAGGTAAAATTTATTCACCATCATATTGGTCATTGTATTTAAAAAAATTTTATTTCTTAGGATTGACACTTCAACCTGCAAAATGGAGGAAGGAGCTTTACGTGTTGATGCTAATGTGTCAGTATCTCCCATTGATGGACCTATTGGTAATCGAGTAGAGTTGAAAAATCTCAACTCTTTGCAAAGCTTAGCAAAAGGAATTGAATTTGAGATATCTAGACATTTGGAAGCTTTAAAGAAGGGCTTACTTGTTCCCAGTGAGACTCGTTTTTATGATCCTGTTCGCAAAAAAACTTTCCCTATGAGAGATAAAGATAATGTTGAAGATTATCGTTATATGCCTGAACCGAATCTGCCTCCATTAGAATTATCAAATGACAACAATGTTGCAGATATTGATGAACATCAAGTGATTTCCATCGCCAAAATCAAAGAAACAATGCCAAGTTTACCAGATAATGAACGAGAAGTTCTAATCAATCGATTCAAATTATCCATTGAGACCGCACAATTGATTGTTGCATCTGATTTGTTCCCGTTTTTTAGCTCAATCATCGATTTGAATCCTAACTATCCTGTCGCAAGAATTGGTTCATTTGTTGCAAGAGATTTATCGGCTATTCTCAATGACAACCGAGTAAGAATAGATGAAGTTGGTCTGACTCCGCAATTTATTCTCGAAGCATTTCACTTGGTTGAACAGGGAGTTCTTACGATGTACATTGTTCAAGATATAATCCAGTTAGCAATAAATGGTGACAAGCGAAGTGTACGAGAAATTGTAAAAGACCATGGCTGGTGGCTAACACAGAATGAGAAGGAATTAACTGAAAATTGTTTGAAGATAGTTGATGCTTACCCAATTGCTGCATTTAATGCTAAACGAAATAACCAGTATTCAATAGATTGGCTTTGTGAACGAGTTTTGAAAGAAACCAATTTAAAATCGACTCGTAATGTGGTTAGAACTATAATTAAACTAATTTTAGAAGGGCGAGATATTAAAGCCATGAAAAAAGCTGCAATTAAAGCAGATAAGCAAAATAAAGAGGAAGATTTTTTAATTGGCTCGAGCAAAGATTCAATTTAAAACATTAACTTTGCTATTAACTTTATCTTTATTCAGTCATTTTGTTGATATAAATTTTCCTATGTCGAAAGATGCTCATCATTTGTAAATAATTGTTTTGTAGTTAATTTAAAACTAAATTGTTATTAAATACCTAATAAATTTAAATCAGAAAAAATTATCAAGTTGATTGATTTCGCATGTTTTCCGAAGAAATACAATTCAAGACTCTTCAACATCTGCTTAAGATAAGGTGTGTGTTATAGACCATTATGATGAACAAGTTCTTATCCGATGTTGCTAGTTGAAAAAACTGTAAGATCAAACCTCGTCTCATTTTTTTCTATCGACATTAACTCTAATTTCATATTTTGATCGTTATATCCTTTTACCATTAACCTAAACACCTTGTCATATATAATTAACTGTTATTAATTAGAAAATTAAATTTAAACTATGTCACGTTGTGTTGTCAGTTAAACTAACCAATCCTGTTTCTTTTCATAAGCACATTGTACAATCTTCCTCTTTTGTCTGTCTGTTTCTCTTTGGTGACTTTAACTGAAAGAAGAGCGGGCTTTAAGGTAATGTGTAATAGTGTTTAACCATATATTCCGTTTGATTCCTGATTCAATACGCGATTTAAATTTTATTTATTTGTATCTGGATATTCAATCATCCTAACCTTGTTTTTTAATGCTTCTTTTTTCAAATTTCCTCTCTGTAGGTTGCGATTGTTGGGTAAACTGTCAATTTTTTTATACTGTAAATCAGTAAAATAACTCAGCTTATCTTTCTGCTTAAGTCTGAGTTTCGACCAAATTATTAATGATGGAGATGGATACTTCAACTAGTCCTTGGGCCGGTGCTCAATCACTTAATCGGAGCTTAACTGGATCGCCATCTCAACCTACCTATGGCACTCGATCTCCTCCAAACCAAGTAATCGTGCCTCAAGAGTTGCCTTCTCAATTAATTGACAAATATCTAGCTACTGATGCTAATTTTCTCCAAATCCATGATGCTATCAAAGCTTCAACGGGTGAGTTATCAAATTTAAAATGAAAATATCTTACCAGGCTACATAGATATGTGATAACTTTTCACTCTTTCTTTGCTTCACAGGCTATCCTACTATTAGCGGTCTTCAAGATACCGATTATCCAAATATTAGTGATCTATCTTCAGCTCTCGGAAGTTTAACTCAACTAGACAAAATAACAACCATACCATTGCCATCGGGCATTGTTGAACAATTTAACCGTAAGTCATTTTTGGTTTTCATGCACAACTTACCATGTACTTACATGTTTCATCATAACTCTATCTCCACAGATGTACAACAAAATTGTGAAATGGGAATCTTTACTGAAATTAAACGAGCTTGGCTTACAGTTGACAGTACGATTTACCTTTGGTCTTACGATAATGGCAGTGACATGGCATACTATGATGGCTTAACTGAAGTAATCATTGGAGTTGCTCTTCTCAAACCTAAACCTGGTAATGCTGCTTTAATTTTTTCTTTTCATGTTAAAGTTCTATTTTAACTTATATTTCTTATTTTTAAATCTCAGGAATTTTCAAAGATAACATAAAATATGTTCTCTGCTTAACAACTCTTGTTGAAATCGTTCTGCTTGGTATACAATATCGTGAAAGCGGTACCGAGATGATTGATGATCTCCATGTAGATTTTGAACCTTTATTCACTATAGCCACTGACAATACAGCTATGCCCGTAATTCAAGGAACAGATGATGGAAGAATATTTTTGGGTGGAAAGGATGGTTCTCTGTATGAGGCTATGTACCAAGCTCACGAAACCTGGTTTAGAAAGAAAAGCTGGAAAATCAACCATTCAAGCTCAACTCTTTCTTTCCTAGTACCTTCCTTACTTTCATTCTATGACAAGAATCCCATCGTTCAAATTGAAATCGACAATAGTCGTCACATCCTATTCACCCGATCAGAGAAAGGTACTATCGAAGTTTATGATTTAGGTACAGACGGAAAGGATATGGCCAAAGTTGCTACAAAAAGTGCCCACGCAATTAGCTCACAAGCCGCTTCCTTAGCTCGTAATATTGAGGCAGAAAATTTTCGCACTATTAGCCATATCTGTGCAGTTTCTGAAAGTGAATCTACTTTCATTAATTTGATTGGTTTCACTGAAACGGGAATTCGTATTTATTTTTCTACTAACAACACTCAAAAGTATGAGCAAAGACCTGATTCACTCAACATTGTTCACATAAGATTACCTCCAGGATACTCAGCAGCATCACCTCCTCAACGTCCTTCTAACATTTATCTGGCCTCATATGCTCGAAGTACTACTATCATGGTTTCTGTAACCAGCGATGGTAGAGCTATTCTTTGGACTTTGTCGTCAGACGCCTTTGCATTTGATAACCAGTTGATGGAATTGTTCAGTGTTCATCCGATTAGTAGTCGTGTTTGGCGTATGAGAGAAGAGAGTAAACCACTTTTAATTAAAAAGTATATACCAATTAATGTTGGCATCAACAAAGTCGTCAATCTTGAACCCCCGGTGATGATCACTCAAGATTTTGAAGATCAAAGAAAATTTATTTTCCTATCCTCTCAAGGTGTTCATATCGCTTACAAACCAAGACCAGTTGACCATTTGAAACAATTACTCGTTGATAACCAAGGTTTTGAAAATGAAGCAGTAAAGAGTTTTTTCCGTCTATATGGGGAAGCTCAAAGCTGCTGCATGGCTTTGTCCATTGCATGTCAAACTACTTCACCGGTGGAAAAACATGTGGCTGAGTGGGCAACTTTAGCATTCTTCCGTTATGGTGGTGATCCTCAAGTTTTAACAGCCCCTAATCAAACTCCACAATCACAGCAGCAGCCTGTGATACAAAGCACTGGTACTCCATCACATTCCATAAGTCAACAATTTACACCTCATATTGCGAATTTAGGCGGGCAAGTTTCAACTCCGATTTCATCTACGCCTCGTTTTTCATCACCGTTGCGAACGGTTCCAGCATCTCCCATTGCTCGCTCAACCAGTGTAATTAAAACTGCTCCGCATCATGACCCGGCACAATTTACTCCTTCAAGCTCTGTTATTCGAAATCGGCAATCATATATCGCCAACCAATCTGGCTTGTATGGACAGCAAGCTCATCCCTTTAATGAAACCTTGATTTCAGGAAAGCCCACCTCCCCTCCAGCTCAACAAGTTCAATATGGAATGTCAAACAAACTTATTGGACTTTACTTGTATGTTGCTCGGGTTATTAGACCAATCTGGAATTTAAATTGTGTTAAATCTGAGCCAATCAAACCACCACCAAAAGAAGGATTGAAAGAAAATATTTCATGCGCCATATCAGATGCCGAGATGAGAGTGTATCTAGAAAAGTTGAACAATTTAAAACAATTTTTGATAAAAAATATCCAATTTTCGCCAATTCCTGATAACGAGATGCCACACTATTCAGAATCCACCACAATTACCTTTTCTAGCCCGAATCAAATCAATCCCATTATTGAGAGAGCTTCATTTAATAATGTTCTTACTTTAATCAAGAGGTGCCTTGAAACAATTGGACTTTTACGTATAACTTATGAACATAAATTTCCAGAAATTGTTAAAAATCTTTCACCAGACATTATTGCTAAGCTTAAAGGTACAACTTTCCGAAGCTTAATCAACGAAGGAGAAGATATCTGTGTCCATTTAGCTTCTTCACTGGTGCAAAAGTATATTGAAGATTCAGTGAGTACAGATTCAATCAGCCGTAGATTAAATGAAGCGTGCCCGTCCATCTTCAAGCATGAAAATGCTCTCCAAGCCAAAGCTCATGAAACACTGATCAAAGCTCGTCGAACCAAGGATGATACTGAACGATTTAAGCTTATTAATGAAGCTCTGACCACTTTCAAGTCCATTGGAGCTCGAGCAAACTTGAAACAAGCTTGTGATCTTCTGAAAACAGTACATGCTTATGTTGACATCGTCAATCTTTGTTTGAATACAGCGTTACTCCGGGACAAAGAAAATATCGGAATGTACTTCCATAAAAACAGTGGGAACGTTATCCAACAGTTTCAAAGTGCTACTAGCAACAGAACCTTCTACCCTTACGACACCAAATACTTTGGGGATGAAAAACAGGCTTCCATTATTAGTTCCCGACTTGAATGCTATCGAATTATATTAGATACATATGAACATCTATTGCAATTAGTTGAACATCCAATGTGTAATGTAGCTCAACCTACCTCATCCCAAAAAGATAACGAAGATTATATTGCACCTTTAACTAAAGAAGAGGCTCTCAATTACAGTAAGGCTGTACTCAAAGCTGCTATCGCTTCAGACGATGAACTTGCCCATGTGACCATCTATGACTGGTTGTATGATCATCAACAGGTTGACAAATTACTGGAAATTCAATCATCTTACTTGGAAAATTACCTTAAAACTAAAGCGGCTCACTTTGGTGAATCAACTCAATTGATGGATCTTTTATGGATGTATTATGAACGAAATGGCAACTTCAGAGCAGCTGCTCACATTCTTGATGATTTGGCTGAGCGTTATGGTTCTGAATCCGATTTGTTAAAACGATTGGAATACCTTTCTAGAGCTATTATTTGTCTGAAAAGTTGTCAAAGCCATCCTGGACTTGCTGTTACCAATGAGAAACATTTCAAGCCAAGTGGCGAACTATTGCACGATTTGGAGGAGAAAATGGAAGTTGCTCGATTACAATTACAAGTTATGGAAAATTTGTCCCAAAGAGCCGATGCATCAACGCCAAACATCAAAGAAGCTATCAAAAAGCTTAATGAAGAGCTTCTAGACATCACCTTGCTATACAATGAATACGCTGAGAAGTTTGACCTTCCAGAATGTCAATTAGCCATTGTTTATGCTGCCTCATTTAACGATCCTGATTTGATAAGATCTCTTTGGAAGCGAATATTTGACAAAGAATTGGCTGATTCATCGAACAAGCCTATTTCTGTGAGAAAAACTCTTCTCGTCAACAAACTTCAACATTTATGCAAATTATATTTGCCTTGTGAAAGATATTTCCCATTAGGTAAGTTCCAAGTTGCTTTTACATTTTGAAAAATCATTATTCTAATTCCATACATTTCTTCACCTTTCAGACTTTATTATCCAATACTTGGAAAATATAACTCAACCCATGGAATTTGAAAGAAGTTGGCTTGCCGCATCACTTTTATCTTGTGGGATTGGTTTCTCACAATTAGTAGATATTTATCATAAACTGTATCAATCAAGAGATCCAACCATCTCATGGTATAAAAAATCAATTCAACTCCTCGAAGTGTCACACTGGCTGTTCTCTAAATTTTGTGAAAGTCCACTTTTAGTTACTTTAACTGAAAGGTATTTATTTGTTTTTCATTTAAATTTTTTAATCATTTTACAATTAACTAACATTTCCTTTCTATTATCTTCAGACGACAATTCACAGCTAAATGTTTGGATCTAATTGCTGAATATGTAATAGACCTTCAATCTAATAATCTTTCGGATCCACAAGTATCACACCTGATTAGCCAATTTAGAGATATTCAAGCTAAATTAGAAGGAATGACTTTTTAATTATATTTTTTAAATCTCTTGTTAATTGTAATAAGAAATGAAAAGTTTCTCAATGTAATCCCGCCTGTTTTTTGTTTTGGAAAATTCAAGGTCAACTTGTTTCACTCTCAATGGCGCCAAATCATTCAATGGAAAGAATACACGAAACCGGTAGAAATTAACGAAATGAACAGAAACAGAGTATCAATTTTTTCCGAATGGCTTTTATTCAAACTTCTTCATTTTGTATTACTTTTTTTTAATCTTCTTTTTATTCGAAGGAGTTTGTTTTTTAAGCTATATGTCTTTTTTTCATGTTAGATTATCAAAGATGATACAATTTACTTAGTCATTAGTCATGACTGATTTGAATTTGTGTTTAAATATTCAAATTTTGAATAGGATTTATATTTAGTATTGAAGAATGGGAAAAAGAAGCAAAAAGAAAGGTAGAAGAAGACGAAAAAAAGGTTAAGGGATGAAATGGAAAATTGACAGGCAAAGGACAAAAAAGGTTGACACGTGAAAAGTTTTGGTGTGAAAACAGAATCACAGATAGATTCTGAGAATGGTGAATCGTAAATTATCTTATTTCGGCGGAAAAAAGCAGAGAAAGAACCAATACGATGCCAATATTGATATATCGATAATTAGATTACGATGGAATCGTCGAAAGTAAATTCAGTCGGTGATGAGTTGGTATTAATTTGTCATCTTTGAATAATTTCTGCGTAGTTGCTGCTGGTATTCTCGGTGTCGATGTTTGTTGTAATCGTGATTTCATGAGTGAAAGTGGAGATGTTCTTCAATTTGAATGGTTATAACAAATAACTAGTCTAATAAGGAGCATAATACCATCCTCGACGCCTGTTCAGGAACAATGAAAAATAAATGAATGACTAAATTGATGAGGAAAACTTTTATCTCTTTCTCCACTCGGAGTCAACACTTACGGCCTTCTAGCTGGTCTGAAACCCATCCAAGCTGCGCCTCTACCCATATATCCTCTGCGTGAAGCTCTCATTGCACCACGAGGTGGACGAGCAGTGATGCTAAGTCCAGGTGTGTTGGTCCTTTTTACGTTTACTTTAATTTGTCTGCCTTTAAAAAGTGAGTCGTCAAGCGCCATTGCTGTTTGGACAGAATCTTTTTCAGCGAATTCAATGTAAGCAAAGCTATAATAAAGAAGAAAAAATTATCAATAATTGTAAATGTTTGTACTTGTGACAAGAGCTGTTAAAAAAAATACCAACCCTTTAGGGTGCCCACTGAATTTGTCACATAAAATGGTAACACGATTTATAGATCCACAACCATGAAAATGACGCTCTAAATCATCAGCAGTAGCTGAATAGTCGACCTAAAAATGAAAACATAATCGGTGAAAAACATGTTCAAGTATCAGATGTCATCAATCAGTATAATTCAACTAAAAATCAATCATTAAAACATTGAAAATCTAAACTAAAATACAGAGTCTAATTTTGTTCGCTTACAATTGTAAATAATGATGATTGAAATATCGAATATGTACTGAATTGATAAAAAACTAAGGGTATGGAAAAGATGTTACTTACATTACCAACATAAATAGACCTGGCGTCAACCTCTCTTTTCTCCTCAGGAGATAAGCCAGCAGTACCTGTTTGAAGATGAAATGACAACATTAGACTCCATTGTAAGGGTTGATAAAATCAGATTTCTCCGGACATGCAAGTTTGGTAGTAAAGATGGAAGAATACTTACTTGATGAACTTAAATTCATCTGTTTTTCAGCTTCGTCTTGCATTTGTTTTAACTTTTCTGCTTCTTCTTCCATTTCTCTGACACGAGCTTTTATTTCTTCCAGATCCTGTAAGAGCAAATATATTTGATTAAGAACGATGATAAGTGAGAGGTTTTAAGCAAAATGTTGGTCATTATGATGGTAGAGAACAATAGATAACATCAAAGATGAAATAAAGATCAAAACAGAAATCAATGTGATTGTCACTCTATCATACTAATTGCACGTTTACGTCAACTATCTCCACAGGGAAGATACATAAACAGTGTAATTACAAATAAACACTTAAAACAATGAAATTTTAAATTAACATACCGGGTCATCTGGATTATCATTGGATTGTTGAGACATGGTTGAATTGTGTTCACCATCCATCATCATTTCATTACTAGTTTCATTAAAACTTCCTAATTGATTATCACCATTCTCTCTATTAACTAATTCACTAAGTTTTTGTTTTGATTCAGACATGATAATCAAATAAACTACAGTAAATTGAAATAATTGAAGAAAGTGTATAAATATCAGACTGATACAAATCAAAAAACCTTTTGGTTTCTCAGGCAAAAATCAGGCAATTTTCACAAAAAAATAGGTACTGACATCTGCTAGCAACAAAATTTATCACTACTTCAAAGAAATAACCAGAAAAACAGTGGCATCTATCAAGATAGATATCAACTATTGAAGCTGAAATTTCAGTAAATGTTGATAAATTGTAAACAATTCATGAACAAAAACAAAAGTCTGACAAATCTGGGAAAATAAAATACTGAAATTTACCTTTGATTGTTTATGGTATTCCTAAAAGGTTTTGTTGAACACAAAATAAGCAAACTGTGATGATAATCAAACTAACAAGTTGTAAGTTGTAAAATTTGTCAAGTCGACGATTGTTGATGTGAATCAAAACTGAAATGCTTTTCTGTTGAAAATTTAGAACCTTTATATCCTTAGACAACTGCGTTAAGACACTTTGTAAAGCAAGATAAATCGGTTTAAACGTAAACTGATTAACCAGATTGATCTACTTTAAATAAAACGCATTAATATCAGGGAAGGATTAAAAGGCTTTAGGGTTTGGAGGTTTAAAATCGAGTCATGAATTGTCATCTTTATCATCTTATATTTCTCTATTTTACATTGACTCAGAACTCAACATTTCTGTGTTGAAATTTAAAACGTTTAATATAATTATTAATCTTGTTAACCAAATATTAAAGCATCTGATTATTATTGCGTTGATTCGCGATGATTTAACTAATCATCAACGATAGATGGAGCTTTTCACTATCTTCTGATGTTGCAATGGTTATGTTGTTTTTCCATAGATGGTGCTTTTTTTGTCAGCTTTGATGCAATTTAAAACAATTTGTTTTTAAAATTAATTGATCAATTAAAAGAAAAAAATAGCTTGATTGTTTTCAGCATCCTCCGATTATTAAAATCTTTATCTTCCTCTGTTTCTCTTCTTCATCTTCTCTACTTTCTCCTCGTCTTTCTTCGTCTCTTTCTTCATTCTTTCTTCATTCTTTCTCACGCTTACTTTGCTTTCCATTTCTCTCTCCCTCTGACTTTTACTCTCTCAAGAGCACTTTTTTGGCTGGAATTGTGTGTTGTCTTTTTGCCTGTTTATAAAAAAAATCTTATTTTATCCTTTTTTATTTTGGAAAGTCCATTAGAAAAATATCTTGGATTAAACAACACTGATCCAAATGAAGTTAGTAGAATCAGTTGTAACCAATTTTAGGTATGCCAAAATATTTCGGGAGAACACTGAGAGGATTAACTCAATTGATTTCTCAGCAAATGGTGAAACCCTCATAACCTCATCTGATGATGACTCCATAGTTATTTATGATTGTGAAAAGGGTACCACTAAGAAAACGTTGAATAGCAAAAAGTACGGCGTTGATTTGGTGCATTATACACATGCAGCTAATACTGCCATCCATTCAAGCAATAAAATAGATGATACCATCAGGTTAGTTTATTTTTCACTTCTCCCCCCTTCTTCCAATCATCTGGAATTAACATGGTTTTCAATGACTAATTGGCTGCCACAGCCAGCTAAATGTTTTCATATTTTCATCCTGGTTCCAGGTAACTTCTTTCTGATAATCCGTTATTCAGCTTCTAGAATTTGCAACCATTATTTATTTGTTTACTCATTATGCTCTTGAAAATAATCTGCACTTGCACTTGCCAAATCTGATGTTATGGTTCTTTTTTCAGCGCATTTATTTTGTCTATAGATGCAGTTTCTCTTGAAAAAAGCGCTTAAAATTTCAATATCTCATTCTGATGAAATGTCATAGTTATTTTGTTGTCTGATTTCTTAGAAAAAGTTACTGATTCTAGAAATTTAAATGTAAAAGCAATAGAATTAAATTTTACCTGGAAAAAATATGCATACAGATGTACTTAAGCTTTTATACATTCTATTGTTATGTAACCTTTTATACACAATTTTGCCTCTATTTTGAAAATTCTTATTTACCTGTTTTTCTCTATTTTTTACAGATATCTTTCATTACCTGACAATAAATATATTCGATATTTTCCTGGACACACCAAAAAAGTGGTCACACTATGTATGTCTCCTGTCGACGACACCTTCTTGAGTGGTTCCTTGGACAAGACAATCCGCCTCTGGGATTTGCGTTCACCCAATTGTCAAGGTTTAATGCATCTCATGGGACGTCCTGTCGCTAACTTTGACCCTGAAGGTTTAATTTTTGCTGTTGGAATCAACAGTGAATCAGTAAAATTGTATGATCTCAAATCTTTCGATAAAGGACCTTTCAATACCTTTAAATTACAACAAGATAAATTATGTGATTGGACTGGTCTCAAATTTTCACCCGATGGTAAAATGATTATGATCAGCACGAACGGGAATGTTATTCATCTAATCGACGCTTTCCAAGGTACACCTCTTCAAACCCTAATGGGTCATGTGAATGCTAAAAATTTACCATTGGAGGCATCGTTTTCGCCTGACTCACAGTTCATCTTCAGTGGTTCTACGGATGGTAAAATTCATGTCTGGAACGCTTTAACTGGAAATAAAGTTACAACCTACTTAGGCGAACACACATCAACTGTTCAATGTGTTCAATTTAATCCTAAATATATGATGCTCGCCTCAGCTTGTACAATGATGCACTTTTGGATACCTGGTACATGTGATGAATAAAAAGTTAACCGGCAAAGAGACCGAAAAACGTAAATGTAAAATTTAAAGAAATGAAAAGGAAAAGGAGAAATAATAAGAAGTTAACAAGGAGATGCAAGTAATAAAAAACGGAAATAAAGTAGGGAAAAAAGATTATAAAAGAATAAAAACTGGATAATAAAGAAATGAACAAAATCTCTTAGGTGTGAAACCTGTTCAGGGCTGCTACTTGAATTCATTGAACAATCAAACAGCTGAAGAAAGGAAGATTTCATTTTCCCACCTTCTTCCTCTCCTTTTCTTTCTCATCCTATCATCCTTGATTATAACTATTCCATTATTCATTTTTTGCTTTCCCATCATGCTAAGACGAAAAAATACATCATTACGTCCTTTTTTGTATTGACAATTGTTCACAGAATCAAAAACAAAAAGTTATTAACTATCACTATTTAATGATTTAAACTAATGTAAATGAAATGTTGAGTTAATAGTATATCTATTGGCATTAACTGTTTAGTTGGACGATTGAATTTTCTCATTTTCTTCATCATTTAATCCTTTTCCCTCTTCATCTTAGCATATTTTCTCAATTGCTTTCTTTATTGTCAACATCTCTTCATTGCCTCTTTCTTTACTCAAATTCTACTTCATTTCACCATATTGCTCTTCCAAGTCAATGTTGTCATTAAAACCAAATTCATTTAAATTTTTAAATTGAAGAATTTTATTCAAATCTCTTGATGTTAATATTCACAATCATTTTATTGGTAAATCATCGGTGTTAAACAAAATTTAAATTTCTATGAAAAAAATCAACTTTTGGCAATTGCCATTATTATTTACAAAGGAGTGTAATCCAGAGAATCATAAGAGTCGTCACCTGATTCAAATTCAGCCCATTTACTGCGCTTTGCTGGCACTGATTTCGATCCTTTCTCTTCGACCTGAGAAGAACTTGGCTTTTGTTTAATCTGAGTCATACTCAAAGATGAAAAAAAGGTAGGATTCGTTTGTGGTGACTCTTTGGGTGACGTGGAGTAGGATGGTGATAAGTCATCTGTCGTTTTCGTATTCGAATTGTCATTAATTCCGTTATCAGGTTTGCCTTGAGAAGCATTTATTTCTCTGATCATCTCGTTTTCATCTAAACCATCGAAGTCCCCATAATCGTCGAAATCATCGAAATCGTCAAGATTGTCGAAATCATCAGGATTGTCATCCATTGAGGATCTTTTGGGATTTTTATGTTGCCTTTCAGGTGAACAAGGTGAATCACTTAATCGATAGATTTCATCATCACTAGGGATTGTTTCAGGTTGCTTCTCTGCTGGTATCTCATTGAAAGACGATGACGCTGACTCTATCCTTGAGTTTGGTTCATCTTCTTTATCTTCAGACATATTTAAATCTTCTAAACCTTCAGTAGAATCAATATCATTCTTTTGTTCTTTTTTTCTTCTTTTTGAAGAACTAACTGCACTTGGAGACTTAGAAGAACGTTTTCCTTTTTGCTTAACTTTAGGGGTTTCATCATCTGAAACATGGGCAACTAATTCATCATCACCATCATCTTGGAAAATGAATCGATTTTTACGTTTTTTTGCTGTGCCACCAACAGAAGATCTCGTGCTTTCAGTGCTTTTTCTTTTAACTTCTTTTGTTGAGCTCCGTCGCTTCTTTGTACTTTTTTCCTTTTCCAGTCTCGCCCCATTAGATTCATTCTCCCTCTCTTCATCATTACAACCAGTTTCTTCAGTCTCTTTCCTGATTCCAAGATGTAATTTGCGACAATTTGGTTTCAGTCCCTTAGGATATAGTCTAATATTCCCTTGAAACAAGTCTTCTTGTTTAATTCCACTTAATAAGTTAGTTGCAACTCTTTTTCTATTATAAACACTATCATTGAAAGCCTCTTCCTCTTTACCTGCTGTTGCAAGAACAATGATTCTCCCTTCGCGAGCTCGACCAGTTCGACCCATACGTTGAACTAATCGGATTGGAGACTTATTGGCATCGTAACAAATGATGAGATCAACATTACCAATATCCAATCCTTCCTCAGCAACACAGGTAGCTACTAACACATTAAAATCACCATCACGAAAACGATTGATTACTTCCAATTGTTGTTTCTGAGAGAAACCTTTTCTTTTAACACTACTTTGACCAACAAATTGAACTGGTCTAATTTTAGGTTCATGTTGTCGCAGCAAGCATGTTATTTCATCCACACTGGCACGAAATTGACTGAAAATCATAATTCTTGTGTCTTCTCCTTCTTTCTCAAAGTGATTCAACACAATTTCTTGCAATTTAACTAGTTTTGGATGACCAGGTACTGAGTGAATAGTGCCTTCAAGATTGCCGCTAAAAGTTACGTTACCATCAGGTTCAAATTTTGTCTTTAAATCATCCATAATTCCTTGTAAAATAGTGTTCTTTTTCAATATATTAGCTAAGTTGAAATGTTTCTTAGGAGTACCATCTTCCCCGCGATTTCCTTTAACATGGTTATAAAATGATCGTAGTCCATGATTTTTAAGTAAGTCTAAAGCATAGACAAGACTAGTGGTTATAGCGAATGTGAATCGAACTGAGTTCAATAGGCCAATAGGTATATTGTGTTGTCCAGCTTCATAGTTTTTCTTTTGCATCAATAAATAAAATGAAGAAATGCGGTTAAGATCATAACCATTGATTGCTCTACGTTTAACCAAAGTTTTCAAATTTTCTTCAATGATTTTGAGCAACTGATCACGATAATATGAAAGCTCTTCATCTAATTGGACCACAATAGTTTCAACTCGACGATTATGTGTGTATTTTTGAACGTCCAGGGATTCTTCCGAACGAAATTCAATTTTAGAAATAAGCAAATTTTTTAGCACTTGTTTTATATGAATAAGGTCTTTTCCGGGTGTAGCAGATAAAGCTAATACTCTAAATTGATTATTCCTACGATGAACTTCCTCAATAACTCGAGTATATGCATATCCACCAGTTGCTTTATGAGCTTCATCAACAACAATACATTTAATTTTTTCGGCAGGACAATAATCATTCAAAAATAAGTCATTTTGCATGACTTGTGGAGTCAAGAAAAACAATCTCTTGGTCTCCCATTCATCCTGTCGTTTAAATGGAGTTGTATGTCCTAACAAAAAAACAAAGAAATTCAATATTAAAAATTGACATAAAATTGCTGAATTGATTTGTTGATTAAGAAAGCAATGCAATGCAATACCTGTTAACTCGACAATGTCTTCTCGGGGTATTCCAACAATATCAAAACAAGCTTCCATTTGTTGTTTGACAAGAGGTCGAGTAGGAGCCATAAAAACAATTTTACATTGTGGATACCATAAGTAGAAATTATACATAACAACAGCAGCAATCAGAGTTTTACCTAAACCAGTTGGTAAAACAACAAGTGTATTGTTGAACAAAGCTTGATGGACAATACAATATTGGTAATCACGAATCTCTCGGTTGATCGGATATATCCAATGACGTCCAGCGTGGTAGTCAAAACCTTCAAGTTTCTCAATTTTACCACTGGCTAATCCATCCTGGACTTCTTCTTCCGATTGTGCCATGATTTCAGTCATGTTGAAGCGATGATTTATATACCAAGCGTTTAACGGTTAAAACTGAGGCGGAAGGTAGTAAAAATGAATGCAAAACAAAATAACTAGGCAATGGAAAAAGGACAACAGACGATGGACGGTAAATGTTTATAAGTCAAAAAGAAGAGCACAGTAATACCAGTAATAACGTCGAATAAGGAACAATACGTAGATTAACAAACAAACTGTCTCGAAGAAACATCACAAGCAAAAAGTTATAAAAATAAATAAACAAAAATATGATTACTAAACGAGCAAAATTGCAACAACAGAAAAGTGACTAACAGGTCCCGCCAATTTGTTGTTTTGGTCATCTGGTTGTTTCTGGTTACGCGGTAAGATATGTGTGACAAATAGCTCATGCATTTCTTAAGTTTACTGGCATCTAGTGATGACTATTAAAGTTTATATTTCATCATTTTTAATTATTTTCCATTTTCTGATAATAATTTCTAGTAAAAATAGTCTCTCTGTGTTGATAAAATCCAATAATTATCTTATTCGCCATTTGGATCCTTATATTGTGACCATATCATGTGATTTTACATCAATATTCTTGAGGTTTCTTGCTTTCTAATCTTAACTTTGGTAGTATTGTGAGTTATGTTACCAATTATCAAAACTTTCTTTACACCCTGTACTGATGTTCAACTCAAATTTTTTTACAAGAAACGTGATAAAAGGTCAATCTTGGAACTAATTTTAAGATATAGGTTGCCTTTATTATTTTAAACATAAACTTGATCATTCATCAATAAGTAATCAGTGAAAGATACAAGGAACCCAAAAATGCCAAAAGATATTCATTTGCCAATAAAAGTTTACATAAGAATGCTACAGATTTGAAAATCACGAGTAGAGTTTAATTAAAGAAGCAGACCGAAGCCTTTGATTAAAAGGTTTTCATTGTGAGCAACGAAGATAAGATCATGAAATTCTCGTCATTTTCATTGAAAATCGAGAAGACGAAATACATAGCTGAAGTGATGAAATAAAGTTCATTGAATGGTAAGCAATGAAAAATGCCTTTTGAATCAAATTAAACTTATAAAATCATTTATTTCAGTAATAATGTCAACTTTGAAGCATAGAGGTTACAAATAATTGTAGTTATACAACGCAATTCATTAGGGAATTTTTAATTTCATTTAGCTTTTCAAACAGAGTTTGGACTTGCTGTTGATCCGCAAGATTGATTTGACCAGGGAATGCAATTGATGTACAAACCTCCGATGATTGTGGGCATCTTCTTGCTGATCGTAGTTCTATCATGCTCATCACTATCTTGATAACTTCTTTAGCATTAACATTGAACATTCCGTGTTGTTGAACGCGTCCCTTCTCAGCTTCTCCAGGTTTCTCATAACTTCCAGCATACGCCTTTTTGTGTTTACCACCCAAGCCAAGATGTTGAATTAGCTGTTCAACTAAAATTTGTTGAACCTCATTCTTACCTAAACCACTTTGAACCAAACTTTGAGCTGAAGTACAAATATCAGTCAATGTTGAACCAGAAATCAGGAATGGAGTCTCTTCATGACCAAAACCGCCTTGAAAATACAATAATGTTCATTAATATCAAGATACAATATTTCAATTTTCAATACTTACAGTGAATGAAGGAAACAAAGACTAAAGCAACAACTTGGTATAAAGTGATGGACTTCATGATGAAATTTAATAAATCGACTCGTGATAAAGTAGAGTGGAAATAACGAGCAGAAATAAATTCGCCGATTTATATTCTCACAGACAAACTAAATCTAAATTTCTAATTCAGTAATTATAATTTAATGCTACTTCAATATCACAACAAACGTAAACCATAATTTGCCAGAATTAATTTCCACCTGAAAAAATCTCACCTTTCAAGCCTACTTGAATAATTCACAAATTATTGTCGAGCCATACTGTTAAACAGTTGTTGAACAAGGTTCTAATTATAATCATTACGAAGATGTTCAATCAATGAATTAATGTGTGGTCATTATGTTTGTCTAACAGTTGATTCAGTTGATAACAAATCATCGAAAGCTTTCCAGGGTTGAAATGTTGACGATACAAGTCTTTGGTTTAATGATACTTTTCACTGCCACTATTGATGGTAAATAAATTGACCTTTTCCTTTGATGCTCAATTTTTATATTTTTTATCCTTCTTTATCCTTCTTTTCAGGTGATACAATTGGTGACCAACAATTGTCTATCAAAGGGTCAATCCTTAAAGACATCTGTTTCTCAACTCAGAATCTGTTAAGTGAACGGCAAAATGAGACTGATGTAAAATCAATTTTGATACATCAACTGAGTTCATCATTGAAATACGAGACAACAGTTGAACCAAAACACAATCAAGTTTCCAAAGAAGCTGTCATGGCTGGCTTTTCGAATGTCCTTTTTCATGATTTGGTTAACTTTATATTTAATGTTGCTTCATCTTCTGTAAAAGCTCGATCGGGTGAACTGATGAATCGATTGAATTATCCATCACTGACCAAGAAACCTGACGATTGTCCTTCATTCTGTTCAATCATCCAGTTTCCCCCCACAGTCAACATTACATCTCTATCAACACCAATACTGGTCACTGTTGATACTTCGGCCTTTATTCAGACCCTTGTTTGTCATGGACTCAATTCAGCGTCCAAAGGCAAGAATAAACAATGATGTCAATAAAATAATCACTACATTTTAAGATTGATCCAATTAATCGTTGTAATGTCAGTTGAAATAAACATTTAATTCCTGAACCTTAAACTGTGAGTTTTTATTACCCAGTTTTAATACGGTTAACAATTGAAATGCAGTTTGTTTCATGCATGTTATTCAGAAGAGTATTTTTAAGATTAGTTTCCGTGAATTATTGATTATTATTTCTCAATGTAATGTTGAATCAATCAGAATTTATTTTATTGTTTAAGGAAAAATAAAAGTCAATTACAGTTAGTCGCATGAAAATTTTTGATCAACAGTTAGTTTCAGCTCATCTTTATATTTGCATTTGGTTTCATTGGTTTGTTCAGGAAAATATTATCCTCTATAAATTATCCAAGGTAACGTAAATTGTATACGATTGAATCTAATTGTGATTGATCCGAAATATTGACTTGCTCCGGGATTCCTAAACTTGAACAGTCAGTGAATTTTCGCTTATGAGGACAAGATGAGCTACCGATTAAACCCGTCATGACAGTAAAGAACTTTTCAATATTAAGATTGATGATGCCCTCTTGTTCGAGTTCCGGTTTCTCTTTCCTAAAAAGTCCCTTTTTGGTAAAATACTGGTTGAATTGGTCAGTTACAAATTTCCTTATTTCTTGCACATTCCAATTGGTCTTGAGCTTGTCTTGGGCTGCCTCACAGACTTTAACCAATTCAGAGCCAGGAATCAAAACATCAGGTCGAGGAGCCCCATCAATTCCTAAAGATGAGAGGATTAAACAATAAAGCAAGACAAATATTAGAGTCGTCTTATAATACTTACCATGAATGAAAGCATATAATGTCAAAAGTTGAAGGAAAGTAATAAAGCTCTTCATGTTGCTAATATCTCTTTTGTCGAAGCTGAAAACTTAATAATCAATAAAACTGCGAACGAAAATCATCAACTTTTATTCAACGCCTTTAATCAAATAGATGTGTTCTCGTTATGGTAATCTTCTTCGATATAATTTCAATGCTCTAAACATTTGTTTTATTTTTTTTGCTGCTGTAACATTTGTCAATCTAAATATTCATGAGATTTGAGGTGATCCAAAAAGCAGAGTAATCTAAATGTTCTTGTTGAAAGTCCGTTATCTTTTCAGCTTCTAAAGAGTTCAATGATATATTTATGCACAAATATTACATGATGTTTCAAAAGGATGTCTGCATGCTATACTGTAATACATTCTGTAAATTTTCTGTTCTCTTTTCAAAAGTCGCCACTCGATTGAAAAGCAGCTCAAAAGCTGCTAAACATTAAATTGGGCTTTGGTTTGATAAGAAAAATTGGCACGAGCAAATGTTTGGATTAATATCTGATAGCTATAGATATAAAGTTAATTGATTAATTATCTATAAGTTATAAAATTGAAAGAAATATAACTTTAACAATAACTTTTTAGGTTTGATCCCATGGAGTCTTGGTGAACACAAAAGCCTCAGGATATGGTCGTAACAGCAGTTATACTTGAACGAGCCTGTGATGCTCAACGGGTTCATGCTCATTTGAACCCTTGATGCCGCTTCGGGCTTGCCTTCACTAATTAAATGCCTATTAATTTTAAAATACAAGTCAATTCCACCAAATCTTCATTATGAGCAACCTTCACCACGTATTCCAGAATTACTTGAAGGTTTGATAGCACCGGTTTTAAACGTAACTTCTTGGTGATGAGGTGAACGAATGAATCGATTAAATTATCCACCGCTAATCAAGAAACCTGACGATTGTCCTTCATTCTGTTCAATCATCCAATTTCCACCCACAGTCAACATTACATCTCTATCAACACCAATACTGGTCACTGTTGATACTTCGGCCTTTATTCAGACTCTTGTTTGTCATGGATTCAATTCACATTTAATTTCTAAATTAAACTGTGAGTTAAATTTACTACCCAGTTTTAATCAGATTAACAATTGAAATAAAAGATGCAGTTTGCTCCATGCATGTCACTTAACAGAGTGTTTTTAAGATCTGATTAGTTTCCGTGAATTATTGATTACTATTTTTCAATGTTGAATCAATTAAAATGAATTTTATTGTTTAAGGAGGAAAAAAAGTTCAATACAAATTAGACGCCTAAAAGTAACGTAAATTGGCTATTATTGCATTTAATGTTGATTGATCCAGAATATTGACTTGCTCTGGGATTCCTAAACTTGAACAGTCAGCGAATTTTTGCTTTTTCTCACAAAATGAACTACCGACTAAACCCGTCATGACAGTAAAGAACTTTTCACAATTCAGATAGTAGTAATAGAAATACACAAGATAGCACACTTTTTCGATAATCGATATTGATTTATAATTTTTATACCTTTGTTAATGTATACTTACCTTTGACAATGCAAATATCGAAATGACCTTAATTATACCGTTATAATTAACTTACCTCGTTAAATGCACTCGTACCTTTGATAATAGATAAGTTTGATTGATATTAATGATTATTGTACCTTTTACAATACATTCTTACCTTTGGTAATGCATACAGTGATTAACCTTAAATTTTCCATGATTAATGATGTAATGCAATTAAATAAGGTTATTGCCTCGCATTCACTTATTTTTAACTTTAATCTTCAATCAAAGCATACCTGCAAGGCATACTGTGCTTATCCAGAGTTAAATATAAGTAGAATAAGGTCAAACTGAACTCTACCTACCTTTCATTATTGGGTCATTTTATTTTAAGTTAACATTATCATTAACCTACTTTTTCACCTTAAATACGAAAGTCTCATTTTGGATTTATGCATTTTAGTTTTATCATTTAACTGTGATGGTTGATGGTAACACAGGTTTTATTCCTATCATTCACTTAGTAGCTCATCCAGCAGGGATTTATGCTTATGAAAGATCCCGCTCAGTTAATTCACCACGCCTGTCACCATAAGCGAATCTGTTGAAAACATGAATGATGCACCCGAATTTGGTGAATCGATGACAATCATTAATGTCACCGAACTACGACCAGTTCAACCTGTGGAAAACAATAACAGTACTGGACAACTTTCTGAAGAACCAGTGTCATTACAAATGTCTGAGCTTTCACCTGTTGTGATTCCTGAAAGTAATGAAGTAGATGGTAATCAATTGAGTCAAAGTGATCGTGGAAATCATTCTGCAGCTGAATCGATGCCTGGCAATGATGTCACTGGAATTCATCGAGATGGAGCAGTGGAAAACAATAACATTGTTGGTGGACTTTCTGAAGAGGAACGAGCATCATTGCAAATGTCTGCTCTTGCAGGTGTTCCATTTATCGAACGTAGAAATATTGATCGTATTGAAGTTGATGATGGTGGTCGAAGTCAGTATAATCGTGAGTCATTGAGATCGGCAATAAGAAATGTAGTTGATACAACTATCAATTACTTTGCGAATCACGTGATAGCTCGCTTCCCGCAGTATATGACCTTTGAAAGTCGACTTGCAACTTTTAAAGATTGGCCAAATCCAGCTATTACACCAAAAGAATTGGCTGAAGCTGGTTTCTTCTATGCTGG
Organism: Tetranychus urticae; assembly: GCF_039701765.1. NCBI lineage: Eukaryota > Metazoa > Arthropoda > Arachnida > Trombidiformes > Tetranychidae > Tetranychus > Tetranychus urticae. Next base: position 1,102,509 of record NC_142959.1, read on the forward strand.
AAGAACCGATCTTGTTACTTGTTTCCACTGTGCTAATTCAATATTTGAATGGGTAAAACATGATAATGCTTGGGTTATGCATGCACTTTTCGCACCTTGTTGTACTTTTATTTACATCAAGTGTGGGGTACGATTTATTGAAACAGCCACCAGTAGAAGTGAATCCAACATACCTGTATCTGCAAATGTTGAACCAGCAAACAGTAGATATACTTGTAAAATATGTTTGGAAAAGGAAGTCGGCTGTTGCTTCTACCCTTGTGATCATGCAGTAACATGCATAGATTGTACACCAGGTATCGCTACTTGTCCTCTGTGTCGCTCTTTTGTAGCAGGAGTATTTAGACTAAAGTTTATTGATTAAAAAATGTATTAACCATGAGATACTTGCAAGAGAACATTAAAGTTGTTAATGTTGTTACTTCTTTTGAATTGAATTCAAATCTTTGTAGAAATCAAATAAAAGATACTTTTCAAGACATAGAGTATAAAAAAACATTTCCAGGAGGTGTTCTTAAGTATCCTGATGGGTGTCTTCTTGTCTTTGACTCCGGAAAAATCATTGTAACTGGTGTTCAGAATATTGCAACTGCCATTGTTTTAATTGATCGATTTTGTGCAAAATACCCTCGAGATATAAAGTATACTTCTTTCAAAATAGTTAACATTACTGCTTGCACAAAGATTATTGGTGATTTCGACTATAACGAACTGTTACTGCATCCAAAAAGTTCTTACACACCTGAGCTGTTTCCTGGTATACATCTTAAGTTGGATGATACAAAAGTTATTTTCATAATTTTCAGAACCGGAAAAGTTATAATAACTGGTTTGAAGGACTATAAATCAATATTTCATTATTGTGATGAATTTGACTACAATATAAGGTTGAAGTCAATATAAAGACAACATTTATCATAAAATAAAATTATTAAAAAATTGGAGAAATGGATGTATCAGCTAATCAGCAAATTTGGTTTAAAAAAGTTCTCTTTTCTGTACAATTGTTCGTATTAGTTGCAATGCTGTTCACAGCTATAGCTAATATTATACTAAAAACTGGTAATTTATCGCTCTGGACGGCTTTACTTGGATCATCTTTTGGTTTCTTACTACCTACTCCAAAATATCCGCGATCCCTGAAACCTGAAACTGTAATACAGGCAGTAACAAACCCTATACCCATTTGAAAATTTGAATGTACAATATAAAACAATAAATTTTAATTTTTTAAACAAAATGTCCTTTTCAATTTATTTGAAACACCCTTTTACAATGTTAATAGCAGGACCAACCGGTTCTGGTAAAACTTATTTCATCAGGGACATGATCAACAAAGCAGCATATATTTGTGATCCCCCACCAAAGTCCATTACTTATCTTTATGGAGAGTACCAAAAAATGTTTAATTCAATGAATGATGTGAAATTCATTGAAGGACTTCAAGAAGAAGTAATTAGTGAAATCGGTGGTGACGAACCACAATGGATAGTAATAGATGATTTGATGTTGGAAGCTGTAAATCAAACTTTTGTTAGTAACTTGTTTACTAAAGGGTCTCATCATAGAAATATTTCAGTAATTTTAATCACCCAAAACTTTTTCATGAAAGGAAAAGAGAGTCGAAACATAAGTCTCAATAGTCAATATGTGGTATGTTTTAAAAATCCTCGGGATAAATCTATGATTACAAACATAGGACGTCAAATGTTTCCGACAAAAATAAAGAAATTTCAGGCCGCCTATGAAGATGCGACTCAGGGGCCATATTCTTATCTTTTTATTGATCTTAAACCTGATACAGCTGAAAAAATAAGGTTATTAACGAATGTTTTCAATGAACATGATAAACCCATGTATACGTATGTGATATAAATTATATAAAGGTTAAATAATTTTTGTATACAACATAAATGTCGATTGAAGGTGTTAAAAAGTGTCTTCCGACATTAAAAAAACTTGCTAAAGCCAAGACAAGGAAGCAAAGAGAAAAACTTTTAGCTAAAGCAAAATCTTGCATATTTTATTCTATCTCTGAAATAAGTAAAAACACACTCAACGGAAATATACCAGTTCAAGACTCATCAAAGGCAAAACTTGCCCCCTACAAGCTTGAACTTCGAAAACTCTCAAGAAAAAGTATTCCCCTGAAAGCTAGAAAAGAAATAATTTTACAAAGCGGTGGTGCTTTCTTACCTGCACTACTTTGGCCAGCAATATCTTATCTAGGTGGAAAGTTGGCAGATAAATTTATACAATGAATGTAATGAATAAAATGGTATTAATTCCAGAAAAAGAATATCATCTTCTCAAAAGTGACCTTAAAAATGATGATAATGTGACCCCTGTTGCTGAACAGGCAAGAGTTGCGAAAATTGAAAAGAATAAAACTGATCCTGAAATTAAATTAAATGAATATAAAGAAAGCTTTAGAAAAGCGGTCCAAAAATATGAAAAGAAATTATCTAAAAGACCTAAAAAGGATAACAAAGTTGTGAAATGTCAGACACTCAATTGGACCAACGTGAAGAACTTTTGAAACGGCTTTATTATGACTTGGATAGTCACGGTAGTTTCGGAGGTGCTAAAAGACTTTATAGAGTTGCGAAGGAGCATGACCCATCGATTGAATACAATGATGTAAAACAATGGTTGATGAAGCAAGAAACGTATACAAACTTTCGGGTACGACGGAAAAACTTTCAAAGGCTAGCTGTATTGGTTGATAGAATCGATGAGCAATGGCAAGCAGATCTTATGGACATGTCCTATTGGTCAGGGCAAAACGATGGAGTCAATCATTTACTTGTTGTGATTGATATACTGAGTAGATTTGCATGGATACAACCGTGTAGAGATAAAGCAGCACCCACAATCATAAATGCTTTTTCTGAAATTTTTTCTTCAGGAAGAAAGCCTGAAAAACTACAAACGGACCAAGGACGAGAATTCAACAATAACAGGTTTAAATTTTTTTGCACGTCTCAGGGTGTACATTATTTCACGACAACTGACGCTTCAATAAAATGTGCTTTAGCTGAACGTTTAATACGAACATTACGTTCTCGTATATACCGTTTCATTTACCATAAACATACACATCGATACATTGATGACTTACAAAACATTGTTAATAATTACAACAACTCTTACCACAGAACTATTAAGACAGCTCCAAACTCTGTAACACAAGATAATCAACAATCTATCGTGCAAACTATTCAGAGATCAATAAAAAATGAAGAGAATAAAAAGAAAACTTTCAATGAAAATGACTTTGTTAAAATTCCATTAAATACTGGCAATTTCGAAAAGGATGCAGTACAGAAATGGACTGATGAAGTGTTCAAAGTTTCAGGAGTTAAAGAAACGCCTCAAAAATTCATCTACAAATTGAAAGATTTACAAGGTGAAAATATATCATCAATTTTCTATCCTGAAGAATTACAAAAGGTTGATTTTGACCCTAATAAATTGCGCAGAGTTGAAAAGATAATCAGGAGAGTTTATGACAGATCACGAAGACAATATAAGTACTTAGTCAAGTGGGAAGGCTGGCCAAGGAAATTCAATAGTTGGATATCCGATATCACTCTTGCAAATGACAGCAATTAACTTTACAATTGACCTAGTGTCAAATGGGTCTACAGACATCTTTCCAGAAAATACATTATCAAAATTTCAAAATCAAATTGATCCTGCATTGGAACTTGATGGTGATTGGGAAGTTGCACTAACAGAAATTTATTTTCCCATCAAATTTGCTATTGATATATCAGAGAAAATGCAAGTTAATTTTAACATTTTGTATACAGCATTCACCTTTTATCCAAATATCGACTTGCGAGTGATATACCCTCCTGAACAAAAGTGGAGGAAATATGACACTTTGGGTGGTGATTATGAGTCATCTGTTGATATTTTTCCAGATGACTCTGTTAATGCGATAATAGATAAACTCAACACTTCAATGATGGCAAATTTGAAAAGTATCGCTCCTACACTTGTTTTCGATTCCTATCCTAAATTTGTTTGCGAAAATGGGAAAACAATCTTCTATCCTGGTCTTCTCACTACAAAAAAAGATAAAGCTACCCCGCTTAATGTTCGTTTAAATGGTCCTGTTGATGAGATAAAAGCAAAATACAAAAAAGATTATAACATTGATTTAGAAGAGATAGGCACGCTGTCAAATGCACCGGTCCCGAAGCCTTTAAGACATTATTACAAAAACATATTTATTGATGGAATGCACACTTATAGTGCTGCAGATGGAGAAGAAACTGAGAAATACAAAGAAATTGCATCTACTGTTTTTGTTCCGCAATTTTCAGACGGGAAATTAATGGAATATTTAGGCTTCTCTCCATCAGCGGATGCTTTAATCGATAATATTGATCATTTCAAACAGGAAGTTGTAGTAACAACTCCTCTTTATCATAAAAATAATGTCAATCTGATGTACGTATATACTGATATCATACGAGATCATGCGGTTGGAGGAACTAAAGCGCCTGTATTGAGAGCAGTACCACTGACGACTGGTATTTATCAAGGAATCGGTTATTGTACATTTGAGCATCGAATATATTATCCAGTGCGGAAAAACCATATCGAAAATATTGCGATTTTTTGCTTGGATGATACTGGAGAGCAGATTAAATTTGCAAACATTGGAAGAGTTTTTGTAAGCTTAGATTTTCGTAAAAAGAATTAATATAAAGAAAACAATGTATTTAAATGGTGAATTGAATAAAATGATTCAAAGAAAAACTTACTGTCCTAAAGATAGTGATTTCAATGACTATTTTGCACATCAAGTCGGTTCTGGATTCGGTGACATTAGAATAGTCAGAGGTTCTAGGTATCAAAGAGGGTATGGCTTCGGTAGCTTCTTCTCTCGCTTAGCTATGCCTGTTATAAGGTATTTAGGCAAAGAAGCTCTGAATAAAGGAGTCAGTATCGGTAAGCGTGTAGTTCAAGACCCTCAAATTCAACAAGCTTTCAAAGATAGTGTTAAAGATTTGGCAAATAAAGGACTAGCTAAAATTAAGGAAAAGGTTGTAACACAAGAAGGAAGTGGACGAAAAAGATTATATAAAAGGAGGCAAAAGTCTAAACCTCAAAAATCTTTGCGTAAAGTGAAGAAGCACACTCTGAAAAGAGTGAGCAAAAAGAAAGGAATCAAAAAGAGGAGAGTAATAAGAAAACAACGAGATATTTTCAAATAATGGAGTATATACATGCATCTTCGTCTCCAGCTACTATTGCTGAGCTTGATTTATTTCAATTTCCCCCAACACAGACTGTCATTGAAAGTATCTATGACACAGAATACAGACCGATAGGATCGATTGCGAAAGCTAATGTATTTGAATTCATAGTGCCAGCTTCGGAACACTACACTGACCTCTCTGCAACGTATTTGTATGCAAAAATGAAGATTGACGTACCCACAGGAAAAAGTGTTACACCCACAAACAATTTTGCTGCCTCACTATTTGAGCAACTTGATGTTTATTTTGGGAGTGTAAACGTCACACCTGGAAATAGTTTATACCACTATCAGTCATACATTGATGACATATTTTTCAAGTATAAATCACCCCTTGATGATTGTCAAATGATTAATGATACGGAATCTGCAAGATCTGATAGAATCAAAGATAAAAAAGAGTTTGACATTATAATACCTATTCACGCTCCAATGTTTCAACAAGAAAAATTTTTGATTGATAATGTGCCCATCTCGTTACGATTCAAATGTGCACCGCAGACTTTTGGATTGAACAGCGCAACAGAAGTAACTCCGCTGAGTGTAGAGTTTACACAGCTTTCTCTTTTCATAAGGCGAGTTAAATTGTATGCTCCAGTACAAATGGCAATCACTTCACAATTGGAAAAGAGTCCGGCAAAGTATTACTTTCAAAGGAATGAAGTCAAATCATTTCATCTACCAAAAGACTTTGCTGCAAATAGCATTGACAATGTATACAATGGACAGTTACCACGCAAAATTATTGTTGGTTTTGTTTCTGATGATGGAATTAATGCGAAATTGACAAAAGACTCATTCAATTTTGAACATAAAAATCTGCAAAGCGCTACGATTGTCGTAAATGGAACTAAAATACCGAGTACACCTTATCAGCCTGATTTCAAAAATAAATTATTCATGAGAGAATACTTTAATGTTTTCCGCTCCATGAATCAAGATAATGGAATACCTAAAATCAATCTAAAATATCAAAATTATTCTGATAAATATCCACTTCTTGTTTTTGATTTAACCGATGATGGTACTCTCGCAAGTGATTCAGGTGTATTATCTATGATCAAGAGAGGCAATGTTCGTATGGATATTCAATTTTCTTCTGCTCTTAATGAAGGAATGCATATGCTGGTGTTTGCTATATATGATAGCGTTCTACAAATTGATGCAGCACGTAATATTGTCACGGACTACTGATGGCATTAACAACATTAGATATACAAAACCAACTCGTAAAATACAAAAATTTCAAAGGAGTATACGCAATTGATAAACTTCCACTTACTTTGTTTCCAAAACCTTTCGGAATCGTAATCAATCTCGATCCAAGCTGGAAATCTGGCTCACATTGGACAGCAATATTTATACCAATATACGGCAGTGGCATCTATTTCGATTCTTATGGGCAGCAACCTCCTGAAATGATAAAAACCTATTTGGAAAGAAACTGTAAACGTTATGATTATATCTATAATGTAGATGTATTTCAAGGAGACTTGTCGATCAAATGTGGTTATTTTTGTATCTCTTTCTTGAAAAGTTGTTTTACTGGTTCTTACTTACCTTTTTTGAAATGTGAACAAAAACACAATGAAAATATAATAAACAAAATTTATTAAAATAAGATTTGAAATTAATTGAATATAAATGAATGAATCAAAGAATGAGATTACAAAACGTTGGAAATAGTATCTGCAATGTCATCAATTTCCATTTCATCCCATGCTTTGAAAACATCATCCCATGAATCGCCCTCTATCGACTGTATAGGTTTATTACACAGGTCCATTTTTTCCAAACCAGGATCCTCAAATTTGATAGCCTCGGGTTTCCCTTCGTTGACCCATGCCTCCAGTTCTTCCATATTAACCTCGAATTCCGGCTGTTTTGTATCTTTCTTTGTCTCACCCCAGTTAATACTTTTCATCCATAATTCGAGCAGCATTCTCGTCGTCAATTCGAAAACGAATGGCTTTCTAGTTGCCACCAGGGGGATTCGGCTGCGCTTTTCTTTTTTTTGATTGATTTTAATCATTCGCTTCTTGATGTTATACTTTGACATCTGTGAAAGAAAGAAAAGAAATTAATTAATAAAATGAAACAAAAAAAAAAAGGAAAATGATTTAAGGATGTGTGGAAGAGATGGGTATAATGGAAAACATATGCAAATTATTGTAAAAGACTTGTAATTGAAATATTTTAATGCAAAGTTCGTAGAGATTACATTAAACAGAAAATACAAATACAGAAAAAATGTATTGGTTTAATCATGAGATAAACTTGTTTCGTGCCAAGAGATACTCCACAACAGTTTCAATTGCCTGCTCAGTAGTTAATTGCATGGGTAGTGTTTCTCCCGTCGCTTCTTTAGATAATCTGGCTTGTTCCAAGAAATAGTGCATAAAATGTTCGTTTTTTCGTTTTTTTCTACCAAGACCGCTACTACATGGCTGTTCTTCTCTCGTGTTGTTATAGATTTGATTCTTTTTCCCATAATTTCTCCAATTTTCCAGCCATATACACACGTTTGATATTTCTCTTCTCATCTTTGCATGCAACCAAATAACCTCCCTATTACCAATATCACCAACAACTCTTTTGAAATAAGCTTTTGTCATTTCTGACCATCGCTCATCATTTTGCAATTCCTCAAATAAACTTTTCATTTGTTTCAATTTTTGTCCTTCAATTAAAGTAAGCTGCATCCATTCCTTTGCCAAAGTCAAGAACAATTTATCAAACTCAATTTTCGAAGCTTGAATTTTGAAGAAAAGTGCAATTTCTTTGCCACTTGGAGCCATGATTTGCTGCTACATGATAAAAAACAAAAGATTTTGATTAAATTACAGAATTCAACAAAAAAATGCAAGTGGTTTAGCAGTGATTTAGGAAAGGTGGTTTGGTTGGGAGGGTTTGTGTTTGATGTTAAAAGTTTAATAATTTAATTACCTTTTGTATATTCTTATTTTACAATTCTATAATGACCGTATGCTAAAGTGCTAACTGCATCGTCCAAAATGTATCTCTTGTCATCAAGCGGAGAAAAAGATAGTTTATTTATTTCTACTGAAGAAATAGAATGATGTTTACTCTGTAATCTAAAGTTTTTATGCTTCAATAACACATTTTCGAAAAGACAAGCCTTATAATCCTCTATTGAAATCCCACTTTTAACAATTGCTTTTTGCACTCCCTTAGCAGTCATTTTTTTATTTGTACCATATTTTATAGCATAAAGCTTAGCTTTTATTGCAACTACTTCATCAATTATTTGCCCATTCATTTCATCTTTTAAATATCCTAGTTTCTTTTTATTTTCAATGCTGTACAAAAAGTGTGCTTGTGGATAATCAGAAAAATCCATAAGGTAATTGAATTCTTTCAAGTCATTGTATAAATCTTTTGTTTGTATTTTATAAATAAAACTGTCGGTGTCAGTGTAGATGAGAGACAATCTAGATCCATATTTAGGTAGGAAATGATCATAATGTAGTCTATACATGTGTAACTTTGATAGTTCCAAGACTGTAAATCCTAAATAAATTGGTTTGTCGAGAATAACTTCAAACTTTCTCAACTTGATTATTGCAAGATCATTGTCTAGAATGTAAAATTGTTCAAACATTGGCTGTCTTATTTGTTGTAGTGCTTGTTTTCCATTCGTAGCAATTATGACTTTACTATGTTTTCTTTTATCTTCTATGCTTTTTCCATACAATGAATTTACCATTAGTTTCCAAAAATCTTTAACGAATGATGATGTAGCTTTTTTTCTATTTTCTGTGCACATTTCAATATATGGTTTGAGCCAAGCTTCTTGCTCAAAACTAATAATGCGATGAATCTTTTTCAAAACTAGACCTTTCTCAATGTAGAAACGAAGATTTTTCTCATGCAGAACATAATTTTCTTTGTTCATCAAATTCGGAACAAGTTTCTTAGTTTTGTAACGCTTAATGCCTGCAGCTTCTAAAAAGCTCACAATTTCTTTTTGATAACCACTCAACTGTTCATATTCAACAGTTATCCTTTCAGGTGCCAAAGGATAATCATTATGAAGATCATGTAAACATGACGGATAGTCAAGATCAACCTCTAGAATGTAACCAGTTTTTCGGTCAGAATCAGAATGCAAAATTTCCTCAATTACACTTTGAAACATGTAAGGAGGAACCCATTCAAATTTTCGACAAGGTAGAACATCACTAAGAGCATATCCGTAGAGATTGTTAACGTCAAGATATGTTATGAATGAGCTTGGTTGATTAGGATCAAATTTCTCTGATAGTTCATTATTAGCGCATGCGTAACGGCACATAGAGCAAGATATTCCTCCCCTTATTTCCTCCTCAATCATTAAAACCATGTCAATATCAGTCAATAGATCCAACACAACACCAGTGAACTTCAAGGAGGCATCCCATGTTAGTCCCGGGGTTGAGAAATAGTGACAAGGATCTAATCCAAACTGTTTCAAACTAGTCGCACGAAAGTTTTGAAAAATAGCTGCAAGAAGTAAAACATCAACTTTAAGATAAATATCATGAAAGTCCCCAAGATTTTTACAATTAAAATGCTCCCATATATCGAGCAATCTATCGTGCAATTGTTTATCAATTGTTTTTAGTGACAGATGCGAAAAAAATTTATCAATAGATGGTAAACTTTCTTCTTCAAATCTTTCCCAAGAGTCCATGTATTCATAAGGCAGTGATCCCTTATTCAGAATATATGGTAAATCATCCTCGGAAAAGGTTTGACACAAAAATTTCTTCTTTTCTTCAGTTGATAAATTATTTGCTAATGTGTCCAAACTAGATAGCAAAAAAGCATAACTGTCCAAGAAGATGAAATCATCCATTATTATTGCAATATACTTTTCAGTATTTTGCGGTATTACATTTATTTTATGAATTTTATCTGTTTTTAGACCTCTGATTAGTAAATGAGCATCATAACCTTTCAGATTATGAAATATGATTGGAAGTCTATGAGGTAAACGCATTTTGAGATTGCATCGATTGTGCGCAGCTCCTCGGAATTTCCCAGTCAAGTGACAATGATCGACAACTTTATCATCTTGCAGCTGCTTGTTGCAAACATAACATTGAGTCGATGCTTCAAAAACATGTCTTTCGAAATTACTGAGCTGTGCTGGTTTTTTGTGCTGGTCAAGATGGTTCTGAAGGAAATCTTTTAGCTTCAAGAGTGTGTCAATAAATATTTGACTTGCATTCAAGCCTCGATAAAATTTTTGAAATAAGATTTTGTCATTCCAGTCAATCGCAACTAATCCAAACGAACATGCTTCGTGTTTTTGATATTCAAACGTATTTTTAGTTAAAGCTTTGTTAGTTTTTACCAACAGAGCTTCAAAATCAGCATAAACAATATAAGGATAACTAATCGTTTTTTGTATCTGTCTAAATTTACATTTAGTTGGAATGTTTTCCTGACCAGGCAGAACAACACTTTGTGCAGTTTTATTGTAGCAAACAATTTCATGTTTGGATAGCGCTGTTTGATTTCTAAAACCTGAACAACAATTATAACAGAAATGACGCTCCCAGGATCGACTGCTTTTGATGAATGCATTGAAATTTGTAATGCAATAATAATGTTCATTGAATAAGAAAAGATTTGCATGCTTCAACTGACGTTCCTTAGCAACCATTAGCGGAACAATTTTCTTTTTTTCATCAGGTGTTAGTGTATAAACATTCACAGAAACATTATTTCGTTTAGTAAAGCGTTTAACCTGTGAAAGCGTTGTCATACCATCTACTTGACTAAAGTCATATTGCTTTTCAAAAACTTTGTAATGCCCTATTCTTTCTTTATTCATTTTTTGAGGGTGTAAAGCCATAAGGATAGACCATTTGAAACAATCTTTTCTACATTTTGGAGATAATAAACTTTTCTTTTTGTTGAAATCAGATGGTAATTTCGTTGAATCACAGCCTCCACTATGTTCTTTCAGTTTTCCAACACGAATCTCAAGAACCTTCACACTCTGAAGCACCCATCCACTTCCACGTTGTGTGAATTGATCGATAGCCAACTCAATCTGTTCAATCCAGTTTTTAACAATAGTTTCAATATGATGCAGGTTTGTTAGGCTTAACATCTCAGCAACTTTATAAATTTCTGTTGTATCCGTTCCTCCTTCGGTTTTCTGTTTGATAAATTTAAGTAGAAGACATGCTTGCACTTTTACAGATCCAATTCTTTCAATGATATATTTAAGCAAAGATTGGATATTTTCCTTTTCAACAGCTAGTAGATGTTCAATTGATTTCCAACCATCAGCTTTTATGTACACAGCTAAAGCATTTCTATAGCTTCTTTTGTGCAATTTGAATGTTGCAAAATCTCCAATATCCTCACTCTGTTTTTGTCTACATTGATTAAGATGATTTAAGAAAGTTAAAGAAGAAAAGCTACTTTTACATTTCTTACAGACAACTTTTTTACACTTTGTTTTATGCAGAAGAAAAGATTTGTATTTCAAGAAACTTTGCTTACATGTTGAGCACGAAAACATTCTGAATAATGAAACTAAAGTCAAATGTTTTTGCTTTAAATAAGTTTGAAACAGAATTTTTGGGAGAGCTCTCTTTTTATTAAATTTTTACCCAAATGAATGACAACCAAAATAAAAGATAATAAAGGTATAGATTAAGTGGAAATAAGTAATAAGTTTTTTCATAATAATTGAATAATACTTGTCAAGTGTAACTTAAAATACTGCATAGGTCAATCATAAATAGATTGACACATTGCTGCAGCAACACCATCAACAACAGAATGAGAGTTCAGTTTAATAATCTCCTCGTCTGTTAGAACAAGTTTTGATTCTTTCGACTCAGTTTTCAATTCCAGCGCAAAGGATTTCCCATCAGCAGCTACTTCACCAAGCAGAGTGCGTCCAGGAAAAATGGAAAACTGGAAACCATTATCAGTCTGCTTCAAATAATGATAAAATCTCTCTTTAAGCTTCTCATACTCCTTATACTTGAGAAACAACCCGTAACGTGTTGGAATGTAGATTTTTTTACCTTGCCACTGTCCTTCCTTCTTACGACGAATGTCAACAAACGTTGTTCCTTGTGCAGACCGTGATTTGTGAACAGTAACCCACAAGGTTTGACTGATCTCAACATTGAGCAGTTGCTCAAATTCTTCGGTGAATTTTTTACGGTGTACAGGTTTTTTAAGACTGTTTGCGACTTGTTGAGAGGCATTGGAACTTTCGTCGTTGGAACTCATGATGAAACTTTAACTGTTGAATGAGAAGAAACTGAATGAAGAAAAAATGAAGTGCTGCTGAACTTTTATACTTAAATCCCAGTCGATCCGAAGCCACTCCTACCGCGCTCACCAACATTAATTAACTGCTCCACTTCAACCAAATCAGGAACTTCTGCTCTCTCGACAATCATTTGCGCTATACGCATCCCTTTTGTGATTGTGAAATCCTCATCAGACCAATTATGAAGTATTACCCTTATTTCCCCTGTATAATCAGGGTCAATAACACCACCGTGAACAACAATTCCTTTCGAAGCGAGACCTGAACGTGAGGCTAGTCTAACGTAAGTACCAGCAGGAGGTTGAACCTTGATTCCTGTTTTCACAATAGTTATTTTTCTTGATGGTAGAACCAAATTTTCATAGGACTGTAAATCATATCCAACTGAGTCGATTGTGCCTCTAGATGGAGTAGAGACATCTGGGTAACACTTACTGTAGAACATACTCATTTTGAATGATAACTTTTATGAAAATCTCGTCTTTTTATGCTAAATTAGTCTGCAAAATTTTCTAAAATCGGAAGGTGTGTCCACGTGCTTACCTCCGCCCTACAAAGAGTTATTAGAGCAAGTTCATCGTAAGCATTTATCGCAACAACACTATTATTAAAGTTGTGTAGTATGATGATGAATTCATCATCGAAGGTATTTTTAATCACTGGAGCGATAACAAAAACACTACGGTTCAACAAATTGGGACTTGCTGAGCACTGTACGAATTTACTTTGAGGAGGTTTCAATCTGATTCCTGTTTTAATTATAGCTGATTCGTTTGGAGATAATTTAACGTCAGCGGTGGAATAAATAATATATCCTAATTTATCTTTTGCTTGGGCAATTATTGAAGGAGTTGAAGAACACTTACAGTATATAAACGACATTAGTTGCGAGTGTTTTTTTGCGAGTGTTCACTTTACAACTTATGCTCACCATTATATACTCAGCCCGACCAATTCAGGGCGTAAGTCATGGATCAAGTAATTCACTAAGTCAATGATCACGTGATCATCTGAAAGGTGGGCATATGTGATAAGGTGACACTTTAATTCATTTAAACTTTCATACTCGAGTGAGTTTTGGTCTAAATGCATCACGAAATAATCTGAAACGTAACCTGACCTTTGTGACTCAGTTTGAAGCAAGTAACCAGATTGACAACTTCAATGTTCTCTTGCAAGAATCTCATTATAAATAAAATTTTTAATCAATAAACTCAAGTCTAAATACCGCTGCTACGAAAGAACGGCACATAGGACAAGTAGCGACACCTGGCTTCATTTTTAGCATGAAAAGGAACAGTTCGTTATATACTCATAAGCAAGGGGAAAGAATGAAAATGACAATGACCTTTTTGACCTTGAAAAATGAAAAGATAATTTAAAGTTGATAATTTATTATCAAAGAAGTATACCTCTATCTATTACTGTTTTCAAGTTATAAACCTAAAAAAATCAAGTTTAGCATAGTCAAATTTGTCGCAAAGGTATAATTTTTGAACGATAAGTGATATACAAAATTTATGAATATAAAAGTTGTGTATTTTAATGAGACAAATCGAATGCAGTTTTTTGCGACAGAATCGGTTGAGGAATAAAGAAGTTATGGGAAATGCGAAAAGTCTATGGTAAAATGTCAATTTTCACATAGAAGGAGTGGTTTTTTCGCAGTTTTGTCAATGGCCAACTTATTCAGACCGAAGGTCTGAGAAAGTTGGTCTACCCAAAATAGGCCAAAATAGTCAGAAATACTTTTTACAGAAGTCATTTATCTTTGTCCATTGAGTTTCTATGCTTTTTTATTCACTTTGTTCATGTTTCAAATGCATGATAATTTTGAGTTGATAATTTATTATCAAAGAAGTATGAGTCTATCTATTACTGTTTTCAAGTTATAAACCTAAGACAAATCAAGGTTAGCATATAAAATTTGTCGCAAAGGTATAATTTTTGAACGATAAGTGATATAAAAAATTAATGAATATAAAAGTTGTGTATTTTAATGAGACAAATCGAATGCAGTTTTTTGCGACAAAATCGGTCGAGGAATAAAAAAGTTATGGGAAATTTAAAAAGTCTATGGTAAAATGTCAATTTTCACATAGAAGGAGTGGTTTTTTCGCCGTTTTGTCAATGGCCAACTTATTCAGACCGAAGGTCTGAGAAAGTTGGCCTACCCAAAATAGGCCGAAATAGTCAGAAATACTTTTTACAGAAGTCATTTATCTTTGTCCATTGAGTTTCTATGCTTTTTTATTCACTTTGTTCATGTTTCAAATGCATATACTAATTGCAAACAATTAACCGCAAACTTGATAATTGTTTCATAAAGTTCAAAAATAGTTCCGCATTAATTACCATGGGCATTGAACTTAATCAATAATTTAATGGTCAGTTTTATTAATTAAATATCGATTAAAAGTGAGTTATCTTGTGTATGAGTTATCTTGTGTATCTGTACTACTACTCAGATTGATCCAACCTTCTTGTTCGACATCCATTTCCTCTCTTCTAAATAGTCCCTTTTTGGTAAAATACTGGTTGAATTGGTCAGTTACAAATTTCCTTATTTCTTGTACATTCCAATTGGTCTTGAGCTTGTCCTGAGCTGCCTCACAGACTTTAACCAATTCAGAGCCAGGAATCAAAACATCAGGTCGAGGAGCTCCATCGATTCCTAAAGATGAGAGGATTAAACAATAAAGTAAGACAAATATGAATCAGTTAGGCCTAATTATTAGAGTCGTCTTATAATACTTACCATGAATGAAAGCATATAATGTCAAAAGTTGAAGGAAAGTTATAAAGCTCTTCATGTTGCTAATGTCTTGTCTGTTGAAGCTGAAAACTTGATAATCAATAGAACGGTGAGCGAAAATCATCAACGCTTTTATTCAATGCCTTTAATCAAATGAGTTAAAGTAATTTTTCCGATAAAATTTGAATCTTCTAAACATTTGTTTCATTTTTTGCTGCTGTTAATGTAACATTTGTCAATCTAAATATTCATGAGATTTGAGGTGATCCAAAAAGCAGAGTAATCTAAATGTTCTTGTTGAAAGTCCGTTATCTTTTCAGCTTCTAAAGAGTTCAATGATATATTTATGCATAAATATTACATGATGTTTCAAAAATGAGGTCCTTATGCTATTCTGTATTACATGTAATAATTACCTGTAACTTCTCTGGTCTCTTTTCAAAAACCTTTTCACTCGACCAAAGTAAATCTCAAAAGCTGATAAATATTAAATTGAACTTTTTTTATTAGAAAAATCGTTATGACACAAACAAATGTTTCAATTTATATCTCTATTTGAATGCACTGGATAGTTATTATGACAAACAGCGTTTTTTCAAATTTTTTATCGGAAAAAACATTTTCATTAATAAGCATCAAATTTTGATATATCACTAAATCTCTAACCAATAAACTAACCGATAAACCAATAACCCATCCAAGGCAATTTGTATCCTCATCCTTTTTTGATCAGATTGGGTGCCAAACTTTGTGAAGAAAATGTTGCCAGCTGTTGATTTAGGTGAAAAATTGATTTGTTTCTTATATAAATACTCATATTATGAATATTTGATTTCTAAGAGAAATGAAAAAATAAAGTTTACATCTCAATTTAATATTAAAAAATCAAAATTAAAAAATTACCGAAAATCTAATATATCTACAGTTTAGTACAAAGCTGTCCTACTATTGCCATCTATTATGTTATTTTATAGTTATCAAATAATGCTTTAAGCCAAATTACGAATCGTTAGATTTGTGTTCTTTGTATTTTTTAAATTATAATTCTTTCCTTTTGAACATATGTAAATGGTGTTAAATCAAAGTTAATTGGGATGCTGTCTGTGAATAGAAGGAAATAAAATATTAATTGATGATGAGGTTTGATGATCAGTTTTTTAAAGCGATATCATCTTTCGCTTCTTGTATAAATTTTCTACCGTTGCCTTACATGGATTAATCTCGTTTTTTAAACAATTGTTGCTATTTCTCTTAAGTTAATATGGATAAGAAACCAGAAATTGTGATATCAGGTGTATCTGGTCGTTTCCCCGATTGCTCCAACATTGAGGAACTGAAAGATAAATTATACAATGGTGTTGATATGTTGATTGAAAATGAAGAAAGATGGCCAAAAGGTAAGTCGTCAGATTAGTGTACTTTTGGTTTACACAGTTTTTAAATTAATTTAGTTTCATTCATACAAATTACTTATTTAGATTCTGATTTTAACTGTGTTCTTTATTTCAAATTTCATTCTAGGTACTTATGGATTACCCTCAAAAAGTGGTATTTTGAAGGGCTTACACAATTTTGATGCTTCGTTTTTTGGTCTATCTGACAAGGAAGCTGACCTTCTTGATCCTTCTATACGGTTCAGTATTGAAACAATTTTTGAAGCTCTTTGTGATGCAGGTAAGACAAAGAAAAATTAACAAAAGAAGTAAAACTTAATTCAATTAAGTCAATTTAACTTTAACTACAATATTTCTATTGTCAAAATAAATATATTGTGGTCAGTTAACATTAGGTAGAGAGAAAATCGGATTAGTTTATTGTTATACCGATATGTATGTCTATATGAGGAACATAAACTCGAGGAAGTCCATCAAGTTTTATTTATGATCACAAAAGAAATGAAACATGTAGTTATTACATTTTTGTTATAACACTTCTGGTTCATCAATTTTTGCCAACATTGAATGAAATCTGTCAATGCTGAGTTGAATTTCTGTTACGACTGCGAATTTACTTTAATAGATATTTTTATATTACAATAAATTTAGCTCAGATGAGCTACAATTATTCAAAATGTTATTAATTATCGGAAAATTATAAAATTAAGCGAAATATCATTTTAACTATAACTTTTTAGGCTTGAACCCATGGAGTCTTGGTGAACGGAAAGTTGGTTTATTTTATTCTCAAATGTACAACGAGATTGATCGAAGTTTGGGATTAAATGACGAAGAAGCTTTATCTTTTCCTCAACTGTTAGAACGTTTAGTGGCTTACATATTTGACATAAAAGGTGGAGTTTTTCTTTACGAAACAGCTTGTTCATCAAGTGTGACCACATTAAATGAGGCCTTTGTCCAGTTAACGCATGGTTGCATTGACTTGGCCATTGTATGCGGTGCAAACATCCTCTGGTCTCCATCCTACGCTCTATTCTTTCACAGACTCGGGCTGACATCTCAGGATGGTACTTGTAGGTTTCTTGATTCAAAAGCCTCAGGATATGGTCGTGGTGAAACCGTAACAGCAGTTATACTTGAACGAGCCTGTGATGCTCAACGGGTTCATGCTCATTTGATTTATGCATCTACAAATTGTGATGGCTATAAATCACAAGGAATTACTTATCCATCATGGAAGGCGCAAGCCAATTTAATTGATCGATGTTACCAACAAGCAGCTATTGATCCAACAGAGATGCATTTCTTTGAGTGCCACGGAACTGGAACAGAAGTCGGTGATATGGAAGAAGTTAAAGCTATATGGTCAATACTGGGTAAAAATCGTCCACATTCAAATAAACCTTTGCTACTAGGATCAATAAAGAGTAACTTAGGCCATTGTGAATCCGCTTCGGGCTTACCTTCACTAATTAAATGCCTATTAATTTTAAAATACAAGTCAATTCCACCAAATCTTCATTATGAGCAACCTTCACCACGTATTCCAGAATTACTTGAAGGTTTGATAGCACCGGTTTTAAACGTAACTCCCTTCGACGGTAAATATATTTCCATCAACAATTTCGGCTTCGGTGGAGCCAATGGGCATTTCATCATAGCTGGGTCAGCACCAAGTGAATCTCGAGTAGAGAAGAACAGCGAAATTGAAGAAAGGTCAATTCTTTTGCTTTGTTGTGGACGTAATGAACTTTCTTTGCAAACAATTGTAAATGGTATCATGAATTTACAGCCGAATCAAATAACTCTCCATTTTGCACGACTAGTTAACCGTTATGCTTATAATATGTCTTATAATGCATCCCCACACTCAAAGTCCATGAATTATCGAAGTTACATCATTTCACATCCACTGTCCAGAAAAGTGTCTCCTGTTTGTCAATTGCCTTCTTCTCTTCCTCGTTTGTGTTTTACCTTTCCTGGAGCTGGATGTCAAATGGATAACATGATTAAACCTTTCATGTGTTTGAAACCATTTAAAGAATCAATTGAAGACTCACTAGCAATTATTGATCCATTAGGTGTTAAGCATATTCGAGAATTACTCTTTGGGCCAACACAAGGTTTTTGGAAGATTTTTGCTCTTGGCATTTTTCAAATTGCTGTTGTTGATACTCTAAAGTCAATTGGAATTGTTCCTGATATAATTGTTGGTCATTCCTTTGGTGAATTTTGCTGTGCATATGCAGATGGATTCATGTCCAAACATGAGATTCTTGATATTTGCTATTCTCTCATTAATGTTTGTTACTCAGTTGTTGCCTCTAAAACATTTAAAAGCTGTAAAATGATCTCTATTGGACTATGTTGGGATGAATTATCACCTTTAATCCCCTCCAATTTATATCCAGCATGTTTCAATGCAGTCGACAATATTACTCTAGCAGGATTAACGGAAGATGTAGATACATTTGCTGATTTTCTTGCAAAACAAAACATTTTCTTCCGGTTGGTTGATTCATGTGAATGTGGATTTCATACACCAGCGTTGAATGAGATTGCAGAAAAATATCGCCAAGAGTTGAGCCACTACTCGAATGTTTACAGGTCCTTAAGCAAGCGATGGATAATTTCCCACGAGTCAAGTTTAGATCTCAATTCATCGATCAATGCGCAAATCTTTTGGGTTGAAGCAATAAGAAATGTAGTCAAGTTTGAAAAGGCTTGCCAATCAATTCCAAAGGATGCTATTTGTATTGAAATTTCACCCAAAAGATTCTTAACGACATTGTTAAAACGGAATTTGCCTGATTTGGCGGCCATTGAAGTTCCATTTGAGATTGGCATACACCATACACCGAATAATGATACCAATCATGTGCCAGACAGTCTTTTACAATCACTAGGAAACTTGTTCCTGAATGGTTATGATATTAATTTAGATCCTTTGCTCTTCGATCAGCTCAATAGTCCAGCTCCAATTGAGACACCTTTTTTATCACCATTGATTAAACTTGATCATTCAATTCCTCGATTGATACGTCGATTTCCTGAATTTTACAATAACAACTCAGCCCAAGAAAAATTCATCGTTAATCTAAGCAAAGAGGGTAATCAGCATTTTGGTTGTTTTTATTATAACGGTCATCAGGTTATTCCATTTTCCGGTCTTATTTATGCAATATGGTCAAAATTTGCATCTTTAACTGCTCAAAACACCAATGAACTACCAATAAGATTAGAACGTGTTAAACTGCGCCAGCTTATTCAGCTTAAGAAAGATCAAAATTCAACATTATCATTTTGTGTCAATTTTGTGCCAACATTTGGAAGTAAATACAATTTTGCAATAACATTACCTTCAACTAATTTAGTGATTATGACAGGTCTTGTGTCTGTTCTTAATGATTCCATTGGTAGTTTGAATGATGCCAATCAAAATGACAATGAAGATTCAAGTAAAGTATACACAAGGCCGAATAACATTGGAAAAAATGTTTTCTATGGAATCCTGTCTCGCTGTGGACTTCATTATCAAGGTGACTTGAGGAATGTTGTCACGGTAAATATTGATGAAATGGAGGGTAAAATGAGTAACCATCAAGATTGGATTGTTCGTATCGAGGCATTGCTACAGCTTGCTAGTTTCGCCAACCAACAAAGTAACCATAAAACGATTTCCAGTATACCCTCACGTTTAGATGAGATTCACTGTGTACCATCAAAATCCATTCAAGGCCTTCAAGAAATTGAGATATTCCGTGATAAGCTATTAGGTGTTGTTGCATCTGATGATATTTACATACGCGGCATACACTTTGGATCATTCCAATTACCCTCACAATTAGATTCTGTGACGTTAAGCGTTGAACAATTCACTCCAAGATTTACCTCTGAGGCCCAAGATTTAGAAACGAGTATCTCAATCATAATGGAACTTTTTTTTGAATTGAACCAGCATCAAACTATAGTATCAATCACAGTGGCAGATGATTATGTTAATGGGACACTTGGAGATTCTGTTAAATATAGACTACAGCAACGGAAATCACCACCTTTAAATTTAATTGAAATTGATTCCATAAACCAATTGACCAACGGCAACATTTCAAGATTAGATGACAATGATATCAGTACAGCAGCCAGCCGTTTGTTGATCCTTGAGACTGATAAAATCAATTTATTTGATTACTTAAGGCAGCTTTTTGGTCCAGTTATATCAAATGTTGACTTTATTATTGTCCTACAAACAATCAAAAATGTTTACAGCCCTGATGAGAAAAATAATATTATTGTTAAAGGGAATAACAATAATGATGAAATTAATAATAATGATATTAATGATTACGAGTACTTCAAGTATTTAGATTTAACAAAGCTTGGATTAGTAATGGTTGCTTGCCACTTAACCAATCAAGGTTACCTTTATCTGATTCGTCGGTCAATTGACCCGGTAATATTGAATGTCAAGAAAGTTAATATTGAGTCACTTGGTTCAAGTACTTTCATGTCTCATGATAATCTGAATGTTGATCAACAAGCAAACATACACTTTTTGATTGTTAATAATTTGTCTTCATCGATGGGTCTGATTGATACACTAGAGAAAGATGATTTAACTGTGAATGATGAAAAACAGAAAACACAATTGAAATGGTTGATTAATGAGACGAGCAACTTTGATGGAAATGACATTAAACATTGTTTAGATGAGCTTATGAAAATTGGCTTAACTTACAATGTTTTACGTAATGGTGTTCAAGGAAGCTTCCATTATTTACCAGTCAATTTAACTTCAGACTCTTCGTCATCAAAAGCAAACTCTAAGCTCAACAATCTTGATGACTCATTGGGTCAACTTTTGTTTCACTCTTCTTTTATCTCGTCTGTTATCTGTTCAAACCAGTGTTCAATCCAGTCCAACTTTAATTGTCATTTAATTGGATTTTCAGGATTAAAAGCTGATGGTTCCACCGAAATTGGAATAATTAGATACAATTCTGTTACATGTGAATATCAAATCATCATTAGTTGGCCATTTAATCAACCAAAATGGTCACTTGAAGAAGCTTCAACCATTCCTTTGCCTTATTACTTGGCATATTATGCTGTTATTATCCGTAGTCGTCTGCAAACCAATGAAACTGTTTTAATTGTCAATGGACACTCACCCGTTGGTCGTGCAATTATCGCAATCGGTTTAAAATTAGAATGCACCTTATACCTGACGGTGGAAACGGAGGACCAAAAGCTATCAATAAGGAAACAATTTCCTTCATTAGGAAATCACCAGTTTATCATTACAGCCACTAGTGAAGGAATTGAGCAAACAATTATGGATATAAATAATGGTCACGGATGCGATTTAGTTGCTAACACTATGGTTTTACCTGCTATAAACAATGACGTTCAAGGTTACACCAGCCCTAGTCAGGTCAAAGGTAACATGGAGTCTATTTTAGAGTGTTTAACTGTCGGTGGAAGGTGCGTTGACCTTAATAAGTCTCCCATGTCGGATGATGATGACCTAGGTTTAGCTGTTTTCCTTAAAAATATAACTTACCATGGGGCTACACCGGAAGGACTTTTTCAATCACCAACCACAGATGCAACAGGAAACAGTTTTAAAATTCATCAACAAGTTATTGATTTAGTGCATAAAGGTATAGCCAATGGAACAGTTTGTCCGTTACCCAATTCAAGAGACCTTCACAAGATTGAATTGAGTGATTACAAAAACCGGTTTAATCATCAACAGTCTACACCAGATAAGCCCATGGTTGATATTATCTTTGGTCAACCAGGTGATATTGAACTCGAAATCATGAAACACTCTGAGCGTACAGACAAAGTCTCTAATTTTATCATTTTAACTTCAAGTAAATCTTCAAAATTTACGACAATTTTTCCGTCATCACCTTTTACTTCTTCAAACTCACCAGTATCATCCTCAGTGTCAAACTCATTACTATCACCACCAGCATCATCATTATCACCATTGTGTTATCATTCATCCATTATCAATCAACTTGGATTATTAGATGATTCATCCGTTAAGATTTTCGATTTCATTGAAACAATTGATAAGAAAACCAAATATGATCAAGTGTTGAAAGATATTTCACACAATTATACAGTAAACAAAGTATTCCTTGTCTACCGAGGATCTCACCAGGACAACCATCAGTTCAGAAGCCAATTAATGATTGAATTATTGGATTATATTACCAATTCAGAGGAACTCTCGATAAACTTTCTCACCCTCATCTCATGTTCCCTGTCTCAAGGTATATATTTATTTCAGATTATGAAAATCATCTATAAAATAACGACAATCTGCCATTCTGAGTTGCCTTTTTGCTTCATTTTTTTTATTATTCAATACCGACTTACACTGTGTCACCCCAATGGTCTGGTTATGATAAGAAGACCCAACAGTCTTGTTTATTTTATTATTAACTTTATTTTCCTTCTTCCTTTTTACACTCATAGACTTTTTTCACAGACTTTTCTTGTTGTTAGAGGTTTGGTAACAGCAACCATTGGATGTTCAATCAGATAGACTGATAAAAAAATACAGACTGGTGGTAAAGCAGCAGAATAAGAAGAAGAAGAAGAGGGCAATGATGATAACTATAAGCAAGAAGCAGAATGAGAGGCACATAAAAAAGAGAGCTGTTCTTGTGATTGTAATTAAATTCAAACGTCTGGATAACTCAATGATTGACTGAATCGGCTTTTGACCTGGAAAATAAATTATGAAAAAACGAGTCAATCAGGAGGAAAACAGGCGATGACAGAAATAAAAATGAAAGGCAAATAAAGATGACTCTAATTGTACCAAATGAGACTAGGAATATATTAATAAGTCATGGAGGTTGATAATAAAGGGGCAAATGATACAAACTGATGTTTCACAGACAGTCAGTAAAAAAGGAAGAAAGAGTAAAAGAAAGAGACAGAGAATACAAAAATTGTACAGTTCAACTGTTTTTATATTATGTACAATATTTAATGACAGTTGCCACAATAATTAGTCTCTCCCTCTTCATCATCTAATTCATCATAATCGTCATATAGCTCCTTCTTCTTCTTCACTCTCTTCTCTTATCTTCATCAATCGTCCAATTTATCTGTCGACGTTTCTTTCTCTTGCATGTTGTGACTTATCTTCTCTTTCCATCACAGGAAATTACTCTTACTGTTTCTTCTTCTCTCTCTTTTCTCTTTTCTTTCTCTATGGACCCATAATGTCCCTTTCCGGTTGTCAAAGTGGGAGACACTTTACGCTGTGATCAACAGTTTGTTGGTTACAATTTTTGCTTGTTAACTGAAAAGACATAATATTAGTGATAAAACAACTAATGCTGGGTTTTGTCTAAACAGAAAGTAATACTAATAATTTGTTCCTATTTGCTTTCTTTCCTAGATTATACTTTTATTTGGCCTCAATTGGTTAGGAAATGTCAACAATATGGAGAGCGGCATGGTATTACTAGTTATGCCGTACATTTGGCTGATTTATTGTCACCCGAACATCCCAATTACTGGTTCCAACTTGATCAGTACATAAGTAAACTGTATTATCAACTAATTGGCACTAAAAGAGCTAATGGTGTGTACAAATTAACCTCCAAGATCAACAATTGAAGGCAACTTTCAAGAGGCAACGTTCAATGCAAATATGGAGGGTAAAAAAACATGATTATCCAATTTTATCAGCAAAAAGCAACTACAAAAAGTGACATTTAAAGACAAAGTAAAGCTTTCATGGCATTCACCTCGTTCTGAGTACATTGATGGCTTCTATAAAGATCACTATCAGGACGGAGAATGAAAGAGTTGATGTTGGGACAACTTTTGAACTTTACCAGTAATCATTAAATCAACCACAGGGAAATAAAGTCGCTTGATTGACATTAAAGAGCTCACAGAAATAGGTTAAGACTTGAATAAGTAGTTTATGGCACATTAATGCTTATTTCAAGTTGTCTGTCTATTATGACGTTGAGTAAAAAAACCATCGTTCATTGTAATACATTGTTAGATTACAATGTAAAAATCTTTTCATTTGTTGTCAAAATTTTAAATTTCCAACTGTTTTGTTAAGTTTTTTATTTTCAAAAATAATCTTTGTTGACCTGATTATTAAAATTCTGTGCGTTTTAGTTCAAAAATTGAAATTCATTTTGTTGCTTTATTTTGTAACATTGATTTTCAACCGGGAATTGTTGTTTAAACATAATGAAACATTGACAAATAGTTAATTGAGCTAATTAAGGTTAAAAATTGTATTTCAATTGCTTGAGCAATACACTGTTCAATTGACTAGATTGCGATTTTCAAGCAAATAATTTATCTTTGACGACATTTAAATAATTTTCAAGGTATTTCATTTGTTTCTCTCGTTGTTTGAATCCACTTATTGCTACTCTGAGAACGGCTTTTTGTACCTCTGATTGATTTTCAATATCAAGTGACTCTGGAAAATCAAGATTTGAACATTCATTAGCAGTTAAGGTTGAAACAACTTGTTGAACAACACCAGCAACTGAATTATTTCCAGAGACAGATGAGTCAACATTGGCAGTTTCTGTTGAAACAGATGGCGGTGAGATATTGGAAAAATCATCAGGAAGTGAATCGGGAAAAGTTGAATTGATTAATGAAGGTTCAAGTCCATCAAACGTATTATCAGGAAGAGATGGTAAATCGGAGTCCATTGGGGAAGCAGTGGAAATAGCCACAGAAGGAGATGTTGAAGTCTCACCAGGTACTGTAGGTTTTTTGATGTCACTCAACATACCCAATATTTGAGCGAATGTATCATAATCAGGTTTAAAATTAGAAATCGCAATTATCTGAGACATACCATAATTGTTAGCAGTGACATGAACCATTTCTCTTCTGGGCGACGCTCCTTTGGCAAGATAACTTTTAATATCATCGATAATGGCTTCGGCTACTCTACCTTTACCAAGGCCTAGGTTTCGAGCTGAACGGGCAGTTTCACACAATCGGATGAGAACAGATTTAGGTAAAGTAACACTTAAACAGGCTGAGATAAATAGAGAAATAAATGATAAAATTAGTAATCAGATTGGTTTGTTTACTTTTCATGTTGGGTAAAGATTGTGTATAGATAAAGTACATTAACATGTGGCTTTAAGTATAAATTGCGCTTACTTGATATTAAGGCTGAAATAGCAATCAATTTAATGAACAATTTCATTTTGATTGATAATTTGTGGATCCTGTTGTTTTTGCACCTTCCAATTGTTGATAATTAACTGAATAAACACACAAATTAAGGTACAATTTATATGAGCAACATTAAAATAACCTTTGTAAAATAACATGCTGTAAATAGGAAAACAGAAAGAGCGGTTGGATAAAGATGGTAAAATGACCTGTTGATGCCAAATGTTTTTCTCATTTAGTTTCTTTATGCTAATCAACATTTAATTTGATTATGTTCATTACATGTTAATTAAAGGTTCTGTTGGTAAAAATTAAAATGTTACCATAATTGGTATCATTTGGGTAAAAGTAAAGTCTCTTTACATTGTCAGTCCATTATGAAAGGAATCCTGCTATTGTCACTCATTTTTCCCAATCAAGGCAACATGAAGTACAGTCGCTATTTCAACAACTGTTAATAATGTTTACATTTTAATAAAAACTAAATTATGCAGAACTGATCAGAACGAATAATTGCATTACAAAAGGTGATTAATAATTAATGTAGATGGCAAACTAATTACTACATAACAACGATCGATTGACTGGCAATCCAACTACAACTGTATGAACCTCATAAGTTAGATTCGGACAATTTCATTGATTGCAATGCTCCAATATGTTAAACCGTTATTTGTGTAGAGTTACACTGAAAACTATACCTTATATTAAATAATACTTAAATTGGTAATTGGTAAATAGCATTTCTTTAACCAAATTAAGGTGAAATTGAATACGATTGCTTTCAAAATAACCATATTAAAAACGATTTAATAAATTTATCCATTATTTTGATTTATTAAAACATATATTTTAGACTTTTATTTTTAATGAAATGAAATCAGCGATCACAATGTTGAACCATTTAATGATGATCATTAAGACTCTTGATTGTAAATGTATTTGAATAGTTTTCAAGCAACTGGATAGCTCTTTGGAAATCATTTTGATTTTCAATTGCAATTGATTCTGGTGAATCAATATTTTTATAGTAAACGAAGGTAAATGAAGGAACGACTTCTGAATTTGCATTTGAAACCAAATCAGAACCAGAAACAAACGAGTTTAGATTAATTGTAGCATTTGATTGAGGCAATTTGAAGAGGTTGTAAATTAATAAGCAAAATAATCAGTGAAGTTGTGTTGGGCAGATTAATTCAAAGCAGATTGAATGGATAAAATCGGAGGATTGGTGAAATTTCAGGATAATTTTGGGGGAGATCGAGTTGATCTAACCGCTAAACCAGTCTAATATAGCAAATAAAACTCCAACTTGAATAATTCCTGCGTTTTCAACATCCATTAAACTGTTACATGGAACCACTTGATCTGGATTCCTTTTTATGTAATTGTTCAAAATAGCGTTCATTGATGGGATAACTACATCTTCATTTAAATCCAAATCACGAGCTAATCTTGCAGTTTCGTTTAATCGTATGAGAATCGGCTTCGGTATGGTTATGTTGACGGCCAAGCAAACTAAAAATACAATAACATTTTTATATAAAAATCAGTTGAAATTTGGAATATAAGTTTGACACTTAGTTGAAAGCAAAGCAAAAAAGGCTAACAATTTAATTAATATTTTCATTTTCGTTGATTTAAGTACACAGTTTCAATGTATCGAATAATTTTCTTATAAACTGTAACTTTAAAGTCCATGGTATTTATACCGATCCAAATTTATGCCACTTTCATGAATATCTTAATGAAACCAGAACCAGAATTTTAAACCACAGATGATAACAAAAGGGTTAACTAGACAAATGGTTTGTCTTTGTGCTAATAACCAGTCTGGTTCAATCATTTCCGGACTGATATAATTAATGCAAAATACAAAATATGACTTCAATCAAATGTAAATTAAATTTGATTTGTCACCATAAGTTTTGACTTGGTAATTGAATAAATCTCAGTCTGAATTGATCTGCTTTGTTTTGAAATAAAAATACATCAAAATTTATGGAATCACATTTTTTTATTTGTAATAAATACATTTCATTTGAAATATCAATAAATTCGGGATCTATTGGGTGAAAATTTGTTAGCCAACTTTGCCGTATAGTTTTCAATCAATTGCGCGGCCTTTTCATCTTGTCTCAGGTGATACATTGTTAAGTTGGGGTTGAATAGTTCACTTTCAAAAGTTAGTCCTAATGAACGACCAGCAGACCGTCTGGAGGCTACTAATTCAGAGGCCACATCAAGCAAACCCATCGGCCAGTCACCCATATATTCACCATCATAATTTAAAACACTTAAGATCTGATTCACTCCACAGTTAGTTGGATTGATTTCAAACATTTGTTCGTTTCTTTCTTTGTGATGAGGAGACGATCCAAACTGACCAATGTAACTTTGCACATCCTTCATCTTTGCCTGGGTCACTTCACTTTTAGTTGAACCCAAACCACGAGCTGATCGTGCAGTTTCACATAAGCGTATGAGCATCGATTTTGGTAAAGCTACGACTAAACACGCTGTAAAGGGGCAAAAATGAACAATTGGCGTTAAAATAAATATTATCTAATTGTTCAAACAGTATTTCAGTTCAGTATTTCAAAATTAATACTTACTTGTAAGCAAAGCGGAAAAGATTAACAAATCTATAAACATTTCCATTTCAATTGTCATTTTGATTTGTATTGAAATCATTTGATTTCAAATATCAATGAATACAAGATTCAGTTAAATTCAATAATCAACAACACTTAGATAGTTTTCAACTGATTGTGTAGTTTTTTTATTCTGTTATTAGCCAACTTGATATGATTCTGAGCACTTCTTTCTGGACATCACTTGACTGTCTAATAATATAATTGAAAGTCAATCATCAAGTGACTATTAAAGCAACAGTTAAACCAATTAAAACCAGAATTTCACCAATTTATTGGTGCAATTGGACAAGATTATAAAATTATAAAATAAAATTAGGAGATCGATCACAAGATTGGATAACCGCTATTTTAAATAATTAAATGCATAATGAATTTAAATACAAGGAAATTTTGAATCTAATAAACCTTGAACAGTTAGTACTGCTGAACGCTATTTTCCATCATTGATCTGAAGGCTACTCAGATCAGATGCCTCATCAGGAAAGCCCTTCGCTTAGTCAGTCAAGTTATGGCTACTCAGGCTCAGAAAATGAAATAATTTCAATGATTTAATTGTCATAATCAAACATAATAAAACGTTATTTCAATAGTAAAGACTTGCACTGAAAATGCTGCTATTAAGTGATTTGACCAAGTTCATGACTGCTCGTAAGAATGATGAGTAAGCTCAAACTTCGGTCTCTTTTTCATACATTTCTTTACCGTTAACTCGAAGACAAAGTTTTACGTAAACTTCTGATGTAACGATAAACCATAAACCTAGAAAAGAAAAAAGTTGTTCACCTAAACTCAACTTATTGTATACGAACTCCTCATTCTTACTCCAGCCTCTATTTTTATGAGTTTCTCAGAGATACGAATTCTGAGATGAAATTTCCTACTTTTCTGAACTTTCATGCTGTGTAATGATGACCAGTCAAACGTTTATTGTGTCAAAATTGGTAATTGTTTAAATCGCTCGATGGCCAACATTTTGACACTGATATTCAGTACATTGAATTTATATATTGTAATATTTTTAGATTGGTAATTTTGCTGTAAAATATTGTTATTAAACAGCATATCTTTAAATTTTTTTATTTATTTTACCGAGTTGAGATGCAATTTAATATGATCCCTATCAAACGACCATATTGAAAGCAATTTGATAAATGTCAACGCATCTTGATTTCAATCAAAATAATCAAGTGTGTTTACACTCTTAAAGCTTGTATTGATAAAAGTAAAATAACATAGTTTTATGTGACTCGATCTGATAGAAGTTGAATAACCTGAATTTGTATTGTTGATGGAATTTGTCCCTGAAGTTGTAAATGTCAAACATTTTGAGACCTTTTATGAAATAATCTTTTTAAATTTAGTTTTACCAGCTTAAGAAATGAAATAACGATTATAATTTACTGTTTTCTGGTTGCAATTGACATTGAATCAAAACCATCTAACGGATAAAATGAATGCTAATGATAATATTGTAAAAATAGCACAAAAAAGTAAAACATTTATATTAACTGGATTTTATTTGTAATAAAATGCCATCAGTTATTACAGTGATTGATCAGTTTGATGATGATCATGAGACTATTGATGGTCAATTGCATTTTAATAGTGGGTTGCTTTTTCATGGTGTTTCAGCATACTTGATATAATCTTAACGGCAGCCTTTTGAACTTGAATTTTATTTTCAATATCAACTGACTCTGGGAAATCAATGTTTTCGCAATAATCAGGCATCAAAGAGGACACGACTTTTGAAGTTGCATTTGAAACCAAATCAGAACCAGAAACAAACGAGTTTAAATCAATTGTAGCATTTGATTGGGGTTTGAAGAGGTTATAAAAATTGTCAAGGAAGTCGTCAGTGAAGTTGTGCTGGACAGATGAATTTAAAGCGGATAGTATTGATGAAACTGCAGGATAGTTTACTGGAGACTCGAGAGTTGAATTATTATGTCTAAGTGGTTGTAATGAATTGCTCATAAGTGCCAGTAGCTCAAGTAAAACTCCAACTTGAATAACACCGTCGTTGTCAATTGTCATGATAGTGGCACAGGTTCGACCCATACGCGAAGGCAACCCATTCTTGTGAATGTAATTGCTTAAAATAGCGTTCATTGATGAGATAACTACATCGTGATTTAGATCCAATTTACGAGCTAATCTTGCAGTTTCACATAACCGTATAAGAATGGGTTTTGGTATGGTTAGGGCCAAGCAAACTGAAAATAAGAAGACAATGTAACGAAGAAGCGATAACTTCAAACATCTATCAAAACTAAACACGCAATATATTACGTTGGATACTTACTTGAAATCAAAGCAGAAAAGGTTAACAATTTAGTTAATATTTTCATTTCAGCTTGTCTAAATGGCTACAATAACTCGTACAATTTTCAAATAAACTGTCAGTTCGCAGGCCATTGTATTTATACTGGCTAAATCGATGAGACTTTTTGTGATCATCTTAATGAAACCAGGAAAAGTGACAACAAAATAACTAAATCAGTCTAGACAAATGGTTAGTCTGGAACTGTCTCTATGCTAATGACCAGTCTGGTCTAATCGCTTCCAGACTGATGTGCTTAAATTAGCATTCAAAATGTTACAATGTAACTTTTTCTCAAATAATTGTTACATGAGTCAATGTAACTTGTTGATTGAATCAAACTCGGTTTAAATTAATCTGCATTTGCAGTGGGTTATTCAGCGGTTAAGTTTTGCAATAGAAATCTCGAGACAGGCTACAAATTTTCTTAAAAAGATCCAATTCTGAGCTAAAGCATATTCATCTTCTTCATTAATTTCACTCATTATTCAACCTACTTGTCAATATTTAGTCTAGTCAACCGCCACATCTAGATTGAAATGTTTTAAGAATGAGCCGCAAAAGAAGCTGAAACAAAAATTATGAGATTAAGGTTAAAGTTTGATCAACATTTGAAAATCACAACGATTTTTCGTAGAGACTTAATGCTGAAGCAAATACTTTTATTGCAGTAAATCATAAACTTGAGAATGAAAAGCAATGAGCTCTTGTTTTATAAATTAAATATTAGGTTAGGTTCAAAGGATTATCAGCAAAAACTTTGACTTTGAAGTTAAGAAACTTCGTGGCTTTGTAGGGGAACAAAAACTGAATTCATTTGTGGTATTAAAAAATCTGTCTGATCGTTAGTTTTTGCGAAAAGGGAGGTCAAAGTTGAAACTTCGACAGCCTTTTGTCCCGCTATGGAAGCAGATTTTTTCACGAAACTCATTTTAACGCGGTAACTTTTGTTAGTGAACCAGAAAATGGACTTATTTTGAAAAGTAACATTTTCCTTTTCTCGTAAAACAGATAAGTTCGATTTTCATTAAATCGACTTTTTTTTGATAACCGTCCAAGTTAGAGAGTTGAAGCTTAGTATTCGTCGATGAAAATGGGATTGTTCACATTGTGTAACGAAAAATTTTTACATTTTATCAACAGTTCTCTTAATTTCGGCCATTAACCTAAAAAGTTTGAGACTAGATATTTCGAGAATGGTATCATCTACAATCATCATTCTCTGGCCAACTATTAGACTTTGTTATGGGTCTTAATATAATATGACTCGACGTCGAAGAAAATCTGAGCTTATTCATTCATGAATGATTTAAGTTTGAGTAAACATTTAACTTTATAAACAAAATACAATCTGATAACATAAATAATGAAATGCTATAACTTTTTCTGTAGTTTGTTCAATGATTAAATATTTGAATAAATTATAGACCATAATAGCATCAATTGTTTGGCTAAAGAATGATAGTTTCAAGTTCTACCATTGTCGAACTATTGAGACTGAAAGTTTTTAGGTCAATGGCCAAAATTAGACGATTTATTGCTGAAAGGAAAAAGTTATTCAATGCATGATGGTAACAAATCATTTTTATCGACCAATACTTCGTTTCAGCTCTAACTGATTTGGTTCTCAAGAAAAGTCGATTTAAATGAAAATCGAACTTAGCTGTTTTACGAAAAAAAGAAAATGTTATCTGTCAAAATAACACCATATTCTGATGCAGCATCAAAAGACAACTCAGTAAAATAAGTTTCAAGAAAAAATCGAGTGCCATAATTGAACGAAAGGCGTTCGAAGTTTCAACTTTGACCTCGATTTTCTCGCAAATTTTTCATCCAATGAATTATCTAATAGTACCAATTGATTCAGTTTTTATTTCTCTACAAACCTCAACAAGTCGCAACTTCTAACTCAAATTTTCGAGCACTTAGCAGTATTTTTTGCATTTCGTTTGCTAGATTAACCAGAAAATTGGTTTATTTACCAAGAAATGAGTTTAGATGAGTTTTGTTTGTTGAATAAGCTTTTGCTTTTACATTTACAGCCCGAAAATCATAAAGCGAAGGCGTAAATGCAGAGTTATTAGATTGAATTGAATCATCAATTAGTAAAGAATGAAATTGGCGAAATAATAATGATTGTAGGCTATGTTATTCTCGCGATACCAAATGGCCAAAATCAAGAAAACTGTCGATTAATTGAAAAAAGTATTTAAAGACTAATGTGTACCAGCAACTTTCACAAGCAAAATAATAAGTTTCAGCTCATTTACTTGCACGGCTGCAGAATGCGATTGAAGTCTTTGCCCATATTGTCCTTTCGATCGATTTAAACGATCATTTTACAACAATCAAAGTCGATGATAAATCGGTTTGCGAAGCTTCAATTGAAACCAATTAGAGCCAGAATTAATTTAAATTGTCGATTGAGGCAATTTGAAAAGGTTATAAAATGTTTTCCGGGAAATATGTGCAAGTTTGGTTTAATTAATAGCCATTTCAAAAAGAAAATTAAATGTAAATTCAAGATTCAGGTAAACCCTGAACAGTTAGTGCTAATGATCGCAAGTTTTTATGATTGGCCTGGAGGCTACTAATCCAGAGTCCACATTAAGAAAGCTTTTCACCCATTCACTCATTCATTCTGGGGGTAATTAAGAATAGTTACGATCTGCTTCACTCCATAATTATTTTCATTGATATCGACCATTTGTTTGTTCTTTCCTTTGCAGACAACCCAGACTGACCAACGAAAACCTACTTTATTTTGATCTAGTTGAATGAGGACTTTAAAGATATGTAATTTTGATTTTACCAAATCAATTTTCAATCAAGTTTTGAATATTCCTGACTTGATTATTGGAAGTCTTGGGCATTGAAATTATTTAAAAACATTGTTACCATAAGTTTCAACCTGCAAATGAATTGTAATGTAGTTTCATCAATCTCGATATGAATTAATCATTTCATGAAGTTGAAATCTGGATATCCAGTCTTAGTCAATTTTGCAGAGAATCTGAACCCGATGGAATTACGAAAAAAACCGATTAGACCCAAAATTTTTCGAAACAAGTTATCATATTTGTTTTAAATAAAAAAAATGTTGATAGAACTGCGGTTTTTATTTGTAGTATAATATTTTATTTAAAATATAAAGTCTAAATTGATCCAGTAATTTGTTTATCAACAGCACTTAGATAGTTTTCAATTGATTGAGTTGCTTTTTCATATTGTTTTAGCAGACTTGATATAATTCTGAGCACAGCTTTTTGCACATCAACTTGATTGTCAGTATCAACTGATTCTGGTAAATCAATGATTTTACAATAATCAGAATTCAATGATGAAACGACTTTTGAAGCTGCAGACGAAACCAAATCAGAGACATAATTTTTATCAACTGAAACTACCGATTGGGGCCATTTGAAAATGTTATAAAATTTTTCAGGCAAAACATTTGTAAGATTGGGTTTAAATAATGAATCTTGGATAGTTAATGTCAATGAAGATGAGTTACTTGCGATCGGTCTGAACGCTACTAATTGAGAGACCACATTAAGAAAGCCCATCGTCCACTCACCCATATATTCTGGATCATAATTGAGTACACTTACAATCTGGTTTACTCCATAATTATTTTCATTGATATCGACCACTTGTTTTTCTTTGTGGTGAGAAGACAATCCAGACTGACCAATGTAACTTTTTAAATCACTCACCATTGCCTGGATAACTTCACTTTTAGTTGAACCCAAATCACGAGCTGATTTTGCAGTTTCACATAATCGTATGAGCATCGACTTTGGTAGAGTTACGGCTAAACACGCTGTAAAGGGGCAAAAAATCGCAGGTAAATATCAAGTTTGATTGATCTGTTAAGTTTCAAATTTGGACTTTTTATACACTTGTTTTGTACTTACTTGAGAGCAAAGCAGAAAAGGCTAACAATTTAATGAACATTTTCATTTCGGTTTGAAGGTTTGTACTTTATTGTGTGGATGTCGCGAATAATTCATAAAATACATGTAACTGATTTTCAAGATTGACGATTTATATAGCAAAGTAATCATTTCATGCACATGTTGTTAGAGCCAAAAATTAAATGCAAAGACGAATGACGTTGTTCGCAAATGTTAGTTATCTTTCTTATAATGTAAATGAAAGTTTGGATTCAATGTAAATGTTACAACATTGATCCAATTACCATACAAATTCATACGATAATCATCAGTCAACTCTAGCCTTGTAAAACATATGTGAGTCCATGAAAAGATACGATCATGGCTGATCACAAATGTCTTTTCACTGAGAACAATACGGTACGATACATTCAATTCATATTCAATCTCTAAAATTCTTGTTACGAAAAACCACAAATGAGAACAAAAAGATACAATAAAATCAGGTTTTTGAACTAAACAAATACGGTAAGTTTGAAAGTTGAAGCCGATTTCATCAATAAAAATCAATCAGAGAAACTTTTTAATTCAACAAATAGTTCGAATTTTGATTTAGATTTTAAACATTGTAATGTACTACAAATAACTTTCGAATAATAAAAGACTGACCATCGAATGCTAACTCAAAATTTGATTTATATCTTGAATTTATAAGTAATTTAAGGTTATCGTGAAGGGATAGAAATAAAATAAATAAAACGATAATTTTTGTTGATAAAAATGCGATTTTTATTTGTAATTAAATACTTGATTCGAAACATCAATAAAGTTTAAATTCATCCAATAAAAAGTTGTTTTCATCTGTGAAGATCTATTGGGTGAAAATTTGTTTGTCAACAGCACTTAAATAGCTTTCAATTTCAATTAGCATAGCTTTTTATGTTGATAGGAGACTTGATATAATTCTGAGCACAGCTTTTTGCACATCAACTTGATTTTCAATTTCAACTGATTCTGGTAAATCAACATTTTCACAGTAATCAGAAGTCAGTGATGAAACGACTTTTGAAACAGAATCAGAAACCGAAGAATTACTGGTTGGTTCAAAAGCAGAAATATTGGACTGAGGCTCTTTCAGCAATCCTGTGTTCATTCCCGAACCCATCATTGGACGTAAAGGCACTAACATAATTTGAAGTCCACCAGAATTAGTCATAGCAAGTTGAAAATTACAATTTTGGTTAGGCATTTGTTTAAAGTTAGCAGGCAAATCAAGTTGATTCAGGTAGTTGTTTCCAATATAATTCATTGCTAAGATAAATTCATCGTCATTTAAACCCAAATTACCAACTGATATTGCAGTTTTACATAATTTCAAAAGAATCGACTTTGGTAAAGACACGGCCAAACAAGCTGAAAATAGTCAATAAATACAATCATGTTAACAATAACAATAATATCAAAATATCTAAAATGTTTCTTCTGAATGTTGAATACTCACATGAAAACAAAACAGATAAGACAAATAGTTTGATGAACATCTTCATTTCAGTTGATCTAAACAGTCATATCAGGTAAACCAATTGTCAGTCTGAAGACAATAGTATTTATACTGGCCAAATTGATGTCAATTTTGACTGAATCAGACAAATGGTTAGTCTGCTGTTGACTTTATGCTAATGACCAGTCTGCTAATTTACAGATTAACTCTTTTATTAATAAAAAGATTTTAATCTGTCCTCATTTATCGGCGACTAATTGAACCAGTGCGAAATTGAATTAAATTTGAACCGGTAGTACAAAAAAAACCATAGCAAACCAGAGTTGGATAATCTGATTTAAACAGGTGTTACGATTGACTTGTTTCCGTGCAAATGGCCATTCTGGTCTAATTTAATCGTCTTTAAATTAATTTAATTAGCATACATGCAAGATTCCCATGATAATCATCTTTCAGCCAGAAAAGCAGACACAAATCCAATAAACGGTGACAATCAACTGCTCATTGGTGTAACCATAAGATGAAACCTGTTGATTGAAGGAGACAAATGAAGAGTTAGATAAAGTTTACAATATTTTCAGTTAATTGTGACTTATAATGGCCAATGTTGATTAAAAGAATGATGTCTTAATTAAGTTTCTTCATGCATGTTTTGATATTGAAAAGGTAAGGTTCATTGATCCAGCAGCATTAACTGTAATCAGAATGCGTAATTGTGCCAGATGATGATTATGCATTTTGAATAAATATTGAGCTTCTTGTTTGCTCATTTTGTGGTTGGTGTTTGATATTAATAACAGGCACACAATTTAACCTTTTACCGATTCAATCAAAACTAACACTTAGGTATTAATGAAAATAATTGGTAATTATTAAAAACCATAGTTTTGCTCAAGTGAATCGTTTTGCTGTCTGGAAAGAGTTAATTGCTGTTAGAGGTTTACCAACAAACAACCCAATGAAATTAACCTTTTGACAGCGTTAAGTCCATTAAAAGTATACAACGTACTCTTCAATGGAAACCTAATACAGTTTACAACGAAATTTAATCATGGTTAAGCTTTGATCATTAACCAAGAAGGGAAGAGCACAACAATTTACCTTTGACTGGCTGTAAAAATATTGCAAACTCATAATGGTGAGGTTCAGGTTAAAACAGGTTATTGAACTGAGAGTGAAAAGAAGGGAGAATTGAATCAAAATTGATTGTCACGATAAAAAATACTAACACTAATAATAAAGGTGAGTAAAAATTTAACAATGATAATCCTCAAATGACCTTCTAATAAACAATTTAATACATATTTTAATAGCTTTGCACTGACTTAAAGTCACAGAAGATGTTGATTATCATTATGGTGTGTAATAATGAATGATAGACACAAATAATCAAGTCGAGTCACAATCGAGGCAATCAAAAACAATACAAATGCTAAATCATCACCAACAATTGCCAGTTAAACAACAATTTGCTTACTCAATTTTTGATCTTATTTCATCAACTTGTAATAAATTAATAAGGTTAACCCATTGGCAAGAGTAATATTGCTAACAATTTACAAGTTGCTATTAGAAATTGAATTTTTTATTCCAATTTTTGCTTCTCTTTATAAAATTCATTTGATTCACATTTTACCTCATTTTAAAGGCTTTTGTTTCAATACAATTGAATAATAAAGGAGAAGCAAAAACAATCCAAGCTTAATAGGAAAACAACACAAGAATGACTTTATAAAATTGTAATAGTTTACACCCAGGAAATTACCCGAGTAGTTGATTGAATATCGTTTAAATCAGCTTGATTATTTTGTTTTCAAATACTACCTCTCAATGAATCAACAAAACACAAAAAAAAACTATCATAAATAGTATCAAAAAAGGAGTACGTTATACATGAGAAATGCGTATGTTAATTACTCTATTAGTAAACAACAATCATTTTTCAATCAACTGAGCCACTTGTCGTGCTTTTTTTGTATGCAACCATTTTGTTATGTTGTTTTATTTCTTGGCGTTATCATTCAATGTAATCAACATTTTCACATTACTTACCTTGCTCTTTATTGTTACTGATTATACTTATTACTATTAATATTTTAGTAGCGAGTTATTTTGATGAATATCGGAAATGGGTTTGGCTTCATTTTTTTACACAAAACAAAATATAACACAAGGTGGATCAACATTTGATCACAATTAGGTGAGAAAGTGTTTCCAGTCAACCATAGATTACTCGGGTAACAGCTATTTTATGGTGAAAAGGCACAAACAGAAAACACTGAAAGAATTATATTTCTTTCTCAAGTTGAACCAATTTAACATTATGGTTAATCCCTTGTGATCACATATTCAAGTTAACAACAATCTGAAGAAATTAGTTCCTGTTAACAGTCTTTTACTAACGACTGTTTAATCAATCATCGAGATCAATCCATTTGATGTCTTTGTTAAGAGTTTTTTTTTCTTCTTCTTAATTTTTACCTTCACATAAACCAGTGTTTTGAGTTGAAAACAACAATTGGAGGTGAACAATTAACAACAGGTCCATCATTGTAAAACTAAGTACCAAAAATCAGTAAATACAATAATAATAATCAAATCAAGGAGAAAAGATTATGTCAATTTATTGTCAGCTTAAAGGTTGACCAAGAACATGTGATTATGCCAATGTAAGTGGCATAAATGGCACAATCTATCAATGTATTGATCGATACATTGTTTTGTTTAATTAAATTGAAACATTTAATGAATTTTAATTTGTTATTACGCCACTGATTTAAGGAATTCACGTTAATAATGCATTTATGAGATGTTAATTTGGTAATTGTGTTGAAGAAAGCGTTATAAATAAATAATTTAATTGTGCAGTCTGCAACAATTGGTATCGAATGATTGTTCAAACATTGCCTTTCAAGTCACGTGAATTACTTTTCCTTTTTTTCTTCTTCACTTCTCGACACTTTTTTATTTAACTAATATTTAATCATAAATTGTTTGATTAACTCAAGGTTACCTGTTGATGATGATTTCTTATCAATTATGTTTGTCATCATTCTCATCATTCGTCAATATTAACAATTATTATCAACATAATCATCATCTCTTCTTTTCCCATTTGGATTTTACCTAAACATTTTTTGGAGAGTTTGTCAATTGCTGGTCAAACAATGGATTGATTGATGGATCCGCGGATAAAATTGTAAGTAATTAATTGATGAAGAAACATTCATAATTACCAAATATCCCATTTACCTTCATCATCACCATCAACCTTAATCATTATCAACAGTTAAAATAAAATAAAAATAAAACCTGTGGTCCTATGTGTCTCTATCCAAAACCCAATGTTCAGCAACAGCTAGTCAGTTGGCTTTTTGTTTTTATCTATCCTTTGTAAATCCAGCGTCATACAGTTGGTTATCTTTCAATTACATTTTCAATGAAATGTAATTAACCAAGTAATTTGTACAATTAATAGTAAAGGCTAAAATCAATTAACCATCCCAATAGTAAATAATAATAGCTCATAAAACCTGTAAAACAAAACACATTAATATTGAGTTTTCCATTCCTTTTGTTTCACATCTAACATGAGTTTACCAATAATTTTTACCTAATTGCTACCTTGATTTTTAGCCTTTATTCTTGATTGTTAGCTAAACTGTTACCTCGATTATTAACCATATTGTTGAATAAGATTAACAAGTAAATATAAAAAAAATCATATTTTCCTGTTAGACTTAAGTGAATCCTATCTTGAATAGCTTTGATAGGTGACTTTGAGGTATAAAAAAATTAATGGATGTTGATTCAGTTCTGATTAACATTAAGCTGTAATAAAAAAAGTAAAGTTTCAACTCTAGTTTGATAAACTTGAGATCCAAATAATTACCGTTTTTTTTGATGAATATACATTTTAGATGGAACAAGAATTAACATTTTGTTTATTATTGGATTGATTAAAGACACAGTATTAATAAATGGTATAAAACAAATTAATGGTAATGATGCCGATGGATATTTGCTGTGTACATTTGATGATTATAATGGTAATAATAATAATCTGATTGTAACCTTTAACAATATATGTATATAAACAGAGAGTCAAGATAATCAAGGTTTACCTAAATCATAATCTGAAACGCAATTTAGTCATAATTTAGGTATACATTTAGCTGTATATACGGCGTAAGGAAAAGGCAAAACCAGGCAATGGGAAAAGGGAGAAAAGCTTTAATGGTTATGATTAACAGAATTAAGATGTTTCCTTATATTTAATAGATAATCAAGATGAGTTTCTTCTTCTGTTTGATAACACATGAAATAAGCAATATAAATACTGTGATTAGGCTGGAATCACAACGACAATCATGTTAATATTAAGGTGGATATGAAACATTAAAGGTTAACTTGAAGATTGGATAAAACGATGCGACTTTTTGTGTTTTGTTTTCAATCTAATCAATTGATAATTAAAAGTTGACTAATTTATTCACACACAATGTTGACAGTTAATAAGGATTTAATGATAAACATCATCAATACCGCCATTGAGAAAAGTTATTGAAGGGAAAAATGGGAAATTAAGAAAGCACAGTTCTGTGTCTTTTGTATGATTTTGACTGATTTAATGATGATGAAGATGGTGATGATGATCATCTTGATGGTGATGAAGGAGGAAGAGATGAAAAGATGATAATTGAGCGGAAAGTTGGTTATTATACAAAAGGATTGATTCCTATGGAAGAAATTGTTGTCACGGAAACGATGTCATGATCATAAAAAATGGCCTTCGTCAGGATGAGACCAACTACATGATGATAAACAAGATTATTATTATTATTATTATTACGATTATTATTAATTTTAGTCATAAAGAAGCAGAGTAACATTGTATTGTTTGCAATTGCCATTTAGTAGGTTTCACTTTGCTTTCCCTTAAATCCGTTTTGTTTTTGCCTTTTACTGCTTCATTTTTTACTCTCATCTATCAAATGATGGACTTGTATTATATGCGAATCAATGTTAAATTTAAGCAACTCATGAATGAATAAAATGATGATGATAATGATGATGATAAGGAAGATATTAAAGATGAAGATGGAAATACAGTGAAAAAACAAAAAGTAACGAGTGAGAGGATTGCAATGCAAAATTAACAATGCCAGTGAAAAACAAAAGGAGAGAGAAGCAAAAATATTGGTAAAACAAAAAGAAAGCTGACTTGGCATAAAACAAAATAACAGCAACAATTATTAGATTTATATAAAGGTATATCAATGATTTGTGGTTTATTGAATGATGTTAGTTGTGCTTGTGGTTGTAATGGTGTTGGATAAAGGTAATATGGTTGGGTAACAAGGAATAAAAGGCAATGGGTCAAAGGTTGACTTGACTCAGTGGTATTGTTGTTGGTCAAAGTGAACAAGTGGGAAAGGTTAGGGATTGTGGTTGAGCTGGAAAAATATGGAAGGTCATTTTACCTTTAAACAATTAATGCAATGTTGCCTTGTTTTTAAATAAGGTTGATTATGGAGAGGTGAAGACGATGAAGGGAGGAGGAGGAGGAGGAGGACGATAATAAGGTGGAGGAGGAGGACGAAAAGGAGGTGTGATGATGGTTAAACCTCTTTAAAGTAGCTCAACAAATGATAATGCTATAGAAGCAGAAAAACCATAGAGAGAGAGAGAAAGAGAGAGAAGGATGAAGAGAGATGAACGGAGATAGAGGGTGAGTGAGTGAGAAGAGAGAGAGAGTTAGTATATATAGTGTGCCATCTTTATTATTTCCATTTATCCAAGTTTTCCGTGCTATTTCAAATCAATCTTTTCTTTGTGTTGGATTCAATTTCATCAAGTGTGATTGCCTGTGAGTATTACATCAGGTACTGGTTGATTAGATTTAATCCAGTACTTAATGTGAGACTCATCGACAGTTACACTCAATCGTCTTAAATGGTCACTTTCAATATCGACAAAAAGTTTTTCTTCTTCTTCTTCTTATTCTTCATTTCTAACAACATGTCATTCAGGTTTGTCAAGGATGGTCGTCGCCTTGTACGTTTTATTGAATGGCAAAAATTTTAAACCATTTGTGTTTTTGTTTCTACATCCATGGAATAATCTACTAGTTATGAAAAATATATAATAATAAAAAAGAGCATAGAGAGGTAACAATTTTCCAGGAAAAGAAAAACAGCTTCAAGCTTGTGGTGATTGTTGTTGAGATGATGTTGGTGAAGATGATTGAGAAGAGGTAGCTGTGTTGTTGTTACTTGTACTTGTAGTTGTCGTTGCGATTGATGATGAAGAATGTGTTGTTGTTGGTGTTGTAGGTGCTGTTGATGAATTTTCTTGTTCACACATATCTAGTTGTTTCAGTAATCTGAATAAGGCTGCCGCTTCACGGATTTTGCTAAATTCAATACAAAAAGCTTGAACTTCTAAGAAGACATCTTGAATTTTTATAATTTTGTTTCTAATAAGGGATTGTAGGAAGACACATGCCAAGCGAACCAAACGATTTTGTGTGCACTTGTCTTTTATCCTTTCACATGTTTGAATACAATTAGTGATATAGAGATGTATAAACTCAGGAGGCAGTTCAACCACGGTAGTTAGTCTATTGACGACTTCCATAGAATGAACGGACATCTCCATATTAACAAGAACTGAAAGGTATTCTGAGATTTGATTTGACGGCATCAGAGTTAGAAGGACCTCAATGGCAATCAGAGGATTATTTTCAACTAATTCAGGTAGCTTGGACGGCGTTAATCCCATATAATAAACCAATTTATGATCCTTTTCAATTTCTTGAAGTAAAGTTCTCTGTTGGTCAACAGTTAGAGTGCACTCAAATGCTTTGGACATTAATCTTTTAGCTTCAGTTATCACAGAGACATGTGAAGACATAGTGGAGTCCCAGGCCAGTTTAACATCATCCAATTCAGAAGGGAAAAGCCACACAAACTGAATAAGAGGAGAAACAATCGGAGAAAAGGACACATTGATAAAAAAATATTGAAGAAATAAAAGGCAAATCAACAGAAAAATGATAGCTTACTTCATCCTCAGAGTTATGCAAAGGTGGAGCTAGTCTGACC
This sequence comes from Tetranychus urticae, assembly GCF_039701765.1. Lineage (NCBI taxonomy): Eukaryota > Metazoa > Arthropoda > Arachnida > Trombidiformes > Tetranychidae > Tetranychus > Tetranychus urticae. Next base: position 1,145,929 of record NC_142959.1, read on the forward strand.
ATCTCTGGCTTCAGATATTGTTCAACTTGTGGGTTTTCTTCATTAAGAAGAGCCTCAAGAGCTTCCATTTCTTTCGATGACAGGGCCATTTGAGGTTGTCTAAATGATTAAAAGTTTTAAACTACAAATTGAAACAAAAGTTAATAGGAAAAGGATCTCGGCAAAACACAAACATTACTGCTTCCACTGGAAAGCCTCCCAGATGGGAACCGAAAATCTCGTCAGGCGACATCTATTGTGATAAAATTAACTTATAAACTTTTAAGCTCCAATATTAAAAGGATAAAAAATAAAACCGATTAAAAAAGTCATTTCAAACTTGAACTTAAGCTGATTCTTAAATTTTCATTTATTTCAATGAATTATCAGTTGCATACACAAATTAAGGAGTGATTATCTTAGATATCTTCCATATGCAAATAGAATATTTAAATTTCGAATCTAAATAATGTTAAATTATTATTAAATAATGGCCCATTAGGTGATCAGGTAGTTGAATTGAATTGGTTCAGAACCTCGAAAAAAGATTGTGCTATTTTTTTCTCATTGGTTATCTCTCTTTATAACTCGCTAGTATGATATTTCTCAGTTTATTTGTTGCTTTTTCATTCGCGTTTATTCAAGTGACTGACGAAGTAGTCCAAGGAAGGTAGAATTGACGATCTTTAAAATTAACTGAATTGGGCCTGAATAATGTTAGACTTATTAGTCAGATCTAGTCACAAGTTATTTGTTTTTTTCACAAATCTCAAGCGATACAACCGTCGAACTCGTTTGTGCTGATTTCTTAGTGGAAAGCAGCAGTCAAAGACTTTTTAACTCCAAGGAATCGAAGTGATTTGCAACTAAAATGGCCAAAGTGAAACTCGGAAATTTAAGTACATTTTAACTTGATAATTATGAGCTTGCAGTTTATTGGGTCACTTTTTGGCAAATAAAAGTGTTAGTTTTCAATAATCAGTCAGATAATCAGCACATTATTATCCAAATGAAAATTAATTTCAGTTGCAATTCAAAAGTTTTGGTTCAATTCCGACCAGTTCAGATAATATGTTTGGAAAAAGGTTAAATTAAATAACTTGAGAGTCAAGTAAAGGCAAATCATTTGTTGATGAAGTGAAAATGATATCTCTTTCAATTGAGAAAAGTCAATTTCAATGTTAATTTTAAACTTATTTTAATTTGATCAGGAGATTCCATTAATTGTAGTTGTTATAATAAATAATTTGTTAAATAAAATAAATAAATGACATGCAATTTGCACAATAACAATCGGAAATCCGTTTTCTTTACCGAACTTTAGATTTTTCACAGATCGTCATAAATTACGCCTAATCGCTGTGTTGGCTGCATAAAAGCGTCCGTCCAAGTTGAGTTGAAATTTTCGCCCATTTGGTGGTGGTTCATTTGATCAGTGAATTGAAATGGTGCAAATGGCGGAGGAAATGAGTTGGGTGAGTGGTGATATGAAGGAGGTGGTGGAGGCAATGAAAGATGATGTGGTGGTGGTGGTGGAGGCAGATGATGAGGTGGATGGAAGTGTGGATCTGGATGTGATTGGTGATGATTATGTGGAGGTGAAGGCAAAAAATATGATATTAAAGGAGTGGAGTGCGGACGAGGACGAGAATGATGGTGGTTAGAGTCTTCACGGCGATGTGAATCAGCGGTGAGAAGACGGACAATTTCAATGAGATGAATAAAAGCTGTTGCTTGGTGATTTTGTCGCAGAGCGATTTCCGTAACAACGTGAAGAATGTGTAAAAGCAATGAAGACAATTTACTGCCAGCTTGATCCATTGAAAAAAGCAAGTGCATCATATGTTTAACCAAATCCTTACCGCAACTGAGGGATTTTTTGGAGATTTTTTTAAGCTTGCTGAAAATTCCAATAATTAAGCCAATATTGATAATGTTAAGGGTCGCAGTTATAGCAAAAGCTACAGCAATAATGAAATTAATGGGAACATTTTGACGGCTGGTTACTGGTGTCAAAAGGTTTAACAATATTTCACTGACATCTGTTGCTTCGAGAAACTTTTGATCCAAACCAGTGTAAGTATCATTTGTTGACATTGTTTTTATCTTATGGTGGTCACACTTATCTGTTGCTTGTGTGATTAATTACTCGACTTGCTTGTTTTTGTGACTGTTTTAGTTGAAGCTTAATAATTTACTATCACAATAATCAAATAAGAAATGGATAACCATAAGTAAATCACAATTTGAAGTAAACTCCGGATAGCACAAAATAAACTGACGATGTTGTTGTTGATATGTTCATCTCTTTCCACCAAAACCTTTAATGTTTGTCTTGAAGTCGATGATGGTTGTGATGAGGTAAAAAGATTTATTGACAACCATTGACTCACTATTTCATGGTTTACGGTTAAAGTTGAGGCGAGTTACAACAATTGAACTGTGATTCAATTGATTGACTTTGTCATCTCTCTTGTATTTCTCAATCCTTCCTAGCACCGCATTTCTGGTTCATTCTTGGTTTCTACTTTGAATTATTAGATTGGTTATTATTTAACACACTGCCGGAAGCTTCAGCATTAATTTTCATCAGTATCAATCAATATTGATCCATTTGACATGAAAGATTGACAATTTGACCAAGGAACATTGCTCGACATTTTGTCAACTTTAGCGCAAAGACATCATCCTTCGCTACTACCGCTATTGCAGTCAATATTTTGACATTAATGGTTGCCACAGTATCTATAATCAAATTGGTACTTGTGATCCATAAAGTGATTAACAGCATTAGCGTTACCCGAAAAATATATTCAAATTAAGATTATAATTTAATGGGATGATGATGATTTACTTATGTTAAATTCAGGTTGTATAAAAGATGATGGCTTTACTTTTCACCTGAAGAACAGTTTACAATGAGATATTCAACTAATCTACAAAGCATTTTACTGAGAAGATTATTTTATTGAAAAATTAATACGAAAAATAAACAAATTTTATAAAAAGATTATTTATTGAATCTCATGTTCGAGAAATAGTGAGAAAAATAAGCGGCAGCTGGCGCTGTTTAAATGTTATTTTTCAATGTTTCAATGCAATCCACATTCAATGGTATTTTCTGGCTCTTGTTCAGATCCTGATCTTAGTTTATTGTACTAATTAATGAATTTGATTAAAATTTTTGATTCATGTTTTTTGTTTAGTTAACTTAACTACCTTTTTAACCTAATGAATGGTTAAACTTAATCTCCCTACTTTGACTGACAATCTGGAAAGGAGTTTGGCTTCCTCAAGCGAACTCTTGTACTTCAATATCATCACTTCCATCAACATCATCATCACTATCATCATCATCATAATCAACAACAACATCATTCTGATCATCTAGATAGCAATCTAACAACCACCATATTTCATCAATAACGCGTATAACAATTATCTCTCCATCATCTGTTGATCGACAGTATTTGTATGACCATTACTGCTGCATTGGTGCCTTGCCATCTTCTGTGCTCATCTCATTTTTTTTTGAATTTTACTTCAATATTCCAGATATATTTACAATCAATGATAATGAGTTATGAATCATTGCTAAACGAATATTGCGTTAAATGTTAATACAATTTCTTGGTGAAAAGGAATTTTCTCTTAGGTTAATCTAATGGCAACCTCATCCATACCAAAAGGAAAGGATAGCTGCTTGTCAACTACCTCCTCTGTAAATGTTACTGAAACCCCAATTGTAGTGGCCAGTAGTAGTGTTAATAATGGCAAGAACAACATTGTCAGACCTAGAAGTCTAATGGATAACTCAAATTGGTGGAAACATGTCATTGCTGGTGCATTTGCTGGTGGGGTTTCGAGGACAGTAACAGCACCTTTAGATCGCGTTAAAGTGCTCTTGCAAGTTCAAGGGGCCCAGCTTGTTAGTATAAGGGGTTGTTATTATTATATGATTAAAGAGGGTGGTGTTAGATCGTTCTGGATGGGTAATGGTATTAATGTGATGAAAGTGGCTCCAGAAAATGCCTTGAAATTTACTTTCCATGATCAGGTATATTTATTTTTCACCCATTCCTGCTCATTTCCATCTATTGTAACTATTGTATGGTGCACTAGTCACTACCGGGTTCCGATGAACCGGTCTTAATTGCCCTAAAAGTTATTCATCTTGTTAACCTTGAATTTTGATTTCTCTTTCTCATTCAACTCTTTCACAATAATCTTTCCTTTCACTCTTTCACTCTGTTTCTATATCTTTTATTCCAATTCCTTTCTATGCAATCTCATCCACTAATCATTTTTTCTTACCATGCATCTTTTCTTTCTAGATAAAACTTATCATGCACGATCAAATGAAAAGTGAACTAGGTTTTGTAGAAAGGTTCATTTCCGGGTCCATAGCAGGATCTCTGTCCCAAACTGTGATATACCCTATGGAGGTTCTGAAAACTCGTTTCTGTCTTCGTAAAACTGGTCAATATAAAGGACTATTGGATGCTATAATGAAAATATACCATGCTGAAGGTGTACGCGCTTTTTATAAAGGATACATTGCCAATCTTCTCGGAATCATACCTTATGCTGGAATTGATCTAGCCACATATGAGGTTAGTTTCGCCATTGCGTGATAGCTATTATATCGCCTGTAAATTGTCTATTTTTATCTAAAATCTTGTTTTTATCTTTTCTTCTATTTTTTCTCTATTCTGTTCCTCCGTGTATCTCTCTTCCAACATTTCCATCTTCCATCTAGACGTTGAAAAAAATGTATATTCAAAGACATCCAGGAAACCCACCATTAGGATTGTATCTTGTTTGTGGGACTGTCAGTAATATAACTGGTGTGTGTATTGTTTATCCACTGACGCTAATAAGGACTCGTTTGCAAGCTCAAACAACTAATCCAATGATGCCTATTTATAAGGTGTTCAAGAAAATAATCGCTGAAGAAGGATATTGTGGACTTTATCGTGGTATTTTGCCCAACTTTCTGAAATGTACTCCAGCAGTCAGCATTAATTACTTTGTTTACGAATTTACACGTATTCTTCTCGGAGCGGAGATGTCTTGACGTTACTGTTTCATAGGTATCATTTCATTAGAACAACAGAGATTTATAATTATGTATTTAATCTGATAATCATAATTCTACCTTTCTCATGATGATAAATCAAAACTACATACTTCATGTAATACGATTTTATGGGCCAGGGCTTAACCATGTATCCAATATTTTTCTCATTTTCTTTCCGCTTTTTCAGATTTACCCTTTCCTGCAATTTTTCTGCGAGTTTTTGTCTAAAAGAATGTTTGTTCTAGCATCTTAAACATCTTTTTTCATATTGCTGTATAAGAATGAAATTGAACACCTAGTTTGTAATGTCAGACTTGGACTGTTCATCCTAATTATACAGATGACCAACATAAGCTGATAATTCAATGAATGTAAATATTCCAACAGGTTTTCCCTCATCCTGTGAATTGAGGGATCAGTAAATTAAGTCTTTCCTCTGTAATAAAAAGAATACTTTCCGAGCTTGTGAAAAATTTTCTATATTAAAAAGTAAAAAAAAAATAAATTCAAAGCGTATTGTCTATTAAACAGAGCTTTATTCAGGTCGGTCGAAAAGCAAAACAATGTGTTGACGTTGATGTTTGTGTTGCGAAAAAAGTAAATCTACTTTCTGACAACAGTTCGAAACAAACCTTAATAATAGAATGCATTCTAATTAGTAAAGTCTGATGGGAGGTCCCATGGAGGATTTAATATGCAGACTTTTAATATTCTGCCAGTTCTTCTTTAGCAGAGATACCAAGAAATTAATGGCTAGATTAACATTTTGAGCCAACTCATCCGGCGTCATATTAACGTGTCCAACTGCAACAGCCAAACACAGAACCTTTTTCATCTGAAACTTAATAGTTGCTTTCACCTCGTCAACCTTTGACATCATATTCTCATTGTGAGTCAATAGAGTGGGGAATTTACCGGCTTTGTTAAGACCAGGACCTAATAAACGAGGAATCTGTTTGATCAAAGATTCTGAGGCTAAGAAAGCGTCATAGCTTTTCGCCAATTTCTTGACGAGCTTCTTGTTTTTGTTAAGTTTCTTCAAGTCTTCAGCATTCTTGGCGTCCAAACCATTGGCAGCGGCTTCATCACAATGCTGCTGATCTCCGAGAACACAAACTCGGAACCGGGGTCTGGGTATGTGCTTCATCTTAACGGTACCGGAGAAACGCTTGTCCTTCTGGGGGTCATAATTCTTCAATCCGATTTGTAATTCCACTGTTTCTAAGAATCCTCTCTTGTTCCTTTTGGACTCAAGGAGCACCGAATTAACTCCTTCATAGAGTGCATCCTTTGTAACTTTAGAAACCACCATTTTTCCTTTTTAAATTATGATAAAACTAAAAATTATAGAAAGCACTGTAACAAACAAACTGACAAATTCACTGTTAATTGAATTTGGATTAATCCACAAACAAATTAATTTAGTTAACTAACCAACCACATAAAAATGTGCAATGTGTTGCTAAGAAAGTACATCCACAAAAAGGAAGTTCAAGTATATACAACTTCCTTTTGTTAGGGACCGTATAGTCAGTGCAACTAAATTTTGTAAGATTAAATTTTCTTCAAAGTTTTAAATTTGATTTGCAATTATTTCTAGTCGAAAGTTTTTTTTCATTTTGGAAAATACAATTCAATTATTCTTAATCAAATAAAATCAACTTGATCTGTTTCAAGCTTTAGCGATCAAATGAAAGAGTAAATAATATTTAAACAAATATTGGTTGAAGTTGATCGTAAAATTAGCGAAATTACCTCAAGAATGCTTAATTATCAAGAATCGCATGGGAAACATTGAATACCATTCAACGATTTAGTCCTTGTTTGTTAATTAATCCTTAATCAATTACTGATTCATTAATTTTTTTGAGATTAGATCATTTATAGATGGCGCTTTAAATTTTATTGAAATGCTGAACTCACATGTGACAACAAATGTTTTTAAATGTTTATTATACGAATTTAGATTTACTATGTTAATTTAATAATAAAGTTTTTTTTATTGATAACTCACCCGCTCTTAACGATGTTGACCATTAAGACAATCGTCTCTAGGGCGCAACCACAACGTAATCGAGCTATAGTTATGACTAATATGGTCAAATCTACTTTGTCCAAATCAGCTGCTAGGTATGTTTATTTCGGCTTGAATCAAATCATTAAAATTCATTTTCCTATCAACAATTTATATCGCTAATTCGATTATCCTCTTAATCATGCTTTCTTGCTCTCCTTTTTCAGTAATGCTGGTAAATCCAAAGCTAATGAACGCCGCAAATCCATACCTGTGATACCTCTTCAACCTCGTTTCAAAAATCAACCCAATCAACCTAATGTTGGCGAAGACTTAACTGGACGAAAGATTCAACGCTTAGAAATTTTACAATTGCTACAGCAATTTTACCAACGGCCACACATTAAAGAGATGGCTATCGAATTAGGAATGGACAATTCTATTTATGATCAAGCTTTCAAAAGTTTCCAACAATATTGCGTCACAACCAGTCCATTACCCGTTGATTTGCATGTGATTTTCAGTGACATTTTAAGCGGTTCTGGTAATGTGGATGATATTTATAACCCATTCATCAAGTATTCTCGTTCCATTTTTCCTCATCTAGATTGTATTGAGGAATTAAAAAAGATTAGTGATCTGAGACTTCCACCAAATTGGTATCCAGAAGCTCGAGCTATTCAGCGAAAAATTATTTTTCACTGTGGACCCACAAACAGTGGAAAAACTTATCACGCTCTGGAAAGATTCTTATCTGCAAAATCTGGGGTTTACTGTGGACCTCTGAAGTTGTTAGCTGTTGAAGTTCACGCGAAAGCCAATGATAGAGGTACAGCATGTGATCTTGTCACTGGAGAAGAACGAAGATTAGCTGACCCATCAGGAGTACCTTCTCCGCACAATGCCTGTACTGTAGAAATGGTCTCAACTCGTGATAACTGTGAAGTAGCTGTAATCGATGAAATTCAAATGCTTCGTGATTCTCAAAGAGGATGGGCCTGGACTCGTGCCTTGCTTGGTGTACCTGCTCATGAAGTACACTTGTGTGGTGAAGAAGCAGCTTTAGATATCGTTAGAGAAATCTTATTACCAATAGGCGAAACAGTTGAAGTCCGTAAATATAAAAGATTAACCAAGTTGACCATTAGTGATGAACCTTTACAATCTTTGACCAATGTTAGACCCGGTGATTGTATTGTGTGTTTTAACAAAGCTGAACTCTATGCAACCGTTTTAGACCTGGAAAAAATGGGCCATGAGGTTGCCGTTATTTATGGAAGCTTACCTCCTACTAGTAAATTAGCGCAAGCAAAAAAATTCAATGATCCAACATCAAAGTGTAAAATATTAGTAGCCACTGATGCTATTGGTATGGGTCTAAATTTAAGCATAAATCGAGTCATTTTCAAATCAATCGAAAAATTAAGTATCAACGATAAAGGGGAAAAAGAAAAGCAACTAATAAGCGTTTCCCAAGCTCTTCAAATCGCCGGTAGAGCAGGACGTTTTGGTACCGATTATTCAGAGGGATTTGTTACTACCATGAACAGAGAAGATTTACAAATATTGAAAAGAGTTTTAGCGAAAACGGTGGACCCGATCGCTGCTGTTGGGCTTCATCCAACTGCTGAACAAATCGAACTTTTTGCATATTATCTTCCTAAAGCAACATTATCAAATTTAGTAGACATCTTTGTGAGCCTTTGTCAAATCAATTCGTCTAATTATTTTATTTGTGACATTACTCCATTCAAAGCTTTAGCCGAAATGATTCAACATATCAACTTACCATTAAGAGCACGCTATGTTTTCTGCTGTGCTCCAATTAACCTTCAATATGGATTTGTTTGCAGCATGTTTACTAAATTTGCTCGGCAATATAGTATTAATGAACCAGTCACTATTGATTGGTTAAGCAATCAAATAAGTTGGCCGATACCAATGCCTAGGAATATTACTGAATTAGCTTCTTTGGAAATGGTTTTTGATGTTCTCGATCTATACCTTTGGTTAAGTTATCGTTTTCCTGACTTATTTCCAGATCCTGAACTCGTAAGAAATTTACAAAAAGAAATTGATAGTAAAATTGACAAAGGTTTACTTCACCTTGCTCGACTGATAAATGCTAATGTGAAGACTGGTAAAGTTGCATCGAGGACAAGGAGACGTGTTGAACCACGAGCAATTGAGGAGGAACTACCAAGGGATGAGAGAGAAAATGGTGTAGAGCATTCAAAATCGATGAATGTTAGCTCAGAAACTCCTATTGCAAAAAAATTGGTCCAATCTGGTCAAATATCCGCTGATTTACTAGCAAAACTTCACAAAGAGTGGAGTAAACAGAATAAGTAAAATTTAAACATGTATATAGTACTATTAAAGACTTAGATTTTGTATAAATTAAAACTAGACTACACACAATTATTCCCACAACCCATGTTACACTAATTTAGCATAAAGGTTAGACCAAACGTTTGAAAATTCAAACATCACATGTGAACAGTAAAACGCGATGGGTAAAGAAAAGAGATAACCATAGGTAATGTTGAAACATTAATTTAATCAAGACTCATCTATGTCAGCAAATACAAAACAATTAGAGCTTAAGCTTGGTTCTTCGCCAATGTCTCCTCTTAGCGTTGTATCGTATCTTGTTGCCAGTTTTCATTCTAATCCATTGTGGGATAGGACGGTTGGTCTTTTGCTTTTTGGCCAACTTGATTTTGACCCTAAATGTCTTATGAGCAGACTGTGGAAAGAAAACAATAATTAGCACATTAACGATAAAAGTACATTGGTAAGAGAATGTAGACAATTAAAATAACACAACTTACCATTTTAATTAAACTTTAATCACAATTACTATAAATTAACTGAGAACAACCAATCTACACTGTGATGGTTTTAAAAGAAACCAGCTAACATTCAGTTTCACTAAAGCAAAATTTCCGGTTCCGTTGTGATGAGAAACGAGGGACCATCACTCTATTACGGAATGTACGGCGTAATTTATAATTTATAAATGAAATTTATTTTATGGAAACTTCATTCTCATTTGATTGTCTCGATTAATTAGTTTTTAGATTACTAACATTGTAGGTCAATAAAATTGATAAAAAATTATATTTCTCAGAATATTAGAAATTGAGTTCCTGTAAAGTATCTAACAGCTCTAATTGTGGCATCTATCGATTCAATAACGAAATTCTGCAGATTGAACCTTCAAGTTAATTTCTTTCATCTTCTTTTTATTTCTTCATCATGAGAATTTATTCAAAATTATTTCAAATTTCGTCAGCTAATTATGCTCGACAAATCATGAGCAATCAATTTATTAAAGCAAAAGAGTCTAAAAGGCTAACTTATCAACAGATGGCTCAACTATTGTCCGTGAATAAGGTTTGTTTATCATTTCCTAATTTATTATTATTTTAATGTAACATTTCAATTTCGTTCTTAAACTGTTCTATCTTTAAAAAATCAGGTCTGGTTAACATCAATTTTACATGGACAAAATTGTTGTGATATTCAATTGGCACACAGAATCTGTGATACTCTCGGCATCTCTCACGAATACGCTAATGAATTAACGTCCATTCCACTGAGAGGAAATCAAAACATCATCAATGACCCATTAAGTATGCTTAATTTGTTATTGTCATTTTCCAACCAACAATTAATATTTTCTACTTCGTCCATGCAGTCTACAGATTTAATGAACTATTCAAAGTATATGGATCCAGTTTACGGGGCATTATCCATGAAGAGTTCGGTGATGGAATCATGAGTGCCATTGATTGTAAAATAGATGTGACCAAGAATGAGCAATCAAGAGTAATATTGCGAATTGATGGAAAATTTCTGCCATACTACAAAGGACAATTAGATTAAACGGATGGTATATCTATACCAAATTAGTTGCTCAAAGATTTGCTGCAATTAACAAGCTAATTTATTCTATGATTTGATCTTGTAGTTTTTTGAGATTAAAATAATTGCTTTAATCTAATTTTGACTACATTGAGATTTTACTTTGCAATTTGAATCGTCGAATGACCGTAAATTATTCACAATTTTTCATTTCAACTTTATCATATTATTATATGATATTAAATTTGTATTCAGCTAATCAATCTTTTGATTATGCTTATTTTTACATGGGTTTCAATTAAAAAACAATCAGAAAGAACTGTAATAGATAAAGGCTGAATTTGATGAGCAAAGTCATGAATGAAATTTTTGTGAAGACAAAAAAGGCGCTCGAGTGTAATCGATTCAGATGCAAGACAGCTGTTTCTTTCCAATTGACAATTGCTTAAAGCTTTTTAAATTATGAATCATAGCATATTTATATAATCAAATATGTTATTCTGTATTTTCTTTTGATTTTTTTATGACAATTTATTTAATAATCTTAAGTTAATGTTGTCTAATCTGAATTTATTGATTTTCTGTGAATACAGTTGTCAGATGGATATGCAATTTTACTAACAGTGAAAACAAAACTTGAATGCAGGATTTAAAGATGACTGAAGACTCAAAGTAAGTAAACAATTTTCAATTCATTTATAATATACTGAATATGAATTAGTATTTAATTGTGTTTTATTATCTTACAGAGTCACCATACCAGCTGAGGTTCAAGAAACAATCAGCAAAGTTTTGGTATCTGATGATCCCCTGGATCAATGTGACTTCGATGCTATTGAATATATCAATACCATTTTCCCAACAGAACAATCATTAACTAATATTGATGATGTGCTGTCTAAGATGAAAGATAAAATTAGAAATTTAGATCAGGATATAAGACGAGTCGTTAGAGGCCAAAGTGATGTTGAAACTGAAGGTAGAGCAGCTTTGGATGAAGTTAGAAGAGTCATTGGAGTATTGACAAGTAACATAGGTGAAATGAAAGAACAGGCGAAGAAATCGGAACAAATGGTTAATGAAATCACCGCTGATATAAAACAATTAGATAATGCTAAAAGAAATTTAACTTCATCCATCACCATGCTTAATAATCTCCATATTTTGGTTGAAGGAGTTGACAAACTCAGGTTAGTTACTTGACTTATTACAATATTATAAAACAATGTATGTCTAATATTGGTTTGTTTTTAATGTTTCTAATTATATTGTTGAATTTAGTGAGGCTTGTACAAAACGTAATTATGGCACTGCTGCTGGGATTCTTCAAAGTGTTAATGATGTTTTAAATCAATTGGATAAACATCGGCATATACCCCAAATTAAGCAGCTTGTAGGTCAAATCAATGGTATAACTGATCAGTTAGCAGAACAAATCAAGGCTGATTTTAAAAGTGTTATCGAAGGTAGACCTAAATCCAAACAAGGAGCAGCCATTTCACAAAATCAATTAAGACTTTTGGCTGAAGCCTGTCTTGTTGTCTCTACTATGAACCCAGATGGTGAAAAAAATTTAGTGAAAGATCAACTTCTCGAATGGTTTATTGACTCTGAACTAGAAGAATACAAAGCTCTTTTCCAAGATAATCAAGACCTAGCCTGGTTGGATAAAATTGACAAACGTTATAACTGGTTGAAAAAGCATTTGATTGAATTCGAGGAAAGATTTGGCCGCATGTTTCCTCCTAAATGGGAAGTCAGTGAATGTATTGCAGTTGAATTTTGTAAACTTACTGCCAATCAGCTGAGCAAAGTAATGATGAATCGAGCCAATGAAATGAATGTTAGACTCTTGTTATTTGCATTTGATAAAACTAGTGCCTTTGAAAATCTGCTAAATCAAAGGTTTACTGGGGTAACTCTGATTAACGACGAAATGAGCAAAGAAAACCTATTGAACCCTTTTTCTGGGTTGATAACACACTGTTTTGAGCCGCATCTTAAAATTTATGTTGAAGCTCAGGAAAAAAATTTATCCCAATTGATCGATGAATTTGTGGATAAATATCAAAAGCAAAAATTCACCAACGACCGTAATGTTTCCGAAGTTTTTCCTTCGGCTGGAATGCTTTTTTCACAATATAAAAACTGTCTGGTGCGATGTGTCCAATTAAGTACGGGTCGACCACTTGTTGAATTATCATTCAAATTTAAAAAGAATCTTGAAGAATATGCTACGCGTGTTTTAAATAACAATTTACCTCGTTTGAAGACTACTAGTCTTTCGGCTAGCGGTGTTTCTGTTATCAATGCAGCTATCTCGGCGACTGGACTTTTGCAGATTAGTTTAAAAGAAGGAGAAGTTGTTCGCTATACAAAACAAGAACTCTGCCAAATCTGTTGTATCCTTTTAACTGCTAATTATTGTTTGGAAACTGTGCAACAATTGGAAAAAAAGCTTCAAGAAAAAGTGGATAAACAATATTTGGATAAAATAAACTTAAGCTCAGAACAAGATTTATTTCATAGGTGAGTATTCAATAACAGTTTGTTAAAATTTAATTCTAATAAATTATCTTTCTGTCTTTTCTTCTCTGTAGGATAATTTTAAACTGTATTGACCTTTTGATTCAAGATATTGAATCAGGGTGTGAATTGGGCTTTTCTTTAATGATTAAGACTCAATGGTCAACCATAGGAACACCGATTGATCAAAGTCCTTATGTAAAGTTGATTGTGGACAATTTACAGCAGATATTTCCATTTATTAGGGAGAATTTACAAGATGCGAGAAAATATTTTACCCAACTGTGCAATAGATTCGCTCAAGTCTTCATTCCAAAATTTATTGGCTACTTGTTCCGTTGTAAGCCATTACGCCAGGAAGGTGCTGAACAATTGCTTCTCGATACACATTTGTTGAAAAAAGTATTACAAGAATTACCTGGTTGGGAATCAAATGTTAAATCAGCTCCAGCAAGTTATGTGAAAGAAGTGATTCGAGGAATGACCAAAGCTGAAATGATTCTGAAAGTCGTCCTTGTTCCTCATCGAGATGTCAACCATTATATTGAAAGTTACGCAAAGCTTTTACCAGATTCAAATATGGAGGAGTTTGTCAAAATTTTAGACATGAAAGGAGTTAGGCGACCAGAATCAACTTTAATCATTGATTCTTACAAATCATTATTAATAAAATGAAATATTTATAAAATTATGCTAAACAATTATTAATAATTCCTGAAGGTGATTCTTATCATCCAAGTTAGTCACCTAATATTGATCAAGAATCAAGTAAAACTGAGAGACTTGAAAAGCTCATCAGCATATCTTGACCCAACCTATTATTTATTTACAAAGTTATTTATTTTCTAGATAAATTGTAATTTTAATCAATTGTGAAATCATTATACAGTCAAATGGACAATTTTAAGTCAATTTAATATCATTTTATGCTGATATTAAAAGTAATATATTATTTAAGCCATTAATATATCCTTTGTGCTAATTTGAATTTTTTAAATTTCAAACTGAATATTGAAAATAAAATTCTCGAATAAATCGTTGAGGAAACTGAACAATTAAGAGTTTCAAAATTTGTTCATTTATTCATTCTTCATTTTACATATTAATACGCTTATAGTTAATAACTTTGACTATTTCTAGGTCTTAAAGACACATCGTTAGAGTAAATTTCAATTTCAAAACAAGTAACAAGTGAAAATTTTGTTTTTTGTCCAAACTCATAAACTGGTTGATTGTTGTGATTACAGTCAATGATGACTATAACTTAAAATGAATAACAATATTTAGTATTTTTTGGCCGCTTCTTGCATTTTATCCAACAATTTGCTATGTTTGCAACTGTCATTTGAGTGTCGGATTAAAGATGAAATTACTTTGAATGATGAATGACATCCACAACAAACCAATCTGTAATTAGACTGTTCAATGTGGGAAATCATTTCTAATTTTGTGTTTCTTTTAAATTTACCAGAACAGCGACAGAATGGATATTTACAAACATAAGAATCGCTCTCTTTGCCAACACCTCGCTTCACTCGAGATTCTAGAACTTCTATTGAGATTGCCTTTTTCGTGGCTAATTCCACAATCTGAAAACAGCGCTCAGTGTCCATCCAAATTTTATAATAATCATCGTGACTGAAAGAAGAAAAAAATCATATTTAGATTGAATTGATTGATATTGAACATTTGATACTCACCATTGCAACTCATCTCGTTCAAGACCATACTTTCCTTCCTGGCACATGATGATGCTTGCAAGAAGAACGAGAAAACTCATTGATTTGAAGTCACTTGAAAGGGCATTTATCAAAGCCTCAATTTTCTCGAATTGAATCAGTAATCCATCCTCATGAGCTCGTTTAAGCGCAGTTTGAATTAAAATTTTAAAGACTTCTTCTTCAGTTTTTATATCTACATTTTTTTCACCATCGCTATCATTGTCATCTTCAATCACTTTGTCATCTTCATTTTTAATGTCATTGTCCGGAGCTTTTAGTTTTTTTCTGAAGCGACAATGCGATGCTTGATGAACACCAAGAGTAGACTTTTCATGAAACATGGCCCCACAAGCCACACACACGAAGAGTACGTATTTTTTGTATAAATGTAGAATGATGTTCTCCTTTTTAGGGAATTTTTCATTCCCATGGTTGCAAAGGTTGTTTGTACAGACAAATCTTTTTCTGTTTTTAATAACAACAATAGAAACTTTTCTTTGGAAATCATCACGAACTGTCTTTTCGGGTACAGGCAAGTTTCCATGGATGGAAGAAAACACCTGATGAGGTTCATGAGGATATATACCAATGTGAAATACATCGAAATTCCATGGGAATAAATTGATGGCTGATGCTGAATTCAATGATGCTTTCGCTTCCACCAAAAGATAAAACATTATGGTATCGAATGGATTTTTCAACGTATCTTTAAATTGGTTATAATCGAAGTTATCATTAGTCAATTTTTTTAACAATTCTGAATTATTGGAGAAAAATTCGAGATTTTGGAGAGACAGAATTGATAATTTTGATGGTGATAGCCTTTTTATTTCCTTGGTTTGTGGTGCTGTATTTGATTGAGATGATACAAAATCTTTAACTGGAGTTGTTGGTTGAGGTGTTTTTTCTGGTGATTGCAATGGTGATCGAGAGCTGGCACAAGATGATGGTGATGATAAATCAACTTCTTCAATTATGATTGTTGGTTCATGGGGTTTCTCTGGTGATTGTAATGCTAGTTGAACTGGTGTGGCTGGCGGCGATTGAGAACGAGTACATGGTGATGTTGATGGTGATTTTAATCCCATAGTATGAGATGTCGGTGTTGAAGGTGAGGATGGTGAGGATGATAAAACAACTTCTTCAATTATGATCTCTGGTTGATGCGGTTTTTCTGGTGATTGTATTGGCGATTCTATTGGTGATTCTATCGGTGCTTTTAATGGTGATTGTAATGGCGCTTCTATTATTGATTCTATTGGCTTTTCAATTGGTGCTTTTAATGGGGATTGTGACGGTGATTGTAATGGCGATGCTGGTGGTGTGTGTGAACATGTACAAGATGATATTTGTGGTGATTTTGGTGACACTACTTGTGATACTAACGGCAATGATGGTGGAAGAACCTCTTCAATTATGGGTGTTGGTTTCAATTTTTTCGTCAAGTTCGTCTCGATTTGGTTCATCTTTCTTTTCCTTTCTAATGGAAGATACTCTATTTTCCTGGTCATCTGTGCAGGCAACTGAAAAGGTCCATGGTTTGAATCAATGAAATTCCAAGGGAATAAATTCGTAGATGATACTGAATTTAAGACTGTTTTAGCAGCATCCAACAGATTAAACATTATGATATGATATTTGTCACCTTTTTGAAATGATTATAATTAGGCATTAATAGCAACAATTTTAAGTTACTCGAGGAAGCGTCTCGGTTTTGAAGATCAAGAATTCAAGATGATTACTGGTCCTTCCTTGATCCACTATTTTGATCTCACTTTAACCTTTGAAATGGTAAAGATGATTGTTTCAACAATTTTAAGAATCAAACAGAGAAAACAACAATTTAAAGGGGAAAAACATAGATTAATAAAATTCACACACAAAGCATCATAACAACATCTAAAAAAGCAAATGAATGAATATTTGTTGCTGTTAAATGGTTAAATACGCTTTCTTCATTCTTTTTAATCTTTACCTCTTTGAACTAGCCAATGATGAAATAAGCTTTGAGATAGATAATTAAGCTAATGCTATCTGGTCATATCAATAGCGATATAATTAAAATTAAGTTGATTTCGTTATAAAATGGATTATAATCAAATGGGTTTAACGGATTTAATGTACAAAAAGACATTCTCGACTATTCAATTTTTGTATTTTTTGGATAAAAAACGTTGATGTGAGCATTACTAAAAAACGGCTAAAAATATATTTTCCAAATTGATTGGAAAGTGAATGGTGAGTGATAGAGATGAAGGCGATTAAGCGGGTGAAATATGGCCAATAAGGTGGCGCTAAAAGTTGTTTTCGTTCAATAAGAACAAATTTCATTGAAAAGCCAAATTCTTGCTCTAAAATTTTGGCATTAAAAGTTAATTTTCAAATTCAAGACACGAAAAAAGCTTTGTCAGTTCATACGGAAGCAAAATCTTGGAGTTAAATTGCAAGTATTGAAATTGTAATCGCTATTCAATTTGTTGACAAGTACTCAATTAATGTGAACGTAGGTGTATCAACAACTTAATATAACTGCTTCTCGGACTCTGTATTCTCTTTTTAAATAAATCATCAAAAAATTCCATACAATAAAGTTAATAGAAATACTAACTAATAAAAAATAAATAGTAGTATTTAATAATTGAGACGGAAGGTTATTCCGCCACATTCTGTATTATATGATTTGTTTAAGAAGCTGTTTATTTACCTTACATACAATTAATTATGGTAGGATGGCCAGATTTAACAGTTTGAATCGTTCTCAATTCTAAATTTGGGTTTCTTTTCAGAATCGTGGCACATAAACACCGATATAAAAAATATTTTCAACAATTTAATATAATTTGGAATGATTTTTAAGTTTGATTATGGTCCGTTCTTTTGCATTCTAGCAATGTGTTCTCGAGCAATGACCATTCTTTGAATCTCGCCGGTTCCTTCGTATATTTGCAAAATCTTGGCATCCCTCATTAATTTTTCAACTGGATATTCTGAATTGAAGCCAGCTCCACCAAAAACTTGAACGGCCTCACTAGCAGAGCGATTTGCAACATCAGCAGCTAAGCATTTAGCAATGGAAGCCATCAAAGTATTTTTCTCTCCTCGATCATGAAGCCATGCTGCTTTAAGATAGGCGAGTTTTGCTGTTTCGACACCGATCATCATGTCTGCTAGTTTGAATTGTATCGCTTGATAATTGGCAATAGGCTGTTAATAAATAAAAGTACAAATAGGTATATTAGATTACTACAGCTTACCAATACAAATTTCAATTGGTTATAACTATAATCATAACCTTCAATATGGATGTACAATGTTTGCTTATAATTGATAAATAAGATATTCTAGATTGATAAGATTTAAAGTTCAAATTGGTACGACAAACCTGAGAAGTGTATAATATAATAAAAATCTTGAAACATTACTCAGTGAGATTAATAATAAGATAAAATGTGATTATATTCTTATAAAATACTTCTATTATACCATAAAAAGTTATAATAGAAGTAGAGTCTGAAGTCCAATTTCGTCGCCCTTTCATTAATGTAATGAATTTAAAATAACAATAAACATTTTTATGCCATCATGGAATCTTAGCACACATGCACTAATTGATTGATGAATTTCTCACCTGACCGAATGCCTTTCTCTCCAAAGAATATTTGCTAGCTTCATCTAAACATCGTCGGGCTAAGCCAACTGCGGCACTAGCAACAGCAGGTCGAGTAAAATCGAATGCTGACATGGCAACGATAAAACCTTTTCCTTCGGGACCAACCATGTTTTCTTTAGGAACTTTAACATTTTCAAAGCTGAGACCTCTAGTGTCAGAGCATCTTTGACCCATGTTCCACTCTTTTCGACCAACTGTAATACCTGGTGTATCTCGATCCACTACGAAACCAGTAAAAGCTTCACTTATCCTCGCTTTAGGATCTGGATTGGTTCTAGTTAACACAAAATACCATTTCGCGACACCACTGTTTGTGATCCACATTTTCTGACCATTTATGACCCAATCACCGTTCGCATCTTTAATGGCTTTAGTCTTTAAACCAGAGACATCAGATCCTGTTCCAGGTTCTGTAACGCAATAGGCACCTTGGACTGGTTCTGATGTGATCCAGCCTAAATACTTTTCTTTCAATTCTTCTGACCCATGTAAAAGTAAAGGTGCACCTGCAAGAGCATTATTACCAAGGGCTGTTGAGATTCCGGTACATCCATAGGCAATTTCTTCTGCCATCAATAATGAATCAGTAAGGGTAAGACCTGGTCCACCATATTTAGCTGGTACAAAAGTATTCATCAATCCAATCGCATGAGCTTTCTTGACGATTTCCCATGGATATTCCCCCGTCTTATCATAGTAAGCTGCTTTAGGAATGATTTCATCACGAGTAAACTTTGAAGATAACTCGATAAAATGTTTACTTTCGTCTGATGGTTCAAAGTTAAATCCTGTAGATTCATTTCGAATACCAGTTTCATTACCGACTGAATAGGATCCAAGTAATTGACGAGACGATGCAGAGACGATAGAACGACCATTAAAAGATCTCACCAATGTAGATAAAATAACCATTGTAACAATTAAAAAGTGTTGAAAAGGTGAAATAGAAAACTTTCGAAGAATGCTTTGAATCAAGTTGAAAAAATCAAAGCAAAAAATCAGATGAACAAGAGCAGTTTGATAAATTCCTATTCACTGTTTTCAGAGTTTATAAACAATTTTCATGATGAGGAAATATTTTTGTTATTTATTCTTGAGCCTAATTGAGGCTTACAAATTATAAAATTACGTGATGACGAAAAAGAGCCATCTATCGTCTTATAAATAAATAATCTGAATCATTACAAGATTGTCAATTTGATAAGTGTCAAAGTCTCAAAACTCTGAAGTTGTGATTCATAATTTGCGAATTTTAGTGGAAATTGATTCCGACACAAATTATCAAATAATAAGTATCCAAAAATTGAAAGTTAACTTATGCTAAATTCATGTCGGATTTATTTTATCTTTGCTAAAGCTAAAAATCTGAACCTATTATTGAATTTGAATCAAGATTTGATTAAGTAAAGGTAAATAATTTATTTTTGTTAGATTGTATTTTAAGAAATTTTCATTATACAAAATTCTGTGTGAATTTAATTAAATTCATACAATTGCTTCATTCCATTCATAAAATACGCTCAAACTAATAAAAAGCGGGAAAACAAGAAAACACATGCAAGTAAACGATCAATTGCATATCGATTCAATCGATTACCAGTGTTTTGTTGTTATCTTCTGAATGCAGTTTGAAGATTGAATTGGTTTCCCTCAATAAACTATTTAATTATTTCATATTATTTTTTTACGCTAATTACTCTTGTCAACAAAATCTGATTTCAGTACAAGTATGATTCTTGGAGGGTCACCGCAAGAGTTTATACCTTATGGAAGAAAACTTCTTCCTTACCATCCAAAACAACATTATGCTGCTCCATCGGGTAAAGGTGATATTGGTTTTAGTTCCGTTGAAACTGCTCCAAGTCGTGATAATTTTCTTTCTATTGACTCAGTCAGCTTAAAGGATTCATCAGCCGTGAGTTTTTGCTTTGTTTTATAGTTGTCAGCAGTGGTATCAGTCTGCTGATTTGTAACAAATAAGTTACTCAATTCTTACCAAGATTGACTTGTATGTTTTTCCTAGGTTGAAAAATGGATACTTCGAGGCTCTGATGCCGGTGAAGAAGAATTGTATACATGTGATAATGTAGTTGTACATAGTGTCTCCGATGGCGAATCCGGCTGTCGATTGCTTCGGAGTTTTACCTTAAAATCAAAAGTTCAACAAGCTACATGGTGCTGTTTTTACGATGAAACGAAGGATACAACTATTGAATGTATATGTGCCATTGATGATAAAAACCTGGAAATATTTTCAGAAGAAGGAGATAATTATCCGATTACTCTGCCATTTCAGGTAATTTTAAGCGATAGAAAATCAATTTATCACCGTTAAACGTGTTTCTATTGCTAAAATATTTTCTCGTTCTTTGCAGGTTTCCAAACTGATACCCACTAAATTTGGCTTACTCTTGGAGAGAGTTCCTCAGTCGAATGAAACAAATTCCAATTCGCCTTACCCATCTTATCCTATTCTGTATTTTCTAGGTCACCCATTCAAAGATATTGGTCCAGTTATTCTCAAACCAGTGCCAACTAACAATAACTCTCTTACTTATCTAACTATGTCCAACAGATTGGAACTAGTGTTCTTTGACAAAAAAACAAATCTTTGTTTGTTTTACCACAAAACAGAAGGGACTCATAGCGTCTGGCGTCTTCGTAAAGCTTTAGAATCCGAAATTGAGACTATAACGAGTAATAACTGTTCACGATCAAGTATTGATCCTATGTCCCGTTCTTCTTCATTCATCGATTCACCTTTGGTCTCGAGTTTGAGACAATCAACCGGCCTTTTTCCTTCAAATATTTCTTCTCCATTTCGTGACATCTCGTCCAGAAAACTGTCTTCACCTATAATCAATCAAGATCGAAGTTCGCCTTGTTGTTCACCTCATGTTCTCTCCCCTTTAAGAACTAGTCGATTAGGCGCATCACCAGCTTCGCCTATGGTACATCGAGGCTATTCAACTCCTACCACTTCGAAGATTAATCAGCCTTCTATTTCTACGGTAAAGCCAGAAATAGCATCTCCCTTAGAACGTATTTCAACTCCAGCAAGGTCTTTTCTTGCTATGGATTTTTTTGATGATATCGATACTCCAATCCTTCTTGAAGTCTGCATAGAGCATATATGGAGTGAACCTGCTCATGGTCTTACCGGGAAAACACGAAAAGCTTTTATTGCTGCGGATCTCATGGGTCAAAATTTTATGTCTTATCTTTTGGGACCTCAACAACAATTGAAACTGATTCGTTTTGATTCCAGTAATGATGGAAAACGCATTATTTTCGGCCCACTGAATTTAATTAGTGCAAAAGACGCTGAACCTATTGAAAGTTTGAATATGATTTGCGTGTTAGATCCACTCAATAACATTATTCTTTACAGTGGTACCAATAAGGTCAGTGCAGTTCATGTGCCTTTCCTTATTTCACCAACATCTGGCTTAGTAACTTCGCCATCTTCCTCTAAATCTTTTTCAATGCAACAAACTGTCATGAGACGAGGCAATCTTACATCTTCAAGTCGACCCTCAAGCTCTTTGAGCCATCAGCCCAGATTTTCAGCTGAAGATGAACTTTCTCCAGTTCTCCATGATCAAAGTAGTTCAACAGTTTTCGATCCGGAATCCAGTTTAACTACATTTTCATATAAATCTCTTGCTACAATAAACGCTGTTAAAGATAATGTTAAAAATCGCATCACAATCGAAACCAACCATAGCATTAACTTTAGGTTATCTTTACCGCCGATTGCAACCTCAAGTATAGTTGAACTTTGTTTAAAAGCACTAAAAGCAGTTCTTCCCCGTGACATAGGAATCCAACTAGTAATAAAATGGTATTCACTTCGAAATTCACCTGGGACCTATGAATTCACTCCAGAAAAAGAACTAGATCTTTTCAAATTGTGTCTTCTTTCATTGATTGGTTATGATCTCGATCCAAATGCTTTTGATATGGACTTTTATAGTACTATATCACCATCATCTGCCAAAAAGTCAAAGATGGAATCAGACGAGAGAGGTTCCGATGAAGATTGGTATTGGTTACTATCTAATTCACCATCATCAACTAAAAGAACTTTTATTCGTCGTTCAGCAGCAGATATTTGCAAACCAATAAACCCTTCAAATCCTCTTTTTCCATATCTTCCGTCGATTCTATTCAGTTTGCACCTTATTCA
This sequence comes from Tetranychus urticae, assembly GCF_039701765.1. NCBI lineage: Eukaryota > Metazoa > Arthropoda > Arachnida > Trombidiformes > Tetranychidae > Tetranychus > Tetranychus urticae. The sequence goes on from NC_142959.1 coordinate 1,168,978, forward strand.
CGAAGAACTCCTATTGAATATTTTACTTAAAGACTATGCTCCTCAACTCTGTGATATCATTTACATGATTGCCAGTGATCTAAAACTCATCTCTTACCAAGATTATTACTGGAGGATGGCCCCTAATGCCTGTTCTTTGTTAAATTGTCCTCCTCGAATCACGAAGAAAGATTTTAAATCTTTAGTTCATCCAAGTTTTCTCACAGACTCTCCCTCCATTGTTTACAACCATCTACAATCATTGCTAACTAACAATGTAACAAACTGTTTTCCATACATTCCAGAAGTTACCTTATCTATTCGTAGATTAGTTTTGATCTACTCGTGTTTTATGGTCGAAAATTTAAATGAAAGCATGGTTCTATCTCCAGTTAATCATATGAGACAAGATGGACGTTACGTAGGCTTAGAAGTTAATTTCCAAGGATCTGCACAAGAGAGAATAATTGTTTGTATGAATAAGTTAGGAATGACTCAAAATGATCTCAAATGTATTCCACCAGGTCTAGTACTTCCTCTTTGGAGTGCTATCTTTCACTGTAAGCCTGATCCACCGGTAACGTGGAATGCTGACTGTTATACTTTAATAGGGCGAGAAGATCTTGCCAGTCTTTGTGGGGCTAAAGGTCCAAAATATCCACTGGTCGTTAAAGAAGTTTTAAATATTGACAATGATGAAGATGGTCTTTGTGGGTTAAACCGAGAAGCTTTATCTCTGCTGTTTCCTGAAGATCAAAGAGTCGACGAAGCTTACGAAATGCTACAGTCATCAAAACCAGTTTCAATCACTATTCAACAAAGACCTGGTGTTTCAGACAATGAATTCATCGAAGAACAAGAAAGACATCTTTATACTCTTTGTATTCGAACTATGGCTTTACCAATCGGAAGAGGAATGTTGACTTTGCGTACATTTAAACCTGTCGTTGCTAAAACCTTCCATATTCCTAAACTGTGCCTTGGTGGACGAGTGCCTCCTCGAAACACTATTATTGAGCTAGCGCATATTGATATCCCCAGCAATATGAATGTTTGGCCATCTTTTCACAATGGAGTCGCTGCCGGACTCAAAGTTTGTCCAAGTGCCTCCGAAACTATAGACTCTCATTGGATAACCTACAACAAGACTAAGAGCAATTCTTTGTCTAATGATAATCAAAATGAACATGCTGGTTTTCTATTCGCTTTAGGACTTAATGGACACCTTTCCAAGCTTTCGACAATGAACATTCACGATTATTTATGTAAAGGAAATGAATTGACTCGTGTAGCTGTCCTTTTAGGATTAGCTGCTGCTAAAAGAGGTACAATGGACATAAGTGTTGAAAGGATACTTTCAATTCATGTTGAGGCTCTTTTACCATCATCTTCAATTGAACTAGATGTGCCTCCTGTTGTCGAAGTTGCTGCTATCCTCGGTGTTGGTCTATTGTATCAGGGTTCAGGTCAGCGCCATATCGCTGAAATGCTTCTCGGTGAAATCGGTCGTCCTCCTGGACCAGAAATGGAACATTACATTGATCGTGAAAGTTATGCTTTAGCTGCTGGACTTGCATTCGGTTTAGTCACACTTGGTAAAGGTAATGAAATGATTTCCACAGTTGCTTCTTCTGAAGGTGTTTCCATGGCTGATGAGATGTGTAACTATATGATTGGAGGTCATAAAAGAGCGTTAACTGCAGCTCAAAAGGAAAAATATAAAACTCCAAGTTACCAAATCAGGGAGGGAGATTATGTTAATTCCGATGTTACTAGTCCTGGAGCAACTTTGGCCCTCGGAATGATGTTTTTTGACACCAACAATGAAGCAGTTGCCAAATGGGTTACGGCACCAGATACTCAATATCTATTAGAATCAGTTCGTCCAGACTTTCTTCTACTTAGAACCTTAGCGAAAGGATTAATTATGTGGGGCTCAATCAAACCAACACGAGCATGGATTGATTCTCACTTACCCAAGATCGTATCTGATAATGCGTTGGTTAAGGAGGTTGATTATAACTCCCGTATCGATTATGAAACAATGAGTCAGGCTTATTGTAATATAATTGCTGGTGCTTGCATGGCAGTGGGCTTGAAATATGCTGGATCTGCCAATAAGGAAGCATATGATTCAATATTTTCATTAGTAAATGTTTTTATAAATCTTCCCAACGAACAAGTTTTGGCCGAACAAGCTGGGCGCAGTACAATAGAATCATGTCTCAATGTCCTTATTATCTCATTGGCAATGATTATGGCAGGAACTGGCAATGTTGAAATAATGAGAATTTGCCGTTATCTTAGATCAAGAATATCTCAAGTTAACGTTGTTCTTTATGGTTCTCATATGGCGTCACATATGGCATTGGGTTTGCTATTTCTTGGAGGATGTCGTTACACTTTAAGCTCATCTCCAGAATCAATTGCTGCTCTTATCTGTGCCTTTTTCCCAAAATACCCTATCCATAGTAATGACAATCGTTATCACCTTCAAGCTTTCCGACATCTTTATGTTCTCGCAGCTGAACCAAGATTAGTCTTACCTCGCGACATCGACACCAATAGATTAGTTTATGCACATTTAGCTTTAAAACTGAAAGATAAAAGTGTTTTACGCCTTAAAGCACCCTGTTTTTTGCCACAAATGGATCTATTGGAAGAAGTCACTCTAGAAGATGAAAGATATTGGAAGATTTCGTTTGATAGGCATCTGAATTGGAATAATTTGATGTAAGTATAGCCAAGTATTTCATTGCTATTCATCAATTATGAAAGTATATTAAAAATAATATCCATTTATTTTTTTCAGAACAATGTTGAAAAGAAATGGAATCCTATTCATCAAACAAAAAGTTGGTTGCTTACCTTACAAAGAAGACCCTCAAGGTTACAAGAGCATTCACGCTCAATGTGTCATGAAGGATGCTGTGAGAGGCTGGACTTATAAGGTATATTTAATCATTAATTTCATCAAAACATTTTTTAATTTTGTGTATCTCTTATTTACAGCCTGATATGCTTAAATCATTCTCAAGCAACCCACTAGTTATAAACTACACAAAATATCTTTTAACTCCAAAGTCAAATATGCCTGGTGAAGCTTTGTTCCAGCATCACTTATCTGCCGTCCTGTTTCATTGTGCATCAAACGAAACTGTCGAATGTTTACCATCTATTATGCACTTTTTAAAGATGATAAATCAATCTGAAAAAATGACTCCTTTCTATTTGATTCAAGTTCGTCTGTTAGTTCATTGTCTTCCCAAGTGTGATTTTATTAAAATGGACTTTTTTGAGGCATTGAAAACTTTGGTAGAAAACAATATGAAAGGTAAGTCGGATCATTTCATGATTTTACGTGTTTCATTTCAAAATATCAAATGTATCATTACTAACAATTTAACTTGTTATTTGTTTTGCCACTCAGGTATGGATAAAGCTTCACTGATAAGCTATTTGAGAGGAGAGAAAGATCTGTCAGAGATGGATACTCAGATAAACTCGGCTTTAATTTTCTATCAATTACCTCCTTATGCATCTTTAGCACCTTTACGAGGTTTGTACTTAATGAATCTCAAATTCACAATGAAATTTAATCTTTTGCCCACTTTATAAATCAACTTTAATTTTTCTTTTCTTTTTTTTCAGGAAAAATCTCTTTTACAGATGTTTTATTGAATATTCAGCATTTCAATTTGTCAAATACTTCTTTATTAATGTTATCTAAAATTTTTTCCAACTGAGTTGTCAAAAAATTGTCTAATTTCTTAATAACTTTTGTATGTTTCATAATAAAAATATTGCTCAAATCTTTACCTAGTTAAGCAATTTAAATTTTACTGCCTGTTACGTGATTGATCTGGATCTCATAGAAACACGGAGTTGCTTTAAAACACGATTCGTTATTCTTTCTGCAACTGATCAAAAATAATTAGTAAAAAACTGCCAAAGTATAGCATTTGATCACACGATTCCCTATTATTTAGATAGTTATCCTAATCGTCTAAAGAGTATTTATATAAAAAAAATTTATAACCAAAACTCTGCGATCCGATGCATAAAAAGCAAATCTTTCTTGACCAATTTTTGGAATATATGATTAAATGTTTTTTTTCAATAAAAAGTATCAAATCATAGTTATGAATATTTGTCGGTTTTACTACAAACAATAACATTACTGTTAGTAATAAATCCTTAAGATTTTATGGTAATACATATCAAGTTTTATCAAAATACACATAGAATCTATTATCTTTAGCCAAATAAAAATATCTTAAGCATTCTTCTGTGGGATAGCTACGACCACGGATTTGATTTGACAGTATTCGTGTAAACCATCTTCTCCACTTTCTCTTCCAATACCAGACATTTTGTAACCTCCGAATGGTGTTTGAGGTCCGAAAGCGAGGAAAGTGTTGACCCAAACAGTTCCAGCTCTGACTGCTTGAGTGTACATATTAGCATTATCTAAATTTTTGGTAAAAATACCAGCCGCTAATCCATATGTTGTATCATTAGATCGCTCAATGGCTTCATCCAAAGTTTTGAATTTGAAGATTTGTTGAACAGGTCCAAAGATTTCTTCAACTGCAATTCTCATGTTATCGGTTACATTTGAAAAAACAGTTGGTTGGATAAAGTATCCTTTAGATGAGATAGCTTTACCACCACATTCAAGTTTAGCACCTTCCTTTTTACCTGACTCAATCAAACTAAGAATTTTGTTGAATTGTTCTTCATCAACTTGTGGACCTTGTTGAGTTGCATCGTCGAAAGGATCACCAACAACTCGTTTCAATGCAAGTTCTTTGGTTTTACGAACAAATTCATCATAAATACCTTCTTGGACGAATGTTCGGGTAGCTGCACAACAACACTGACCTTGGTTGACCATACAAGCTTCATGAGCGACTACAACAGCTTGATCAATATCAGCATCGTCCATAATAACTAATGGACTTTTACCTCCGAGTTCAAGAGATACACTTTTAATGGAATCTTTTCCGGCTCCTTGTAAAATGAGTTGGCCAACTTCGGTTGAACCTGTGAAAGTAATCTTCTGAACATCGGGATGATTTACCAAAGGAGCTCCTGCAGTTGGACCATAACCAGGAACAACATTTACTACACCAGGAGGGAAACCAGCCTCTTTAATCAATGAACATGTATAAAGAGCTGTCAATGGTGTTTGTTCAGCAGGTTTCACAACAATAACGTTACCAGTACATAAGGCAGGAGCAATTTTCCAAATGAACAAAATCATTGGGAAATTCCATGGGATGATAGCACCGCAAACACCGAAAGGTTCAACACGAGTATAAGCGAGATGATTTCCATCCATTGGAATAGTTTTACCATGAATTTTGTCTGCCCAGCCAGCATAATAACGTAGCTCACTAATGCATCCATAAACATCTCCAATTGCTAATTTGTAAGGTTTACCATTATCTAGAGTTTCCAATTTTGCTATGTAATCAGCATCACGGGCCAGAAGATCCGCTAGTTTGTTAAGCAGGGCTCCACGAGCAGAGGCATCCATGGTTCGCCAGGTTGAACCAAGTTTAAAGGCCTCTTTTGCTGCAGCAACGGCATTATTAATATCTGCTTCATCACCCTCAGCAACGAGACAAATTTGTTCACCAGTAGCTGGATTTATGGTAGGAAACTTCTTACCATTAACAGAATCAACAAATTCATTGTTAATGAAAATTTGTGTATATTTAACAGAGACTTGATTGGCCATATTGTTGCAGAGGATACTAGACTGCAGAAGTAGTTGAGAGCAGACAATTCAAAAAAGTTAAATGACGGAAAGTGTTAGTTGGCTTTCATTTTATACCAATGGCAAATAAAGCAAAACGAGTTACTCAGCTTTGATTAATCCCAAGGTTAGGGAGTACAAGCTGTGGAGATGAAATAGGCTATCCGCCGCTCTTTCTTTTCTCTTTCTATTTCTTCCCATCAAGTACACATGTAATAAACAAATATCTGAAATGAATATTAGAAGATGTTATGATATGAAATTAAAATCCATCATAAACAATTTATGATACAAACTTTCTCAATGCATAGACATTTTTCATACGGCACAATTATCGATGCAATGAATGTTGGGAAAAGTTTACAAGAGTACATCAGATTAACTTAATCATCATCGATTACATTGAATTACTCGGAAACACTTGTGAAAATGAACTCAGCAAAGCAGTTCATCAGATAAAATGTTACCAGTGATAGGCTATTGGTCGTCATTCAATTCATTTCAATAAACCAGTGCATCACAATAATATTCTCAGCATCTTTATAATATTTGTAATTAAACGAGGGCTACACATTAGGAAGACATATTGACTTTGCGTGAAGTTGAACTTACCGTTATTGTAACCTTAAAAATTATTCTTCGACTGTTTATAAGTAATAACGCCTGTTAACCATTGCTAATTTAAAAATGGAATGAACCTTTGATACACTCTAGAAGTCAATGCGCTATTCTTAGGTTAGTTTTAATGATGGTTTAAAAGTTGTGTAAGAAAAAATGTTTGTATGAATGAAGTTAGTGACTTGAAATGATCTCACAATCGTCAAACTTATTCCATCGGGTTGTTAATAAAAAGACAAAATTATCACATTTATACACTTAACATAAACTTCTTTGCAGTTTAGACTCTGTTGGTTTGTAGAGACATAAGAACTGAGGCCTTTTATTTGAATTTAAAATTTCTCTGATTTGCGTCTGATCTCTCAAAGTTTGCGAGAAAATAAAGTTAAAAGTTGAAACTTCGATCGCTTCTTGTACAATTACGGAAGCAGATTTGATCATAACTGTTGGCTAGAACTTCTTTTACTGGTGCAACTTTTGATGATGAACCAGAAAATGTACTTATTTTGAGAAATAGAACTTTTCTTTTTCTGTGAAACGGATTAGTTCGATTTGCAGTTAAATCGATTCCATTCTGTTGCCGCGAGAGTTATCGAACTAAAACTTACTATTCATCCACAAAAGTTGTTTGTTCTTATCATGAATTGATTACTTTTAGCAATTAAACAACAGTTCTCTTGATTTTGGCTATTTCCCTTAAAACTTTCTGCCTCAATATCTCGAGAATGGTAGCACTAACAATCACCATTCATTCACCAATTTAATCCTTTACTAATTAATAATTCAATCCAATTTGATAGATTTCCCTTAGCGCTTTTAAGTCATGATATTTGGGTTTTAAATGTACAAGTAACAACTTATTTAACAAAGCAAACTCATATTAACTCATTTTTGGCAAATAAAACAATTTTCTGGTTAAACTTACAAATCAAATACAAAGAGTATCGCCAAAGACGCGAACATCCGAGTAAAGAATTGAGACTTGGTGGGGTTTTGTAAGCACATGCAAACTGAATCCAATGGTACTATTAAATAGCTCATTCGATGGACAGTTTTCGAGAAAATCGTTGTCAAAGTTTCAACTTCGATCGCTTTTTGTACGATTATGGAAGCAGGTTTTTTCATGAAACTCATTTTACCGAGGTAAATTTGGATAACCAAACAGAAAATGGTCTTATTTTGAGAAATAAATGTTTCATTTTTTCGTAAAACAGATAAGTTCGATCTGTATTTAAATCGACTTTTTTCAATAACCGTAAATGTTAGAGAGATGCAACTTAGTATTCGTCAATGAAAATGATTTGTTCACATCATGTGCTGAATAATTTCTTCAACTCATCAATAGTTTTCTAAATATTGACTACTGACTTAAAGACTTTGAACCTCAATAGTTCGAGAATAGCAGCACCTGAAATTATCATTCTTTGGCCAAACATTGAATTTTAATGTGGTCTAAAATATATTGAAATATTATATCATTGAAGAAACTATGAAAAAAGTTAAAGCATTTCATTATTTATGTTACCAGATTTTACTTGGTTTATAAAGTTAAATTGTTACTCCAACTCAAATCAATGTTAAATGAATGAGCATGGATTCTATTCGATATTCAGTCTTATACTGTTATAGCCCATAATGAAATCTATTGTTTGGCCAAAGAATGACGACTGTAGGAGTTACCATACTCGAAATATCGAGGATCAAAGTTTTAAGGCCAATGGCCAAAATCAAGAGAACTGCCGATATATTGAAAAAATTATTCGGTCCATGATATTATCCAACAATTTTAATAGACGAATAATGAGTTCCGATTCTCTAAATTGTATGATCAAAGAGAAAAGTCGATTTAAAAGTAGATCGAACTTATCTGTTTTACAGAAATACTAAAATTCATATCATGTAATAAAATGTATTCGCATGTTGAGCATAGAAAGTTACAACAGAAAAATTAGTTTCATGGTTTAATCTGCTTCCATAATTGCACAAAAAGCGATCGAAGTTTCAACTTTGACAGCGATTTTCTCGAAAACTGTCCATCTGGTGAATTATTTAATAGCACCAATGTACTCAGCCTTTATGCCCCTACAAACTTCACTAAGTCTCAACTCATAAATCAAATGTTCGAGTCTTTAGCAGCACTCTTTGCATTTGATTTGTAAGTTTAACCAGAAAATTGTTTCATTTACCAAGAAATGGGTTAATATGAGTTTGGTTTGCTAAATAAGTTGTTACTTGTGCATTTAAAACCCAAATATCATGACCCAAGTCCGCTAATGGCAAGTTATTAATGAAATTAAATACTTAATTAGTAAAGGATTAGATTGGTGAGAGAATGATGATTGTTCCTGCTACCATTTTCGAGATATTTATGGTCAAAGTGTTAGGACTAAGGGGGTAAAATCAAGAGAACTGTTGTTTATTTATTAAAAGTATTTAATCCATTATGTGCACCAACATTTGACATGGACAAATAATAAGTTTCAGCTCGTTCATTCTTACAGTTACAGTAACTGATCACTTTAACTGAAAAGCGAACTATTCATAATCCGTTTTACAGGAAAAGAAAAGTTCTATTTCTCAAATTGAGCCTATTTTCTGGTTCATCATCAAAAGTTGCACCAGTAAAAGGAAGTTTTATAATCAAATCTGCTTCCGTAATTGTAAAAGAAGTGATCGAAGTTTCCACTTTGAGCTTGCTTTTCTCGAAAACATCAGAGAGATTTTAAAACAAATAAATGGACTCAGTACTCATGTCTTTACGAACCAACAGAGTCTAAACTGCAAAGAAGCTTATGTTAAGTGTATAAATGTGATAATTTTGTCTTTTATTAACAACCCGATGGAATACGTTTGACGATTGTGAGATCATTTCAAGTCATTTATACAAACATTTCCAAGCTTTCGACAATGAACATTCACGATTGTTTATGTAAAGGAAATGAATTGACTCGTGTAGCTGTCCTTTTAGGATTAGCTGCTGCTAAAAGAGGTACAATGGACATAAGTGTTGAAAGGATACTTTCAATTCATGTTGAGGCTCTTTTACCATCATCTTCAATTGAACTAGATGTGCCTCCTGTTGTCGAAGTCGCTGCTATTCTCGGTGTTGGTCTATTGTATCAAGGTTCAGGTCAGCGCCATATCGCTGAAATGCTTCTCGGTGAAATTGGTCGTCCTCCTGGACCAGAAATGGAACATTACATTGATCGTGAAAGTTATGCTTTAGCTGCTGGACTTGCATTTGGTTTAGTCACACTTGGTAAAGGTAATGAAATGATTTCCACAGTTGCTTCTTCTGAAGGTGTTTCCATGGCTGATGAGATGTGTAACTATATGATTGGAGGTCATAAAAGAGCGTTAACTGCAGCTCAAAAGGAAAAATATAAAACTCCAAGTTACCAAATCAGGGAGGGAGATTATGTTAATTCCGATGTTACTAGTCCTGGAGCAACTTTGGCCCTCGGAATGATGTTGTCTAATTTCTTAACAACTTTTGTACATTTCATAATAAAATATTGCTCAAATCTTTCCTAGTTGAACAAAAAAAGTTTTTACTCTAATGACTTTCACGCGATTGATCTATTAGAAACACGAAACCGCTCTAAAACACGATTATTAATTGTTTCCTTATCGTATAAAGAGTATAATCTAAAGTTTTCATAACATTTCAGACGCTGAAATTTGATGCACGTAAAGCAAATTCCTGACCAATTTTTAAAATATGAAATGTTTTTTTCAATAAAAAAATCATACGTTTATATTTTATATTTTGCAGATTTATTTGCTGAAGACAATAAAAATTACTGTTACGAATAGATCCACGACATTTTAATAGTTTTTGACACCATTAAATTTTTATCTTTTCAAAGAAAATCTGATTTTTAGGTTGTGAATGTTCATACTTTGGATAAACTGACAATTTGTATACACATCTAGACTATTGATAATTAACTATTGTATAAACATTAAACAATTAAATATTGTAATTCAGTATTGATGTTGAGGGCATCGAATCTTTTATCTACAGTCGAATAGAAACAATTTAAGCGTTCTTCTGTGGAATCGTTACCACAACGGATTTGATTTGGTAGTATTCATGTAAACCATCTTCACCACTTTCTCGTCCAATACCAGACATTTTGTAACCGCCAAATGGTGTTTGAGGTCCGAAAGCAAGGAAAGTGTTGACCCAAACAGTTCCAGCTCTGACTGCTTGAGTGTACATATTAGCATTATCTAAATTTTTGGTAAAAATACCAGCCGCTAATCCATATGTTGTATCATTAGATCGCTCAATGGCTTCATCCAAAGTTTTGAATTTAAAGATTTGTTGGACAGGTCCAAAGATTTCTTCAACTGCGATTCTCATGTTATCGGTTACATTTGAAAAAACAGTTGGTTGGATGAAGTATCCTTTGGATGGTATAACTTTACCACCACATTCAAGTTTGGCACCTTCCTTTTTACCTGACTCAATCAAATCAACAATTTTTTTGAATTGTTCTTCATCAATTTGTGGACCTTGTTGAGTTGCATCGTCGAAAGGATCACCAACAACTCGTTTCAATGCAAGCTCTTTGGTTTTACGAACAAATTCATCATAAATACCTTCTTGGACGAATGTTCGTGTAGCTGCACAGCAACACTGACCTTGGTTTGCCATGCAAGCTTCATGAGCGACTACAACAGCTTGATCAATATCAGCATCGTTCATAATGACTAATGGACTTTTACCGCCGAGTTCAAGAGATACACTCTTAATGGAATCTTTTCCGGCTCCCTGTAAAATGAGTTGACCAACTTCGGTTGAACCAGTGAAAGTAATCTTCTGAACATCAGGATGGTTAACCAAAGGAGCACCTGCAGTTGGACCATAACCAGGAACAACATTGACCACACCAGGAGGGAAACCAGCTTCTTTAATCAATGAACATGCATAAAGAGCTGTCAATGGTGTTTGTTCAGCAGGTTTCACAACAATAACGTTACCAGTACATAAGGCAGGAGCAATTTTCCAAATGAACAAAATCATTGGGAAATTCCATGGGATGATAGCACCACAAACACCGAAAGGTTCGACACGAGTATAAGCGAGATGACTTCCATCCATTGGAATAGTTTTACCATGAATTTTGTCTGCCCAGCCAGCATAATAACGTAGCTCATTAATGCATAAATGAACGTCTCCGAGAGCTAATTTATAAGGTTTACCATTATCTAGCGTCTCCAATTTTGCTATATAATCAGCATCACGGGCCACAAGATCCGCTAGTTTGTTAAGCAGGGCTCCACGAGCTGAGGCATCCATGGTTCGCCAGGTTGAACCAAGTTTAAAGGCTTCTTTTGCTGCAGCAACGGCATTGTTAATATCTGCTTCATCACCCTCAGCAACGAGACAAATTTGTTCACCAGTAGCTGGATTTATGGTAGGAAACTTCTTACCATTAACAGCATCAACAAATTCATTGTTAATGAAAATTTGTGTATATTTAACAGAGACTTGATTGGCCATATTGTTTAAGATGATACTAGACTAAACAGTAGTAGTTGACAGAAGACAATACAAGAAGTTGAATGACGGAAAATGCTAGTTGGCTTTCATTATATACCATTGGCAAAACGAGTTACTCAGCTTTGATTAATTTCAAGGTAAGGGAGTACAAGCTGTGGAGATGAAAAAGGCTATCCTCCGCCCTTTCTTTTCTCTTTCTATTTCTTCCTATGTCAAGTACTCATGTAATTATCTAATATCTGACATGAATATTAGAAGATGTTATCATATGAAAGCAAAACACATCATAAACAAATTATGATGCAAACATAGATATTTTTCATACAGCATTATTATCGACGTATTGAATGTTGGAAGCAATTTACAGAAGTAAAACAGATTAACATGATTATCATGGATTACGGGCGTAGTCTCCATTGACTTATCCGTTCACTGGTGTTAAATAAGCAAAGTTCATCAGATAAAATGTTACCAATGATAAGCTTTGGCTTGTCATTGAATTCATTTCAATAAACCAGTGCATCACAATGATATCTTTATAATCTCTGTAGTCAAACGATGGTTACACATTAAGAAAAGCCATATTGACTTTGTGTCAAGTTTACCGTTATTGTAACCTTAAACTTACAACTGTTTATAAGTTATTAAAATAATGCCTGTTAATCATTGCTAGTTAAAATGAACAAGCGTTTGGTACACCATAAATACTGACTGTTATGATTCAATTGTTTGAGATATCATTTGCTAAACTTTTTTCTGTGCTTAAACTCAAATTTTATATAAACTTTTAAATAAATACTTTGATATAAAAATTTTATTCAAACTTTTTATTCGTTAATTTTATTATAATATAAAATCATGTCAGCTAACACGACTTACCCGCAGTCGATTTTAATTTTACTGATAAACATGCACAAATTTCAATTTCAGGTGACATCTAATATCCTAAATAGGTGAAACCCACGAAAGTTTTTCATAACACAACCGGTCCTATCGATTGACAACTCGCTCATTTAAATCGGCTCGGGTTAATTCGTGTAGTTTCCTTGTAAATATAATAAAGAAAGGTGATTACCATCGATCATGCACTTATCGAAAATATCATTATCGAAGATTAGATAAAATGTTGCCAAAGTCAAGTGCAAGCTCCGTCCAACAGTCGGTTACATTGCAAGTTTATCTAGGCAATAAAAAACTCAGTTCATAACCACTAAGCTATCGGAACTGTCATCTTGTGACATCTTAATAAAGTCATCTTTTGACTTTTTGTTGGTTGGTTTGACTCAATGGGAGTGGAATGTTAAATTTGTGTTCATTTGAAGTTGTCACCGATGAACCCTTCACTCTCCTTTATTTTCTCTGAACTCTTTCCTTTTTTAATTTGACTGCATCTACAGAGTCCAGCAGAATCACCTTCGATTTCTGTAATTTGAGGGGTTTTCAAGATTTGTAAAATAATTTCGCTGAGTAATTATACTAACCACTCTCCAGGAGTTAGAAAAAAATTAAAATTCTTTGAGCTAAAAATACTCTAATGGTCAAATATCAACTTCGGTCCAGTCTTTCGTTTCGCAAATTATCTGTACAAGAGTTACAGGGTTGTCAAAGCTGCTTTTTGCATACATTTTGTAGATTAATGTGAGTGATGGAAACCTATGCTAAAATGGTATAATCTTTTTTAATATTCAATAATATGATAACAAACTATAAACTTTTCAATTGATAATAAATTTAGAAATTCAGAAATTCTATTGATTTCTTATTCATCAGGTATAATAGCAGTAGCCTCGCTATCAGAATCATCTGAAGTCATCAGATGATGTTCAAATTATTACAGGCACTGAAAAGATCCCTTTTCATGGTAGGAATCAATTTATAACAATCCTTCAATTATAAAGTTACGAACTACTTGCAGTTATACGAAGTGGTGAACTACGAAATTTTTAAGTTTTAAACGCGTTAATCGAAATCAGGTCCGATCTGAAAGATCCAGAAAATATATTTTACGTCAACCGTTATCGAGATATTCAAAATTTACTTTCAAAAACTCATTTAGGCACTTTAATGCATGTACATTGCAATAAACTGAACCTATGCAGGAAAATTTTCTGAGCAAAGCAGCTTTCAAACTCTGAACAGAGAGTTTGCGAAACGAAAGAGTCAAACAATGTTTATATCTGACCCATTGGAAATTTTTTTTGTAACAACTGAAGATTCTAACATGAGTTTTTGAAATTTACCAATCTTGATTCAACTGACTAATTAGCAACGGATTTTAAAGTGGCGAACAACGCCCGTAAGTTCCTGCGCTTGAATATTTAAGATGCTTGGCAGATTTGTGTCATTTCAGCAAAAGTCATAAAGTCGTACAATTTGCATTTCTCAAAAATCTTTGGATTAAGCGTGATTGATTAAAAGAAACTGTTTCATCGTTATCATCATTATTGATAGAGATAATTCATGGCAATAGGTTGAATTGAAATCAATCATGCATGAGTTTCATTCTCATGATACATTTGCAACGTAAATTTACGTTAACAACGAACAATAAATTTATCATTCTGCAGTTTCACTTAAAAGACTCAAAGTTAGACTTTTCTCCTCATCGAAACATGTAATAAAATCAGATAGCTTCTTAATCCATTGTATCAACTTGAAAATTATTTTGAACAATAGTGAGTTTTTGGCCATTTGAAGATCTCTAAGAATTGATTTAATTAACATAATTTATTTGTAAGATAATTCTTTAATAGTATGTTAGTTTATTCTTTAAAGTTTTCTTTATAACAATTTTCGGCCGTTTTCACTGCAGGAATTATGAGAATCAACTCTTTAAGTTTTACTTTAGTTCAATGTGCTAAGGTTAAAAAGAGACAATTGTCTATGTGGAATACAATAGAATTTAAAATTAATGTTTAGGTCAACTGAAATCTTTTAGGTTAGACAAGTACAAAATTTTTAAGCATTCTTTTGTGGGATAGCGATGACCACAGATTTGATTTGACAGTATTCTTTGATGCCATCTTCACCACCTTCACGTCCAATACCAGACATTTTGTAACCACCGAATGGCATTTGTGCACCAAAAGCAAGGAAAGTGTTAACCCAAACAGTTCCAGCTCTGACTGCTTGCGTGTACATATTAGCAGTATCCAAATTTTTGGTAAAAATACCAGCTGCTAATCCATATGTTGTATCGTTAGAACGTTCAATAACTTCATCCAAAGTTTTGAATTTGAAGATTTGTTGAACAGGTCCAAAGATTTCTTCAACTGCAATCTTCATTTTATCGGTAACATCTGAAAAAACAGTTGGTTGGATAAAGTATCCTTTAGATGCAGCGGCCTTACCCCCACATTCAAGTTTAGCACCTTCTTTTTGACCCTCTTCAATCAAACTAAGAATTTTGTTGAATTGTTCTTCATCAACTTGTGGACCTTGTTGAGTTGCATCGTCGAAGGGATCGCCAACAACTCGTTTCAATGCAAGTTCTTTGGTTTTACGAACAAATTCATCATAAATACCTTCTTGGACGAATGTTCGTGTAGCTGCACAGCAGCACTGACCTTGGTTGAACATACAAGCCTCATGGGCAACTGCAACAGCAAGATCAATATCAGCATCGTCCATAATAACTAATGGACTTTTACCACCGAGTTCAAGAGAAACTTTTTTGATCGAATCTTTTCCGGCTCCTTGTAAAATGAGTTTTCCAACTTCGGTTGAACCAGTGAAAGCAATCTTCTGAACATCGGGATGATTTACCAAAGGAGCACCTGCAGTTGGACCATAACCAGGAACAACATTTACTACACCAGGAGGGAAACCAGCCTCTTTAATCAATGAACATGTATAAAGAGCTGTCAGTGGAGTTTGTTCAGCTGGCTTCAAGACAACGACATTTCCAGTACATAAGGCAGGAGCAATTTTCCAGGCAAACATCATCAAAGGGAAATTCCATGGAATAATTTGACCGCAAACACCGAAAGGCTCAACACGAGTATAAGAGAAATGACTTCCATCCATTGGAACAGTTTTACCATGAACTTTATCTGCCCAGCCAGCATAGTAACGTAAATGAGCGATGGATCCATAAACATCTCCGATTGCTAATTTATAAGGTTTACCATTATCTAGTGTCTCCAATTTTGCTATGTAATCAGCATCACGGGCCATAAGATCCGCTAGTTTGTTAAGCAGGGCTCCACGAGCAGAGGCATCCATGGTTCGCCAGGTTGAACCAAGTTTAAAGGCCTCTTTTGCTGCAGCAACGGCATTATTAATATCTGCTTCATCACCCTCAGCAACGAGACAAATTTGTTCACCAGTAGCTGGATTTATGGTAGGAAACTTCTTACCATTAACAGCATCAACAAATTCATTGTTAATGAAAAGTTGTGTATATTTAACAGAGACTTGATCGGCCATGTTGTTGATGACACTTAGAAAAACGCAAAATTAAATACGTAATTGAAAAAAGACACTGTAAAATAGGAAAATACTGTAAAGTGATAGCTGGTTGTCACAAAATTAGATAGCAATTGGCAAATGAACTAAAATGACGATCAGTAGTGATTACCCACAGACAGGAGAGAGAGAGAGAGAGAGAGAGAAGGTAGTGGGGAAGAAAGAGACTATCCTCCGCCCTCCCGTTTTCTTTCTCTTTCTCTTTCTTTGTCAAGTAATAAATACTAGAAGATAAGATCAAATGAAGTTAACCTTGAATCATCTGCTTGCCTTGGTTTTTCAGTTTTTATTTTCAAAAAGTGAACATTTTTTTCACCATAAACTGACCCAACAATTTTTTCCCTTGTATGCTTTTTGTCACATTAAATCATCATTTTAATCCTCAACATTACCATCATAAACAAATCATTATGTAAACTTATGCATAACATCCTTTTTATTCAAATCAACCGACATTTTCAACTTGAAACAAGCTCAATGATTGGTATATTGAACCATGGGAGCGATTTCATGAGTACAACAAATCAATGTGAACGCATCGATCACAAACTTAATCTCAATTTATTTATTTAAAGTCATCGATGGCAACAATAAAAATCATTAGCATCATTAGATAAAAAGTTAACAAAAAAATAAAAGCCAATTTCAACCAATAGTCTGATTGAAAGCTATTGATTGGCATCAATAATGAATGCATGTACTGGTTCAAGTTAATCTAGTCAATAAAATTAATCACGAACAATGAATGGGTAAAGGTTGAATTTTGATAACTGATGCTGTGTCAAATAATAAAATCTTTAGGCTTACATTGACTTATCGATAAGAAATAGCTCTTAATAGATTAAAGCTCAAAGGTTTACCTCATTCATTTAATAGTATTTCAATAATATAGTGAAGATGAAATAAACACGATTATCAATTGATTTTACCTTCAATCATTGATCAATTGCTTCACAGAGAAAATAATCAATCTTAATCATTGTCTAATTTTGAGTGAATGAAAAAGCTGAAGACTGGTTATATTTCGTGTTTCATTTTATCATATTTCAGGAATCATGATATAATATCTTAACAGTTGCGATGTGGTTAGAAACAATTGATATTTAACTTACAATTACAACAAGGCACCAAATTAAATATGATGAAAATTTTCAATCATAAACCATTGTAATCAACATTCCAAGGCTATTTTCATCACATCTTGGACACAATCAACAGAAAAGCTGTAAAGTACAGAAATGCTTCAAGCTTTTTGAATCAACTTTGGTCAATGAAAATGAATAAATCAATCCAACAATCAAGGCATAAAAACAAATCTCTTATTAAAATGATTATTTAGATTATCATGAATCTCTGCTTGAAGTACCTGTGAAACAATTTCACCTAACAGTGTTTTGTCACAATCAAAGCTTCGAGCAAAAATATGCTAATATTAACCAATTTTAGCAGTTAAATCAAAAGATCACTCGGTCATAATTTAGTCTTTGAAGATTGATTGAGCTCAATTCGCTATTTATCTCGTTTCCATTTTAGATTATTCAGTTCATAAAAACGCAACATTATCTATGAACCTATTTTTCAATTGTTTAAATATGATGGTTAACTGATTGATGAAGAAATCTTAATTTAGACAATTCTAGCAAAGTTGCACTTAAATATTGTTATTATTTGAAAGCCGTCTGCTTGTTGTGAATTATTATATAATTGAAATTAATTTTCCCAATATTTTTGCACTAAGCTTTGGCTTATCTTGATTAAGCATGAATAGCACTTCTAATCAAGAAGCAAAATTTGATTTTGTTTTAAATTTTAAATCAGTTTTTTTGTTTTGATCTTAACTTAATTTAATCAAACGCTTCAGCCTTTGAAAGCTTACAATTTATTTCATTAATTATTTTCAGGTGCACGTTAACTTATCCTGATTAGCATTAGACTTTCATTTACATTATTAGAAACAAAAGGAAATGTTGAGGATGGGTTTACTTTAAACACAGTTAAAATTAACCGGTTAACTAATTTTCAAATGCTAAATTATTGCTTCCTTGCAAGATAATTTACAGTTAACAATCACAATCAATCACAAGATACACTTTCCAACATTTAAGTTCAGAATTGTAAACCAATTCTTCAGAAGAACTCGCCTGATAATAACTGCTTAATATAACGAAATAATCAATCAATCAATCGATAAAAATTGCACTTAAAATCTGTAACAGTAAATGATTTAAGTTTTGTTAACAACGAATCTCACTAGATGGCGAAAGGATTCTTTATTAATATTGCGCCATCTGCCATCTTGTTTATTAAAAACTACCTGAATTACGAAAGATTTATCAGTGGTTAATTTAAGGTGATTGTGTGATTGTTAGATCGTCGTTATTCATTCTTCTCTTAAAATGGTATGTTTTTGTCATGTTGTTGAATTTAATCATTTTACAGGTCCGGTTATTCTTCTTTTCTCATCAATTTTTCCTTTGTTTTCCCATATTATAGAAGTTGGAAGTTTTGTTAGATGGCGAAAGTCTTTCGACTAGTGATTTACTCGAAATTGGTTCTGGTCACTGGACGATTCAGATAACCCCTGAGGCTTCTAAAAAGGTCCAAAAGGGTCGAGAACTTTTGGAATCAATTTTGAATGAAAACAAAGTTGCTTACGGTGTTAATACTGGATTTGGTAAATTCGCTAACCTGGTGATCTCCAAAGACAATTTAGAACAATTACAAGTTAATCTTGTGCGGAGTCATGCCGCTGGAGTGGGTGACCCTCTTCCTCCTGAGAGAGTTAGACGTCTCCTCGCTTTAAGAATTAATGTGTTGGCCAAAGGACATTCGGGTATCTCGTTAGAAACATTGCAACAATTGATTGATGCATTTAATGCTTCCTGTCTTTCATGGGTTCCTGAAAAAGGAACAGTCGGTGCATCCGGTGATTTGGCCCCTCTTGCTCATTTAGCTCTTGGCATGTTAGGTGAGGGTAAAATGTGGTCACCAAAAACTGGCTGGGCAGACGCTGCCCATGTCCTTGAGTCACATGGACTTAGACCGATTCGTTTGAAAGCCAAAGAAGGTTTAGCATTACTTAATGGAACTCAATTGATAACTTCTCTTGGTGCTGAGGCCGTCGAGATGGCATCCAATATTGCTCTACAAGCTGACATTGTTGCTGCCTTATCTCTTGAAGTCCTTAAAGGTACTTCTCGTGCTTTTGACGTTGATGTCCATCGAATTCGTCCTCACAAGGGTCAAATTATGGTTGCTAGACGATTGCGTTCATTGTTGCATTCAGAAGTCCATCCATCAGAAATTGCTGAATCTCATAGATTTTGTGATCGTGTTCAAGATGCTTATACTATCCGTTGCTGCCCCCAAGTTCATGGAATTGTCCATGATACCATTTCTTTCGTTAAGGACGTCATCACAACTGAGATGAATTCAGCAACAGATAATCCTCTCGTTTTTCCTGAAAGATCCGAAATCATTTCTGGTGGTAATTTTCATGGAGAGTATCCTGCAAAGGTTCTCGACTATCTAGCAATAGGAATTCATGAATTGGCTTCAATGTCTGAAAGGCGTATCGAGCGATTAGTTAATCCCGCTTTGTCTGGACTTCCAGCATTCTTGGTTGAAAATGGTGGGTTGAACTCTGGATTCATGATTGCTCATTGTACTGCCGCAGCTTTGGGTAAGAATTATGTTATTATGTATTACATTTTAGAAACTTATCCTTGTTGATCTAATACTTATCATTCAGATCTAAAATAACTTGCTTATAACGGAAAATATGAATTGTGTCATAAAGATATTGAAATCCTCACTAATCTAACAATCAATCTTGTAAGATGATCTTAATCTAATTTATCACTAATATTATATGTTTATTCTCATTGTTATCATCTTTTGGATCGTGTTTTGTCACCCTCGTTATCAAACAAACCAGTCTCGGAAAATAAGGTGTTATGTCACCCAGCGTCAGTAGATTCATTATCTACCTCTGCTGGGACTGAAGATCATGTTTCCATGGGTGGTTATGCAGCCCGAAAATCACTAACGGTTGTTGAAAACGTTGAAAGAGTAATTGCTATTGAATTATTAGCTGCCTGTCAAGCAATTGAGTTTCTCAGACCACTTAAATCAACAAAACCCTTAGAAGCTGTTTACGCATCGGTTAGAGACGTTGTCCGGTAAGTTTATCAAACATTATCTGTTAGTAATTTTGTAGTAAACACTTTTTTTTGCTATTTTTCCAATTCAGACCTTGGGATAAAGATAGGTACATGGCTCCAGATATTGAAGCTGCAATTGAGTTACTACGCAGTGGAAAAATTTTAGAAGTAGTTCAACCATACATAGATAAATACGATGAAAGATTCTCTGATTACAAACCAGATTCCCCAACATCATCATTTTCCTTGGACCATCGAGCAAAAAGACGGAAAGCTGAAATACAATATGCTTGAGTATCAATGATACACCAACTACTGATCAGTTAACTTTTTTTTTCTTTGTCGATCTCTAATGTACTAATGGTACAACTGTAATCAGCTTGCTAAAAATCTTTGGATTTCATGGTAAAGTCTTCCGAATCGAATAACAAAGCACAAAATGAGAAAACTTTTCATAGGAGAAAGATTGACAGCCGAACACCAGTATTTGTATTTTAAGGGTAGTTTTAAGACTGAATCGATTCTGTTTAATTTTAATTTAATTTCCTATTCAATTTGCTAATGATGATTTTGCTTGTTAAATTCCACCTCGTTATCTGCAACTTTTTTTACAATTAAATTAAATCTGTTAATTTTTTTCTTTTTACCAAATTGTTTTAAAAAAATTGCTCCAAGTTGCTTCAAATCATTGACATCGACAACTGTAACAATAGTATAAAAAACAAGGTTGTCTGCACTGGTCAGACAAAACAGTCAAACTGGACTTATAATCATTAGGTACAGGCTAAGTACTGAGAAGTGCATTTGAACTTGTTTTTGAAGGTCAATTACAAAGGTTTTCAAATTGAAAGACAAAGAGATTTTACCTTTCTCTTCATCTTCCCTTTTTTGCATCTTCATTTATTCTCATCTTCTATTTTTCAAACTCTTCATCTCAATTTACCTTTCAGCAGTTAACGTTTGGGCCGGTTTTAGTTGTAATCCAAACCTTGATTTCATTTGCCTAGCCTCAAGAAGTTTATTTTTTTATGTAGCAATTACATCATTATTACTCACGATTATTACGATTAACTGAAGGACTATCTCGTTTGGCAAGAGTTAGACTGATTAACGCGATTTAATCACTGTGACGTTTTACTGTGTTCGTAACTTGTTAACTTCCTATGTTATTTTCCCTTGTTATTTGAAAACAAGTTTGATTAAGCAAAAATCACAGATAAATCTAAGAAAATTTATCAACTAATCAATTAATCAGTGATTTATATGATTGTCAAGTATATGTTATTACCAATAACTTATTGGCTGTAAAAAAATTACAATCCTTCATTTTCAAACCTGATGTCTGACTTGGGTTTGAATAATGAAAATGTTGCTAAATTATTTATTAATATTTCAACTAAACTGGAAACTTGTACGGAGTAAGTTAAACTGAACTAATCATGGTCATTAACAGAAATTAAATGAACCAGTTTAAGAGAGAAACTTGAATTTTATTTTAAATTTCCAATTAGCTGATGATTTGTCTAGGTGTTGTACAATTTGTTTTTAACTGTACAATCTCCTAGACTGTAATAACATTTTATTTTTTTGAGGCAAAACCTGATTTTTAGTTTTCTTTTTTGTCAAAAGAAAATGATGAGCCAATTGGTTTAATTGCTTCTGATCCAATGAACGGTGATTGGGTTGGTTGAAGTCCATAAGGTCTATTTGTTGTGTAAATTGGACGAGATGTGGTCGGTCCATAAATGGTTCCATGTGTTGTAAACTGATTGGGATAATAAGGTCTACTTGTTGTTGTATAATCATAAGTTTCCCTGGTGTATCTGATAAATGTGTTCAATACAAATCGACTGCAGGCAACACAATAGCCCTTTGAGTCTGTGAATCGTGCTTGAAAGGTAAAGTAATCGGCTTGGTCATTATCGGGTGCATAACGACGACGGACTCCAGCAGCAAAACACCGAGGAACATTGGCTTCCATTTCACAGTAACTATCAGCACAACTGGTTCGTTGAACTGTATCAATGTCATAATTGTTACCATAACCATCGACAGCAGTCAACTGAAGGTTTACAGAGGAAGCATGATGGTCTAAAAATTAAGGGAACAAAATTGAAGGTTGAAATTTAAATTCTGAAATATTACATCAGGTTTCATCATTCTGGTTAGACTTGCCTGGGGTGAGGATGAATTGAAAAGAAAGTCCGTTAACTTTACCAAAAAAACATGGTTCCGAAGTACAGTTGATTAAAACCACTGAATTTAATAATGGAGCAGCTAATTGAAGGTAAAGACAAATAAATCAATATCAACACTAGTAAAGTTAATCATTTTAATTTACCTGTGTTAGGACATGGTCGCAGGTCTTTTATGGTCAATGATCTGACAAACCCAAAAACCAGAAAACCATTGAGTATAAAGAATAAAGTTGATCTGTTCATTTTAAATTAATCAATTTGATCTCTATGAGTGTGTTTGGCAAATTAATCTAACAAGAAATGTTTTTGTCCTTTTAGGTTTATCAGATTGTTATTGTGACAAAATTGGGTTTACACATTTTGATCTCAATTAAATATGCCAACCATTTGTTGAATTATTATGAGGCTCAACATTCACAGATTAATGACCTATCGAGTGTTAACCCTAAATTATCACTAGATACACTTCAAATTATATCATTAGATTTAGATTGAGATTAACAGTTGTTGTCTTAATTAACATAATGAAAATCTGGTTAATTCAACATCTTCAAAACGATGAAATATGTTACAGTCAGTACAAAACAAGAGCTTAGTTCAACTGTCAAACCAATTTTGGAATCTGAACAAACATGTTTCATTTCATTTTTCTCCTCTCTTTTTTCGTTCTTACCCATGGAATCCAAGTAAAGTACAATGATTGTGGTGAGTACTGAAGGAAATACATTTCAGAATGTCAAGTAAATTCAATGTTTCTCTGTTTTAGGTCGACCGAGAAGTGACACAATCTTTCGTAGTATCGTCATCTTAGGCTGTCATCAACAACCATGTACTTTTAACTCACATTCAGATCTTGATTTTGAAATGGAAATTATTCTAAGTAAGAATTTTGTTTAGCTTCGATAATTTTTCCTTATTAATGGTTTATTGTTTTTTACAGGTGAAACGGTCAGCAATTTCCAGGTTCAATTTGAAGCTCGAAGTTATGAATATGGTAATCCAAAAGTCTTGTCAACTTATACTTTACAGCCTCCTAATTGTCACAATAACAGATGTAAAATCAGAGCAGACGATATTAGATGTATCCATCCAAGTTTGAAGATATCAGAAAAATCGCCATCAAACATTGAACTCTTTGTCAACATTTATGATCAAGATCGTCGTAATTTGGGTTGTGCTTCGTTCCCATTGAGAGTGAAAGATTATTGAAAATCCGATTGTTTTGTTGAAATGATATCAAGTCATTTCATTTGAACATTGCTTTAATAAAAATGAAAATCGATAATTTTCGAGAGAAAAATTACATGACATTTGTCATCATTTAATAATTATTTCAAAATTGAAAACTGAATTTATCCCGAATATTTACTTCGGATTTGTTAATTATTTTTGATTTGGGTGTTGTCAGTTATTGATGGTTGAATTATAAATTAAATGAATTAAATGCATAAAAAATATCACAGATAGCTTGTCGTTGGCACTTAATTGCAGACTAATCTTGCTGAGTTTCCGGCGATTCAAGTCGAAGAAAAATTGGTATGTTTGGAAAAGAGTTTGGAAATATTTGTTCCAAAAAATCAGTGCCATCAACAACAGGGTCAGATAGTTCCCGTAAGTAGTAATCATCAGGAATAGGACCCCAGATGAATTTGTCTAGTTTAATTTTTGACTTTTCTTTAGCACTATTTATGTGTTGTAATATTGCATCTGTGAGCGGACATCCACGAACATCTAATATCTCCAGACGGGGGAAAAGATGGAGTACTTCGCGTACAAGTAGATCGTGAAATGCAGAGTTGTTACGGATAGCAAGGGCAGATAAATTGGGGAACTTCTTCAAAAAGGGCAATAGAATTGGCCACGACTGATAGGATTCATCCTGTAATATTCAAAGGAAGAGATAAATGCGTTAATATTTTTTTCAAATTGAAGTTGAATGAAATGTTTCAATGAAAAGCGGGTTTAATAGATTGAAAGATACTTACTTCATATTCCAAAACTAGATTTTCTAGGTTCAAATTTTTAGTATCGGTTAGGCCAAAATCAGAACATCTCACAAAATTGAGAGACATGCTCTTCAAATTTGGACACCTGTCCACCAAATCCAATAAATTAAGTTGCTCTAATCCGGCAAGCTCTAACATTTCAATGTATTCAAATGGCGGTCCATTATAGCCAACCAAAGAGTTTGCTGTGATAATAAAATAAATTTTGAATAAATATTTGTCACTGACAAAAGATGTTTGTGAGACGTACTCAAAGTGCGATTAAAGTGGGTTTACTTACGTTCGAAAAAATCAATGTGCAGTCTCTTAAGATTTACCAATCTGGGTAAAATGTTTGCTAATTCAACAGTTACGCTTCCAGTCAACAACTGTTGAAAATTAGGCGAAGGAC
Source organism: Tetranychus urticae (assembly GCF_039701765.1). Taxonomy (NCBI): domain Eukaryota; kingdom Metazoa; phylum Arthropoda; class Arachnida; order Trombidiformes; family Tetranychidae; genus Tetranychus; species Tetranychus urticae. Next base: position 1,194,076 of record NC_142959.1, read on the forward strand.
CATACTCTATAATAACCGTCGATACACGGAATTTGTCTGATTTGTCAGTAAACGGATCGTGATGCCAAACTCCTATCACATCTTGTCTATATGTAAAAAGGCATTCGACGAGTTTTTCAACGATCCCATTATATTCATATACTTCTACCATCTGTTAGGATCAATATCATATGAATCATCTATTGAAAATCATTCATTAATGATAAGCTTAAATGGCACTTACATTTACATTGGGTAGATTTTTTACACAAGTTACTAAATTGGTTTTGTCGTATTTTTGTGATCCCTTGTAAAATAGGACATCTCTTTGAAAGTCTAAACCATCGGCAAACAATCTATTGGTTCTACCTCGTTTACTGCCTATGAGAAAAAATTTCAATCAAAGGAAATAGTAACAAATAATGAAAAAAATGAATTACTTACCTCTGAGCTTAGCAGCTTTATAGACTAAATATTTTACATGCGCTAATCTATCTTGAACAATATGGTACCACCGTCGACAAACTGGAATAGAGATAAACCATTAAAATCAAATGTTTCATGAATGAATATTGTCTTGTAAAAAATGTAACTTACCTTTACTGGCATTGATGAGGTCTCCTATCCAAGATGTTTGATTCAAAATGTGCACGATGATTTCATTGGGCAAAATGTCAAAACTCATGTTGATTAATAAAAGTAATGAAAGCGATGCAAAGTAATAAGTAATAAATTAAAAAAAATTGTGATAAAAACAAGAAACACAACTTCAAAATTGAACAGCTGTAGTCAATGTTCGAGAAAGACTGACAAGTGATTTGTGAAAGAAACAACAGTTTCAACATTGTATACAAACATGACCGAAAAGGGAGGGAAAGCTTCTTGTGTGAATTATTCTGAAGAGCCATTTTCAAAAGAGATTGACTTAAAAACTTCAGATAAAACAATTGGATCTAATTATAATCATGAAGATTTATTTTATACGCCTTTGTTAGTCTGTAGTCATATCTCGGGCGAGAAATCACTCTATGTCAATACAATTTTTCTGTCATCTTTCTTCAAAAGGACACCAGAAAGATTAGTTTTAACCCAAAACCAACCAGAAGATTGGTTAGCCAAACCCAAAAAGGTCCAAAAGCTCAAAGCTCAAAGTCAAATTAGCAGAAAAATAAGATTACTCGAACTAAAGTTGAAAGTCGGCATTTTGTCAAAACAAATGGCAATTCATTGTATTATCAAGATTTGAATTTACTCAGTCCGTAAAACAAACGCTTCATTAATCGGAATCAATCTTAAGGCAAAAGTGTTGGCAATTAATGTAAAATAAAAATATCAGTCGAAGGCTAGTTTCATATCTTATTTTCAGAAGATTAATCAAGCGCACTTTCGACATTGAATCTGGTTTCCATATAGTGATAGCGTATGATATTGGTCATCGAAAGATTTACATTGAAAAGATGAAAAAAATGTTGGATTAGAGGCAAAAAAAGTTAATTATAAGAGCAATTTATCTTAACTGGAATCCAAAAATATCGATAATCTCGAGACTTGAATTCAATACTGATTGTGGCCAAAGTGTTTTAAATTTATACGTGCATTGAATAATTACCGAGCTGTTTTATTACTGATAATTGGTGCCAGTTACCTGTTCTTGTTTTCAGGTATTACTGTTATTATCTTGATTATTATATTGAACAATATTTCTATTATTGTTTGCTTGTTGACAAATTGAGTTGAGTTAGTCAAAGGGATCATCGAAAAGTGAAAATGATTAATATTGAAGATAATAATGGTGTTAATAAAGCAAAGCGATTTAGTGACAATTAAACTTTCTTCCTAACTTGACTTGGTTGACTATAATGGTTTCAATTGAAAATTGATTCCAATTTGGACTGATTCACACATTTATACATCATTTACGATTGCGAGTAAGATGATGGTGGGATGAGTAATTAGATTGTATGTAAATGTTAAATACAAATTGTGTATTCATAATTTCACATCCACTTTACTTGATTCACAGTTAGTTAATTCAATGACTGATCCTTCATCATGCAACCAGCAACCAACTAAAAGGAAGAGTAAAATTTGAAGCTTCACTGATTTACTGTTTACTGATGTCAACAATTAACAGTACATTAATATTTGCTAAATTCATTTGCTAATCAATTCAAGCTTAATCTAAATCATCCAGACAATGTGTAATAATTTAAAAGCAATAGCAAAACATATTCAACAACAATCATGTTTACACATTAAACGAATGGCTTGAGAAACGATTAGATTTCAATGTTTTGGTCTAAATCCAAATGTAATTTGACTTCACTTTTTTTTCATGCAAACACAAATTTTAAATAACATTAAAATATTACGAGTAATTAAAATGAAATTAGCAGCAACTATGCTCAATGGTTTGGTTATTGTTCAACAAAATAGTTTAATTATTCAGGTTTTTCTCGGGCAACTGACCTGATAACTTGTTTCCTCAATTAAGACAAATACAGAAAGAAAAATTATTCATATCAAGGAATAAATTATTACATAGCAATAAACCGTAAAATTGTAAAGATTAATCAAGAGCAATCCAGGGAAGAGAAAAAGATTATTTGATTTTCATGGGAATAGTTATTGAATTGCTGTTGATGTTGGTGGTTATAAGATGATCTACGGATTGCTGTTCAGGTTGACATCATGAAAAAGTTGATTCCAAGAAACTGATTGCCCGAGCTTGAAAAAGATGTGATTTTAAGGATTGGTGAAGTAAAACAGCAAAAATGTTATCTGGTGTAACCAAGAAAAAAAGAGTGAAAATGAATGATGCAAATTGATGTATTTTAGTAAATAATGATGATTGTTGTGATGATAATGGCGATGAGGGTTATGATGGCAATAACGTTGATAATAATACTCTAATTAATCCTTTATTAATCAGTATCGAACCAATCACTAACTCGGTCTCGAATGCCATCCCAGAAGTCGTTAGCATTTTCCCTGAATCTTTGTAAGCCTTCACGAGCTCGTCCAATGATACCTGGTAAAGGTGCCTCAGTTGATTCACTTTCCTCTTCGGGAATCAGAGGATCATTTCCACCTCCATAATCTTGTCTTGATGAAGGACCGACTGTTGAAAGGGAAAGAGGAATAAAATTGATTAATAAAAATCAATCAAAGCTCGTCAACAGCATTTATTTTGCTTATAAACTAATCAAACTGAGAGTTACAATGTAACAAATAATCTAATGAATTGTCTGAGCCATTTTGAACACTTTAATGATCATTCCTGCTTCAATTGATTTAAATGACAGCTTTTACATGTTAAATCGGTACAAATCCTCATTAATATCTCAATAAAATTACAACCTGAAATGGTTAGAGGTAAAGATGCTTAAATTTCATGATCTGTATTAATGTAGCTTGAACAAATCAACATAAAATTAACCAACTCCATTGAATTGTTAACTATAAGAGTAAACATTGATATGAAGATCAGAGGAATTGAAAAATATGATAATCTTACCTTGTTTGTTGAGTTTATCCGTAGGTTTGGATTGAGTTGAGTGAATGATGATTAAAACAAGAAGTAAAGGGTAAACAATGTAACCGAGTGAAACCATTTTGCTAGAGTTGAACTGATGTAAGTCCAGTTATTGTTTTTGTGTAACAAAATGTGAAAATGTGTGTTCAGTGTTGACTGGGTTGAAGATGGATATAAACTAACAGGCCTTAAACAGTCAATTAAAGCTTATATACTAAACTATTAATGTAAACATGCAAATTCATTTATTGTGCAAAAAAAGATAAAAGCTGAAGAAGAAAAGAAGAGAAGGTGAATTAACAACATCCCCTTTCCTCCCACATCCCTCCCTGCTTCCCTCAAGAGGTTATTTACATTGTAAGTGATCTAATTGTCGAGAAAACAGTTTCACCATTACGAGTGACAATCAAGATTCCTGTTGTGCTTCATCAACGGTGCGAGTAACTCCAATCTCCGATCTGTAGTTAACTTTGTATTTACCTTTCGTTTTCTTTCGACTCTTCACCAATTAAGATTCGTCTTTCTTCACCTTAAGTAGATGCCGATGATTAGGATAATTCAGAATATAAATTGTCCTTGATCTTGTCTTCAGAAAGAAGATAAAAGATGAAGAAAGTTACATTCACTTGAGAAATCGTTGAAGATAACATTAATTCATTAGAAAGGCGAGAAACCATTAAAAAATGATTTTGTCCGATTAAAATATTAATCTGATATTTGTTGGACAATTTGATGCCAACATTTGTTGGATTTATGGGTCACAACTCATCTTAACTGAAGCTACCTTTTTGATCAACTCGATAAATGTTATCGATCAAATTTCAATGAAAGTCAACTACATTAATCTCAAATTCAGTTGTTGAAGCAGTAAAGTATTCAAATTTCCGGTTGTCATATTACTTTCTAAGGTGTAAATTTATTAATAAATGAAAAATGAGTTGACATGAATAATAAATCATTTTCACGTCAACAAACTTACAATTAAACTGCCACGAATCGCGCATTTTCAGCAATTTTGTCAAACAGTTTACGATTGTGGTTTGAGTCAACTGAAAATGTACACTGATTTTGGTTATCCTGCTAATTCACTCGAAATAATGTCAAATGTTTATATTGACCAAAAGGCAAGATAGCGTGTTGTGAAAAGATGAGTGAACAATCCATGATGGTTTTGAATGCAAAATAAAGATGTAATATTTATCATTATATCTGAATAAAAGGAGTGCATCAAATTTTCGCATAAGGATTGTCAAACCATCAAACTTAAAAATTAATTGATGTCCAAGATAAGGAAACGCTCTGAGTTATAAGCGTCAGAACAAAAAAAGCTTTCTCTCAGAGATCATGCACATAACCTAATTTGCTTTAAAATAAACTAATTTGATCTTAACAAAATACAAATATCCGAAAAATTCATGTGATTTTGAATTGTATTTGAACAAATTTCTGATCTGTACTAATATATTAATAACAAGGCTTATCTTTGGTTTATCATTCCATACATGCATCTTTTAAAAAGCATGAGAACTCCTTAGAAAATGAAAAGTCATGATAATTTTTAACCTTTCAACTTTGACAATTTACAATATTAATTATTAGCAATTTTCAATGACAGTTTCAAGTAGAACTGTGAATCAAATAAAACAATTTAAAGTTAATTTTACAAAACTACAAAATTATGGTATTACAATTGTTACACATTACGACTGGTACGATAATACAAACCTAATAACATCATAGTTTCAACTTCTTCTTCTGATAGACTAAATTTTTCTTTAAGATGATTTTTTACTCTTTCTTCCTCAATTGAATGTTTACGAGATAAATTTTCGACTTCTTCATCTGATTGTATTCGTAAAGGAATATATTGCTCTAAAGCTTCCTTCATATTACCATCAGTCGAGCTCAGGTGACTGATTATTCCAAAAACTTGGCTAATTTTCAAAGATTTGAACTCATTTCTTATCCTTACATGCTCGTTTAAAGGTAATTTAGCAGTTCGCAATCCTTCCTTCTCAGCTTTGGCAGCTGAAACAGGCTCATTTGTTTGGGCATCAATCATTCCACCAATAATATAAATATCATCAGGATCATATTGCAGGACATTGTCGGTATCGGCAGTTAAATAGACTAATTTTTCCCTTGGAAATAAATCAAAGTAAGATTTGGAAGTAGCTTCAACTAGATAAGAGGAAGGTGAACCAAAGTCTAATTCCAACAGACGAGCCACAGGACTAGTTGGGTCAAAATTACAGAAATATAGATCAACAGGTTCACGAGATTTTCTTAAGGATCCAATACAAATTTTGATTTGAGCAGTAATGGTTAGGTGTTCTTTGAGCGTCATATGGTCGTTATAATCAAAGTCAATGACAACTTTCTGAGCATTTAAAATCTTAGATTGGGCTATTTTAGTATAAAGATGTTGACGAATCCGTTTACAAGCAGCCCAACTGCAGATTGGTGAAACGCCATGAACTCTGTAAGCAGGCTTTCCTGATTCTTCATAACATACACCAAAACCATCCTTGGGTCTTGACATGATAAATTCCCTGATTCCTGACCTTATTTCTTCGTTTTTTTCACGGCTCCTCTCTGTTCTTGCAAGTTTTTTCATGAAATTTCTTATTAAGGCAGGCCTTTTCATTTTTACCATGTAGTCAATATCATGAGCACGTAATTCTTTTGGTCTATTGCTTTCGTCCAATGCATAAAATATTTCAATTATTTTGGATGTTTTTGTTTGATATTTTTCTTCATCAGAAGAAAAACTTTCTTTTGTTAAGTTAGAAGTTAGAAGATTATACGTCTCAACCTTATGTTTTATATAAATATCTTCGTTGATGATATTATAGCTGTGATGATCCAATGTGTAGGGTAATCCTGGTATATCGGATAATTGTTTCTGCTTTTCAGTTTCCGAATCACATTTAGTATCATCGTCGTTGGCATTTGAGTGAAATTCAGCAACAAACATACTGGTTTGGTTTTCGCAAGCATTAGGCTGATTGGTTTGATGTTTCAGATGAGCTTGTAGAAGCGTCTCATTCTTGGATTTGTCAAATACGCCAGCAATGTTACTAATAAAGAAGAAACAAGAAAGTTTTATTAAGATCAAATTAGTGAGAATAATTAATGAAATAAATAAGAATTTTAGTGTTTAGATTCAAGCCAAAACAAACATACCTAGCAGCTGATGCAGACAAAACAATCATATTTGTCCCAATTGTGACTCGATTAGCATGTAGTGGTGCCCTAGAGACGATTGTCTTAATGGTAAACATCTTTAAGCACAGTTAAATTTCAAATATATGAACTATATTAACCAATTGACACAATGAATGTAAATTTCGTATAATAAACATTTGAATAATATTTGTTGTCACATGTGATTTCACATATGAGTTAAAACTGTTTTGAATGAACGGTCCCTTAATTCATGATTATGTTTACAGTGTAAAGTTTACAGTGAATTCATGTCGGAGGACCTTCATCATGAAGTTTGGAAATAAATGAGATGAAGATTGCCTCTGTAGATCCAATGAAGTCAAAATTATTAGTTTAGGTGTTATGAAAAAATTGCGATAAATGAAATACATGTAGTTTAAAATTATCATAATGAGCCTAAACACTATGAATGCAAAGGGAACCCAAATTAGTCGAATCTTTAAATTTGATTTTTTTTCAATAAAGTAAATATAATAGTATTGGCAGTTATATATTCAGCTCACTTTGTTCAATCAGATTAGCAATTGTCCTTCAAGAGAGTTATTAATAAAAAGACACAATTAACACATTTATGCAAAAAGTGACGCAAAGTGACAAAAATGGGCTTAAACGAGTGGAAATGGTTTTTATTTAAATTTAGAGTCTTGTGGTTTGTAGGGACAAGCTGACTGAATCAATTAATGCGATTTAAAAATTTCTCTGATCGGTAGTTTTCGAGTCAATCGCGGTCAAAGTTGAAACTTCGATCGCTTTTTGTACGATTATGGAAGCGTGTTTTTTCATCAAACTCATTTTACCGAGGTAACTTTAGATAACCAACCAGAAAATGGTCTTATTCTGAGAAATAAATTTTTCTTTTTTTCGTAAAACAGATAAGTTCGATCTTCATTTAAATCGACTTTTTTCAATAACCGTGAGAGTTAGAGAGCTGAAACTTAGTGTTCGTCGATAAAAACAGTTTGTCATTATCATGGATTGAATAAATTTTTTCATTCCTCAATAGTTCTCTTAGTTTTGACCATTAACCTGGAAACTTTGAGCCTTAATAGTTCGAGAATAGCAGCACCTGAAACTATCATTCTTTGGTTAAACATTGAATTTTAATGTGGTCTAAAATATATTGAAATATTATATCACTGAAGAAACTACGAAAAAAGTTATAGCATTTCATTATTTATGTTACCAGATTTTACTTGGTTTATAAAGTTAAATTGTTACTCCAACTCAAATCAATGTTAAATAGATTAGCATGGATTTTATTCGATATTCAGTCTTATACTGCTATAGCCCATAATGAAATCTATTGTTTGGCCAAAGAATGACGACTGTAGGAGTTGCCATACTCGAAATATCGAGGATCAAAGTTTTAAGGCCAATGGCCAAAATCAAGAGAACTGTCGATATATTGAAAAAATTATTTGGTCTGTGGTATGTGCAAACAACTTTAATAAACGAATAATAAGTTTCAGTTCTCTAAATCGTATGATCAAAGAAAAAAGTCGGTTTAAATGAAGATCGAACTTATCTGTTTTGCGAAAAAAAGAAAATTTTATTTCTCAAGCTAAGTCCATTTTATTGATTACCATCAAAAGTTACATTAGTTAAATCAGTTTCATGAAAAAATCTGCTTCCATAATTGTACAAAAAGCGATCAAAGTTTCAACTTTGGGAGCGATTTTCTCGAAAACTGTCCATCGAATGAGCTATTTAATAGTACTAATAGACTCAGCCTTCATGTCCCTACAAACTACACCAAGTCTCAACTCATAACTCAAATGTTCGAGTCTTTGGCGATACTCTTTGCATTTCATTTGCAAGTTTAACCAGAAAATTGTTTCATTTACCAAGAAATGGGTTAATATGAGTTTGCTTTGTTAAATAAGTTGCTACTTGTACATTTACTGCCCAAATATCACGACCCAAACATGCTAATGGAAAGCTATCGAATTGCATTGATTTACTAATTAGTCGAGGATTAAATTGGTGAATGAATGGTGACTGCAGGTTTGACCATTCTCGAGATATTGAGGTTTTAGGGCCAATGGCCAGAATCAAGAGAACTGTTGATAAATTGTTAAAAGTGTTTAAGCCCTGATGTGAGTTAACATTTGATATGGACAAATAATAAGTTTCAGCTCGTTCATTCTTACAGTTACAGAAACTGATCACTTTAACTGAAAATCGAACTAATCCGTTTTACAGAAAAAGAAAATTTTTATTTCTTACAATAAGTAAATTTTCTGGTTGATTATCAAAAGTTAAATTTGTAAAGTAAGTTATATGATCAAATCTGCGTCCGTAATTGTACAAAAGGTGATCTAAGTTTCAACTTTGACTCCGATTTTCTGGAAAACTATCATCAGATAAATTTTTGAATCGCACAAATGAGACCAGTTTCCATGCCGCTAACCTAACCTAACTTTGCAGACTAACAGGATCTAAACTTGAAGGAAAATTATTTTACCCTTTTTTGCCCATTTGTGTCAATTTGAGTTAATTTTGTTTTTTTTAGTAGCAATCCTTCAAGAGGTAGTTCCAGTTCAAGAGTAAGAACTACTTGATATGAACACATGATAGCATTGTGCAGATATCGTGTTCAATCGAACTCTAATGTTAAAGTTTTATTTATAAAATTAATCAATCTAAAAAATTAGCGTAAAAATAGTTTATTGTATTCATATGAATAATAAGTTGATGAATTCAGTTTTTGTTGATAATCTATGAATTAAATATAAAGATATCGAGTTACAATTTGATTTGTTGGTAGTATTAAAAATACGAACTGGCGATTCACGACTATGATATAAGTAGATTCATAACTTATGATCGCTAAGAGGTAGATAGATAAAGGTATTACATAATTGAGTCCAAAACGTGATAAAACTTATGGTACAGCTGGTAACGGGCGTTTAAGACTTTGCCGTTCTAAAAAATTATAAGCATAAGAAGCTTCAAATGTAGGCAATAGCAGTGGATTGAGAGGAGCTTCATATTTGTAAGGGCTTATGAAACTAGGTTCCTGATGGGTCTCAGTTTGTTGATGGTTATTCAAGTCAATCTGAGATGAATTGGGTTTATAAATTGATTTTGCTTGGGACCGTTCATGAGCTTTATAATTTGAGCAAGATTCCGAGATTTGTTGAGAAATATCAAGCAAAGGAGCAGCACTTCCATGGGCCTTTAATTTAGAGTGATGCTTTATCATTGGCCGTTTTTGATATTGATCATAAGGTAAATAAGTAACGTTGTAGTAGGATGCATCGGAAATTAAAGATGATGAGCCGAGTGTTGCCATTCTCATGGCTTCAGCAATTTCTGAATAAGTATGAGCATAAGTTGAAGGATCATTCATTAGAAGGGAACTCGAAACTTGATCATGATTGATTGCAATACCATTGGCATCCAGCTCAGCATACACCGGACTAGATAAGCAGCTTTCACCGTCATGAATATTGGAATAATGATCCATAACATCCACTTTTGAACCAATAGTGTCTGAATTGCCTCTAGTCTGTCTCCAGTATTTACTTCGCGTTGAAGTTCTGGTTGAACAGCTGAATATAACACTTTGAGGAGATTTTTCATTAATAACTGGAGCAATACAGTGCTCTGATGGTGAACAAAGCGGTGATTGTTTTAGGCAAAGATTTTTATCTTGAGAAGAGAATGGCTTCAACCTGGAAGAGAAAGAGCAAATTTATTGATTTAATATTGAGTTATATTCCAACGACTATAGGCAACACATGGAAAAGATACAAATTCAGAATCAGATAATTTATTGGCTTTAAGCTCATTGCAATTTTATGCTGAGTAAACAGCTTTTATATTATTTTCGCCTAATCTTCTGATTTTACAGTGTTTTTTGCCACCATGAATTCAGTTCTTTTCAATGTGAATAGGTTCATCTAACTTACTTTTTGATTTTAATAAAGATGATGAGTGTAAAAATGACCAAAATCAATCCAAAAACCGATATAAACAATGTTGAAGACCAAGATTCATCAGCTTTAAATTCTGGTTCAGAGGCAACAAGTTCAGATTCCATCACATCACTAAAAATATTGCAGAAATTACAATCATTCATTTTCTGATCGGGTAGAGAATGGTTTTCTTTCAAGAATTGGATAAAGTGGGGCGGCAAAGGTGGTGGAGGTGGCATCGATTCAGGAAAAGGTCCAATTTCTTCAAATAAATTACAGAAGATATCAGGACAGTCGGTGTCACTTTCATTGTTGAGCATCTCTATGGGTAAAAAAGGTGATAACACATCTTCAAAAATAAGTTTACTTGAGTTATTACTTGTGAACTCAGTCAGACTACTAGCCATATCGCCTTTTCACAGATTTAAAACAATCTAAACTAAAGACGGAATTGCCACAAAAAACAAAAATTGTCAAAAATAAATCACATAATACTTTAGATTGCCAAAAATTAAATAACTTTTGTTCAAGACAGTGTAACTTTACCAAAACCAATTCAAAATATAGTTTCCGAAAACTTTTGACCTGTATTATAGAGTCACCTGACGGATAAAATGTAAGTAACAATTACAAACTTAATATTCAGTTTATTTCAGAGACAAACGAAGAGTATCCATAGAATGATTCACTTCAAATGATAATTATGCAGATCACATGAATTGTCTGAATAAATTGATAGTTAATTGAAATTAATTAGTAATCATTTATCCGCCAAGTTCAATATCAAGTAAGTTGAAGATTCAGATTGTTACTAAAAAGACACAAACAAGATCATCACATTTGTGCAAAAATTTACAGTTTGCGAGTTCAAAGTTTAAACTTCGATCGCTTCTTGTACAATCACGGACGCAGATTTAATCATATAACTTCATTTACTGATGTAACTTTGGATAATCAACCAGAAAATGGTCTTATTTTGAGAAAAAACGTTTTATTTTCTTCGTAAAACAGATAAGTTCGATTTTCATTTGAATCGACTTTTTTTGATAACCGTGCGAGTTAGAAAGCTGAAACTAAAGGTCTATCGACAAAAATGCTTTGTTAACATAATGGATTAAATAATTTTAACAATTCTCTTGATTCTGGCCATTGGCCCTAAAACTTTGACCCTCAATATCTCGAGAATGGTCAAACCTGCAGCCACCATGCATTCACCAATTTAATCCTTTACTAATTAGTAATTCAATGCAATTCGATAGCTTTCCATTAGCGTGTTTGGGTCGTGATATTTGGGCAGTAAATGTACAAGTAACAACTTATTTAACATACTAAACTCATATTAACCCATTTCTTGGTAAATGAAACAATTTTCTGGTTAAAGCTGCGAATGAAATGCAAAGAGTGCTGCCAAAGACTCGAACATTTGGGTTATGAGTTGAGACTTGGTGGGGTTTTAAAAGGACATGCAAACTGAATCCATTGGTACTATTAAATAGCTCATTTGATGGACAGTTTTCGAGAAAATCGCTGCCAAAGTTGAAACTTCGATCGCTTTTTGTACGGTTGTGGAAGCAGATTTTTTCATGAAACTCATTTCACCGAGGTAACTTTTGGTAGTGAACCAGAAATGGGACTTATTTTGGTAAATAAAATTTTCTTTTTTTCTTAAAACAGATAAGTTCGATTTTCATTTAAATCGACTTTTTTTGATAACCCTACAATTTTGAGAGCTGAAACTTAGTGTTCGTCGATAAAAATGATTTGTTATTATCATGGGTTATATAACTTTTTCAATTCCTCAACTTATCTCTTAGTTTTGATCATTAACCTGGAAACTTTGAGCCTCAATAGTTCGAGAACAGCAGCACCTAAAACTATCATTCTTTGGCCAAACATTGAATTTTAATGTGGTCTAAAGTATATTGAAATATTATATCATTGAAGAAACTATGAAAAAAGTTATAGCATTTCATTATTTATGTTACCAGATTTTACTTGGTTTATAAAGTTAAATTGTTACTCCAACTCAAATCAATGTTAGATGAATTAGATGTATTTTATTCGATATTCAGTCTTATACTGTTATAGTCCATAATGAAATCTATTGTTTGGCCAAAGAATGACGACTGTAGGTGTTACTGTACTCGAAATATCGAGGATCAAAGTTTTAAGGCCAATGGTCAAAATCAAGAGAACTGCCGATATATTGAAAAAATTAGCCGTCTATGGTATGTGAAAACAACTTTAATAAACGAATAATAAGTTTCAGTTCTCTAAATTGTACGGTTATCAAAAAAAGTCGATTTAAAGCAGATCGAACTTATCTGTTTTGCGAAAAAAAGAAAATTTTATTTCTCAAAATAAGTCCATTTTATTGATTACCATCAAAAGTTACATTAGTTAAATCAGTTTCATGAAAAAATCTGCTTCCATAATCGTACAAAAAGCGATCGAAGTTTCAACTTTGACAGCGATTTTCTCGAAAACTGTTCATCGAATGAGCTATTTAAAAGTACTAATGGACTCAGCCTTCATGCCCCTACAAACTTCACTAAGTCTCAACTCATAACTCAAATGTTCGCGTCTTTGGCGATACTCTTTGCATTTCATTTGCAAGTTTAACCAAGAAATTGTTTCATTTACCAAGAAATGGGTTAATATGAGTTTGTTTCGTTTAATAAGCTGTTGCTTGTACATTTACTGCCCAAATATCATGACCTAAGTCCACTAATGGAAAGCTATCAAATTGCATTGAATTATTAATTAGTAAAGGATTAAATTGGTGAAAGAATGATGATACACTCAAAACGCTTGGAGACGAACACAAAATCAAAAAAGTGAAACACTTTTCACTTCGAATGAAACTAAACCGATTAGGTCTAGCTTGTTTAATCCGTTGAGTTCAAAAAGAATGAAACAAAATTCACTTGGCGTGAAACAGAGTTCAAAATGAGAGGAACATGCCTATGAGAATAGGTTGAAAATGTTAAAAGGGTGTCAGTCCCACATCAGCTGATGATGTTTTGCGAGAATTGAATTTGCCGTGCATTTAATTACTGTTGACGCCTGTCAAAAATTTGTCGATCATGTGATGAAATATATACCAAAATGTATAAGCGGACTATGAACTGACACCCTTTTAACATTTTCAACCTATTCTCATAGGCATGTTCCTCTCATTTTGAACTCTGTTTCACGCCAAGTGAATTTTGTTTCATTCTTTTTGAACTCAACGGATTAAACAAGCTAGACCTAATCGGTTTAGTTTCATTCGAAGTGAAAAGTGTTTCACTTTTTTGATTTTGTGTTCGTCTCCAAGCGTTTTGAGTGTAAGTAAATTTTCTGGTTGACTATCAAAAGTTACATTTGTAAAATGAGTTATATGATCAAATCTGCGTCCGTAATTGTACAAAAGTTGATATAAGTTTCAACTTTGACACAGATTTTCTCGAAAACTATCGATCAGATAAATTTCCCATTTGTGTTTTAGCCCATTTTTGTCAACTTGTTTTAATTTGTGCTCAAATGTGTTAACTATGTCTTTTCAGCAACAACCAGGTTTTAGTAAAAGTGATTTAAGTTGCTTTGGCTTAACCAGCTTCAAGATCATAATCATATTTTTAAACATATTTCGTCGTGTTTTAACTTTTCTTTCGCAGATTGCTGTTGTTAGCTTCGCGACTTATGTTCTCATCGACAAATCTTAACTCAAATGTTCGAGCCATTGGCAGTACTTTTTGCCTTGCGAGAAAAAAAAAGAAGAAAAAGAGCGAGTCCATTCCTTGGTAGTCGATAGTCTTTCGGAAACTGCTGATGAATTTTTAGATTGAACATGAAAATCGAGATCACAGTTATCCAATACATTAGGAACAAATTTCGGACAAGATGCTAAGGTTAGCCTTTTTTCAAAGAACTATGGACAAAAACTGACTTTCGAGTTAAGAGTAGGGACTTTGTGGGTTTCTAGTGGTATAAAACTGAGCCATTAGTGCTATTAAAAAATTTTATGGGCCTACAGAAATGATTTTACAAACATTAGATTTTATGATGAGCTATAACCTTGCAACACATCGTTGGACTGATGATTGACCTGATTTACCTTAAGCTGACCAGGAGTTTATCAAACGCAATGTTGATATAGCCGAAGCTATTGGAGGAGATGATACAAATGAATCTATTCAAATCATCAACATTGATGCCAAGGCATCGTTTGAGAAATTCAGTAGTTCAGAGTGTGGAAATTTAATCAGTGAACCAACCACTGAAACTCCCTTACAACAATATCAAAGATTAGATGCTGAGGTTTCTGTATTGGCTGACACATTGGATTATATTCAAAAGAGTCGAGAAGGCACAAGCCAAGATTTTGGTTAGTAAAGGTTTTAACGCTCAACATGAATGTTCATTTTGTTACATTTTGTTAATAGTTTTTATCTTTTGATTTCAGGTGATATTTTGGCTGACATAACTAAATTGGAGGCTAAGCTGAGATCATTTATAAATCTTTTACTTGTAAAAATCTGTTTTAGAATTTAGAATAGACCATAATTTTCCAATATTTGACTTCACAAAAGTTAATCAATCTTTTAAATAACCATTTAGTGTTGTAATAGTTTTTTGATATTTAGGATAGACCGCCAAAATATAGCTGCCATAGTAACCATGAAGGCGCGAGATGAATTCAACTTTTCCGTTGTGTTATTTTCAAACATTACTTGTACAACTGAAAGTTTGTTAGCATACAAAGATTTCACTGTTTTCAATTGTTTTATTGCTTTTTTGATTGTTTCATTATTTGTGATTTATAATGTCTAATGAAAATATCGACCCGAAATTATTTCCAACTTCTAAAAAGCGAAAACGGATATCTTTTTCAAAAAATTTGATGCTACAAGAATTGCTAAGTGATGGCTCTACGAGGATTTTTGAGGAAAAAATTAATGATGATGAAAATTGTTCATTGGTTTCGATGGCAATTGATGAATCGGACTCGATTTTCAACAAAACAGTTTATGATACCAATGAGATGGAATTATCCCTTTTGTCACCAACGGCATCTCCAACTCCATTGCAACTCTTACAACAATCTTCCCCACCATCATCTCAATCGCGCTATGAAAACTCGACACCTCAATCAATGCTTTGTAATCAAAACACTACGCTTTTTAATGAATTGCCTGCTTCTCAGGAATCACTTAAGTCACCGTCAAAGCCTTTGAAGCAACAATCGCCCATTAAAAGTCCAGTGTCATCTCCATTGATTCCAACATTGTCATTGTCAGTCCCAATAGCATCTCCACTGGTTCCAGCTTTGTCATTATCAGTCCCACTAGCATCTCCATCATTTTCATTGCCACCATCATCAATTCCTCCATCTCCATCATTTAATCAAACAATTACTCGTCATGATATTGGCGATACTCTCCATGATTCAGTTTTAGCTTTTATTGATGAAAAGTCTGATGACCAATTAACTGGTGAATGCTCCATGTCTCAATCAGTAACTCAAAACCAACAAGAAATAACTTTCAATGCTAAAACAACACATCAGACACCAGAACCTGAAGAGCAACAGATTCCTCCACAATCTAAACAGTTAGCATCTAACTCATCATTTTCTCAAGCTCAGTTGGCTCCATCATCATCATTTTCAACGCATCATTTGTCTGCTTCGTTTTCTCCATTACTTCCTCCTTCGGTTGTACAAAAAAATAACGATGCATCACCACAATTGCAACGAACATCGATCGTAAAAACACCACAACAAGCACCACAACTAACTCCACAACAAACTCCACAACAAACAATACAACAGACACCCCAGCAAACACCACAACAAACACCTCAACAAACAATACAACAAACGCCACAACAAGCACCACAACAGACACCCCAGCAAACACCACAACTAACTCCACAACAAACTCCACAACAAACAATACAACAGACACCCCAGCAAACACCACAACAAACACCTCAACAAACAACTCAACAAGCACCACAACTATCACCACAACAAACAATACAACAAGCACCACAACTATCACCACAACTATCACCACAACAAACAATACAACAAACAATACAACAAACAATACAACAGACGCCCCAGCAAACACCACAGCAAACTTCTCAACAAGCACCACAACAAATACCACAGCTAACACCACAACAAACAATACAACAAACTCCACAACAAACACCACAACAGACGCGACAACAAACACCACAACCAGCAGTACACAGAACACCTCAACTTCAACGACTAACGCCAAAACAAACCCCGCAAAAATTACTAGGATCAACACCTAAAATAGGAGTTCCTCCTCAAGCGCTGTCATTCCCATCATTATCATATTCAATGCGACCCTTATCCGATTCTCCATTATATTCTCCTTCTGCTAAACCAGATGATATAGCGGAGAAATCACAACAATTACAGAAAACATTGATGGAGACAACAACACAAGAAACTCCACAAAGGTTACAAAAGACAACACCTACATCGATATTTCATTCAACTATGCCACAAGATATTGTTGATGCAGTTCTTCAAAGTAAGGAAACGCTGAGAGAACAAACACTCCAGTATTCTTCAAAACAAACGACCCAACGAACACCTGCATCATCATTTTCACTGAGAAAATCAACTCCGTTGTCTAAATCTCTTATTCATTCAGCCATGCCAAAAGATATCGATGATGCACTACCACAAGGGGAAAATACACCGAAAGAACAGACACCTCAACAAGCTCTTGAGCAGTCAACACAACAAACACCTACTTCATCATTTTCCCCTCAAGCTTTATCCTTGGTAGCTCAATCACCATCACCATCATTTTCACTGAGACAATCAACAACTCCGTTATCTCCATCACTTTCTCCTTCAGCCATGCAACAAGATATTGGTGATACATTTTATGATTCAGTTTTGATCTACGTTGATGAAAAATCTGTCCTTCAATTGAGCTGTGAAGATTCGACACCCGAGCAATCAATGATACAATATCATCAAAGCACAACTTTTGCTGCCGATCTATTGAATGACGATTCTATCGAAGTAGATGAAGAAGAAGAAGGAGTTGATAACACTCTAAATTTCATCGACAATAGAGCTCCTTCTCCTGTCAGAAAAATGCTTAACTCGGCCTCCATCGATGCTAGATTGTGGTCGTTTATTTCAGAAATAAACGAAGATTATGCTTTACTCACCTTTTTGAGAGGAAATTTTAAAGTTTTAATCAAATTTGATTTACAAGATGAGGACAACTTGGAAGTTATCATAAATGAAATTTCATTACAAAGTCTTATCGACCAAAACATAAAAGAAAAGGGTTGGACGCAAATAAGTGATGAAGCTGTTCATTTGCTAACCAAACCAAGAGATGCAAAACTAATAAAAATTATTAAAAATTTGGCAGAAGCTCGCTTTGAGAAGTTCAAACAAGATACATGTATCACAACACCAGTAATGCTGAATGATGTTTTGAAAGGGTTGTGTAAAATTTTCAATCGCCTCGAAGCTTTGACAGTCGAATTAGCTGATTTAAGTTTAAGGCACGAATGTAAAATAACCAATGCGGACATAAATTCTTTCGAGTAAGTAACTTATTTTTACTCTTTTAAATAATTAAACTTAATATAAAATTGTTACTATAATTATGATTATTCATCCAATACAGGATCGCACTTGAAACTTATGGTTTACGATACACATTATGGGTGGTACTATGTTTGGACTTAACAGCCTATCCTGATTATCATTGTAAAGTAAAATTTGGTGTTCACAAAGCTGATTTGAAATTGTATCCGTAAGTTTTTGTAATTACTTTCATTCAAATTTAAACTAATCCAATTTTATTTTATAATCTTTCTTTGCAGCTATCATTTATTGAACCGTGCTGTTAAGAATGTATCTCCTGGTGATAGTGATTATTTGCGATCTATTATGAGGGCAACTAAAAAGTTCATCTTCGATTATCGACGTAAACATTCAATAAAATCAGTCAGAATTTCTTTTCATCATACGCACCAATGATAAATAAATTTGTTCTGGAAATCTTTTTTACCCAAAATATCATTTTCAATTTGAGACCTTTTATACTACTGGTCCTTAAACTATATGTTAAAAACTATCAGAATATTTCTAGTTCGAATATTACCGTCAATAAAATTAATTACTCCTCCTGTGTATCTCACAAAAATTAAAAAAAAATAAAGTATAATTTGATAGATGCCAATTTGTTCAACTTTAACAGACTTGTCAATGTAATAGTAATAATTCAAACAATGGTATAAATATCATCACGATCATATTGCAGGACATAATAGGGTTGCTATAAGAGGACGGCCAACCAAAGTCTGATTCCAAATGACGAGCCACAGGACTAGTTGGGTCAAAATTATAAAAATATAGATCAACAGGTTCACGAGATTTTCTTAAAGATCCAAAACAAGTTCCGCAAAAAT
Organism: Tetranychus urticae; assembly: GCF_039701765.1. Classification (NCBI taxonomy): domain Eukaryota; kingdom Metazoa; phylum Arthropoda; class Arachnida; order Trombidiformes; family Tetranychidae; genus Tetranychus; species Tetranychus urticae. The sequence continues at coordinate 1,213,207 of NC_142959.1, forward strand.
TACTAGGATCAACACCTAAAATAGGAGTTCCTCCTCAAGCGCTGTCATTCCCATCATTATCATATTCAATGCGACCCTTATCTGATTCTCCATTATATTCTCCTTCTGCTAAACCAGAAGATATAGCGGAGAAATCACAACAATTACAGAGCACATTGATGGAGACAACAACACAAGAAACTCTACAAAGGTCACAAAAGCAAACACCTACATCGATATTTTATTCAACTATGCCACAAGATATTGTTGATGCCGTTCTTCAAAGTAAGGAAACGCTGAAAGAACAAACACTCCAGTATGCTTCAAAACAAACGACCCAACGAACACCTACATCATCATTTTCACTGAGAAAATCAACTCCGTTGTCTAAATCTCTTATTCATTCAGCCATGCCACAAGATATCGATGATCCAGTATGGAGGGTAATCTTGATACATTGGAAAATTGTTTCTGCTTTTCAGTTTCAGAATCACATTTCGTATCTTCATCGTTGGCATTTGAGTGAAATTCAGCAACTAACATTTTATTTTGGTTTTTGAAAGCATTAAGGTGATTGAGTCGATGTTTCAGATGAGCTTTAACTGCAAGCCTTCAAGACCCATCTCATTCCTGGATTTGTCAAGTACGCCAGTAATTTTACTAATAAAGAAGAAACAAGAGAGTTTTATTAAGATCGAATTAGTGAGAATAATTACTGAAATAAAAAGAATTTTAGTGTTTAGATTCAAGTCAAAACAAACATACCTAGCAGCTGATGCAGACAAAACAATCATATTTGTCCCAATTGTGACTCGATTAGCATGTAGTGGTACCCTAGAGACGATTGTCTTAATGGTAAACATCTTTAAGCACAGTTAAATTTCAAATATATGAACTATATTATCCAATCGACACAATGAATGTAAATTCTTATAATAAACATTTGAATAATATTTGTTGTCACATGTAATTTAGCAGTTCGCAATCCTTCCTTCTCAGCTTTGGCCGCTGAAACAGGCTCATTTGTTTGGGTATCAATCATTCCACCAATAATATAAATATTATCAGGATCATATTGCAGGACATTGTCGGTATCGGCAGTTAAATAGACTAATTTTTCCCTTGGAAATAAATCAAAGTAAGATTTGGAAGTAGCTTCAACTAGATAAGAGGAAGGTGGACCAAAGTCTAATTCCAATAGACGAGCCACAGGACTAGTTGGGTCAAAATTACAGAAATATAGATCAACAGGTTCACGAGATTTTCTTAAGGATCCAATACAAATTTTGATTTGAGCAGTAATGGTTAGGTGTTCTTTGAGCGTCATATGGTCGTTATAATCAAAGTCAATGACAACTTTCTGAGCATTTAAAATTTTAGATTGGGCTATTTTAGTATAAAGATGTTTACGAATCCGTTTACAAGCAGCCCAACTGCAAATTGGTGAAACGCCATGAACTCTGTAAGCAGGCTTTCCTGATTCTTCATAACATACCCCAAAACCATCCTTGGGTCTTGACATGATGGCTTCCCTGATTTCTGACCTTATTTCTTCGCTTTTTTCACGGCTCCTCTCTGTTCTTGCAAGATTTTTCATGAAATTTCTTATTAAATCAGGCCTTTTCATTTTTACCATGTAGTCAATATCATGAGCACGTAATTCTTTTGGTCTATTGCTTTCGTCCAATGAATAAAATATTTCAATTATTTTGGATGTTTTTGTTTGATATTTTTCTTCATCAGAAGAAAAACTTTCTTTTGTTAAGTTAGAAGTTAGAAGATTGTACGTCTCAACCTTATGTTTTATATAAATATCTTCGTTTATGATATTATAGCTGTGATGATCCAACGTGTAGGGTAATCCTGGTATGTTGGATAATTGTTTTTGCTTTTCAGTTTCCGAATCACATTTAGTATCATCATCGTTGACATTTGAGTGAAATTCAGCAACAAACATTCTGGTTTGGTTTTCGCAAGCATTAGGCTGATTGAGTCGATGTTTCAGATGAGCTTTAACTGCAAGCCTTCAAGACCCATCTCATTCCTGGATTTGTCAAGTACGCCAGTAATTTTACTAATAAAGAAGAAACAAGAGAGTTTTATTAAGATCGAATTAGTGAGAATAATTACTGAAATAAAAAGAATTTTAGTGTTTAGATTCAAGTCAAAACAAACATACCTAGCAGCTGATGCAGACAAAACAATCATATTTGTCCCAATTGTGACTCGATTAGCATGTAGTGGTGCCCTAGAGACGATTGTCTTAATGGTAAACATCTTTAAGCACAGTTGAATCTTAAATATATGAACTATATTATCCAATCGACACAATGAATGTAAATTCTTATAATAAACATTTAAAAAATATTTGTTGTCACATGTGATTTTACATACGAGTTACAGCTGTTTTGATTGAATGGTCCCTCAATTTCAGCATTCTGAGATCGATCATGTGTTTTTAATTAATTTTTTCTAATTAATTCAACTGTAAATTCTTTTTCTAGTACATCTACACAATTTCAACCTATTAACTAATCTTTGTGTGTGTCTAATTTGTGTAATTTTACTGAACTCAACTCTGGTTCATTTGGGTGTGATTTAACAATAGAGATAAATGGCAGTGTCTAAAGTTATAGTAAGGACTCTAAATACAGCACTACATGCGAACCCAAAAATAGTTGAATCTTCAAATTTGAAAAACTTTTTCAATAAAGTCAACACTACTATTGATGCCACCTCTCGAGATCGTCATTTTGCAGTCGTTTATATGTACAGTAAACAAAAGCTGGTAACTGAAGGCGATATGTTTTATCTTTACAAAGATGTACCTGCTAATCTTGGGGATAAAATTAAATTGGAAAAAATAATGCTAGTAGGTAATGATAAACTTACTCTGGTCGGAAGACCTTTACTGGACCGTGATTTGGTTCATGTTGAAGCAACCGTCATTGAGAAAACGCATAGTCATACATTTATGGGACTCTTGGCTAGAAAAAGATCTCACTGTTTTCGTCGTTATTATTTTCAACGGCATCCCTTAACCATTCTGCGGATAAACGAAATACGAATATGCCATAATCTGAACACAGCTCACACAGTTATCCAATAAGTCATCTTTCATTGCTAAGAAATGAGATTTTGAATGTAGCAATTAACATGTAAAATTAAAGATTGACAACTTGTTTAGTTCAACATTGATTTAGTGATTTCGATGTTATAATTCAAATATTTGATCGATTTAGGTCATAAGCTATTAAAAAGTACAATTCAAATAAAATTTACACATTGAAGGTAGAAGAATAATTAATCTGTTCGTAATTTTCTTGTAATTGACTTCACAAAAAGTTAATCAATCTTTCAAAGAACCATTTGTTAGTGTTGTAATAGTTTGTTTGTTATTTTGAATAAACCGCCAAAATAAAGCTGCCATAGTAGCCATGAAGGCGGGAGATGGGTTTAAATTTTCCGTTGCATGGTTTTCAAACAAACATTTGTTAGCATACAAAGATTTTCAATTGTTTTATTGCTTTTTTGATTGTTTCAACATTTGTGATTTATAATGTCTAGTGAAAATTTCGACCCAAAATTAGTTACAACTAATAAAAAGCGAAAACGGATATCTTTTTCAAAAAATTTATTGATGCAAGAACTTCTTAGTGATGGTTCTACAAGGATTTTTTCCGAAAAAATCAATGATGAGGAAAATTGTTCGTTAATTTCGATGGCAATTGATGAATCGGACTCAATTTTCAACAAAACAGTTTATGACACAAATGAGATGGAATTATCCCATTTATCGCAACTCTCGCAACAATTTCTTTCGCCACCAACTCGATCACCATTATCCCAATCACCATCGATCTCGGGGAGACAATCAACTCAATCACCATCACCATCACCATCATTTTCAACACAATCAACAACTCCGTTGTCTAAATCTCTTATTCATTCAGCCATACCAAGCGATATCGATGATGCAGTGCCACAAAGCAATAATACACCGAAAGAACAAACACTTCAACGAGCTCTTGTACAGGCAAAACAACAAACACCTACTTCATCATTTTCTTCTCAAGATTTATCCTTGGTAGCTCAATCACCATCACCATCATTTTCACTAAGACAATCAACAACTCCGCTATCTCCATCACTATCTCCTTCAGCCATGCAACAAGATATTGGTGATACATTTTATGATTCAGTTTTGATCTACGTTGATGAAAAATCTGTCCTTCAATTGAGCTGTGAAGATTCGACACCCGAGCAATCAATGATACAATATCATCAAAGCACAACTTTTGCTGCCGATCTATTGAATGACGATTCTATCGAAGTAGATGAAGAAGAAGAAGGAGTTGATAACACTCTAAATTTCATCGACAATAGAGCTCCTTCTCCTGTCAGAAAAATGCTTAACTCGGCCTCCATCGATGCTAGATTGTGGTCGTTTATTTCAGAAATAAACGAAGATTATGCTTTACTCACCTTTTTGAGAGGAAATTTTAAAGTTTTAATCAAATTTGATTTACAAGATGAGGACAACTTGGAAGTTATCATAAATGAAATTTCATTACAAAGTCTTATCGACCAAAACATAAAAGAAAAGGGTTGGACGCGAATAAGTGATGAAGCTGTTCATTTGCTAACCAAACCAAGAGATGCAAAACTAATAAAAATTATTAAAAATTTGGCAGAAGCTCGCTTTGAGAAATTCAAACAAGATACATGTATCACAACACCAGTGATGCTGAATGATGTTTTGAAAGGGTTGTGTAAAATTTTCAATCGCCTCGAAGCTTTGACAGTCGAATTAGCTGAGTTAAGTTTAAGGCATGAATGTAAAATAATCAATGCGGATATAACCTCTTTCGAGTAAGTAACTTATTTTTATTCTTTTAAATAATTGAACATAATATAAAATTGTTGCTATAATTATGATTATTCATCCCACACAGGATCGCACTTGAAACTTATGGTTTACGATACACATTATGGGTGGTGCTATGTTTGGACTTAACAACCTATCCTGATTATCCTTGTAAAGTAAAATTTGGTGTTCACAAAGCTGATTTGAAATTTTACCCGTAAGTTTTTGTAATCACTTTCATTCCTAATGGACTTAAACTAATCCAATTTTATTTGATGATCTTACTTTGCAGCTATCATTTATTGAACCGTGCTGTTAAGAATGTATCTACTGGTGATAGTGATTATTTACGATCTATTGTGAGGGCAACTAAAAAGTTCATCAGGGATTATCGGCATGACCATTCAAGGAAAGCCGTAAGGATGGTTTTTAATGCAAAATACACTGCTATTCAGACACTGATATATTAAGTTTGTTATATCTCAATAAAAGGAGTGCATCAATTTTATGCATAAGAATTGTCAAACCATCAAACTCATTGTTGAACTTTTTTCATATCATAACAATCATCACAATTTCAAAATTTTCAAGCAAATAAAATGTATTGAGTAAATTTAATTATTCGTTGAAACGCATTTATTAAAAATCATGAAAACCCCCATATTAACAACAATGTGAATCATTCCTCTTCAATCCACAGGGATAATAAATTCTTATTAATCCAATTTTATTTCTTTGAGCGTTTGAGCGCCGAATAACTTTTTGTGGTGCCATCTCTAGGAATTTTGCTTAATTCAATTTTCTACAATAAGTATTTTTCAATTTTCATTTGCACATTAGGTTTATTTATGTTATTGTCTTCATAATCTTAACTGAGTTTTTCTGTTGCTGTCAATTTTTTTGTGATCGTTAGAGCAATAAGTGATAACCATGTCCAATCAAAGGAGTGACAAGGGCCGTGATGAGATTAACCTGCGAAACTTGAGACGGATGGATGATTCCATCAAGGAGATTCTTTCCACTGCTTCTGCTGTAACTGTTTACCAATTTGCTATCGATGCAAAGAAATGGAATAAACTTCCAATTGAAGGACCATTACATGTGGTTAGAAGATCGACATATCCTCGAACTACTTTATATGTCATGAATCGGTTAGAAACCAGTAATTTGATTCTGCCCATTACTAAGGAAACTGACGTTAAAGTTGAATTACCATATTTAATGTTGAAGAATCTTGAAAGAGGAATTTTCTGCATTTGGTTCTATGTAAACGATGAGTGTGCAGAAACAGCCTCGCTGTTAATTAATGAACTAGAAAGTTTAACTAAAAATGGTCCCAACAGTGGTGACATAGTCGCCCAACCGGTTGACTCTTTTGTTGATACATTGGGTAAGTTATCTCAGACTCACCATTTCTCATTCTAGCAGTTCCTCAAGCTTTCTTTTTTATTAAGGTGTTAATTTATATCTTCTTCATTTTCATCAACAGCTAAAATTGGGATTAAAAACGTTACTGTTTCGAAGAGTGCTTCTAAGGGAATAGATTCTAATGTCCACAGTGACGGTAAAAATATAGAACCAAGTGAGCTGATGAGTACTCCTAGTAATAGTGTCGATAAACAGAAATCCTTAGAAAACGGTGGTAGATCGGTAAATGTTCAAGATCTTTTTGCTCAAGCAGCGTCATTAGCACAAGGAGCTAATGTCTCACAATCTTCAATACCTGACTCTCGACACACACCACGAGCTATGTCTCGAAATCAATTTGCTCCAATAAATTTAATCTACGATTTGGAAAGAGCGAAAAACGATGAAACAGGTGAACCTCTTGCTCCTAGCGATACCCTTGAAGATGAAATGTTAACTCCAGCAATGATAAAAGAAAGATCAAAAGACAAATCTCTCCTTCGAGACAACGAAAAACAAAATACTGGAATTCTTACAAGTTCAAATGATCTAGTCCCTCCAATCGATGACCTTTACATCTATGGACAATCCAGTAAACCACTTTCCAATAATCCAGACCATTCTAGACTTCAATTATCAGCATCTACCAGCCGTTCGCTCCAACAATCGAACGTTTATGATCCTCAATTACCAACTGACCAGTTGAAAAATGTACTCATCCATCTCATTCAAACTGATCCTGAATTCGTCGCAAAAATTCGTGCTGCTCTCATAGCTACACAGCACCAAGCATCCTATCCATAAGAAAGTATTGGTCTAACCTGGGCACTCGAGAAATACATCAGCTTTTCACTTCTCTCTATTTTCACCATCGCCGCTACATTTTAGTGTTAAAAACAAGAAACAACCTTTTGATGCCATAAAAACTTTGACCGCGCATACCATTTGATTTTTTTTCTAATTGTCTCTAGGTTTGATTGGAAAATTATAATTTTTTCCTCTTTGCCCACCTCCACATATTGTTATCAAACTATGAGTATCAATTTTGATCCCTTAAAGTATATAATTAGCTCTTTCAGGTAAATTTAACTATTTTTGAATTTACTAGATCTTCGATTTTCTTGAAATCTCTTATTTCCCTAACAAACTACTTCAATGTTAAATACTAATTTTCCTACAAAAGACAAGGAAAACTATTTGAGGTGTTTCACTCGGAAATAAGTTGAGGCAGATTAAGTGAAACATTCAGAAGTCTAAACCCTATTTCACTGTGAAATTAAATTCACACAGAAATCAAAGAATAAATCAAACTTCGTTATTCCTTACTTTTTCAATTATTTGAAAAGTCATGATGTAAATCATAATCTGTCCAAGGATCATCAATAAAAAATCATCGTGCTCATCAAAAAGTGTTTCCCAGTTTGTTTTCAAATGAAAAATGAAGCAAATTTTTTATTCTCTTGAAAAATTCAAGTAAATCAAAAATAAAATTAACTGAAATATCTTCTGTTGAAGTAATTAAAAGAAATTTAATATGACTTTAATTGTTTTGAATTTTATCAAACTTAGTTTATTTAAGAGCATTAATTCTTTTATCAGTCATGGCCATACGTTTTTCAAAGTCCTGTTCCAAATTTTTGAATGAAGATTGCAAAGCAGATAGTTCGGTTTTCAGTTGCTGTAGATTTTTTTCATTACTTTCTGTTGCCCTTTCCATCATGGTCAATGCTGAAGTAAAATTTAAAGCTTTCTCTTCAATCTCAGCTAAGATGTTCAATCTCGCAGCCAATTCATACAATATTGATGTACTTTTTTCACCTTTGGAAACCATCTCATATAACTCATTTATGCGACTTTTACTCTGAGATTCTTCAAAGAAACTTTTCTTATCGGCCAGCTGATTGATTTTTTGTATTAGAGCAGAGACTCTGTGGTCAAGTTGATCCAAGGTATTACCATCTAATAGTGAAACTTTGCTGCTAATTGATCTAACAGCCGATCCCAAGCTTTTTTCATTTGTATAGTAATAAATACAAGTTAACTGATCATCATCATGATCTAATAAATTTTCCAGTCTCTTAATTCTACTTTCAAGAGAAGAAAGCTTTGTTAAAGAATTCACTTCAGTTTTCTTTGCCACTTTTTCTTGACTATCATTGGCTTTGATACCACTTGGCTGCAACTGTAGTTCTAAAGGTATTCCATCAATTGTAAGTTTACATGATCTCAGCTTAGCCTCCAATTTAGTTATGTCAGCCAAAATATCACCTGAAATCAAAAGATAAAAACTAGTAACAAAATGTAACAAAATGAACATTCATGTTGAGCGTTAAAACCTTTACTAACCAAAATCTTGGCTTGTGCCTTCTCGACTCTTTTGAATATAATCCAATGTGTCAGCCAATACAGAAACCTCAGCATCTAATCTTTGATATTGTTGTAAGGGAGTTTCAGTGGTTGGTTCACTGATTAAATTTCCACACTCTGAACTACTGAATTTCTCAAACGATGCCTTGGCATCAATGTTGATGATTTGAATAGATTCATTTGTATCATCTCCTCCAATAGCTTCGGCTATATCAACATTGCGTTTGATAAACTCCTGGTCAGCTTCAGGTAAATCAGGTGTTTCATAAACCTCAGGCTCATCCCAGGCTATGTACGGTAAATTTGCATATTTGGATACTTTAGACATTTCAACAGATAATTGTCTTATCACTTGTTAACATTAATATAAATAATTAAGAAACATCCAAATTATTGAGATCTAAATCTACAAATTGAAAACTGATTTAAATGAATCAAAACATTCAACTTGAGCCTGCCATCTATAAGTTGATCAAACAAACAGCTATTGGAAGTTTTTTTAAATTTTTCATTATCTATTGTATAGTATAGACATTAATTTTTGAATAATTTTTGTGCTCATCGGTTTATCGTTGCTTCAATTATTCCATATTTTGTGTATCAAATTAACATAAATAAGCAATAACATAATCTCAACCTAATTTGTAATTGAAAAATGATCAGTAATAATGCAGATAAGTAACAAATGAGATGTGCTTGTTGTTTTTCACATTCTTATCCCTGTGACTTTAGGAGTAATGATTTATCCTCATTGATGTGAATTTGGGTTTTTCATTATTTGTGATAATTGATATGATACGTACCAGTTACCAGTTTATTAAGAAATGAAATTAATTATCATTTGTAAAAGAAAGAAATTCTGACTGATTTCTTTGATTGTTTACTTCGATAACCCAAATGAATTTTAATGAATTTTATGAAATAATTATGCAAAACATTGGATAAAATTGTCTTCAGCTTTGTGAACACTGAATATTATTTTGAAAGGATTATTTGGATTTTTGGTATCATCTAAACACAAAACCATCCATAATGGTTATCGCAAACGTAAGTTTCAAATGCCTTCTGTATTTATTAATATTGAGATTTTTCAATTACAAATGATTTAATTCTCAAATTAAAATGCTGCCATTATTGTTTATAATAATGTCTATAAAATGCTTCCAGTATTGTATTAGAAACCAGAAAAACTAAAATTAACCAGATTCTTGACTGACTTTCATTGCATTCACCGTTTTAACTCGCCATAGTGTCCAGTCCTGTTGGAAAGCAACTTTGACAATATGCTTGACCAACTATGATGCTAATTGATAACAATTTATTTGTTGACTTTTTTATCAGATTAGATAACAACTATTGAATCTATTCAAAGAGTTCAACATTGTTACTCATTCTGACTGACTTTCATCTCTATTGTCAATATGAACAGATTATTACGGAAGACTCCATAAGATTAAATTGCTGGTGATAGAATGTAAAAAATCATTTTGCTAATCGCTAATCAATCTTTCACTTTTACTGTTAATGAAACTGAATCATTGTTATTGTCATTTTTCAAATGGATCATGGTTTAACAATGTAACATAATCTTGATAATTAAAAAAGATGCCTCAGTTATTAGTAAAAGCTTATTGGATTGTGCAAAAATAATACAAAAATCTTGAGTTATCGATCAACTTTACCAGTTATTATTATTTTATGGCTTTAAACCACCTAATAGTGTTATCAACTATTGACTAACTCAACCATATGAGATGAAATCAGGATCAATTTAGCAATCTGGGTTGATTGAATATTGATTGTGATCAAGTAAATTGTTTACAAATAACAGTAAAAAACAATTGTTTAAGAGGGTAAAAATGTAAATAACGAGAAATAATGTGTTATGTATTATTGGGTAACTGAAACTTGAAAGGTTGATTAAAAATAAACCATTTCAAGCAGCAAAACAATATCAACAAAATTTAATTGTTACAATGAGTTTTGAAAAAAAAAACCAAAATTGATTATGAAGATTCTAAATTGAACAGACATAATTTGATTGTAATCATATTCGTATCATAATATCCTGTTGAACAATGAACTTGAAACCAATGATCGATGCGAATATTTTAATCTGAATTTGCTGATTATTCGGCAACCATTAAATTATAACACTAGCGTTATAAAACGTTATTATGAAAATACGGTGAAATTTTGTTTGGTTCAATACATAATAACAGTATATCTTACATCTAGCATTGCCATTAACATTGACTTTACGCTATTTTTACATTATTTAGCAACTTTTCCTGTCTTTAAAGATGAATCAATTATGACTTAACCCTACGAGGTTAACCTTTAAGGTCAATCTATTTGGGCAATAAATGTTGAATCCTTTAATGATCCTTATCCCATCTTGTTGAAATAAAGAATGAACTTGTTTTTTTTCTGGTTACATCCATTTCTTGATGTAACGCAATTGAAAAAGGTTGAAATTCAATGATAGTTGCATAATTGCTTATCAATCAGATTTAGGATTTTGATTAAAGGTGTGTTTATCGTATAATAACAAAAATATAAAAATATCTACAATTTTGTTTCTCAAACAGATGATTTTGGTTGAAAAATGCCAACTCCATTCAATTTCAACTTCTTTTATGGGTCAACATTTAGTCTGATGATAAATTAGGATTTAATATTTCTTAAGGAAAGTGAAATTTCGCTATTAAAAACCAATACTGAAGATTGTTATTTTAATGATTCGATGGGAGTTTATTAGAGTTTAAACGAAGCTAAAATACAATCCAAACTGACTCATTGCTACCGAAGTCTAATTTTTGCGCTTTTGCGACTCTTCATGAATTTAATTTTTCAATTTTCGGAGGTTTTATAAAATGTTTACAGATTGCTTCAGCTGTAAACATGAAGTTGAAATTGGGTTACACATATTTTAAATATTCATTCCACCAAAATGAACATTCATTCTGTGCAAAATTAATGAGAAAAATTTTAAATATGAATTTTTTTATTAATAAAAGAAAGGGAAAAGTCCGAGAAAAAGAAAGATTAATTTTAAAAAGTAAGGCAGTCTTACTACAAGCGCCACCGTACATCATTATCCAGAATCAACCATTATTTACAATAATTTTAGTCTTTTTCTGTACTCTTTGTTTCTCTGTTCTCTGGCTTCTCGAATTAATAAACAGAGAAACCAGTCCTATCCAATTAGTTCATCTATAATCATGTCTTCAATTGTCAACCGAAGCCGGAATATCCGTAGTGGTAGGTCCGTGAGAGGTAAAGGTAAGTCACCGGTTTTCTTTATTTATACTGTTAGTGATGGTAATGTTTTGATGATACACTTTTTTATATAATTTTTGTTTATTTCTTTACACCTTTACCTGTATTCCCTGTGTAGCAAGGAAAGAGACATTGGACAAAGATGTTATCCTTGATTGGTCTAAAGGTAAATTTATCTCATCAATTTCATTTTTAATATCAAAATTTTGTCCAGAGTCTATTAAAGGCTTAAGTATCCATCTATTGGAGTGTACTCAAATTTCGGCTGTTGACTTGCTTCATGACTTCAAATCCTCAATCCTTTTTTATTGCCAAATAATTTGTCAAATTATTGTCAAATGATTGTTTTTAAATCCCTATACTGTGAGAATCAATTTTTATGACCTTTTACATTTCAGCTCTAAAATGTTTCTCGTCAAATGTCGTACTTCATTCCTTTGATAATTTTTCTCATCTGAGTGATTCCTAATGTTTCTTTTTCTTTTTCAGGACCAAGAGAAAATTTAAAAACAATATTATCTAGTATCTGTATGAAAACCGGCATAACCAATGGCCAAAGACTTAGTTATCTCAATTTTTTTACCAAATTTTGTAGCAAAGTGGATGTCATAAATTCAGAGACTGTTGGTTTTTCAGTCGAGGAAATATTATATTGGTTAGTCTTGTTTGTTTCTTTATTTATTTCACCAATTCAAAGTGGATTATCGACAGCAATTGATTTTATTCTGTTTGTTGTGATAACCTTCATATTTATTGCAATTTGTTGGTTATTCTGTGCACTAACTTTATATATTTATTACTTTTTTGACTTACAGCCTTCGTGTTACTCTATTCATAGATTCAGCAGAAGTCAGAGCAGCGGGTCTTCGAGCCGTGCGATATCTTTTGACCGACAAAGAATCTGTTGAAGCTTTATATAGAATAAATTTTCACATTTTAATTGCCCGGTCCCTTGATATTGAATTAAATAACTTAGCAGAACGGATACAATGTCTTAGATTGGTTCGTAAATTATTAGCTGTGAAACCTGAAGCTGTACCACCGGCTATCATGAGAAGTGTGATTGCCATTGCAAGGGACGGGTTCATTGGACCTGATGAAGATTCTATGTGTCGAGCATGTATGGGATGTCTTGGTGAACTGATTCTTCTCAATCCTCTGGTTTGTTGTCAATCAGGTGGAATAACCGCTCTAATCGATTGTGTTTTAATGACCCACCAATCTCTCCATATCAGTGAAGCATTAGTCGGGTGTCTTATTTTTATCCTCAATGATCCTCGATTAAGATGTTACCTGAGAAAAGATATTGATCTACGACAATTTGTCGCACCTTTTACTGACTGTCATTACTCATTACCATTATTGGCTTTGAATACTCAACGGAGAGATGATATTAGTGAAACCAGTGAACAACGAGAAACTCGACTAAATACTGCCAAAATAGCTCTTATTTCTATCTTACGCTCATGGCCTGGAATAATTTACATTTGTAAACTCAATGACAACCCAGAATCATTTAACAGTCTTTGTTCTCTGATTGAGATGCTTCATCTTCCCTATAAGGATATTCGTAAACACATAATTGAACTTGTCTTTGAATTATTTTATTTAACTGTACCTTCATGGACCGCAGACTTTAGTGCAGCTCTAGAATCCTGTAGTTCATCAGTTATTCAAGATAACTGGCATCTATATGATGGTTTTGTTGCCGCTGAAGGACGGTGTATCTTACCTCACGTCTCTAAAGAACGAACTAATTTAATAGATAATTATCTATCCCTTCTTTTATATACTTTCCTAACCAATGGTCTTCTCGATGGTCTAGTCGATGTTATTATTGTTCCCAGTGATACCGAAAATTCAGTAAGAGCTATACTTTTAGTTGGTGAATTGCTTCATCTTTCAAGTCATTTATTACCTACTGAACTGGCTCAACAATATTATTCTTTACCTAAACTAGTTGAAGCAGCCCTGTCAACAGATAATACTCCAGAACAACGTGACATTGCAAGTCGCGCTATAAACTGCCTTAATCGTATACATGCGACAAAGAAAAGTCGTACCATACCTCATAGTCTTTATCTCAATCAATTAATTTACTTTTGCAAAGCATCATCATCCAAAGGATCATCACTCTCATTCTTGTCATCACCATCGTCAACTTACGATACCTCTACCTCAATAGTAAACTCAGCAACCACAACCTCTTTCTATTCTCATAAGTCAAGTAAAGCTCATCAATCAAATCAAAGTTTGTCTTTCAAATTCAAAAATCGTTCATCATCATTCTATTCTTTGAACAGTAATCGTAAAGAAAACGACGAGGCAACTCTGATAATCTACATTCGTGATAGTCAAGTTTTAAAAAGTGATCCAAACAAATGGGACTGGAATTTGATTGGGTGCATTTTAAAATCGCCAAGTGATTCAATAAGAAAATTGGATGATATAAATAACCGTAATTTTGTGAAACAAATTTTAAATTACTTTAAACCTACCAGCCATTTGTTTTCAAAGCTACGAACTGATGATGAAAATGGTTACGAGATATCAACGGTCGGCACCTATCTGATTGATTTTTTATTGGAATGTGACGAAATCAAAGTTTCCGAGTACATTTGGGAACTACTTGGTGATATAAGGGAGTGTTTATCCCAAGTAACCAGTGAGAGCAATGCTATGCCCGATTCTATTTTGAACTGTACCAATATCTTGAGAACCTGGAGTCACACATATTTTCTTTTTATTGGACGTTTCACAGCAACTGCCAAAGGATCTAAATTTTTAGAAAAAATAGGAATTTATCAACAATTAGAAGACCTAGTGGACAACGTAAACAATGACTGTTATCTGAAACTGATTGTCTCCAGTCTTAATTACTGCCATTCAGATAACTTATCACGTTCCCTTTTTATTAAAATTTTAACCTGTAAAATGGAGTCCGCCCGTTTATATGCTACCAATTACATTCGAGTTCTTTTACGTGCTGGTTTTAGTGATTTTCGTAAGTGGGCTCTTGAACTGTTAACTCAACAACTTTCCGATGAAAGCCAAGCTGTTGTTCTGGCAGCAATTGATATACTTGACGAGGCCTGTGATTCTATTGAAAATTTGGAAGCACTTATAAGCCTTCAACCAAACTTGCTCCGTGTTGGAGATCGAGGTCTTCTTCTTCTAATCCGTTATCTTTCCATACCTAATGGTTTCAAATTTCTTCGTGATACCAATTTTCTTAGCTATGAAATCGACCGTTGGCGAAAATATTTTAATCTAAAATATGTTAGAATTGTTGAAAACTCATTAAATGAAGCTTTGTCTTATCATCAGCGAAATGAGCACGGATCATATGGACGTCGAAGTGATAAGAAAACAAATTACAAGAAAAGTGTCTATCTACCGGCTCATTTATATGGTGAATTAGTTAAACAGGAAGATGGATACAATTTAATTGTACAGGAAAATTTTCTTGGACCAATGCTTGAAACGATACGAGATAGTAACATGAGTACCGAATTATCTGTCCTTCAACTGAAAGCAGCTCTCTGGGCAATAGGAACTGTTGGATCATCTCCAACCGGATTTAAATTGATAGCCGAGTCCAAAATTATAGAAACCATTGTTAAATTAACCCGTGATTCTCCGGTTTTATCTATACGTGGAACTGGCTTTTTTGTTCTCGGATTACTTGCAACTACTGATGCCGGAGCAGATTATTTGAAAAATTTCGGCTGGGAAAACGTTCGTTATATGGGAATCTGTCTACCTATTGATCTGGAATTAATATTCCACAAAAAGGTTCTTGTATTTCTTAATAATTCATTTTCTATCATACCTTGACTACTATTCTTTCTGTAGTAATAGCAAAAATTTTCTAAACTTGATATTTTTTCAGAATAAAGACGAGAGGAATGAAGATGAAGATGAAAGAGATCGTAAACCATCATCCAATTTAACCCAATATCATCTCGTCAGACAAAATGATAAATATCAAACTCGGATCAATCACAAACCAAACATTACCTCTAGTTCTCGTCGAGGATTAGCTGATGAATCTGGATTTGAATTTCATAACTCAACAAACTGTTTACTTTGTTCACACGCCCAGACTCTCAATAGCAAAGCAAATCTCTCATCTCAAGTTATCAAAGGTATTTTATTGATTTCTTAGTCTCAGTTAAACTAAATACTAATGTTGGACCATTTCTCTTTATTCATTAGAAACTGATAATGAAGTAAATCATGAAAATGAAGATAACCCTTCATCCTCCGAAAAATATGACATGCATAAAAAACAAGCAACACTTCAAGAACCTTATTTCCCGAGTTGTGCATCATCGAGCCCAGAAATAAGTAATTTCATTAATTCATTACATTCATTATTCATAATAATTGCCATTTTTATGAAAACATTAAAATAACCTCTTTTTCTTATTACTCAGGGAATAACAGTTTACCAAAAAATTCAAGAGTGGAGTGTATTGCTGAGATGAGGCGAGAAGTGATTCGATCTGTATCTTATTTATTAGGATGGTTTGAAGTTATCAAACTTGCTGAACAAAATTTATTGAGGTAAGATTCATATAAATTCCGACTCTATTTATCTAACTATTTCTAATTAATTATTTCTAATTTTATATTCACAGTTTAAAACAGAAATATCCAATGGCTTTCCAAGACATCTGCCTTTATTCCGAAATCAGCATTCAGCTCGCATCTTACAACTTTCGTTTACCAGCTCGACGTTTTTTACAAGAATTATTCATGGATCTCAATTACGAACAAGTAAATTTCATTTGCTTCATTAGCATTTCAACTATGATATTTCAACTAATCCACATTTTTATCCTTCCAGCTTTTCCCTGACGTTGAAGCAATGTACGAGAAAAACAAGCCATTATTAAGGCAGTTCTTTGATTACACATCCTGATTGAAACTTTAATCAATTTGAAAAGATTTTAACTCACATGGCAGAGGCAATATCCAAGACTGTAACGAGGATGGAGAGGAAACGAATATCATACTTTAATCTAAAATCACCGACACCTAAATTGTTAACGTAGCCATCTCAAATTGTCCGATTCATTCATTATTTAAGCTAACAACTGAATTCACGCACACACATTCGAAAGTCTAAGTCACCAACAATATTATCTCTACCATCGACTGTAGCAGCAAAAATTATTATTACTGATCGCAAAGCGGCCCATCTATTCGTTCAAAAGTCCATTATTTTCCATGAATTTTTTGCAATTAAAATTGCCACTCTACAACCTACATTAACGCAAAAAATTTAAATAGTGTAAAAATTAAATCCTTAACAAAATCATAGAGTTATTCATATATAAATTAACTATATATGCAAAAAAGAAATTAATTACTATGTAAATCAATTGCCATAGATTATTTTGTTAACTTATAAAAATGAAAAATATGTATTTAGAAACAGCAAAGAAATGCAAAATGTCATGTCAAAAATAATGGAACCAAAATATCATTTTTAATTCACATTAATGGTCAATGTTAAGTTAACTTTTTGCTTAAGTGGACCGAAAGGCGCGACAGCGTTTAAGGCCCCATTCACCCTTACTACCTCGGTGTTTTACCCACCCATAGACGCTATGTTTTATGCAGCTTAACCAGAGAGTCCATCAGGAAAGGAGGATGGGATAGTCCAGGAAGCTTATCTCTACAAACTAAATATGCTCGAAATGCCTGAAAATTAACTTGACTCTGACCCTTTTTTGTTAATTTAACCCTGACTACTACTGTATTGAAGATTCTTAACTACAAATAATGAATCTATTGAGAATTTTTAATGCTTTTTTCAATTTTGGTCTTAGTTTTGCAACAAATGGTTCAACTTTAACCAATTTAATTTTTTACCGTAATTCAAAAATTTTAGCTTACAATGTTACATTTGTTAGTTCCATATATATTTATAAGAGAATGTTCAGAGATTTATGTGATCTATTGATTGGAATCAAATTTTGTGACTAATATTTTCCTTGGTCATAAAGCTTTTTTGTCAGTGGACTTTAAGTTAAACTTTTGAGCTTCATTGATACCTATTGAGTTAGTCAGTAAACATAATAGTTTTTCCAATTTTTGCTTTACTTTTAATGCGAAATCAAAAAGAAATTTATGGAAAAATAATAAATTTTATTGAACAATTATATCATAAGTATTATCTACAAACGATTTAATTGTATTAATATCCGAAGCCAACATTGGCGTTAGATGAGGCAGATGCTCTAAGGTTACCTCCACCAAAACCGTTGAAATTAAGACCGGCTTGAGAGTTGGAGTTGGCTGAACCAGATCCATAACCATTTCCATTGGATTGAAGATTAGCTGAAGATCCTGAATCGGCAGAGCCACTGTAACCACCATGGCCACCGCCATTGGCTTGAACATTAGCTGATGATCCTGAGTTGGCAGAGCCACCGTAACCACCACCAAGGTTTGATTGACCATTGGATGAACCTTCGCCATCACCTCGTTGTTGGTTTACATAACCTTGTCCATTGGAGCCTGATCCTTGAGTACCTTGGTTTCGGTCAACGTAGATAACTTGAGGTTGAGGTTGTGCTTGTCTCTCTCGTTCAACGTAAATAACCTGTGGTTGAGGTCGTCTTTCAACTTCAACGACTCGGTCTCTTCCACCATCACCACCACCGAATACACCACGGATAGCACCAGCACCAATGGAACCAATTCCACCCAAGATTGAAGAAGCAGCACCTAAGATACCACCTCCATTACCTCGTGAGCCTCTACCACCGGAACCGAACTTAATGGCAACACCATCAGCATCACCATTTTCATTCTTGGTAACTCCTACACCGACACCAACTCCTCCTCGACCTCGACCGCGGTTTCCACCACCAAAACCTACTCCAACTCCTTCAAAATTATCAGTATTAACAAGACCAGCTCCGACTCCGACTCGACGATCTCCACCTCCGATTCCAGCTCCAATACCAGATGCTTCAAAGCCAGGTCTTTCATATGAGCCGATACCTGCTCCGATTCCAGCTCCATAATGGGCTAAAACAAAATTATATTAAAACTCAATTCATAACTCCGATCACAAGAATGTCAATAATGTTTAGAAAAGTGAAAAAAATCATTTAACTCTTACCTGAAGCTACCATAGCCCATGAAAGGACACAAATTGCGATAAAAAATTTCATTCTGATTAACTATAAAGATCAAATTGTTGATTCAATAATGATGACGACTTATGAGATAATTTCGGTTTCGGATCTCTTTTTATACTCAAGTTATTTTCACGTTTCATGTTTTCTGCTTAGTGAAAGACAGAAAAACAACATGAAAAGACAATTGCAACAATTTATCATTAATACGATAACCTCAAGCGGATAATAACATTTACCTTATGAATTATTGTGTAAATGATCGTCATCATAAGGCTGTTTATTCCAGTTAATGAATCTACGTCTCAGCTGAAGTTTGGAACACAATTGAATAATGTTTAGATCTATATTAATCTCACCCAAAGTTTCATCCAAAATCACTTTTGTATTTTTACAGTATTATCATCTTAAAAAGCCTCTTTGGTAAACCATGAATTTATTTTTTAAGAATATTTGCCTTCTCATTTCAGAATTTTAAAATTGTTTAAAACCAATCAAATCAGAATTTTCCACTTTTTTATTACATGAATTTCGACGTTGATCTCTCTGTTCAACAAAATAAAGCGAAATTTTCGTTTAGATTGAAATTTTACACAAAACAATCTCAAAGCTGCCCACAAATCAACTTTTTATTGAACTTTAATGATACAAAATACCATTGGTAATATTCGGCAACAACATGATTTTTCCACTTCTTGTTAAGTTAATTGTGCATTTAAATTTCTTTTTATTAACAATTCAATTGCAAATCTATTTTTATTTTCTCATTTCTCCTTTTGTTTGATTTTATGTCTCAATTTTTCATTCTTGATTTAATCCACAGGTAAAATAAAATTGTTGAAGTTACAAATTTAAATTGTTTTAAAACGATTTATTTTGATTGCGGATAAAAAACACGACTGTAAAGTTCATTGTTTATCTGGATTAATCTTGATGTAAATGATTTAGCCATTGTCCGTCTTTTTCGTGATAATTTTGTAACAACCATAGTTAAAAATTTACGAGCAATTACATGGAAAGTCGATTGACTTGTAAATACTGGACATTACTGTACAACAGCTTGCATGCTGTACAAGACTGACTCCTTGACTGGTCCTTAATATGAAAAGGGCCGTAAACCTACGAATTCACTTGATAGTTAGATTGGGATTTCTGTTATGAATTACTTTGAAACGTTAAATCGTAAATTGGTTGAAATTTCCACTTTGCTAAGTTCCATTAAGCAAAATGGTTTAATCCTCAAGTATAAATGGTTTGAATATACAACAATTGAAAAGCAAAGCATAATGGCAAAAATAATAATATTGAAATGCGAGATTTTTCGTACTGAATTTGAAATTTTATTTTCATTTTTCATTTTACGAATGAATACAAACTGTCTTTATAATACAATAATAATTTCTTTTATGATGGAACGAAAAAAATATAAAGTGTTCCGTTCATTTCTTCATGTTTCTAGTTTGATCCATAAGCTTCTGCGTTGGTTCGTGATGACCCATAGCTTTGTTCAGATCCAGCTCGAGCTCCGAGAGTAGTACCTCGAGAGCCACCAAGAACAACATTAGCAGTACTTGAATCTGGTCCAGCAGCTGAGCCAGCAGAGCTAGGAACAGACACAACTGGTCGGGATGCATAGTAGTCAGCTCTGTCTCTGAACCGGCGATTACCTCGTCTGTAATAAACATCATCATCAGAATAACGTCCGTAATCAACTCCAAGTCCGTCTAATAATCCATCTCGATAAGCTCGTTCTCGTCGAAGACGCGAGGTTGCTAAAAGAAAGGATAAATCAAAATATTGGATCAATCAAATGATTCTTATTAGTGAATTAAAAAATTTGTGTTTACCTGAAGCAAGGCTAGCAACAAAACAAAGGGCGACAAATAAAGTGATTAGTAATTTCATTTTACTTTTTCTAATTGCTGGAGTTATTTCTTTAATCAATTGAGTTTAGCAACACGATTAAATCATCACAATCATTTCGATCTCCTTTTATACTAAAATTATAGATCATAATTTAGTAGGATCATTGAATTGTTGCCAGCGACTGGATCTTAGTTTGAGCTTGCTCATGTTATAATCAATGTTGTAATTATTCGCCATTAATTAGTCAACTATTTCCAATTAGGTGTTTGGTAGTTTATCAATAAGATTAATTGAATCATCTGTCTGGTTGAAACATTAATTTGATCCATGAACTATTAAAAGAGTAAAAGGTGATTGGAAAGATTATTTTTCCATAAATAATCACAATATGTTTGACTCGATATTTTATGGTTAAGGCAACAAAACAGAAATCAATTAAACTTATTGTTAAATAAAATAGATTGTCAATTAGGTAAACCCGGCGAGCAAAGGCTTATTAATTTGATAATCACTATGATAATTTCACATTCATTTAACTGAAAATTCTTAGTAATTGTCTGTTTTAATCAGCGATCTAATTTAATGATGTTATCCCCTTGAACTGAATCTGCTTTTATCTAATTGAATATTACAATTATTGTAATAATTGGCTACTAGTTATTTGGCTAATCAATGATAATTTGCTACTCTTTTTACACTTCATTTCTGAAAGCAAGAATTGTTCAAGTAACTCAGTATTTCACATCCCATGTTAGATAATTAAATATTTTTACTCATTTTGGAGGCGTAATTGGTAATCAAACAGGAATAGAATTGTTGTAGTAGTTGAATTTAGATCTTGATGACAATTTAGAATCAAGTTAAATGGTAACAAATTGAATAGACAATCAGATTTGTTTAACTGATAATTTACATCGAATCAGGAGAGAGTAGATTTTCCTTTGATTATTTAAAACCATTCATATTAAAAGGTTACTTTACTGTTTGCTTTTGATGTTAAATCAAAATATTTCTCTAGTGGTTTACTTTCAATAAAGTTGAGTATTTCCAGGTCCAATCACAATTTTTGACTCTTTTGTTCACCAAATGGAATACATCGAAAAAATATTTTAGGCCTTCAGCAATCAACTTAATTTAATTTCCAATGATCTTCTCAATCTGGCTTTTGTCTTTCATTTTCACACCATCCATAGCTGGTAAGTAAACGTATTGTTTACCACTCAATTAACTTCAGCACCGACTTATCTACATGAAATGAGCTTGGAAAATTTGACTGATAATTACTAGATCTGTAAAGTGAAAAACTGAGTGGGCTAAGATTTACAAGAAAATAGGAATTATGAAGATAGCGTGAAAATCTGAATTTCCGATGATTAACTCAATCATATGAGTATCAAAAAGTATCGATAAAAACACAAAGGATTGGATAAGGGCAAGGCGGGAAATTTGTACAAGCATTACAAGGGGAATTAGTCTGATCTTTGTTTTGGTTAATTTTAACATTCATTTATATTTTGGATTAATTTAATTCTTTCCATGTTGAAGACGTCCCATTAAATTTGCCCGAGTTTGTGCCTTTTCGTGAATCTCATTTGATCGCTACTTTGACTAATAGGGTAAGTAGATCTATAAAATAAGTGTTTACACTTTTGATTTGTTCATCTTTCATTATTGCGTTCATTATTCATTTTACGTTTTCTTTCTCATCAGAATACAAATCATGTTACTTATATGGAAGAATTCATTTCTTCAAAAGACAATCGCAAAGGAAAGATTGAAGTTGTCAGAGGCTCTCAGAGTTACACTATTTTTTACGATGAACGCGATGACTTTCGTGTGGTAATGACAGGTAAACAAACCATTTTTCTTGATCAATCTGTGATATTAATTTGTTTTTCTTTCTTTTTTCAATGCTATAGATAGTGATTGTCAAGTGTTCAATTATTATAACCGAAAATGGAATCAAAAGTTACCCGATATAAGCAGCGAGCTGGAAAAAATCTTAATTATGCTTGGTCCTTCAATTTATTTCCGAATACAGGCATCATTGATAAATACGCCAAGTGGAGAAGCACCAATATTCTGGGTATTGATTGGTTTTTAAAGCCATAGTCATGGTTCTTATTAAAAACATCTCTACTTTATCTTTAGCAAGACGGTGGATCTGCAGTTGTCAGAGGAATCCAGGTGGACTCTAAATTCGCAAAGATTGAGTCTGATTTGAATGTGACTGTATATAAGCAAGGTTAGTTAGTCTTATTTGGTAAAATTATTTCAGCCTTTTCTTATAATACAAATTTATGTATCTAATTTTTTTACATAGCATCAAATGCTTATCAAGATCCAAATCGAATTGATTTTGAAGGAATTTTTCTTGGACAAAGTGAGTCTTTTACGATTGATCACTATTTGACGGAATATTTAGATGATTTGAGTTATGATGTTGCGGTAAGCGAACAATTTTTTGTCTATTCTCTCTCTCAAAGCAATGGCTTAATAATGATTTATGGCTATTAGCAAGAGATTGTATGTTTTTCAATAATGGTAAATTAATAATTTTTTTATCGAACGATTAGCCAACTCCAGGAATTGGATGTGCTGAGTATCCGACGAAAAATATGCCATTTCCAAGCAAAGATATTATTGGTCTCACCGACACTTTCCATCTTTCCGCTGTTGAATACACCTATCAAAGCTCAGAGTCCTCTGAAAGTGACGTCAGCCAGATTGATTTAGAGGTATTTTTTCGTCGTAATGTATTTTTAAAGAGCAACAAATTATTTTCATTTCTGGTCTATGATCTAGTTATTTGTCGATGCTTCAGCTAAAATTGTGCGCTATATCGTTGATTATGGGGATGCTCTTTTGGAAACCATTTATGATTACAATTCTGGAATTTCATTCGCTTTTGAACAACCACGCTGCACTATTGCTCCTATGACAGTCGATGATATTGGTGTTGTCGATGGTAAATTTGATGCCCAAGAATTATTATGGCAGAGAGGATCTTTCAAATATCTTGGGAAAATTTTATTTGTAAGTAAAACGGTTGTCATTGTAATTCGTTTTAAATTAACACACTTTTGGTTATAATTAGGAACAAAGGAATGGAGTAATTGCTCATGTTTGGGAAAAAATTGAGTATGATGCTTCTTATGAAGGAACTAAATATGCCAAAATAGTCACAACTCAATATTTCGCTGATAAAGTAAGTGTCATAATTTGACCAAGTGCTTAAAATTAACTATTATCTAACGCTTAATTCACTGGCATTTGTTTTTTTTGAATAATTAGATCGACATTTCTTTCCCCATTCCTAGTAACGATCATAAGATACTACTTGGTATGACTAGGAAACTTTATAGTTTAGACGTTGAAGTAAGTTTAATTGACTACTTTAATTTGAATGATACTAATCATTTTGTATATTCTGATAGAAAAATTATCAACTTGAAGAAACCACGAGACGAGATGTCCACGATTTTTATGAAACAATTTCAGAATCGGAATATCAAACACTGTTCCAATTTTCTGATTGTGACAGTAAAGAAAAAGATAAGTTATGGTTGATATTTGAGTTGAGACCAATTGGTGAGTAAATCTTGAAGCACAACAATTTAGTTTGCTTATACCTGCAATCCAATACACTGATCTCAAATGTTACTTTATTCATCAAACAGACGTTGATAAAATTAAGGAGGCATTAAAAACAGCTGAACAAAATTTAATCATGCTACGAAAAGGCATTCGTGACTTAATTGTTAAGTCGATTCCTCTATCACCACTGAGAATAAACAACATTGATTTTGATTTTTCACAAAACTCCATCTCAGCTCATGTTCTGTTTACAGAGAAACCAAAACTAACAGGTATTATCATTAATATACAAACTGCCCAGTTATTCATAATTCTTCTTCTTTTTTCATTGTAGATGGTCTGATTAGACAAAATAAACAAATTTCTAGAAACTCAATCAAGCCATATGCAGATGAAGTAAAAACGTTATCCGATTGTGTATCCAAAGTTGCTCATTACAGCAAAGTAAGGTAAGGTTAAGTTTTAATTATTGAGGAAAGGATTCCAGTATTTAGATAATGTTACAAGTTTGGACAATCACTACAAATGTGTTTGCAATTGTTAAGTATTAATTTTGTGGAAAGAAATTTCAACTTATTTTGCTGAGAGTTCCAACTGAACTGAACATTTTATTCTTTATCTTCATTATATAAGCTTGTACATTTGTCCCTAGCATAATCAAAAAATCAATAAGGGCGTACTACATAAAATCAACTAAATTATTTTGGGTGTGTTACATTTGTAATTTTTTCTGATTTTGCAGCTCAATTGCTTGGTGTAAAGATCCAAAGACGAAAAATGAACAGCGGTGCGCTCCTATCATGAATGTTTCAACTTTAATAGAATCTCGAGGTGAAGATTCTATCGCATGTGAAATATACAGCCATCCAGTGGGTAATTTACGTGATCTAGTTGATGAAACTGATCTATCAACTTTACATGATAGCTTGTTGGCCCGAGTAACTAGCAAAATCTTCAGCGTTGGGCCGACTGACAATAAAGCAAGATTATTTGATTTCATCATTTCCAATATCATCTATTCAGATGTCTCTGAAGATGTCAAGTCTTCTAAGCTTCTTTTTGATCAATTATTTTCCTCGTATAAATTAAACTCTAATAATCCCTTGGTCTACACTCCTGATCAATCGATAAAAACATTAGGTGATTGTTATTACATTTGTGAAACATCTGAAGCAATAGATTGTACAAGTTTCTCATTCTGCATTAATCCCAAAGACCAATCAAAAGTTTCATGTCAATTGACCAGTCAAATGTTGCTGGTTGGCGGTGATGAAAAAGTGAGGGACGCTATTGAAGCTAATGACCATTGTACTGTATACAGTAAAAATCATATTTTTGATTTTGTAAAAATTAAAGGACGTCAATTGATACACTCTGGGGTTAAAGAGCTCGTCATAAATGCTGAGCAATGTGCTGCTAAGTGTGCTGCTTCTGCTAATTGTAAATCCTTTGAATATTGTGATAAAGTTTGTGCATTAAGTGATGATATTTATTTGGACCGATTATCCAGTCCAAACGCTAAGTGTGATTCATATACGTGTAAGTATGAGGTCAATGTAAGATACAAAGATGTGCAAGATAAAACAAAGACTGTCCTCTCTGTATAAAATACAAATATTCAATACAAATATTCTTAATAACAAAAGCCTATTCAAATTATAGTGACATTAATAATTTTTTATTTTTCATCCACAGTAAAAAAGACTGAAAATTTCAAAATAACTGGAAATCGCCTCGTTGATGAAGTAATGTTCGTTGAGACAGGAGTCAACTTAGATCAATGTGCTTCCCTTTGTTTTGATTATGTTTCTGGAGATGATAAATGCCATTCATTTAATTACTGCCCTAAAAACCGAGCTCAGTCAACTTGCCAGTTATCACAAAAAACAATATCCAAGATGATTCAAGATCCTGCTCCAAGATCAGCTATCAATTGTTTCAATTACGAATTGGTTGAAAGGAAATCTGATGATGTAAAAGCTGAAGCCTCGACCGTCACCTCTGCTGGTGGAAGTATATTAGCCATTGTTTTGGTCGTTTGCTTAGCTGTTGGATTAGTTTATGGTTTTGTCGGGGAATACATTTATTTAAAAGTAAACAACAAATTAAGGACAAGCAATGCAACAGCCGCCCAATCGCAAACAATTACATGGTCAAGGCAGGTCGATGAATCAACTACTAGCAATAACAATTAATTTAATAAATTCTAATTTCTTAATCATAATCGAAATTATCTGAGAAACTCTCAATATTATCTTGTTACATACAAATCTCTTAATCGTAATCGAAAGCACCTCAAATGCTCTCAACGTTATTTTAATAAACTATGAGCGTTTAGAATTACATTTAGTAAAAGCAAAGTTTGCATTGAATTGAATATTAAATAATAATAAATAAATAATTCAAATTAATCAAGTAAAATTTGATGTGTGACAATATTGTGTAAGCAAAAATTAAATTTAAATAACTACTGTTGATCATTCAAATTTTTTGTTGAATTTAAAAAGTAGATGAAAGAGAATAGGAACCCTGTTCTGAAGCATGAATAATGCTACATAGAATTTTGAATTGAAATATTGTTTGTATTGCCTGACTATCATAATTAACTTCAATTCCCATAATTCCGGCTGCTTTTTGCCTATTGAGTGCTTATATACAATCGATTCGCACTGAAAAAACCCCAAATTCATTTAAAAACCGATATAAGCTGATAAAACAAAAACTTTTGACTTTATTCCATAGAAAGACAACGTTAAAATAAAATGAAGCCTTCGCTTGTTACGGTGATTAAAAGATGGATTTGTACAAAATTTAATTATCAATTTGTCAATAAATTGGCAAATATACACATACTAATTGTTTTATAATTGCTATTTTTAGGAATAACAAATACTAGTCAGTCCATATACTGAACAAACTCTTTGAAAAACTAAGACTGATGGTCAATTGTTTCCTATGTAATACACCCAAATAATTAATGAAAGATATTACATCTACACCCTTATTGATTTTATGATTATATTCCATGATTGTCAAAGAGCAATGTATAAGTTATATACTGAAGTTCATAAAGTTAATGCAAGTTCAGTTGAGTTAAAACTCTCAAGAAAAGAAGTACAAGTATACGTTCTTTACACCTGCAAAGTGTAGAATGAAGCTATAAAAAATTCGATTTCCTTTTGTTTGCTTGTTTAAGATAGATAATGGCGATAAAGAAAATCCAGGATGCACCACTTATGAAGTACCAGATGTAAATATTTACATTAGTATCAAACCGTTGTTAAAAACAATGTACAAATAGTGGCAACGACAAAATGATGTTTAAGTGCAAGAAACAAAGAAACTTACTTTTTAAGTCAGTTTATACCCTTTGCTAATGTTTTATTACTTATTTACTGAGTTTACAATGGTCAAGCTGGACCCTTATATTTCCAACGTTCAGTTAAAAGTTACAGTTTTAATTGAGTTTTCATAGAAAAGGGGTTCAAAATAAATCATTTATTAATATGGTCTAACTTCAAATGTCAAACTTAAATAAACATACAAAGTTTTGTTGTTCTTGTCTTTATTTAGATTTAAAAAATAGATAAATTTTTTTACATTTATGGCAGTGTTGGACGATATGTAAAATGCACTTTGCGTTTAAATTTCTCCCATGTTTCGCAATTATGCTCAGCAAATGGAATTGAATTGATAGGCTCATCTCGAAAGATGAGTTTTACAAAAACCGCTCTGTGGTCCGAAATTTTCGTTTCCAATTTATTTATCGTTGTGCTTAGCGAAATATTTTGAGTACTAAGTATGTAATCAAACCTTCTAGCATCTTGGTCTCTATTGAAAAAAGTCGGACCAGTTGCTACTACGTTTAAATTAAATTCAGTTATGAAGTTCCACAGATGGTTGTCTTCTGGACTAGCATTCTTTGCCTCGCGGTCACGGTCTATATCTGCATTAAAATCGCCCACTATGACCACTCCTTTCATAGGGTCCCTATGAATATACAAAGCATCATCTCCACCAGCCAGCAGCCTTGACACTGTTGCCCGCAAATGGGTCCAATAAAGCAAACTCTGACTTCCAGTGTCACAACTTGGTGATCGGTGAGTGTTCACAAATCCAATTTTTGATGGATGCCTAATGGCTTGAATGTTTTGTTTTTCTGTCTGAAAATAAGACGGTTTATCAATTTTCTGAGAATATAACGCAACGTTATCCCCTAATGGGTAAAAAGCTAATTTTTCTTTGTTGCGGCTAACTCGAAGCGAAATCTCCTCAGTAGCATTTGTTATTGATGGGGGAACTTCCTGAAACCAGTGTAATGATCAAAAATGCTCTCATAAATAGTACGTAGAAAAGTTTGTAGAAAATACATTCAAAAAGAAAGAGGATAGGAGAAGCAAGAGTAGAAAAGAGAAACAAGTATTTCATTCCTTTATAAATACATTGTGAATGGGATCTTTTCTTTCAGCTAAGACTAACCCCCTTTCTTTTGTTAGCCTAAAGCCCTTTATTTTGTTGGAGGGTAAACATCTTGACAAAACCATAAATACCTCATATTGTTGGCCCTTGCTAATTTGTTTCTAGAAACTTCAATAGCCTTAAGGCAAATATTTGCGGAACCTTCTTTATCTTTAAAAAACAAGAGTTGGAAAATAAGAAAGAAAGAAGACACTTAAGCTTAGATAGAAAAGATAGACATTTTTTCTCTTTTTTTCTGTGAGATGATGTTCTGTGTTTTCTTTTGGCCTGCTATCGATGCGCATTTATAGGGTTGTAAAGGGGGAAAGGGTAGTCATAAAACCTTTCCAGGAATTGTTTGCTAAGTAATTTTGGGATGATGTGTGTCTGTAGGGATGTAAGTGGTCTCCTTTCTATTTACTTTAACTTAAATAAATACCAATTATGACAATATAGAAGGATCATCTTATCTCAACGCCAATGAATGTTTTTACCATTAACTTAATAAATCATAAGAAAGCCCTTTTCATGTTATTACGAATGATATAAGTTTCATTGCATTGAATTATTGATCAATTTAATATAAACATCTTATTTTTTTGGTTCTCATGTTATAAGGTATGTTCAAGTAACTGTAGCTGAACTGTAACTGACTGATTTCCACTAGTAGCTCCGTCATGGACTCAAAGTCCCAATCTACGAATGTAACTTTGTAAATGCAAGAAGAGAAAGAAGTCATCCGGGGCTAAATCTGGAGAATGAGGGCGGTGTGAAAGTGTATTCCAACCCGAATACTTGGTTGAATCCATAATAGCGGCAGCTCTATGCAGCTTTGAGTTACTGTTAAACCTTAGTGTATGCATAAAAATGTGGGTTAAGCTTCCAAGAAAAATCAGTAAGATGGCGTTGTTTTTTCAATAAATTTACAATGACAACTAGTTGTGAAAACTAGACTAATAACGACTAATTAACAGTAGATGGAGCGTTTTATGCGTTAACCGAGTTATGCATTAACTAAGGTTTTACAGTATCTACAAAAACATGAGCACGTTACACTTCATATAGCGACATGCCTTTTCGATAACAATTCATCACAATCTATCTGATCTATACAAGCTTAAGTCTTCTCTGTGTCTTATTTGCCAACTAACACGTTAAGGATAAGGTAGATAAGAAAGTTTAGCCAATGTTTGCCCTATAAAATTTCCTAGAAAAAAAGCAAAGGTCAACAAGAAAAGGTTTTTTATGATATTTTCAAGATTTCAGCCCTCAGGCTATGTAGTTAAACAAATTAAAGGGCGTTGAAAAGAAAGGGACAAGCACAGGGGAAGAAAATATACTTATTCACAATAGAATATTTTCTTCCTCATATTGCACAAAATGGCCAACAATGCTTCGTTTACGGCGCGATTTAGCCACCTGCGGAAGCTCTACCAAAATTTAACTCGATGCTGATTGTTTCATTGTGAGGTACAACGATAAGATAGAAATGATATCTATTCTTTCAACATCCCTTCTTAAGTGTTCTTCCCTTCTCTTGCTGCTTATTGTAGCAGATAGGATCCTTTTCCAAGGGTGTGGTTAAGGTAAGAAACAAAAAAGAGTAAACAAGGCAATAAAGTATAAGTGCAGATGTTTGCCCTCAGGCCATGGAGAGTAACAGAGGACAAAGGACAAAAGGGGGATAGGAAGTAAGGAAAAAGAGATAATCTGCGCAATTTGAAGAAAATGAAAAAGGGAATAGAGAAGGGCACTCAAAGAATATTTTGAAAGTAAAGAGAACTTCTTTTGGAGTTTTAGCTTTATTGGGTTAGTTAGGTTAAAATCTCTCTAGTTATACATTGTATATGTATCATTTACAACAAGCAATTTCTTTCTTGAAGCTTTTAGCCAACTGCCGGTTCACGCGTTGTTTTTTCAAGATCTAAGATGAGGGAGGTAAGGAGAAAGAGATCGCAGCGCAGATGCTCGCTCTTGGGCTACATAAGCGTCCAGGAGCAAACAGGGGTTGGGTCTAAAGAATAAAATTAGGAAAGTAGTTTATTGCTCTTCAAGGAAGTACAAATGTTTGCCCTCAAGCTATGAAGGAATTTTAGGTTAAGAGAGGCAAAGAGAGGGTCAAAACTAGGGGAAGCAAGATTATCTTCACAATATTATCTTTAGATCGCAGATAATGAAAATACTTTGGAATAGTTTATTTTCACTATTCATCGAGCAACTAATTTCATGATTTTCAATTCTCCCTTAATAGATCGAATTTTATCGTTTTATGTTAATTTAAGATGATTTTGTGAGTTTTTATCGATATTTTACGAAAGAAAATCGAATCAATTGGTAAGTAAAGAAATCAAAATGAAATTTGATGAAATGCACTTGAATTTACAGTGAGGTATCATTAGTTGAGACTAAATTCATATACAGCCACCTTCGTAAGTTGTTACAGTAGAGTCTCTCTGTCTAACGCTTTTAATTAAAAAAGCAAAAGACATTATTTATGATTATTCATTTGTTTTCATTTCAATGAAAGAGGATTTGCTCGTAAAATAGCTTTTGTGTTATTTCAAGAGAGTCACAGTTACTGATACTTTACTGTAACTTTTCCTTATCATGGATCGTTGATAAATTTATCTCATTATGTGGCATTCTCATATTCTCATTGTCTGGGATCTCACTATACGCTGATTAATGTAAATATTTACAACTTTTTGCTTTATAAGTACTTTGAATTCGTCGAAAAATCTCGCTGGTATCAACATCATTATCAATATCATCGTTGATTAATAGATGTAGTTTTTTCATATCTTAAATTATTTTATTTGTTGAACTTTTTTCTTTCCCAGCCATAGTAACAGCAAAAGTAACGCAAGATTATTCATTGAAACATTGTTTTATATTTACAGGTGATTCTAACATTAATTGAATAAAAAATATTTTCCGCAATTATTACATCAATTCAAAGGTGTAAGGAAACAAGACACCGTGAGATGCAAGAAAGGTGAATGAAGTAAAGGGCGTTCAATAAGGTGCGAGTAACCACTTCCGAAATATTGATAAAAAGGTGATGAAGAAGTTGAAAAAACTAAGATCGCATGGTTCAAATGGACATTATTAACTATCTTCATCTTTACCCTTATTCTGGTTAGCGACTACTTGCACCTTATTAAACGCAACACCTTAAAACTCAACCTAATCTCGTTAATAACATAAAGAAATCTTATACTATTATAGTATTATATATAAAGAAGTGAAAATTATTGTTCAAAAGTTGGCCAATTGTGCTTTTAGTTATTAACTTTCTTTATGTAAGATTTTAAACCAAATCGAGCTTCGCCCGGACGCATATAACTGTCATATCAATTACCTGTAATTATACTCAATAAATAGGTTTTTCAACATTGAATCAAGATGTAGGAGTTAACCTGCTATCAAGTTTATTCAACTGCTCATTTAACTGTCAATGGTAATTTATTTTGATTGTCATCTTGTTTATGCTTCTGTTTTTTTCATTTTGACGAGATAATGGTTTTCATCTAGCAAAGACCATATTCAACTTCAATTCTTGTTCATTCAAAATTTTGGTTAATAAGAAATCTTTCTCAAAGCTAATAATGGAACGCATATTGGACACAGTTTGGTTTCCATATGAGCAAAAGATAACACCAGTTTTGTTCAGTAATTAAGCCAGAAAATTTTATTGCCAATCGGCAGAGCCCATGCAGGGAACTTTCGAAAATAAGGATCTTGGGTCGAAGTTCAACGCAATTGCAAAAGTCTTAAAAACGACAAATGGTCATCAACAAAATGAAGTCAGTCTAGTGCTGCACCGAGAGTTGTTTCATGGTTCATACACAAGTTTGAGAAAGACTTTGGTTTTACTGGTAAATCCAGAACAAAATTCGGATAGGCTTGAACAATTTGATTCATTTAATCCAATGGCTATGTGGTTCATCTGAAAAATCAATAGGAACCACGAGACTAGGAACTTGTCAAATATTGATCAATGTTGTTTCACACAAAGGCTTCAATCAATAGATCTGACAATTGCAAACGATGTAACTGAATGGACCCAATCTTGAATAAAAAATATATCACCAACATATTGTTTCATATTGTAACTCCATTAAAACTGTGTCATTAAATTTTCAATGAACATGAAGATTGATGACTTGATGATTGAATTTTAGACCAATTCACAACCTGCTTTCAAAGGTTAAATTAGCAGCTAATACAAGCTTCAAAACATTGTGACTAAGGAAAGTTCGAGAAGTTTTTGATGGACACAATCAAACTAACTGTACACTCATTTACAGTCGACTCTCTATTCACAAGATAATTGAACCAGAACTTCATTTTTGCTGTTCTGTCACTTAATCATTCACAAGAGTAGATCACCTTGAAAAAGAAACAGTTTTATACGAAAAGAGTTTCAAAGTAACTTAAATGCTAAACTCAATGTATCTTTATTTTATAATTCAGTTTGTCTGCTCTTTAATTACAACTTTGATACAATTTCATTTTCAATGATAGTTGAGGTTGGCTTTTACATAAAGGATGAAAATAATTAAAATAATTTTAATTGTTTTACAAAATGCTCAGTTAAACCTTGAACCCTACAAAAATTACTCACAAACTCAGATAAGAAACAAATATATTAATTCAGATTAAATGAACTGTTATTGTTTTGCCCTTAAGACTTCCTGAGTCTAGACTAGCCACTTCAAGTTAAACTGGATTTTTCAAGGTTTTATTATCACGATTATTTTGCGCCGCCTTTTGGAATGGTCTTTGGCTGTTCGTAATAAGTGCTGTAATTGTAGCTTCCAGTTGGATTGGGAGGAATTGTCGCTGGTTCAGTATTGTAGGCACTGTAGTCGAAACTACCCGATGAATTGGCTTCTGAGCTTTTGTTGGTTGATGCAGTCTTTTGAAGTGAAGGTGATCCCGATCCATCAGAAGTGTATTGACTGTAATCAAAGGTACCTGATGATTTGGTTTGATTGTTACTCTGAGTATGTTGACTGTAGTCGTAAGATGACCCATCTGCACCAGATGTTTCATTTGCCTGAACATTTTTGCTCGATCCAAAGCTACTAAACAAAGATGACAATGTTTTAAGTGAAAATATTGAATCTGAATCGTCAGATTTCGCCTCAGCTATTAAAGATTCACTTGAATTGGTGCTCGATTTTTCATCAGAGGTCAGAGTTGCTGCTGAACTACCCGTTGAATTGGAAGCAGGACAAGGACAGTTGGCAGTTTTACAAGGCACAGGTTCCGATATGCATTCAAATAAACATTTTATCTCACAAACCATGTCCGAAGCATCTAAAGAATCAAAGTCAATCATGAGAAACAACCAAATCAATACAATATGGTCTAATAATACATACCTAATGAAGCAAATCCAAGGGAAAAGCACAAACTAAACAGAATCAATTTGTTCATTTTGATGATTTTAAAGATGATCAAGACTAACAATCTTATGAGTGATCTTGATTTGATCAAAAGTTCCAATCTGTCGCTAAATTGAAATGAATATCCGAATCAAATCAAGCTTACTTATAACTCAAGACTTTTGCCTTACATTAGATACAAAAGATGCGCATCTTAAGGTAATAATAATCATTCTGGTGATTTTCTTGATTATCGTAAGGATAATCAATGTCGGAAACAACAATATGCCAGATGAATTGCCATTATTATGACAATAAAATTTTGGCAAAAGCAAAGGCAAGAAATGACTCGATTTACAACAAATACAAGATAATTGATATTAATGCAACTGACTGACTGATTTTCTTGGTAGTTGATGCTGTTTATTGTCTCATTTTATTGTGATAATCTGATTATATGACCATGATTATCATGCAAAGATTAGAATCAAATGACGAAATTAAAAATAACAATATTTTCTGGGGAAATTTAGCCCATGGTGAGAGTCTGATGAAATTTATTTTGATTTCATGATTACCTTTGAATGTCTCTGATCCTTCATCTAATTTGTGGCCAATTTTAAAGATACAAGTGATTTGTAATAAAATCAAAGTTAATATTAGAATTGAAAAGTGAAACCAGGAACTTTGATTGGGACTTTTGATGAACTCTGTATAGCAACTTGGATCAAGAGCATAAGGTTACAAGAACCTTTCACCATTCATTAATAGTTAGTAATCAATATCTCTTGGTAGCAATTAATAGAGTTGAGTCAAGTTCACTTCCATAGTCACCCATGTAATTGTCATCCAAATTCAAGAGATTGAGTTGAAACAAATTAGTCTCTAAAGAAACTCATTGATTTATGATTGAAAGTAATGCAGTCAATATAATGATTTAATTAGTAATAAAAAGCTACCATTTATTACCATATTTACATGGTAAACGAGCAATTGAAAAGAAACATTTCATCAATGACAGTCAAGCTGAATGATCAACTCTATGACAATGTTTAGGTTTAGGTAGCATATTTAAAAGCGCTTTGTATCAATCGATTTGCCAAGAATTTTGGAAATTTATTCAAATAATAAATCCCAGAAAATTATTGATCGACAATTGTTTCTATGTAAAGTGCTTGTAAAGCTGGTTCAACATACCTTCACATGTGAGAAAGATGTGACTTGAATATTTTATCATTACTTTCTCCTTTTTTTACCATCTATTGTCAAAAATATGAAAACAAATTGAGCCTGGTTTTATTATTCTTGACCTATTTGGTCCCTTTTTGCCTTGATGAGTGACAAAGGATTCCTGGGTTATAATCGAAGGTTATAATAGCTTCTTCTAGGGTTCCCTAGCTGTGTTTATGGCCATGACCTTTCCCATAAACCTAAGCACAAAGACCAAGGGTCAAATTTTTTACTTAAAAGGCTTGACTTGAACCGGTTTTAGTCATTCATCGAGCACCAACAGTGTTTGAAATTTCGTCTTTGCAAGCATCGAAAAAGTTATTTTATATTTAACAAAAATGTGTTATGACAATCAACCAACTTCAGTTTTTTACTCAGCATCTAATTGCTTCGTAATTAACTCGACTTTGTCCCTTGAAAGCTCAAGCTTCTTCCACTAGTTATCACAGGATATCTTAGGATAAGCAATTAGCCATCATCAACAACATTGGTTACAAATCAGGTAAAGTTGTTTGCTTTATCCATCAAATAAACTTGGCATCTTTGTCTCTGTTCCTTTAAATATTTACCATGTTAAGTCATCTGCAAATAATTTAAAATGTTTCATCATGTTTTCTCTTGAATCTTTTTGTGATTGCCTGTGTTTAAATTGCAAATTGATACTCTTTGAATGTTGATTAAATCATTAGTTATTTAGACATTGACTGAAAATTAAATTGAGCTTGAATTTCTTTGCTATTTTGCAACAATTAGGTAAACAAAAGCACTGTGAGGTAATTAGTGATATGCCATTTTAAGTTTCCCATGTTACCTATGACCCATGGCTTAGCTGCTCAAACACCTAGTGAAAGTAAATTATATTAACTGGTCATTTATTTCAAGGTCTTCCTGTGAAACGTTTTAATTATATCTTCTTCGCAGGAAAATTTAATAAAATCTCATTATTTTAACACATCAGTTGATTTTTACACAGGATATTACAAGGTTAAATAAGTTAGCAATTGCACTCACAGTCTCAGTGACAGATTGTTGAAATAATAGTTCAAGCAATTTAGCAATTACAAATTGTATGTTTACAATGAATATTTTAAATGATGAGCAGGTAATATATCACAAATGACAGAATTAGCTACTGTAAACAAAGTGTCACAGACAGAAGATTAGACAGATAGTGATTAGCAAAGAGTAAAG